>NW_028322240.1:6250000-7500000 GCF_059928025.1 Delphinapterus leucas | reverse complement strand
GTAACATCGGCCCTCTTGTGGCAGTTGGAGCCTGCTGGGAACCTCCCCTCGGTGATGGGGGCCCTCTTGCGTCAGGCCCTAAATGCTGGGTACCCACATTTTCTGATACGTGCTAAGTGGTGCGAGGACACTCCTGCGAGGTTCCCATCCCCATAGGCATGCGGGCCTTCTGCTCTAAGGTCCCAACACCTGTGTTGTTCACCGTTTCATGATGTTGGCTCTCTGGTGTTAGTTCACCCAGGCCTAGATCCCATAGACTCTGTGCTCTGAGCGGCCTGCTGGGAGGTTCCTACTGCTGGATTCCTTACCTTTTTTTATTCTTTTGTTCCTGTGTTTTCATGCTCCTACTTCCTGACTCACTCCCAGCCCATTTGTGATGTAGGTCCTCTGGTTTAAGGCCACATGTACCGGTTTCCTCACCTTTATTGATGTGGCCCCACTGGTGTGAGAACACTCCTGCCTGGTTCCCATCCCCTTGTTGATGGGGGCCCTCTGGTGAGAGTCTGATCCTGTCTGGATTCCTCACACTTCTGGGAGGTGGGCCCTCTGCTGTGAGGTCACTCCTGCCTGGCTGGCACACGTCACCTTGGCGATGTGGGCCCTCAGTTGGGAGTTGGTGCCTGCTGGGAGTCTCCTCCCCTCGGTAATGAGGGCCCTCTGGCGTCAGGCCCTAACTCATGGGCTCCCAAAATTTTCTGATGTGCGCCCTGTCGTGCGAGTACACTCCAGCCAGGGTCCCATCCCCATGGGGATGTGGGCTTTCTGCTCTGAGGTCCCAACGCCTGGGTTGCTCACAGTGTCAGAATGTGGGCCCTCTGCTGTGAGTTCACTCCGGCATGGATCCCATAGCCTCGGTGCTCTGGGCCACCTGCTTGGAGCTTCCATCTGCGGGGTTCCTCACCTTTTTTATTCTATGGGCGCTCTGTTGTGAGTCTCCTCCTGCATGCCTCACTCCCAGCCCTTTCGTGATGTGTGTCCGCTTGTTTGAGGCCACATGTGCTGTGTTCCTCACCTTTCGCTGATGTGGCCCCACTGGTGTGAGGACACTCTTGCCTGGTTTCCATCCCCTTGGTGATGTGGGCGCACTGGTTAGAGTCTGATCCTGTTTGGGCTCCTCACACTTCTGTGAGGTGGGCCCTCTGCTGTGAGGTAACTCCTGCCTGGCTTGCTCCCATTGCCTTGGTGACGTCGGCCCTCTGGTGGCATTTGGAGCCTGCTGGTAGCCTCCTCTCCTCCGTGATGAGGGCCCTCTGGCGTCAGGCCATAACTGCTGGGTTCCCACATTTTCTGATACGTGCTAAGTTGTGCGTGGACACTCCTGCGAGGTTCCCATCCCCATGGGGATGTGGGCCTTCTGCTCTGAGGTCCCAACGCCTGGGTTGCTCACAGTTTCATGATGTGGGCCCTCTGCTGTGAGTTCACCTTGGCCTGGATCACATAGACTCGGTGCTCTGGGCCGCCTGCTGGGAGGTTCCCACTGCAGGATTCCTCAGCTTTTTTATTCTATTGGCCCTGTGTTGTGAGGCTACTCTTGCCTGCCTCACTCCGAGCCCCTTGGAGATCTGGATCCTCTGGTTTAGGCCACATGTGCTGGGTTCCTCACCTTTCTATGATGTGGCCACCCTGGTGTGAAGACAGTCCTGCCTGGTTCTGATGCCCTTGGTGATGTGGGCCCTCTGGTGAGAGTCTTACCCTGGCTGGGTTCCTCACCATTCTGTGAGGTAGGCCCTCATCTGTGAGGTCACTCCTGCCTGGCTGTTGCACGTCACCTTGGCGACATGGGCCCTCAGTTGGGAGTTGGTGCCTGCTTGGGGTCTCCTCCCCTTGGTAATGAGGGCTCTCTGGCGTCAGGCCCTAACTTCTGGGCTCCCAAAATTCTCTGATGTGCGCCCTGTGGTGCGAGTACACTTCTGCCAGGTTCCCAACCACATGGGAATGTGGGCCTTCTGCTCTAAGGTCCCAACGGCTGGGTTGCTCACAGTTTCATGATGAGGGCCCTCTGTTTTGAGTTCAGTCAGGCCTGGATCCCATAGCCTCGCTGCTCCTGGCCACCTGCTGGGAGGTTCCAACTGCGGGATTCCTCACCTTTTTTACGCTATGGGCCCTCTGTTTGGAGGCTCCTCCTGCCTGCCTCACTCCCAGCCCCTTGGTGATGTGTGTCCTCTGGTTTGAGGCCACGTGTGCTGGGTCCGTCACATTTCGGTGATGTGGCCCCACTGGTGTGAGGACACTCCTGCCTGGTTTCCATTCCCTTGGTGATGTGGGCCCTCCGGTGAGTGTCTGATCCTCTTTGGGTTCCTCACACTTTTGTGTGGTTGGCCCTCTGCTGTGAGGTCACTCCTGCCTGGCTGGCACACCCCGCATTGGCGACATCGGCCTTCTGGTAGCAGTTGGAGCTTGCTGGGAGCCTCCTCTCCTCAGTGATGAGGGCCCTCTGGCGTCCGGCCCTAACTGCTGGGCTCCCCACATTTCCTGATGTGTGCCCACTGGTGCGATGACACTCCTGCTTGTTTCCCTTCCCCATGGGGATGTGGGCCTTGTGCTCTGAGGTTACAACGGCTGGGTTGCTTACAGTATCACGATGAGGGCCCTCTGTTGTGAGTTCATCACTGCCTGGATCCCATAGCCTCGGTGCTCTGGGCCGCCTGCTGGGATGTTCCAACTGCTGGATTCCTCACCTTTTTTATACAATGGGCCATGTGTTTTGAGGTTAATCCTGACTGCCTCGCTCCGAGACCCATGGTGATGTGGGTCCTCTGGTTTGAGGCCACATGTGCTGGGTACCTCAACTTTCGATGATGTGGCCCCACGGGTGTGAGGACACTCCTGCCTGGTTCCCAGCCCCTTGCTTATGTGGGCACCCTGGTGAGAGTCTGATCCTGACTGGGTTCCTTACCCTTCTGTGAGGTGGGCCCTCTGATGTGAGGTCACTCCTGCCTGGATGGCTCATGTCGCCTTGGCGACATAGGCCCTCTGTTGGCCACTGAAGCATGCTGGGAGCCTCCTACCCTCTTTAATGAGGGCCCTGGAAGAAACGCATATGCCCTTTTTGAGCAAGTGCATCATTGTCGAGGTTCTGCCTCTTCTCCTATACTTTCAGAGGACTTCCCGTCTACCTCCTGAAATCGTATTCCTGGAATTCTGCCCCGCGTTCAAGTCCTCTTTGCAGCCTTACTTCAATATATTTTTGGACGATAGCGGTCATTTATAACTCTGCAGGTTTGTGAATTACAGTGCCCCTGAGCTCCTTTCTTCAACTCGCTTTCTTGTGAGCTGGCCGCAAAACCGCAGGATTGCTTCAGGCCCTAATCTGGTTCCGGCACGGCATGCTGAGCCTTAGGCTAATTCCTCTTCCTGGTGGGAAATGAGTGTTAAATTTGTTTGTGCAGACACCTACAGCTAATCTCTCATTGGTTCTCCCTATTCCTGTACATCTTGCGCAGAAATTCCAAACTGTGCCAAACAGGAGGTTAAAGGCACTGACTCTCCAAGTGGGGAGAGTGTTAGTAAAGCGTCTGGAATGGTAAAACCGAGTACGAGGGGACGAAAACTGAGATGCATTTAAAAAGGTTTCCCGGTCATACGGTGGACCATATTCTGGGTTGCCCATGCATGTTTTACCTGAAGGAAGAATCCCTTCAACCTGGAGAGTTGGGACCCATGGAATGGGTACCATGCAGTATGACTTCAAAGGGTAGCCTTTGCTCACCGAACGTCACCAATGCTATCAGCCCGAAGTGTCCAGCCTTATGTCTCACACAGCTCTGGGTGTAGATGTGGTAAATCCAGGTTGCATCACAAGCCCTGAATGAATTATTTAAGAATTGCTCTCTATTTCACTATCATTGTGTTTAGTTTTTGAAATTTATTTTTGATAATGGGATTTATCGGATTTTCACTGCTGCGTTTAGGCCGCTGTACACACGCTTGATTTCCTTATGGAGACATATAAATCCATGGGTTTTAAGATTCTTACTTGTCAGGTATCTTGCCAGGCGTTGAATATGGGGTGTTGAGTCCATTTCGTTGAGCAAGGAGTAGGGCTTGTCTATTATATATTTGGCTTATGGAACGGTATCTGTGCTAATTTCAATCTCTGGTTTTATGCAGCATCCCAACTGACCTTTCCCCATAAGCAAGCATAAGTTGGTTTGCTAAATTTGAGACCCTGTTCTGTTTTGTAATTCAGTTCATGGGTAGCCAAGTTTACATTCCGTGTATTAGTGATAACTTATGATGTTTCTTTTTCTGTCTGACTTATTTCTCATAGAATCATCGTACCTGAATCCACTCATTATGCTGCTACGGTCCTGATGACGTAGATTTCATTGCTGAGTGATATTCCATTGTACGTGCGTACCACAACTTCTTTATCCATTTTATGCTTTCTGGGATATTTAACTGCTACCGTAGATGAGGTTCTTGTAAACAGAGCCATCCCAAACTTTGGGGTGGCTGTGTGTTTTTGATTTTAATTTCCCTAAGCTATAGGACCATAAGTGGAAGTGACATAGGCTGTGTTGCTTTGTTTCCTACGTGTTTCAGGAAACACCATACACTTTTCCAGAGTGGCTGTTGGCAATTTAAATCCGCCCATCAGCATAACAAGGCTCCCTGTTCTCCATGACCTGTCCTGCCTTTCTGGATTTTACACTTTTTTCAGATGTCCCTTTTGACCGGGGGGCAGTGAGACTTCATTGTAGTGCAGATTTCCTTTACACGCTTGCTTGGTTGGCCAAAAAGGGCGTATGCGTTTTTTCCTGAATATATTCAGGAAAAAACGCATACGCCCTTTTTGGCCCAGTGCATCATTGTCAACATTCTGCCTTTTTTCCTATGCTTTAAGTGCAATTCCAGTCTACCCCCTGAAATCGTTTTCCTGAAATTCTGCTCCACTTTCAAGTCCTCTTCGAAGACTTACTTCTATACATTTTTGGACGATAGCTGTCATTCATAACTCTGCAGGTTTGTGAATTACAGTGCCCCTGAGCTCCTTTCTTCAACTCGTTTTCTTGTGAGCTGGCCGCAAAACCGCAGGATTGCTTCAGGCCCTAATATGTTTCCGGCCGGGCACGCTGAGCCTTTGGTTAATTCCTCTTCCTGGTGGGAAATGATCGTTCAATTTGCCCGTGCAGACACCAACAGCTAGTCTCTCATTGGTTCTCCCTATGCTGTTCATCTTGCGCAGAAATTGCAAACTGTGCCAAACAGGAGGTTAAAGGCACTGACTCTCCAAGTGGGGAGAGTGTTAGTAAAGCTTCTGGAATGGTGAACCCGAGTACCAGGGGACGAAAACTGAGATGCATTTGAAAACGTTTCCCAATCACACGGCGGACGATAGTCTGGGTTTCCCATGCATGTTTTAGCTGAAGGAAGAATCCCTTAAACCTGGAGAGTTGGGACCCATGGAATGGGTACCATGCAGTATGACTTCAAAGGGTCTGCGTTTGCTCAGTGAACCTCACCAATGCTATCAGCCCGAAGTGTCCAGCCTTATGTCTCACCCAGCTCTGGGTGTAGATGTGGTAAATCCAGGTTGCATCACAAGCCCTGAATGAATTATTTAAGAATTGCTCTCTATTTCACTGTCATTGTGTTTTGTTTTTGAAATTTATTTTGATAATGGGATTTATCGGATTTTCACTGCTGCGTTTAGGCCGCTGTACACACGCTTGATTTCCTTATGGAGACATATAAATCCATGGGTTTTAAGATTCTTACTTGTCAGGTATCTTGCCAGGCGTTGAATATGGGGTGTTGAGTCCATTTCGTTGAGCAAGGAGTAGGGCTTGTCTATTATATATTTGGCTTATGGAACGGTATCTGTGCTAATTTCAATCTCTGGTTTTATGCAGCACCCCAACTCACCTTTCCCCATAAGCAAGCATAAGTTGGTTTTCGAAATTTGAGACCCTGTTCTGTTTTGTAATTCAGTTCATGTGTATCCAACTTTACATTCCGTGTATTAGTGATATCTTATGATGTTTCTTTTTCTGTGTGACTTATTTCTCGTAGAATCATCGTACCTGAATCCACTCATTATGCCGCTACGGGCCTGATGACGTAGATTTCATTGCTGAGTAATATTCCATTGTACGTGCGTACCACAACTTCTTTATCCATTTTTTGCTTTCTGGGATATTTTACTTGTACCGTAGACGAGGTTCTTGTAAACAGAGCCGTCCCAAACTCTGGGGTGGCTGTGTGTTTTTGATTTTAATTTCCCTAAGCTATAGGACCATAAGTGGAAGTGCCATAGGCTGTGTTGCTTTGTTTCCTACGTGTTTCTGGAAACACCATACACTTCTCCAGAGTGGTTGTTGGCAATTTACATCCCGCCCATCAGCATGACAAGGCTCCCTGTTCTCCATGACCTGTCCTGACTTTCTGGATTTTACAATTTTTTCAGATGGCCCTTTTGACCGGGGGGCAGTGAGACTTCACTGTAGTGCAGATTTCCTTTACACGCTTGCTTGGTTGGCCAAAAAGGGCGTATGCGTTTTTTCCTGAATATATTCAGGAAAAAACGCATACGCCCTTTTTGGCCAAGTGCATCATTGTCGACATTCTCCCTCTTTTCCTATGCTTTTAGTAAAATTCCAGTCTACCCCCTGAAATCGTTTTCCTGAAATTCTGCCCCGCTTTCAAGTCCTCTTCGAAGACTTACTTCAATACATTTTTGGACGATAGCTGTCATTCATAACTCTGCAGGTTTGTGAATTACACTGCCCCTGAGCTCCTTTCTTCAACTCGCTTTCTTGTGAGCTGGCCGCAAAACCGCAGGATTGCTTCAGGCCCTAATCTGTTTCCGGCAGGGCACGCTGAGCCTTTGGTTAATTCCTCTTCCTGGTGGGAAATGAGCGTTCCATTTGCCCGTGCAGACACCTACAGCTAGTCTCTCATTGCTTCTCCCTATTCTTGTTCATCTTGCGCAGAAATTGCAAACTGTGCCAAACAGGAGGTTAATGGCACTGACTCTCCAAGTGGGGAGAGTGTTAGTAAAGCGTTCAAATGTTGAACCCGAGTACCAGGGTCGAAAACTGAGATGCATTTGAAAACGTTTCCCAATCACACGGTGGACCATACTATGGGTTTCCCATGCATGTTTTAGCTGAAGGAAGTGTCCCTTAAACCTGGAGAGTTGGGACCCATGGAATGGGTACCATGCAGTGTGACTTCAAAGGGTCTGCGTTTGCTCACCGAACCTCACCAATGCTATCAGCCCGAAGTGTCCAGACTTATGTCTCATCGAGCTCTGGGTGTAGATGTGGTAAATCCAGGTTGCATCACAAGCCCTGAATGAATTATTTAAGAATTGCTCTCTATTTCACTGTCATTGTGTTTTGTTTTTGAAAATCATTTTGATAATGGGATTTATCGGATTTTCACTGTTGCTTTTAGGCCACTGTACACACGCTTGATTTCCTTATGGAGACATATAAATCCATGGGTTTTAAGATTCTTACTTGTCAGGTATCTTCCCAGGCGATGAATATAGGGTGTTGAGTCCATTTCGTTGAGCAAGGAGTAGGTTTTGTCTATTATATATTTGGCTTATGGAACGGTATCTGTGCTAATTTCAATCTCTGGTTTTATGCAGCATCCCAACTGACCTTTCCCCATAAGCAAGCATAAGTTGGTTTGCTAAATTTGAGACCCTGTTCTGTTTTGTAGTTCAGTTCATGGGTAGCCAAGTTTACATTCCGTGTATTAGTGATAACTTATGATGTTTCTTTTTCTGTCTGACTTATTTCTCATAGAATCATCGTACCTGAATCCACTCATTATGCCGCTACGGTCCTGATGACGTAGATTTTATTGCTGAGTGATATTCCATTGTACGTGCGTACCACAACTTCTTTATCCATTTTATGCTTTCTGAGATATTTAACTGCTACCATAGATGAGGTTCTTGTAAACAGAGCCATCCCAAACTTTGGGGTGGCTGTGTGTTTTTGATTTTAATTTCCCTAAGCTATAGGACCATAAGTGGAAGTGCCATAGGCTGTGTTGCTTTGTTTCCTACATGTTTTAGGAAACACCATACACTTTTCCAGAGTGGCTGTTGGCAATATAAATCCGCCCATCAGCATAACAAGGCTCCCTGTTCTCCATGAACTGTCCTGCCTTTCTGGATTTTACACTTTTTTCAGATGTCCCTTTTGACCAGGGGGCAGTGAGACTTCATTGTAGTGCAGATTTCCTTTACACGCTTGCTTGGTTGGCCAAAAAGGGCGTATGCGTTTTTTCCTGAATATATTCAGGAAAAAACGCATATGCCCTTTTTGGCCAAGTGCATCATTGTCGACATTCTGCCTCTTTTCCTATGCTTTAAGTGCAATTCCAGTCTACCCCTGAAATCGTTTTCCTGAAATTCTGCCCCGCTTTCAAGTCCTCTTCGAAGACTTACTTCTATACATTTTTGGACGATAGCTGTCATTCATAACTCTGCAGGTTTGTGAATTACACTGCCCCTGAGCTCCTTTCTTCAACTCGCTTTCTTGTGAGCTGGCCGCAAAACCGCAGGATTGCTTCAGGCCCTAATCTGTTTCCGGCAGGGCACGCTGAGCCTTTGGTTAATTCTTCTTCCTGGTGGGAAATGAGCGTTCCATTTGCCCGTGCAGACACCTACAGCTAGTCTCTCATTGCTTCTCCCTATTCCTGTTCATCTTGCACAGAAATTGCAAAGTGTGCCAAACAGGAGGTTAAATGCACTGACTCTCCAAGTGGGGAGAGTGTTAGTAAAGCGTCTGGAATGGTGAACCCGAGTACCAGGGGACGAAAACTGAGATGCATTTGAAAACATTTACCCGTCACACAGTGCACTGTACTGTGGGTTTCCCATGCATGTTTTAGCTGAAGGAAGAATCCCTTAAACCTGGAGAGTTGGGACCCATGGAATGGGTACCATGCAGTATGACTTCAAAGGGTCTGCGTTTGCTCACCGAACCTCACCAATGCTATCAGCCCGAAGTGTCCAGCCTTATGTCTCACCCAGCTCTGGGTGTAGATGTGGGAAATCCAGGTTGCATCACAAGCCCTGAATGAATTATTTAAGAATTGCTCTCTATTTCACTGTCATTGTGTTTTGTTTTTGAAATTTATTTTGATAATGGGATTTATCGGATTTTCACTGCTGCGTTTAGGCCGCTGTACACACACTTGATTTCCTTATGGAGACATATAAATCCATGGGTTTTAAGATTCTTACTTGTCAGGTATCTTGCCAGGCGTTGAATATGGGGTGTTGAGTCCATTTCGTTGAGCAAGGAGTAGGGCTTGTCTATTATATATTTGGCTTATGGAACGGTATCTGTGCTAATTTCAATCTCTGGTTTTATGCAGCACCCCAACTCACCTTTCCCCATAAGCAAGCATAAGTTGGTTTTCGAAATTTGAGACCCTGTTCTGTTTTGTAATTCAGTTCATGTGTATCCAACTTTACATTCCGTGTATTAGTGATATCTTATGATGTTTCTTTTTCTGTGTGACTTATTTCTCGTAGAATCATCGTACCTGAATCCACTCATTATGCCGCTACGGGCCTGATGACGTAGATTTCATTGCTGAGTGATATTCCATTGTACGTGCGTACCACAACTTCTTTATCCATTTTTTGCTTTCTGGGATATTTTACTTGTACCGTAGACGAGGTTCTTGTAAACAGAGCCGTCCCAAACTCTGGGGTGGCTGTGTGTTTTTGATTTTAATTTCCCTAAGCTATAGGACCATAAGTGGAAGTGCCATAGGCTGTGTTGCTTTGTTTCCTACGTGTTTCTGGAAACACCATACACTTCTCCAGAGTGGTTGTTGGCAATTTACATCCCGCCCATCAGCATGACAAGGCTCCCTGTTCTCCATGACCTGTCCTGACTTTCTGGATTTTACATTTTTTTCAGATGGCCCTTTTGACCGGGTGGCAGTGAGACTTCACTGTAGTGCAGATTTCCTTTACACGCTTGCTTGGTTGGCCAAAAAGGGCGTATGCGTTTTTTCCTGAATATATTCAGGAAAAAACGCATACGCCCTTTTTGGCCAAGTGCATCATTGTCGACATTCTGCCTCTTTTCCTATGCTTTTAGTACAATTCCAGTCTACCCCCTGAAATCGTTTTCCTGAAATTCTGCCCCGCTTTCAAGTCCTCTTCGAAGACTTACTTCAGTACATTTTTGGACGATAGGTGTCATTCATAACTCTGCAGGTTTGTGAATTACAGTGCCCCTGAGCTCCTTTCTTCAACTCCTTTTCTTGTGAGCTGGCCGCAAAACCGCAGGATTGCTTCAGGCCCTAATCTGTTTCCGACATGGCACGCTGAGCCTTTGGTTAATTCCTCTTCCTGGTGGGAAATGATCATTCCATTTGCCCGTGCAGACACCAACAGTTAGTCTCTCATTGGTTCTCCCTATGCCTGTTAATCTTGCGCAGAAATTGCACACTGTGCCAAACAGGAGGTTAATGGCACTGACTCTCCAAGTGGGGAGAGTGTTAGTAAAGCGTCTGGAATGGTGAACCCGAGTACCAGGGGACGAAAACTGAGATGCATTTGAAAACGTTTCCCAATCACACGCCGGACGATAGTCTGGGTTTCCCATGCATGTTTTAGCTGAAGGAAGAATCCCTTAAACCTGGAGAGTTGGGACCCATGGAATGGGTACCATGCAGTATGACTTCAAAGGGTCTGCGTTTGCTCACCGAACCTCACCAATGTTATCAGCCCGAAGTGTCCAGCCTTATGTCTCACCCAGCTCTGGGTGTAGATGTGGTAAAACCAGGTTGCATCACAAGCCCTGAATGAATTATTTAAGAATTGCTCTCTATTTCACTGTCATTGTGTTTTGTTTTTGAAATTTATTTTGATAATGGGATTTATCGGATTTTCACTGCTGCGTTTAGGCCGCTGTACACACGCTTGATTTCCTTATGGAGACATATAAATCCATGGGTTTTAAGATTCTTACTTGTCAGGTATCTTGCCAGGCGTTGAATATGGGGTGTTGAGTCCATTTCGTTGAGCAAGGAGTAGGGCTTGTCTATTATATATTTGGCTTATGTAACGGTATCTGTGCTAATTTCAATCTCTGGTTTTATGCAGCACCCCAACTCACCTTTCGCCATAAGCAAGCATAAGTTGCTTTTCTAAATTTGAGACCCTGTTCTGTTTTGTAATTCAGTTCATGTGTAGCCAACTTTACATTCCGTGTATTAGTGATATCTTATGATGTTTCTTTTTCTGTGTGACTTATTTCTCGTAGAATCATCGTACCTGAATCCACTCATTAGGCCGCTACGGGCCTGATGACGTAGATTTCATTGCTGAGTGATATTCCATTGTACGTGCGTACCACAACTTCTTTATCCATTTTTTGCTTTCTGGGATATTTTACATGTGCCGTAGACGAGGTTCTTGTAAACAGAGCCGTCCCAAACTCTGGGGTGGATGTGTGTTTTTGAATTTAATTTCCCTAAGCTATAGGACTATAAGTGGAAGTGCCATAGGCTGTGTTGCTTTGTTTCCTACGTGTTTCTGGAAAAACCATACACTTCTCCAGAGTGGTTGTTGGCAACTTACATCCCGCCCATCAGCATGACAAGGCTCCCTGTTCTCCATGACCTGTCCTGACTTTCTGGATTTTACATTTTTTTCAGATGGCCCTTTTGACCGGGGGGCAGTGAGACTTCACTGTAGTGCAGATTTCCTTTACACGCTTGCTTGGTTGGCCAAGAAGGGCGTATGCGTTTTTTCCTGAATATATTCAGGAAAAAACGCATACGCCCTTTTTGGCCAAGTGCATCATTGTCGACATTCTCCCTCTTTTCCTATGCTTTTAGTACAATTCCAGTCTACCCCCTGAAATCGTTTTCCTGAAATTCTGCCCCGCTTTCAAGTCCTCTTCGAAGACTTACTTCAATACATTTTTGGACGATAGCTGTCATTCATAACTCTGCAGGTTTGTGAATTACAGTGCCCCTGAGCTCCTTTCTTCAACTCGCTTTCTTGTGAGCTGGCCGCAAAACCGCAGGATTGCTTCAGGCCCTAATCTGTTTCCGGTAGGGCACGCTGAGCCTTTGGTTAATTCCTCTTCCTGGTGGGAAATGAGCGTTCCATTTGCCCGTGCAGACACCTACAGCTAGTCTCTCATTGCTTCTCCCTATTCTTGTTCATCTTGCGCAGAAATTGCAAACTGTGCCAAACAGGAGGTTAATGGCACTGACTCTCCAAGTGGGGAGAGTGTTAGTAAAGCGTCTGGAATGGTGAACCCGAGTACCAGGGGACGAAAACTGAGATGCATTTGAAAACATTTACCCGTCACACAGTGCACTGTACTGTGGGTTTCCCATGCATGTTTTAGCTGAAGGAAGAATCCTTTAAATCTGGAGAGTTGGGACCCATGGAATGGGTACCATGCAGTATGACTTCAAAGGGTCTCTGTTTGCTCACCGAACCTCACCAATGCTATCAGCCCGAAGTGTCCAGCCTAATGTCTCACCCAGCTCTGGGTGTAGATGTGGTAAATCCAGGTTGCATCACAAGCCCTGAAGGAATTATTTAAGAATTGCTCTCTATTTCACTGTCATTGTGTTTTGTTTTTGAAATTTATTTTGATAATGGGATTTATCGGATTTTCACTGCTGTGTTTAGGCCGCTGTACACACGCTTGATTTCCTTATGGAGACATATAAATCCATGGGTTTTAAGATTCTTACTTGTCAGGTATCTTGCCAGGCGTTGAATATGGGGTGTTGAGTCCATTTCGTTGAGCAAGGAGTAGGGCTTGTCTATTATATATTTGGCTTATGGAACGGTATCTGTGCTAATTTCAATCTCTGGTTTTATGCAGCACCCCAACTCACCTTTCCCCATAAGCAAGCATAAGTTTGTTTTCTAAATTTGAGACCCTGTTCTGTTTTGTAATTCAGTTTATGTGTAGCCAAGTTTACAATCCGTGTATTACTGATATATTATGATGTTTCTTTTTCTGTGTGACTTATTTCTCGTAGAATCATCGTACCTGAATCCACTCATTATGCCGCTATGGGCCTGAAGACGTAGATTTCAGTGCTGAGTGATATTCCATTGTACGTGCGTACCAGAACTTCTTTATCCATTTTTTCCTTTCTCGGATATTTAACTTGTACCGTAGACAAGGTTCTTGTAAACAGAGCCATCCCAAGCTTTGGGGTGGCTGTGTGTTTTTGATTTTAATTTCCCTAAGCTATAGGACCATAAGTGGAAGTGACATAGGCTGTGTTGCTTTGTTTCCTACGTGTTTCAGGATACACCATACATTTCTCCAGAGTGGCTGTTGGCAATTTACATCCCGCCCATCAGCATAACAAGGCTCCCTGTTCTCCATGACCTGTCCTGTCTTTCTGGATTTTACTCTTTTTTCAGATGGCACTTTTGACCGGGGGGCAGTGAGACTTCATTGTAGTGCAGATTTCCTTTACATGCTTGCTTGGTTGGCCAAAAAGGGCGTATGCGTTTTTTCCTGAATATATTCAGGAAAAAACGCATACGCCCTTTTTGGCCAACTGCATCATTGTCGACATTCTGCCTCTTTTCCTATGCTTTAAGTGCAATTCCAGTCTACCCCCTGAAATCGTTTTCCTGAAATTCTGCCCCGCTTTCAAGTCCTCTTTGAAGACTTACTTCAGTACATTTTTGGACGATAGGTGTCATTCATAACTCTGCAGGTTTGTGAATTACAGTGCCCCTGAGCTCCTTTCTTCATCTCGTTTTCTTGTGAGCTGGCCGCAAAACCGCAGGATTGCTTCAGGCCCTAATCTGTTTCCGACATGGCACGCTGAGCCTTTGGTTAATTCCTCTTCCTGGTGGGAAATGAGCATTCAATTTGCCTGTGCAGACACCAACAGCTAGTCTCTCATTGGTTCTCCCTATGCCTGTTCATCGTGCGCAGAAATTGCAAACTGTGCGAAACAGGAGGTTAAAAGCACTGACTCTCCAAGTGGGGAGAGTGTTAGTAAAGCGTCTGGAATGGTGAAACCAAGTACCAGGGGACGAAAACTGAGATGCATTTGAAAACGTTTCCCAATCACACAGCGGACGATAGTCTGGGTTTCCCATGCATGTTTTAGCTGAAGGAAGAATCCCTTAAACCTGGAGAGTTGGGACCCATGGAATGGGTATCATGCAGTATGACTTCAAAGGGTCTGCGTTTGCTCACCGTACCTCACCAATGCTATCAGCCCGAAGAGTCCAGCCTTATGTCTCACCCAGCTCTGGGTGTAGATGTGGAAAATCCAGGTTGCATCACAAGCCCTGAATGAATTATTTAACAATTGCTCTCTATTTCACTGTCATTGTGTTTTGCTTTTGAAATTTATTTTGATAATGGGATTTATCGGATTTTCACTGCTGCGTTTAGGCCGCTGTACACAC
Source organism: Delphinapterus leucas (assembly GCF_059928025.1). NCBI lineage: Eukaryota > Metazoa > Chordata > Mammalia > Artiodactyla > Monodontidae > Delphinapterus > Delphinapterus leucas. The sequence goes on along the minus strand of NW_028322240.1, from coordinate 7,485,599 downwards.
GCTTGATTTCCTTATGGAGACATATAAATCCATGGGTTTTAAGATTCTTACTTGTCAGGTATCTTGCCAGGCGTTGAATATGGGGTGTTGAGTCCATTTCGTTGAGCAAGGAGTAGGGCTTGTCTATTATATATTTGGCTTATGGAACGGTATCTGTGCTAATTTCAATCTCTGGTTTTATGCAGCACCCCAACTCACCTTTCCCCATAAGCAAGCATAAGTTGGTTTTCTAAATTTGAGACCCTGTTCTGTTTTGTAATTCAGTTCATGTGTATCCAACTTTACATTCCGTGTATTAGTGATATCTTATCATGTTTCTTTTTCTGTGTGACTTATTTCTCGTAGAATCATCGTACCTGAATCCACTCATTATGCCGCTACGGGCCTGATGACGTAGATTTCATTGCTGAGTGATATTCCATTTTACGTGCGTACCACAACTTCTTTATCCATTTTTTGCTTTCTGGGATATTTTACTTGTACCATAGACGAGGTTCTTGTAAACAGAGCCGTCCCAAACTCTGGGGTGGCTGTGTGTTTTTGATTTTAATTTCCCTAAGCTATAGGACCATAAGTGGAAGTGCCATAGGCTGTGTTGCTTTGTTTCCTACGTGTTTCTGGAAACACCATACACTTCTCCAGAGTGGTTGTTGGCAATTTACATCCCGCCCATCAGCATGACAAGGCTCCCTGTTCTCCATGACCTGTCTTGACTTTCTGGATTTTACATTTTTTTCAGATGGCCCTTTTGACCGGGGGCCAGTGAGACTTCATGGTAGTGCAGATTTCCATTACACGCTTGCTTGGTTGGCCAAAAAGGGCGTATGCGTTTTTTCCTGAATATATTCAGGAAAAAACGCATACGCCCTTTTTGGCCAAGTGCATCATTGTCGACATTCTGCCTCTTTTCCTATGCTGTTAGTACAATTCCAGTCTACCCCCTGAAATCGTTTTCCTGAAATTCTGCCCCGCTATCAAGTCCTCTTCGAAGACTTACTTCAATACATTTTTGGACGATAGCTGTCATTCATAACTCTGCAGGTTTGTGAATTACAGTGCCCCTGAGCTCATTTCCTCAACTCGCTTTCTTGTGAGCTGGCCGCAAAACCGCAGGATTGCTTCAGGCCATAATCTGTTTCCGGCAGGGCACGCTGAGCCTTTGGTTAATTCCTCTTCCTGGTGGGAAATGAGCGTTCCATTTGCCCGTGCAGACACCTACAGCTAGTCTCTTATTGCTTCTCCCTATTCTTGTTCATCTTGCGCAGAAATTGCAAACTGTGCCAAACAGGAGGTTAATGGCACTGACTCTCCAAGTGGGGAGAGTGTTAGTAATGCGTTCAAATGTTGAACCCGAGTACCAGGGTCGAAAACTGAGATGCATTTGAAAACGTCTCCCAATCACATGGTGGACGATATTCTGGGTTTCCCATGCATGTTTTAGCTGAAGGAAGAATCCCTTAAACCTGGAGAGTTGGGACCCATGGAATGGGTACCATGCAGTATGACTTCAAAGGGTCTGCGTTTGTTCACCGAACCTCACCAATGCTATCAGCCCGAAGTGTCCAGCCTTATGTCTCATCCAGCTCTGGGTGTAGATGTGGTAAATACAGGTTGCATCACAAGCCCTGAATGAATTATTTAAGAATTGCTCTCTATTTCACTGTCATTGTGTTTTGTTTTTGAAATTCATTTTGATAATGGGATTTATCGGATTTTCACTGCTGCTTTTAGGCCACTGTACACACGCTTGATTTCCTTATAGAGACATATAAATCCATGGGTTTTAAGATTCTTACTTGTCAGGTATCTTCCCAGGCGTTGAATATATGGTGTTGAGTCCATTTCGTTGAGCAAGGAGTAGGTTTTGTCTATTATATATTTGGCTTATGGAACGGTATCTGTGCTAATTTCAATCTCTGGTTTTATGCAGCATCCCAACTGACCTTTCCCCATAAGCAAGCATAAGTTGGTTTGCTAAATTTGAGACCCTGTTCTGTTTTGTAATTCAGTGCATGGGTAGCCAAGTTTACATTCCGTGTATTAGTGATAACTTATGATGTTTCTTTTTCTGTCTGACTTATTTCTCATAGAATCATCGTACCTGAATCCACTCATTATGCCGCTACGGGCCTGATGACGTAGATTTCATTGCTGAGTGATATTCCATTTTACGTGCGTACCACAACTTCTTTATCCATTTTATGATTTCTCGGATATTTAACTTCTACCGTAGATGAGGTTCTTGTAAACAGAGCCATCCCAAACTTTGGGGTGGCTGTGTGTTTTTGATTTTAATTTCCCTAAGCTATAGGACCATAAGTGGAAGTGCCATAGGCTGTGTTGCTTTGTTTCCTACGTGTTTCCGGAAACACCATACAGTTTTCCAGAGTGGCTGTTGGCAATTTCAATCCGCCCATCAGCATAACAAGGCTCCCTGTTCTCCAAGACCTGTCCTGCCTTTATGGATTTTACACTTTTTTCAGATGGCCCTTTTGACCGGGGGCAGTGAGACTTCATTGTAGTGCGGATTTCCTTTACACGCTTGCTTGGTTGGCCAAAAAGGGCGTATGCGTTTTTTCCTGAATATATTCAGGAAAAAACGCATACGCCCTTTTTGGCCCAGTGCATCATTGTCGACATTCTGCCTCTTTTCCTATGCTTTAAGTGCAATTCCAGTCTACCCCCTGAAATCGTTTTCCTGAAATTCTGCCCCGCTTTCAAGTCCTCTCCGAAGACTTACTTCTATACATTTTTGGATGATAGCTGTCATTCATAACTCTGCAGGTTTGTGAATTACAGTGCCCCTGAGCTCCTTTCTTCAACTCCTTTTCTTGTGAGCTGGCCGCAAAACCGCAGGATTGCTTCAGGCCCTAATATGTTTCCGGCCGGGCACGCTGAGCCTTTGGTTAATTCCTCTTCCTGGTGGGAAATGATCATTCCATTTGCCCGTGCAGACACCAACAGTTAGTCTCTCATTTGTTCTCCCTATGCCTGTTCATCTTGCGCAGAAATTGCACACTGTGCCAAACAGGAGGTTAAATGCACTGACTCTCCAAGTGGGGAGAGTGTTAGTAAAGCGTCTGGAATGGTGAACCCGAGTACCAGGGGACGAAAACTGAGATGCATTTGAAAACGTTTCCCAATCACACGGCGGACGATAGTCTGGGTTTCCCATGCATGTTTTAGCTGAAGGAAGAATCCCTTAAACCTGGAGAGTTGGGACCCATGGAATGGGTACCATGCAGTATGACTTCAAAGGGTCTGCGTTTGCTCACCGAACCTCACCAATGCTATCAGCCCGAAGTGTCCAGCCTTATGTCTCACCCAGCTCTGGGTGTAGATGTGGGAAATCCAGGTTGCATCACAAGCCCTGAATGAATTATTTAAGAATTGCTCTCTATTTCACTGTCATTGTGTTTTGTTTTTGAAATTTATTTTGATAATGGGATTTATCGGATTTTCACTGCTGCGTTTAGGCCGCTGTACACACGCTTGATTTCCTTATGGAGACATATAAATCCATGGGTTTTAAGATTCTTACTTGTCAGGTATCTTGCCAGGCGTTGAATATGGGGTGTTGAGTCCATTTCGTTGAGCAAGGAGTAGGGCTTGTCTATTATATATTTGGCTTATGGAACGGTATCTGTGCTAATTTCAATCTCTGGTTTTATGCAGCACCCCAACTCACCTTTCGCCATAAGCAAGCATAAGTTCCTTTTCTAAATTTGAGACCCTGTTCTGTTTTGTAATTCAGTTCATGTGTAGCCAACTTTACATTCCGTGTATTAGTGATATCTTATGATGTTTCTTTTTCTGTGTGACTTATTTCTCGTAGAATCATCGTACCTGAATCCACTCATTAGGCCGCTACGGGCCTGATGACGTAGATTTCATTGCTGAGTGATATTCCATTGTACGTGCGTACCACAACTTCTTTATCCATTTTTTGCTTTCTGGGATATTTTACTTGTACCATAGACGAGGTTCTTGTAAACAGAGCCGTCCCAAACTCTGGGGTGGATGTGTGTTTTTGATTTTAATTTCCCTAAGCTATAGGACCATAAGTGGAAGTGCCATAGGCTGTGTTGCTTTGTTTCCTACGTGTTTCTGGAAACACCATACACTTCTCCAGAGTGGTTGTTGGCAACTTACATCCCGCCCATCAGCATGACAAGGCTCCCTGTTCTCCATGACCTGTCCTGACTTTCTGGATTTTACATTTTTTTCAGATGGCCCTTTTGACCGGGGGCCAGTGAGACTTCATGGTAGTGCAGATTTCCATTACACGCTTGCTTGGTTGGCCAAAAAGGGCGTATGCGTTTTTTCCTGAATATATTCAGGAAAAAACGCATACGCACTTTTTGGCCAAGTGCATCATTGTCAACATTCTGCCTCTTTTCCTATGCTGTTAGTACAATTCCAGTCTACCCCCTGAAATCGTTTTCCTGAAATTCTGCCCCGCTATCAAGTCCTCTTCGAAGACTTACTTCAATACATTTTTGGACGATAGCTGTCATTCATAACTCTGCAGGTTTGTGAATTACAGTGCCCCTGAGCTCATTTCTTCAACTCGCTTTCTTGTGAGCTGGCCGCAAAACCGCAGGATTGCTTCAGGCCCTAATCTGTTTCCGGCAGGGCATGCTGAGCCTTTGGTTAATTCCTCTTCCTGGTGGGAAATGAGCGTTCCATTTGCCCATGCAGACACCTACAGCTAGTCTCTCATTGCTTCTCCCTATTCTTGTTCATCTTGCGCAGAAATTGCAAACTGTGCCAAACAGGAGGTTAATGGCACTGACTCTCCAAGTGGGGAGAGTGTTAGTAAAGCGTTCAAATGTTGAACCCGAGTACCAGGGTCGAAAACTGAGATGCATTTGAAAACGTTTCCCAATCACATGGTGGACGATATTCTGGGTTTCCCATGCATGTTTTAGCTGAAGGAAGAATCCCTTAAACCTGGAGAGTTGGGACCCATGGAATGGGTACCATGCAGTATGACTTCAAAGGGTCTGCGTTTGTTCACCGAACCTCACCAATGCTATCAGCCCGAAGTGTCCAGCCTTATGTCTCATCCAGCTCTGGGTGTAGATGTGGTAAATACAGGTTGCATCACAAGCCCTGAATGAATTATTTAAGAATTGCTCTCTATTTCACTGTCATTGTGTTTTGTTTTTGAAATTCATTTTGATAATGGGATTTATCGGATTTTCACTGCTGCTTTTAGGCCACTGTACACACACTTGATTTCCTTATAGAGACATATAAATCCATGGGTTTTAAGATTCTTACTTGTCAGGTATCTTCCCAGGCGTTGAATATAGGGTGTTGAGTCCATTTCGTTGAGCAAGGAGTAGGTTTTGTCTATTATATAGTTGGCTTATGGCACGGTATCTGTGCTAATTTCAATCTCTGGTTTTATGCAGCATCCCAACTGACCTTTCCCCATAAGCAAGCATAAGTTGGTTTGCTAAATTTGAGACCCTGTTCTGTTTTGTAATTCAGTGCATGGGTAGCCAAGTTTACATTCCGTGTATTAGTGATAACTTATGATGTTTCTTTTTCTGTCTGACTTATTTCTCATAGAATCATCGTACCTGAATCCACTCATTATGCCGTTACGCTCCTGATGTCGTAGATTTAAATGCTGAGTGATATTCCATTGTACGTGCGTACCACAACTTCTTTATCCATTTTATGCTTTCTCGGATATTTAACTTCTACCGTAGATGAGGTTCTTGTAAACAGAGCCATCCCAAACTTTGGGGTGGCTGTGTGTTTTTGATTTTAATTTCCCTAAGCTATAGGACCATAAGTGGAAGTGCCATAGGCTGTGTTGCTTTGTTTCCTACGTGTTTCCGGAAACACCATACAGTTTTCCAGAGTGGCTGTTGGCAATTTCAATCCGCCCATCAGCATAACAAGGCTCCCTGTTCTCCAAGACCTGTCCTGCCTTTATGGATTTTACACTTTTTTCAGATGGCCCTTTTGACCGGGGGCAGTGAGACTTCATTGTAGTGCGGATTTCCTTTACACGCTTGCTTGGTTGGCCAAAAAGGGCGTATGCGTTTTTTCCTGAATATATTCAGGAAAAAACGCATACGCCCTTTTTGGCCCAGTGCATCATTGTCGACATTCTGCCTCTTTTCCTATGCTTTAAGTGCAATTCCAGTCTACCCCCTGAAATAGTTTTCCTGAAATTCTGCCCCGCTTTCAAGTCCTCTCCGAAGACTTACTTCTATACATTTTTGGACGATAGCTGTCATTCATAACTCTGCAGGTTTGTGAATTACAGTGCCCCTGAGCTCCTTTCTTCAACTCCTTTTCTTGTGAGCTGGCCGCAAAACCGCAGGATTGCTTCAGGCCCTAATATGTTTCCGGCCGGGCACGCTGAGCCTTTGGTTAATTCCTCTTCCTGGTGGGAAATGATCATTCCATTTGCCCGTGCAGACACCAACAGTTAGTCTCTCATTGGTTCTCCCTATGCCTGTTCATCTTGCGCAGAAATTGCACTCTGTGCCAAACAGGAGGTTAAAGGCACTGACTCTCCAAGTGGGGAGAGTGTTAGTAAAGCGTCTGGAATGGTGAAACCAAGTACAAGGGGACGAAAACTGAGATGCATTTGAAAACGTTTCCCAATCACACAGCGGACGATAGTCTGGGTTTCCCATGCATGTTTTAGCTGAAGGAAGAATCCCTTAAACCTGGAGAGTTGGGACCCATGGAATGGGTACCATGAAGTATGACTTCAAAGGGTCTGCGTTTGCTCAACGAACCTCACCAATGCTATCAGCCCGAAGTGCCCAGCCTTATGTCTCACCCAGCTCTGGGTGTAGATGTGGAAAATCCAGGTTGCATCACAAGCCCTGAATGAATTATTTAAGAATTGCTCTCTATTTCACTGTCATTGTGTTTCGTTTTTGAAATTTATTTTGATAATGGGATTTATCGGATTTTCACTGCTGCGTTTAGGCCGCTGTACACATGCTTGATTTCCTTATGGAGACATATATATCCATGGGTTTTAAGATTCTTACTTGTCAGGTATCTTGCCAGGCGTTGAATATGGGGTGTTGAGTCCATTTCGTTGAGCAAGGAGTAGGGCTTGTCTATTATATATTTGGCTTATGGAACGGTATCTGTGCTAATTTCAATCTCTGGTTTTATGCAGCACCCCAACTCACCTTTCCCCATAAGCAAGCATAAGTTGGTTTTCTAAATTTGAGACCCTGTTCTGTTTTGTAATTCAGTTCATGTGTAGCCAAGTTTACATTCCATGTATTAGTGATATCTTATGATGTTTCTTTTTCTGTGTGACTTATTTCTCGTAGAATCATCGTACCTGAATCCACTCATTATGCCGCTACGGGCCTGATGACGTAGATTTCATTGCTGAGTGATATTCCATTGTACGTGCGTACCACAACTTCTTTATCCATTTTTTGTTTTATCGGATATTTAACTTGTACCGTAGACGAGGTTCTTGTAAACAGACCCACCCAAACTTTGGGGTGGTTTGTGTTTTTGACTTTAATTTCCCTAAGCTATAGGACCATAAGTGGAAGTGCCAAAGGCTGTGTTGCTTTGTTTCCTACGTGTTTCAGGAAACCCCATACACTTCTCCAGAGTGGCTGTTGGCAATTTACATTCCACCCATCAGCATAACAAAGTTCCCTGTTCTCCATGACGTGTCCTGCCTTTCTGGATTTTACACTTTTTTCAGATGGCCCTTTTGACCGGGGGGCAGTGAGACTTCATTGTAGTGTAGATTTCCTTTACACGCTTGCTTGGTTGGCTAAAAAGGGCGTATGCGTTTTTTTCCTGAATATGTTCAGGAAAAAACGCATACGCCCTTTTTGGCCAAGTGCATCATTGTCGACATTCTGCCTCTTTTCCTGTGCTTTAAGTGCAATTCCAGTCTACCCCCTGAAATCGTTTTCCTGAAATTCTGCCCCGCTTTCAAGTCCTCTTCGAAGACTTAATTCAGTACATTTTTGGACGATAGTTGTCATTCATAACTCTGCAGCTTTGTGAATTACAGTGCCTCTGAGCTCCTTTCTTCAACTCGCTTTCTCGTGAGCTGGCCGCAAAACCGCAGGATTGCTTCAGGCCCTAATCTGTTTCCGGCAGGGCACGCTGAGCCTTTGGTTAATTCCTCTTCCTGGTGGGAAATGAGCGTTCCATTTGCCCGTGCAGACACCTACAGCTAGTCTCTCATTGGTTCTCCCTATTCCTGTTCATCTTGCGCAGAAATTGCAAACTGTGCCAAACAGGAGGTTAAAGGCACTGACTCTCCAAGTGGGGAGAGTGTTAGTAAAGCGTCTGGATTGGTGAACCCGAGTACCAGGGTTCGAAAACTGAAATGCATTTGAAAACGTTTCCCAATCACACGGTGGACCATACTCTGGGTTTCCCATGCATGTTTTAGCTGAATTAAGAATCTCTTAAACCTGGAGAGTTGGGACCCGTGGAATGGGTACCATGCAGTATGACTTCAAAGGATCTGCGTTTGCTCACCGAACCTCACCAAAGCTATCAGCCCAAAGTGTCCAGCCTTATGTCTCACCCAGCTCTGTGTGTAGATGTGGTAAATCCAGGTTGCATCACATGCCCTGAATGAATTATTTAAGAATTGCTCTCTATTTCACTGTCATGGTGTTTGTTTTTGAAATTTATTTTGATAATGGGATTTATCGGATTTTCACTGCTGCGTTTAGGCCGCTGTACACACGCTTGATTTCCTTATGGAGACATATAAATCCATGGGTTTTAAGATTCTTACTTGTCAGGTATCTTCCTAGGCATTGAATATGGGGTGTTGAGTCCATTTCGTTGAGCTAGGAGTAGGTCTTGTCTATTATATATTTGGCTTATGGAACGGTATCTGTGCTAATTTCAATCTCTTGTTTTATGCAGCACTCCAACTCACTTTTCCCCATAAGCAAGCATAAGATGGTTTTCTAAATTTGAGACCATGTTCTGTTTTGTAATTCAGTTCATGTGTAGCCAAGTTTACATTCCGTGTATTAGTGATATCTTATGATGTTTCTTTTTCTGTGTGACTTAGTTCTCGTGGAATCATCGTACCTGAATCCACTCAATATGCCGCTACGGGCCTGATGACGTAGATTTCATTGCTGAGTGATATTCCATTGTACGTGCGTACCACAACTTCTTTATCCATTTTTTGTTTTATCGGATATTTAACTTCTACCGTAGACGAGGTTCTTGTAAACAGACCCACCCAAACTTTGGGGTGGTTTGTGTTTTTGACTTTAATTTCCCTAAGCTATAGGACCATAAGTGGAAGTGCCAAAGGCTGTGTTGCTTTGTTTCCTACGTGTTTCAGGAAACCCCATACACTTCTCCAGAGTGGCTGTTGGCAATTTACATTCCGCCCATCAGCGTAACAAAGTTCCCTATTCTCCATGACCTGTCCTGCCTTTCTGGATTTTACACTTTTTTCAGATGGCCCTTTTGACCGGGGGGCTGTGAGACTTCATTGTAGTGCAGATTTCCTTTACACGCTTGCTTGGTTGGCCAAAAAGGGCGTATGCGTTTTTTCCTGAATATATTCAGGAAAAAACGCATACGCCCTTTTTGGCCAAGTGCATCATTGTCGACATTCTGCCTCTTTTCCTATGCTTTAAGTGCAATTCCAGTCTACCCCCTGAAATCGTTTTCCTGAAATTCTGCCCCGCTATCAAGTCCTCTTCGAAGACTTACTTCAATACATTTTTGGACGATAGCTGTCATTCATAACTCTGCAGGTTTGTGAATTACAGTGCCCCTGAGCTCCTTTCTTCAACTCGCTTTCTCGTGAGCTGGCCGCAGAACCGCAGGATTGCTTCAGGCCTTAATCTGTTTCCGGCAGGACATGCTGAGCCTTTGTTTAATTCCTCTTCCTGGTGGGAAATGAGCGTTCCATTTGCCCGTGCAGACACCTACAGCTAGTCTCTCATTGGTTCTCCCTATTCCTGTTCATCTTGCGCAGAAATTGCAAACTGTGCCAAACAGGAGGTTAAAGGCACTGACTCTCCAAGTGGGGAGAGTGTTAGTAAAGCGTCTGGAATGTTGAACCCGTGTAAAAGGGGACGAAACCTGAGATGCATTGGAAAACGTTTCTCGGTCACATGGTGCAGCATACTGTGGGTTTCAAAGGCATGTTTTAGCTGAAGGAAGAATCCCTTATACCTGGAGAGTTGAGACCCATGGAATGGGTACTTCAAGGGGTCTGCATTTGCTCACCGAACCTCACCAGTGCTATCAGCCTGGTGTCCAGCCTTATGTCTCACTCATCTCTAGGTGTAGATATGGTAAATCCAGGTTGCATCACAGGCCCTGAATGAATTATTTAAGAATTGCTCTCTATTTCATTGTCATTGTGTTGTGTTTCTGTAATTTATTTTGATAATGGGATTTATCGTATTTTCACTGCTGTGTTCATGCCGCTGTACACACGCTTGATTGTCTTTCGGAGACATATAAACCCATAGGTTTGAAGATTCTTACTAGTCAGGTATATTCCTAGGCGTTGAATATGTGGTGTTGAGTCCATTTTGTTGAGCAAGCAGTAGGTCTTGACTATTACATATTTGTCTTATGGAACAGTATCTGTGCTAATTTCAATCTCTGGTTTTTTGCAGCACCCCAACTCACCTTTATCCTTAAGCAAGAATAAGTTGGTTTTCTAAATATGAGACCCTGTTCTGTTTTGTAATTCAGTTCATGTGTAGCCAAGTTTACATTCCATGTATTAGTGATATAGTATGTCTTTTACTTTTTGAATTCTGTGACTTTGTATGATCATATGTAACTCCTCTGGAGTTGTTACAAGTGGCCATATTGCATTGATTTCCAGGCTGAGTCATATTCCACTCTACATGAGCAACACATCTGTATCCATTTTTTCCCTCCAGAGACATTTAAGTTATATCCTATTCGAGGATCTTTTAAACAGTGAGGCGGTATACATTGGGGTGCCTGTGTCCTCTCGATTTTTGTTTTTCCCAAGATATACGTCCATGAGTGCAAGTGCCCTGTGCTCTGTAGCTCATTTTTTAGATGCTTTAGTAAACACAATACACTTCTCCAGAGTGACCATTGGTAATATACATTTCCAGTATAAGCCTCACAGGGCTCCCTTTTCTCCTTGCCCTGTCCTGCATTTCCGGTGTTTACACTTTATGAGGACGGCTCTTCTGACTGATGCGAAGTGACATGTTTTGTAGTATTGATTTCCAGTGCCCACCTGTTTGGTTGGCTAAAAACGTGTATGCTCTTTTCTTGAATATATACAGAAAAAGACGCATACACCCTTTTTGGCCAACTGCAATGTTGGCAATGTTCAGCCCCTTTTCTTGTGCTTAATGGCGAGTCCTTTCTACCTCTTCCAATCCCTTTCCTGCCATTCTCCGTTGCTTACAAGTCCTTTTCTCTGACTTTCCTCAGGACATTTTTCAGTGATAGATATTTTCAACTCTGCAGTTTCGTGAATTTTAGTGCCACTGAGCTCCATTTTTCAACTTGTGTTTATGGGAACTGGCCACAAAGCAGCGGGATTTCCTCAAGCCCTATTCTGTTTCCATGGGCAACCCTAGCCTTTGGTCAATTCGTCTTCCTGATTGGAAATTAGAGTGACATGTGCCTGTCCGAACCCCTAGGACTTGTCTCTCATTGTTCCTCCTCCTTCTGCTTCATCCTCTGGACAAATTCCAAACTGTATGCAACAGGATGTTGACAGTGCTGACATCTCCAAGTGGGGAGACTGTTAGTAAAGACGCTGGAGGGGTGAACCCGAGCACCAGGAGATGAGGAGATGAGATGCCTTTTCCAAACTCTTCCCGATCAGACGGTATACCATCCTCTGGGTGTGACAGGCATGCTTTAGCTGTAGGAAGGGTCCCATTCATGTGAGGAGAACACCAGGGCTTTTTCAAAATCAGTGTCTCTCCGCAACCCAAACTGGCGAATTTTTTAAGCTACGGCTACACATATGTTCATTAAGGGCCTTGGGAAGTAGGCAGAGTCCAAACTTTAGATGATTGAAGTCTTCAGGGTCAGAAGCACTCACCACCGGCTTCCCTTAGGTTCCATTTTAACTGTCATTAATAGATGATGTCAATAAAAATATCTATTCTTTTTCAGATTATTTCCCCTTATAGGTTATTGCAAAATATTGAGTGTAGTTCCCTGTGCTATACAGCAGTTCCTTGTTGATGATCGATTTTATACATAGCAGTGTGTATGTGTTAATCCCAAACTGTTAATTTATCCCTCCTCTCACCTTTCCCCTTTGGCAATAATAAATTATAAGACTTTATACTTCTCAGAAATGGGGGAGCTGAAAGAGAGGTATCATTTTCAATGGAAAAGCATTTAAAACAAGATTGAAGCTTTAACCAAGATTATTAGATGTACATCCTTGGAAAGAAATCACTTCGTTTCTCTAATATTGACCTGACAAATAAGACAAACCTTTTCACTGAACTTGCTTATAATAAAGTGATGGAAATATCAAATGGAAGTGTTAGAAACATCTTATTTTACCCGAGCCTTATACACTGTTCTATGTTAATTACAGTTTGGCTCACACATCTGTTCATTGAAGTTACAATGTTCTCAATTTCTGTTACTGATCCTCCAGAGTGGACCCCAACAAGTGTCCCCCTGCCCAGTGTCATTGGAGCCAACAGATCGAGACTGAGTTTGGTTCAGAAGCAAAGGAAACTTTATATTTTGATCAGAGAGTGGAGAGGTGAGAGCATGTGCTACCCCGTGGGCTGTGGGCTGGGCTGCTGTGTAGATATCCTGTCAGAGTTGGCTGCAGCTCAGGCTCTATATCACGGAGTGTGCACTGTGCCCCAGGAGCTGAGGTGTCGACCCAGACATTCTGCACTAGGAACTCTGGTCTGAAGTGCTGGGTGTGGAACCTCTGTATGCGGGACCCTAGGAGCATGTGAAATTAGACAAAGCACAAAGGATAAAAAAGGTTAGACTTTATTTTATTGCCCAGATTCTATTTTTATCTCCCAGGGATTTTTAAGGGGCTTTGCCTGGGACAAAACCCTCTTCTGCCTTTTGTCCCCTTCCTCATTCTTGGAGTGCTGAGGGTGCAGACCCTTCTTCTGTAACTGCTGAGTGCTGAGTTAGGAGCCCTCATACCCGTGGGCGAGGGTCAGAACTTCTCCCCAGCAGCCTCCAGGTGACGTTGATTGTCCCCAGGCCTCCTGCCTCCCTGCTCGTCCGCCTGAGCACCAGTATTGGAAGTGTTATAGATTCTAATGAGCTTTGAGGGTCCAGGAAGGAGATGTGCAGTGACGCTGTGAGGTCCAGTTTCACCCCGCCCCACATTTGTTCGGCCACCTTAGGCTGACCGTTTCTGCCAGCCTAGATGCTCTGACCAGTAGTCTGCGCTTTCTTCAATTAGGCCGCTGAATTAACGTAAAAACAGCACCAGGTGTCAGGACCCTGTCCGCTCAACTCCCAGACAGTCCAGGGTCACTGGTGATGAAGGACCATGATGGCCACTGAGTCAACAGCCTTTTGAAGTAAACAGGAGTCCAGCCGGTCTTATTGGCCACCATTATCACAGTGTCTGTAGGCTTTTCTATGGTGACAGCGTGATATACGGTTCCCCCGCCAAGATTATTAGGTCCGCTCTGGGTGCAGTAAGTCCTGCAAGCAGTAGTCTACTCTTTTGGGACACACTCTTGTTGTTTTATGAGAGAAACTCCAGGTCAAGTGATGGTCACATGAGTCGTCATGGTGCCCCGTTGCCCCCGGTTATCTCTCTGGAGGTTGGAGTTGGAGGGCCTCCTCACTCGAGGTCAGTGTGCCCACGGAGCAAACCCTGCAACTTCAGGGCATGGTTGGGGGTTAGGATCACCACGTGGGGTCCTTTTCCCTTAGGAGGGAGGTGGCCTTTTGGGCTGCTGATTTCCAGGTTTTTAGATACCGCCAGTATCTTGGCCAGATGTGGCAGTGGGCCAAGCCCCTTGGTGACTGTAGTTTATCCTACCTGGATGGCATTCTTGCATTGTTCCATTTCAAGTGGTCCCAGGTTTTGCACTAATACTCCAATGGCGATTCACTTTTCACCAGGAATGTAAAGATCAAAGGGTTTAGCTAAATTAGGGAGTTCCAGGGCAAGGGTCTGAATTGACTGCTCTTTCCATTCTTGAAAGGCCACTTCTGGATTCTATTCAAAAGGATCATCATCTTTTCCTTTCAGTGTTTCATATAGAGGCCCAGCTAGTAGACTGTAGTTAGGGATCCAGAAGCAGCAAACCCTGGCCTCCCCAGGAACCCCTAAGCTGTCTTCTAGTTTTAGATATGGGTAAGACTGTAAATTGTTTCTTCCCTTTCCTGGGATGGGCTTCTCCGACCTTCTGTGAGAATGAAGCCCAGGCAGGTCACCGTAGTCTGTGATATTTGAGCTTTTTCTTGGACAACCTGTATCCTTTATTGGCTTGGTAGTTCAGAGGTCTCCTTAGTAGGGCTGGCAATCAGAATGTCATCTGCAAATTGAAGGAGTGTTTCCTTTTCCAGAGGTAGAACTTTTAGGTCTTTAGCTGAGCTTTCCCCAAAGATGGTGTGGGAATTTTTGAACCCTTGGGGCAAGACGGCCCAGAAGTATTGTTTTAGTTGTATGTTGAGTCCTGCCACTCACAAGCCAAAATTTCTTGTGACTCTGGGACTAATAGAATACAAAAGAAGGCATCATTGAAGACTAATACAGAATACCATGTCCTGGTGGTTGGTAGAATGACCAGCAGGGTGTAGAATTTAGGAACTACTGGAGGTATATCCTCGGTGGCTTCACTGACTGTCCTGACATCATTTACCAGGACTCCAGCAGCCCGTGGGGCTCTCGAGGTCAGGCCAATCCCAGGATATGGAGATCACCTGCGCAGGTACCCTACCCGAACCCCATACCATGGGGTTCTCGTGGTCAGGCCCCTCCCAGGATATGGGGTTCCCTTGGCAGGTTCCCCTGCAGCTCATGGGGCTCTCGTGGTCAGGCCCCTCCCAGGATACAGAGCTACCCATGCAGGTACCATGGCAGGGCTGGGAACACAGGAACCGTGCATATCGCCCTCATTGCAGAGCACTCCCAGCTCACCTGTCACTCAGATCTGACACAGAGCACCTCAGAGCAGGACTTGAACTAACAAACAGCAGCTCCGACAGGTCTGTGACCCTGGGCATCACTCTGTGTGGCCTCCCTCCACCTGGCCTTTCAGAGACTTCCACTGCACCCGGGGCACCAGGCCTCTGTCTCCACCCACCAGCCACTCCTCCTCTCCCTGACTCCTGGGTTCCTCTCATTAGGAGAGGGTTTTCTTGAAGTTGTCTCCCACTCATGGGCCAGATAATATAATTAGAAAACAAGCCAGAGCTGCAGCCCCTTGTCTATCCTGACTCTCAGGAGCCCACACCTGTTCCTTGGACCTGGCCGATTCAGCAAGTTCCAGTTTCTGCAACTGTGAGCCCCTGAGGGGTGATTATTGGCTGGCCTGGGAAGCCCGACCATGCCGGCCAGATCTCCCCAGGTGTGCCTGGGATCAGATCAATATAAACACCGCTCCAGGCAGCAAGAGCCCCTGCAGCTGTGCCTGACGCCATTTTCTCTGCCCTGTCAGCAGTCTTGGGGCTGGACTGGTGGGAGGGAGTGAGAGGCCACGGCTTTGTGGGTGGCCCAGTGTGAGTGGGGCTCTGCTGGACTTTCTGCAGCAGTTGCCAAGATGCCACCTGCTAAAGAAGAGGATGTGTCACCCATACCTGCCGCTGGAATTTCTCCCTGGGCAGAGGTGAGTGAGGAAGAAAGCAGTGGGGGCCGGGACAGCAGGGGTATCTCAGGCAGGGAAATGGAAAGCTTCCAGAAGAGTACCCAGGGCCAGGACCATCCTGGCTGGCCTGCAGGCACCAAGTCGGCTGGCATGCTGTCACTCATGTGGCTCCATGGCCCTTCCTCTAGGCTTTCAAGTCCTTGTACATATTCAGGTGTTTTACCTGGGAAGGGTGGGAACATTTCAGCAGCAGCTGGCCTGGGGCTCAGCCCACGTTTACTCACAGATGCCTCGGCACTGTCCCCCAGCTTTGCAATGAGGAAGCTTGTTGCGTGGGGCCTGCTGGCTGAATGGGAGATGATTCCCCACCACTGACCAACTTCAGAATTGTTTACAACTGGAGCAAGTGCCCTGATACGGTTTTCCTCTGTGTAGCTGGTGGGTTCTGTTTTTTTTTCTTTTTTGGTTCAAGGTAGATTTTATTCCTCTTTTTTGTATTTACAGATATAAGCATGGAAATAATTTATTCATATAAATACATGTATGTGAAGGGAAGAATATTTTTTCTGTTTTACTTTTTGTAATTTGAATTTTATTTTATTTTTTTATACAGCAGGTTCTTTTTGGTTATCTATTTTATACATATAAATGTATACATGCCAATCCCAATCTCTCAACTCCTCCCACCACCACCCCCCAACAGCTTTCCCCCCTTGGTGTCCATACGTTTGTTGTCTACATCTGTTGCTCTATTTCTGCCTTGCAAAACGGTTCATCTGTACAATTTGTCTAGGTTCCACATATAGCCATTAATAGACAAGATTTCTTTTTCTCTTTCTGACTTACTTCACTCTGTATGACAGTCTCTAGATCCATCAACGTCTCTACAAATGACCCAATTTCATTCCTTTTTATGGCTTAGTAATATTCCATTTCATATATGTACCACATCTTTATGCATTCGTCTGTCTGTGGGCATTTAGGTTGCTTCCATTACCTGGATATTGTAAATAGTGATGCAATGAACATTGCAGTGAATGTCTCTTTTTGATTTATGGCTTTGTCTGGGTATATGCCCAGTAGTGGGATTGCTGTATCATATGGTAATTCTATTCTTAGTTTTATAAGAAACTCCATAATGTTCTCCACAGTGACTGTATCAATTTACATTCCCAACAATAGCGGAAGAGGGTTCCTTATCTCCACACCCTTTCCAGCATTTGTTGTTTGTAGATTTTCTGATGATGCCCATTCTAACAGGTGTGAGGTGATACACCATGGATGAGTCTATTTCGTTGAGCAAAGAGTAGGTCTTGTCTATTACATATTTGGCTTATGGAACGGTATGTGTGCTAATTTCAATCTCTGGTTTTATACAGCACCGCAACTCAACTTTCCCCTTAAGCAAGCATAAGTTTTTATCTAAATGTGAGACTCTGTTCGGTTTTGGAATTCAGTTGATGTGTAGCCAAGTTTACACTCTCTCTATTAGTGATATCTTATGATAATTATCTTTCTCTGTGTGACCTATTTCTCTTAGAATCATCATACTTAAATCCACTCAATTTGCTGCTACAGGCCTGATGACATTGATTTCATTGCTGAGTGATATTCCATTGTACGTAAGTAGCACAACTCCTTTATCCATTTTTTTCTTTCTGGGATATTTAATTTGTACTGGACTCAAGGTTCTTGTAAACACAGCAGCCCTAAATTTTGTGTTGGCTGTGTCTTGTTGATTTTAATTTTCCTAAGCTATAGGGCCAAAAGTGGAAGTGCCCTAGGGTCTGTAGCTTTGTTTTTCAGATGTTTCAGGATACACCATAAA
Organism: Delphinapterus leucas; assembly: GCF_059928025.1. Lineage (NCBI taxonomy): Eukaryota > Metazoa > Chordata > Mammalia > Artiodactyla > Monodontidae > Delphinapterus > Delphinapterus leucas. The sequence goes on along the minus strand of NW_028322240.1, from coordinate 7,467,986 downwards.
CATCTCCAGAGTGTCTGTTGGCAATTTACATCCCGCCCATCAGCATAACAAGGCTCCCTGTTCTCCATGGCCTGTCCTGTGTTTCTGGTTTTTACACTTTTTTCAGATGGCCCTTTTGACGAATGGGAAATGAAACTTCATTGTAGTGCGGATTTCCATTTCTCAAGTGCTTGGTTGGCCAAAAAGGGCATATGTGTTTTTTCCTGAATATATTCAGGAAAAAATGTTTACGCACTTTTGTCCAAGTGCATCACTGTCAAAGATCTGCCGCTTTTCACATGCTTTAAATGCAATTCCAATCTACCTCCTGAAATATGATTCCTGCAATTCTGCCTCGTTTTCAAGTCCTCTTTGCAGACTTACTTCCATATATTTTTGCCAATAGCTGTCATTTATAACTCTGCAGGTTTGTGAATTACAGTGCCCGTGATTTCCTTTCTTAACACGTTTCCTTGAAAACTGGCCACCGAACCGCAGGTTTGCTTCAGGCCATAATCAGGGTCCGGCACGGCACTCTGAGACTTTGGTTCATTCCACTTCCTGGTGGGAAATTAGAGTTAAATGTGCCCCTCCAGACACCTGCCTCACTCCTAGCCCCTTGGTGATGTGTGTCCTCTGGTTTGAGGCCACATGTGCTGGGTTCCTCACCTTTGGCTGATGTGGCCCCACTGGTGTGAGGACACTCCTGCCTGGTTCCCATCCCCTTGGTGATGTGGGCCCTCCGGTGAGAGTCTGATCCTGGTTGGGTTCCTCACACTTCTGTGAGGTGGGCCCTCTTCTCTGAGGTCACTCCTGCCTGGCTGGCACACCCCGCCTTGGCGACGTCGGCCCTCTGGTGGGATTTGGTGCCTGCTGGGTGTCTCCTCCCCTCGGTAATGAGGGCCCTCTGGCGTCAGGCCCTAACTCCTGGGCTCCCAATATTTTCTGATATGCGCCCTGTGGTTCGAGTACACTCCTGCCAGGTTCCCAACCCCATGGGAATGTGGGCCTTCTGCTCTGAGGTCCCAACTGTGGGTTGCTCAGTTTCATGATGAGGGCCCTCTGCTGTGAGTTCTCTCTGGCCTGGATCCCATAAGCTCGCTGCTCCTGGCCACCTGCTGGGAGGTTACAACTGCGGGATTCCTCACCTTTTTTCTTCTATGGGCCCTCTGTTTTGAGACTCCTCCTGCCTGCCTCACTCCCAGCCCCTTGGTGATGTGTGTCCTCTGGTTTGAGGCCACGTATGCTGGGTCCCTCGCCTTTCGATGATGTGGCCCCACAGGTGTGAGGACACTCCTGCCTGGTTCCTATCCCCTTGATGATGTGGGCCCTCTGGTGAGAGTCTGATCCTGGCTGGGTTCCTCACCCTTCTGTGAGGGGGGCCCTCTGCTGTGAGGTCACTCCTGCCTGGCTGGCACACCCCACCTGAGTAACATCGGCCCTCTTGTGGCAGTTGGAGCCTGCTGGGAACCTCCCCTCGGTGATGGGGGCCCTCTTGCGTCAGGCCCTAAATGCTGGGTACCCACATTTTCTGATACGTGCTAAGTGGTGCGAGGACACTCCTGCGAGGTTCCCATCCCCATGGGCATGCGGGCCTTCTGCTCTAAGGTCCCAACACCTGTGTTGTTCACCGTTTCATGATGTTGGCTCTCTGGTGTTAGTTCACCCAGGCCTAGATCCCATAGACTCTGTGCTCTGAGCGGCCTGCTGGGAGGTTCCTACTGCTGGATTCCTTACCTTTTTTTATTCTTTTGTTCCTGTGTTTTCATGCTCCTACTTCCTGACTCACTCCCAGCCCATTTGTGATGTAGGTCCTCTGGTTTAAGGCCACATGTACCGGTTTCCTCACCTTTATTGATGTGGCCCCACTGGTGTGAGAACACTCCTGCCTGGTTCCCATCCCCTTGTTGATGGGGGCCCTCTGGTGAGAGTCTGATCCTGTCTGGATTCCTCACACTTCTGGGAGGTGGGCCCTCTGCTGTGAGGTCACTCCTGCCTGGCTGGCACACGTCACCTTGGCGATGTGGGCCCTCAGTTGGGAGTTGGTGCCTGCTGGGAGTCTCCTCCCCTCGGTAATGAGGGCCCTCTGGCGTCAGGCCCTAACTCATGGGCTCCCAAAATTTTCTGATGTGCGCCCTGTCGTGCGAGTACACTCCAGCCAGGGTCCCATCCCCATGGGGATGTGGGCTTTCTGCTCTGAGGTCCCAACGCCTGGGTTGCTCACAGTGTCAGAATGTGGGCCCTCTGCTGTGAGTTCACTCCGGCATGGATCCCATAGCCTCGGTGCTCTGGGCCACCTGCTTGGAGCTTCCATCTGCGGGGTTCCTCACCTTTTTTATTCTATGGGCGCTCTGTTGTGAGTCTCCTCCTGCATGCCTCACTCCCAGCCCTTTCGTGATGTGTGTCCGCTTGTTTGAGGCCACATGTGCTGTGTTCCTCACCTTTCGCTGATGTGGCCCCACTGGTGTGAGGACACTCTTGCCTGGTTTCCATCCCCTTGGTGATGTGGGCGCACTGGTTAGAGTCTGATCCTGTTTGGGCTCCTCACACTTCTGTGAGGTGGGCCCTCTGCTGTGAGGTAACTCCTGCCTGGCTTGCTCCCATTGCCTTGGTGACGTCGGCCCTCTGGTGGCATTTGGAGCCTGCTGGTAGCCTCCTCTCCTCCGTGATGAGGGCCCTCTGGCGTCAGGCCATAACTGCTGGGTTCCCACATTTTCTGATACGTGCTAAGTTGTGCGTGGACACTCCTGCGAGGTTCCCATCCCCATGGGGATGTGGGCCTTCTGCTCTGAGGTCCCAACGCCTGGGTTGCTCACAGTTTCATGATGTGGGCCCTCTGCTGTGAGTTCACCTTGGCCTGGATCACATAGACTCGGTGCTCTGGGCCGCCTGCTGGGAGGTTCCCACTGCAGGATTCCTCAGCTTTTTTATTCTATTGGCCCTGTGTTGTGAGGCTACTCTTGCCTGCCTCACTCCGAGCCCCTTGGAGATCTGGATCCTCTGGTTTAGGCCACATGTGCTGGGTTCCTCACCTTTCTATGATGTGGCCACCCTGGTGTGAAGACAGTCCTGCCTGGTTCTGATGCCCTTGGTGATGTGGGCCCTCTGGTGAGAGTCTTACCCTGGCTGGGTTCCTCACCATTCTGTGAGGTAGGCCCTCATCTGTGAGGTCACTCCTGCCTGGCTGTTGCACGTCACCTTGGCGACATGGGCCCTCAGTTGGGAGTTGGTGCCTGCTTGGGGTCTCCTCCCCTTGGTAATGAGGGCTCTCTGGCGTCAGGCCCTAACTTCTGGGCTCCCAAAATTCTCTGATGTGCGCCCTGTGGTGCGAGTACACTTCTGCCAGGTTCCCAACCACATGGGAATGTGGGCCTTCTGCTCTAAGGTCCCAACGGCTGGGTTGCTCACAGTTTCATGATGAGGGCCCTCTGTTTTGAGTTCAGTCAGGCCTGGATCCCATAGCCTCGCTGCTCCTGGCCACCTGCTGGGAGGTTCCAACTGCGGGATTCCTCACCTTTTTTACGCTATGGGCCCTCTGTTTGGAGGCTCCTCCTGCCTGCCTCACTCCCAGCCCCTTGGTGATGTGTGTCCTCTGGTTTGAGGCCACGTGTGCTGGGTCCGTCACATTTCGGTGATGTGGCCCCACTGGTGTGAGGACACTCCTGCCTGGTTTCCATTCCCTTGGTGATGTGGGCCCTCCGGTGAGTGTCTGATCCTCTTTGGGTTCCTCACACTTTTGTGTGGTTGGCCCTCTGCTCTGAGGTCACTCCTGCCTGGCTGGCACACCCCGCATTGGCGACATCGGCCTTCTGGTAGCAGTTGGAGCTTGCTGGGAGCCTCCTCTCCTCAGTGATGAGGGCCCTCTGGCGTCCGGCCCTAACTGCTGGGCTCCCCACATTTCCTGATGTGTGCCCACTGGTGCGATGACACTCCTGCTTGTTTCCCTTCCCCATGGGGATGTGGGCCTTGTGCTCTGAGGTTACAACGGCTGGGTTGCTTACAGTATCACGATGAGGGCCCTCTGTTGTGAGTTCATCACTGCCTGGATCCCATAGCCTCGGTGCTCTGGGCCGCCTGCTGGGATGTTCCAACTGCTGGATTCCTCACCTTTTTTATACAATGGGCCATGTGTTTTGAGGTTAATCCTGACTGCCTCGCTCCGAGACCCATGGTGATGTGGGTCCTCTGGTTTGAGGCCACATGTGCTGGGTACCTCAACTTTCGATGATGTGGCCCCACGGGTGTGAGGACACTCCTGCCTGGTTCCCAGCCCCTTGCTTATGTGGGCACCCTGGTGAGAGTCTGATCCTGACTGGGTTCCTTACCCTTCTGTGAGGTGGGCCCTCTGATGTGAGGTCACTCCTGCCTGGATGGCTCATGTCGCCTTGGCGACATAGGCCCTCTGTTGGCCACTGAAGCATGCTGGGAGCCTCCTACCCTCTTTAATGAGGGCCCTGGAAGAAACGCATATGCCCTTTTTGAGCAAGTGCATCATTGTCGAGGTTCTGCCTCTTCTCCTATACTTTCAGAGGACTTCCCGTCTACCTCCTGAAATCGTATTCCTGGAATTCTGCCCCGCGTTCAAGTCCTCTTTGCAGCCTTACTTCAATATATTTTTGGACGATAGCGGTCATTTATAACTCTGCAGGTTTGTGAATTACAGTGCCCCTGAGCTCCTTTCTTCAACTCGCTTTCTTGTGAGCTGGCCGCAAAACCGCAGGATTGCTTCGGGCCCTAATCTGGTTCCGGCACGGCATGCTGAGCCTTAGGCTAATTCCTCTTCCTGGTGGGAAATGAGTGTTAAATTTGTTTGTGCAGACACCTACAGCTAATCTCTCATTGGTTCTCCCTATTCCTGTACATCTTGCGCAGAAATTCCAAACTGTGCCAAACAGGAGGTTAAAGGCACTGACTCTCCAAGTGGGGAGAGTGTTAGTAAAGCGTCTGGAATGGTAAAACCGAGTACGAGGGGACGAAAACTGAGATGCATTTAAAAAGGTTTCCCGGTCATACGGTGGACCATATTCTGGGTTGCCCATGCATGTTTTACCTGAAGGAAGAATCCCTTCAACCTGGAGAGTTGGGACCCATGGAATGGGTACCATGCAGTATGACTTCAAAGGGTTGCCTTTGCTCACCGAACGTCACCAATGCTATCAGCCCGAAGTGTCCAGCCTTATGTCTCACACAGCTCTGGGTGTAGATGTGGTAAATCCAGGTTGCATCACAAGCCCTGAATGAATTATTTAAGAATTGCTCTCTATTTCACTATCATTGTGTTTAGTTTTTGAAATTTATTTTTGATAATGGGATTTATCGGATTTTCACTGCTGCGTTTAGGCCGCTGTACACACGCTTGATTTCCTTATGGAGACATATAAATCCATGGGTTTTAAGATTCTTACTTGTCAGGTATCTTCCCAGGCGATGAATATAGGGTGTTGAGTCCATTTCGTTGAGCAAGGAGTAGGTTTTGTCTATTATATATTTGGCTTATGGAACGGTATCTGTGCTAATTTCAATCTCTGGTTTTATGCAGCATCCCAACTGACCTTTCCCCATAAGCAAGCATAAGTTGGTTTGCTAAATTTGAGACCCTGTTCTGTTTTGTAGTTCAGTTCATGGGTAGCCAAGTTTACATTCCGTGTATTAGTGATAACTTATGATGTTTCTTTTTCTGTCTGACTTATTTCTCATAGAATCATCGTACCTGAATCCACTCATTATGCCGCTACGGTCCTGATGACGTAGATTTTATTGCTGAGTGATATTCCATTGTACGTGCGTACCACAACTTCTTTATCCATTTTATGCTTTCTGAGATATTTAACTGCTACCATAGATGAGGTTCTTGTAAACAGAGCCATCCCAAACTTTGGGGTGGCTGTGTGTTTTTGATTTTAATTTCCCTAAGCTATAGGACCATAAGTGGAAGTGCCATAGGCTGTGTTGCTTTGTTTCCTACACGTTTTAGGAAACACCATACACTTTTCCAGAGTGGCTGTTGGCAATATAAATCCGCCCATCAGCATAACAAGGCTCCCTGTTCTCCATGAACTGTCCTGCCTTTCTGGATTTTACACTTTTTTCAGATGTCCCTTTTGACCAGGGGGCAGTGAGACTTCATTGTAGTGCAGATTTCCTTTACACGCTTGCTTGGTTGGCCAAAAAGGGCGTATGCGTTTTTTCCTGAATATATTCAGGAAAAAACGCATACGCCCTTTTTGGCCAAGTGCATCATTGTCGACATTCTGCCTCTTTTCCTATGCTTTAAGTGCAATTCCAGTCTACCCCTGAAATCGTTTTCCTGAAATTCTGCCCCGCTTTCAAGTCCTCTTCGAAGACTTACTTCTATACATTTTTGGACGATAGCTGTCATTCATAACTCTGCAGGTTTGTGAATTACAGTGCCCCTGAGCTCCTTTCTTCAACTCGCTTTCTTGTGAGCTGGCCGCAAAACCGCAGGATTGCTTCAGGCCCTAATCTGTTTCCGGCAGGGCACGCTGAGCCTTTGGTTAATTCCTCTTCCTGGTGGGAAATGAGCGTTCCATTTGCCCGTGCAGACACCTACAGCTAGTCTCTCATTGCTTCTCCCTATTCCTGTTCATCTTGCACAGAAATTGCAAAGTGTGCCAAACAGGAGGTTAAATGCACTGACTCTCCAAGTGGGGAGAGTGTTAGTAAAGCGTCTGGAATGGTGAACCCGAGTACCAGGGGACGAAAACTGAGATGCATTTGAAAACATTTACCCGTCACACAGTGCACTGTACTGTGGGTTTCCCATGCATGTTTTAGCTGAAGGAAGAATCCCTTAAACCTGGAGAGTTGGGACCCATGGAATGGGTACCATGCAGTATGACTTCAAAGGGTCTGCGTTTGCTCACCGAACCTCACCAATGCTATCAGCCCGAAGTGTCCAGCCTAATGTCTCACCCAGCTCTGGGTGTAGATGTGGGAAATCCAGGTTGCATCACAAGCCCTGAAGGAATTATTTAAGAATTGCTCTCTATTTCACTGTCATTGTGTTTTGTTTTTGAAATTTATTTTGATAATGGGATTTATCGGATTTTCACTGCTGTGTTTAGGCCGCTGTACACACGCTTGATTTCCTTATGGAGACATATAAATCCATGGGTTTTAAGATTCTTACTTGTCAGGTATCTTGCCAGGCGTTGAATATGGGGTGTTGAGTCCATTTCGTTGAGCAAGGAGTAGGGCTTGTCTATTATATATTTGGCTTATGGAACGGTATCTGTGCTAATTTCAATCTCTGGTTTTATGCAGCACCCCAACTCACCTTTCCCCATAAGCAAGCATAAGTTTGTTTTCTAAATTTGAGACCCTGTTCTGTTTTGTAATTCAGTTTATGTGTAGCCAAGTTTACAATCCGTGTATTACTGATATATTATGATGTTTCTATTTCTGTGTGACTTATTTCTCGTAGAATCATCGTACCTGAATCCACTCATTATGCCGCTATGGGCCTGAAGACGTAGATTTCATTGCTGAGTGATATTCCATTGTACGTGCGTACCAGAACTTCTTTATCCATTTTTTCCTTTCTCGGATATTTAACTTGTACCGTAGACAAGGTTCTTGTAAACAGAGCCATCCCAAGCTTTGGGGTGGCTGTGTGTTTTTGATTTTAATTTCCCTAAGCTATAGGACCATAAGTGGAAGTGACATAGGCTGTGTTGCTTTGTTTCCTACGTGTTTCAGGATACACCATACATTTCTCCAGAGTGGCTGTTGGCAATTTACATCCCGCCCATCAGCATAACAAGGCTCCCTGTTCTCCATGACCTGTCCTGTCTTTCTGGATTTTACTCTTTTTTCAGATGGCACTTTTGACCGGGGGGCAGTGAGACTTCATTGTAGTGCAGATTTCCTTTACACGCTTGCTTGGTTGGCCAAAAAGGGCGTATGCGTTTTTTCCTGAATATATTCAGGAAAAAACGCATACGCCCTTTTTGGCCCAGTGCATCATTGTCGACATTCTGCCTCTTTTCCTATGCTTTAAGTGCAATTCCAGTCTACCCCCTGAAATCGTTTTCCTGAAATTCTGCCCCGATTTCAAGTCCTCTTTGAAGACTTACTTCAGTACATTTTTGGACGATAGCTGTCATTCATAACTCTGCAGGTTTGTGAATTACAGTGCCCCTGAGCCCCTTTCTTCAACTCGTTTTCTTGTGAGCTGGCCGCAAAACCGCAGGATTGCTTCAGGCCCTAATCTGTTTCCGGCATGGCATGATGAGCCTTTGGTTAATTCCTCTTCCTGGTGGGAAATGAGCGTTCAATTTGCCCGTGCAGACACCAACAGCTAGTCTCTCATTGGTTCTCCCTATTCCTGTTCATCTTGCGCAGAAATTGCAAACTGTGCCAAACAGGAGGTTAAAGGCACTGACTCTCCAAGTGGGGAGAGTGTTAGTAAAGCGTCTGGAATGTTGAACCCGTGTAAAAGGGGACGAAACCTGAGATGCATTGGAAAACGTTTCTCGGTCACATGGTGCAGCATACTGTGGGTTTCAAAGGCATGTTTTAGCTGAAGGAAGAATCCCTTATACCTGGAGAGGTGAGACCCATGGAATGGGTACTTCAAGGGGTCTGCATTTGCTCACCGAACCTCACCAGTGCTATCAGCCTGGTGTCCAGCCTTATGTCTCACTCATCTCTAGGTGTAGATATGGTAAATCCAGGTTGCATCACAGGCCCTGAATGAATTATTTAAGAATTGCTCTCTATTTCATTGTCATTGTGTTGTGTTTCTGTAATTTATTTTGATAATGGGATTTATCGTATTTTCACTGCTCTGTTCATGCTGCTGTACACACGCTTGATTGTCTTTCGGAGACATATAAACCCATAGGTTTGAAGATTCTTACTAGTCAGGTATATTCCTAGGCGTTGAATATGTGGTGTTGAGTCCATTTTGTTGAGCAAGCAGTAGGTCTTGACTATTACATATTTGTCTTATGGAACAGTATCTGTGCTAATTTCAATCTCTGGTTTTTTGCAGCACCCCAACTCACCTTTATCCTTAAGCAAGAATAAGTTGGTTTTCTAAATATGAGACCCTGTTCTGTTTTGTAATTCAGTTCATGTGTAGCCAAGTTTACATTCCATGTATTAGTGATATAGTATGTCTTTTACTTTTTGAATTCTGTGACTTTGTATGATCATATGTAACTCCTCTGGAGTTGTTACAAGTGGCCATATTGCATTGATTTCCAGGCTGAGTCATATTCCACTCTACATGAGCACCACATCTGTATCCATTTTTTCCCTCCAGAGACATTTAAGTTATATCCTATTCGAGGATCTTTTAAACAGTGAGGCGGTATACATTGGGGTGCCTGTGTCCTCTCGATTTTTGTTTTTCCCAAGATATACGTCCATGAGTGCAAGTGCCCTGTGCTCTGTAGCTCATTTTTTAGATGCTTTAGTAAACACAATACACTTCTCCAGAGTGACCATTGGTAATATACATTTCCAGTATAAGCCTCACAGGGCTCCCTTTTCTCCTTGCCCTGTCCTGCATTTCCGGTGTTTACACTTTATGAGGACGGCTCTTCTGACTGATGCGAAGTGACATGTTTTGTAGTATTGATTTCCAGTGCCCACCTGTTTGGTTGGCTAAAAACGTGTATGCTCTTTTCTTGAATATATACAGAAAAAGACGCATACACCCTTTTTGGCCAACTGCAATGTTGGCAATGTTCAGCCCCTTTTCTTGTGCTTAATGGCGAGTCCTTTCTACCTCTTCCAATCCCTTTCCTGCCATTCTCCGTTGCTTACAAGTCCTTTTCTCTGACTTTCCTCAGGACATTTTTCAGTGATAGATATTTTCAACTCTGCAGTTTCGTGAATTTTAGTGCCACTGAGCTCCATTTTTCAACTTGTGTTTATGGGAACTGGCCACAAAGCAGCGGGATTTCCTCAAGCCCTATTCTGTTTCCATGGGCAACCCTAGCCTTTGGTCAATTCGTCTTCCTGATTGGAAATTAGAGTGACATGTGCCTGTCCGAACCCCTAGGACTTGTCTCTCATTGTTCCTCCTCCTTCTGCTTCATCCTCTGGACAAATTCCAAACTGTATGCAACAGGATGTTGACAGTGCTGACATCTCCAAGTGGGGAGACTGTTCGTAAAGACGCTGGAGGGGTGAACCCGAGCACCAGGAGATGAGGAGATGAGATGCCTTTTCCAAACTCTTCCCGATCAGACGGTATACCATCCTCTGGGTGTGACAGGCATGCTTTAGCTGTAGGAAGGGTCCCATTCATGTGAGGAGAACACCAGGGCTTTTTCAAAATCAGTGTCTCTCCGCAACCCAAACTGGCGAATTTTTTAAGCTACGGCTACACATATGTTCATTAAGGGCCTTGGGAAGTAGGCAGAGTCCAAACTTTAGATGATTGAAGTCTTCAGGGTCAGAAGCACTCACCACCGGCTTCCCTTAGGTTCCATTTTAACTGTCATTAATAGATGATGTCAATAAAAATATCTATTCTTTTTCAGATTATTTCCCCTTATAGGTTATTGCAAAATATTGAGTGTAGTTCCCTGTGCTATACAGCAGTTCCTTGTTGATGATCGATTTTATACATAGCAGTGTGTATGTGTTAATCCCAAACTGTTAATTTATCCCTCCTCTCACCTTTCCCCTTTGGCAATAATAAATTATAAGACTTTATACTTCTCAGAAATGGGGGAGCTGAAAGAGAGGTATCATTTTCAATGGAAAAGCATTTAAAACAAGATTGAAGCTTTAACCAAGATTATTAGATGTACATCCTTGGAAAGAAATCACTTCGTTTCTCTAATATTGACCTGACAAATAAGACAAACCTTTTCACTGAACTTGCTTATAATAAAGTGATGGAAATATCAAATGGAAGTGTTAGAAACATCTTATTTTACCCGAGCCTTATACACTGTTCTATGTTAATTACAGTTTGGCTCACACATCTGTTCATTGAAGTTACAATGTTCTCAATTTCTGTTACTGATCCTCCAGAGTGGACCCCAACAAGTGTCCCCCTGCCCAGTGTCATTGGAGCCAACAGATCGAGACTGAGTTTGGTTCAGAAGCAAAGGAAACTTTATATTTTGATCAGAGAGTGGAGAGGTGAGAGCATGTGCTACCCCGTGGGCTGTGGGCTGGGCTGCTGTGTAGATATCCTGTCAGAGTTGGCTGCAGCTCAGGCTCTATATCACGGAGTGTGCACTGTGCCCCAGGAGCTGAGGTGTCGACCCAGACATTCTGCACTAGGAACTCTGGTCTGAAGTGCTGGGTGTGGAACCTCTGTATGCGGGACCCTAGGAGCATGTGAAATTAGACAAAGCACAAAGGATAAAAAAGGTTAGACTTTATTTTATTGCCCAGATTCTATTTTTATCTCCCAGGGATTTTTAAGGGGCTTTGCCTGGGACAAAACCCTCTTCTGCCTTTTGTCCCCTTCCTCATTCTTGGAGTGCTGAGGGTGCAGACCCTTCTTCTGTAACTGCTGAGTGCTGAGTTAGGAGCCCTCATACCCGTGGGCGAGGGTCAGAACTTCTCCCCAGCAGCCTCCAGGTGACGTTGATTGTCCCCAGGCCTCCTGCCTCCCTGCTCGTCCGCCTGAGCACCAGTATTGGAAGTGTTATAGATTCTAATGAGCTTTGAGGGTCCAGGAAGGAGATGTGCAGTGACGCTGTGAGGTCCAGTTTCACCCCGCCCCACATTTGTTCGGCCACCTTAGGCTGACCGTTTCTGCCAGCCTAGATGCTCTGACCAGTAGTCTGCGCTTTCTTCAATTAGGCCGCTGAATTAACGTAAAAACAGCACCAGGTGTCAGGACCCTGTCCGCTCAACTCCCAGACAGTCCAGGGTCACTGGTGATGAAGGACCATGATGGCCACTGAGTCAACAGCCTTTTGAAGTAAACAGGAGTCCAGCCGGTCTTATTGGCCACCATTATCACAGTGTCTGTAGGCTTTTCTATGGTGACAGCGTGATATACGGTTCCCCCGCCAAGATTATTAGGTCCGCTCTGGGTGCAGTAAGTCCTGCAAGCAGTAGTCTACTCTTTTGGGACACACTCTTGTTGTTTTATGAGAGAAACTCCAGGTCAAGTGATGGTCACATGAGTCGTCATGGTGCCCCGTTGCCCCCGGTTATCTCTCTGGAGGTTGGAGTTGGAGGGCCTCCTCACTCGAGGTCAGTGTGCCCACGGAGCAAACCCTGCAACTTCAGGGCATGGTTGGGGGTTAGGATCACCACGTGGGGTCCTTTTCCCTTAGGAGGGAGGTGGCCTTTTGGGCTGCTGATTTCCAGGTTTTTAGATACCGCCAGTATCTTGGCCAGATGTGGCAGTGGGCCAAGCCCCTTGGTGACTGTAGTTTATCCTACCTGGATGGCATTCTTGCATTGTTCCATTTCAAGTGGTCCCAGGTTTTGCACTAATACTCCAATGGCGATTCACTTTTCACCAGGAATGTAAAGATCAAAGGGTTTAGCTAAATTAGGGAGTTCCAGGGCAAGGGTCTGAATTGACTGCTCTTTCCATTCTTGAAAGGCCACTTCTGGATTCTATTCAAAAGGATCATCATCTTTTCCTTTCAGTGTTTCATATAGAGGCCCAGCTAGTAGACTGTAGTTAGGGATCCAGAAGCAGCAAACCCTGGCCTCCCCAGGAACCCCTAAGCTGTCTTCTAGTTTTAGATATGGGTAAGACTGTAAATTGTTTCTTCCCTTTCCTGGGATGGGCTTCTCCGACCTTCTGTGAGAATGAAGCCCAGGCAGGTCACCGTAGTCTGTGATATTTGAGCTTTTTCTTGGACAACCTGTATCCTTTATTGGCTTGGTAGTTCAGAGGTCTCCTTAGTAGGGCTGGCAATCAGAATGTCATCTGCAAATTGAAGGAGTGTTTCCTTTTCCAGAGGTAGAACTTTTAGGTCTTTAGCTGAGCTTTCCCCAAAGATGGTGTGGGAATTTTTGAACCCTTGGGGCAAGACGGCCCAGAAGTATTGTTTTAGTTGTATGTTGAGTCCTGCCACTCACAAGCCAAAATTTCTTGTGACTCTGGGACTAATAGAATACAAAAGAAGGCATCATTGAAGACTAATACAGAATACCATGTCCTGGTGGTTGGTAGAATGACCAGCAGGGTGTAGAATTTAGGAACTACTGGAGGTATATCCTCGGTGGCTTCACTGACTGTCCTGACATCATTTACCAGGACTCCAGCAGCCCGTGGGGCTCTCGAGGTCAGGCCAATCCCAGGATATGGAGATCACCTGCACAGGTACCCTACCCGAACCCCATACCACGGGGTTCTCGTGGTCAGGCCCCTCCCAGGATATGGGGTTCCCTTGGCAGGTTCCCCTGCAGCTCATGGGGCTCTCGTGGTCAGGCCCCTCCCAGGATACAGAGCTACCCATGCAGGTACCATGGCAGGGCTGGGAACACAGGAACCGTGCATATCGCCCTCATTGCAGAGCACTCCCAGCTCACCTGTCACTCAGATCTGACACAGAGCACCTCAGAGCAGGACTTGAACTAACAAACAGCAGCTCCGACAGGTCTGTGACCCTGGGCATCACTCTGTGTGGCCTCCCTCCACCTGGCCTTTCAGAGACTTCCACTGCACCCGGGGCACCAGGCCTCTGTCTCCACCCACCAGCCACTCCTCCTCTCCCTGACTCCTGGGTTCCTCTCATTAGGAGAGGGTTTTCTTGAAGTTGTCTCCCACTCATGGGCCAGATAATATAATTAGAAAACAAGCCAGAGCTGCAGCCCCTTGTCTATCCTGACTCTCAGGAGCCCACACCTGTTCCTTGGACCTGGCCGATTCAGCAAGTTCCAGTTTCTGCAACTGTGAGCCCCTGAGGGGTGATTATTGGCTGGCCTGGGAAGCCCGACCATGCCGGCCAGATCTCCCCAGGTGTGCCTGGGATCAGATCAATATAAACACCGCTCCAGGCAGCAAGAGCCCCTGCAGCTGTGCCTGACGCCATTTTCTCTGCCCTGTCAGCAGTCTTGGGGCTGGACTGGTGGGAGGGAGTGAGAGGCCACGGCTTTGTGGGTGGCCCAGTGTGAGTGGGGCTCTGCTGGACTTTCTGCAGCAGTTGCCAAGATGCCACCTGCTAAAGAAGAGGATGTGTCACCCATACCTGCCGCTGGAATTTCTCCCTGGGCAGAGGTGAGTGAGGAAGAAAGCAGTGGGGGCCGGGACAGCAGGGGTATCTCAGGCAGGGAAATGGAAAGCTTCCAGAAGAGTACCCAGGGCCAGGACCATCCTGGCTGGCCTGCAGGCACCAAGTCGGCTGGCATGCTGTCACTCATGTGGCTCCATGGCCCTTCCTCTAGGCTTTCAAGTCCTTGTACATATTCAGGTGTTTTACCTGGGAAGGGTGGGAACATTTCAGCAGCAGCTGGCCTGGGGCTCAGCCCACGTTTACTCACAGATGCCTCGGCACTGTCCCCCAGCTTTGCAATGAGGAAGCTTGTTGCGTGGGGCCTGCTGGCTGAATGGGAGATGATTCCCCACCACTGACCAACTTCAGAATTGTTTACAACTGGAGCAAGTGCCCTGATACGGTTTTCCTCTGTGTAGCTGGTGGGTTCTGTTTTTTTTTCTTTTTTGGTTCAAGGTAGATTTTATTCCTCTTTTTTGTATTTACAGATATAAGCATGGAAATAATTTATTCATATAAATACATGTATGTGAAGGGAAGAATATTTTTTCTGTTTTACTTTTTGTAATTTGAATTTTATTTTATTTTTTTATACAGCAGGTTCTTTTTGGTTATCTATTTTATACATATAAATGTATACATGCCAATCCCAATCTCTCAACTCCTCCCACCACCACCCCCCAACAGCTTTCCCCCCTTGGTGTCCATACGTTTGTTGTCTACATCTGTTGCTCTATTTCTGCCTTGCAAAACGGTTCATCTGTACAATTTGTCTAGGTTCCACATATAGCCATTAATAGACAAGATTTCTTTTTCTCTTTCTGACTTACTTCACTCTGTATGACAGTCTCTAGATCCATCAACGTCTCTACAAATGACCCAATTTCATTCCTTTTTATGGCTTAGTAATATTCCATTTCATATATGTACCACATCTTTATGCATTCGTCTGTCTGTGGGCATTTAGGTTGCTTCCATTACCTGGATATTGTAAATAGTGATGCAATGAACATTGCGGTGAATGTCTCTTTTTGATTTATGGTTTTGTCTGGGTATATGCCCAGTAGTGGGATTGCTGTATCATATGGTAATTCTATTCTTAGTTTTATAAGAAACTCCATAATGTTCTCCACAGTGACTGTATCAATTTACATTCCCAACAATAGCGGAAGAGGGTTCCTTATCTCCACACCCTTTCCAGCATTTGTTGTTTGTAGATTTTCTGATGATGCCCATTCTAACAGGTGTGAGGTGATACACCATGGATGAGTCTATTTCGTTGAGCAAAGAGTAGGTCTTGTCTATTACATATTTGGCTTATGGAACGGTATGTGTGCTAATTTCAATCTCTGGTTTTATACAGCACCGCAACTCAACTTTCCCCTTAAGCAAGCATAAGTTTTTATCTAAATGTGAGACTCTGTTCGGTTTTGGAATTCAGTTGATGTGTAGCCAAGTTTACACTCTCTCTATTAGTGATATCTTATGATAATTATCTTTCTCTGTGTGACCTATTTCTCTTAGAATCATCATACTTAAATCCACTCAATTTGCTGCTACAGGCCTGATGACATTGATTTCATTGCTGAGTGATATTCCATTGTACGTAAGTAGCACAACTCCTTTATCCATTTTTTTCTTTCTGGGATATTTAATTTGTACTGGACTCAAGGTTCTTGTAAACACAGCAGCCCTAAATTTTGTGTTGGCTGTGTCTTGTTGATTTTAATTTTCCTAAGCTATAGGGCCAAAAGTGGAAGTGCCCTAGGGTCTGTAGCTTTGTTTTTCAGATGTTTCAGGATACACCATAAACATCTCCAGAGTGTCTGTTGGCAATTTACATCCCGCCCATCAGCATAACAAGGCTCCCTGTTCTCCATGGCCTGTCCTGTGTTTCTGGTTTTTACACTTTTTTCAGATGGCCCTTTTGACGAATGGGAAATGAAACTTCATTGTAGTGCGGATTTCCATTTCTCAAGTGCTTGGTTGGCCAAAAAGGGCATATGTGTTTTTTCCTGAATATATTCAGGAAAAAATGTTTACGCACTTTTGTCCAAGTGCATCACTGTCAAAGATCTGCCGCTTTTCACATGCTTTAAATGCAATTCCAATCTACCTCCTGAAATATGATTCCTGCAATTCTGCCTCGTTTTCAAGTCCTCTTTGCAGACTTACTTCCATATATTTTTGCCAATAGCTGTCATTTATAACTCTGCAGGTTTGTGAATTACAGTGCCCGTGATTTCCTTTCTTAACACGTTTCCTTGAAAACTGGCCACCGAACCGCAGGTTTGCTTCAGGCCATAATCAGGGTCCGGCACGGCACTCTGAGACTTTGGTTCATTCCACTTCCTGGTGGGAAATTAGAGTTAAATGTGCCCCTCCAGACACCTGCCTCACTCCTAGCCCCTTGGTGATGTGTGTCCTCTGGTTTGAGGCCACATGTGCTGGGTTCCTCACCTTTGGCTGATGTGGCCCCACTGGTGTGAGGACACTCCTGCCTGGTTCCCATCCCCTTGGTGATGTGGGCCCTCCGGTGAGAGTCTGATCCTGGTTGGGTTCCTCACACTTCTGTGAGGTGGGCCCTCTTCTCTGAGGTCACTCCTGCCTGGCTGGCACACCCCGCCTTGGCGACGTCGGCCCTCTGGTGGGATTTGGTGCCTGCTGGGTGTCTCCTCCCCTCGGTAATGAGGGCCCTCTGGCGTCAGGCCCTAACTCCTGGGCTCCCAATATTTTCTGATATGCGCCCTGTGGTTCGAGTACACTCCTGCCAGGTTCCCAACCCCATGGGAATGTGGGCCTTCTGCTCTGAGGTCCCAACCGTGGGTTGCTCAGTTTCATGATGAGGGCCCTCTGCTGTGAGTTCTCTCTGGCCTGGATCCCATAAGCTCGCTGCTCCTGGCCACCTGCTGGGAGGTTACAACTGCGGGATTCCTCACCTTTTTTCTTCTATGGGCCCTCTGTTTTGAGACTCCTCCTGCCTGCCTCACTCCCAGCCCCTTGGTGATGTGTGTCCTCTGGTTTGAGGCCACGTATGCTGGGTCCCTCGCCTTTCGATGATGTGGCCCCACAGGTGTGAGGACACTCCTGCCTGGTTCCTATCCCCTTGATGATGTGGGCCCTCTGGTGAGAGTCTGATCCTGGCTGGGTTCCTCACCCTTCTGTGAGGGGGGCCCTCTGCTGTGAGGTCACTCCTGCCTGGCTGGCACACCCCACCTGAGTAACATCGGCCCTCTTGTGGCAGTTGGAGCCTGCTGGGAACCTCCCCTCGGTGATGGGGGCCCTCTTGCGTCAGGCCCTAACTGCTGGGTACCCACATTTTCTGATACGTGCTAAGTGGTGCGAGGACACTCCTGCGAGGTTCCCATCCCCATGGGCATGCGGGCCTTCTGCTCTAAGGTCCCAACACCTGTGTTGTTCACCGTTTCATGATGTTGGCTCTCTGGTGTTAGTTCACCCAGGCCTAGATCCCATAGACTCTGTGCTCTGAGCGGCCTGCTGGGAGGTTCCTACTGCTGGATTCCTTACCTTTTTTTATTCTTTTGTTCCTGTGTTTTCATGCTCCTACTTCCTGACTCACTCCCAGCCCATTTGTGATGTAGGTCCTCTGGTTTAAGGCCACATGTACCGGTTTCCTCACCTTTATTGATGTGGCCCCACTGGTGTGAGAACACTCCTGCCTGGTTCCCATCCCCTTGTTGATGGGGGCCCTCTGGTGAGAGTCTGATCCTGTCTGGATTCCTCACACTTCTGGGAGGTGGGCCCTCTGCTGTGAGGTCACTCCTGCCTGGCTGGCACACGTCACCTTGGCGATGTGGGCCCTCAGTTGGGAGTTGGTGCCTGCTGGGAGTCTCCTCCCCTCGGTAATGAGGGCCCTCTGGCGTCAGGCCCTAACTCATGGGCTCCCAAAATTTTCTGATGTGCGCCCTGTCGTGCGAGTACACTCCAGCCAGGGTCCCATCCCCATGGGGATGTGGGCTTTCTGCTCTGAGGTCCCAACGCCTGGGTTGCTCACAGTGTCAGAATGTGGGCCCTCTGCTGTGAGTTCACTCCGGCATGGATCCCATAGCCTCGGTGCTCTGGGCCACCTGCTTGGAGCTTCCATCTGCGGGGTTCCTCACCTTTTTTATTCTATGGGCGCTCTGTTGTGAGTCTCCTCCTGCATGCCTCACTCCCAGCCCTTTCGTGATGTGTGTCCGCTTGTTTGAGGCCACATGTGCTGTGTTCCTCACCTTTCGCTGATGTGGCCCCACTGGTGTGAGGACACTCTTGCCTGGTTTCCATCCCCTTGGTGATGTGGGCGCACTGGTTAGAGTCTGATCCTGTTTGGGCTCCTCACACTTCTGTGAGGTGGGCCCTCTGCTGTGAGGTAACTCCTGCCTGGCTTGCTCCCATTGCCTTGGTGACGTCGGCCCTCTGGTGGCATTTGGAGCCTGCTGGTAGCCTCCTCTCCTCCGTGATGAGGGCCCTCTGGCGTCAGGCCATAACTGCTGGGTTCCCACATTTTCTGATACGTGCTAAGTTGTGCGTGGACACTCCTGCGAGGTTCCCATCCCCATGGGGATGTGGGCCTTCTGCTCTGAGGTCCCAACGCCTGGGTTGCTCACAGTTTCATGATGTGGGCCCTCTGCTGTGAGTTCACCTTGGCCTGGATCACATAGACTCGGTGCTCTGGGCCGCCTGCTGGGAGGTTCCCACTGCAGGATTCCTCAGCTTTTTTATTCTATTGGCCCTGTGTTGTGAGGCTACTCTTGCCTGCCTCACTCCGAGCCCCTTGGAGATCTGGATCCTCTGGTTTAGGCCACATGTGCTGGGTTCCTCACCTTTCTATGATGTGGCCACCCTGGTGTGAAGACAGTCCTGCCTGGTTCTGATGCCCTTGGTGATGTGGGCCCTCTGGTGAGAGTCTTACCCTGGCTGGGTTCCTCACCATTCTGTGAGGTAGGCCCTCATCTGTGAGGTCACTCCTGCCTGGCTGTTGCACGTCACCTTGGCGACATGGGCCCTCAGTTGGGAGTTGGTGCCTGCTTGGGGTCTCCTCCCCTTGGTAATGAGGGCTCTCTGGCGTCAGGCCCTAACTTCTGGGCTCCCAAAATTCTCTGATGTGCGCCCTGTGGTGCGAGTACACTTCTGCCAGGTTCCCAACCACATGGGAATGTGGGCCTTCTGCTCTAAGGTCCCAACGGCTGGGTTGCTCACAGTTTCATGATGAGGGCCCTCTGTTTTGAGTTCAGTCAGGCCTGGATCCCATAGCCTCGCTGCTCCTGGCCACCTGCTGGGAGGTTCCAACTGCGGGATTCCTCACCTTTTTTACGCTATGGGCCCTCTGTTTGGAGGCTCCTCCTGCCTGCCTCACTCCCAGCCCCTTGGTGATGTGTGTCCTCTGGTTTGAGGCCACGTGTGCTGGGTCCGTCACATTTCGGTGATGTGGCCCCACTGGTGTGAGGACACTCCTGCCTGGTTTCCATTCCCTTGGTGATGTGGGCCCTCCGGTGAGTGTCTGATCCTCTTTGGGTTCCTCACACTTTTGTGTGGTTGGCCCTCTGCTGTGAGGTCACTCCTGCCTGGCTGGCACACCCCGCATTGGCGACATCGGCCTTCTGGTAGCAGTTGGAGCTTGCTGGGAGCCTCCTCTCCTCAGTGATGAGGGCCCTCTGGCGTCCGGCCCTAACTGCTGGGCTCCCCACATTTCCTGATGTGTGCCCACTGGTGCGATGACACTCCTGCTTGTTTCCCTTCCCCATGGGGATGTGGGCCTTGTGCTCTGAGGTTACAACGGCTGGGTTGCTTACAGTATCACGATGAGGGCCCTCTGTTGTGAGTTCATCACTGCCTGGATCCCATAGCCTCGGTGCTCTGGGCCGCCTGCTGGGATGTTCCAACTGCTGGATTCCTCACCTTTTTTATACAATGGGCCATGTGTTTTGAGGTTAATCCTGACTGCCTCGCTCCGAGACCCATGGTGATGTGGGTCCTCTGGTTTGAGGCCACATGTGCTGGGTACCTCAACTTTCGATGATGTGGCCCCACGGGTGTGAGGACACTCCTGCCTGGTTCCCAGCCCCTTGCTTATGTGGGCACCCTGGTGAGAGTCTGATCCTGACTGGGTTCCTTACCCTTCTGTGAGGTGGGCCCTCTGATGTGAGGTCACTCCTGCCTGGATGGCTCATGTCGCCTTGGCGACATAGGCCCTCTGTTGGCCACTGAAGCATGCTGGGAGCCTCCTACCCTCTTTAATGAGGGCCCTGGAAGAAACGCATATGCCCTTTTTGAGCAAGTGCATCATTGTCGAGGTTCTGCCTCTTCTCCTATACTTTCAGAGGACTTCCCGTCTACCTCCTGAAATCGTATTCCTGGAATTCTGCCCCGCGTTCAAGTCCTCTTTGCAGCCTTACTTCAATATATTTTTGGACGATAGTGGTCATTTATAACTCTGCAGGTTTGTGAATTACAGTGCCCCTGAGCTCCTTTCTTCAACTCGCTTTCTTGTGAGCTGGCCGCAAAACCGCAGGATTGCTTCAGGCCCTAATCTGGTTCCGGCACGGCATGCTGAGCCTTAGGCTAATTCCTCTTCCTGGTGGGAAATGAGTGTTAAATTTGTTTGTGCAGACACCTACAGCTAATCTCTCATTGGTTCTCCCTATTCCTGTACATCTTGCGCAGAAATTCCAAACTGTGCCAAACAGGAGGTTAAAGGCACTGACTCTCCAAGTGGGGAGAGTGTTAGTAAAGCGTCTGGAATGGTAAAACCGAGTACGAGGGGACGAAAACTGAGATGCATTTAAAAAGGTTTCCCGGTCATACGGTGGACCATATTCTGGGTTGCCCATGCATGTTTTACCTGAAGGAAGAATCCCTTCAACCTGGAGAGTTGGGACCCATGGAATGGGTACCATGCAGTATGACTTCAAAGGGTTGCCTTTGCTCACCGAACGTCACCAATGCTATCAGCCCGAAGTGTCCAGCCTTATGTCTCACACAGCTCTGGGTGTAGATGTGGTAAATCCAGGTTGCATCACAAGCCCTGAATGAATTATTTAAGAATTGCTCTCTATTTCACTATCATTGTGTTTAGTTTTTGAAATTTATTTTTGATAATGGGATTTATCGGATTTTCACTGCTGCGTTTAGGCCGCTGTACACACGCTTGATTTCCTTATGGAGACATATAAATCCATGGGTTTTAAGATTCTTACTTGTCAGGTATCTTGCCAGGCGTTGAATATGGGGTGTTGAGTCCATTTCGTTGAGCAAGGAGTAGGGCTTGTCTATTATATATTTGGCTTATGGAACGGTATCTGTGCTAATTTCAATCTCTGGTTTTATGCAGCATCCCAACTGACCTTTCCCCATAAGCAAGCATAAGTTGGTTTGCTAAATTTGAGACCCTGTTCTGTTTTGTAATTCAGTTCATGGGTAGCCAAGTTTACATTCCGTGTATTAGTGATAACTTATGATGTTTCTTTTTCTGTCTGACTTATTTCTCATAGAATCATCGTACCTGAATCCACTCATTATGCCGCTATGGGCCTGATGACGTAGATTTCATTGCTGAGTGATATTCCATTGTACGTGCGTACCACAACTTCTTTATCCATTTTATGCTTTCTGGGATATTTAACTGCTACCGTAGATGAGGTTCTTGTAAACAGAGCCATCCCAAACTTTGGGGTGGCTGTGTGTTTTTGATTTTAATTTCCCTAAGCTATAGGACCATAAGTGGAAGTGCCATAGGCTGTGTTGCTTTGTTTCCTACGTGTTTCAGGAAACACCATACACTTTTCCAGAGTGGCTGTTGGCAATTTAAATCCGCCCATCAGCATAACAAGGCTCCCTGTTCTCCATGACCTGTCCTGCCTTTCTGGATTTTACACTTTTTTCAGATGTCCCTTTTGACCGGGGGGCAGTGAGACTTCATTGTAGTGCAGATTTCTTTACACGCTTGCTTGGTTGGCCAAAAAGGGCGTATGCGTTTTTTCCTGAATATATTCAGGAAAAAACGCATACGCCCTTTTTGGCGAAGTGCATCATTGTCAACATTCTGCCTTTTTTCCTATGCTTTAAGTGCAATTCCAGTCTACCCCCTGAAATCGTTTTCCTGAAATTCTGCTCCACTTTCAAGTCCTCTTCGAAGACTTACTTCTATACATTTTTGGATGATAGCTGTCATTCATAACTCTGCAGGTTTGTGAATTACAGTGCCCCTGAGCTCCTTTCTTCAACTCGTTTTCTTGTGAGCTGGCCGCAAAACCGCAGGATTGCTTCAGGCCCTAATATGTTTCCGGCCGGGCACGCTGAGCCTTTGGTTAATTCCTCTTCCTGGTGGGAAATGATCGTTCAATTTGCCCGTGCAGACACCAACAGCTAGTCTCTCATTGGTTCTCCCTATGCTGTACATCTTGCGCAGAAATTGCAAACTGTGCCAAACAGGAGGTTAAAGGCACTGACTCTCCAAGTGGGGAGAGTGTTAGTAAAGCTTCTGGAATGGTGAACCCGAGTACCAGGGGACGAAAACTGAGATGCATTTGAAAACGTTTCCCAATCACACGGCGGACGATAGTCTGGGTTTCCCATGCATGTTTTAGCTGAAGGAAGAATCCCTTAAACCTGGAGAGTTGGGACCCATGGAATGGGTACCATGCAGTATGACTTCAAAGGGTCTGCGTTTGCTCACCGAACCTCACCAATGCTATCAGCCCGAAGTGTCCAGCCTTATGTCTCACCCAGCTCTGGGTGTAGATGTGGTAAATCCAGGTTGCATCACAAGCCCTGAATGAATTATTTAAGAATTGCTCTCTATTTCACTGTCATTGTGTTTTGTTTTTGAAATTTATTTTGATAATGGGATTTATCGGATTTTCACTGCTGCGTTTAGGCCGCTGTACACACGCTTGATTTCCTTATGGAGACATATAAATCCATGGGTTTTAAGATTCTTACTTGTCAGGTATCTTGCCAGGCGTTGAATATGGGGTGTTGAGTCCATTTCGTTGAGCAAGGAGTAGGGCTTGTCTATTATATATTTGGCTTATGGAACGGTATCTGTGCTAATTTCAATCTCTGGTTTTATGCAGCACCCCAACTCACCTTTCCCCATAAGCAAGCATAAGTTGGTTTTCGAAATTTGAGACCCTGTTCTGTTTTGTAATTCAGTTCATGTGTATCCAACTTTACATTCCGTGTATTAGTCATATCTTATGATATTTCTTTTTCTGTGTGACTTATTTCTCGTAGAATCATCGTACCTGAATCCACTCATTATGCCGCTACGGGCCTGATGACGTAGATTTCATTGCTGAGTGATATTCCATTGTACGTGCGTACCACAACTTCTTTATCCATTTTTTGCTTTCTGGGATATTTTACTTGTACCGTAGATGAGGTTCTTGTAAACAGAGCCGTCCCAAACTCTGGGGTGGCTGTGTGTTTTTGATTTTAATTTCCCTAAGCTATAGGACCATAAGTGGAAGTGCCATAGGCTGTGTTGCTTTGTTTCCTACGTGTTTCTGGAAACACCATACACTTCTCCAGAGTGGTTGTTGGCAATTTACATCCCGCCCATCAGCATGACAAGGCTCCCTGTTCTCCATGACCTGTCCTGACTTTCTGGATTTTACAATTTTTTCAGATGGCCCTTTTGACCGGGGGGCAGTGAGACTTCACTGTAGTGCAGATTTCCTTTACACGCTTGCTTGGTTGGCCAAAAAGGGCGTATGCGTTTTTTCCTGAATATATTCAGGAAAAAACGCATACGCCTTTTTTGGCCAAGTGCATCATTGTCGACATTCTCCCTCTTTTCCTATGCTTTTAGTAAAATTCCAGTCTACCCCCTGAAATCGTTTTCCTGAAATTCTGCCCCGCTTTCAAGTCCTCTTCGAAGACTTACTTCAATACATTTTTGGACGATAGCTGTCATTCATAACTCTGCAGGTTTGTGAATTACACTGCCCCTGAGCTCCTTTCTTCAACTCGCTTTCTTGTGAGCTGGCCGCAAAACCGCAGGATTGCTTCAGGCCCTAATCTGTTTCTGGCAGGGCACGCTGAGCCTTTGGTTAATTCCTCTTCCTGGTGGGAAATGAGCGTTCCATTTGCCCGTGCAGACACCTACAGCTAGTCTCTCATTGCTTCTCCCTATTCTTGTTCATCTTGCGCAGAAATTGCAAACTGTGCCAAACAGGAGGTTAATGGCACTGACTCTCCAAGTGGGGAGAGTGTTAGTAAAGCGTTCAAATGTTGAACCCGAGTACCAGGGTCGAAAACTGAGATGCATTTGAAAACGTTTCCCAATCACACGGTGGACCATACTATGGGTTTCCCATGCATGTTTTAGCTGAAGGAAGTGTCCCTTAAACCTGGAGAGTTGGGACCCATGGAATGGGTACCATGCAGTGTGACTTCAAAGGGTCTGCGTTTGCTCACCGAACCTCACCAATGCTATCAGCCCGAAGTGTCCAGACTTATGTCTCATCGAGCTCTGGGTGTAGATGTGGTAAATCCAGGTTGCATCACAAGCCCTGAATGAATTATTTAAGAATTGCTCTCTATTTCACTGTCATTGTGTTTTGTTTTTGAAAATCATTTTGATAATGGGATTTATCGGATTTTCACTGTTGCTTTTAGGCCACTGTACACACGCTTGATTTCCTTATGGAGACATATAAATCCATGGGTTTTAAGATTCTTACTTGTCAGGTATCTTCCCAGGCGATGAATATAGGGTGTTGAGTCCATTTCGTTGAGCAAGGAGTAGGTTTTGTCTATTATATATTTGGCTTATGGAACGGTATCTGTGCTAATTTCAATCTCTGGTTTTATGCAGCATCCCAACTGACCTTTCCCCATAAGCAAGCATAAGTTGGTTTGCTAAATTTGAGACCCTGTTCTGTTTTGTAGTTCAGTTCATGGGTAGCCAAGTTTACATTCCGTGTATTAGTGATAACTTATGATGTTTCTTTTTCTGTCTGACTTATTTCTCATAGAATCATCGTACCTGAATCCACTCATTATGCCGCTACGGTCCTGATGACGTAGATTTTATTGCTGAGTGATATTCCATTGTACGTGCGTACCACAACTTCTTTATCCATTTTATGCTTTCTGAGATATTTAACTGCTACCATAGATGAGGTTCTTGTAAACAGAGCCATCCCAAACTTTGGGGTGGCTGTGTGTTTTTGATTTTAATTTCCCTAAGCTATAGGACCATAAGTGGAAGTGCCATAGGCTGTGTTGCTTTGTTTCCTACATGTTTTAGGAAACACCATACACTTTTCCAGAGTGGCTGTTGGCAATATAAATCCGCCCATCAGCATAACAAGGCTCCCTGTTCTCCATGAACTGTCCTGCCTTTCTGGATTTTACACTTTTTTCAGATGTCCCTTTTGACCAGGGGGCAGTGAGACTTCATTGTAGTGCAGATTTCCTTTACACGCTTGCTTGGTTGGCCAAAAAGGGCGTATGCGTTTTTTCCTGAATATATTCAGGAAAAAACGCATACGCCCTTTTTGGCCAAGTGCATCATTGTCGACATTCTGCCTCTTTTCCTATGCTTTAAGTGCAATTCCAGTCTACCCCTGAAATCGTTTTCCTGAAATTCTGCCCCGCTTTCAAGTCCTCTTCGAAGACTTACTTCTATACATTTTTGGACGATAGCTGTCATTCATAACTCTGCAGGTTTGTGAATTACAGTGCCCCTGAGCTCCTTTCTTCAACTCGCTTTCTTGTGAGCTGGCCGCAAAACCGCAGGATTGCTTCAGGCCCTAATCTGTTTCCGGCAGGGCACGCTGAGCCTTTGGTTAATTCCTCTTCCTGGTGGGAAATGAGCGTTCCATTTGCCCGTGCAGACACCTACAGCTAGTCTCTCATTGCTTCTCCCTATTCCTGTTCATCTTGCACAGAAATTGCAAAGTGTGCCAAACAGGAGGTTAAATGCACTGACTCTCCAAGTGGGGAGAGTGTTAGTAAAGCGTCTGGAATGGTGAACCCGAGTACCAGGGGACGAAAACTGAGATGCATTTGAAAACATTTACCCGTCACACAGTGCACTGTACTGTGGGTTTCCCATGCATGTTTTAGCTGAAGGAAGAATCCCTTAAACCTGGAGAGTTGGGACCCATGGAATGGGTACCATGCAGTATGACTTCAAAGGGTCTGCGTTTGCTCACCGAACCTCACCAATGCTATCAGCCCGAAGTGTCCAGCCTTATGTCTCACCCAGCTCTGGGTGTAGATGTGGTAAATCCAGGTTGCATCACAAGCCCTGAATGAATTATTTAAGAATTGCTCTCTATTTCACTGTCATTGTGTTTTGTTTTTGAAATTTATTTTGATAATGGGATTTATCGGATTTTCACTGCTGCGTTTAGGCCGCTGTACACACGCTTGATTTCCTTATGGAGACATATAAATCCATGGGTTTTAAGATTCTTACTTGTCAGGTATCTTGCCAGGCGTTGAATATGGGGTGTTGAGTCCATTTCGTTGAGCAAGGAGTAGGGCTTGTCTATTATATATTTGGCTTATGGAACGGTATCTGTGCTAATTTCAATCTCTGGTTTTATGCAGCACCCCAACTCACCTTTCCCCATAAGCAAGCATAAGTTGGTTTTCGAAATTTGAGACCCTGTTCTGTTTTGTAATTCAGTTCATGTGTATCCAACTTTACATTCCGTGTATTAGTCATATCTTATGATATTTCTTTTTCTGTGTGACTTATTTCTCGTAGAATCATCGTACCTGAATCCACTCATTATGCCGCTACGGGCCTGATGACGTAGATTTCATTGCTGAGTGATATTCCATTGTACGTGCGTACCACAACTTCTTTATCCATTTTTTGCTTTCTGGGATATTTTACTTGTACCGTAGATGAGGTTCTTGTAAACAGAGCCGTCCCAAACTCTGGGGTGGCTGTGTGTTTTTGATTTTAATTTCCCTAAGCTATAGGACCATAAGTGGAAGTGCCATAGGCTGTGTTGCTTTGTTTCCTACGTGTTTCTGGAAACACCATACACTTCTCCAGAGTGGTTGTTGGCAATTTACATCCCGCCCATCAGCATGACAAGGCTCCCTGTTCTCCATGACCTGTCCTGACTTTCTGGATTTTACAATTTTTTCAGATGGCCCTTTTGACCGGGGGGCAGTGAGACTTCACTGTAGTGCAGATTTCCTTTACACGCTTGCTTGGTTGGCCAAAAAGGGCGTATGCGTTTTTTCCTGAATATATTCAGGAAAAAACGCATACGCCCTTTTTGGCCAAGTGCATCATTGTCGACATTCTCCCTCTTTTCCTATGCTTTTAGTAAAATTCCAGTCTACCCCCTGAAATCGTTTTCCTGAAATTCTGCCCCGCTTTCAAGTCCTCTTCGAAGACTTACTTCAATACATTTTTGGACGATAGCTGTCATTCATAACTCTGCAGGTTTGTGAATTACACTGCCCCTGAGCTCCTTTCTTCAACTCGCTTTCTTGTGAGCTGGCCGCAAAACCGCAGGATTGCTTCAGGCCCTAATCTGTTTCCGGCAGGGCACGCTGAGCCTTTGGTTAATTCCTCTTCCTGGTGGGAAATGAGCGTTCCATTTGCCCGTGCAGACACCTACAGCTAGTCTCTCATTGCTTCTCCCTATTCTTGTTCATCTTGCGCAGAAATTGCAAACTGTGCCAAACAGGAGGTTAATGGCACTGACTCTCCAAGTGGGGAGAGTGTTAGTAAAGCGTTCAAATGTTGAACCCGAGTACCAGGGTCGAAAACTGAGATGCATTTGAAAACGTTTCCCAATCACACGGTGGACCATACTATGGGTTTCCCATGCATGTTTTAGCTGAAGGAAGTGTCCCTTAAACCTGGAGAGTTGGGACCCATGGAATGGGTACCATGCAGTGTGACTTCAAAGGGTCTGCGTTTGCTCACCGAACCTCACCAATGCTATCAGCCCGAAGTGTCCAGACTTATGTCTCATCGAGCCCTGGGTGTAGATGTGGTAAATCCAGGTTGCATCACAAGCCCTGAATGAATTATTTAAGAATTGCTCTCTATTTCACTGTCATTGTGTTTTGTTTTTGAAAATCATTTTGATAATGGGATTTATCGGATTTTCACTGTTGCTTTTAGGCCACTGTACACACGCTTGATTTCCTTATGGAGACATATAAATCCATGGGTTTTAAGATTCTTACTTGTCAGGTATCTTCCCAGGCGATGAATATAGGGTGTTGAGTCCATTTCGTTGAGCAAGGAGTAGGTTTTGTCTATTATATATTTGGCTTATGGAACGGTATCTGTGCTAATTTCAATCTCTGGTTTTATGCAGCATCCCAACTGACCTTTCCCCATAAGCAAGCATAAGTTGGTTTGCTAAATTTGAGACCCTGTTCTGTTTTGTAGTTCAGTTCATGGGTAGCCAAGTTTACATTCCGTGTATTAGTGATAACTTATGATGTTTCTTTTTCTGTCTGACTTATTTCTCATAGAATCATCGTACCTGAATCCACTCATTATGCCGCTACGGTCCTGATGACGTAGATTTTATTGCTGAGTGATATTCCATTGTACGTGCGTACCACAACTTCTTTATCCATTTTATGCTTTCTGAGATATTTAACTGCTACCATAGATGAGGTTCTTGTAAACAGAGCCATCCCAAACTTTGGGGTGGCTGTGTGTTTTTGATTTTAATTTCCCTAAGCTATAGGACCATAAGTGGAAGTGCCATAGGCTGTGTTGCTTTGTTTCCTACATGTTTTAGGAAACACCATACACTTTTCCAGAGTGGCTGTTGGCAATATAAATCCGCCCATCAGCATAACAAGGCTCCCTGTTCTCCATGAACTGTCCTGCCTTTCTGGATTTTACACTTTTTTCAGATGTCCCTTTTGACCAGGGGGCAGTGAGACTTCATTGTAGTGCAGATTTCCTTTACACGCTTGCTTGGTTGGCCAAAAAGGGCGTATGCGTTTTTTCCTGAATATATTCAGGAAAAAACGCATACGCCCTTTTTGGCCAAGTGCATCATTGTCGACATTCTGCCTCTTTTCCTATGCTTTAAGTGCAATTCCAGTCTACCCCTGAAATCGTTTTCCTGAAATTCTGCCCCGCTTTCAAGTCCTCTTCGAAGACTTACTTCTATACATTTTTGGACGATAGCTGTCATTCATAACTCTGCAGGTTTGTGAATTACAGTGCCCCTGAGCTCCTTTCTTCAACTCGCTTTCTTGTGAGCTGGCCGCAAAACCGCAGGATTGCTTCAGGCCCTAATCTGTTTCCGGCAGGGCACGCTGAGCCTTTGGTTAATTCCTCTTCCTGGTGGGAAATGAGCGTTCCATTTGCCCGTGCAGACACCTACAGCTAGTCTCTCATTGCTTCTCCCTATTCCTGTTCATCTTGCACAGAAATTGCAAAGTGTGCCAAACAGGAGGTTAAATGCACTGACTCTCCAAGTGGGGAGAGTGTTAGTAAAGCGTCTGGAATGGTGAACCCGAGTACCAGGGGACGAAAACTGAGATGCATTTGAAAACATTTACCCGTCACACAGTGCACTGTACTGTGGGTTTCCCATGCATGTTTTAGCTGAAGGAAGAATCCCTTAAACCTGGAGAGTTGGGACCCATGGAATGGGTACCATGCAGTATGACTTCAAAGGGTCTGCGTTTGCTCACCGAACCTCACCAATGCTATCAGCCCGAAGTGTCCAGCCTAATGTCTCACCCAGCTCTGGGTGTAGATGTGGGAAATCCAGGTTGCATCACAAGCCCTGAAGGAATTATTTAAGAATTGCTCTCTATTTCACTGTCATTGTGTTTTGTTTTTGAAATTTATTTTGATAATGGGATTTATCGGATTTTCACTGCTGTGTTTAGGCCGCTGTACACACGCTTGATTTCCTTATGGAGACATATAAATCCATGGGTTTTAAGATTCTTACTTGTCAGGTATCTTGCCAGGCGTTGAATATGGGGTGTTGAGTCCATTTCGTTGAGCAAGGAGTAGGGCTTGTCTATTATATATTTGGCTTATGGAACGGTATCTGTGCTAATTTCAATCTCTGGTTTTATGCAGCACCCCAACTCACCTTTCCCCATAAGCAAGCATAAGTTTGTTTTCTAAATTTGAGACCCTGTTCTGTTTTGTAATTCAGTTTATGTGTAGCCAAGTTTACAATCCGTGTATTACTGATATATTATGATGTTTCTATTTCTGTGTGACTTATTTCTCGTAGAATCATCGTACCTGAATCCACTCATTATGCCGCTATGGGCCTGAAGACGTAGATTTCATTGCTGAGTGATATTCCATTGTACGTGCGTACCAGAACTTCTTTATCCATTTTTTCCTTTCTCGGATATTTAACTTGTACCGTAGAAAAGGTTCTTGTAAACAGAGCCATCCCAAGCTTTGGGGTGGCTGTGTGTTTTTGATTTTAATTTCCCTAAGCTATAGGACCATAAGTGGAAGTGACATAGGCTGTGTTGCTTTGTTTCCTACGTGTTTCAGGATACACCATACATTTCTCCAGAGTGGCTGTTGGCAATTTACATCCCGCCCATCAGCATAACAAGGCTCCCTGTTCTCCATGACCTGTCCTGTCTTTCTGGATTTTACTCTTTTTTCAGATGGCACTTTTGACCGGGGGGCAGTGAGACTTCATTGTAGTGCAGATTTCCTTTACACGCTTGCTTGGTTGGCCAAAAAGGGCGTATGCGTTTTTTCCTGAATATATTCAGGAAAAAACGCATACGCCCTTTTTGGCCCAGTGCATCATTGTCGACATTCTGCCTCTTTTCCTATGCTTTAAGTGCAATTCCAGTCTACCCCCTGAAATCGTTTTCCTGAAATTCTGCCCCGATTTCAAGTCCTCTTTGAAGACTTACTTCAGTACATTTTTGGACGATAGCTGTCATTCATAACTCTGCAGGTTTGTGAATTACAGTGCCCCTGAGCCCCTTTCTTCAACTCGTTTTCTTGTGAGCTGGCCGCAAAACCGCAGGATTGCTTCAGGCCCTAATCTGTTTCCGGCATGGCATGATGAGCCTTTGGTTAATTCCTCTTCCTGGTGGGAAATGAGCGTTCAATTTGCCCGTGCAGACACCAACAGCTAGTCTCTCATTGGTTCTCCCTATTCCTGTTCATCTTGCGCAGAAATTGCAAACTGTGCCAAACAGGAGGTTAAAGGCACTGACTCTCCAAGTGGGGAGAGTGTTAGTAAAGCGTCTGGAATGTTGAACCCGTGTAAAAGGGGACGAAACCTGAGATGCATTGGAAAACGTTTCTCGGTCACATGGTGCAGCATACTGTGGGTTTCAAAGGCATGTTTTAGCTGAAGGAAGAATCCCTTATACCTGGAGAGGTGAGACCCATGGAATGGGTACTTCAAGGGGTCTGCATTTGCTCACCGAACCTCACCAGTGCTATCAGCCTGGTGTCCAGCCTTATGTCTCACTCATCTCTAGGTGTAGATATGGTAAATCCAGGTTGCATCACAGGCCCTGAATGAATTATTTAAGAATTGCTCTCTATTTCATTGTCATTGTGTTGTGTTTCTGTAATTTATTTTGATAATGGGATTTATCGTATTTTCACTGCTGTGTTCATGCCGCTGTACACACGCTTGATTGTCTTTCGGAGACATATAAACCCATAGGTTTGAAGATTCTTACTAGTCAGGTATATTCCTAGGCGTTGAATATGTGGTGTTGAGTCCATTTTGTTGAGCAAGCAGTAGGTCTTGACTATTACATATTTGTCTTATGGAACAGTATCTGTGCTAATTTCAATCTCTGGTTTTATGCAGCACCCCAACTCACCTTTCCCCATAAGCAAGCATAAGTTGGTTTTCGAAATTTGAGACCCTGTTCTGTTTTGTAATTCAGTTCATGTGTATCCAACTTTACATTCCGTGTATTAGTGATATCTTATGATGTTTCTTTTTCTGTGTGACTTATTTCTCGTAGAATCATCGTACCTGAATCCACTCATTATGCCGCTACGGGCCTGATGACGTAGATTTCAATGCTGAGTGATATTCCATTGTACGTGCGTACCACAACTTCTTTATCCATTTTTTGCTTTCTGGGATATTTTACTTGTACCGTAGACGAGGTTCTTGTAAACAGAGCCGTCCCAAACTCTGGGGTGGCTGTGTGTTTTTGATTTTAATTTCCCTAAGCTATAGGACCATAAGTGGAAGTGCCATAGGCTGTGTTGCTTTGTTTCCTACGTGTTTCTGGAAACACCATACACTTCTCCAGAGTGGTTGTTGGCAATTTACATCCCGCCCATCAGCATGACAAGGCTCCCTGTTCTCCATGACCTGTCCTGACTTTCTGGATTTTACATTTTTTTCAGAAGACCCTTTTGACCGGGTGGCAGTGAGACTTCACTGTAGTGCAGATTTCCTTTACACGCTTGCTTGGTTGGCCAAAAAGGGCGTATGCGTTTTTTCCTGAATATATTCAGGAAAAAACGCATACGCCCTTTTTGGCCAAGTGCATCATTGTCGACATTCTGCCTCTTTTCCTATGCTTTTAGTACAATTCCAGTCTACCCCCTGAAATCGTTTTCCTGAAATTCTGCCCCGCTTTCAAGTCCTCTTCGAAGACTTACTTCAGTACATTTTTGGACGATAGGTGTCATTCATAACTCTGCAGGTTTGTGAATTACAGTGCCCCTGAGCTCCTTTCTTCAACTCGTTTTCTTGTGAGCTGGCCGCAAAACCGCAGGATTGCTTCAGGCCCTAATCTGTTTCCGACATGGCACGCTGAGCCTTTGGTTAATTCCTCTTCCTGGTGGGAAATGATCATTCCATTTGCCCGTGCAGACACCAACAGTTAGTCTCTCATTGGTTCTCCCTATGCCTGTTAATCTTGCGCAGAAATTGCACACTGTGCCAAACAGGAGGTTAATGGCACTGACTCTCCAAGTGGGGAGAGTGTTAGTAAAGCGTCTGGAATGGTGAACCCGAGTACCAGGGGACGAAAACTGAGATGCATTTGAAAACGTTTCCCAATCACACGGCGGACGATAGTCTGGGTTTCCCATGCATGTTTTAGCTGAAGGAAGAATCCCTTAAACCTGGAGAGTTGGGACCCATGGAATGGGTACCATGCAGTATGACTTCAAAGGGTCTGCGTTTGCTCACCGAACCTCACCAATGCTATCAGCCCGAAGTGTCCAGCCTTATGTCTCACCCAGCTCTGGGTGTAGATGTGGTAAATCCAGGTTGCATCACAAGCCCTGAATGAATTATTTAAGAATTGCTCTCTATTTCACTGTCATTGTGTTTTGTTTTTGAAATTTATTTTGATAATGGGATTTATCGGATTTTCACTGCTGCGTTTAGGCCGCTGTACACACGCTTGATTTCCTTATGGAGACATATAAATCCATGGGTTTTAAGATTCTTACTTGTCAGGTATCTTGCCAGGCGTTGAATATGGGGTGTTGAGTCCATTTCGTTGAGCAAGGAGTAGGGCTTGTCTATTATATATTTGGCTTATGGAACGGTATCTGTGCTAATTTCAATCTCTGGTTTTATGCAGCACCCCAACTCACCTTTCCCCATAAGCAAGCATAAGTTGCTTTTCTAAATTTGAGACCCTGTTCTGTTTTGTAATTCAGTTCATGTGTAGCCAACTTTACATTCCGTGTATTAGTGATATCTTATGATGTTTCTTTTTCTGTGTGACTTATTTCTCGTAGAATCATCGTACCTGAATCCACTCATTAGGCCGCTACGGGCCTGATGACGTAGATTTCATTGCTGAGTGATATTCCATTGTACGTGCGTACCACAACTTCTTTATCCATTTTTTGCTTTCTGGGATATTTTACTTGTACCATAGACGAGGTTCTTGTAAACAGAGCCGTCCCAAACTCTGGGGTGGATGTGTGTTTTTGATTTTAATTTCCCTAAGCTATAGGACCATAAGTGGAAGTGCCATAGGCTGTGTTGCTTTGTTTCCTACGTGTTTCTGGAAACACCATACACTTCTCCAGAGTGGTTGTTGGCAACTTACATCCCGCCCATCAGCATGACAAGGCTCCCTCTTCTCCATGACCTGTCCTGATTTTCTGGATTTTACATTTTTTTCAGATGGCCCTTTTGACCGGGGGCCAGTGAGACTTCATGGTAGTGCAGATTTCCATTACACGCTTGCTTGGTTGGCCAAAAAGGGCGTATGCGTTTTTTCCTGAATATATTCAGGAAAAAACGCATACGCCCTTTTTGGCCAAGTGCATCATTGTCGACATTCTGCCTCTTTTCCTATGCTGTTAGTACAATTCCAGTCTACCCCCTGAAATCGTTTTCCTGAAATTCTGCCCCGCTATCAAGTCCTCTTCGAAGACTTACTTCAATACATTTTTGGACGATAGCTGTCATTCATAACTCTGCAGGTTTGTGAATTACAGTGCCCCTGAGCTCATTTCTTCAACTCGCTTTCTTGTGAGCTGGCCGCAAAACCGCAGGATTGCTTCAGGCCCTAATCTGTTTCCGGCAGGGCACGCTGAGCCTTTGGTTAATTCCTCTTCCTGGTGGGAAATGAGCGTTCCATTTGCCCGTGCAGACACCTACAGCTAGTCTCTCATTGCTTCTCCCTATTCTTGTTCATCTTGCGCAGAAATTGCAAACTGTGCCAAACAGGAGGTTAATGGCACTGACTCTCCAAGTGGGGAGAGTGTTAGTAAAGCGTTCAAATGTTGAACCCGAGTACCAGGGTCGAAAACTGAGATGCATTTGAAAACGTTTCCCAATCACATGGTGGACGATATTCTGGGTTTCCCATGCATGTTTTAGCTGAAGGAAGAATCCCTTAAACCTGGAGAGTTGGGACCCATGGAATGGGTACCATGCAGTATGACTTCAAAGGGTCTGCGTTTGTTCACCGAACCTCACCAATGCTATCAGCCCGAAGTGTCCAGCCTTATGTCTCATCCAGCTCTGGGTGTAGATGTGGTAAATACAGGTTGCATCACAAGCCCTGAATGAATTATTTAAGAATTGCTCTCTATTTCACTGTCATTGTGTTTTGTTTTTGAAATTCATTTTGATAATGGGATTTATCGGATTTTCACTGCTGCTTTTAGGCCACTGTACACACACTTGATTTCCTTATAGAGACATATAAATCCATGGGTTTTAAGATTCTTACTTGTCAGGTATCTTCCCAGGCGATGAATATAGGGTGTTGAGTCCATTTCGTTGAGCAAGGAGTAGGTTTTGTCTATTATATAGTTGGCTTATGGAACGGTATCTGTGCTAATTTCAATCTCTGGTTTTATGCAGCATCCCAACTGACCTTTCCCCATAAGCAAGCATAAGTTGGTTTGCTAAATTTGAGACCCTGTTCTGTTTTGTAATTCAGTGCATGGGTAGCCAAGTTTACATTCCGTGTATTAGTGATAACTTATGATGTTTCTTTTTCTGTCTGACTTATTTCTCATAGAATCATCGTACCTGAATCCACTCATTATGCCGTTACGCTCCTGATGTCGTAGATTTCAATGCTGAGTGATATTCCATTGTACGTGCGTACCACAACTTCTTTATCCATTTTATGCTTTCTCGGATATTTAACTTCTACCGTAGATGAGGTTCTTGTAAACAGAGCCATCCCAAACTTTGGGGTGGCTGTGTGTTTTTGATTTTAATTTCCCTAAGCTATAGGACCATAAGTGGAAGTGCCATAGGCTGTGTTGCTTTGTTTCCTACGTGTTTCCGGAAACACCATACAGTTTTCCAGAGTGGCTGTTGGCAATTTCAATCCGCCCATCAGCATAACAAGGCTCCCTGTTCTCCAAGACCTGTCCTGCCTTTATGGATTTTACACTTTTTTCAGATGGCCCTTTTGACCGGGGGCAGTGAGACTTCATTGTAGTGCGGATTTCCTTTACACGCTTGCTTGGTTGGCCAAAATGGGCGTATGCGTTTTTTCCTGAATATATTCAGGAAAAAACGCATACGCCCTTTTTGGCCCAGTGCATCATTGTCGACATTCTGCCTCTTTTCCTATGCTTTAAGTGCAATTCCAGTCTACCCCCTGAAATCGTTTTCCTGAAATTCTGCCCCGCTTTCAAGTCCTCTCCGAAGACTTACTTCTATACATTTTTGGACGATAGCTGTCATTCATAACTCTGCAGGTTTGTGAATTACAGTGCCCCTGAGCTCCTTTCTTCAACTCGTTTTCTTGTGAGCTGGCCGCAAAACCGCAGGATTGCTTCAGGCCCTAATATGTTTCCGGCCGGGCACGGTGAGCCTTTGGTTAATTCCTCTTCCTGGTGGGAAATGATCATTCCATTTGCCCGTGCAGACACCAACAGTTAGTCTCTCATTGGTTCTCCCTATGCCTGTTCATCTTGCACAGAAATTGCACACTGTGCCAAACAGGAGGTTAAAGGCACTGACTCTCCAAGTGGGGAGAGTGTTAGTAAAGCTTCTGGAATGGTGAAACCAAGTACAAGGGGACGAAAACTGAGATGCATTTGAAAACGTTTCCCAATCACACAGCGGACGATAGTCTGGGTTTCCCATGCATGTTTTAGCTGAAGGAAGAATCCCTTAAACCTGGAGAGTTGGGACCCATGGAATGGGTACCATGAAGTATGACTTCAAAGGGTCTGCGTTTGCTCACCGAACCTCACCAATGCTATCAGCCCGAAGTGCCCAGCCTTATGTCTCACCCAGCTCTGGGTGTAGATGTGGAAAATCCAGGTTGCATCACAAGCCCTGAATGAATTATTTAAGAATTGCTCTCTATTTCACTGTCATTGTGTTTCGTTTTTGAAATTTATTTTGATAATGGGATTTATCGGATTTTCACTGCTGCGTTTAGGCCGCTGTACACATGCTTGATTTCCTTATGGAGACATATATATCCATGGGTTTTAAGATTCTTACTTGTCAGGTATCTTGCCAGGCGTTGAATATGGGGTGTTGAGTCCATTTCGTTGAGCAAGGAGTAGGGCTTGTCTATTATATATTTGGCTTATGGAACGGTATCTGTGCTAATTTCAATCTCTGGTTTTATGCAGCACCCCAACTCACCTTTCCCCATAAGCAAGCATAAGTTGGTTTTCTAAATTTGAGACCCTGTTCTGTTTTGTAATTCAGTTCATGTGTAGCCAAGTTTACATTCCATGTATTAGTGATATCTTATGATGTTTCTTTTTCTGTGTGACTTATTTCTCGTAGAATCATCGTACCTGAATCCACTCATTATGCCGCTACGGGCCTGATGACGTAGATTTCATTGCTGAGTGATATTCCATTGTACGTGCGTACCACAACTTCTTTATCCATTTTTTGTTTTATCGGATATTTAACTTGTACCGTAGACGAGGTTCTTGTAAACAGACCCACCCAAACTTTGGGGTGGTTTGTGTTTTTGACTTTAATTTCCCTAAGCTATAGGACCATAAGTGGAAGTGCCAAAGGCTGTGTTGCTTTGTTTCCTACGTGTTTCAGGAAACCCCATACACTTCTCCAGAGTGGCTGTTGGCAATTTACATTCCACCCATCAGCATAACAAAGTTCCCTGTTCTCCATGACGTGTCCTGCCTTTCTGGATTTTACACTTTTTTCAGATGGCCCTTTTGACCGGGGGGCAGTGAGACTTCATTGTAGTGTAGATTTCCTTTACACGCTTGCTTGGTTGGCTAAAAAGGGCGTATGCGTTTTTTTCCTGAATATGTTCAGGAAAAAACGCATACGCCCTTTTTGGCCAAGTGCATCATTGTCGACATTCTGCCTCTTTTCCTGTGCTTTAAGTGCAATTCCAGTCTACCCCCTGAAATCGTTTTCCTGAAATTCTGCCCCGCTTTCAAGTCCTCTTCGAAGACTTAATTCAGTACATTTTTGGACGATAGTTGTCATTCATAACTCTGCAGCTTTGTGAATTACAGTGCCTCTGAGCTCCTTTCTTCAACTCGCTTTCTCGTGAGCTGGCCGCAAAACCGCAGGATTGCTTCAGGCCCTAATCTGTTTCCGGCAGGGCACGCTGAGCCTTTGGTTAATTCCTCTTCCTGGTGGGAAATGAGCGTTCCATTTGCCCGTGCAGACACCTACAGCTAGTCTCTCATTGGTTCTCCCTATTCCTGTTCATCTTGCGCAGAAATTGCAAACTGTGCCAAACAGGAGGTTAAAGGCACTGACTCTCCAAGTGGGGAGAGTGTTAGTAAAGCGTCTGGATTGGTGAACCCGAGTACCAGGGTTCGAAAACTGAAATGCATTTGAAAACGTTTCCCAATCACACGGTGGACCATACTCTGGGTTTCCCATGCATGTTTTAGCTGAATTAAGAATCTCTTAAACCTGGAGAGTTGGGACCCGTGGAATGGGTACCATGCAGTATGACTTCAAAGGATCTGCGTTTGCTCACCGAACCTCACCAAAGCTATCAGCCCAAAGTGTCCAGCCTTATGTCTCACCCAGCTCTGTGTGTAGATGTGGTAAATCCAGGTTGCATCACATGCCCTGAATGAATTATTTAAGAATTGCTCTCTATTTCACTGTCATGGTGTTTGTTTTTGAAATTTATTTTGATAATGGGATTTATCGGATTTTCACTGCTGCGTTTAGGCCGCTGTACACACGCTTGATTTCCTTATGGAGACATATAAATCCATGGGTTTTAAGATTCTTACTTGTCAGGTATCTTCCTAGGCATTGAATATGGGGTGTTGAGTCCATTTCGTTGAGCTAGGAGTAGGTCTTGTCTATTATATATTTGGCTTATGGAACGGTATCTGTGCTAATTTCAATCTCTTGTTTTATGCAGCACTCCAACTCACTTTTCCCCATAAGCAAGCATAAGATGGTTTTCTAAATTTGAGACCATGTTCTGTTTTGTAATTCAGTTCATGTGTAGCCAAGTTTACATTCCGTGTATTAGTGATATCTTATGATGTTTCTTTTTCTGTGTGACTTAGTTCTCGTGGAATCATCGTACCTGAATCCACTCAATATGCCGCTACGGGCCTGATGACGTAGATTTCATTGCTGAGTGATATTCCATTGTACGTGCGTACCACAACTTCTTTATCCATTTTTTGTTTTATCGGATATTTAACTTCTACCGTAGACGAGGTTCTTGTAAACAGACCCACCCAAACTTTGGGGTGGTTTGTGTTTTTGACTTTAATTTCCCTAAGCTATAGGACCATAAGTGGAAGTGCCAAAGGCTGTGTTGCTTTGTTTCCTACGTGTTTCAGGAAACCCCATACACTTCTCCAGAGTGGCTGTTGGCAATTTACATTCCGCCCATCAGCGTAACAAAGTTCCCTATTCTCCATGACCTGTCCTGCCTTTCTGGATTTTACACTTTTTTCAGATGGCCCTTTTGACCGGGGGGCTGTGAGACTTCATTGTAGTGCAGATTTCCTTTACACGCTTGCTTGGTTGGCCAAAAAGGGCGTATGCGTTTTTTCCTGAATATATTCAGGAAAAAACGCATACGCCCTTTTTGGCCAAGTGCATCATTGTCGACATTCTGCCTCTTTTCCTATGCTTTAAGTGCAATTCCAGTCTACCCCCTGAAATCGTTTTCCTGAAATTCTGCCCCACTTTCAAGTCCTCTTCGAAGACTTACTTCAATACATTTTTGGACGATAGCTGTCATTCATAACTCTGCAGGTTTGTGAATTACAGTGCCCCTGAGCTCCTTTCTTCAACTCGCTTTCTCGTGAGCTGGCCGCAGAACCGCAGGATTGCTTCAGGCCCTAATCTGTTTCCGGCAGGACATGCTGAGCCTTTGTTTAATTCCTCTTCCTGGTGGGAAATGAGCGTTCCATTTGCCCGTGCAGACACCTACAGCTAGTCTCTCATTGGTTCTCCCTATTCCTGTTCATCTTGCGCAGAAATTGCAAACTGTGCCAAACAGGAGGTTAAAGGCACTGACTCTCCAAGTGGGGAGAGTGTTAGTAAAGCGTCTGGAATGTTGAACCCGTGTAAAAGGGGACGAAACCTGAGATGCATTGGAAAACGTTTCTCGGTCACATGGTGCAGCATACTGTGGGTTTCAAAGGCATGTTTTAGCTGAAGGAAGAATCCCTTATACCTGGAGAGTTGAGACCCATGGAATGGGTACTTCAAGGGGTCTGCATTTGCTCACCGAACCTCACCAGTGCTATCAGCCTGGTGTCCAGCCTTATGTCTCACTCATCTCTAGGTGTAGATATGGTAAATCCAGGTTGCATCACAGGCCCTGAATGAATTATTTAAGAATTGCTCTCTATTTCATTGTCATTGTGTTGTGTTTCTGTAATTTATTTTGATAATGGGATTTATCGTATTTTCACTGCTATGTTCATGCCGCTGTACACACGCTTGATTGTCTTTCGGAGACATATAAACCCATAGGTTTGAAGATTCTTACTAGTCAGGTATATTCCTAGGCGTTGAATATGTGGTGTTGAGTCCATTTTGTTGAGCAAGCAGTAGGTCTTGACTATTACATATTTGTCTTATGGAACAGTATCTGTGCTAATTTCAATCTCTGGTTTTTTGCAGCACCCCAACTCACCTTTATCCTTAAGCAAGAATAAGTTGGTTTTCTAAATATGAGACCCTGTTCTGTTTTGTAATTCAGTTCATGTGTAGCCAAGTTTACATTCCATGTATTAGTGATATAGTATGTCTTTTACTTTTTGAATTCTGTGACTTTGTATGATCATATGTAACTCCTCTGGAGTTGTTACAAGTGGCCATATTGCATTGATTTCCAGGCTGAGTCATATTCCACTCTACATGAGCACCACATCTGTATCCATTTTTTCCCTCCAGAGACATTTAAGTTATATCCTATTCGAGGATCTTTTAAACAGTGAGGCGGTATACATTGGGGTGCCTGTGTCCTCTCGATTTTTGTTTTTCCCAAGATATACGTCCATGAGTGCAAGTGCCCTGTGCTCTGTAGCTCATTTTTTAGATGCTTTAGTAAACACAATACACTTCTCCAGAGTGACCATTGGTAATATACATTTCCAGTATAAGCCTCACAGGGCTCCCTTTTCTCCTTGCCCTGTCCTGCATTTCCGGTGTTTACACTTTATGAGGACGGCTCTTCTGACTGATGCGAAGTGACATGTTTTGTAGTATTGATTTCCAGTGCCCACCTGTTTGGTTGGCTAAAAACGTGTATGCTCTTTTCTTGAATATATACAGAAAAAGACGCATACACCCTTTTTGGCCAACTGCAATGTTGGCAATGTTCAGCCCCTTTTCTTGTGCTTAATGGCGAGTCCTTTCTACCTCTTCCAATCCCTTTCCTGCCATTCTCCGTTGCTTACAAGTCCTTTTCTCTGACTTTCCTCAGGACATTTTTCAGTGATAGATATTTTCAACTCTGCAGTTTCGTGAATTTTAGTGCCACTGAGCTCCATTTTTCAACTTGTGTTTATGGGAACTGGCCACAAAGCAGCGGGATTTCCTCAAGCCCTATTCTGTTTCCATGGGCAACCCTAGCCTTTGGTCAATTCGTCTTCCTGATTGGAAATTAGAGTGACATGTGCCTGTCCGAACCCCTAGGACTTGTCTCTCATTGTTCCTCCTCCTTCTGCTTCATCCTCTGGACAAATTCCAAACTGTATGCAACAGGATGTTGACAGTGCTGACATCTCCAAGTGGGGAGACTGTTAGTAAAGACGCTGGAGGGGTGAACCCGAGCACCAGGAGATGAGGAGATGAGATGCCTTTTCCAAACTCTTCCCGATCAGACGGTATACCATCCTCTGGGTGTGACAGGCATGCTTTAGCTGTAGGAAGGGTCCCATTCATGTGAGGAGAACACCAGGGCTTTTTCAAAATCAGTGTCTCTCCGCAACCCAAACTGGCGAATTTTTTAAGCTACGGCTACACATATGTTCATTAAGGGCCTTGGGAAGTAGGCAGAGTCCAAACTTTAGATGATTGAAGTCTTCAGGGTCAGAAGCACTCACCACCGGCTTCCCTTAGGTTCCATTTTAACTGTCATTAATAGATGATGTCAATAAAAATATCTATTCTTTTTCAGATTATTTCCCCTTATAGGTTATTGCAAAATATTGAGTGTAGTTCCCTGTGCTATACAGCAGTTCCTTGTTGATGATCGATTTTATACATAGCAGTGTGTATGTGTTAATCCCAAACTGTTAATTTATCCCTCCTCTCACCTTTCCCCTTTGGCAATAATAAATTATAAGACTTTATACTTCTCAGAAATGGGGGAGCTGAAAGAGAGGTATCATTTTCAATGGAAAAGCATTTAAAACAAGATTGAAGCTTTAACCAAGATTATTAGATGTACATCCTTGGAAAGAAATCACTTCGTTTCTCTAATATTGACCTGACAAATAAGACAAACCTTTTCACTGAACTTGCTTATAATAAAGTGATGGAAATATCAAATGGAAGTGTTAGAAACATCTTATTTTACCCGAGCCTTATACACTGTTCTATGTTAATTACAGTTTGGCTCACACATCTGTTCATTGAAGTTACAATGTTCTCAATTTCTGTTACTGATCCTCCAGAGTGGACCCCAACAAGTGTCCCCCTGCCCAGTGTCATTGGAGCCAACAGATCGAGACTGAGTTTGGTTCAGAAGCAAAGGAAACTTTATATTTTGATCAGAGAGTGGAGAGGTGAGAGCATGTGCTACCCCGTGGGCTGTGGGCTGGGCTGCTGTGTAGATATCCTGTCAGAGTTGGCTGCAGCTCAGGCTCTATATCACGGAGTGTGCACTGTGCCCCAGGAGCTGAGGTGTCGACCCAGACATTCTGCACTAGGAACTCTGGTCTGAAGTGCTGGGTGTGGAACCTCTGTATGCGGGACCCTAGGAGCATGTGAAATTAGACAAAGCACAAAGGATAAAAAAGGTTAGACTTTATTTTATTGCCCAGATTCTATTTTTATCTCCCAGGGATTTTTAAGGGGCTTTGCCTGGGACAAAACCCTCTTCTGCCTTTTGTCCCCTTCCTCATTCTTGGAGTGCTGAGGGTGCAGACCCTTCTTCTGTAACTGCTGAGTGCTGAGTTAGGAGCCCTCATACCCGTGGGCGAGGGTCAGAACTTCTCCCCAGCAGCCTCCAGGTGACGTTGATTGTCCCCAGGCCTCCTGCCTCCCTGCTCGTCCGCCTGAGCACCAGTATTGGAAGTGTTATAGATTCTAATGACCTTTAAGGGTCCAGGAAGGAGATGTGCAGTGACGCTGTGAGGTCCAGTTTCACCCCGCCCCACATTTGTTCGGCCACCTTAGGCTGACCGTTTCTGCCAGCCTAGATGCTCTGACC
Source organism: Delphinapterus leucas (assembly GCF_059928025.1). Classification (NCBI taxonomy): domain Eukaryota; kingdom Metazoa; phylum Chordata; class Mammalia; order Artiodactyla; family Monodontidae; genus Delphinapterus; species Delphinapterus leucas. The sequence continues at coordinate 7,424,574 of NW_028322240.1, read as the reverse complement.
AGTAGTCTGCGCTTTCTTCAATTAGGCCGCTGAATTAACGTAAAAACAGCACCAGGTGTCAGGACCCTGTCCGCTCAACTCCCAGACAGTCCAGGGTCACTGGTGATGAAGGACCATGATGGCCACTGAGTCAACAGCCTTTTGAAGTAAACAGGAGTCCAGCCGGTCTTATTGGCCACCATTATCACAGTGTCTGTAGGCTTTTCTATGGTGACAGCGTGATATACGGTTCCCCCGCCAAGATTATTAGGTCCGCTCTGGGTGCAGTAAGTCCTGCAAGCAGTAGTCTACTCTTTTGGGACACACTCTTGTTGTTTTATGAGAGAAACTCCAGGTCAAGTGATGGTCACATGAGTCGTCATGGTGCCCCGTTGCCCCCGGTTATCTCTCTGGAGGTTGGAGTTGGAGGGCCTCCTCACTCGAGGTCAGTGTGCCCACGGAGCAAACCCTGCAACTTCAGGGCATGGTTGGGGGTTAGGATCACCACGTGGGGTCCTTTTCCCTTAGGAGGGAGGTGGCCTTTTGGGCTGCTGATTTCCAGGTTTTTAGATACCGCCAGTATCTTGGCCAGATGTGGCAGTGGGCCAAGCCCCTTGGTGACTGTAGTTTATCCTACCTGGATGGCATTCTTGCATTGTTCCATTTCAAGTGGTCCCAGGTTTTGCACTAATACTCCAATGGCGATTCACTTTTCACCAGGAATGTAAAGATCAAAGGGTTTAGCTAAATTAGGGAGTTCCAGGGCAAGGGTCTGAATTGACTGCTCTTTCCATTCTTGAAAGGCCACTTCTGGATTCTATTCAAAAGGATCATCATCTTTTCCTTTCAGTGTTTCATATAGAGGCCCAGCTAGTAGACTGTAGTTAGGGATCCAGAAGCAGCAAACCCTGGCCTCCCCAGGAACCCCTAAGCTGTCTTCTAGTTTTAGATATGGGTAAGACTGTAAATTGTTTCTTCCCTTTCCTGGGATGGGCTTCTCCGACCTTCTGTGAGAATGAAGCCCAGGCAGGTCACCGTAGTCTGTGATATTTGAGCTTTTTCTTGGACAACCTGTATCCTTTATTGGCTTGGTAGTTCAGAGGTCTCCTTAGTAGGGCTGGCAATCAGAATGTCATCTGCAAATTGAAGGAGTGTTTCCTTTTCCAGAGGTAGAACTTTTAGGTCTTTAGCTGAGCTTTCCCCAAAGATGGTGTGGGAATTTTTGAACCCTTGGGGCAAGACGGCCCAGAAGTATTGTTTTAGTTGTATGTTGAGTCCTGCCACTCACAAGCCAAAATTTCTTGTGACTCTGGGACTAATAGAATACAAAAGAAGGCATCATTGAAGACTAATACAGAATACCATGTCCTGGTGGTTGGTAGAATGACCAGCAGGGTGTAGAATTTAGGAACTACTGGAGGTATATCCTCGGTGGCTTCACTGACTGTCCTGACATCATTTACCAGGACTCCAGCAGCCCGTGGGGCTCTCGAGGTCAGGCCAATCCCAGGATATGGAGATCACCTGCGCAGGTACCCTACCCGAACCCCATACCACGGGGTTCTCGTGGTCAGGCCCCTCCCAGGATATGGGGTTCCCTTGGCAGGTTCCCCTGCAGCTCATGGGGCTCTCGTGGTCAGGCCCCTCCCAGGATACAGAGCTACCCATGCAGGTACCATGGCAGGGCTGGGAACACAGGAACCGTGCATATCGCCCTCATTGCAGAGCACTCCCAGCTCACCTGTCACTCAGATCTGACACAGAGCACCTCAGAGCAGGACTTGAACTAACAAACAGCAGCTCCGACAGGTCTGTGACCCTGGGCATCACTCTGTGTGGCCTCCCTCCACCTGGCCTTTCAGAGACTTCCACTGCACCCGGGGCACCAGGCCTCTGTCTCCACCCACCAGCCACTCCTCCTCTCCCTGACTCCTGGGTTCCTCTCATTAGGTGAGGGTTTTCTTGAAGTTGTCTCCCACTCATGGGCCAGATAATATAATTAGAAAACAAGCCAGAGCTGCAGCCCCTTGTCTATCCTGACTCTCAGGAGCCCACACCTGTTCCTTGGACCTGGCCGATTCAGCAAGTTCCAGTTTCTGCAACTGTGAGCCCCTGAGGGGTGATTATTGGCTGGCCTGGGAAGCCCGACCATGCCGGCCAGATCTCCCCAGGTGTGCCTGGGATCAGATCAATATAAACACCGCTCCAGGCAGCAAGAGCCCCTGCAGCTGTGCCTGACGCCATTTTCTCTGCCCTGTCAGCAGTCTTGGGGCTGGACTGGTGGGAGGGAGTGAGAGGCCACGGCTTTGTGGGTGGCCCAGTGTGAGTGGGGCTCTGCTGGACTTTCTGCAGCAGTTGCCAAGATGCCACCTGCTAAAGAAGAGGATGTGTCACCCATACCTGCCGCTGGAATTTCTCCCTGGGCAGAGGTGAGTGAGGAAGAAAGCAGTGGGGGCCGGGACAGCAGGGGTATCTCAGGCAGGGAAATGGAAAGCTTCCAGAAGAGTACCCAGGGCCAGGACCATCCTGGCTGGCCTGCAGGCACCAAGTCGGCTGGCATGCTGTCACTCATGTGGCTCCATGGCCCTTCCTCTAGGCTTTCAAGTCCTTGTACATATTCAGGTGTTTTACCTGGGAAGGGTGGGAACATTTCAGCAGCAGCTGGCCTGGGGCTCAGCCCACGTTTACTCACAGATGCCTCGGCACTGTCCCCCAGCTTTGCAATGAGGAAGCTTGTTGCGTGGGGCCTGCTGGCTGAATGGGAGATGATTCCCCACCACTGACCAACTTCAGAATTGTTTACAACTGGAGCAAGTGCCCTGATACGGTTTTCCTCTGTGTAGCTGGTGGGTTCTGTTTTTTTTTCTTTTTTGGTTCAAGGTAGATTTTATTCCTCTTTTTTGTATTTACAGATATAAGCATGGAAATAATTTATTCATATAAATACATGTATGTGAAGGGAAGAATATTTTTTCTGTTTTACTTTTTGTAATTTGAATTTTATTTTATTTTTTTATACAGCAGGTTCTTTTTGGTTATCTATTTTATACATATAAATGTATACATGCCAATCCCAATCTCTCAACTCCTCCCACCACCACCCCCCAACAGCTTTCCCCCCTTGGTGTCCATACGTTTGTTGTCTACATCTGTTGCTCTATTTCTGCCTTGCAAAACGGTTCATCTGTACAATTTGTCTAGGTTCCACATATAGCCATTAATAGACAAGATTTCTTTTTCTCTTTCTGACTTACTTCACTCTGTATGACAGTCTCTAGATCCATCAACGTCTCTACAAATGACCCAATTTCATTCTTTTTTATGGCTTAGTAATATTCCATTTCATATATGTACCACATCTTTATGCATTCGTCTGTCTGTGGGCATTTAGGTTGCTTCCATTACCTGGATATTGTAAATAGTGATGCAATGAACATTGCAGTGAATGTCTCTTTTTGATTTATGGTTTTGTCTGGGTATATGCCCAGTAGTGGGATTGCTGTATCATATGGTAATTCTATTCTTAGTTTTATAAGAAACTCCATAATGTTCTCCACAGTGACTGTATCAATTTACATTCCCAACAATAGCGGAAGAGGGTTCCTTATCTCCACACCCTTTCCAGCATTTGTTGTTTGTAGATTTTCTGATGATGCCCATTCTAACAGGTGTGAGGTGATACACCATGGATGAGTCTATTTCGTTGAGCAAAGAGTAGGTCTTGTCTATTACATATTTGGCTTATGGAACGGTATGTGTGCTAATTTCAATCTCTGGTTTTATACAGCACCGCAACTCAACTTTCCCCTTAAGCAAGCATAAGTTTTTATCTAAATGTGAGACTCTGTTCGGTTTTGGAATTCAGTTGATGTGTAGCCAAGTTTACACTCTCTCTATTAGTGATATCTTATGATAATTATCTTTCTCTGTGTGACCTATTTCTCTTAGAATCATCATACTTAAATCCACTCAATTTGCTGCTACAGGCCTGATGACATTGATTTCATTGCTGAGTGATATTCCATTGTACGTAAGTAGCACAACTCCTTTATCCATTTTTTTCTTTCTGGGATATTTAATTTGTACTGGACTCAAGGTTCTTGTAAACACAGCAGCCCTAAATTTTGTGTTGGCTGTGTCTTGTTGATTTTAATTTTCCTAAGCTATAGGGCCAAAAGTGGAAGTGCCCTAGGGTCTGTAGCTTTGTTTTTCAGATGTTTCAGGATACACCATAAACATCTCCAGAGTGTCTGTTGGCAATTTACATCCCGCCCATCAGCATAACAAGGCTCCCTGTTCTCCATGGCCTGTCCTGTGTTTCTGGTTTTTACACTTTTTTCAGATGGCCCTTTTGACGAATGGGAAATGAAACTTCATTGTAGTGCGGATTTCCATTTCTCAAGTGCTTGGTTGGCCAAAAAGGGCATATGTGTTTTTTCCTGAATATATTCAGGAAAAAATGTTTACGCACTTTTGTCCAAGTGCATCACTGTCAAAGATCTGCCGCTTTTCACATGCTTTAAATGCAATTCCAATCTACCTCCTGAAATATGATTCCTGCAATTCTGCCTCGTTTTCAAGTCCTCTTTGCAGACTTACTTCCATATATTTTTGCCAATAGCTGTCATTTATAACTCTGCAGGTTTGTGAATTACAGTGCCCGTGATTTCCTTTCTTAACACGTTTCCTTGAAAACTGGCCACCGAACCGCAGGTTTGCTTCAGGCCATAATCAGGGTCCGGCACGGCACTCTGAGACTTTGGTTCATTCCACTTCCTGGTGGGAAATTAGAGTTAAATGTGCCCCTCCAGACACCTGCCTCACTCCTAGCCCCTTGGTGATGTGTGTCCTCTGGTTTGAGGCCACATGTGCTGGGTTCCTCACCTTTGGCTGATGTGGCCCCACTGGTGTGAGGACACTCCTGCCTGGTTCCCATCCCCTTGGTGATGTGGGCCCTCCGGTGAGAGTCTGATCCTGGTTGGGTTCCTCACACTTCTGTGAGGTGGGCCCTCTTCTCTGAGGTCACTCCTGCCTGGCTGGCACACCCCGCCTTGGCGACGTCGGCCCTCTGGTGGGATTTGGTGCCTGCTGGGTGTCTCCTCCCCTCGGTAATGAGGGCCCTCTGGCGTCAGGCCCTAACTCCTGGGCTCCCAATATTTTCTGATATGCGCCCTGTGGTTCGAGTACACTCCTGCCAGGTTCCCAACCCCATGGGAATGTGGGCCTTCTGCTCTGAGGTCCCAACCGTGGGTTGCTCAGTTTCATGATGAGGGCCCTCTGCTGTGAGTTCTCTCTGGCCTGGATCCCATAAGCTCGCTGCTCCTGGCCACCTGCTGGGAGGTTACAACTGCGGGATTCCTCACCTTTTTTCTTCTATGGGCCCTCTGTTTTGAGACTCCTCCTGCCTGCCTCACTCCCAGCCCCTTGGTGATGTGTGTCCTCTGGTTTGAGGCCACGTATGCTGGGTCCCTCGCCTTTCGATGATGTGGCCCCACAGGTGTGAGGACACTCCTGCCTGGTTCCTATCCCCTTGATGATGTGGGCCCTCTGGTGAGAGTCTGATCCTGGCTGGGTTCCTCACCCTTCTGTGAGGGGGGCCCTCTGCTGTGAGGTCACTCCTGCCTGGCTGGCACACCCCACCTGAGTAACATCGGCCCTCTTGTGGCAGTTGGAGCCTGCTGGGAACCTCCCCTCGGTGATGGGGGCCCTCTTGCGTCAGGCCCTAACTGCTGGGTACCCACATTTTCTGATACGTGCTAAGTGGTGCGAGGACACTCCTGCGAGGTTCCCATCCCCATGGGCATGCGGGCCTTCTGCTCTAAGGTCCCAACACCTGTGTTGTTCACCGTTTCATGATGTTGGCTCTCTGGTGTTAGTTCACCCAGGCCTAGATCCCATAGACTCTGTGCTCTGAGCGGCCTGCTGGGAGGTTCCTACTGCTGGATTCCTTACCTTTTTTTATTCTTTTGTTCCTGTGTTTTCATGCTCCTACTTCCTGACTCACTCCCAGCCCATTTGTGATGTAGGTCCTCTGGTTTAAGGCCACATGTACCGGTTTCCTCACCTTTATTGATGTGGCCCCACTGGTGTGAGAACACTCCTGCCTGGTTCCCATCCTCTTGTTGATGGGGGCCCTCTGGTGAGAGTCTGATCCTGTCTGGATTCCTCACACTTCTGGGAGGTGGGCCCTCTGCTGTGAGGTCACTCCTGCCTGGCTGGCACACGTCACCTTGGCGATGTGGGCCCTCAGTTGGGAGTTGGTGCCTGCTGGGAGTCTCCTCCCCTCGGTAATGAGGGCCCTCTGGCGTCAGGCCCTAACTCATGGGCTCCCAAAATTTTCTGATGTGCGCCCTGTCGTGCGAGTACACTCCAGCCAGGGTCCCATCCCCATGGGGATGTGGGCTTTCTGCTCTGAGGTCCCAACGCCTGGGTTGCTCACAGTGTCAGAATGTGGGCCCTCTGCTGTGAGTTCACTCCGGCATGGATCCCATAGCCTCGGTGCTCTGGGCCACCTGCTTGGAGCTTCCATCTGCGGGGTTCCTCACCTTTTTTATTCTATGGGCGCTCTGTTGTGAGTCTCCTCCTGCATGCCTCACTCCCAGCCCTTTCGTGATGTGTGTCCGCTTGTTTGAGGCCACATGTGCTGTGTTCCTCACCTTTCGCTGATGTGGCCCCACTGGTGTGAGGACACTCTTGCCTGGTTTCCATCCCCTTGGTGATGTGGGCGCACTGGTTAGAGTCTGATCCTGTTTGGGCTCCTCACACTTCTGTGAGGTGGGCCCTCTGCTGTGAGGTAACTCCTGCCTGGCTTGCTCCCATTGCCTTGGTGACGTCGGCCCTCTGGTGGCATTTGGAGCCTGCTGGTAGCCTCCTCTCCTCCGTGATGAGGGCCCTCTGGCGTCAGGCCATAACTGCTGGGTTCCCACATTTTCTGATACGTGCTAAGTTGTGCGTGGACACTCCTGCGAGGTTCCCATCCCCATGGGGATGTGGGCCTTCTGCTCTGAGGTCCCAACGCCTGGGTTGCTCACAGTTTCATGATGTGGGCCCTCTGCTGTGAGTTCACCTTGGCCTGGATCACATAGACTCGGTGCTCTGGGCCACCTGCTGGGAGGTTCCCACTGCAGGATTCCTCAGCTTTTTTATTCTATTGGCCCTGTGTTGTGAGGCTACTCTTGCCTGCCTCACTCCGAGCCCCTTGGAGATCTGGATCCTCTGGTTTAGGCCACATGTGCTGGGTTCCTCACCTTTCTATGATGTGGCCACCCTGGTGTGAAGACAGTCCTGCCTGGTTCTGATGCCCTTGGTGATGTGGGCCCTCTGGTGAGAGTCTTACCCTGGCTGGGTTCCTCACCATTCTGTGAGGTAGGCCCTCATCTGTGAGGTCACTCCTGCCTGGCTGTTGCACGTCACCTTGGCGACATGGGCCCTCAGTTGGGAGTTGGTGCCTGCTTGGGGTCTCCTCCCCTTGGTAATGAGGGCTCTCTGGCGTCAGGCCCTAACTTCTGGGCTCCCAAAATTCTCTGATGTGCGCCCTGTGGTGCGAGTACACTTCTGCCAGGTTCCCAACCACATGGGAATGTGGGCCTTCTGCTCTAAGGTCCCAACGGCTGGGTTGCTCACAGTTTCATGATGAGGGCCCTCTGTTTTGAGTTCAGTCAGGCCTGGATCCCATAGCCTCGCTGCTCCTGGCCACCTGCTGGGAGGTTCCAACTGCGGGATTCCTCACCTTTTTTACGCTATGGGCCCTCTGTTTGGAGGCTCCTCCTGCCTGCCTCACTCCCAGCCCCTTGGTGATGTGTGTCCTCTGGTTTGAGGCCACGTGTGCTGGGTCCGTCACATTTCGGTGATGTGGCCCCACTGGTGTGAGGACACTCCTGCCTGGTTTCCATTCCCTTGGTGATGTGGGCCCTCCGGTGAGTGTCTGATCCTCTTTGGGTTCCTCACACTTTTGTGTGGTTGGCCCTCTGCTGTGAGGTCACTCCTGCCTGGCTGGCACACCCCGCATTGGCGACATCGGCCTTCTGGTAGCAGTTGGAGCTTGCTGGGAGCCTCCTCTCCTCAGTGATGAGGGCCCTCTGGCGTCCGGCCCTAACTGCTGGGCTCCCCACATTTCCTGATGTGTGCCCACTGGTGCGATGACACTCCTGCTTGTTTCCCTTCCCCATGGGGATGTGGGCCTTGTGCTCTGAGGTTACAACGGCTGGGTTGCTTACAGTATCACGATGAGGGCCCTCTGTTGTGAGTTCATCACTGCCTGGATCCCATAGCCTCGGTGCTCTGGGCCGCCTGCTGGGATGTTCCAACTGCTGGATTCCTCACCTTTTTTATACAATGGGCCATGTGTTTTGAGGTTAATCCTGACTGCCTCGCTCCGAGACCCATGGTGATGTGGGTCCTCTGGTTTGAGGCCACATGTGCTGGGTACCTCAACTTTCGATGATGTGGCCCCACGGGTGTGAGGACACTCCTGCCTGGTTCCCAGCCCCTTGCTTATGTGGGCACCCTGGTGAGAGTCTGATCCTGACTGGGTTCCTTACCCTTCTGTGAGGTGGGCCCTCTGATGTGAGGTCACTCCTGCCTGGATGGCTCATGTCGCCTTGGCGACATAGGCCCTCTGTTGGCCACTGAAGCATGCTGGGAGCCTCCTACCCTCTTTAATGAGGGCCCTGGAAGAAACGCATATGCCCTTTTTGAGCAAGTGCATCATTGTCGAGGTTCTGCCTCTTCTCCTATACTTTCAGAGGACTTCCCGTCTACCTCCTGAAATCGTATTCCTGGAATTCTGCCCCGCGTTCAAGTCCTCTTTGCAGCCTTACTTCAATATATTTTTGGACGATAGCTGTCATTTATAACTCTGCAGGTTTGTGAATTACAGTGCCCCTGAGCTCCTTTCTTCAACTCGCTTTCTTGTGAGCTGGCCGCAAAACCGCAGGATTGCTTCAGGCCCTAATCTGGTTCCGGCACGGCATGCTGAGCCTTTGGCTAATTCCTCTTCCTGGTGGGAAATGAGTGTTAAATTTGTTTGTGCAGACACCTACAGCTAATCTCTCATTGGTTCTCCCTATTCCTGTTCATCTTGCGCAGAAATTCCAAACTGTGCCAAACAGGAGGTTAAAGGCACTGACTCTCCAAGTGGGGAGAGTGTTAATAAAGCGTCTGAAATGGTAAAACCGAGTACGAGGGGACGAAAACTGAGATGCATTTAAAAAGGTTTCCCGGTCATACGGTGGACCATATTCTGGGTTGCCCATGCATGTTTTACCTGAAGGAAGAATCCCTTCAACCTGGAGAGTTGGGACCCATGGAATGGGTACCATGCAGTATGACTTCAAAGGGTTGCCTTTGCTCACCGAACGTCACCAATGCTATCAGCCCGAAGTGTCCAGCCTTATGTCTCACACAGCTCTGGGTGTAGATGTGGTAAATCCAGGTTGCATCACAAGCCCTGAATGAATTATTTAAGAATTGCTCTCTATTTCACTATCATTGTGTTTAGTTTTTGAAATTTATTTTTGATAATGGGATTTATCGGATTTTCACTGCTGCGTTTAGGCCGCTGTACACACGCTTGATTTCCTTATGGAGACATATAAATCCATGGGTTTTAAGATTCTTACTTGTCAGGTATCTTGCCAGGCGTTGAATATGGGGTGTTGAGTCCATTTCGTTGAGCAAGGAGTAGGGCTTGTCTATTATATATTTGGCTTATGGAACGGTATCTGTGCTAATTTCAATCTCTGCTTTTATGCAGCACCCCAACTCACCTTTCCCCATAAGCAAGCATAAGTTGGTTTTCTAAATTTGAGACCCTGTTCTGTTTTGTAATTCAGTTCATGGGTAGCCAAGTTTACATTCCGTGTATTAGTGATATCTTATGATGTTTCTTTTTCTGTGTGACTTATTTCTCGTAGAATCATCATACCTGAATCCACTCATTATGCCGTTACGCTCCTGATGTCGTAGATTTAATTGCTGAGTGATATTCCATTGTACGTGCGTACCACAACTTCTTTATCCTTTGTATGCTTTCTCGGATATTTTACTTGTACCGTAGACGAGGTTCTTGTAAACAGAGCCGTCCCAAACTCTGGGGTGGCTGTGTGTTTTTGATTTTAATTTCCCTAAGCTATAGGACCATAAGTGGAAGTGCCATAGGCTGTGTTGCTTTGTTTCCTACGTGTTTCAGGAAACACCATACACTTTTCCAGAGTGGCTGTTGGCAATTTAAATCCGCCCATCAGCATAACAAGGCTCCCTGTTCTCCATGACCTGTCCTGCCTTTCTGGATTTTACACTTTTTTCAGATGTCCCTTTTGACCGGGGGGCAGTGAGACTTCATTGTAGTGCAGATTTCCTTTACACGCTTGCTTGGTTGGCCAAAAAGGGCGTATGCGTTTTTTCCTGAATATATTCAGGAAAAAACGCATACGCCCTTTTTGGCGAAGTGCATCATTGTCAACATTCTGCCTCTTTTCCTATGCTTTAAGTGCAATTCCAGTCTACCCCCTGAAATCGTTTTCCTGAAATTCTGCTCCACTTTCAAGTCCTCTTCGAAGACTTACTTCTATACATTTTTGGACGATAGCTGTCATTCATAACTCTGCAGGTTTGTGAATTACAGTGCCCCTGAGCTCCTTTCTTCAACTCGTTTTCTTGTGAGCTGGCCGCAAAACCGCAGGATTGCTTCAGGCCCTAATATGTTTCCGGCCGGGCACGCTGAGCCTTTGGTTAATTCCTCTTCCTGGTGGGAAATGATCGTTCAATTTGCCCGTGCAGACACCAACAGCTAGTCTCACATTGGTTCTCCCTATGCTGTTCATCTTGCGCAGAAATTGCAAACTGTGCCAAACAGGAGGTTAAAGGCACTGACTCTCCAAGTGGGGAGAGTGTTAGTAAAGCTTCTGGAATGGTGAACCCGAGTACCAGGGGACGAAAACTGAGATGCATTTGAAAACGTTTCCCAATCACACGGCGGACGATAGTCTGGGTTTCCCATGCATGTTTTAGCTGAAGGAAGAATCCCTTAAACCTGGAGAGTTGGGACCCATGGAATGGGTACCATGCAGTATGACTTCAAAGGGTCTGCGTTTGCTCACCGAACCTCACCAATGCTATCAGCCCGAAGTGTCCAGCCTTATGTCTCACCCAGCTCTGGGTGTAGATGTGGGAAATCCAGGTTGCATCACAAGCCCTGAATGAATTATTTAAGAATTGCTCTCTATTTCACTGTCATTGTGTTTTGTTTTTGAAATTTATTTTGATAATGGGATTTATCGGATTTTCACTGCTGCGTTTAGGCCGCTGTACACACACTTGATTTCCTTATGGAGACATATAAATCCATGGGTTTTAAGATTCTTACTTGTCAGGTATCTTGCCAGGCGTTGAATATGGGGTGTTGAGTCCATTTCGTTGAGCAAGGAGTAGGGCTTGTCTATTATATATTTGGCTTATGGAACGGTATCTGTGCTAATTTCAATCTCTGGTTTTATGCAGCACCCCAACTCACCTTTCCCCATAAGCAAGCATAAGTTGGTTTTCGAAATTTGAGACCCTGTTCTGTTTTGTAATTCAGTTCATGTGTATCCAACTTTACATTCCGTGTATTAGTGATATCTTATGATGTTTCTTTTTCTGTGTGACTTATTTCTCGTAGAATCATCGTACCTGAATCCACTCATTATGCCGCTACGGGCCTGATGACGTAGATTTCATTGCTGAGTGATATTCCATTGTACGTGCGTACCACAACTTCTTTATCCATTTTTTGCTTTCTGGGATATTTTACTTGTACCGTAGACGAGGTTCTTGTAAACAGAGCCGTCCCAAACTCTGGGGTGGCTGTGTGTTTTTGATTTTAATTTCCCTAAGCTATAGGACCATAAGTGGAAGTGCCATAGGCTGTGTTGCTTTGTTTCCTACGTGTTTCTGGAAACACCATACACTTCTCCAGAGTGGTTGTTGGCAATTTACATCCCGCCCATCAGCATGACAAGGCTCCCTGTTCTCCATGACCTGTCCTGACTTTCTGGATTTTACATTTTTTTCAGAAGACCCTTTTGACCGGGTGGCAGTGAGACTTCACTGTAGTGCAGATTTCCTTTACACGCTTGCTTGGTTGGCCAAAAAGGGCGTATGCGTTTTTTCCTGAATATATTCAGGAAAAAACGCATACGCCCTTTTTGGCCAAGTGCATCATTGTCGACATTCTGCCTCTTTTCCTATGCTTTTAGTACAATTCCAGTCTACCCCCTGAAATCGTTTTCCTGAAATTCTGCCCCGCTTTCAAGTCCTCTTCGAAGACTTACTTCAGTACATTTTTGGACGATAGGTGTCATTCATAACTCTGCAGGTTTGTGAATTACAGTGCCCCTGAGCTCCTTTCTTCAACTCGTTTTCTTGTGAGCTGGCCGCAAAACCGCAGGATTGCTTCAGGCCCTAATCTGTTTCCGACATGGCACGCTGAGCCTTTGGTTAATTCCTCTTCCTGGTGGGAAATGATCATTCCATTTGCCCGTGCAGACACCAACAGTTAGTCTCTCATTGGTTCTCCCTATGCCTGTTAATCTTGCGCAGAAATTGCACACTGTGCCAAACAGGAGGTTAATGGCACTGACTCTCCAAGTGGGGAGAGTGTTAGTAAAGCGTCTGGAATGGTGAACCCGAGTACCAGGGGACGAAAACTGAGATGCATTTGAAAACGTTTCCCAATCACACGGCGGACGATAGTCTGGGTTTCCCATGCATGTTTTAGCTGAAGGAAGAATCCCTTAAACCTGGAGAGTTGGGACCCATGGAATGGGTACCATGCAGTATGACTTCAAAGGGTCTGCGTTTGCTCACCGAACCTCACCAATGCTATCAGCCCGAAGTGTCCAGCCTTATGTCTCACCCAGCTCTGGGTGTAGATGTGGTAAATCCAGGTTGCATCACAAGCCCTGAATGAATTATTTAAGAATTGCTCTCTATTTCACTGTCATTGTGTTTTGTTTTTGAAATTTATTTTGATAATGGGATTTATCGGATTTTCACTGCTGCGTTTAGGCCGCTGTACACACGCTTGATTTCCTTATGGAGACATATAAATCCATGGGTTTTAAGATTCTTACTTGTCAGGTATCTTGCCAGGCGTTGAATATGGGGTGTTGAGTCCATTTCGTTGAGCAAGGAGTAGGGCTTGTCTATTATATATTTGGCTTATGGAACGGTATCTGTGCTAATTTCAATCTCTGGTTTTATGCAGCACCCCAACTCACCTTTCCCCATAAGCAAGCATAAGTTGCTTTTCTAAATTTGAGACCCTGTTCTGTTTTGTAATTCAGTTCATGTGTAGCCAACTTTACATTCCGTGTATTAGTGATATCTTATGATGTTTCTTTTTCTGTGTGACTTATTTCTCGTAGAATCATCGTACCTGAATCCACTCATTAGGCCGCTACGGGCCTGATGACGTAGATTTCATTGCTGAGTGATATTCCATTGTACGTGCGTACCACAACTTCTTTATCCATTTTTTGCTTTCTGGGATATTTTACTTGTACCATAGACGAGGTTCTTGTAAACAGAGCCGTCCCAAACTCTGGGGTGGATGTGTGTTTTTGATTTTAATTTCCCTAAGCTATAGGACCATAAGTGGAAGTGCCATAGGCTGTGTTGCTTTGTTTCCTACGTGTTTCTGGAAACACCATACACTTCTCCAGAGTGGTTGTTGGCAACTTACATCCCGCCCATCAGCATGACAAGGCTCCCTCTTCTCCATGACCTGTCCTGATTTTCTGGATTTTACATTTTTTTCAGATGGCCCTTTTGACCGGGGGCCAGTGAGACTTCATGGTAGTGCAGATTTCCATTACACGCTTGCTTGGTTGGCCAAAAAGGGCGTATGCGTTTTTTCCTGAATATATTCAGGAAAAAACGCATACGCCCTTTTTGGCCAAGTGCATCATTGTCGACATTCTGCCTCTTTTCCTATGCTGTTAGTACAATTCCAGTCTACCCCCTGAAATCGTTTTCCTGAAATTCTGCCCCGCTATCAAGTCCTCTTCGAAGACTTACTTCAATACATTTTTGGACGATAGCTGTCATTCATAACTCTGCAGGTTTGTGAATTACAGTGCCCCTGAGCTCATTTCTTCAACTCGCTTTCTTGTGAGCTGGCCGCAAAACCGCAGGATTGCTTCAGGCCCTAATCTGTTTCCGGCAGGGCACGCTGAGCCTTTGGTTAATTCCTCTTCCTGGTGGGAAATGAGCGTTCCATTTGCCCGTGCAGACACCTACAGCTAGTCTCTCATTGCTTCTCCCTATTCTTGTTCATCTTGCGCAGAAATTGCAAACTGTGCCAAACAGGAGGTTAATGGCACTGACTCTCCAAGTGGGGAGAGTGTTAGTAAAGCGTTCAAATGTTGAACCCGAGTACCAGGGTCGAAAACTGAGATGCATTTGAAAACGTTTCCCAATCACATGGTGGACGATATTCTGGGTTTCCCATGCATGTTTTAGCTGAAGGAAGAATCCCTTAAACCTGGAGAGTTGGGACCCATGGAATGGGTACCATGCAGTATGACTTCAAAGGGTCTGCGTTTGTTCACCGAACCTCACCAATGCTATCAGCCCGAAGTGTCCAGCCTTATGTCTCATCCAGCTCTGGGTGTAGATGTGGTAAATACAGGTTGCATCACAAGCCCTGAATGAATTATTTAAGAATTGCTCTCTATTTCACTGTCATTGTGTTTTGTTTTTGAAATTCATTTTGATAATGGGATTTATCGGATTTTCACTGCTGCTTTTAGGCCACTGTACACACACTTGATTTCCTTATAGAGACATATAAATCCATGGGTTTTAAGATTCTTACTTGTCAGGTATCTTCCCAGGCGATGAATATAGGGTGTTGAGTCCATTTCGTTGAGCAAGGAGTAGGTTTTGTCTATTATATAGTTGGCTTATGGAACGGTATCTGTGCTAATTTCAATCTCTGGTTTTATGCAGCATCCCAACTGACCTTTCCCCATAAGCAAGCATAAGTTGGTTTGCTAAATTTGAGACCCTGTTCTGTTTTGTAATTCAGTGCATGGGTAGCCAAGTTTACATTCCGTGTATTAGTGATAACTTATGATGTTTCTTTTTCTGTCTGACTTATTTCTCATAGAATCATCGTACCTGAATCCACTCATTATGCCGTTACGCTCCTGATGTCGTAGATTTCAATGCTGAGTGATATTCCATTGTACGTGCGTACCACAACTTCTTTATCCATTTTATGCTTTCTCGGATATTTAACTTCTACCGTAGATGAGGTTCTTGTAAACAGAGCCATCCCAAACTTTGGGGTGGCTGTGTGTTTTTGATTTTAATTTCCCTAAGCTATAGGACCATAAGTGGAAGTGCCATAGGCTGTGTTGCTTTGTTTCCTACGTGTTTCCGGAAACACCATACAGTTTTCCAGAGTGGCTGTTGGCAATTTCAATCCGCCCATCAGCATAACAAGGCTCCCTGTTCTCCAAGACCTGTCCTGCCTTTATGGATTTTACACTTTTTTCAGATGGCCCTTTTGACCGGGGGCAGTGAGACTTCATTGTAGTGCGGATTTCCTTTACACGCTTGCTTGGTTGGCCAAAATGGGCGTATGCGTTTTTTCCTGAATATATTCAGGAAAAAACGCATACGCCCTTTTTGGCCCAGTGCATCATTGTCGACATTCTGCCTCTTTTCCTATGCTTTAAGTGCAATTCCAGTCTACCCCCTGAAATCGTTTTCCTGAAATTCTGCCCCGCTTTCAAGTCCTCTCCGAAGACTTACTTCTATACATTTTTGGACGATAGCTGTCATTCATAACTCTGCAGGTTTGTGAATTACAGTGCCCCTGAGCTCCTTTCTTCAACTCGTTTTCTTGTGAGCTGGCCGCAAAACCGCAGGATTGCTTCAGGCCCTAATATGTTTCCGGCCGGGCACGGTGAGCCTTTGGTTAATTCCTCTTCCTGGTGGGAAATGATCATTCCATTTGCCCGTGCAGACACCAACAGTTAGTCTCTCATTGGTTCTCCCTATGCCTGTTCATCTTGCACAGAAATTGCACACTGTGCCAAACAGGAGGTTAAAGGCACTGACTCTCCAAGTGGGGAGAGTGTTAGTAAAGCTTCTGGAATGGTGAAACCAAGTACAAGGGGACGAAAACTGAGATGCATTTGAAAACGTTTCCCAATCACACAGCGGACGATAGTCTGGGTTTCCCATGCATGTTTTAGCTGAAGGAAGAATCCCTTAAACCTGGAGAGTTGGGACCCATGGAATGGGTACCATGAAGTATGACTTCAAAGGGTCTGCGTTTGCTCACCGAACCTCACCAATGCTATCAGCCCGAAGTGCCCAGCCTTATGTCTCACCCAGCTCTGGGTGTAGATGTGGAAAATCCAGGTTGCATCACAAGCCCTGAATGAATTATTTAAGAATTGCTCTCTATTTCACTGTCATTGTGTTTCGTTTTTGAAATTTATTTTGATAATGGGATTTATCGGATTTTCACTGCTGCGTTTAGGCCGCTGTACACATGCTTGATTTCCTTATGGAGACATATATATCCATGGGTTTTAAGATTCTTACTTGTCAGGTATCTTGCCAGGCGTTGAATATGGGGTGTTGAGTCCATTTCGTTGAGCAAGGAGTAGGGCTTGTCTATTATATATTTGGCTTATGGAACGGTATCTGTGCTAATTTCAATCTCTGGTTTTATGCAGCACCCCAACTCACCTTTCCCCATAAGCAAGCATAAGTTGGTTTTCTAAATTTGAGACCCTGTTCTGTTTTGTAATTCAGTTCATGTGTAGCCAAGTTTACATTCCATGTATTAGTGATATCTTATGATGTTTCTTTTTCTGTGTGACTTATTTCTCGTAGAATCATCGTACCTGAATCCACTCATTATGCCGCTACGGGCCTGATGACGTAGATTTCATTGCTGAGTGATATTCCATTGTACGTGCGTACCACAACTTCTTTATCCATTTTTTGTTTTATCGGATATTTAACTTGTACCGTAGACGAGGTTCTTGTAAACAGACCCACCCAAACTTTGGGGTGGTTTGTGTTTTTGACTTTAATTTCCCTAAGCTATAGGACCATAAGTGGAAGTGCCAAAGGCTGTGTTGCTTTGTTTCCTACGTGTTTCAGGAAACCCCATACACTTCTCCAGAGTGGCTGTTGGCAATTTACATTCCACCCATCAGCATAACAAAGTTCCCTGTTCTCCATGACGTGTCCTGCCTTTCTGGATTTTACACTTTTTTCAGATGGCCCTTTTGACCGGGGGGCAGTGAGACTTCATTGTAGTGTAGATTTCCTTTACACGCTTGCTTGGTTGGCTAAAAAGGGCGTATGCGTTTTTTTCCTGAATATGTTCAGGAAAAAACGCATACGCCCTTTTTGGCCAAGTGCATCATTGTCGACATTCTGCCTCTTTTCCTGTGCTTTAAGTGCAATTCCAGTCTACCCCCTGAAATCGTTTTCCTGAAATTCTGCCCCGCTTTCAAGTCCTCTTCGAAGACTTAATTCAGTACATTTTTGGACGATAGTTGTCATTCATAACTCTGCAGCTTTGTGAATTACAGTGCCTCTGAGCTCCTTTCTTCAACTCGCTTTCTCGTGAGCTGGCCGCAAAACCGCAGGATTGCTTCAGGCCCTAATCTGTTTCCGGCAGGGCACGCTGAGCCTTTGGTTAATTCCTCTTCCTGGTGGGAAATGAGCGTTCCATTTGCCCGTGCAGACACCTACAGCTAGTCTCTCATTGGTTCTCCCTATTCCTGTTCATCTTGCGCAGAAATTGCAAACTGTGCCAAACAGGAGGTTAAAGGCACTGACTCTCCAAGTGGGGAGAGTGTTAGTAAAGCGTCTGGATTGGTGAACCCGAGTACCAGGGTTCGAAAACTGAAATGCATTTGAAAACGTTTCCCAATCACACGGTGGACCATACTCTGGGTTTCCCATGCATGTTTTAGCTGAATTAAGAATCTCTTAAACCTGGAGAGTTGGGACCCGTGGAATGGGTACCATGCAGTATGACTTCAAAGGATCTGCGTTTGCTCACCGAACCTCACCAAAGCTATCAGCCCAAAGTGTCCAGCCTTATGTCTCACCCAGCTCTGTGTGTAGATGTGGTAAATCCAGGTTGCATCACATGCCCTGAATGAATTATTTAAGAATTGCTCTCTATTTCACTGTCATGGTGTTTGTTTTTGAAATTTATTTTGATAATGGGATTTATCGGATTTTCACTGCTGCGTTTAGGCCGCTGTACACACGCTTGATTTCCTTATGGAGACATATAAATCCATGGGTTTTAAGATTCTTACTTGTCAGGTATCTTCCTAGGCATTGAATATGGGGTGTTGAGTCCATTTCGTTGAGCTAGGAGTAGGTCTTGTCTATTATATATTTGGCTTATGGAACGGTATCTGTGCTAATTTCAATCTCTTGTTTTATGCAGCACTCCAACTCACTTTTCCCCATAAGCAAGCATAAGATGGTTTTCTAAATTTGAGACCATGTTCTGTTTTGTAATTCAGTTCATGTGTAGCCAAGTTTACATTCCGTGTATTAGTGATATCTTATGATGTTTCTTTTTCTGTGTGACTTAGTTCTCGTGGAATCATCGTACCTGAATCCACTCAATATGCCGCTACGGGCCTGATGACGTAGATTTCATTGCTGAGTGATATTCCATTGTACGTGCGTACCACAACTTCTTTATCCATTTTTTGTTTTATCGGATATTTAACTTCTACCGTAGACGAGGTTCTTGTAAACAGACCCACCCAAACTTTGGGGTGGTTTGTGTTTTTGACTTTAATTTCCCTAAGCTATAGGACCATAAGTGGAAGTGCCAAAGGCTGTGTTGCTTTGTTTCCTACGTGTTTCAGGAAACCCCATACACTTCTCCAGAGTGGCTGTTGGCAATTTACATTCCGCCCATCAGCGTAACAAAGTTCCCTATTCTCCATGACCTGTCCTGCCTTTCTGGATTTTACACTTTTTTCAGATGGCCCTTTTGACCGGGGGGCTGTGAGACTTCATTGTAGTGCAGATTTCCTTTACACGCTTGCTTGGTTGGCCAAAAAGGGCGTATGCGTTTTTTCCTGAATATATTCAGGAAAAAACGCATACGCCCTTTTTGGCCAAGTGCATCATTGTCGACATTCTGCCTCTTTTCCTATGCTTTAAGTGCAATTCCAGTCTACCCCCTGAAATCGTTTTCCTGAAATTCTGCCCCGCTTTCAAGTCCTCTTCGAAGACTTACTTCAATACATTTTTGGACGATAGCTGTCATTCATAACTCTGCAGGTTTGTGAATTACAGTGCCCCTGAGCTCCTTTCTTCAACTCGCTTTCTCGTGAGCTGGCCGCAGAACCGCAGGATTGCTTCAGGCCCTAATCTGTTTCCGGCAGGACATGCTGAGCCTTTGTTTAATTCCTCTTCCTGGTGGGAAATGAGCGTTCCATTTGCCCGTGCAGACACCTACAGCTAGTCTCTCATTGGTTCTCCCTATTCCTGTTCATCTTGCGCAGAAATTGCAAACTGTGCCAAACAGGAGGTTAAAGGCACTGACTCTCCAAGTGGGGAGAGTGTTAGTAAAGCGTCTGGAATGTTGAACCCGTGTAAAAGGGGACGAAACCTGAGATGCATTGGAAAACGTTTCTCGGTCACATGGTGCAGCATACTGTGGGTTTCAAAGGCATGTTTTAGCTGAAGGAAGAATCCCTTATACCTGGAGAGTTGAGACCCATGGAATGGGTACTTCAAGGGGTCTGCATTTGCTCACCGAACCTCACCAGTGCTATCAGCCTGGTGTCCAGCCTTATGTCTCACTCATCTCTAGGTGTAGATATGGTAAATCCAGGTTGCATCACAGGCCCTGAATGAATTATTTAAGAATTGCTCTCTATTTCATTGTCATTGTGTTGTGTTTCTGTAATTTATTTTGATAATGGGATTTATCGTATTTTCACTGCTATGTTCATGCCGCTGTACACACGCTTGATTGTCTTTCGGAGACATATAAACCCATAGGTTTGAAGATTCTTACTAGTCAGGTATATTCCTAGGCGTTGAATATGTGGTGTTGAGTCCATTTTGTTGAGCAAGCAGTAGGTCTTGACTATTACATATTTGTCTTATGGAACAGTATCTGTGCTAATTTCAATCTCTGGTTTTTTGCAGCACCCCAACTCACCTTTATCCTTAAGCAAGAATAAGTTGGTTTTCTAAATATGAGACCCTGTTCTGTTTTGTAATTCAGTTCATGTGTAGCCAAGTTTACATTCCATGTATTAGTGATATAGTATGTCTTTTACTTTTTGAATTCTGTGACTTTGTATGATCATATGTAACTCCTCTGGAGTTGTTACAAGTGGCCATATTGCATTGATTTCCAGGCTGAGTCATATTCCACTCTACATGAGCACCACATCTGTATCCATTTTTTCCCTCCAGAGACATTTAAGTTATATCCTATTCGAGGATCTTTTAAACAGTGAGGCGGTATACATTGGGGTGCCTGTGTCCTCTCGATTTTTGTTTTTCCCAAGATATACGTCCATGAGTGCAAGTGCCCTGTGCTCTGTAGCTCATTTTTTAGATGCTTTAGTAAACACAATACACTTCTCCAGAGTGACCATTGGTAATATACATTTCCAGTATAAGCCTCACAGGGCTCCCTTTTCTCCTTGCCCTGTCCTGCATTTCCGGTGTTTACACTTTATGAGGACGGCTCTTCTGACTGATGCGAAGTGACATGTTTTGTAGTATTGATTTCCAGTGCCCACCTGTTTGGTTGGCTAAAAACGTGTATGCTCTTTTCTTGAATATATACAGAAAAAGACGCATACACCCTTTTTGGCCAACTGCAATGTTGGCAATGTTCAGCCCCTTTTCTTGTGCTTAATGGCGAGTCCTTTCTACCTCTTCCAATCCCTTTCCTGCCATTCTCCGTTGCTTACAAGTCCTTTTCTCTGACTTTCCTCAGGACATTTTTCAGTGATAGATATTTTCAACTCTGCAGTTTCGTGAATTTTAGTGCCACTGAGCTCCATTTTTCAACTTGTGTTTATGGGAACTGGCCACAAAGCAGCGGGATTTCCTCAAGCCCTATTCTGTTTCCATGGGCAACCCTAGCCTTTGGTCAATTCGTCTTCCTGATTGGAAATTAGAGTGACATGTGCCTGTCCGAACCCCTAGGACTTGTCTCTCATTGTTCCTCCTCCTTCTGCTTCATCCTCTGGACAAATTCCAAACTGTATGCAACAGGATGTTGACAGTGCTGACATCTCCAAGTGGGGAGACTGTTAGTAAAGACGCTGGAGGGGTGAACCCGAGCACCAGGAGATGAGGAGATGAGATGCCTTTTCCAAACTCTTCCCGATCAGACGGTATACCATCCTCTGGGTGTGACAGGCATGCTTTAGCTGTAGGAAGGGTCCCATTCATGTGAGGAGAACACCAGGGCTTTTTCAAAATCAGTGTCTCTCCGCAACCCAAACTGGCGAATTTTTTAAGCTACGGCTACACATATGTTCATTAAGGGCCTTGGGAAGTAGGCAGAGTCCAAACTTTAGATGATTGAAGTCTTCAGGGTCAGAAGCACTCACCACCGGCTTCCCTTAGGTTCCATTTTAACTGTCATTAATAGATGATGTCAATAAAAATATCTATTCTTTTTCAGATTATTTCCCCTTATAGGTTATTGCAAAATATTGAGTGTAGTTCCCTGTGCTATACAGCAGTTCCTTGTTGATGATCGATTTTATACATAGCAGTGTGTATGTGTTAATCCCAAACTGTTAATTTATCCCTCCTCTCACCTTTCCCCTTTGGCAATAATAAATTATAAGACTTTATACTTCTCAGAAATGGGGGAGCTGAAAGAGAGGTATCATTTTCAATGGAAAAGCATTTAAAACAAGATTGAAGCTTTAACCAAGATTATTAGATGTACATCCTTGGAAAGAAATCACTTCGTTTCTCTAATATTGACCTGACAAATAAGACAAACCTTTTCACTGAACTTGCTTATAATAAAGTGATGGAAATATCAAATGGAAGTGTTAGAAACATCTTATTTTACCCGAGCCTTATACACTGTTCTATGTTAATTACAGTTTGGCTCACACATCTGTTCATTGAAGTTACAATGTTCTCAATTTCTGTTACTGATCCTCCAGAGTGGACCCCAACAAGTGTCCCCCTGCCCAGTGTCATTGGAGCCAACAGATCGAGACTGAGTTTGGTTCAGAAGCAAAGGAAACTTTATATTTTGATCAGAGAGTGGAGAGGTGAGAGCATGTGCTACCCCGTGGGCTGTGGGCTGGGCTGCTGTGTAGATATCCTGTCAGAGTTGGCTGCAGCTCAGGCTCTATATCACGGAGTGTGCACTGTGCCCCAGGAGCTGAGGTGTCGACCCAGACATTCTGCACTAGGAACTCTGGTCTGAAGTGCTGGGTGTGGAACCTCTGTATGCGGGACCCTAGGAGCATGTGAAATTAGACAAAGCACAAAGGATAAAAAAGGTTAGACTTTATTTTATTGCCCAGATTCTATTTTTATCTCCCAGGGATTTTTAAGGGGCTTTGCCTGGGACAAAACCCTCTTCTGCCTTTTGTCCCCTTCCTCATTCTTGGAGTGCTGAGGGTGCAGACCCTTCTTCTGTAACTGCTGAGTGCTGAGTTAGGAGCCCTCATACCCGTGGGCGAGGGTCAGAACTTCTCCCCAGCAGCCTCCAGGTGACGTTGATTGTCCCCAGGCCTCCTGCCTCCCTGCTCGTCCGCCTGAGCACCAGTATTGGAAGTGTTATAGATTCTAATGACCTTTAAGGGTCCAGGAAGGAGATGTGCAGTGACGCTGTGAGGTCCAGTTTCACCCCGCCCCACATTTGTTCGGCCACCTTAGGCTGACCGTTTCTGCCAGCCTAGATGCTCTGACCAGTAGTCTGCGCTTTCTTCAATTAGGCCGCTGAATTAACGTAAAAACAGCACCAGGTGTCAGGACCCTGTCCGCTCAACTCCCAGACAGTCCAGGGTCACTGGTGATGAAGGACCATGATGGCCACTGAGTCAACAGCCTTTTGAAGTAAACAGGAGTCCAGCCGGTCTTATTGGCCACCATTATCACAGTGTCTGTAGGCTTTTCTATGGTGACAGCGTGATATACGGTTCCCCCGCCAAGATTATTAGGTCCGCTCTGGGTGCAGTAAGTCCTGCAAGCAGTAGTCTACTCTTTTGGGACACACTCTTGTTGTTTTATGAGAGAAACTCCAGGTCAAGTGATGGTCACATGAGTCGTCATGGTGCCCCGTTGCCCCCGGTTATCTCTCTGGAGGTTGGAGTTGGAGGGCCTCCTCACTCGAGGTCAGTGTGCCCACGGAGCAAACCCTGCAACTTCAGGGCATGGTTGGGGGTTAGGATCACCACGTGGGGTCCTTTTCCCTTAGGAGGGAGGTGGCCTTTTGGGCTGCTGATTTCCAGGTTTTTAGATACCGCCAGTATCTTGGCCAGATGTGGCAGTGGGCCAAGCCCCTTGGTGACTGTAGTTTATCCTACCTGGATGGCATTCTTGCATTGTTCCATTTCAAGTGGTCCCAGGTTTTGCACTAATACTCCAATGGCGATTCACTTTTCACCAGGAATGTAAAGATCAAAGGGTTTAGCTAAATTAGGGAGTTCCAGGGCAAGGGTCTGAATTGACTGCTCTTTCCATTCTTGAAAGGCCACTTCTGGATTCTATTCAAAAGGATCATCATCTTTTCCTTTCAGTGTTTCATATAGAGGCCCAGCTAGTAGACTGTAGTTAGGGATCCAGAAGCAGCAAACCCTGGCCTCCCCAGGAACCCCTAAGCTGTCTTCTAGTTTTAGATATGGGTAAGACTGTAAATTGTTTCTTCCCTTTCCTGGGATGGGCTTCTCCGACCTTCTGTGAGAATGAAGCCCAGGCAGGTCACCGTAGTCTGTGATATTTGAGCTTTTTCTTGGACAACCTGTATCCTTTATTGGCTTGGTAGTTCAGAGGTCTCCTTAGTAGGGCTGGCAATCAGAATGTCATCTGCAAATTGAAGGAGTGTTTCCTTTTCCAGAGGTAGAACTTTTAGGTCTTTAGCTGAGCTTTCCCCAAAGATGGTGTGGGAATTTTTGAACCCTTGGGGCAAGACGGCCCAGAAGTATTGTTTTAGTTGTATGTTGAGTCCTGCCACTCACAAGCCAAAATTTCTTGTGACTCTGGGACTAATAGAATACAAAAGAAGGCATCATTGAAGACTAATACAGAATACCATGTCCTGGTGGTTGGTAGAATGACCAGCAGGGTGTAGAATTTAGGAACTACTGGAGGTATATCCTCGGTGGCTTCACTGACTGTCCTGACATCATTTACCAGGACTCCAGCAGCCCGTGGGGCTCTCGAGGTCAGGCCAATCCCAGGATATGGAGATCACCTGCGCAGGTACCCTACCCGAACCCCATACCACGGGGTTCTCGTGGTCAGGCCCCTCCCAGGATATGGGGTTCCCTTGGCAGGTTCCCCTGCAGCTCATGGGGCTCTCGTGGTCAGGCCCCTCCCAGGATACAGAGCTACCCATGCAGGTACCATGGCAGGGCTGGGAACACAGGAACCGTGCATATCGCCCTCATTGCAGAGCACTCCCAGCTCACCTGTCACTCAGATCTGACACAGAGCACCTCAGAGCAGGACTTGAACTAACAAACAGCAGCTCCGACAGGTCTGTGACCCTGGGCATCACTCTGTGTGGCCTCCCTCCACCTGGCCTTTCAGAGACTTCCACTGCACCCGGGGCACCAGGCCTCTGTCTCCACCCACCAGCCACTCCTCCTCTCCCTGACTCCTGGGTTCCTCTCATTAGGAGAGGGTTTTCTTGAAGTTGTCTCCCACTCATGGGCCAGATAATATAATTAGAAAACAAGCCAGAGCTGCAGCCCCTTGTCTATCCTGACTCTCAGGAGCCCACACCTGTTCCTTGGACCTGGCCGATTCAGCAAGTTCCAGTTTCTGCAACTGTGAGCCCCTGAGGGGTGATTATTGGCTGGCCTGGGAAGCCCGACCATGCCGGCCAGATCTCCCCAGGTGTGCCTGGGATCAGATCAATATAAACACCGCTCCAGGCAGCAAGAGCCCCTGCAGCTGTGCCTGACGCCATTTTCTCTGCCCTGTCAGCAGTCTTGGGGCTGGACTGGTGGGAGGGAGTGAGAGGCCACGGCTTTGTGGGTGGCCCAGTGTGAGTGGGGCTCTGCTGGACTTTCTGCAGCAGTTGCCAAGATGCCACCTGCTAAAGAAGAGGATGTGTCACCCATACCTGCCGCTGGAATTTCTCCCTGGGCAGAGGTGAGTGAGGAAGAAAGCAGTGGGGGCCGGGACAGCAGGGGTATCTCAGGCAGGGAAATGGAAAGCTTCCAGAAGAGTACCCAGGGCCAGGACCATCCTGGCTGGCCTGCAGGCACCAAGTCGGCTGGCATGCTGTCACTCATGTGGCTCCATGGCCCTTCCTCTAGGCTTTCAAGTCCTTGTACATATTCAGGTGTTTTACCTGGGAAGGGTGGGAACATTTCAGCAGCAGCTGGCCTGGGGCTCAGCCCACGTTTACTCACAGATGCCTCGGCACTGTCCCCCAGCTTTGCAATGAGGAAGCTTGTTGCGTGGGGCCTGCTGGCTGAATGGGAGATGATTCCCCACCACTGACCAACTTCAGAATTGTTTACAACTGGAGCAAGTGCCCTGATACGGTTTTCCTCTGTGTAGCTGGTGGGTTCTGTTTTTTTTTCTTTTTTGGTTCAAGGTAGATTTTATTCCTCTTTTTTGTATTTACAGATATAAGCATGGAAATAATTTATTCATATAAATACATGTATGTGAAGGGAAGAATATTTTTTCTGTTTTACTTTTTGTAATTTGAATTTTATTTTATTTTTTTATACAGCAGGTTCTTTTTGGTTATCTATTTTATACATATAAATGTATACATGCCAATCCCAATCTCTCAACTCCTCCCACCACCACCCCCCAACAGCTTTCCCCCCTTGGTGTCCATACGTTTGTTGTCTACATCTGTTGCTCTATTTCTGCCTTGCAAAACGGTTCATCTGTACAATTTGTCTAGGTTCCACATATAGCCATTAATAGACAAGATTTCTTTTTCTCTTTCTGACTTACTTCACTCTGTATGACAGTCTCTAGATCCATCAACGTCTCTACAAATGACCCAATTTCATTCCTTTTTATGGCTTAGTAATATTCCATTTCATATATGTACCACATCTTTATGCATTCGTCTGTCTGTGGGCATTTAGGTTGCTTCCATTACCTGGATATTGTAAATAGTGATGCAATGAACATTGCAGTGAATGTCTCTTTTTGATTTATGGTTTTGTCTGGGTATATGCCCAGTAGTGGGATTGCTGTATCATATGGTAATTCTATTCTTAGTTTTATAAGAAACTCCATAATGTTCTCCACAATGACTGTATCAATTTACATTCCCAACAATAGCGGAAGAGGGTTCCTTATCTCCACACCCTTTCCAGCATTTGTTGTTTGTAGATTTTCTGATGATGCCCATTCTAACAGGTGTGAGGTGATACACCATGGATGAGTCTATTTCGTTGAGCAAAGAGTAGGTCTTGTCTATTACATATTTGGCTTATGGAACGGTATGTGTGCTAATTTCAATCTCTGGTTTTATACAGCACCGCAACTCAACTTTCCCCTTAAGCAAGCATAAGTTTTTATCTAAATGTGAGACTCTGTTCGGTTTTGGAATTCAGTTGATGTGTAGCCAAGTTTACACTCTCTCTATTAGTGATATCTTATGATAATTATCTTTCTCTGTGTGACCTATTTCTCTTAGAATCATCATACTTAAATCCACTCAATTTGCTGCTACAGGCCTGATGACATTGATTTCGTTGCTGAGTGATATTCCATTGTATGTAAGTAGCACAACTCCTTTATCCATTTTTTTCTTTCTGGGATATTTAATTTGTACTGGACTCAAGGTTCTTGTAAACACAGCAGCCCTAAATTTTGTGTTGGCTGTGTCTTGTTGATTTTAATTTTCCTAAGCTATAGGGCCAAAAGTGGAAGTGCCCTAGGGTCTGTAGCTTTGTTTTTCAGATGTTTCAGGATACACCATAAACATCTCCAGAGTGTCTGTTGGCAATTTACATCCCGCCCATCAGCATAACAAGGCTCCCTGTTCTCCATGGCCTGTCCTGTGTTTCTGGTTTTTACACTTTTTTCAGATGGCCCTTTTGACGAATGGGAAATGAAACTTCATTGTAGTGCGGATTTCCATTTCTCAAGTGCTTGGTTGGCCAAAAAGGGCATATGTGTTTTTTCCTGAATATATTCAGGAAAAAATGTTTACGCACTTTTGTCCAAGTGCATCACTGTCAAAGATCTGCCGCTTTTCACATGCTTTAAATGCAATTCCAATCTACCTCCTGAAATATGATTCCTGCAATTCTGCCTCGTTTTCAAGTCCTCTTTGCAGACTTACTTCCATATATTTTTGCCAATAGCTGTCATTTATAACTCTGCAGGTTTGTGAATTACAGTGCCCGTGATTTCCTTTCTTAACACGTTTCCTTGAAAACTGGCCACCGAACCGCAGGTTTGCTTCAGGCCATAATCAGGGTCCGGCACGGCACTCTGAGACTTTGGTTCATTCCACTTCCTGGTGGGAAATTAGAGTTAAATGTGCCCCTCCAGACACCTGCCTCACTCCTAGCCCCTTGGTGATGTGTGTCCTCTGGTTTGAGGCCACATGTGCTGGGTTCCTCACCTTTGGCTGATGTGGCCCCACTGGTGTGAGGACACTCCTGCCTGGTTCCCATCCCCTTGGTGATGTGGGCCCTCCGGTGAGAGTCTGATCCTGGTTGGGTTCCTCACACTTCTGTGAGGTGGGCCCTCTTCTCTGAGGTCACTCCTGCCTGGCTGGCACACCCCGCCTTGGCGACGTCGGCCCTCTGGTGGGATTTGGTGCCTGCTGGGTGTCTCCTCCCCTCGGTAATGAGGGCCCTCTGGCGTCAGGCCCTAACTCCTGGGCTCCCAATATTTTCTGATATGCGCCCTGTGGTTCGAGTACACTCCTGCCAGGTTCCCAACCCCATGGGAATGTGGGCCTTCTGCTCTGAGGTCCCAACCGTGGGTTGCTCAGTTTCATGATGAGGGCCCTCTGCTGTGAGTTCTCTCTGGCCTGGATCCCATAAGCTCGCTGCTCCTGGCCACCTGCTGGGAGGTTACAACTGCGGGATTCCTCACCTTTTTTCTTCTATGGGCCCTCTGTTTTGAGACTCCTCCTGCCTGCCTCACTCCCAGCCCCTTGGTGATGTGTGTCCTCTGGTTTGAGGCCACGTATGCTGGGTCCCTCGCCTTTCGATGATGTGGCCCCACAGGTGTGAGGACACTCCTGCCTGGTTCCTATCCCCTTGATGATGTGGGCCCTCTGGTGAGAGTCTGATCCTGGCTGGGTTCCTCACCCTTCTGTGAGGGGGGCCCTCTGCTGTGAGGTCACTCCTGCCTGGCTGGCACACCCCACCTGAGTAACATCGGCCCTCTTGTGGCAGTTGGAGCCTGCTGGGAACCTCCCCTCGGTGATGGGGGCCCTCTTGCGTCAGGCCCTAACTGCTGGGTACCCACATTTTCTGATACGTGCTAAGTGGTGCGAGGACACTCCTGCGAGGTTCCCATCCCCATGGGCATGCGGGCCTTCTGCTCTAAGGTCCCAACACCTGTGTTGTTCACCGTTTCATGATGTTGGCTCTCTGGTGTTAGTTCACCCAGGCCTAGATCCCATAGACTCTGTGCTCTGAGCGGCCTGCTGGGAGGTTCCTACTGCTGGATTCCTTACCTTTTTTTATTCTTTTGTTCCTGTGTTTTCATGCTCCTACTTCCTGACTCACTCCCAGCCCATTTGTGATGTAGGTCCTCTGGTTTAAGGCCACATGTACCGGTTTCCTCACCTTTATTGATGTGGCCCCACTGGTGTGAGAACACTCCTGCCTGGTTCCCATCCTCTTGTTGATGGGGGCCCTCTGGTGAGAGTCTGATCCTGTCTGGATTCCTCACACTTCTGGGAGGTGGGCCCTCTGCTGTGAGGTCACTCCTGCCTGGCTGGCACACGTCACCTTGGCGATGTGGGCCCTCAGTTGGGAGTTGGTGCCTGCTGGGAGTCTCCTCCCCTCGGTAATGAGGGCCCTCTGGCGTCAGGCCCTAACTCATGGGCTCCCAAAATTTTCTGATGTGCGCCCTGTCGTGCGAGTACACTCCAGCCAGGGTCCCATCCCCATGGGGATGTGGGCTTTCTGCTCTGAGGTCCCAACGCCTGGGTTGCTCACAGTGTCAGAATGTGGGCCCTCTGCTGTGAGTTCACTCCGGCATGGATCCCATAGCCTCGGTGCTCTGGGCCACCTGCTTGGAGCTTCCATCTGCGGGGTTCCTCACCTTTTTTATTCTATGGGCGCTCTGTTGTGAGTCTCCTCCTGCATGCCTCACTCCCAGCCCTTTCGTGATGTGTGTCCGCTTGTTTGAGGCCACATGTGCTGTGTTCCTCACCTTTCGCTGATGTGGCCCCACTGGTGTGAGGACACTCTTGCCTGGTTTCCATCCCCTTGGTGATGTGGGCGCACTGGTTAGAGTCTGATCCTGTTTGGGCTCCTCACACTTCTGTGAGGTGGGCCCTCTGCTGTGAGGTAACTCCTGCCTGGCTTGCTCCCATTGCCTTGGTGACGTCGGCCCTCTGGTGGCATTTGGAGCCTGCTGGTAGCCTCCTCTCCTCCGTGATGAGGGCCCTCTGGCGTCAGGCCATAACTGCTGGGTTCCCACATTTTCTGATACGTGCTAAGTTGTGCGTGGACACTCCTGCGAGGTTCCCATCCCCATGGGGATGTGGGCCTTCTGCTCTGAGGTCCCAACGCCTGGGTTGCTCACAGTTTCATGATGTGGGCCCTCTGCTGTGAGTTCACCTTGGCCTGGATCACATAGACTCGGTGCTCTGGGCCGCCTGCTGGGAGGTTCCCACTGCAGGATTCCTCAGCTTTTTTATTCTATTGGCCCTGTGTTGTGAGGCTACTCTTGCCTGCCTCACTCCGAGCCCCTTGGAGATCTGGATCCTCTGGTTTAGGCCACATGTGCTGGGTTCCTCACCTTTCTATGATGTGGCCACCCTGGTGTGAAGACAGTCCTGCCTGGTTCTGATGCCCTTGGTGATGTGGGCCCTCTGGTGAGAGTCTTACCCTGGCTGGGTTCCTCACCATTCTGTGAGGTAGGCCCTCATCTGTGAGGTCACTCCTGCCTGGCTGTTGCACGTCACCTTGGCGACATGGGCCCTCAGTTGGGAGTTGGTGCCTGCTTGGGGTCTCCTCCCCTTGGTAATGAGGGCTCTCTGGCGTCAGGCCCTAACTTCTGGGCTCCCAAAATTCTCTGATGTGCGCCCTGTGGTGCGAGTACACTTCTGCCAGGTTCCCAACCACATGGGAATGTGGGCCTTCTGCTCTAAGGTCCCAACGGCTGGGTTGCTCACAGTTTCATGATGAGGGCCCTCTGTTTTGAGTTCAGTCAGGCCTGGATCCCATAGCCTCGCTGCTCCTGGCCACCTGCTGGGAGGTTCCAACTGCGGGATTCCTCACCTTTTTTACGCTATGGGCCCTCTGTTTGGAGGCTCCTCCTGCCTGCCTCACTCCCAGCCCCTTGGTGATGTGTGTCCTCTGGTTTGAGGCCACGTGTGCTGGGTCCGTCACATTTCGGTGATGTGGCCCCACTGGTGTGAGGACACTCCTGCCTGGTTTCCATTCCCTTGGTGATGTGGGCCCTCCGGTGAGTGTCTGATCCTCTTTGGGTTCCTCACACTTTTGTGTGGTTGGCCCTCTGCTGTGAGGTCACTCCTGCCTGGCTGGCACACCCCGCATTGGCGACATCGGCCTTCTGGTAGCAGTTGGAGCTTGCTGGGAGCCTCCTCTCCTCAGTGATGAGGGCCCTCTGGCGTCCGGCCCTAACTGCTGGGCTCCCCACATTTCCTGATGTGTGCCCACTGGTGCGATGACACTCCTGCTTGTTTCCCTTCCCCATGGGGATGTGGGCCTTGTGCTCTGAGGTTACAACGGCTGGGTTGCTTACAGTATCACGATGAGGGCCCTCTGTTGTGAGTTCATCACTGCCTGGATCCCATAGCCTCGGTGCTCTGGGCCGCCTGCTGGGATGTTCCAACTGCTGGATTCCTCACCTTTTTTATACAATGGGCCATGTGTTTTGAGGTTAATCCTGACTGCCTCGCTCCGAGACCCATGGTGATGTGGGTCCTCTGGTTTGAGGCCACATGTGCTGGGTACCTCAACTTTCGATGATGTGGCCCCACGGGTGTGAGGACACTCCTGCCTGGTTCCCAGCCCCTTGCTTATGTGGGCACCCTGGTGAGAGTCTGATCCTGACTGGGTTCCTTACCCTTCTGTGAGGTGGGCCCTCTGATGTGAGGTCACTCCTGCCTGGATGGCTCATGTCGCCTTGGCGACATAGGCCCTCTGTTGGCCACTGAAGCATGCTGGGAGCCTCCTACCCTCTTTAATGAGGGCCCTGGAAGAAACGCATATGCCCTTTTTGAGCAAGTGCATCATTGTCGAGGTTCTGCCTCTTCTCCTATACTTTCAGAGGACTTCCCGTCTACCTCCTGAAATCGTATTCCTGGAATTCTGCCCCGCGTTCAAGTCCTCTTTGCAGCCTTACTTCAATATATTTTTGGACGATAGCTGTCATTTATAACTCTGCAGGTTTGTGAATTACAGTGCCCCTGAGCTCCTTTCTTCAACTCGCTTTCTTGTGAGCTGGCCGCAAAACCGCAGGATTGCTTCAGGCCCTAATCTGGTTCCGGCACGGCATGCTGAGCCTTTGGCTAATTCCTCTTCCTGGTGGGAAATGAGTGTTAAATTTGTTTGTGCAGACACCTACAGCTAATCTCTCATTGGTTCTCCCTATTCCTGTTCATCTTGCGCAGAAATTCCAAACTGTGCCAAACAGGAGGTTAAAGGCACTGACTCTCCAAGTGGGGAGAGTGTTAGTAAAGCGTCTGAAATGGTAAAACCGAGTACGAGGGGACGAAAACTGAGATGCATTTAAAAAGGTTTCCCGGTCATACGGTGGACCATATTCTGGGTTGCCCATGCATGTTTTACCTGAAGGAAGAATCCCTTCAACCTGGAGAGTTGGGACCCATGGAATGGGTACCATGCAGTATGACTTCAAAGGGTTGCCTTTGCTCACCGAACGTCACCAATGCTATCAGCCCGAAGTGTCCAGCCTTATGTCTCACACAGCTCTGGGTGTAGATGTGGTAAATCCAGGTTGCATCACAAGCCCTGAATGAATTATTTAAGAATTGCTCTCTATTTCACTATCATTGTGTTTAGTTTTTGAAATTTATTTTTGATAATGGGATTTATCGGATTTTCACTGCTGCGTTTAGGCCGCTGTACACACGCTTGATTTCCTTATGGAGACATATAAATCCATGGGTTTTAAGATTCTTACTTGTCAGGTATCTTGCCAGGCGTTGAATATGGGGTGTTGAGTCCATTTCGTTGAGCAAGGAGTAGGTCTTGTCTATTATATATTTGGCTTATGGAACGGTATCTGTGCTAATTTCAATCTCTGCTTTTATGCAGCACCCCAACTCACCTTTCCCCATAAGCAAGCATAAGTTGGTTTTCTAAATTTGAGACCCTGTTCTGTTTTGTATTTCAGTTCATGGGTAGCCAAGTTTACATTCCGTGTATTAGTGATATCTTATGATGTTTCTTTTTCTGTGTGACTTATTTCTCGTAGAATCATCATACCTGAATCCACTCATTATGCCGTTACGCTCCTGATGTCGTAGATTTAATTGCTGAGTGATATTCCATTGTACGTGCGTACCACAACTTCTTTATCCTTTTTATGCTTTCTCGGATATTTTACTTGTACCGTAGACGAGGTTCTTGTAAACAGAGCCGTCCCAAACTCTGGGGTGGCTGTGTGTTTTTGATTTTAATTTCCCTAAGCTATAGGACCATAAGTGGAAGTGCCATAGGCTGTGTTGCTTTGTTTCCTACGTGTTTCTGGAAACACCATACACTTCTCCAGAGTGGTTGTTGGCTATTTACATCCCGCCCATCAGCATGACAAGGCACCCTGTTCTCCATGACCTGTCCTGCCTTTCTGGATTTTACACTTTTTTCAGATGGCCCTTTTGACCTGGGGGGCAGTGAGACTTCATTGTAGTGCAGATTTCCTTTACACGCTTGCTTGGTTGGCCAAAAAGGGCGTATGCGTTTTTTCCTGAATATATTCAGTAAAAAACGCATACATCCTTTTTGGCCAAGTGCATCGTTGTCGACATTCTGCCTCTTTTCCTATGCTTTTAATACAATTCCAGTCTACCCCCTGAAATCGTTTTCCTGAAATTCTGCCCCGCTTACAAGTCCTCTTGGAAGACTTACTTCAATACATTTTTGGACGATAGCTGTCATTCATAACTCTGCAGGTTTGTGATTTACAGTGCCCTGAGCTCATGTCTTCAACTCGCTTTCTTGTGAGCTGGCCGCAAAACCGCAGGATTGCTTCAGGCCAAAGTCTCTTTCCGGCAGGGCATGCTGAGCCTTTGTTTAATTCCTCTTCCTGGTCGCAAATGAACGTTCCTTTTGCCCGTGCAGGCACCTACAGCTAGTCTCTCATTGGTTCTCCCTATTCCTGTACATCTTGCGCAGAAATGGCAAACTGTGCCAAACAGGAGGTTAAAGGCACTGACTCTCCAAGTGGGGAGAGTGTTAGTAAAGCGTCTGGAATGGTGAACCCGAGTACCAGGGGACGAAAACTGAGATGCATTTGAAACCATTTACCCGTCACACAGTGCACTGTACTGTGGGTTTCCCATGCATGTTTTAGCTGAAGGAAGAATCCCTTAAACCTGGAGAGTTGGGACCCATGGAATGGGTACCATGCAGTATGACTTCAAAGGGTCTGCGTTTGCTCACCGAACCTCACCAATGCTATCAGCCCGAAGTGTCCAGCCTAATGTCTCACCCAGCTCTGGGTGTAGATGTGGGAAATCCAGGTTGCATCACAAGCCCTGAAGGAATTATTTAAGAATTGCTCTCTATTTCACTGTCATTGTGTTTTGTTTTTGAAATTTATTTTGATAATGGGATTTATCGGATTTTCACTGCTGTGTTTAGGCCGCTGTACACACGCTTGATTTCCTTATGGAGACATATAAATCCATGGGTTTTAAGATTCTTACTTGTCAGGTATCTTGCCAGGCGTTGAATATGGGGTGTTGAGTCCATTTCGTAGAGCAAGGAGTAGGTCTAGTCTATTATATATTTGGCTTATGGAACGGTATCTGTGCTAATTTCAATCTCTGGTTTTATGCAGCACCCCAACTCACCTTTCCCCATAAGCAAGCATAAGTTTGTTTTCTAAATTTGAGACCCTGTTCTGTTTTGTAATTCAGTTTATGTGTAGCCAAGTTTACAATCCGTGTATTACTGATATATTATGATGTTTCTATTTCTGTGTGACTTATTTCTCGTAGAATCATCGTACCTGAATCCACTCATTATGCCGCTATGGGCCTGAAGACGTAGATTTCATTGCTGAGTGATATTCCATTGTACGTGCGTACCAGAACTTCTTTATCCATTTTTTCCTTTCTCGGATATTTAACTTGTACCGTAGACAAGGTTCTTGTAAACAGAGCCATCCCAAGCTTTGGGGTGGCTGTGTGTTTTTGATTTTAATTTCCCTAAGCTATAGGACCATAAGTGGAAGTGACATAGGCTGTGTTGCTTTGTTTCCTACGTGTTTCAGGATACACCATACATTTCTCCAGAGTGGCTGTTGGCAATTTACATCCCGCCCATCAGCATAACAAGGCTCCCTGTTCTCCATGACCTGTCCTGTCTTTCTGGATTTTACACTTTTTTCAGATGGCACTTTTGACCGGGGGGCAGTGAGACTTCATTGTAGTGCAGATTTCCTTTACACACTTGCTTGGTTGGCCAAAAAGGGCGTATGCGTTTTTTCCTGAATATATTCAGGAAAAAACGCATACGCCCTTTTTGGCCAACTGCATCATTGTCAACATTCTGCCTCTTTTCCTATGCTTTAAGTGCAATTCCAGTCTACCCCCTGAAATCGTTTTCCTGAAATTCTGCCCCGCTTTCAAGTCCTCTTTGAAGACTTACTTCAGTACATTTTTGGACGATAGCTGTCATTCATAACTCTGCAGGTTTGTGAATTATAGTGCCCCTGAGCTCCTTTCTTCAACTCGTTTTCTTGTGAGCTGGCCGCAAAACCGCAGGATTGCTTCAGGCCCTAATCTGTTTCCGACATGGCACGCTGAGCCTTTGGTTAATTCCTCTTCCTGGTGGGAAATGAGCATTCAATTTGCCTGTGCAGACACCAACAGCTAGTCTCTCATTGGTTCTCCCTATGCCTGTTCATCGTGTGCAGAAATTGCAAACTGTGCCAAACAGGAGGTTAAAGGCACTGACTCTCCAAGTGGGGAGAGTGTTAGTAAAGCGTCTGGAATGGTGAACCCGAGTACCAGGGGACGAAAACTGAGATGCATTTGAAAACATTTACCCGTCACACAGTGCACTGTACTGTGGGTTTCCCATGCATGTTTTAGCTGAAGGAAGAATCCCTTAAACCTGGAGAGTTGGGACCCATGGAATGGGTACCATGCAGTATGACTTCAAAGGGTCTGCGTTTGCTCACCGAACCTCACCAATGCTATCAGCCCGAAGTGTCCAGCCTAATGTCTCACCCAGCTCTGGGTGTAGATGTGGGAAATCCAGGTTGCATCACAAGCCCTGAAGGAATTATTTAAGAATTGCTCTCTATTTCACTGTCATTGTGTTTTGTTTTTGAAATTTATTTTGATAATGGGATTTATCGGATTTTCACTGCTGTGTTTAGGCCGCTGTACACACGCTTGATTTCCTTATGGAGACATATAAATCCATGGGTTTTAAGATTCTTACTTGTCAGGTATCTTGCCAGGCGTTGAATATGGGGTGTTGAGTCCATTTCGTAGAGCAAGGAGTAGGTCTAGTCTATTATATATTTGGCTTATGGAACGGTATCTGTGCTAATTTCAATCTCTGGTTTTATGCAGCACCCCAACTCACCTTTCCCCATAAGCAAGCATAAGTTTGTTTTCTAAATTTGAGACCCTGTTCTGTTTTGTAATTCAGTTTATGTGTAGCCAAGTTTACAATCCGTGTATTACTGATATATTATGATGTTTCTTTTTCTGTGTGACTTATTTCTCGTAGAATCATCGTACCTGAATCCACTCATTATGCCGCTATGGGCCTGAAGACGTAGATTTCATTGCTGAGTGATATTCCATTGTACGTGCGTACCAGAACTTCTTTATCCATTTTTTCCTTTCTCGGATATTTAACTTGTACCGTAGACAAGGTTCTTGTAAACAGAGCCATCCCAAGCTTTGGGGTGGCTGTGTGTTTTTGATTTTAATTTCCCTAAGCTATAGGACCATAAGTGGAAGTGACATAGGCTGTGTTGCTTTGTTTCCTACGTGTTTCAGGATACACCATACATTTCTCCAGAGTGGCTGTTGGCAATTTACATCCCGCCCATCAGCATAACAAGGCTCCCTGTTCTCCATGACCTGTCCTGTCTTTCTGGATTTTACACTTTTTTCAGATGGCACTTTTGACTGGGGGGCAGTGAGACTTCATTGTAGTGCAGATTTCCTTTACACACTTGCTTGGTTGGCCAAAAAGGGCGTATGCGTTTTTTCCTGAATATATTCAGGAAAAAACGCATACGCCCTTTTTGGCCAACTGCATCATTGTCAACATTCTGCCTCTTTTCCTATGCTTTAAGTGCAATTCCAGTCTACCCCCTGAAATCGTTTTCCTGAAATTCTGCCCCGCTTTCAAGTCCTCTTTGAAGACTTACTTCAGTACATTTTTGGACGATAGCTGTCATTCATAACTCTGCAGGTTTGTGAATTATAGTGCCCCTGAGCTCCTTTCTTCAACTCGTTTTCTTGTGAGCTGGCCGCAAAACCGCAGGATTGCTTCAGGCCCTAATCTGTTTCCGACATGGCACGCTGAGCCTTTGGTTAATTCCTCTTCCTGGTGGGAAATGAGCATTCAATTTGCCTGTGCAGACACCAACAGCTAGTCTCTCATTGGTTCTCCCTATGCCTGTTCATCGTGTGCAGAAATTGCAAACTGTGCCAAACAGGAGGTTAAAGGCACTGACTCTCCAAGTGGGGAGAGTGTTAGTAAAGCGTCTGGAATGGTGAAACCATGTACCAGGGGACGAAAACTGAGATGCATTTGAAAACGTTTCCCAATCACACAGCGGACGATAGTCTGGGTTTCCCATGCATGTTTTAGCTGAAGGAAGAATCCCTTAAACCTGGAGAGTTGGGACCCATGGAATGGGTACCATGCAGTATGACTTCAAATGGTCTGCGTTTGCTCACCGAACCTCACCAATGCTATCAGCCCGAAGGGCCCAGCCTTATGTCTGACCCAGCTCTGGGTGTAGATGTGGAAAATCCAGGTTGCATCACAAGCCCTGAATGAATTATTTAAGAATTGCTCTCTATTTCACTGTCATTGTGTTTTGTTTTTGAAATTTATTTTGATAATGGGATTTATCGGATTTTCACTGCTGCGTTTAGGCCGCTGTACACACGCTTGATTTCCTTATGGAGACATATAAATCCATGGGTTTTAAGATTCTTACTTGTCAGGTATCTTGCCAGGCGTTGAATATGGGGTGTTGAGTCCATTTCGTTGAGCAAGGAGTAGGGCTTGTCTATTATATATTTGGCTTATGGAACGGTATCTGTGCTAATTTCAATCTCTGGTTTTATGCAGCACCCCAACTCACCTTTCCCCATAAGCAAGCATAAGTTGGTTTTCGAAATTTGAGACCCTGTTCTGTTTTGTAATTCAGTTCATGTGTATCCAACTTTACATTCCGTGTATTAGTCATATCTTATGATGTTTCTTTTTCTGTGTGACTTATTTCTCGTAGAATCATCGTACCTGAATCCACTCATTATGCCGCTACGGGCCTGATGACGTAGATTTCATTGCTGAGTGATATTCCATTTTACGTGCGTACCACAACATCTTTATCCATTTTTTGCTTTCTGGGATATTTTACTTGTACCATAGACGAGGTTCTTGTAAACAGAGCCGTCCCAAACTCTGGGGTGGCTGTGTGTTTTTGATTTTAATTTCCCTAAGCTATAGGACCATAAGTGGAAGTGCCATAGGCTGTGTTGCTTTGTTTCCTACGTGTTTCTGGAAACACCATACACTTCTCCAGAGTGGTTGTTGGCAATTTACATCCCGCCCATCAGCATGACAAGGCTCCCTGTTCTCCATGACCTGTCTTGACTTTCTGGATTTTACATTTTTTTCAGATGGCCCTTTTGACCGGGGGGCAGTGAGACTTCATGGTAGTGCAGATTTCCATTACACGCTTGCTTGGTTGGCCAAAAAGGGCGTATGCGTTTTTTCCTGAATATATTCAGGAAAAAACGCATACGCACTTTTTGGCCAAGTGCATCATTGTCGACATTCTGCCTCTTTTCCTATGCTGTTAGTACAATTCCAGTCTAGCCCCTGAAATCGTTTTCCTGAAATTCTGCCCCGCTATCAAGTCCTCTTCGAAGACTTACTTCAATACATTTTTGGACGATAGCTGTCATTCATAACTCTGCAGGTTTGTGAATTACAGTGCCCCTGAGCTCATTTCTTCAACTCGCTTTCTTGTGAGCTGGCCGCAAAACCGCAGGATTGCTTCAGGCCCTAATCTGTTTCCAGCAGGGCACGCTGAGCCTTTGGTTAATTCCTCTTCCTGGTCGGAAATGAGCGTTCCATTTGCCCGTGTAGACACCTAGAGCTAGTCTCTCATTGCTTCTCCCTATTCCTGTTCATCTTGCACAGAAATTGCAAAGTGTGTCAAACAGGAGGTTAAATGCACTGACTCTCCAAGTGGGGAGAGTGTTAGTAAAGCGTCTGGAATGGTGAACCCAAGTACCAGGGGACGAAAACTGAGATGCATTTGAAAACGTTTCCCAATCACACGGTGGACCATACTATGGGTTTCCCATGCATGTTTTAGCTGAAGGAAGAATCCCTTAAACCTGGAAATTTGGAACCCATGGAATGGGTACCATGCAGTATGACTTCAAAGGGTCTGCGTTTGCTCACCGAACCTCACCAATGCTATCAGCCCGAAGTGTGCACCCTTATGTCTCACCCAGCTCTGGGTGTAGATGTGGAAATCCAGGTTGCATCACAAACCCTGAATGAATTATTTAAGAATTGCTCTCTATTTCACTGTCATTTTGTTTTGTTTTTAAAATTTATTTTGATAATGGGATTTATTGGATTTTCACTGCTGCGTTTAGGCCGCTGTACACACGCTTGATTTCCTTATGGAGACATATAAATCCATGGGTTTTAAGATTCTTACTTGTCAGGTATCTTGCCAGGCATTGAATATGGCGTGTTGAGTCCATTTCGTTGAGCAAGGAGTAGGGCTTGTCTATTATATATTTGGCTTATGGAACGGTATCTGTGCTAATTTCAATCTCTGGTTTTATGCAGCACCCCAACTCACCTTTCCCCATAAGCAAGCATAAGTTGGTTTTCTAAATTTTAGACCCTGTTCTGTTTTGTAATTCAGTTTATGTGTAGCCAAGTTTACATTCCGTGTATTACTGATATATTATGATGTTTCTTTTTCTGTGTGACTTATTTCTCGTAGAATCATCGTACCTGAATCCACTCATTATGCCGCTATGGGCCTGAAGACATAGATTTCATTGCTGAGTGATATTCCATTGTTCGTGCGTACCAGCACTTCTTTATCCATTTTTTCCTTTCTCGGATATTTAACTTGTACCGTAGACAAGGTTCTTGTAAACAGAGCCATCCCAAACTTTGGGGTGGCTGTGTGTTTTTGATTTTAATTTCCCTAAGCTATAGGACCATAAGTGGAAGTGACATAGGCTGTGTTGCTTTGTTTCCTACGTGTTTCAGGATACACCATACATTTCTCCAGAGTGGCTGTTGGCAATTTACATCCCGCCCATCAGCATAACAAGGCTCCCTGTTCTCCATGACCTGTCCTGTCTTTCTGGATTTTACACTTTTTTCAGATGGCCCTTTTGACCGGGGGGCAGTGAGACTTCATTGTAGTGCAGATTTCCTTTACACGCTTGCTTGGTTGGCCAAAAAGGGCGTATGCGTTTTTTCCTGAATATATTCAGGACAAAACTCATACGCCCTTTTTGGCCAAGTGCATCATTGTTGACATTCTGCCTCTTTTCCTACGCTTTAAGTGCAATTCCAGTCTACCCCCTGAAATCGTTTTCCTGAAATTCTGCCCCGGTTTCAAGTCCTCTTTGCAGATTTACTTCAGTAAATTTTTGCACGATAGGTGTCATTCATAACTCTGCAGGTTTGTGAATTACAGTGCCCCTGAGCTCCTTTCTTCAACTCGCTTTCTTGTGAGCTGGCCGCAAAACCGCAGGATTGCTTCAGGCCCTAATCTCTTTCCAGCAGGGCACGCTGAGCCTTTGTGTAATTCCTCTTCCTGGTGGGAAAGGAGCGTTCCATTTGCCCGTGCAGACACCAACAGCTAGTCTCTCATTGGTTCTCCCTATGCCTGTTCATCTTGCGCAGAAATTGCAAACTGTTCCAAACAGGATGTTAAAGGCACTGACTCTCCAAGTGGGGAGAGTGTTAGTAAAGCGTCTGGAATGGTGAACCCGAGTACCAGGGGACGAAAACTGAGATGCATTTGAAAACGTTTCCCAATCACACGGCGGACGATAGTCTGGGTTTCCCATTCATGTTTTAGCTGAAGGAAGAATCCCTTAAACCTGGAGAGTTGGGACCCATGGAATGGGTACCATGCAGTATGACTTCAAAGGGTCTGCGTTTGCTCACCGAACCTCACCAATGCTATCAGCCCGAAGTGTCCAGCCTTATGTCTCACCCAGCTCTGGGTGTAGATGTGGTAAATCCAGGTTGCATCACAAGCCCTGAATGTATGATTTAAGAATTGCTCTCTATTTCACTGTCATTGTGTTTCGTTTTTGAAATTTATTTTGATAATGGGATTTATCGGATTTTCACTGCTGCGTTTAGGCCGCTGTACACACGCTTGATTTCCTTATGGAGACATATAAATCCATGGGTTTTAAGATTCTTACTTGTCAGGTATCTTGCCAGGCGTTGAATATGGGGTGTTGAGTCCATTTCGTTGAGCAAGGAGTAGGGCTTGTCTATTATATATTTGGCTTATGGAACGGTATCTGTGCTAATTTCAATCTCTGGTTTTATGCAGCACCCCAACTCACCTTTCCCCATAAGCAAGCATAAGTTGGTTTTCTAAATTTGAGACCCTGTTCTGTTTTGTAATTCAGTTCATGTGTAGCCAAGTTTACATTCCGTGTATTACTGATATATTATGATGTTTCTTTTTCTGTGTGACTTATTTCTCGTAGAATCATCGTACCTGAATCCACTCATTATGCCGCTACGGGCCTGATGACGTAGATTTCATTGCTGAGATATATTCCATTGTACGTGCGTACCACAACTTCTTTATCCATTTTTTGCTTTCTGGGATATTTTACTTGTACCATAGACGAGGTTCTTGTAAACAGAGCCGTCCCAAACTCTGGGGTGGATGTGTCTTTTTGAATTTATTTTCCCTAAGCTATAGGACCATAAGTGGAAGTGCCATAGGCTGTGTTGCTTTGTTTCCTACGTGTTTCTGGAAAAACCATACACTTCTCCAGAGTGGTTGTTGGCAATTTACATCCCGCCCATCAGCATGACAAGGCTCCCTGTTCTCCATGACCTGTCCTGTCTTTCTGGATTTGACACTTTTTTCAGATGGCCCTTTTGACCGGGGGGGCAGTGAGACTTCATTGTAGTGCAGATTTCCTTTACACGCTTGCTTGGTTGGCCAAAAAGGGCGTATGCGTTTTTTCCTGAATATATTCAGGAAAAAACGCATACGCCCTTTTTGGCCAAGTGCATCATTGTTGACATTCTGCCTCTTTTCCTACACTTTAAGTGCAATTCCAGTCTACCCCCTGAAATCGTTTTCCTGAAATTCTTCCCCGCTTTCAAGTCCTCTTTGAAGACTTACTTCAGTACATTTTTGGACGATAACTGTCATTCATAACTCTGCAGGTTTGTGAATTACAGTGCCCCTGAGCTCCTTTCTTCAACTCGTTTTCTTGTGAGCTGGCCGCAAAATCGCAGGATTGCTTCAGGCCCTAATATGTTTCCGGCCGGGCACGCTGAGCCTTTGGTTAATTCCTCTTCCTGGTGGGAAATGAGCGTTCAATTTGCCCGTGCAGACACCAACAGCTAGTCTCTCATTGCTTCTCCCTATTCCTGTTCATCTTGCGCAGAAATTGCAAACTGTGCCAAACAGGAGGTTAATGGCACTGACTCTCCAAGTGGGGAGAGTGTTAGTAAAGCGTTCAAATGTTGAACCCGAGTACCAGGGGACGAAAACTGAGATGCATTTGAAAACGTTTCCCAATTACATGTTGGACCATACTCTGGGTTTCCCATGCATGTTTTAGCTGAAGGAAGAATCCCTTAAACCTGGAGAGTTGGGACCCATGGAATGGGTACCATGCAGTATGACTTCAAAGGGTCTGCGTTTGCTCACCGAACCTCACCAATGCTATCAGCCCGAAGTGTCCAGCCTTATGTCTCATCCAGCTCTGGGTGTAGATGTGGTAAATACAGGTTGCATCACAAGCCCTGAATGAATTATTTAAGAATTGCTCTCTATTTCACTGTCATTGTGTTTTGTTTTTGAAATTCATTTTGATAATGGGATTTATCGGATTTTCACTGCTGCTTTTAGGCCACTGTACACACGCTTGATTTCCTTATGGAGACATATAAATCCATGGGTTTTAAGATTCTTACTTGTCAGGGATCTTCCCAGGCGTTGAATAGAGGGTGTTGAGTCCATTTCGTTGAGCTAGGAGTAGGTTTTGTCTATTATATATTTGGCTTATGGAACGGTATCTGTGCTAATTTCAATCTCTGGTTTTATGCAGCATCCCAACTGACCTTTCCCCATAAGCAAGCATAAGTTGGTTTGCTAAATTTGAGACCATGTTCTGTTTTGTAATTCAGTTCATGGGTAGCCAAGTTTACATTCCGTGTATTAGTGATAACTTATGATGTTTCTTTTTCTGTCTGACTTATTTCTCATAGAATCATCGTACCTGAATCCACTCATTATGCCGCTACGGTCCTGATGACGTAGATTTCATTGCTGAGAGATATTCCATTGTACATGCGTACCACAACTTCTTTATCCATTTTATGCTTTCTCGGATATTTAACTTCTACCGTAGATGAGGTTCTTGTAAACGGAGCCATCCCAAACTTTGGGGTGGCTGTGTGTTTTTGATTTTAATTTCCCTAAGCTATAGGACCATAAGTGGAAGTGCCATAGGCTGTGTTGCTTTGTTTCCTACGTGTTTCAGGAAACACCATACACTTTTCCAGAGTGGCTGTTGGCAATTTAAATCCGCCCATCAGCATAACAAGGCTCCCTCTTCTCCATGACCTGTCCTGTCTTTCTGGATTTTACACTTTTTTCAGATGGCCCTTTTGACCGGGGGGCAGTGAGACTTCATTGTAGTGCAGATTTCCTTTACACGCTTGCTTGGTTGGCCAAAAAGTGCGTATGTGTTTTTTCCTGAATATATTCAGGAAAAAACGCATACGCCCATTTTGGCCAAGTGCATCATTGTCGACATTCTGCCTCTTTTCCTATGCTTTAAGTGCAATTCCAGTCTACGCCCTGAAATCGTTTTCCTGAAATTCTGCCCCACTTTCAAGTCCTCTTCGAAGACTTACTTCAGTACATTTTTGGACGATAGCTGTCATTCATAACTCTGCAGGTTTGTGAATTACAGTGCCCCTGAGCCCCTTTCTTCAACTCGTTTTATTGTGAGCTGGCCGCAAAACCGCAGGATTGCTTCAGGCCCTAATCTCTTTCCAGCAGGGCACGCTGAGCTTTTGGTTAATTCCTCGTCCTGGTGGGAAATGAGCGTTCCATTTGCCCGTGCAGACACCAACAGCTAGTCTCTC
The DNA here is from genome assembly GCF_059928025.1 of Delphinapterus leucas. Lineage (NCBI taxonomy): Eukaryota > Metazoa > Chordata > Mammalia > Artiodactyla > Monodontidae > Delphinapterus > Delphinapterus leucas. Next base: position 7,380,367 of record NW_028322240.1, on the reverse strand, counting down.
ATTGGTTCTCCCTATGCCTGTTCATCTTGCGCAGAAATTGCAAAGTGTGCCAAACAGGAGGTTAAAGGCACTGACTCTCCAAGTGGGGAGAGTGTTAGTAAAGCGTCTGGAATGGTGAACCTGAGTACCAGGGGACGAAAACTGAGATGCATTTGAAAACGTTTCCCAATCACACGGCGGACAATAGTCTGGGTTTCCCATTCATGTTTTAGCTGAAGGAAGAATCCCTTAAACCTGGAGAGTTGGGACCCATGGAATGGGTACCATGCAGTATGACTTCAAAGGGTCTGCGTTTGCTCACCGAACCTCACCAATGCTATCAGCCCGAAGTGTCCAGCCTTATGTCTCACCCAGCTCTGGGTGTAGATGTGGTAATTCCAGGTTGCATCACAAGCCCTGAATGAATTATTTAAGAATTGCTCTCTATTTCACTGTCATTGTGTTTTGTTTTTGAAATTTATTTTGATAATGGGATTTATCGGATTTTCACTGCTGCGTTCAGGCCGCTGTACACACGCTTGATTTCCTTATGGAGACATATAAATCCATGGGTTTTAAGATTCTTACTTGTCAGGTATCTTGCCAGGCGTTGAATATGGGGTGTTGAGTCCATTTCGTTGAGCAAGGAGTAGGGCTTGTCTATTATATATTTGGCTTATGGAACGGTATCTGTGCTAATTTCAATCTCTGGTTTTATGCAGCACCCCAACTCACCTTTCCCCATAAGCAAGCATAAGTTGGTTTTCTAAATTTGAGACCCTGTTCTGTTTTGTAATTCAGTTCATGTGTATCCAACTTTACATTCCGTGTATTAGTGATATCTTATGATGTTTCTTTTTCTGTGTGACTTATTTCTCGTAGAATCATCGTACCTGAATCCACTCATTATGCCGCTACGGGCCTGATGACGTAGATTTCATTGCTGAGTGATATTCCATTGTACGTGCGTACCACAACTTCTTTATCCATTTTTTGCTTTCTCGGATATTTTACTTGTACCATAGGCGAGGTTCTTGTAAACAGAGCCGTCCCAAACTCTGGGGTGGCTGTGTGTTTTTGATTTTAATTTCCCTAAGCTATAGGACCATAAGTGGAAGTGCCATAGGCTGTGTTGCTTTGTTTCCTACGTGTTTCTGGAAACACCATACACTTCTCCAGAGTGGTTGTTGGCAATTTACATCCCGCCCATCAGCATGACAAGGCTCCCTGTTCTCCATGACCTGTCTTGACTTTCTGGATTTTACATTTTTTTCAGATGGCCCTTTTGACCGGGGGGCAGTGAGACTTCATTGTAGTGCAGATTTCCATTACACGCTTGCTTGGTTGGCCAAAAAGGGCGTATGCGTTTTTTCCTGAATATATTCAGGAAAAAACGCATACGCCCTTTTTGGCCAAGTGCATCATTGTCGACATTCTGCCTCTTTTCCTATGCTGTTAGTACAGTTCCACTCTACCCCCTGAAATCGTTTTCCTGAAATTCTGCCCCGCTTTCAAGTCCTCTTCGAAGACTTACTTCAATACATTTATGGACGATAGCTGTCATTCATAACTCTGCAGGTTTGTGAATTACAGTGCCCCTGAGCTCATTTCTTCAACTCGCTTTCTTGTGAGCTGGCCGCAAAACCGCAGGATTGCTTCAGGCCTTAATCTGTTTCCGGCAGGGCACGCTGAGCCTTTGGTTAATTCCTCTTCCTGGTGGGAAATGAGCGTTCCATTTGCCCGTGCAGACACCTACAGCTAGTCTCTCATTGCTTCTCCCTATTACTGTTCATCTTGCGCAGAAATTGCAAACTGTGCCAAACAGGAGGTTAATGGCACTGACTCTCCAAGTGGGGAGAGTGTTAGTAAAGCGTTCAAATGTTGAAACCGAGTACCAGGGGACGAAAACTGAGATGCATTTGAAAACGTTTCCCAATCACACGGCGGACGATAATCTGGGTTTCCCATTCATGTTTTAGCTGAAGGAAGAATCCCTTAAACCTGGAGAGTTGAGACCCTTGGAATGGGTACCATGCAGTATGACTTCAAGAGGTCTGCGTTTGCTCACCGAACCTCACCAATGCTTTCAGTCCGAAGGGTCCAGCCTTATGTCTCACCCAGCTCTGGGTGTAGATGTGGTAATTCCAGGTTGCATCACAATCCCTGTATGAATTATTTAAGAATTGCTCTCTATTTCACTGTCATTGTGTTTTGTTTTTGAAATTTATTTTGATAATGGGATTTATCGGATTTTCACTGCTGCATTTAGGCCGCTGTACACACGCTTGATTTCCTTATGGAGACATATAAATCCATGGGTTTTAAGATTCTTACTTGTCAGGTATCTTGCCAGGCGTTGAATATGGGGTGTTGAGTCCATTTCGTTGAGCAAGGAGTAGGGCTTGTCTATTATATATTTGGCTTATGGAACGGTATCTGTGCTAATTTCAATCTCTGGTTTTATGCAGCACCCCAACTCACCTTTCCCCATAAGCAAGCATAAGTTGGTTTTCTAAATTTGAGACCCTGTTCTGTTTTGTAATTCAGTTTATGCATAGCCAAGTTTACATTCCGTGTATTACTGATACATTATGATATTTCTTTTTCTGTGTGACTTATTTCTCGTAGAATCATCGTACCTGAATCCACTCATTATGCCGCTATGGGCCTGAAGACGTAGATTTCATTGCTGAGTGATATTCCATTGTACGTGCGTACCAGAACTTCTTTATCCATTTTTTCCTTTCTCGGATATTTAACTTGTACCGTAGACAAGGTTCTTGTAAACAGAGCCATCCCAAACTTTGGGGTGGCTGTGTGTTTTTGATTTTAATTTCCCTAAGCTATAGGACCATAAGTGGAAGTGACATAGAATGTGTTGCTTTGTTTCCTACGTGTTTCAGGATACACCATACATTTCTCCAGAGTGGCTGTTGGCAATTTACATCCCGCCCATCAGCATAACAAGGCTCCCTGTTCTCCATGACCTGTCCTGTCTTTCTGGATTTTACTCTTTTTTCAGATGGCCCTTTTGACCGGGGGGCAGTGAGACTTCATTGTAGTGCAGATTTCCTTTACACGCTTGCTTGGTTGGCCAAAAAGGGCGTATGCGTTTTTTCCTGAATATATTCAGGAAAAAACGCATACGCCCTTTTTGGCCAAGTGCATCATTGTCGACATTCTGCCTCTTTTCCTATGCTTTAAATGCAATTCCAGTCTACCCCCTGAAATCGTTTTCCTGAAATTCTGCCCCGCTTTCAAGTCCTCTTTGAAGACTTACTTCAGTACATTTTTGGACGATACGTGTCATTCATAACTCTGCAGGTTTGTGAATTACAGTGCCCCTGAGCTCCTTTCTTCAACTCGTTTTCTTGTGAGCTGGCCGCAAAACCGCAGAATTGCTTCAGGCCCTAATCTGTTTCCGGCATGGTACACTGAGACTTTGGTTAATTCCTCTTCCTGGTGGGAAATGAGCGTTCAATTTGCCCGTGCAGACACCAACAGCTAGTCTCTCATTGCTTCTCCCTATGCCTGTTCATCTTGCGCAGAAATTGCAAACTGTGCGAAACAGGAGGTTAAAGGCACTGACTCTCCAAGTGGGGAGAGTGTTAGTAAAGCGTCTGGAATGGTGAAACCAAGTACCAGGGGAAGAAAACTGAGATGCATTTGAAAACGTTTCCCAATCACACAGCGGACGATAGTCTGGGTTTCCCATGCATGTTTTAGCTGAAGGAAGAATCCCTTAAACCTGGAGAGTTGGGACCCATGGAATGGGTACCATGCAGTATGACTTCAAAGGGTCTGCGTTTGCTCACCGAACCTCACCAATGCTATCAGCCCGAAGTGTCCAGCCTTATGTCTCATCCAGCTCTGGGTGTAGATGTGGTAAATACAGGTTGCATCACAAGCCCTGAATGAATTATTTAAGAATTGCTCTCTATTTCACTGTCATTGTGTTTTGTTTTTGAAATTCATTTTGATAATGGGATTTATCGGATTTTCACTGCTGCTTTTAGGCCGCTGTACACACCCTTGATTTCCTTATAGAGACATATAAATCCATGGGTTTTAAGATTCTTACTTGTCAGGTATCTTCCCAGGCGTTGAATAGAGGGTGTTGAGTCCATTTCGTTGAGCAAGGAGTAGGTTTTGTCTATTATATATTTGGCTTATGGAACGGTATCTGTGCTAATTTCAATCTCTGGTTTTATGCAGCATCCCAACTGACCTTTCCCCATAAGCAAGCATAAGTTGGTTTGCTAAATTTGAGACCCTGTTCTGTTTTGTAATTCAGTTCATGGGTAGCCAAGTTTACATTCCGTGTATTAGTGATAACTTATGATGTTTCTTTTTCTGTCTGACTTATTTCTCATAGAATCATCGTACCTGAATCCACTCATTATGCCGCTACGGGCCTGATGACGTAGATTTCATTGCTGAGAGATATTCCATTGTACGTGCGTACCACAACTTCTTTATCCATTTTATGCTTTCACGGATATTTAACTTCTACCGTAGATGAGGTTCTTGTAAACAGAGCCATTCCAAACTTTGGGGTGGCTGTGTGTTTTTGATTTTAATTTCCCTAAGCTATAGGACCATAAGTGGAAGTGCCATAGGCTGTGTTCCTTTGTTTCCTACGTGTTTCTGGAAACACCATACACATCTCCAGAGCGGTTGTTGGCAATTTACATCCCGCCCATCAGCATAACAAGACTCCCTGTTCTCCATGATCTGTCCTGCCTTTCTGGATTTTACACTTTTTTCAGATGGCCCTTTTGACCGGGGGGCAGTGAGACTTAATTGTAGTGCAGATTTCCTTTACACGCTTGCTTGGTTGGCCAAAAAGGGCGTATGCGTTTTTTCCTGAATATATTCAGGAAAAAACGCATACGCCCTTTTTGGCCAACTGCATCATTGTCGACATTCTGCCTCTTTTCCTATGCTTTAAGTTGAATTCCAGTCTATCCCCTGAAATCGTATTCCTGAAATTCTGCCCCGCTTTCAAGTCCTCTTCGAAGACTTACTTCAATACATTTTTGGACGATAGCTGTCATTCATAACTCTGCAGGTTTCTGAATTACACTGCCCCTGAGCTCCTTTCTTCAACTTGCTTTCTTGTGAGCTGGCCGCAAAACCGCAGGATTGCTTCACGCCATAATCTCTTTCTGGCAGGGCACGCTGAGCCTTTGGTTAATTCCTCTTCCTGGTGGGAAATGAGCGTTCCATTTGCCCGTGCAGACACCTACAGCTAGTCTCTCATTGGTTCTCCCCATTCCTGTTCATCTTGCGCAGAAATTGCAAACTGTGCCAAACAGGAGGTTAAAGGCACTGACTCTCCAAGTGGGGAGAGTGTTTGTAAAGCGCCTGGAATGGTGAACCCGAGTACCAGGGGCGAAAACTGAGATGCATTTGAAAACGTTTCCCAATCACACGGTGGACCATACTCTGGGTTTCCCATGCATGTTTTAGCTGAAGGAAGAATCCCTTAAACCTAGAGAGTTGGGACCCATGGAATGGGTACCATGAAGTATGACTTCAAAGGGCCTGCGTTTGCTCACCAAACCTCACCAATGCTATCAGCCCGAAGAGTCCAGCCTTATGTCTCACCCAGACCTGGGTGTAGATGTGGGAAATCCAGGTTGCATCACAAGCCCTGAATGAATGATTTAAGAATTGCTCTCTATTTCACTGTCATTGTGTTTTGTTTTTGATATTTATTTTGATAATGGGATTTATCGGATTTTCACTGCTGCGTTTAGGCCGCTGTACACATGCTTGATTTCCTTATGCAGACATATAAATCCATGGGTTTTAAGATTCTTACTTGTCAGGTATATTCCCAGGCGTTGAATATGGGGTGTTGAGTCCATTTCGTTGAGCAAGGAGTAGGTCTTGTCTATTATATATTTGGCTTATGGAACAGTATCTGTGCTAATTTCAATCTCTGGTTTTAGGCAGCACCCCAACTCACCTTTCCCCGTAAGAAAGCATAAGTTGGTTTTCTAAATTTGAGACACTGTTCTGTTTTGTAATTCAGTTCATGTGTAGCCAAGTTTATATTCCGTGTATTAGTGATATCTTATGATGTTTCTTTTTCTGTGTGACTTATTTCTCGTAGAATCATCGTACCTGAATCCACTCATTATGCCGCTAGAGACCTGATGACGTAGATTTCATTGCTGAGTGATATTCCATTGTACGTGCATACCACAACTTCTTTATCCATTTTTTGCTTTCTCGGATATTTAACTTGTACCGTAGACGAGGTTCTTGTAAACAGAGCCGTCCCAAATTTTGGAGTGGCTGTGTCTTTTTGATTTTAATTTCCCTAAGCTATAGGACCATAAGTGGAAGTGCCATAGTCTGTGTTGCTTTGTTTCCTTCATGATTCAGGATTCACCATACACTTCTCCAGAGTGGCTGTTGGCAATTTATATCTCGCCCATCAGCATAACAAGGCTCCCTGTTCTCCATGACCTGTCCTGCCTTTCTGGATCTTGCACTTTTTTCAGATGGCCCTTTTGACCGTGGGGCAGTGAGACTTCATAGTAGTGCAGATTTCCTTTACACGCTTGCTTGGTTGGCCAAAAAGTGCGTATTCGTTTTTTCCTGAATATATTCAGGAAAAAACGCATACGCCCTTTTTGGCCAAGTGCATCATTGTCGACATTCTGCCTCTTTCCTATGCTTTAAGTGCAATTCCAGTCTACCCCATGAAATCGTTTTCCTGAAATTCTGCCCCGCTTTCAAGTCCTCTTCGAAGACTTACTTCAATACATTTTTGGACGATAGCTGTCATTCATAACTCTGCAGGTTTGTGAATTGCAGTGCCCCTGAGCTCCTTTCTTCAACTCGCTTTCTTGTGAGGTGGCCGCAAACCCGCAGGATTGCTTCAGGCCCTAATCTGTTTCCGGCAGGGCACGCTGAGCCTTTGGTTAATTCCTCTTCCTCGTCGGAAATGAGCGTTCCATTTGCCCGTGCAGACACCTAGAGCTAGTCTCTCATTGGTTCTCCGTATTCCTGTTCATCTTGCGCAGAAATTGCAAACTGTGCCAAACAGGAGGTTAATGGCACTGACCCTCCAAGTGGGCAGAGTGTTAGTAAAGCGTCTGGAATGGTGAACCCGAGTACCTGGGGACGAAAACTGAGATGCATTTGAAAACGTTTCCCAATCACACGGTGGACCATACTCTGGGTTTCCCATGCATGTTTTAGCTGAAGGAAGAATCCCTTAAACCTAGAGAGTTGGGACCCATGGAATGGGTACCATGCAGTATGACTTCAAAGGGTCTGCGTTTGCTCACCGAACCTCACCAATGCTATCAGCCCGAAGTGTCCAGCCTTATGTCTCACCCAGCTCTGGGTGTAGATGTGGTAAATCCCGGTTGCATCACAAGCCCTGAATGAATTATTTAAGAATTGCTCTCTATTTCACTGTCATTGTGTTTTGTTTTTGAAATTCATTTTGATAATGGGATTTATCGGATATTCACTGCTGCGTTTAGGCCGTTGTACACACGCTTGATTTCCTTATGGAGACATATAAATCCATGGGTTTTAAGATTCTTACTTGTCAGGTATCTTCCCAGGCGTGGAATATGGGGTGTTGAGTCCATTTCGTTGAGCAAGTAGTAGGTCTTGTCTATTATATATTTGCCTTATGAAACGGTATCTGTGCTAATTTCAATCTCTGGTTTTATGCAGCACCCCAACTCACCTTTCCCCATAAGCAAGCATAAGTTTGTTTTCTAAATTTGAGACCCTGTTCTGTTTTGTAATTCAGTTCATGTGTAGCCACGTTTACATTCCGTGTATTAGTGATATCTTATGATGTTTCTATTTCTGTGTGACTTATTTCTCGTAGAATCATCATACCTGAATCCACTCATTATGCCGCTACGGGCCTGATGACGTAGATTTCATTGCTGAGTGATATTCCATTGTACGTGCGTACCACTACATCTTTTTGCATTTTTTGCTTTCTGGGATATTTAACTTGTGCCGTAGACGAGGTTGTTGTAAACAGAGCCCTCCCAAACTTTGGGGTGGCTGTGTGTTTTTGATTTTAATTTCCCTAAGCTATAGGAACATAAGGGGAAATGCCATAGGCTGTGTTGCTTTGTTTCCTACGTGTTTCAGGAAACACCATACACTTCTCCAGAGTGGTTGTTGGCAATTTACATCCCGCCCATCAGCATAACAAGGCTCCCTGTTCTCCATGACCTGTCCTGCCTTTCTGGATTTTACACTTTTTTCAGATGGCCCTTTTGACCGGGGGGCAGTGAGACTTCATTGTAGTGCAGATTTCCTTTACACGCTTGCTTGGTTGGCCAAAAAGGGCGTATGCGTTTTTTCCTGAATGTATTCAGGAAAAAACGCATACGCCCTTTTTGGCCAAGTGCATCATTGTCGACATTCTGCCTCTTTTCCTATGCGTTAAGTGCAATTCCAGTCTACCTCGTGAAATCGTTTTCCTGAAATTTTGCCCCGCTTTCAAGTCCTCTTCAAAGACTTACTTCAATATATTTTTGGACGATAGCTGTCATTCATAACTCTGCAGGATTCTGAATTACACTGCCCCTGAGCTCCTTTCTTCAACTCGCTTTCTTGTGAGCGGGCCGCAAAACAGCAGGATTGATTCAGGCCATAATCTCTTTCTGGCAGGGCACGCTGAGCTTTTGGTTAATTTCTCTTCCTGGTGGGAAATGGGCGTTCCATTTGCCCGTGCACACACCTACAGCTAGTCTCTCATTGCTTCTCCCTATTCCTGTTCATCTTGCGCAGAAATTGCAAACTGTGCCAAACAGGAGGTTAAGGGCACTGACTCTCCAAGTGGGGAGAATGTTACTAAAGCGTCTGGAATGGTGAACCCGAGTACCAGGGGCGAAAACTGAGATGCATTTGAAAACGTTTCCTGGTCACACAGTGCACAGTACTGTGGGTTTCCCATGCATGTTTTAGCTGAAGGAAGAATCCCTTAAACCTGGAGAGTTTGGACCCATGGAATGGGAACCATGCAGTATGACTTCAAAGGGTCTGCGTTTGCTCACCGAACCTCACCAATGCTATCAGCCCGAAGTGTCCAGCCTTATGTCTCACCCAGCTCTGGATGTAGATGTGGTAAATCCAGGTTGCATCACAAGCCCTGAATGAGTTATTTAAGAATTGCTCTCTATTTTCTGTCATTGTGTTTTGTTTTTGAAATTCATTTTGATAATGGGATTTATCGGATGTTCACTGCTGCGTTCAGGCCGCTGTACACACGCTTGATTTCCTTATGGAGACATATAAATCCATGGGTTTTAAGATTCTTACTTGTCAAGTATCTTCCCAGGTGTTGAATATGAGGTGTTTAGTCCATTTCGTTGAGCAAGGGGTAGGTCTTGACTATTACATATTTGGCTTATGGAAAGGTATCTGTGCTAATTTCTATCTCTGCTTTTATGCAGCACCCCAACTCACTTTTCCCCTTAAGCAAGCATAAGTTGGTTTTCTAAATTTGAGACCCTGTTCTGTTTTGTAATTTAGTTCATGTATAGCCAAGTTTACATTCCGTGTATTAGTGATAACTTATGATGTTTCATTTTCTGTGTGACTTATTTCACTTAGAATCATCGTACCTGAATCCACTCATTATGCCGCGACGGGCCTGATGAAATAGATTTCATTGGTGAGTGATATTCATTTGTACGTACGTACCACACTTCTTTATCCATTTTTCGCTTTCTGGGATATTTAACTTGTTCCGTAGACGAGGTTCTTGTAAACAGAGCCGTCCGACACTTTGGGGTGGCTGTCTGTTTTTGATTTTAATTTCCGTGATCTATAAGACCATAAGTGGAAGTGCCGTAGTCTCCATTGCTTTGTTTCTTAGGTGTTTCAGGAAACACCATACACTTCTCCAGAGTGGCTGTTGGCATTTACATACCGCCCATCAGCATAACAAGGCTCCCTGTTCTCCATGGCCTGTCCTGTGTTTCTGGTTTTTACACTTTTTTCAGATGGCCCTTTTGACGAATGGGAAATGAGACTTCATTGTAGTGCGGATTTCCATTGCTCGAGTGCTTGGTTGGCCAAAAAGGGCATATGTGTTTTTTCCTGAATATATTCAGGAAAAAATGTTTACGCACTTTGGTCCAAGTGCATCACTGTCAAAGATCTGCCGCTTTTCACATGCTTTAAATGCAATTCCAATCTACCTCCTGAAATATGATTCCTGCAATTCTGCCTCGTTTTCAAGTCCTCTTTGCAGACTTACTTCCATATATTTTTGCCAATAGCTGTCATTTATAACTCTGCAGGTTTGTGAATTACAGTGCCCGTGATTTCCTCTCTTAACTCGTTTCCTTGAAAACTGGCCACAGAACCGCAGGTTTGCTTCAGGCCGTAATCAGGGTCCGGCACGGCACTCTGAGACTTTGGTTCATTCCACTTCCTGGTGGGAAATTACAGTTAAATGTGCCCCTCCAGACACCTGCCTCACTCCTAGCCCCTTGGTGATGTGTGTCCTCTGGTTTGAGGCCACATGTGCTGCGTTCCTCACCTTTGGCTGATGTGGCCCCACTGGTGTGAGGACACTCCTGCCTGGTTCCCATCCCCTTGGTGATGTGGGCCCTCCGGTGAGAGTCTGATCCTGGTTGGGTTCCTCACACTTCTGTGAGGTGGGCCCTCTTCTCTGAGGTCACTCCTGCCTGGCTGGTACACCCCGCCTTGGCGACGTCGGCCCTCTGGTGGGATTTGGTGCCTGCTGGGTGTCTCCTCCCCTCGGTAATGAGGGCCCTCTGGCGTCAGGCCCTAACTCCTGGGCTCCCAATATTTTCTTTTTTTTTTTTTTTTTTTTTAAACATCTTTATTGGGGTATAATTGCTTTACAATTGTGTGTTAGTTTCTGCTTTATAACAAAGTGAATCAGTTATACATATACATATGTTCCCATATGTCTTCCCTCTTGCGTCTCCCTCCCTCCCACTCTCCCTATCCCACCTCTCCAGGCTGTCACAAAGCACCGAGCTAATATCCCTGTGCCTTGCGGCTGCTTCCCCCAGCTATCTACCTTACTACGTTTGTTAGTGTGTATATGTCCATGACTCTCTCTCACCCTGTCAAAGCTCACCCTTCTCCCTCCCCAGATCCTCAAGTCCGTTCTCCAGTAGGTCTGCGTCTTTATTCCTGTCTTACCCCTAGGTTCTTCATGACATTTTTTTTCCCCTTAAATTCCATATATATGCGTTAGCATACGGTATTTGTCTTTTTCTTTCTGACTTACTTCACTCTGTATGACAGACTCTAGGTCTATCCACCTCATTACAAATAGCTCAATTTCGTTTCTTTTTATGGCTGAGTAATATTCCATTGTATATATGTGCCACATCTTCTTTATCCATTCATCCGATGATGGGCGCTTAGGTTGTTTCCATCTCCGGGCTATTGTAAATAGAGCTGCAATGAACATTTTGGTACATGACTCTTTTTGAATTTTGGTTTTCTCAGGGTATATGCCCAGTAGTGGGATTGCTGGGTCATATGGTAATTCTATTTGTAGTTTTTTAAGGAACCTCCATACTGTTCTCCATAGTGGCTGAACCAATTCACATTCCCACCAGCAGTGCAAGAGTGTTCCCTTTTCTCCACACCCTCTCCAGCATTTATTGTTTCTAGATTTTTTGATGATGGCCATTCTGACTGGTGTGAGATGATATCTCATTGTAGTTTTGATTTGCATTTCTCTAATGATTAATGATGTTGAGCATTCTTTCATGTGTTTGTTGGCATTCTGTATATCTTCTTTGGAGAAATGTCTATTTAGGTCTTCTGCCCATTTTTGGATTGGGTTGTTTGTTTTTTTGTTATTGAGCTGCATGAGCTGCTTGTAAATTTTGGAGATTAAACCTTTGTCAGTTGCTTCATTTGCAAATATTTTCTCCCATTGTGAGGGTTGTCTTTTGGTCTTGATTATGGTTTCCTTTGCTGTGCAAAAGCTTTGAAGTTTCATTAGGTCCCATTTGTTTATTTTTGTTTTTATTTCCATTACTCTAGGAGGTGGGTCAGAAAGGATCTTGCTGTGATTTATGTCATAGAGTGTTCTGCCTATGTTTTCCTCTAAGAGTTTGATAGTTTCTGGCCTTACATTTAGGTCTTTAATCCATTTTGAGCTTATTTTTGTGTATGGTGTTAGGGAGTGATCTAATCTCATACTTTTACATGTACCTGTCCAGTTTTCCCAGCACCATTTATTGAAGAGGCTGTCCTTTCTCCACTGTACATTCCTGCCACCTTTATCAAAGATAAGGTGTCCATATGTGCGTGGGTTTATCGCTGGGCTTTCTATCCTGTTCCATTGATCTATCTTTCTGTTTTTGTGCCAGTACCATACTGTCTTGATTACTGTAGCTTTGTAGTATAGTCTGAAGTCAGGGAGCCTGATTCCTCCAGCTCCTTTTCTCGTTCTCAAGATTGCTTTGGCTATTCGGGGTCTTTTGTGTTTCCATACAAATTGTGAAATTTTTTGTTCTAGTTCTGTGAAAAATGCCAGTGGTAGTTTGATAGGGATTGCATTGAATCTGTAGATTGCTTTGGGTAGTAGAGTCATTTTCACAATGTTGATTCTTCCCATCCAAGAACATGGTATATCTCTCCATCTATTTGTATCATCTTTAATTTCTTTCATCAGTGTCTTATAATTTTCTGCATACAGGTCTTTCGTCTCCTTAGGTAGGTTTATTCCTAGATATTTTATTCTTTTTGTTGCAATGGTAAATGGGAGTGTTTTCTTGATTTCACTTTCAGATTTTTCATCATTAGTATATAGGAATGCCAGAGATTTCTGTGCATTAACTTTGTATCCTGCTACTTTACCAAATTCATTGATTAGCTCTAGTAGTTTTCTGGTAGCATCTTTAGGATTCTCTATGTATAGTATCATGTCATCTGCAAACAGTGACAGCTTTACTTCTTCTTTTCCGATTTGGATTCCTTTTATTTCCTTTTCTTCTCTGATTGCTGTGGCTAAAACTTCCAAAACTATGTTGAATAAGAGTGGTGAGAGTGGGCAACCTTGTCTTGTTCCTGATCTTAGTGGAAATGCTTTCAGTTTTTCACCATTGAGGATGATGTTTGCTGTGGGCTTGTCATATATGGCCTTTATTATGTTGAGGAAAGTTCCCTCTATGCCTACTTTCTGCAGGGTTTTTAGCATAAATGGGTGTTGAATTTTGTCAAAAGCTTTCTCTGCATCTATTGAGATGATCATATGGTTTTTCTCTTTCAATTTGTTAATATGGTTTATCACATTGATAGATTTGCGTATATTGAAGAATCCTTGCATTCCTGGAATAAACCCCACTTGATCATGGTGTATGATCCTTTTAATGTGCTGTTGGATTCTGTTTGCTAGTATTTTGTTGAGGATTTTTGCATCTATGTTCATCAGTGATATTGGCCTGTAGTTTTCTTTCTTTGTGACATCCTTGTCTGGTTTTGGTATCAAGGTGATGGTGGCCTCGTAGAAGGAATTTGGGAGTGTTCCTCCCTCTGCTATATTTTGGAAGAGTTTGAGAAGGATAGGTGTTAGCTCTTCTCTAAACGTTTGATAGAATTCACCTGTGAAGCCATCTGGTCCTGGGCTTTTGTTTGTTGGAAGATTTTTAATGACAGTTTCAATTTCAGTGCTTGTGATTGGTCTGTTCATATTTTCTATTTCTTCCTGATTCAGTCTTGGCAGGTTGTGCATTTCTAAGAATTTGTCCATTTCTTCCAGATTGTCCATTTTATTGGCATAGAGTTGCTTGTAGTAATCTCTTATGATTTTTTTTATTTCTGCAGTGTCAGTTGTTACTTCTCCTTTTTCATTTCTAATTCTATTGATTTGAGTCTTCTCCCTTTTTTTCTTGATGAGTCTGGCTAGTGGTTTATCTATTTTGTTTATCTTCTCAAAGAACCAGCTTTTAGTTTTATTGATCTTTGCTATCGTTTCCTTCATTTCTTTTTCATTTATTTCTGATCTGATTTTTATGATTTCTTTCCTTCTGCTAGCTTTGGGGGTTTTTTGTTCTTCTTTCTCTAATTGCTTGAGGTGCAAGGTTAGGTTGTTTATTCGAGATGTTTCCTGCTTCTTAAGGTGGGCTTGTATTGCTATAAACTTCCCCCTTAGAACTGCTTTTGCTGCATCCCATAGGTTTTGGGTCGTTGTGTCTCCATTGTCATTTGTTTCTAGGTATTTTTTTATTTCCTCTTTGATTTCTTCAGTGATCACTTCATTATTAAGTAGTGTATTGTTTAGCTTCCATGTGTTTGTATTTTTTACAGATCTTTTCCTGTAATTGATATCTAGTCTCATGGCGTTGTGGTCAGAAAAGATACTTGATACAATTTCAATTTTCTTAAATTTACCAAGGCTTGATTTGTGACCCAAGATATGATCTATCCTGGAGAATGTTCCATGAGCACTTGAGAAAAATGTGTATTCTGTTGTTTTTGGATGGAGTGTCCTATAAATATCAATTAAGTCCATCTTGTTTACTGTATCATTTAAAGCTTGTGTTTCCTTATTTATTTTCATTTTGGATGATCTGTCCATGGGTGAAAGTGGGGTGTTAAAGTCCCCTACTATGAATGTGTTACTGTCAATCTCCCCTTTTATGGCTGTTAGTATTTGCCTTATGTATTGAGGTGCTCCTATGTTGGGTGCATAAATATTTACAATTGTTATATCTTCTTCTTGAATCGATCCCTTGATCATTATGTAGTGTCCTTCTTTGTCTCTTGTAATAGTCCTTATTTTAAAGTCTATTTTGTCTGATATGAGAATTGCTACTCCAGCTTTCTTTTGGTTTCCATTTGCATGGAATATCTTTTTCCATCCCCTTATTTTCAGTCTGTATGTGTCTCTAGGTCTGAAGTGGGTCTCTTGTAGACAGCATATATAAGGGTCTTGTTTTTGTATCCATTCAGCCAATCTGTGTCTTTTGGTGGGAGCATTTAGTCCATTTACATTTAAGGTAATTATCGATATGTATGTTCCTATTCCCATTTTCTATATTGTTTTGGGTTCGTTATTATAGGTCTTTTCCTTCTCTTGTGTTCCTTGTCTAGAGAAGTTCCTTTAGCATTTGCTGTAAAGCTGGTTTGGTGGTGCTAAACTCTCTCAGCTTTTGCTTGTCTGTAAAGGTTTTAATTTCTCCATCAAATCTGAATGAGATCCTTGCTGGGTAAAGTAGCCTTGGTTGCAGGTTTTTCTCCTTCATCACTTTCAGTATGTCCTGCCACTCCCTTCTGGCTTGTAGGGTTTCTGCTGAGAGATCAGCTGTTAACCTTATGGGGATTCCCTTGTGTGTTATTTGCTGTTTTTCCCTTGCTGCTTTTAATATGCTTTCTTTGTATTTAATTTTTGACAGTTTGATTAATATGTGTCTTGGCGTATTTCTCCTTGTATTTATCCTGTATGGGACTCTCTGTGCTTCCTGGACTTGATTAACTATTTCCTTTCCCATATTAGGGAAGTTTTCAACTATAATCTCTTCAAATATTTTCTCAGTCCCTTTCTTTTTCTCTTCTTCTTCTGGAACCCCTATAATTCGAATGTTGGTGCGTTTAATGTTGTCCCAGAGGTCTCTGAGACTGTCCTCAGTTCTTTTCATTCTTTTTTCTTTATTCTGCTCTGCAGTAGTTATTTCCACTATTTTATCTTCCAGGTCACTTATCCGTTCTTCTGCCTCAGTTATTCTGTTATTGATCCCATCTAGAGTACTTTTAATTTCATTTATTGCGTTGTTCATCATTGCTTGTTTCACCTTTATTTCTTCTAGGTCCTTGTTAACTGCTTCTTGCATTTTGTCCATTCTACTTCCAAGATTTCGGATCATCCTTACTATCATTATTCTGAATTCTTTTTCAGGTAGACTGCCTATTTCCTCTTCATTTGTTAGGTCTGGTGCATTTTTATCTTGCTCCTTCATCTGCTGTGTGTTTTTCTGTCTTCTCATTTTGCTTATCTTACTGTGTTTGGGGTCTCCTTTTTGCAGGCTGCACGTTCGTAGTTCCCGTTGTTTTTGATGTCTGTCTCCAGTGGCTAAGGTTGTTTCAGTGGGTTGTGTAGGCTTCCTGGTGGAGGGGACTAGTGCCTGTGTTGTGGTGGATGAGGCTGGATCTTGTCTCTCTAGTGGGCAGGTTCACGTCTGGTGGTGTGTTTTGGGGTGTCTGTGGCCTTATTATGATTTTAGGCAGCCTCTCTGCTAATGGGTGGGGTTGTGTTCCTGTTTTGCTAGTTGTTTGGCATAGGTTGTCTAGCACTGTGGCTTGCTGGTCGTTGAGTGAAGCTGGGTGCTGGTGTTAAGATGGAGGTCACTGGGAGATTTCCACCGTTTAATATTATGTGGAGCTGGGAGGTCTCTTTTGACCAGTGTCCTGAAGTTGGCTCTCCTACCTCAGAGGCAGAGCCCTGACTCCTGGCTGGAGCACCAAGAGCCTTTCATCCACACGGCTCAGAATAAAAGGGAGAAAAAGTAGAGAGAATTAGTAGATGTATGAGGAAAGAAAGAAGGAAAGGAGGAAAGGAAGGAAGGAAGAAAGAAGCAAAGAAGGAAAGAAAGGAGGGAGGGAGGGAGGAAGGAAGGAAGGAAGGAAGGAAGGAGGGAAAGAAGGAAAAAAGACAGAAAGAAAGAAGATACAGTAAAAATAAAATAAAGTATAATATATTTATTGAATTAAAAAATATTTAGAAAAAAAAAAAAAAAAGAGGGACGGATAGAACCTTAGGACAAATGTTGGAAGCAAAGCTATACAGAGAAAATCTTATACAGAAGCATACACATACACCTTCACAAAAAGAGGTAAAGGGGGAAAAATCATAAATCTTGCTCTCAGAGACCACCTCCTCAATTTGGGGTGATTCGTTGTCTAAAGGAGGGAAGGACGGAAAGAAAGAAAGAAAGAAAGAAGGAACGACGGTAAAGTATAATAAAGTTATTACAATTAAAATTATTGAGAAAAAAAATTTTTTTTTTTAAAAACCATGGACGGATAGAGCCCTAGGACAAATGGTGGAAGCAAGAGTATACAGACAAGATCTCACACATAAGCATACACGTACACATTCACAAAAAGAGGAAAAGGGAAAAAAATCATAGATCTCGCTCCTAAATTCCACCTCTTCAATTTGGGATCATTTCTTGTCTATTCAGGTATTCCACAGATGCAGGGTATATCAAGTTGATTGTGGAGCTTTAATCCGCTGCTTCTGAGGCTGCTGGGGGAGATTTCCCTTTCTCTTCTTTGTTCTCACAGCTCACAGGAGCTCAGCTTTGGATTTGGCCCTGCCTCTGCGTGTAGGTCGCTGGAGGGCGTCTGTTTTTTGCTCAGACAGGAAAGGGTTAAAGGGGCCGCTAATTCGGGGGCTCAGGCTCACTCAGGCCGGGGGTGAGGGGGGGGAAGGAGGGGCACTGCGTGCGGGGCGGGCCTGCGGCGTCAGAGGCGGCGTGACGTTGCGGCAGAGGCCGGCGTGACGTTGCACCAGCCTGAGGCCCACCGTGCGTTCTCCCGGGGAAGTTGTCCCTGGTTCCCGGGAACCTGGCAGTGGCGGGCTGCACAGGCTCCGCGGAAGAGGGGTGTGGAGGTTCCCGGGAACCTGGCAGGGGCGGGCTGCACAGGCCCCTTGGTGGCGGCAGCAGCAGCCCTAGCGTCTCCCGCCCATCTCTGGGGTCCGCGCTTTTAGCCGCGGCTCGCTGCCGTCTCTGGGGTTCGCGCTTTTAGCCGCGGCTCGCGCCCGTCTCTGGGGTTCGCGCTTTTAGCCGCGGCTCGCGCCCGTCTCTGGAGTTCCTTTAAGCAGCGCTCTTAAACCCCTCTCCTGGCGCACCAGGAAACAAAGAGGGAAGAAAAAGTCTCTTGCCTCTTCGGCAGGTGCAGGCTTTTCCCCGAACTCCCTCCCGGCTAGTCGTGGTGCACTAACCCCTTCAGGCTATGTTCAAGCCGCCAACCCCAGTCCTCTCCCTGCGCTCTGTCCAAAACCGAAACCCGAGCTTCAGCTCGCAGCCCCGCCCGCCCGGGCGGGTGAGCAGACAAGCCTCTCGGGCTGGTGAGTGCCGGTCAGCACCGATCCTCTGTGCGGGAATCTCCCCGCTTTGCCCTCCGCACCCGTCGCTGTGCACTACTCCTCGGTCCTGAAGCCCCCCCCTCCGCCTCCCGCAGTCTCCGCCCGCGGAGGGGCTTCCAAGTGTGTGGAAACTTTTCCTCCTTCACAGCTCCCTCCTACTGGCGCAGGTGCCGTCCTTATTCTTTTGTCTCTGTTTTTTCTTTTGCCCTACCCAGGTACGTGGGGAGTTTCTTGCCTTTTGGGACGTCTGAGGTCTTCTGCCAGCCTTCAGTAGGTGTTCTGTAGGAGTTGTTCCACGTGTAGATGTATTTCTGGTGTATCCGTGGGGAGGAAGGCGATCTCCGCGTCTTACTCTTCCGCCATCTTCAAGGTCCCCCCTCTGTGTTTTGTTTTTGAAATTAATTTTGATAATGGGATTTTTCGGATCTTCACTGCTGCGTTTAGGCCGTTGTACACATGCTTGATTTCCTTATGGAGACATATAAATCCATGGGTTTTAAGATTCTTAATTGTCAGGTATCTTCCCAGGCGTTGAATATGGGGTGTTGAGTCCATTTCGTTGAGCAAGGAGTAGGTCTTGTCTATTATATATTTGGCTTATGGAACGGTATCTGTGCTAATTTCAATCTCTGGTTTTATGCAGCACCCCAACTCACCTTTCCCCATAAGCAAGCATAAGTTGGTTTTCTAAATTTGAAACCCTGTCCTGTTTTGTAATTCATTTCACGTGTAGCCAAGTTTACATTCCGTGTATTAGTGATATCTTATGATGTTTCTTTTTCTGTGTGACTTATTTCTCGTAGAATCATCGTACCTGAATCCACTCATTATGCCGCTACGGGCCTGATGACGTAGATTTAATTGCTGAGTGATATTCCATTGTACGTACGTACCACAATTTCTTTATCCATTTTTTGCTTTCTCGGATATTTAACTTGTACCGTAGACGAGGTTTTTGTAAACAGAGCCGTTCCAAACTTTGGGGTTGCTTTGTGTTTTTGATTTTAATTTCCCTAAGCTGTCGGACCATAAGTGGAAGTGCCATAGGCTCCGTTGCTTTGTTTTTTAGGCGTTTCAGGAAACACCATACACTTCTCCAGAGTGGCTGTTGGCAATTTACATCCCGCCCATCAGCATAACAAGGCTCCCTGTTCTCCATGACCTGTCCTGCCTTTCTGGATTTTAAACTTTTTTCAGATGGCCCTTTTGACCGGGGGGCAGTGAGACTTCATTGTAGTGCAGATTTCCTTTACACGCTTGCTTGGTTGTCCAAAAACGGCATATGCGTTTTTTCCTGAATATATTCAGGAAAAAACGCATACGCTCTTTTTGGCCAAGTGCATCATTGTCGACATTCTGCCTCGTTTCCTATGCTGTAAGTGCAATTCCAGTCTGCCCCCTGAAATAGTTTTCCTGAAATTCTGTCCCGCTTTCAAGTCCTCTTCGAAGACTTACTTCAGTACATTTTTGGATGATAGCTGTCATTCATAACTCTGCAGGTTTGTGAATTACGGTGTCCCAGAGCTCCTTTCTTCAACTCGCTTTCTTGTGAGCTGGCCGCAAAACTGCAGGATTGCTTCAGGGACTAATCTGTTTCCGGCAGGGCACGCTGAGCCTTTGGTAAATTCCTTTTCCTGGTGGTAAATGAGCGTTCCAATTGCCCGTGCAGACAACTACAGCTAGTCTCTCATTGGTTCTCCCTATTCCTGTTCATCTTGCGCAGAAATTGCAAACTGTGCCAAACAGGAGGTTAAAGGCACTGACTCTCCAAGTGGGGATAGTGTTAGTAAAGCGTCTGGAATGGTGAACCCGAGTACCAGGGGACGAAAACTGAGATGCATTTGAAAACGTTTCCCAATCACACGGTGGACCATACTCTGGGTTTCCCACGCATGTTTTACCTGAAGGAAGAATCCCTTAAACATGGAGATTTGGGACCCATGGAATGGATACCATGCAGGGTGACTTCAAAGGGTCTGCGTTTGCTCACCGAACCTCACCAATGCTATCAGCCCGAAGTGTCCAGCCTTATGTCTCATCCAGCTCTGTGTGTAGATGTGGTAAATCCAGGTTGCATCACAAGCCCTGAATGAATTATGTAAGATTTGCTCTCTATTTCACTGTCATTGTGTTTTGTTTTTGAAATTTATTTTGATAATGGGATTTTTCGGATTTTCACTGCTGCGTTTAGGCCGCTGTACACTCGCTTGATTTCCTTATGGAGACATATAAATCCATGGCTTTTAAGATTCTTACTTGTCAGGTATCTTGCAAGGCGTTGAATATGGGGTGTTGAGTCCATTTCGTTGAGCAAGGAGTAGGTCTTGTCTATTATATATTTGGCTTATGGAACGGTATCTGTGCTAATTTCAATCTCTGGTTTTATGCAGCACCCCAACTCACCTTTCCCCATAAGCAAGCATAAGTTGGTTTTCTCAATTTGAGACCCTGTTCTGTTTTGTAATTCAGTTCATGTGTAGCCAAGTTTACATTCCGTGTATTAGTGATATCTTATGATGTTTCTTTTTCTGTGTGACTTATTTCTCGTAGAATCATCGTACCTGAATCCACTCATTATGCCGCTACGGGCCTGATGACGTAGATTTCATTGCTGAGTGATATTCCATTGTACGTGCGTACCACAACTGCTTTATCCAGTTTTTGCTTTCTCGGATATTTAACTTGTACCGTAGACGAGGTTCTTGTAAACAGAGCCGTCCCAAACTTTGGGGTGGCTGTGTTTTTGATTTTAATTTCCCTAAGCTATAGGACCATAAGTGGAAGTGCCATAGGCTGTGTTGCTTTGTTTCCTACGTGTTTCAGGAAACACCATAAACTTCTCCAGAGTGGCTGTTGGCAATTTACATCACGCCCATCAGCATAACAAGGCTCCCTGTTCTCCATGACCTGTCGTGCCTTTCTGGATTTTACACAGTTTTCAGATGGCCCTTTTGACCGGGGGGCAGTGAGACTTCATTGTAGTGCAGATTTCCTTTAAACACTTGCTTCGTTGGCAAAAAAGTGCGTATGCGTTTTTATCTGAATATATTCAGGAAAAACCGCATACGCCCTTTTTGGCCAAGTGCATCATTGTCGACATTCTGCCTCTTTTCGTATGCTTTAAGTGCAATTCCTGTCTACCCCTTGAAATCGTTTTCCTGAAATTCTGCCCCGCTTTCATGTCCTCTTCGAAGACTTACTTCAATACACTTTTGGACGATAGCTGTCATTCATAACTCTGCAGGTTTGTGAATTGCAGTGCCCCTGAGCTCCTTTCTTCAACTCTCTTTCTTGTGAGCTGGCCGCAAAACCGCAGGATTGCTTCAGGCCATAATCTCTTTCCGGGGGGGAACGCTGAGCCTTTGTTTAATTCCTCTTCCTGGTCGGAAATGAGCGTTCCATTTGCCCGTGCAGGCACCTACAGCTAGTCTCTCATTGGTTCTCCCTATTCCTGTACATCTTGCGCAGAAATTGCAAACTGTGCCAAACAGGAGGTTAATGGCACTGACTCTCCAAGTGGGGAGAGTGTTAGTAAAGCGTCTGGAATGATGAACCCGAGTACCAGGGGACGAAAACTGAGATGCATTTGAAAACGTTTCCCGGTCACCCAGTGCACTGTACTGTGGGTTTCCCATGCATGTTTTAGCTGAAGGAAGAATCCCTTAAACCTGGAGAGTTGGGACCCATGGAATGGGTACCATGCAGTATGACTTCAAAGGGTCTGCGTTTGCTCACCGAACCTCACCAATGCTATCAGCCCGAAGTGTCCAGCCTTATGTCTCACCCAGCTCTGGGTGTAGATGTGGTAAATCCAGGTTGCATCACAAGCCCTGAATGAATTATTTAAGAATTGCTCTCTATTTCACTGTCATTGTGTTTTGTTTTTGAAATTCATTTTGATAATGGGATTTATCGGATGTTCACTGCTGCGTTTAGGCCGCTGTACACACGCTTGATTTCCTTATGGAGACATATAAATCCATGGGTTTTAAGATTCTTACTTGTCAGGTATCTTCCCAAGCGTTGAATATGGGTTGTTGAGTCCATTTCGTTGAGCAAGGAGTAGGTCTTGTCTATTATATATTTGCCTTATGAAACGGTATCTGTGCTAATTTCAATCTCTGGTTTTATGCAGCACCCCAACTCACCTTTCCCCATAAGCAAGCATAAGTTGTTTTTCTCAATTTGAGACCCTGTTCTGTTTTGTAATTCAGTTCATGTGTAGCCAAGTTTACATTCCGTGTATTAGTGATATCTTATGATGTTTCTTTTTCTGTGTGACTTATTTCTCGTAGAATCATCGTACCTGAATCCACTCATTATGCCGCAATGGGCCTGATGACGTAGATTTCATTGCTGAGTGATATTCCATTGTCCGTGCGTACCAGAACTTCTTTATTCATTTTTTGCTTTCTCGGATATTTAACTTGTACCGTAGAAAAGGTTTTGTAAACAGAGCCATCCCAAACTTTGGGGTGGCTGTGTGTTTTTGATTTTAATTTCCCTAAGCTATAGGACCATAAGTGGAAGTGACATAGGCTGTGTTGCGTTGTTTCCTACGTGTTTCAGGATACATCATACATTTCTCCAGAGTGGCTGTTGGCAATTTACATCCCGCCCATCAGCATAACAAGGCGCCCTGTTTTCCATGACCTGTCCTGTCTTTCTGGATTTTACACTTTTTTCAGATGGCCCTTTTGACTGGGGGCAGTGAGACTTCATTGTAGTGCAGATTTCCTTTACACGCTTGCTTGGTTGGCCAAAAAGGGCGTATGCGTTTTTTCCTGAATATATTAAGGAAAAAACGCACACGCCCTTTTTGGCCAAGTGCATCATTGTTGACATTCTGCCTCTTTTCCTACGCTTTAAGTGCAATTCCAGTATACCCGCTGAAATCGTTTTCCTGAAATTCTGCCCCGCTTTCAAGTCCTCTTTTAAGACTTACTTCAGTACATTTTTGGACAATAGCTGTCATTCATAACTCTGCAGGTTTGTGAATTACAGTGCCCCTGAGCTCCTTTCTTCAACTCATTTTCTTGTGAGCTGGTGGCAAAAGCGCAGGATTGCTTCAGGCCCTAATATGTTTCCGGCCGGGCACGCTGAGCCTTTGGTTAATTCCTCTTCCTGATGGGAAATGATCGTTCAATTTGCCGGTGCAGACACCAACAGCTAGTCTCTCATTGGTTCTCCCTATGCCTGTTCATCTTGCGCAGAAATTGCAAACTGTGCCAAACAGGAGGTTAAAGGCACTGACTCTCCAAGTGGGGAGAGTGTTAGTAAAGCATCTGGAATGGTGAACCCGAGTACCAGGGGACGAAAACTGAGATGCATTTGAAAACGTTTCCCAATCACACGGTGGACCATACTATGGGTTTCCCATGCATGTTTTAGCTGAAGGAAGAATCCCTTAAACCTGTAGAGTTGGGACCCCTGGAATGGGTACCATGCAGTATGACTTCAAAGGGTCTGCGTTTGCTCACCGAACCTCACCAATGCTATCAGCCCGAAGTGTCCAGCCTTATGTCTCACCCAGCTCTGGGTGTAGATGTGGGAAATCCAGGTTGCATCACAAGCCCTGAATGAATTATTTAAGAATTGCTCTCTATTTCACTGTCATTTTGTTTTCTTTTTGAAATTTATTTTGATAATGGGATTTATCGGATTTTCACTGCTGCGTTTAGGCCGCTGTACACACGCTTGATTTCCTTATGGAGACATATAAATCCATGGGTTTTAAGATTCTTACTTGTCAGGTATCTTGCCAGGCGTTGAATATGGGGTGTTGAGTCCATTTCGTTGAGCAAGGAGTAGGTCTTGTCTATTATATATTTGGCTTATGGAACGGTATCTGTGCTAATTTCAATCTCTGGTTTTATGCAGCACCCCAACTCACCTTTCCCCATAAGCAAGCATAAGTTGGTTTTCTAAATTTGAGACCCTGTTCTGTTTTGTATTTCAGTTTACGTGTAGCCAAGGTTACATTCCGTGTATTAGTGATATCTTATGATGTTTCTTTGTCTGTGTGACTTATTTCTCGTAGAATCATCATACCTGAATCCACTAATTATGCCGCTACGGGCCTGATGACGTAGATTTCATTGCTGAGTGATATTCCATTGTACGTGCGTACCACAACTGCTTTATCCAATTTTTGCTTTCTCGGATATTTAACTTGTACCGTAGACGAGGTACTTGTAAACAGAGCCATCCCAAACATTGGGGTGGCTGTGTGTTTTTGATTTTAATTTCCCTAAGCTATAGGACCATAAGTGGAAGTGCCATAGGCTGTGTTGCTTTGTTTCCTACGTGTTTCAGGAAACACCATACACTTCTCCAGAGTGGCTGTTGGCAATTTACATCCCGCCCATCAGCATAACAAGGCTCCCTCTTCTCCATGACCTGTCGTGCCTTTCTGGATTTTACACATTTTTCAGATGGCCCTTTTGACCGGGGGGCAGTGAGACTTCATTGTAGTGCAAATTTCCTTTACACGCTTTCTTCGTTGGCCAAAATGGGCGTATGCGTTTTTACCTGAATATATTCAGGAAAAACCGCATACGCCCTTTTTGGCCAAGTGCATCATTGTCGACATTCTGCCTCTTTTCCTATGCTTTAAGTGCAATTCCAGTCTACCCCTTGAAATCGTTTTCCTGAAATTCTGCCCCGCTTTCATGTCCTCTTTGAAGACTTACTTCAATACATTTTTGGATGATAGCTGTCATTCATAACTCTGCAGGTTTGTGAATTGCAGTGCCCCTGAGCTCCTTTCTTCAACTCTCTTTCTTGTGAGCTGGCAGCAAACCGCAGGATTGCTTCAGGCCCTAATCTCTTTCCAGGGGGGGAACACTGAGCCTTTGCTTAATTCCTCTTCCTGGTGGGAAATGAGCGTTCCATTTGCCCGTGCAGACACCTTCAGCTAGTCTCTCATTGGTTCTCCCTATTCCTGTTCATCTTGCGCAGAAATTGCAAACTGTGCCAAACAGGAGGTTAAAGGCACTGACTCTCCAAGTGGGGATAGTGTTAGTAAAGCGTCTGAAATGATGAACCCGAGTACCAGGGGACGAAAACTGAGATGCATTTGAAAACATTTCCCGGTCACACAGTGCACTGTACTGTGGGTTTCCCATGCATGTTTTAGCTGAAGGAAGAATCCCTTAAACCTGGAGAGTTGGGACCCATGGAATGGGTACCATGCAGTATGACTTCAAAGGGTCTGCGTTTGCTCACCGAACCTCACCAATGCTATCAGCCCGAAGTGTCCAGCCTTATGTCTCACCCAGCTCTGGGTGTAGATGTGGTAAATCCAGGTTGCATCACAAGCCCTGAATGAATTATTTAAGAATTGCTCTCTATTTCACTGTCATTGTGTTTTGTTTTTGAAATTCATTTTGATAATGGGATTTATCGGATGTTCACTGCTGCGTTTAGGCCACTGTACACACGCTTGATTTCCTTATGGAGACATATAAATCCATGGGTTTTAAGATTCTTACTTGTCAGGTATATTCCCAGCCGTTGAATATGTTGTGTTGAATCCATTTCATTGAACAAGGAGTAGGTCTTGTCTATTATATATTTGCCTTATGAAACGGTATCTGTGCTAACTTCAATCTCTGGTTTTATGCAGCACCCCAACTCACCTTTCCCCATAAGCAAGCATAAGTTGGTTTTCTAAATTTGAGACCCTGTTCTGTTTTGTAATTCAGTTTATGTGTAGCCAAGTTTACATTCCGTGTATTAGTGATATCTTATGATGTTTCTTTTTCTTTGTGACTTTTTTCTCGTAGAATCATCGTACCTGAATCCACTCATTATGCCGATAGGGACCTGATGACGTAGATTTCATTGCTGAGTGATATTCCATTGTACGTGCGTACCACAACTTCTTTATCCATTTTTTGCTTTCTCGGATATTTAACTTGTACCGTAGACGAGGTTCTTGTAAACAGAGCCGTCCCAAACATTGGGCTGGCTGTGTGTTTTTGATTTTAATTTCCCTAAGCTATAGGACCATATTTGGAAGTGCCATAGGCTGTGTTGCTTTGTTTCCTACGTGTTTCAGGAAACACCATACACTTCTCCAGAGTGGCTGTTGGCAATTTATATCCCACCCATCAGCATAACAAGGCTCCCTGTTCTCCATGACCTGTCCTGCCTTTCTGGATTTTACACATTTTTCAGATGGCCCTTTTGACCGTGGAGCAGTGAGACTTCATTGTAGTGCAGATTTCCTTTACACGCTTGCTGGGTTGGCCAAAAAGGGCGTATCCGTTTTTTTCTGAATATATTCAGGAAAAAACGCATACGCCCTTTTTGGCCAAGTGCATCATTGTCGACATTCTGCCTATTTTCCTATGCTTTAAGTGCAATTCCAGTCTGCCCCCTGAAATCATTTTCCTGAAATTCTGCCCCGCTTTCCAGTCCTCTTCGAAGACTTACTTCAGTCCATTTTTGTACGATAGCTGTCATTCATAACTCTGCAGGTTTGTGAATTACAGTGCCCCTGAGCTCCTTTCTTCAAGTCTCTTTCTTGTGAGCTGGCCACAAAACCGCAGGATTGCTTCAGGCCCTAATCTGTTTCCGGCAGGGCAGGCTGAGCCTTTGGTTAATTCCTCTTCCTGGTGGGAAATGAGCGTTCCATTTGCCCGTGCAGACACCTACAGCTAGTCTCTCATTGCTTCTCCCTATTCCTGTTCATCTTGCGCAGAAATTGCAAACTGTGCCAAACAGGAGGTTAAAGGCACTGACTCTCCAAGTGGGGAGAGTGTTAGTAAAGCGTCTGGAATGGTGAACCCCAGTACCAGGGGACGAAAACTGTGATGCATTTGAAAACGTTTACCAATCACATGGCGGTCGATACTCTGCGTTTCCCATGCATGTTTTAGCTGAAGGTAGAATCCCTTAAACCTGGAGAGTTGGGACCCATGGAATGGGTACCATGCAGGATGACTTCAAAGGGTCTGCGTTTGCTCACCGAACCTCACCAATGCTATCAGCCCGAAGTGTCCAGCCTTATGTCTCACCCAGCTCTGTGTGTAGATGTGGTAAATCCAGGTTGCATCACAAGCCCTGAATGAATGATTTAAGAATTGCTCTCTATTTCACTGTCATTGTGTTTTGTTTTTGAAATTTATTTTGATAATGGGATTTATCGGATTTTCACTGCTCCGTTTAGGCTGCTGTACACACGCTTGTTTTCCTTATGGAGACATATAAATCAATGGTTTTTAAGATTCTTACTTTTCAGGTATCTTCCCAGGCGTTGAATATGGGGTATTGAGTCCATTTTGTTGAGCAAGGAGTAGGTCCTGTCTATTATATATTTGGCTTATGGGACGGTATGTGTGCTAATTTCAATCTCTGGTTTTATGCAGCACCCCAACTCACCTTTCCCCATAAGCAAGCATAAGTTGGTTTTCTAAATTTGAGACCCTGTTCTGTTTTGTAATTCAGTTCATGTGTAGCCAAGTTTACATTCCATGTATTAGTGATATCTTATGATGTTTCTTTTTTGTGTGACTTATTTCTCGTAGAATCATCGTACCTGAATCCACTCATTATGCCGATAGGGACCTGATGACGTAGATTTCATTGCTGAGTGATATTCCATTGTACATGCGTACCACAACTTCTTTATCCATTTTTTGCTTTCTCGGATATTTAACTTGTACTGTAGACGAGGTTCTTGTAAACAGAGCCGTCCCAAACTTTGGGGTGGCTGTGTGATTTTGATTTTAATTTCCCTAAGCTATAGGACCATAAGTGGAAGTGCCATAGGCTGTGTTGCTTTGTTTCCTACGTGTTTCTGGAAACACCATACACTTCTCCAGAGTGGTTGTTGGGAATTTACATCCCACCCGTCAGCATAACAAGGCTCCCTGTTCTCCATGACCTGTCCTGCCTTTCTGGATTTTACACTTTTTTCAGATGGCCCTTTTGACCGGGGGGCAGTGAGACTTCATTGTAGTGCAGATTTCCTTTACACGCTTGCTTGGTTGGCCAAAAAGGGCGTATGCGTTTTTTCCTGAATATATTCAGGAAAAAACGCATACGCCCTTTTTGGCCAAGTGCATCATGGTCGACATTCTGCCTCTTCTCCTATGCTTTAAGTGCAATTCCAGTCTATCCCCTGAAATCGTGTTCCTGAAATTCTGCCCCGCTTTCAAGTCCTCTTCGAAGACTTACTTCAATACATTTTTGGACGATAGCTGTCATTCATAACTCTGCAGGTTTGTGAATTACAGTGCCCCTGAGCTCCTTTCTTCAACTCGGTTTCTTGTGAGCTGGCCACAAAACCGCAGGATTGCTTCAGGCCCTAATCTGTTTCCGGCAGAGCACCCTGAGCCTTTGTTTAATCCCTCTTCCTGGTGGGAAATGAGCATTCCTTTTGCCCGTGCAGACACCTACAGCTAGTCTCTCATTGGTTCTCCCTATTCCTTACATCTTGCGCAGAAATTGCAAATTGTGCCAAACAGGAGGTTAAAGGCACTGACTCTCCAAGTGGGGAGAGCGCTAGTAAAGCGTCTGGAATGGTGAACCCGAGTACCAGGGTTCGAAAACTGAGATGCATTTGAAAACGTTTCCCAATCACACGGTGGACCATACTCTGGGTTTCCCATGCATGTTTTAGCTGAAGGAAGAATCCCTTAAACCTGGAGAGTTTGGACCCATGGAATGGGTACCATGCAGTATGACTTCAAAGGGTCTGCGTTTGCTCACCGAACCTCACCAATGCTATCAGCCCGAAGTGTCCAGCCTTATGTCTCACCCAGCTCTGGATGTAGATGTGGTAAATCCAGGTTGCATCACATGCCCTGAATGAATTATTTAAGAATTGCTCTCTATTTCACTCTCATTGTGTTTTGTTTTTCTAATTCATTTTGATAATGGGATTTATTGGATTTTCTCTGCTGCGTTCATGCAGCTGTACACACGCTTGATTGTCTTAAGGAGACATATAAATCCATGGGTTTGAAGATTCTTACTAGTCAGGTGTATTCCTAGGCGTTGAATATGAGGTGTTGAGTCCATTTCGTTGAGCAAGGGGTAGGTCTTGACTATTACATATTTGGCTTATGGAAAGGTATCTGTGCTAATTTCTATCTCTGCTTTTATGCAGCACCCCAACTCACTTTTCCCCTTAAGCAAGCATAAGTTGGTTTTCTAAATTTGAGACCCTGTTCTGTTTTGTAATTCAGTTCATGTGTAGCCAAGTTTACATTCCGTGTATTAGTGATAACTTATGATGTTTCATTTTCTGTGTGACTTATTTCACTTAGAATCATCGTACCTGAATCCACTCATTATGCCGCGACGGGCCTGATGAAATAGATTTCATTGGTGAGTGATATTCATTTGTACGTACGTACCACACTTCTTTATCCATTTTTCGCTTTCTGGGATATTTAACTTGTTCCGTAGACGAGGTTCTTGTAAACAGAGCCGTCCGACACTTTGGGGTGGCTGTCTGTTTTTGATTTTAATTTCCGTGATCTATAAGACCATAAGTGGAAGTGCCGTAGTCTCCGTTGCTTTGTTTCTTAGGTGTTTCAGGAAACACCATACACTTCTCCAGAGTGGCTGTTGGCATTTACATCCCGCCCATCAGCATAACAAGGCTCCCTGTTCTCCATGGCCTGTCCTGTGTTTCTGGTTTTTACACTTTTTTCAGATGGCCCTTTTGACGAATGGGAAATGAGACTTCATTGTAGTGCGGATTTCCATTGCTCGAGTGCTTGGTTGGCCAAAAAGGGCATATGTGTTTTTTCCTGAATATATTCAGGAAAAAATGTTTACGCACTTTGGTCCAAGTGCATCACTGTCAATGATCTGCCGCTTTTCACATGCTTTAAATGCAATTCCAATCTACCTCCTGAAATATGATTCCTGCAATTCTGCCTCGTTTTCAAGTCCTCTTTGCAGACTTACTTCCATATATTTTTGCCAATAGCTGTCATTTATAACTCTGCAGGTTTGTGAATTACAGTGCCCGTGATTTCCTTTCTTAACTCGTTTCCTTGAAAACTGGCCACAGAGCCGCAGGTTTGCTTCAGGCCGTAATCAGGGTCCGGCACGGCACTCTGAGACTTTGGTTCATTCCACTTCCTGGTGGGAAATTACAGTTAAATGTGCCCCTCCAGACACCTGCCTCACTCCTAGCCCCTTGGTGATGTGTGTCCTCTGGTTTGAGGCCACATGTGCTGCGTTTCTCACCTTTGGCTGATGTGGCCCCACTGGTGTGAGGACACTCCTGCCTGGTTCCCATCCCCTTGGTGATGTGGGCCCTCCGGTGAGAGTCTGATCCTGGTTGGGTTCCTCACACTTCTGTGAGGTGGGCCCTCTTCTCTGAGGTCACTCCTGCCTGGCTGGTACACCCCGCCTTGGCGACGTCGGCCCTCTGGTGGGATTTGGTGCCTGCTGGGTGTCTCCTCCCCTCGGTAATGAGGGCCCTCTGGCGTCAGGCCCTGACTCCTGGGCTCCCAATATTTTCTTTTTTTTTTTTAAACATCTTTATTGGGGTATAATTGCTTTACAATTGTGTGTTAGTTTCTGCTTTATAACAAAGTGAATCAGTTATACATATACATATGTTCCCATGTGTCTTCCCTCTTGCGTCTCCCTCCCTCCCACTCTCCCTATCCCACCCCTCCAGGCTGTCACAAAGCACCGAGCTAATATCCCTGTGCCTTGCGGCTGCTTCCCCCTAGCTATCTACCTTACTACGTTTGTTAGTGTGTATATGTCCATGACTCTCTCTCACCCTGTCAAAGCTCACCCTTCCCCCTCCCCATATCCTCAAGTCCGTTCTCCAGTAGGTCTGCGTCTTTATTCCTGTCTTACCCCTAGGTTCTTCATGACATTTTTTTCCCCTTAAATTCCATATATATGCGTTAGCATACGGTATTTGTCTTTTTCTTTTTGACTTACTTCACTCTGTATGACAGACTCTAGGTCTATCCACCTCATTACAAATAGCTCAATTTCGTTTCTTTTTATGGCTGAGTAATATTCCATTGTATATATGTGCCACATCTTCTTTATCCATTCATCCGATGATGGGCGCTTAGGTTGTTTCCATCTCCGGGCTATTGTAAATAGAGCTGCAATGAACATTTTGGTACATGACTCTTTTTGAATTTTGGTTTTCTCAGGGTATATGCCCAGTAGTGGGATTGCTGGGTCATATGGTAATTCTATTTGTAGTTTTTTAAGGAACCTCCATACTGTTCTCCATAGTGGCTGAACCAATTCACATTCCCACCAGCAGTGCAAGAGTGTTCCCTTTTCTCCACACCCTCTCCAGCATTTATTGTTTCTAGATTTTTTGATGATGGCCATTCTGACTGGTGTGAGATGATATCTCATTGTAGTTTTGATTTGCATTTCTCTAATGATTAATGATGTTGAGCATTCTTTCATGTGTTTGTTGGCATTCTGTATATCTTCTTTGGAGAAATGTCTATTTAGGTCTTCTGCCCATTTTTGGATTGGGTTGTTTGTTTTTTTGTTATTGAGCTGCATGAGCTGCTTGTAAATTTTGGAGATTAAACCTTTGTCAGTTGCTTCATTTGCAAATATTTTCTCCCATTGTGAGGGTTGTCTTTTGGTCTTGATTATGGTTTCCTTTGCTGTGCAAAAGCTTTGAAGTTTCATTAGGTCCCATTTGTTTATTTTTGTTTTTATTTCCATTACTCTAGGAAGTGGGTCAGAAAGGATCTTGCTGTGATTTATGTCATAGAGTGTTCTGCCTATGTTTTCCTCTAAGAGTTTGATAGTTTCTGGCCTTACATTTAGGTCTTTAATCCATTTTGAGCTTATTTTTGTGTATGGTGTTAGGGAGTGATCTAATCTCATACTTTTACATGTACCTGTCCAGTTTTCCCAGCACCATTTATTGAAGAGGCTGTCCTTTCTCCACTGTACATTCCTGCCACCTTTATCAAAGATAAGGTGTCCATATGTGCGTGGGTTTATCGCTGGGCTTTCTATCCTGTTCCATTGATCTATATTTCTGTTTTTGTGCCAGTACCATACTGTCTTGATTACTGTAGCTTTGTAGTATAGTCTGAAGTCAGGGAGCCTGATTCCTCCAGCTCCTTTTTTCGTTCTCAAGATTGCTTTGGCTATTCGGGGTCTTTTGTGTTTCCATACAAATTGTGAAATTTTTTGTTCTAGTTCTGTGAAAAATGCCAGTGGTAGTTTGATAGGGATTGCAATGAATCTGTAGATTGCTTTGGGTAGTAGAGTCATTTTCACAATGTTGATTCTTCCCATCCAAGAACATGGTATATCTCTCCATCTATTTGTATCATCTTTAATTTCTTTCATCAGTGTCTTATAATTTTCTGCATACAGGTCTTTCGTCTCCTTAGGTAGGTTTATTCCTAGATATTTTATTCTTTTTGTTGCAATGGTAAATGGGAGTGTTTTCTTGATTTCACTTTCAGATTTTTCATCATTAGTATATAGGAATGCCAGAGATTTCTGTGCATTAACTTTGTATCCTGCTACTTTACCAAATTCATTGATTAGCTCTAGTAGTTTTCTGGTAGCATCTTTAGGATTCTCTATGTATAGTATCATGTCATCTGCAAACAGTGACAGCTTTACTTCTTCTTTTCCGATTTGGATTCCTTTTATTTCCTTTTCTTCTCTGATTGCTGTGGCTAAAACTTCCAAAACTATGTTGAATAAGAGTGGTGAGAGTGGGCAACCTTGTCTTGTTCCTGATCTTAGTGGAAATGCTTTCAGTTTTTCACCATTGAGGATGATGTTTGCTGTGGGCTTGTCATATATGGCCTTTATTATGTTGAGGAAAGTTCCCTCTATGCCTACTTTCTGCAGGGTTTTTAGCATAAATGGGTGTTGAATTTTGTCAAAAGCTTTCTCTGCATCTATTGAGATGATCATATGGTTTTTCTCTTTCAATTTGTTAATATGGTTTATCACATTGATAGATTTGCGTATATTGAAGAATCCTTGCATTCCTGGAATAAACCCCACTTGATCATGGTGTATGATCCTTTTAATGTGCTGTTGGATTCTGTTTGCTAGTATTTTGTTGAGGATTTTTGCATCTATGTTCATCAGTGATATTGGCCTGTAGTTTTCTTTCTTTGTGACATCCTTGTCTGGTTTTGGTATCAAGGTGATGGTGGCCTCGTAGAAGGAATTTGGGAGTGTTCCTCCCTCTGCTATATTTTGGAAGAGATTGAGAAGGATAGGTGTTAGCTCTTCTCTAAACGTTTGATAGAATTCACCTGTGAAGCCATCTGGTCCTGGGCTTTTGTTTGTTGGAAGATTTTTAATGACAGTTTCAATTTCAGTGCTTGTGATTGGTCTGTTCATATTTTCTATTTCTTCCTGATTCAGTCTTGGCAGGTTGTGCATTTCTAAGAATTTGTCCATTTCTTCCAGATTGTCCATTTTATTGGCATAGAGTTGCTTGTAGTAATCTCTTATGATTTTTTTTATTTCTGCAGTGTCAGTTGTTACTTCTCCTTTTTCATTTCTAATTCTATTGATTTGAGTCTTCTCCCTTTTTTTCTTGATGAGTCTGGCTAGTGGTTTATCTATTTTGTTTATCTTCTCAAAGAACCAGCTTTTAGTTTTATTGATCTTTGCTATCGTTTCCTTCATTTCTTTTTCATTTATTTCTGATCTGATTTTTATGATTTCTTTCCTTCTGCTAGCTTTGGGGGTTTTTTGTTCTTCTTTCTCTAATTGCTTGAGGTGCAAGGTTAGGTTGTTTATTCGAGATGTTTCCTGCTTCTTAAGGTGGGCTTGTATTGCTATAAACTTCCCCCTTAGAACTGCTTTTGCTGCATCCCATAGGTTTTGGGTCGTTGTGTCTCCATTGTCATTTGTTTCTAGGTATTTTTTTATTTCCTCTTTGATTTCTTCAGTGATCACTTCATTATTAAGTAGTGTATTGTTTAGCTTCCATGTGTTTGTATTTTTTACAGATCTTTTCCTGTAATTGATATCTAGTCTCATGGCGTTGTGGTCAGAAAAGATACTTGATACAATTTCAATTTTCTTAAATTTACCAAGGCTTGATTTGTGACCCAAGATATGATCTATCCTGGAGAATGTTCCATGAGCACTTGAGAAAAATGTGTATTCTGTTGTTTTTGGATGGAGTGTCCTATAAATATCAATTAAGTCCATCTTGTTTACTGTATCATTTAAAGCTTGTGTTTCCTTATTTATTTTCATTTTGGATGATCTGTCCATGGGTGAAAGTGGGGTGTTAAAGTCCCCTACTATGAATGTGTTACTGTCAATCTCCCCTTTTATGGCTGTTAGTATTTGCCTTATGTATTGAGGTGCTCCTATGTTGGGTGCATAAATATTTACAATTGTTATATCTTCTTCTTGAATCGATCCCTTGATCATTATGTAGTGTCCTTCTTTGTCTCTTGTAATAGTCCTTATTTTAAAGTCTATTTTGTCTGATATGAGAATTGCTACTCCAGCTTTCTTTTGGTTTCCATTTGCATGGAATATCTTTTTCCATCCCCTTATTTTCAGTCTGTATGTGTCTCTAGGTCTGAAGTGGGTCTCTTGTAGACAGCATATATAAGGGTCTTGTTTTTGTATCCATTCAGCCAATCTGTGTCTTTTGGTGGGAGCATTTAGTCCATTTACATTTAAGGTAATTATCGATATGTATGTTCCTATTCCCATTTTCTATATTGTTTTGGGTTCGTTATTATAGGTCTTTTCCTTCTCTTGTGTTCCTTGTCTAGAGAAGTTCCTTTAGCATTTGCTGTAAAGCTGGTTTGGTGGTGCTAAACTCTCTCAGCTTTTGCTTGTCTGTAAAGGTTTTAATTTCTCCATCAAATCTGAATGAGATCCTTGCTGGGTAAAGTAGCCTTGGTTGCAGGTTTTTCTCCTTCATCACTTTCAGTATGTCCTGCCACTCCCTTCTGGCTTGTAGGGTTTCTGCTGAGAGATCAGCTGTTAACCTTATGGGGATTCCCTTGTGTGTTATTTGCTGTTTTTCCCTTGCTGCTTTTAATATGCTTTCTTTGTATTTAATTTTTGACAGTTTGATTAATATGTGTCTTGGCGTATTTCTCCTTGTATTTATCCTGTATGGGACTCTCTGTGCTTCCTGGACTTGATTAACTATTTCCTTTCCCATATTAGGGAAGTTTTCAACTATAATCTCTTCAAATATTTTCTCAGTCCCTTTCTTTTTCTCTTCTTCTTCTGGAACCCCTATAATTCGAATGTTGGTGCGTTTAATGTTGTCCCAGAGGTCTCCGAGACTGTCCTCAGTTCTTTTCATTCTTTTTTCTTTATTCTGCTCTGCAGTAGTTATTTCCACTATTTTATCTTCCAGGTCACTTATCCGTTCTTCTGCCTCAGTTATTCTGTTATTGATCCCATCTAGAGTACTTTTAATTTCATTTATTGCGTTGTTCATCATTGCTTGTTTCACCTTTATTTCTTCTAGGTCCTTGTTAACTGCTTCTTGCATTTTGTCCATTCTACTTCCAAGATTTCGGATCATCCTTACTATCATTATTCTGAATTCTTTTTCAGGTAGACTGCCTATTTCCTCTTCATTTGTTAGGTCTGGTGCATTTTTATCTTGCTCCTTCATCTGCTGTGTGTTTTTCTGTCTTCTCATTTTGCTTATCTTACTGTGTTTGGGGTCTCCTTTTTGCAGGCTGCACGTTCGTAGTTCCCGTTGTTTTTGATGTCTGTCTCCAGTGGCTAAGGTTGTTTCAGTGGGTTGTGTAGGCTTCCTGGTGGAGGGGACTAGTGCCTGTGTTGTGGTGGATGAGGCTGGATCTTGTCTCTCTAGTGGGCAGGTTCACGTCTGGTGGTGTGTTTTGGGGTGTCTGTGGCCTTATTATGATTTTAGGCAGCCTCTCTGCTAATGGGTGGGGTTGTGTTCCTGTTTTGCTAGTTGTTTGGCATAGGTTGTCTAGCACTGTGGCTTGCTGGTCGTTGAGTGAAGCTGGGTGCTGGTGTTAAGATGGAGGTCACTGGGAGATTTCCACCGTTTAATATTATGTGGAGCTGGGAGGTCTCTTTTGACCAGTGTCCTGAAGTTGGCTCTCCTACCTCAGAGGCAGAGCCCTGACTCCTGGCTGGAGCACCAAGAGCCTTTCATCCACACGGCTCAGAATAAAAGGGAGAAAAAGTAGAGAGAATTAGTAGATGTATGAGGAAAGAAAGAAGGAAAGGAGGAAAGGAAGGAAGGAAGAAAGAAGCAAAGAAGGAAAGAAAGGAGGGAGGGAGGGAGGAAGGAAGGAAGGAAGGAAGGAAGGAGGGAAAGAAGGAAAAAAGACAGAAAGAAAGAAGATACAGTAAAAATAAAATAAAGTATAATATATTTATTGAATTAAAAAATATTTAGAAAAAAAAAAAAAAAAAAGAGAGACGGATAGAACCTTAGGACAAATGTTGGAAGCAAAGCTATACAGAGAAAATCTTATACAGAAGCATACACATACACCTTCACAAAAAGAGGTAAAGGGGGAAAAATCATAAATCTTGCTCTCAGAGACCACCTCCTCAATTTGGGGTGATTCGTTGTCTAAAGGAGGGAAGGACGGAAAGAAAGAAAGAAAGAAAGAAGGAACGACGGTAAAGTATAATAAAGTTATTACAATTAAAATTATTGAGAAAAAAAATTTTTTTTTTTAAAAACCATGGACGGATAGAGCCCTAGGACAAATGGTGGAAGCAAGAGTATACAGACAAGATCTCACACATAAGCATACACGTACACATTCACAAAAAGAGGAAAAGGGAAAAAAATCATAGATCTCGCTCCTAAATTCCACCTCTTCAATTTGGGATCATTTCTTGTCTATTCAGGTATTCCACAGATGCAGGGTATATCAAGTTGAATGTGGAGCTTTAATCCGCTGCTTCTGAGGCTGCTGGGGGAGATTTCCCTTTCTCTTCTTTGTTCTCACAGCTCACAGGAGCTCAGCTTTGGATTTGGCCCTGCCTCTGCGTGTAGGTCGCTGGAGGGCGTCTGTTTTTTGCTCAGACAGGAAAGGGTTAAAGGGGCCGCTAATTCGGGGGCTCAGGCTCACTCAGGCCGGGGGTGAGGGGGGGGAAGGAGGGGCACTGTGTGCGGGGCGGGCCTGCGGCGTCAGAGGCGGCGTGACGTTGCGGCAGAGGCCGGCGTGACGTTGCACCAGCCTGAGGCCCGCCGTGCGTTCTCCCGGGGAAGTTGTCCCTGGTTCCCGGGAACGTGGCAGTGGCGGGCTGCACAGGCTCCGCGGAAGAGGGGTGTGGAGGTTCCCGGGAACCTGGCAGGGGCGGGCTGCACAGGCCCCTTGGTGGCGGCAGCAGCAGCCCTAGCGTCTCCCGCCCGTCTCTGGGGTTCGCGCTTTTAGCCGCGGCTCGCGCCCGTCTCTGGGGTTCGCGCTTTTAGCCGCGGCTCGCGCCCGTCTCTGGAGTTCCTTTAAGCAGCGCTCTTAAACCCCTCTCCTCGCGCACCAGGAAACAAAGAGGGAAGAAAAAGTCTCTTGCCTCTTCGGCAGGTGCAGGCTTTTCCCCGAACTCCCTCCCGGCTAGTCGTGGTGCACTAACCCCTTCAGGCTATGTTCAAGCTGCCAACCCCAGTCCTCTCCCTGCGCTCCGTCCAAAACCGAAACCCGAGCTTCAGCTCGCAGCCCCGCCCGCCCGGGCGGGTGAGCAGACAAGCCTCTCGGGCTGGTGAGTGCCGGTCGGCACCGATCCTCTGTGCGGGAATCTCCCCGCTTTGCCCTCCGCACCTGTCGCTGTGCACTACTCCTCGGTCCCGAAGCCCCCCCCTCCGCCTCCCGCAGTCTCCGCCCGCGGAGGGGCTTCCAAGTGTGTGGAAACTTTTCCTCCTTCACAGCTCCCTCCTACTGGCGCAGGTGCCGTCCTTATTCTTTTGTCTCTGTTTTTTCTTTTGCCCTACCCAGGTACGTGGGGAGTTTCTTGCCTTTTGGGACGTCTGAGGTCTTCTGCCAGCCTTCAGTAGGTGTTCTGTAGGAGTTGTTCCACGTGTAGATGTATTTCTGGTGTATCCGTGGGGAGGAAGGCGATCTCCGCGTCTTACTCTTCCGTCATCTTCAAGGTCCCCCCTCTGTGTTTTGTTTTTGAAATTAATTTTGATAATGGGATTTTTCGGATCTTCACTGCTGCGTTTAGGCCGTTGTACACATGCTTGATTTCCTTATGGAGACATATAAATCCATGGGTTTTAAGATTCTTAATTGTCAGGTATCTTCCCAGGCGTTGAATATGGGGTGTTGAGTCCATTTCGTTGAGCAAGGAGTAGGTCTTGTCTATTATATATTTGGCTTATGGAACGGTATCTGTGCTAATTTCAATCTCTGGTTTTATGCAGCACCCCAACTCACCTTTCCCCATAAGCAAGCATAAGTTGGTTTTCTAAATTTGAAACCCTGTCCTGTTTTGTAATTCATTTCACGTGTAGCCAAGTTTACATTCCGTGTATTAGTGATATCTTATGATGTTTCTTTTTCTGTGTGACTTATTTCTCGTAGAATCATCGTACCTGAATCCACTCATTATGCCGCTACGGGCCTGATGACGTAGATTTAATTGCTGAGTGATATTCCATTGTACGTACGTACCACAATTTCTTTATCCATTTTTTGCTTTCTCGGATATTTAACTTGTACCGTAGACGAGGTTTTTGTAAACAGAGCCGTTCCAAACTTTGGGGTTGCTTTGTGTTTTTGATTTTAATTTCCCTAAGCTGTCGGACCATAAGTGGAAGTGCCATAGGCTCCGTTGCTTTGTTTTTTAGGCGTTTCAGGAAACACCATACACTTCTCCAGAGTGGCTGTTGGCAATTTACATCCCGCCCATCAGCATAACAAGGCTCCCTGTTCTCCATGACCTGTCCTGCCTTTCTGGATTTTAAACTTTTTTCAGATGGCCCTTTTGACCGGGGGGCAGTGAGACTTCATTGTAGTGCAGATTTCCTTTACACGCTTGCTTGGTTGTCCAAAAACGGCATATGCGTTTTTTCCTGAATATATTCAGGAAAAAACGCATACGCTCTTTTTGGCCAAGTGCATCATTGTCGACATTCTGCCTCGTTTCCTATGCTGTAAGTGCAATTCCAGTCTGCCCCCTGAAATAGTTTTCCTGAAATTCTGTCCCACTTTCAAGTCCTCTTCGAAGACTTACTTCAGTACATTTTTGGATGATAGCTGTCATTCATAACTCTGCAGGTTTGTGAATTACGGTGTCCCAGAGCTCCTTTCTTCAACTCGCTTTCTTGTGAGCTGGCCGCAAAACTGCAGGATTGCTTCAGGGACTAATCTGTTTCTGGCAGGGCACGCTGAGCCTTTGGTAAATTCCTTTTCCTGGTGGTAAATGAGCGTTCCAATTGCCCGTGCAGACAACTACAGCTAGTCTCTCATTGGTTCTCCCTATTCCTGTTCATCTTGCGCAGAAATTGCAAACTGTGCCAAACAGGAGGTTAAAGGCACTGACTCTCCAATTGGGGATAGTGTTAGTAAAGCGTCTGGAATGGTGAACCCGAGTACCAGGGGACGAAAACTGAGATGCATTTGAAAACGTTTCCCAATCACACGGTGGACCATACTCAGGGTTTCCCACGCATGTTTTACCTGAAGGAAGAATCCCTTAAACATGGAGATTTGGGACCCATGGAATGGATACCATGCAGGGTGACTTCAAAGGGTCTGCGTTTGCTCACCGAACCTCACCAATGCTATCAGCCCGAAGTGTCCAGCCTTATGTCTCACCCAGCTCTGGGTGTAGATGTGGGAAATCCAGGTTGCATCACAAGCCCTGAATGAATTATTTAAGAATTGCTCTCTATTTCACTGTCATTGTGTTTTGTTTTTGAAATTTATTTTGATAATGGGATTTATCGGATTTTCACTGCTGCGTTTAGGCCGCTGTACACTCGCTTGATTCCCTTATGGAGACATATAAATCCATGGCTTTTAAGATTCTTACTTGTCAGGTATCTTGCAAGGCGTTGAATATGGGGTGTTGAGTCCATTTCGTTGAGCAAGGAGTAGGTCTTGTCTATTATATATTTGGCTTATGGAACGGTATCTGTGCTAATTTCAATCTCTGGTTTTATGCAGCACCCCAACTCACCTTTCCCCATAAGCAAGCATAAGTTGGTTTTCTCAATTTGAGACCCTGTTCTGTTTTGTAATTCAGTTCATGTGTAGCCAAGTTTACATTCCGTGTATTAGTGATATCTTATGATGTTTCTTTTTCTGTGTGACTTATTTCTCGTAGAATCATCGTACCTGAATCCACTCATTATGCCGCTACGGGCCTGATGACGTAGATTTCATTGCTGAGTGATATTCCATTGTACGTGCGTACCACAACTGCTTTATACAGTTTTTGCTTTCTCGGATATTTAACTTGTACCGTAGACGAGGTTCTTGTAAACAGAGCCGTCCCAAACTTTGGGGTGGCTGTGTTTTTGATTTTAATTTCCCTAAGCTATAGGACCATAAGTGGAAGTGCCATAGGCTGTGTTGCTTTGTTTCCTACGTGTTTCAGGAAACACCATAAACTTCTCCAGAGTGGCTGTTGGCAATTTACATCACGCCCATCAGCATAACAAGGCTCCCTGT
This sequence comes from Delphinapterus leucas, assembly GCF_059928025.1. Lineage (NCBI taxonomy): Eukaryota > Metazoa > Chordata > Mammalia > Artiodactyla > Monodontidae > Delphinapterus > Delphinapterus leucas. The sequence goes on along the minus strand of NW_028322240.1, from coordinate 7,339,693 downwards.
TCTCCATGACCTGTCGTGCCTTTCTGGATTTTACACATTTTTCAGGTGGCCCTTTTGACCGGGGGGCAGTGAGACTACATTGTAGTGCAGATTTCCTTTAAACACTTGCTTCGTTGGCAAAAAAGTGCGTATGCGTTTTTATCTGAATATAATCAGGAAAAACCGCATACGCCCTTTATGGCCAAGTGCATCATTGTCGACATTCTGCCTCTTTTCGTATGCTTTAAGTGCAATTCCTGTCTACCCCTTGAAATCGTTTTCCTGAAATTCTGCCCCGCTTTCATGTCCTCTTCGAAGACTTACTTCAATACACTTTTGGACGATAGCTGTCATTCATAACTCTGCAGGTTTGTGAATTGCAGTGCCCCTGAGCTCCTTTCTTCAACTCTCTTTCTTGTGAGCTGGCCGCAAAACCGCAGGAGTGCTTCAGGCCATAATCTCTTTCCGGGGGGGAACGCTGAGCCTTTGTTTAATTCCTCTTCCTGGTCGGAAATGAACGTTCCATTTGCCCGTGCAGGCACCTACAGCTAGTCTCTCATTGGTTCTCCCTATTCCTGTACATCTTGCGCAGAAATTGCAAACTGTGCCAAACAGGAGGTTAATGGCACTGACTCTCCAAGTGGGGAGAGTGTTAGTAAAGCGTCTGGAATGATGAACCCGAGTACCAGGGGACGAAAACTGAGATGCATTTGAAAACGTTTCCCGGTCACCCAGTGCACTGTACTGTGGGTTTCCCATGCATGTTTTAGCTGAAGGAAGAATCCCTTAAACCTGGAGAGTTGGGACCCATGGAATGGGTACCATGCAGTATGACTTCAAAGGGTCTGCGTTTGCTCACCGAACCTCACCAATGCTATCAGCCCGAAGTGTCCAGCCTTATGTCTCACCCAGCTCTGGGTGTAGATGTGGTAAATCCAGGTTGCATCACAAGCCCTGAATGAATTATTTAAGAATTGCTCTCTATTTCACTGTCATTGTGTTTTGTTTTTGAAATTCATTTTGATAATGGGATTTATCGGATGTTCACTGCTGCGTTTAGGCCGCTGTACACACGCTTGATTTCCTTATGGAGACATATAAATCCATGGGTTTTAAGATTCTTACTTGTCAGGTATCTTCCCAAGCGTTGAATATGGGTTGTTGAGTCCATTTCGTTGAGCAAGGAGTAGGTCTTGTCTATTATATATTTGCCTTATGAAACGGTATCTGTGCTAATTTCAATCTCTGGTTTTATGCAGCACCCCAACTCACCTTTCCCCATAAGCAAGCATAAGTTGTTTTTCTCAATTTGAGACCCTGTTCTGTTTTGTAATTCAGTTCATGTGTAGCCAAGTTTACATTCCGTGTATTAGTGATATCTTATGATGTTTCTTTTTCTGTGTGACTTATTTCTCGTAGAATCATCGTACCTGAATCCACTCATTATGCCACAATGGGCCTGATGACGTAGATTTCATTGCTGAGTGATATTCCATTGTCCGTGCGTACCAGAACTTCTTTATTCATTTTTTGCTTTCTCGGATATTTAACTTGTACCGTAGAAAAGGTTTTGTAAACAGAGCCATCCCAAACTTTGGGGTGGCTGTGTGTTTTTGATTTTAATTTCCCTAAGCTATAGGACCATAAGTGGAAGTGACATAGGCTGTGTTGCGTTGTTTCCTACGTGTTTCAGGATACATCATACATTTCTCCAGAGTGGCTGTTGGCAATTTACATCCCGCCCATCAGCATAACAAGGCGCCCTGTTTTCCATGACCTGTCCTGTCTTTCTGGATTTTACACTTTTTTCAGATGGCCCTTTTGACCGGGGGGCAGTGAGACTTCATTGTAGTGCAGATTTCCTTTACACGCTTGCTTGGTTGGCCAAAAAGGGCGTATGCGTTTTTTCCTGAATATATTAAGGAAAAAACGCACACGCCCTTTTTGGCCAAGTGCATCATTGTTGACATTCTGCCTCTTTTCCTACGCTTTAAGTGCAATTCCAGTATACCCCCTGAAATCGTTTTCCTGAAATTCTGCCCCGCTTTCAAGTCCTCTTTTAAGACTTACTTCAGTACATTTTTGGACAATAGCTGTCATTCATAACTCTGCAGGTTTGTGAATTACAGTGCCCCTGAGCTCCTTTCTTCAACTCATTTTCTTGTGAGCTGGTGGCAAAAGCGCAGGATTGCTTCAGGCCCTAATATGTTTCCGGCCGGGCACGCTGAGCCTTTGGTTAATTCCTCTTCCTGATGGGAAATGATCGTTCAATTTGCCGGTGCAGACACCAACAGCTAGTCTCTCATTGGTTCTCCCTATGCCTGTTCATCTTGCGCAGAAATTGCAAACTGTGCCAAACAGGAGGTTAAAGGCACTGACTCTCCAAGTGGGGAGAGTGTTAGTAAAGCATCTGGAATGGTGAACCCGAGTACCAGGGGACGAAAACTGAGATGCATTTGAAAACGTTTCCCAATCACACGGTGGACCATACTATGGGTTTCCCATGCATGTTTTAGCTGAAGGAAGAATCCCTTAAACCTGTAGAGTTGGGACCCCTGGAATGGGTACCATGCAGTATGACTTCAAAGGGTCTGCGTTTGCTCACCGAACCTCACCAATGCTATCAGCCCGAAGTGTCCAGCCTTATGTCTCACCCAGCTCTGGGTGTAGATGTGGGAAATCCAGGTTGCATCACAAGCCCTGAATGAATTATTTAAGAATTGCTCTCTATTTCACTGTCATTTTGTTTTCTTTTTGAAATTTATTTTGATAATGGGATTTATCGGATTTTCACTGCTGCGTTTAGGCCGCTGTACACACGCTTGATTTCCTTATGGAGACATATAAATCCATGGGTTTTAAGATTCTTACTTGTCAGGTATCTTGCCAGGCGTTGAATATGGGGTGTTGAGTCCATTTCGTTGAGCAAGGAGTAGGTCTTGTCTATTATATATTTGGCTTATGGAACGGTATCTGTGCTAATTTCAATCTCTGGTTTTATGCAGCACCCCAACTCACCTTTCCCCATAAGCAAGCATAAGTTGGTTTTCTAAATTTGAGACCCTGTTCTGTTTTGTATTTCAGTTTACGTGTAGCCAAGGTTACATTCCGTGTATTAGTGATATCTTATGATGTTTCTTTGTCTGTGTGACTTATTTCTCGTAGAATCATCATACCTGAATCCACTAATTATGCCGCTACGGGCCTGATGACGTAGATTTCATTGCTGAGTGATATTCCATTGTACGTGCGTACCACAACTGCTTTATCCAATTTTTGCTTTCTCGGATATTTAACTTGTACCGTAGACGAGGTACTTGTAAACAGAGCCATCCCAAACATTGGGGTGGCTGTGTGTTTTTGATTTTAATTTCCCTAAGCTATAGGACCATAAGTGGAAGTGCCATAGGCTGTGTTGCTTTGTTTCCTACGTGTTTCAGGAAACACCATACACTTCTCCAGAGTGGCTGTTGGCAATTTACATCCCGCCCATCAGCATAACAAGGCTCCCTCTTCTCCATGACCTGTCGTGCCTTTCTGGATTTTACACATTTTTCAGATGGCCCTTTTGACCGGGGGGCAGTGAGACTTCATTGTAGTGCAAATTTCCTTTACACGCTTTCTTCGTTGGCCAAAATGGGCGTATGCGTTTTTACCTGAATATATTCAGGAAAAACCGCATACGCCCTTTTTGGCCAAGTGCATCATTGTCGACATTCTGCCTCTTTTCCTATGCTTTAAGTGCAATTCCAGTCTACCCCTTGAAATCGTTTTCCTGAAATTCTGCCCCGCTTTCATGTCCTCTTTGAAGACTTACTTCAATACATTTTTGGATGATAGCTGTCATTCATAACTCTGCAGGTTTGTGAATTGCAGTGCCCCTGAGCTCCTTTCTTCAACTCTCTTTCTTGTGAGCTGGCAGCAAACCGCAGGATTGCTTCAGGCCCTAATCTGTTTCCGGCAGAGCACCCTGAGCCTTTGTTTAATCCCTCTTCCTGGTGGGAAATGAGCATTCCTTTTGCCCGTGCAGACACCTACAGCTAGTCTCTCATTGGTTCTCCCTATTCCTTACATCTTGCGCAGAAATTGCAAATTGTGCCAAACAGGAGGTTAAAGGCACTGACTCTCCAAGTGGGGAGAGCGCTAGTAAAGCGTCTGGAATGGTGAACCCGAGTACCAGGGTTCGAAAACTGAGATGCATTTGAAAACGTTTCCCAATCACACGGTGGACCATACTCTGGGTTTCCCATGCATGTTTTAGCTGAAGGAAGAATCCCTTAAACCTGGAGAGTTTGGACCCATGGAATGGGTACCATGCAGTATGACTTCAAAGGGTCTGCGTTTGCTCACCGAACCTCACCAATGCTATCAGCCCGAAGTGTCCAGCCTTATGTCTCACCCAGCTCTGGATGTAGATGTGGTAAATCCAGGTTGCATCATATGCCCTGAATGAATTATTTAAGAATTGCTCTCTATTTCACTCTCATTGTGTTTTGTTTTTCTAATTCATTTTGATAATGGGATTTATTGGATTTTCTCTGCTGCGTTCATGCAGCTGTACACACGCTTGATTGTCTTAAGGAGACATATAAATCCATGGGTTTGAAGATTCTTACTAGTCAGGTGTATTCCTAGGCGTTGAATATGAGGTGTTGAGTCCATTTCGTTGAGCAAGGCGTAGGTCTTGACTATTACATATTTGGCTTATGGAAAGGTATCTGTGCTAATTTCTATCTCTGCTTTTATGCAGCACCCCAACTCACTTTTCCCCTTAAGCAAGCATAAGTTGGTTTTCTAAATTTGAGACCCTGTTCTGTTTTGTAATTCAGTTCATGTGTAGCCAAGTTTACATTCCGTGTATTAGTGATAACTTATGATGTTTCATTTTCTGTGTGACTTATTTCACTTAGAATCATCGTACCTGAATCCACTCATTATGCCGCGACAGGCCTGATGAAATAGATTTCATTGGTGAGTGATATTCATTTGTACGTACGTACCACACTTCTTTATCCATTTTTCGCTTTCTGGGATATTTAACTTGTTCCGTAGACGAGGTTCTTGTAAACAGAGCCGTCCGACACTTTGGGGTGGCTGTCTGTTTTTGATTTTAATTTCCGTGATCTATAAGACCATAAGTGGAAGTGCCGTAGTCTCCGTTGCTTTGTTTCTTAGGTGTTTCAGGAAACACCATACACTTCTCCAGAGTGGCTGTTGGCATTTACATCCCGCCCATCAGCATAACAAGGCTCCCTGTTCTCCATGGCCTGTCCTGTGTTTCTGGTTTTTACACTTTTTTCAGATGGCCCTTTTGACGAATGGGAAATGAGACTTCATTGTAGTGCGGATTTCCATTGCTCGAGTGCTTGGTTGGCCAAAAAGGGCATATGTGTTTTTTCCTGAATATATTCAGGAAAAAATGTTTACGCACTTTGGTCCAAGTGCATCACTGTCAATGATCTGCCGCTTTTCACATGCTTTAAATGCAATTCCAATCTACCTCCTGAAATATGATTCCTGCAATTCTGCCTCGTTTTCAAGTCCTCTTTGCAGACTTACTTCCATATATTTTTGCCAATAGCTGTCATTTATAACTCTGCAGGTTTGTGAATTACAGTGCCCGTGATTTCCTTTCTTAACTCGTTTCCTTGAAAACTGGCCACAGAACCGCAGGTTTGCTTCAGGCCGTAATCAGGGTCCGGCACGGCACTCTGAGACTTTGGTTCATTCCACTTCCTGGTGGGAAATTACAGTTAAATGTGCCCCTCCAGACACCTGCCTCACTCCTAGCCCCTTGGTGATGTGTGTCCTCTGGTTTGAGGCCACATGTGCTGCGTTCCTCACCTTTGGCTGATGTGGCCCCACTGGTGTGAGGACACTCCTGCCTGGTTCCCATCCCCTTGGTGATGTGGGCCCTCCGGTGAGAGTCTGATCCTGGTTGGGTTCCTCACACTTCTGTGAGGTGGGCCCTCTTCTCTGAGGTCACTCCTGCCTGGCTGGTACACCCCGCCTTGGCGACGTCGGCCCTCTGGTGGGATTTGGTGCCTGCTGGGTGTCTCCTCCCCTCGGTAATGAGGGCCCTCTGGCGTCAGGCCCTGACTCCTGGGCTCCCAATATTTTCTTTTTTTTTTTTAAACATCTTTATTGGGGTATAATTGCTTTACAATTGTGTGTTAGTTTCTGCTTTATAACAAAGTGAATCAGTTATACATATACATATGTTCCCATGTGTCTTCCCTCTTGCGTCTCCCTCCCTCCCACTCTCCCTATCCCACCCCTCCAGGCTGTCACAAAGCACCGAGCTAATATCCCTGTGCCTTGCGGCTGCTTCCCCCTAGCTATCTACCTTACTACGTTTGTTAGTGTGTATATGTCCATGACTCTCTCTCACCCTGTCAAAGCTCACCCTTCCCCCTCCCCATATCCTCAAGTCCGTTCTCCAGTAGGTCTGCGTCTTTATTCCTGTCTTACCCCTAGGTTCTTCATGACATTTTTTTCCCCTTAAATTCCATATATATGCGTTAGCATACGGTATTTGTCTTTTTCTTTTTGACTTACTTCACTCTGTATGACAGACTCTAGGTCTATCCACCTCATTACAAATAGCTCAATTTCGTTTCTTTTTATGGCTGAGTAATATTCCATTGTATATATGTGCCACATCTTCTTTATCCATTCATCCGATGATGGGCGCTTAGGTTGTTTCCATCTCCGGGCTATTGTAAATAGAGCTGCAATGAACATTTTGGTACATGACTCTTTTTGAATTTTGGTTTTCTCAGGGTATATGCCCAGTAGTGGGATTGCTGGGTCATATGGTAATTCTATTTGTAGTTTTTTAAGGAACCTCCATACTGTTCTCCATAGTGGCTGAACCAATTCACATTCCCACCAGCAGTGCAAGAGTGTTCCCTTTTCTCCACACCCTCTCCAGCATTTATTGTTTCTAGATTTTTTGATGATGGCCATTCTGACTGGTGTGAGATGATATCTCATTGTAGTTTTGATTTGCATTTCTCTAATGATTAATGATGTTGAGCATTCTTTCATGTGTTTGTTGGCATTCTGTATATCTTCTTTGGAGAAATGTCTATTTAGGTCTTCTGCCCATTTTTGGATTGGGTTGTTTGTTTTTTTGTTATTGAGCTGCATGAGCTGCTTGTAAATTTTGGAGATTAAACCTTTGTCAGTTGCTTCATTTGCAAATATTTTCTCCCATTGTGAGGGTTGTCTTTTGGTCTTGATTATGGTTTCCTTTGCTGTGCAAAAGCTTTGAAGTTTCATTAGGTCCCATTTGTTTATTTTTGTTTTTATTTCCATTACTCTAGGAAGTGGGTCAGAAAGGATCTTGCTGTGATTTATGTCATAGAGTGTTCTGCCTATGTTTTCCTCTAAGAGTTTGATAGTTTCTGGCCTTACATTTAGGTCTTTAATCCATTTTGAGCTTATTTTTGTGTATGGTGTTAGGGAGTGATCTAATCTCATACTTTTACATGTACCTGTCCAGTTTTCCCAGCACCATTTATTGAAGAGGCTGTCCTTTCTCCACTGTACATTCCTGCCACCTTTATCAAAGATAAGGTGTCCATATGTGCGTGGGTTTATCGCTGGGCTTTCTATCCTGTTCCATTGATCTATATTTCTGTTTTTGTGCCAGTACCATACTGTCTTGATTACTGTAGCTTTGTAGTATAGTCTGAAGTCAGGGAGCCTGATTCCTCCAGCTCCTTTTTTCGTTCTCAAGATTGCTTTGGCTATTCGGGGTCTTTTGTGTTTCCATACAAATTGTGAAATTTTTTGTTCTAGTTCTGTGAAAAATGCCAGTGGTAGTTTGATAGGGATTGCAATGAATCTGTAGATTGCTTTGGGTAGTAGAGTCATTTTCACAATGTTGATTCTTCCCATCCAAGAACATGGTATATCTCTCCATCTATTTGTATCATCTTTAATTTCTTTCATCAGTGTCTTATAATTTTCTGCATACAGGTCTTTCGTCTCCTTAGGTAGGTTTATTCCTAGATATTTTATTCTTTTTGTTGCAATGGTAAATGGGAGTGTTTTCTTGATTTCACTTTCAGATTTTTCATCATTAGTATATAGGAATGCCAGAGATTTCTGTGCATTAACTTTGTATCCTGCTACTTTACCAAATTCATTGATTAGCTCTAGTAGTTTTCTGGTAGCATCTTTAGGATTCTCTATGTATAGTATCATGTCATCTGCAAACAGTGACAGCTTTACTTCTTCTTTTCCGATTTGGATTCCTTTTATTTCCTTTTCTTCTCTGATTGCTGTGGCTAAAACTTCCAAAACTATGTTGAATAAGAGTGGTGAGAGTGGGCAACCTTGTCTTGTTCCTGATCTTAGTGGAAATGCTTTCAGTTTTTCACCATTGAGGATGATGTTTGCTGTGGGCTTGTCATATATGGCCTTTATTATGTTGAGGAAAGTTCCCTCTATGCCTACTTTCTGCAGGGTTTTTATCATAAATGGGTGTTGAATTTTGTCAAAAGCTTTCTCTGCATCTATTGAGATGATCATATGGTTTTTCTCTTTCAATTTGTTAATATGGTTTATCACATTGATAGATTTGCGTATATTGAAGAATCCTTGCATTCCTGGAATAAACCCCACTTGATCATGGTGTATGATCCTTTTAATGTGCTGTTGGATTCTGTTTGCTAGTATTTTGTTGAGGATTTTTGCATCTATGTTCATCAGTGATATTGGCCTGTAGTTTTCTTTCTTTGTGACATCCTTGTCTGGTTTTGGTATCAAGGTGATGGTGGCCTCGTAGAAGGAATTTGGGAGTGTTCCTCCCTCTGCTATATTTTGGAAGAGTTTGAGAAGGATAGGTGTTAGCTCTTCTCTAAACGTTTGATAGAATTCACCTGTGAAGCCATCTGGTCCTGGGCTTTTGTTTGTTGGAAGATTTTTAATGACAGTTTCAATTTCAGTGCTTGTGATTGGTCTGTTCATATTTTCTATTTCTTCCTGATTCAGTCTTGGCAGGTTGTGCATTTCTAAGAATTTGTCCATTTCTTCCAGATTGTCCATTTTATTGGCATAGAGTTGCTTGTAGTAATCTCTTATGATTTTTTTTATTTCTGCAGTGTCAGTTGTTACTTCTCCTTTTTCATTTCTAATTCTATTGATTTGAGTCTTCTCCCTTTTTTTCTTGATGAGTCTGGCTAGTGGTTTATCTATTTTGTTTATCTTCTCAAAGAACCAGCTTTTAGTTTTATTGATCTTTGCTATCGTTTCCTTCATTTCTTTTTCATTTATTTCTGATCTGATTTTTATGATTTCTTTCCTTCTGCTAGCTTTGGGGGTTTTTTGTTCTTCTTTCTCTAATTGCTTGAGGTGCAAGGTTAGGTTGTTTATTCGAGATGTTTCCTGCTTCTTAAGGTGGGCTTGTATTGCTATAAACTTCCCCCTTAGAACTGCTTTTGCTGCATCCCATAGGTTTTGGGTCGTTGTGTCTCCATTGTCATTTGTTTCTAGGTATTTTTTTATTTCCTCTTTGATTTCTTCAGTGATCACTTCATTATTAAGTAGTGTATTGTTTAGCTTCCATGTGTTTGTATTTTTTACAGATCTTTTCCTGTAATTGATATCTAGTCTCATGGCGTTGTGGTCAGAAAAGATACTTGATACAATTTCAATTTTCTTAAATTTACCAAGGCTTGATTTGTGACCCAAGATATGATCTATCCTGGAGAATGTTCCATGAGCACTTGAGAAAAATGTGTATTCTGTTGTTTTTGGATGGAGTGTCCTATAAATATCAATTAAGTCCATCTTGTTTAATGTATCATTTAAAGCTTGTGTTTCCTTATTTATTTTCATTTTGGATGATCTGTCCATGGGTGAAAGTGGGGTGTTAAAGTCCCCTACTATGAATGTGTTACTGTCAATCTCCCCTTTTATGGCTGTTAGTATTTGCCTTATGTATTGAGGTGCTCCTATGTTGGGTGCATAAATATTTACAATTGTTATATCTTCTTCTTGAATCGATCCCTTGATCATTATGTAGTGTCCTTCTTTGTCTCTTGTAATAGTCCTTATTTTAAAGTCTATTTTGTCTGATATGAGAATTGCTACTCCAGCTTTCTTTTGGTTTCCATTTGCATGGAATATCTTTTTCCATCCCCTTATTTTCAGTCTGTATGTGTCTCTAGGTCTGAAGTGGGTCTCTTGTAGACAGCATATATAAGGGTCTTGTTTTTGTATCCATTCAGCCAATCTGTGTCTTTTGGTGGGAGCATTTAGTCCATTTACATTTAAGGTAATTATCGATATGTATGTTCCTATTCCCATTTTCTATATTGTTTTGGGTTCGTTATTATAGGTCTTTTCCTTCTCTTGTGTTCCTTGTCTAGAGAAGTTCCTTTAGCATTTGCTGTAAAGCTGGTTTGGTGGTGCTAAACTCTCTCAGCTTTTGCTTGTCTGTAAAGGTTTTAATTTCTCCATCAAATCTGAATGAGATCCTTGCTGGGTAAAGTAGCCTTGGTTGCAGGTTTTTCTCCTTCATCACTTTCAGTATGTCCTGCCACTCCCTTCTGGCTTGTAGGGTTTCTGCTGAGAGATCAGCTGTTAACCTTATGGGGATTCCCTTGTGTGTTATTTGCTGTTTTTCCCTTGCTGCTTTTAATATGCTTTCTTTGTATTTAATTTTTGACAGTTTGATTAATATGTGTCTTGGCGTATTTCTCCTTGTATTTATCCTGTATGGGACTCTCTGTGCTTCCTGGACTTGATTAACTATTTCCTTTCCCATATTAGGGAAGTTTTCAACTATAATCTCTTCAAATATTTTCTCAGTCCCTTTCTTTTTCTCTTCTTCTTCTGGAACCCCTATAATTCGAATGTTGGTGCGTTTAATGTTGTCCCAGAGGTCTCCGAGACTGTCCTCAGTTCTTTTCATTCTTTTTTCTTTATTCTGCTCTGCAGTAGTTATTTCCACTATTTTATCTTCCAGGTCACTTATCCGTTCTTCTGCCTCAGTTATTCTGTTATTGATCCCATCTAGAGTACTTTTAATTTCATTTATTGCGTTGTTCATCATTGCTTGTTTCACCTTTATTTCTTCTAGGTCCTTGTTAACTGCTTCTTGCATTTTGTCCATTCTACTTCCAAGATTTCGGATCATCCTTACTATCATTATTCTGAATTCTTTTTCAGGTAGACTGCCTATTTCCTCTTCATTTGTTAGGTCTGGTGCATTTTTATCTTGCTCCTTCATCTGCTGTGTGTTTTTCTGTCTTCTCATTTTGCTTATCTTACTGTGTTTGGGGTCTCCTTTTTGCAGGCTGCACGTTCGTAGTTCCCGTTGTTTTTGATGTCTGTCTCCAGTGGCTAAGGTTGTTTCAGTGGGTTGTGTAGGCTTCCTGGTGGAGGGGACTAGTGCCTGTGTTGTGGTGGATGAGGCTGGATCTTGTCTCTCTAGTGGGCAGGTTCACGTCTGGTGGTGTGTTTTGGGGTGTCTGTGGCCTTATTATGATTTTAGGCAGCCTCTCTGCTAATGGGTGGGGTTGTGTTCCTGTTTTGCTAGTTGTTTGGCATAGGTTGTCTAGCACTGTGGCTTGCTGGTCGTTGAGTGAAGCTGGGTGCTGGTGTTAAGATGGAGGTCACTGGGAGATTTCCACCGTTTAATATTATGTGGAGCTGGGAGGTCTCTTTTGACCAGTGTCCTGAAGTTGGCTCTCCTACCTCAGAGGCAGAGCCCTGACTCCTGGCTGGAGCACCAAGAGCCTTTCATCCACACGGCTCAGAATAAAAGGGAGAAAAAGTAGAGAGAATTAGTAGATGTATGAGGAAAGAAAGAAGGAAAGGAGGAAAGGAAGGAAGGAAGAAAGAAGCAAAGAAGGAAAGAAAGGAGGGAGGGAGGGAGGAAGGAAGGAAGGAAGGAAGGAAGGAGGGAAAGAAGGAAAAAAGACAGAAAGAAAGAAGATACAGTAAAAATAAAATAAAGTATAATATATTTATTGAATTAAAAAATATTTAGAAAAAAAAAAAAAAAGAGAGACGGATAGAACCTTAGGACAAATGTTGGAAGCAAAGCTATACAGAGAAAATCTTATACAGAAGCATACACATACACCTTCACAAAAAGAGGTAAAGGGGGAAAAATCATAAATCTTGCTCTCAGAGACCACCTCCTCAATTTGGGGTGATTCGTTGTCTAAAGGAGGGAAGGACGGAAAGAAAGAAAGAAAGAAAGAAGGAACGACGGTAAAGTATAATAAAGTTATTACAATTAAAATTATTGAGAAAAAAAAATTTTTTTTTTAAAAACCATGGACGGATAGAGCCCTAGGACAAATGGTGGAAGCAAGAGTATACAGACAAGATCTCACACATAAGCATACACGTACACATTCACAAAAAGAGGAAAAGGGAAAAAAATCATAGATCTCGCTCCTAAATTCCACCTCTTCAATTTGGGATCATTTCTTGTCTATTCAGGTATTCCACAGATGCAGGGTATATCAAGTTGATTGTGGAGCTTTAATCCGCTGCTTCTGAGGCTGCTGGGGGAGATTTCCCTTTCTCTTCTTTGTTCTCACAGCTCACAGGAGCTCAGCTTTGGATTTGGCCCTGCCTCTGCGTGTAGGTCGCTGGAGGGCGTCTGTTTTTTGCTCAGACAGGAAAGGGTTAAAGGGGCCGCTAATTCGGGGGCTCAGGCTCACTCAGGCCGGGGGTGAGGGGGGGGAAGGAGGGGCACTGCGTGCGGGGCGGGCCTGCGGCGTCAGAGGCAGCGTGACGTTGCGGCAGAGGCCGGCGTGACGTTGCACCAGCCTGAGGCCCGCCGTGCGTTCTCCCGGGGAAGTTGTCCCTGGTTCCCGGGAACCTGGCAGTGGCGGCCTGCACAGGCTCCGCGGAAGAGGGGTGTGGAGGTTCCCGGGAACCTGGCAGGGGCGGGCTGCACAGGCCCCTTGGTGGCGGCAGCAGCAGCCCTAGCGTCTCCCGCCCATCTCTGGGGTCCGCGCTTTTAGCCGCGGCTCGCGCCCGTCTCTGGGGTTCGCGCTTTTAGCCGCGGCTCGCGCCCGTCTCTGGGGTTCGCGCTTTTAGCCGCGGCTCGCGCCCGTCTCTGGAGTTCCTTTAAGCAGCGCTCTTAAACCCCTTTCCTCGCGCACCAGGAAACAAAGAGGGAAGAAAAAGTCTCTTGCCTCTTCGGCAGGTGCAGGCTTTTCCCCGAACTCCCTCCCGGCTAGTCGTGGTGCACTAACCCCTTCAGGCTATGTTCAAGCCGCCAACCCCAGTCCTCTCCCTGCGCTCCGTCCAAAACCGAAACCCGAGCTTCAGCTCGCAGCCCCGCCCGCCCGGGCGGGTGAGCAGACAAGCCTCTCGGGCTGGTGAGTGCCGGTCGGCACCGATCCTCTGTGCGGGAATCTCCCCGCTTTGCCCTCCGCACCCGTCGCTGTGCACTACTCCTCGGTCCCGAAGCCCCCCCCTCCGCCTCCCGCAGTCTCCGCCCGCGGAGGGGCTTCCAAGTGTGTGGAAACTTTTCCTCCTTCACAGCTCCCTCCTACTGGCGCAGGTGCCGTCCTTATTCTTTTGTCTCTGTTTTTTCTTTTGCCCTACCCAGGTACGTGGGGAGTTTCTTGCCTTTTGGGACATCTGAGGTCTTCTGCCAGCCTTCAGTAGGTGTTCTGTAGGAGTTGTTCCACGTGTAGATGTATTTCTGGTGTATCCGTGGGGAGGAAGGCGATCTCCGCGTCTTACTCTTCCGTCATCTTCAAGGTCCCCCCTCTGTGTTTTGTTTTTGAAATTAATTTTGATAATGGGATTTTTCGGATCTTCACTGCTGCGTTTAGGCCGTTGTACACATGCTTGATTTCCTTATGGAGACATATAAATCCATGGGTTTTAAGATTCTTAATTGTCAGGTATCTTCCCAGGCGTTGAATATGGGGTGTTGAGTCCATTTCGTTGAGCAAGGAGTAGGTCTTGTCTATTATATATTTGGCTTATGGAACGGTATCTGTGCTAATTTCAATCTCTGGTTTTATGCAGCACCCCAACTCACCTTTCCCCATAAGCAAGCATAAGTTGGTTTTCTAAATTTGAAACCCTGTCCTGTTTTGTAATTCATTTCACGTGTAGCCAAGTTTACATTCCGTGTATTAGTGATATCTTATGATGTTTCTTTTTCTGTGTGACTTATTTCTCGTAGAATCATCGTACCTGAATCCACTCATTATGCCGCTACGGGCCTGATGACGTAGATTTAATTGCTGAGTGATATTCCATTGTACGTACGTACCACACTTCTTTATCCATTTTTCGCTTTCTGGGATATTTAACTTGTTCCGTAGACGAGGTTCTTGTAAACAGAGCCGTCCGACACTTTGGGGTGGCTGTCTGTTTTTGATTTTAATTTCCGTGATCTATAAGACCATAAGTGGAAGTGCCGTAGTCTCCGTTGCTTTGTTTCTTAGGTGTTTCAGGAAACACCATACACTTCTCCAGAGTGGCTGTTGGCATTTACATCCCGCCCATCAGCATAACAAGGCTCCCTGTTCTCCATGGCCTGTCCTGTGTTTCTGGTTTTTACACTTTTTTCAGATGGCCCTTTTGACGAATGGGAAATGAGACTTCATTGTAGTGCGGATTTCCATTGCTCGAGTGCTTGGTTGGCCAAAAAGGGCATATGTGTTTTTTCCTGAATATATTCAGGAAAAAATGTTTACGCACTTTGGTCCAAGTGCATCACTGTCAATGATCTGCCGCTTTTCACATGCTTTAAATGCAATTCCAATCTACCTCCTGAAATATGATTCCTGCAATTCTGCCTCGTTTTCAAGTCCTCTTTGCAGACTTACTTCCATATATTTTTGCCAATAGCTGTCATTTATAACTCTGCAGGTTTGTGAATTACAGTGCCCGTGATTTCCTTTCTTAACTCGTTTCCTTGAAAACTGGCCACAGAACCGCAGGTTTGCTTCAGGCCGTAATCAGGGTCCGGCACGGCACTCTGAGACTTTGGTTCATTCCACTTCCTGGTGGGAAATTACAGTTAAATGTGCCCCTCCAGACACCTGCCTCACTCCTAGCCCCTTGGTGATGTGTGTCCTCTGGTTTGAGGCCACATGTGCTGCGTTCCTCACCTTTGGCTGATGTGGCCCCACTGGTGTGAGGACACTCCTGCCTGGTTCCCATCCCCTTGGTGATGTGGGCCCTCCGGTGAGAGTCTGATCCTGGTTGGGTTCCTCACACTTCTGTGAGGTGGGCCCTCTTCTCTGAGGTCACTCCTGCCTGGCTGGTACACCCCGCCTTGGCGACGTCGGCCCTCTGGTGGGATTTGGTGCCTGCTGGGTGTCTCCTCCCCTCGGTAATGAGGGCCCTCTGGCGTCAGGCCCTGACTCCTGGGCTCCCAATATTTTCTTTTTTTTTTTTAAACATCTTTATTGGGGTATAATTGCTTTACAATTGTGTGTTAGTTTCTGCTTTATAACAAAGTGAATCAGTTATACATATACATATGTTCCCATGTGTCTTCCCTCTTGCGTCTCCCTCCCTCCCACTCTCCCTATCCCACCCCTCCAGGCTGTCACAAAGCACCGAGCTAATATCCCTGTGCCTTGCGGCTGCTTCCCCCTAGCTATCTACCTTACTACGTTTGTTAGTGTGTATATGTCCATGACTCTCTCTCACCCTGTCAAAGCTCACCCTTCCCCCTCCCCATATCCTCAAGTCCGTTCTCCAGTAGGTCTGCGTCTTTATTCCTGTCTTACCCCTAGGTTCTTCATGACATTTTTTTCCCCTTAAATTCCATATATATGCGTTAGCGTACGGTATTTGTCTTTTTCTTTTTGACTTACTTCACTCTGTATGACAGACTCTAGGTCTATCCACCTCATTACAAATAGCTCAATTTCGTTTCTTTTTATGGCTGAGTAATATTCCATTGTATATATGTGCCACATCTTCTTTATCCATTCATCCGATGATGGGCGCTTAGGTTGTTTCCATCTCCGGGCTATTGTAAATAGAGCTGCAATGAACATTTTGGTACATGACTCTTTTTGAATTTTGGTTTTCTCAGGGTATATGCCCAGTAGTGGGATTGCTGGGTCATATGGTAATTCTATTTGTAGTTTTTTAAGGAACCTCCATACTGTTCTCCATAGTGGCTGAACCAATTCACATTCCCACCAGCAGTGCAAGAGTGTTCCCTTTTCTCCACACCCTCTCCAGCATTTATTGTTTCTAGATTTTTTGATGATGGCCATTCTGACTGGTGTGAGATGATATCTCATTGTAGTTTTGATTTGCATTTCTCTAATGATTAATGATGTTGAGCATTCTTTCATGTGTTTGTTGGCATTCTGTATATCTTCTTTGGAGAAATGTCTATTTAGGTCTTCTGCCCATTTTTGGATTGGGTTGTTTGTTTTTTTGTTATTGAGCTGCATGAGCTGCTTGTAAATTTTGGAGATTAAACCTTTGTCAGTTGCTTCATTTGCAAATATTTTCTCCCATTGTGAGGGTTGTCTTTTGGTCTTGATTATGGTTTCCTTTGCTGTGCAAAAGCTTTGAAGTTTCATTAGGTCCCATTTGTTTATTTTTGTTTTTATTTCCATTACTCTAGGAAGTGGGTCAGAAAGGATCTTGCTGTGATTTATGTCATAGAGTGTTCTGCCTATGTTTTCCTCTAAGAGTTTGATAGTTTCTGGCCTTACATTTAGGTCTTTAATCCATTTTGAGCTTATTTTTGTGTATGGTGTTAGGGAGTGATCTAATCTCATACTTTTACATGTACCTGTCCAGTTTTCCCAGCACCATTTATTGAAGAGGCTGTCCTTTCTCCACTGTACATTCCTGCCACCTTTATCAAAGATAAGGTGTCCATATGTGCGTGGGTTTATCGCTGGGCTTTCTATCCTGTTCCATTGATCTATATTTCTGTTTTTGTGCCAGTACCATACTGTCTTGATTACTGTAGCTTTGTAGTATAGTCTGAAGTCAGGGAGCCTGATTCCTCCAGCTCCTTTTTTCGTTCTCAAGATTGCTTTGGCTATTCGGGGTCTTTTGTGTTTCCATACAAATTGTGAAATTTTTTGTTCTAGTTCTGTGAAAAATGCCAGTGGTAGTTTGATAGGGATTGCAATGAATCTGTAGATTGCTTTGGGTAGTAGAGTCATTTTCACAATGTTGATTCTTCCCATCCAAGAACATGGTATATCTCTCCATCTATTTGTATCATCTTTAATTTCTTTCATCAGTGTCTTATAATTTTCTGCATACAGGTCTTTCGTCTCCTTAGGTAGGTTTATTCCTAGATATTTTATTCTTTTTGTTGCAATGGTAAATGGGAGTGTTTTCTTGATTTCACTTTCAGATTTTTCATCATTAGTATATAGGAATGCCAGAGATTTCTGTGCATTAACTTTGTATCCTGCTACTTTACCAAATTCATTGATTAGCTCTAGTAGTTTTCTGGTAGCATCTTTAGGATTCTCTATGTATAGTATCATGTCATCTGCAAACAGTGACAGCTTTACTTCTTCTTTTCCGATTTGGATTCCTTTTATTTCCTTTTCTTCTCTGATTGCTGTGGCTAAAACTTCCAAAACTATGTTGAATAAGAGTGGTGAGAGTGGGCAACCTTGTCTTGTTCCTGATCTTAGTGGAAATGCTTTCAGTTTTTCACCATTGAGGATGATGTTTGCTGTGGGCTTGTCATATATGGCCTTTATTATGTTGAGGAAAGTTCCCTCTATGCCTACTTTCTGCAGGGTTTTTATCATAAATGGGTGTTGAATTTTGTCAAAAGCTTTCTCTGCATCTATTGAGATGATCATATGGTTTTTCTCTTTCAATTTGTTAATATGGTTTATCACATTGATAGATTTGCGTATATTGAAGAATCCTTGCATTCCTGGAATAAACCCCACTTGATCATGGTGTATGATCCTTTTAATGTGCTGTTGGATTCTGTTTGCTAGTATTTTGTTGAGGATTTTTGCATCTATGTTCATCAGTGATATTGGCCTGTAGTTTTCTTTCTTTGTGACATCCTTGTCTGGTTTTGGTATCAAGGTGATGGTGGCCTCGTAGAAGGAATTTGGGAGTGTTCCTCCCTCTGCTATATTTTGGAAGAGTTTGAGAAGGATAGGTGTTAGCTCTTCTCTAAACGTTTGATAGAATTCACCTGTGAAGCCATCTGGTCCTGGGCTTTTGTTTGTTGGAAGATTTTTAATGACAGTTTCAATTTCAGTGCTTGTGATTGGTCTGTTCATATTTTCTATTTCTTCCTGATTCAGTCTTGGCAGGTTGTGCATTTCTAAGAATTTGTCCATTTCTTCCAGATTGTCCATTTTATTGGCATAGAGTTGCTTGTAGTAATCTCTTATGATTTTTTTTATTTCTGCAGTGTCAGTTGTTACTTCTCCTTTTTCATTTCTAATTCTATTGATTTGAGTCTTCTCCCTTTTTTTCTTGATGAGTCTGGCTAGTGGTTTATCTATTTTGTTTATCTTCTCAAAGAACCAGCTTTTAGTTTTATTGATCTTTGCTATCGTTTCCTTCATTTCTTTTTCATTTATTTCTGATCTGATTTTTATGATTTCTTTCCTTCTGCTAGCTTTGGGGGTTTTTTGTTCTTCTTTCTCTAATTGCTTGAGGTGCAAGGTTAGGTTGTTTATTCGAGATGTTTCCTGCTTCTTAAGGTGGGCTTGTATTGCTATAAACTTCCCCCTTAGAACTGCTTTTGCTGCATCCCATAGGTTTTGGGTCGTTGTGTCTCCATTGTCATTTGTTTCTAGGTATTTTTTTATTTCCTCTTTGATTTCTTCAGTGATCACTTCATTATTAAGTAGTGTATTGTTTAGCTTCCATGTGTTTGTATTTTTTACAGATCTTTTCCTGTAATTGATATCTAGTCTCATGGCGTTGTGGTCAGAAAAGATACTTGATACAATTTCAATTTTCTTAAATTTACCAAGGCTTGATTTGTGACCCAAGATATGATCTATCCTGGAGAATGTTCCATGAGCACTTGAGAAAAATGTGTATTCTGTTGTTTTTGGATGGAGTGTCCTATAAATATCAATTAAGTCCATCTTGTTTAATGTATCATTTAAAGCTTGTGTTTCCTTATTTATTTTCATTTTGGATGATCTGTCCATGGGTGAAAGTGGGGTGTTAAAGTCCCCTACTATGAATGTGTTACTGTCAATCTCCCCTTTTATGGCTGTTAGTATTTGCCTTATGTATTGAGGTGCTCCTATGTTGGGTGCATAAATATTTACAATTGTTATATCTTCTTCTTGAATCGATCCCTTGATCATTATGTAGTGTCCTTCTTTGTCTCTTGTAATAGTCCTTATTTTAAAGTCTATTTTGTCTGATATGAGAATTGCTACTCCAGCTTTCTTTTGGTTTCCATTTGCATGGAATATCTTTTTCCATCCCCTTATTTTCAGTCTGTATGTGTCTCTAGGTCTGAAGTGGGTCTCTTGTAGACAGCATATATAAGGGTCTTGTTTTTGTATCCATTCAGCCAATCTGTGTCTTTTGGTGGGAGCATTTAGTCCATTTACATTTAAGGTAATTATCGATATGTATGTTCCTATTCCCATTTTCTATATTGTTTTGGGTTCGTTATTATAGGTCTTTTCCTTCTCTTGTGTTCCTTGTCTAGAGAAGTTCCTTTAGCATTTGCTGTAAAGCTGGTTTGGTGGTGCTAAACTCTCTCAGCTTTTGCTTGTCTGTAAAGGTTTTAATTTCTCCATCAAATCTGAATGAGATCCTTGCTGGGTAAAGTAGCCTTGGTTGCAGGTTTTTCTCCTTCATCACTTTCAGTATGTCCTGCCACTCCCTTCTGGCTTGTAGGGTTTCTGCTGAGAGATCAGCTGTTAACCTTATGGGGATTCCCTTGTGTGTTATTTGCTGTTTTTCCCTTGCTGCTTTTAATATGCTTTCTTTGTATTTAATTTTTGACAGTTTGATTAATATGTGTCTTGGCGTATTTCTCCTTGTATTTATCCTGTATGGGACTCTCTGTGCTTCCTGGACTTGATTAACTATTTCCTTTCCCATATTAGGGAAGTTTTCAACTATAATCTCTTCAAATATTTTCTCAGTCCCTTTCTTTTTCTCTTCTTCTTCTGGAACCCCTATAATTCGAATGTTGGTGCGTTTAATGTTGTCCCAGAGGTCTCCGAGACTGTCCTCAGTTCTTTTCATTCTTTTTTCTTTATTCTGCTCTGCAGTAGTTATTTCCACTATTTTATCTTCCAGGTCACTTATCCGTTCTTCTGCCTCAGTTATTCTGTTATTGATCCCATCTAGAGTACTTTTAATTTCATTTATTGCGTTGTTCATCATTGCTTGTTTCACCTTTATTTCTTCTAGGTCCTTGTTAACTGCTTCTTGCATTTTGTCCATTCTACTTCCAAGATTTCGGATCATCCTTACTATCATTATTCTGAATTCTTTTTCAGGTAGACTGCCTATTTCCTCTTCATTTGTTAGGTCTGGTGCATTTTTATCTTGCTCCTTCATCTGCTGTGTGTTTTTCTGTCTTCTCATTTTGCTTATCTTACTGTGTTTGGGGTCTCCTTTTTGCAGGCTGCACGTTCGTAGTTCCCGTTGTTTTTGATGTCTGTCTCCAGTGGCTAAGGTTGTTTCAGTGGGTTGTGTAGGCTTCCTGGTGGAGGGGACTAGTGCCTGTGTTGTGGTGGATGAGGCTGGATCTTGTCTCTCTAGTGGGCAGGTTCACGTCTGGTGGTGTGTTTTGGGGTGTCTGTGGCCTTATTATGATTTTAGGCAGCCTCTCTGCTAATGGGTGGGGTTGTGTTCCTGTTTTGCTAGTTGTTTGGCATAGGTTGTCTAGCACTGTGGCTTGCTGGTCGTTGAGTGAAGCTGGGTGCTGGTGTTAAGATGGAGGTCACTGGGAGATTTCCACCGTTTAATATTATGTGGAGCTGGGAGGTCTCTTTTGACCAGTGTCCTGAAGTTGGCTCTCCTACCTCAGAGGCAGAGCCCTGACTCCTGGCTGGAGCACCAAGAGCCTTTCATCCACACGGCTCAGAATAAAAGGGAGAAAAAGTAGAGAGAATTAGTAGATGTATGAGGAAAGAAAGAAGGAAAGGAGGAAAGGAAGGAAGGAAGAAAGAAGCAAAGAAGGAAAGAAAGGAGGGAGGGAGGGAGGAAGGAAGGAAGGAAGGAAGGAAGGAGGGAAAGAAGGAAAAAAGACAGAAAGAAAGAAGATACAGTAAAAATAAAATAAAGTATAATATATTTATTGAATTAAAAAATATTTAGAAAAAAAAAAAAAAAAAGAGAGACGGATAGAACCTTAGGACAAATGTTGGAAGCAAAGCTATACAGAGAAAATCTTATACAGAAGCATACACATACACCTTCACAAAAAGAGGTAAAGGGGGAAAAATCATAAATCTTGCTCTCAGAGACCACCTCCTCAATTTGGGGTGATTCGTTGTCTAAAGGAGGGAAGGACGGAAAGAAAGAAAGAAAGAAAGAAGGAACGACGGTAAAGTATAATAAAGTTATTACAATTAAAATTATTGAGAAAAAAAAATTTTTTTTTTAAAAACCATGGACGGATAGAGCCCTAGGACAAATGGTGGAAGCAAGAGTATACAGACAAGATCTCACACATAAGCATACACGTACACATTCACAAAAAGAGGAAAAGGGAAAAAAATCATAGATCTCGCTCCTAAATTCCACCTCTTCAATTTGGGATCATTTCTTGTCTATTCAGGTATTCCACAGATGCAGGGTATATCAAGTTGATTGTGGAGCTTTAATCCGCTGCTTCTGAGGCTGCTGGGGGAGATTTCCCTTTCTCTTCTTTGTTCTCACAGCTCACAGGAGCTCAGCTTTGGATTTGGCCCTGCCTCTGCGTGTAGGTCGCTGGAGGGCGTCTGTTTTTTGCTCAGACAGGAAAGGGTTAAAGGGGCCGCTAATTCGGGGGCTCAGGCTCACTCAGGCCGGGGGTGAGGGGGGGGAAGGAGGGGCACTGCGTGCGGGGCGGGCCTGCGGCGTCAGAGGCAGCGTGACGTTGCGGCAGAGGCCGGCGTGACGTTGCACCAGCCTGAGGCCCGCCGTGCGTTCTCCCGGGGAAGTTGTCCCTGGTTCCCGGGAACCTGGCAGTGGCGGCCTGCACAGGCTCCGCGGAAGAGGGGTGTGGAGGTTCCCGGGAACCTGGCAGGGGCGGGCTGCACAGGCCCCTTGGTGGCGGCAGCAGCAGCCCTAGCGTCTCCCGCCCATCTCTGGGGTCCGCGCTTTTAGCCGCGGCTCGCGCCCGTCTCTGGGGTTCGCGCTTTTAGCCGCGGCTCGCGCCCGTCTCTGGGGTTCGCGCTTTTAGCCGCGGCTCGCGCCCGTCTCTGGAGTTCCTTTAAGCAGCGCTCTTAAACCCCTTTCCTCGCGCACCAGGAAACAAAGAGGGAAGAAAAAGTCTCTTGCCTCTTCGGCAGGTGCAGGCTTTTCCCCGAACTCCCTCCCGGCTAGTCGTGGTGCACTAACCCCTTCAGGCTATGTTCAAGCCGCCAACCCCAGTCCTCTCCCTGCGCTCCGTCCAAAACCGAAACCCGAGCTTCAGCTCGCAGCCCCGCCCGCCCGGGCGGGTGAGCAGACAAGCCTCTCGGGCTGGTGAGTGCCGGTCGGCACCGATCCTCTGTGCGGGAATCTCCCCGCTTTGCCCTCCGCACCCGTCGCTGTGCACTACTCCTCGGTCCCGAAGCCCCCCCCTCCGCCTCCCGCAGTCTCCGCCCGCGGAGGGGCTTCCAAGTGTGTGGAAACTTTTCCTCCTTCACAGCTCCCTCCTACTGGCGCAGGTGCCGTCCTTATTCTTTTGTCTCTGTTTTTTCTTTTGCCCTACCCAGGTACGTGGGGAGTTTCTTGCCTTTTGGGACGTCTGAGGTCTTCTGCCAGCCTTCAGTAGGTGTTCT
Source organism: Delphinapterus leucas (assembly GCF_059928025.1). NCBI lineage: Eukaryota > Metazoa > Chordata > Mammalia > Artiodactyla > Monodontidae > Delphinapterus > Delphinapterus leucas. The sequence continues at coordinate 7,316,786 of NW_028322240.1, read as the reverse complement.
GTAGGAGTTGTTCCACGTGTAGATGTATTTCTGGTGTATCCGTGGGGAGGAAGGCGATCTCCGCGTCTTACTCTTCCGTCATCTTCAAGGTCCCCCCTCTGTGTTTTGTTTTTGAAATTAATTTTGATAATGGGATTTTTCGGATCTTCACTGCTGCGTTTAGGCCGTTGTACACATGCTTGATTTCCTTATGGAGACATATAAATCCATGGGTTTTAAGATTCTTAATTGTCAGGTATCTTCCCAGGCGTTGAATATGGGGTGTTGAGTCCATTTCGTTGAGCAAGGAGTAGGTCTTGTCTATTATATATTTGGCTTATGGAACGGTATCTGTGCTAATTTCAATCTCTGGTTTTATGCAGCACCCCAACTCACCTTTCCCCATAAGCAAGCATAAGTTGGTTTTCTAAATTTGAAACCCTGTCCTGTTTTGTAATTCATTTCACGTGTAGCCAAGTTTACATTCCGTGTATTAGTGATATCTTATGATGTTTCTTTTTCTGTGTGACTTATTTCTCGTAGAATCATCGTACCTGAATCCACTCATTATGCCGCTACGGGCCTGATGACGTAGATTTAATTGCTGAGTGATATTCCATTGTACGTACGTACCACAATTTCTTTATCCATTTTTTGCTTTCTCGGATATTTAACTTGTACCGTAGACGAGGTTTTTGTAAACAGAGCCGTTCCAAACTTTGGGGTTGCTTTGTGTTTTTGATTTTAATTTCCCTAAGCTGTCGGACCATAAGTGGAAGTGCCATAGGCTCCGTTGCTTTGTTTTTTAGGCGTTTCAGGAAACACCATACACTTCTCCAGAGTGGCTGTTGGCAATTTACATCCCGCCCATCAGCATAACAAGGCTCCCTGTTCTCCATGACCTGTCCTGCCTTTCTGGATTTTAAACTTTTTTCAGATGGCCCTTTTGACCGGGGGGCAGTGAGACTTCATTGTAGTGCAGATTTCCTTTACACGCTTGCTTGGTTGTCCAAAAACGGCATATGCGTTTTTTCCTGAATATATTCAGGAAAAAACGCATACGCTCTTTTTGGCCAAGTGCATCATTGTCGACATTCTGCCTCGTTTCCTATGCTGTAAGTGCAATTCCAGTCTGCCCCCTGAAATAGTTTTCCTGAAATTCTGTCCCACTTTCAAGTCCTCTTCGAAGACTTACTTTAGTACATTTTTGGATGATAGCTGTCATTCATAACTCTGCAGGTTTGTGAATTACGGTGTCCCAGAGCTCCTTTCTTCAACTCGCTTTCTTGTGAGCTGGCCGCAAAACTGCAGGATTGCTTCAGGGACTAATCTGTTTCTGGCAGGGCACGCTGAGCCTTTGGTAAATTCCTTTTCCTGGTGGTAAATGAGCGTTCCAATTGCCCGTGCAGACAACTACAGCTAGTCTCTCATTGGTTCTCCCTATTCCTGTTCATCTTGCGCAGAAATTGCAAACTGTGCCAAACAGGAGGTTAAAGGCACTGACTCTCCAATTGGGGATAGTGTTAGTAAAGCGTCTGGAATGGTGAACCCGAGTACCAGGGGACGAAAACTGAGATGCATTTGAAAACGTTTCCCAATCACACGGTGGACCATACTCAGGGTTTCCCACGCATGTTTTACCTGAAGGAAGAATCCCTTAAACATGGAGATTTGGGACCCATGGAATGGATACCATGCAGGGTGACTTCAAAGGGTCTGCGTTTGCTCACCGAACCTCACCAATGCTATCAGCCCGAAGTGTCCAGCCTTATGTCTCACCCAGCTCTGGGTGTAGATGTGGTAAATCCAGGTTGCATCACAAGCCCTGAATGAATTATTTAAGAATTGCTCTCTATTTCACTGTCATTGTGTTTTGTTTTTGAAATTTATTTTGATAATGGGATTTATCGGATTTTCACTGCTGCGTTTAGGCCGCTGTACACTCGCTTGATTCCCTTATGGAGACATATAAATCCATGGCTTTTAAGATTCTTACTTGTCAGGTATCTTGCAAGGCGTTGAATATGGGGTGTTGAGTCCATTTCGTTGAGCAAGGAGTAGGTCTTGTCTATTATATATTTGGCTTATGGAACGGTATCTGTGCTAATTTCAATCTCTGGTTTTATGCAGCACCCCAACTCACCTTTCCCCATAAGCAAGCATAAGTTGGTTTTCTCAATTTGAGACCCTGTTCTGTTTTGTAATTCAGTTCATGTGTAGCCAAGTTTACATTCCGTGTATTAGTGATATCTTATGATGTTTCTTTTTCTGTGTGACTTATTTCTCGTAGAATCATCGTACCTGAATCCACTCATTATGCCGCTACGGGCCTGATGACGTAGATTTCATTGCTGAGTGATATTCCATTGTACGTGCGTACCACAACTGCTTTATACAGTTTTTGCTTTCTCGGATATTTAACTTGTACCATAGACGAGGTTCTTGTAAACAGAGCCGTCCCAAACTTTGGGGTGGCTGTGTTTTTGATTTTAATTTCCCTAAGCTATAGGACCATAAGTGGAATTGCCATAGGCTGTGTTGCTTTGTTTCCTACGTGTTTCAGGAAACACCATAAACTTCTCCAGAGTGGCTGTTGGCAATTTACATCACGCCCATCAGCATAACAAGGCTCCCTGTTCTCCATGACCTGTCGTGCCTTTCTGGATTTTACACATTTTTCAGATGGCCCTTTTGACCGGGGGGCAGTGAGACTACATTGTAGTGCAGATTTCCTTTAAACACTTGCTTCGTTGGCAAAAAAGTGCGTATGCGTTTTTATCTGAATATAATCAGGAAAAACCGCATACGCCCTTTATGGCCAAGTGCATCATTGTCGACATTCTGCCTCTTTTCGTATGCTTTAAGTGCAATTCCTGTCTACCCCTTGAAATCGTTTTCCTGAAATTCTGCCCCGCTTTCATGTCCTCTTCGAAGACTTACTTCAATACACTTTTGGACGATAGCTGTCATTCATAACTCTGCAGGTTTGTGAATTGCAGTGCCCCTGAGCTCCTTTCTTCAACTCTCTTTCTTGTGAGCTGGCCGCAAAACCGCAGGAGTGCTTCAGGCCATAATCTCTTTCCGGGGGGGAACGCTGAGCCTTTGTTTAATTCCTCTTCCTGGTCGGAAATGAACGTTCCATTTGCCCGTGCAGGCACCTACAGCTAGTCTCTCATTGGTTCTCCCTATTCCTGTACATCTTGCGCAGAAATTGCAAACTGTGCCAAACAGGAGGTTAATGGCACTGACTCTCCAAGTGGGGAGAGTGTTAGTAAAGCGTCTGGAATGATGAACCCGAGTACCAGGGGACGAAAACTGAGATGCATTTGAAAACGTTTCCCGGTCACCCAGTGCACTGTACTGTGGGTTTCCCATGCATGTTTTAGCTGAAGGAAGAATCCCTTAAACCTGGAGAGTTGGGACCCATGGAATGGGTACCATGCAGTATGACTTCAAAGGGTCTGCGTTTGCTCACCGAACCTCACCAATGCTATCAGCCCGAAGTGTCCAGCCTTATGTCTCACCCAGCTCTGGGTGTAGATGTGGTAAATCCAGGTTGCATCACAAGCCCTGAATGAATTATTTAAGAATTGCTCTCTATTTCACTGTCATTGTGTTTTGTTTTTGAAATTCATTTTGATAATGGGATTTATCGGATGTTCACTGCTGCGTTTAGGCCGCTGTACACACGCTTGATTTCCTTATGGAGACATATAAATCCATGGGTTTTAAGATTCTTACTTGTCAGGTATCTTCCCAAGCGTTGAATATGGGTTGTTGAGTCCATTTCGTTGAGCAAGGAGTAGGTCTTGTCTATTATATATTTGCCTTATGAAACGGTATCTGTGCTAATTTCAATCTCTGGTTTTATGCAGCACCCCAACTCACCTTTCCCCATAAGCAAGCATAAGTTGTTTTTCTCAATTTGAGACCCTGTTCTGTTTTGTAATTCAGTTCATGTGTAGCCAAGTTTACATTCCGTGTATTAGTGATATCTTATGATGTTTCTTTTTCTGTGTGACTTTTTCTCGTAGAATCATCGTACCTGAATCCACTCATTATGCCGCAATGGGCCTGATGACGTAGATTTCATTGCTGAGTGATATTCCATTGTACGTGCGTACCACAACATCTTTATGCATTTTTTGCTTTCTGGGATATTTAACTTCTACCGTAGACGAGGTTGTTGTAAACAGAGCCGTCCCAAATTTTGGGGTGGCTGTGTGTTTTTGATTTTAATTTCCCTAAGCTATAGGACCATAACTGGAAGTGCCATAGGCTGTGTTGCTTTGTTTCCTACCTGTTTCAGGAAACACCATACACTTCTCCAGAGAGGTTGTTGGCAATTTACATCCCGCCCATCAGCATAACAAGGCTCCCTGTTCTCCATGACCTGTCCTGCCTTTCTGGATTTTACACATTTTTCAGATGGCCCATTTGAACGGGGGGCAGTGAGACTTCATTGTAGTTCAGATTTCCTTTACACGCTTGCTTGGTTGGCAAAAAAGGGCGTATGCGTTTTTTCCTGAATGTATTCAGGAAAAAACGCATACGCCCTTTTTGGCCAAGTGCATCATTGTCGACTTTCTGCCTCTTTTCCTATGCTTTAAGTGCAATTCCAGTCTACCCCGTGAAATCGTTTTCCTGAAATTCTGCCCCGCTTTCAAGTCCTCTTCAAAGACTTACTTCAATACATTTTTGGACGATAGCTGTCATTCATAACTCTGCAGGTTTCTGAATTACACTGCCCCTGAGCTCCATTCTTCAACTCGCTTTCTTGTGAGGTGGCCGCAAAACCGCAGGATTGCTTCAGGCCATAATCTCTTTCTGGCAGGGAACGCTGAGCTTTTGGTTAATTCCTCTTCCTGGTGGGAAATGAGCGTTCCATTTGCCCGTGCAGACACCTACAGCTAGTCTCTCATTGGTTCTCCCTATTCCTGTTCATCTTGCGCAGAAATTGCAAACTGTGCCAAACAGGAGGTTAAAGGCAGTGACTCTCCAAGTGGGGAGAGTGTTAGTAAAGCGTCTGGAATAGTGAACCCGAGTGCCAGGGGACGAAAACTGAGATGCACTTGAAAACGTTTCCCAATCACACGGCGGACCATACTCTGGGTTTCCCATGCATGTTTAGCTGAAGGAAGAATCCCTTAAACCTGGAGAGTTGCGACCCATGGAATGGGTACCATGCAGTATGACTTCAAAGGCTCTGCATTTGCTCACCCAACCTAACCAATGCTATCAGCCCGAAGTGTCCAGCCTTATGTCTCACGCAGCTCTGTGTGTAGATGTGGTAAATCCAGGTTGCATCACAAGCCCTGAATGAATTATTTAAGAATTGATCTCTATTTCACTGTCATTGTGTTTTGTTTTTGAAATTTATTTTGATAATGGGATTTATCGGATTTTCTCTGCTGTGTTCAGGCCGCTGTACACACGCTTGATTTCCTTATGGAGACATATAAATCCATGGGTTTTAAAATTCTTACTTGTCAGGTATCTTCCCAGGCGTTGAATATGGGGTGTTGAGTCCATTTCGTTGAGCAAGGAGTAGGTCTTGTCTATTATATATTTGGCTTATGGAACGGTATCTGTGCTAATTTCAATCTCTGGTTTTATGCAGCACCCCAACTCACCTTTCCCCATAAGGAAGCATAAGTTGGTTTTCTAAATTTGAGACCCTCTTCTGTTTTGTATTTCAGTTCACGTGTAGCCAAGGTTACATTCCGTGTATTAGTGATATCTTATGATGTTTCTTTATCTGTGTGACTTATTTCTCGTAGAATCATCGTACCTGAATCCACTAATTATGCCGCTACGGGCCTGATGACGTAGATTTCATTGCTGAGTGATATTCCATTGTACGTGCGTACCACAACTGCTTTATCCAGTTTTTGCTTTCTCGGATATTTAACTTGTACCGTAGACGAGGTACTTGTAAACAGAGCCGTCCCAAACATTGGGGTGGCTGTGTGTTTTTGATTTTAATTTCCCTAAGCTATAGGACCATAAGTGGAAGTGCCATAGGCTGTGTTGCTTTGTTTCCTACGTGTTTCAGGAAACACCATACACTTCTCCAGAGTGGCTGTTGGCAATTTACATCCCGCCCATCAGCATAACAAGGCTCCCACTTCTCCATGACCTGTCGTGCCTTTCTGGATTTTACACATTTTTCAGATGGCCCTTTTGACCGGGGGGCAGTGAGACTTCATTGTAGTGCAAATTTCCTTTACACGCTTGCTTCGTTGGCCAAAATGGGCGTATGCGTTTTTCCCTGAATATATTCAGGAAAAACCGCATACGCCCTTTTTGGCCAAGTGCATCATTGTCGACATTCTGCCTCTTTTCGTATGCTTTAAGTGCAATTCCAGTCTACCCCTTGAAATCGTTTTCCTGAAATTCTGCCCCGCTTTCATGTCCTCTTTGAAGACTTACTTCAATACATTTTTGGACGATAGCTGTCATTCATAACTCTGCAGGTTTGTGAATTGCAGTGCCCCTGAGCTCCTTTCTTCAACTCGCTTTCTTGTGAGCTGGCCGCAAAACCGCAGGATTGCTTCAGGCCCTAATCTCTTTACGGCAGGGCACGCTGAGCCTTTGGTTAATTCCTCTTCCTGGTGGGAAATGAGCGTTCCATTTGCCCGTGCTGACACCTACAGCTAGTCTCTCATTGGTTCTCCCTATTCCTGTTCATCTTGCGCAGAAATTGCAAACTGTGCCAAACAGGAGGTTAAAGGCACAGACTCTCCAAGTGGGGAGAGTGTTAGTAAAGCGTCTGGAATGGTGAACCCGAGTACCAGGGGACGAAAACTGAGATGCATTTGAAAACGTTTCCCAATCACACGGCGGACGATAGTCTGGGTTTCCCATGCATGTTTTAGCTGAAGGAAGAATCCCTTAAACCTGGAGAGTTGGGACCCATGGAATGGGTACCATGCAGTATGACTTCAAAGGGTCTGCGTTTGCTCACCGAACCTCACCAATGCTATCAGCCCGAAGTGTCCAGCCTTATGTCTCACCCAGCTCTGGGTGTAGATGTGGTAATTCCAGGTTGCATCACAAGCCCTGAATGAATTATTTAAGAATTGCTCTCTATTTCACTGTCATTGTGTTTTGTTTTTGAAATTTATTTTGATAATGGGATTTATCGGATTTTCACTGCTGCATTTAGGCCGCTGTACACACGCTTGATTTCCTTATGGAGACATATAAATCCATGGGTTTTAAGATTCTTACTTGTCAGGTATCTTGCCAGGCGTTGAATATGGGGTGTTGAGTCCATTTTGTTGAGCTAGGAGTAGGTTTGTCTATTATATATTTGGCTTATGGGACGGTATCTGTGCTAATTTCAATCTCTGGTTTTATGCAGCACCCCAACTCACCTTTCCCCATAAGCAAGCATAAGTTGGTTTTCTAAATTTGAGACCCTGTTCTGTTTTGTAATTCAGTTCATGTGTAGCCAAGTTTACATTCCGTGTATTAGTGATATCTTATGATGTTTCTTTTTCTGTGTGACTTATTTCTCGTAGAATCATCGTACCTGAATCCACTCATTATGCCGCTACGGGTCTGATGACGTAGATTTCATTGCTGAGTGATATTCCATTGTACATGCGTACCACAACTTCTTTATCCATTTTTTGCTTTCTCGGATATTTAACTTGTATTGTAGACGAGGTTCTTGTAAACAGAGCCGTCCCAAACTTTGGGTTGGCTGTGTGATTTTAATTTTAATTTCCCTAAGCTATAGGACCATAAGTGGAAGTGACATAGGCTGTGTTGCGTTGTTTCCTACGTGTTTCAGGATACATCATACATTTCTCCAGAGTGGCTGTTGGCAATTTACATCCCGCCCATCAGCATAACAAGGCGCCCTGTTTTCCATGACCTGTCCTGTCTTTCTTGATTTTACACTTTTTTCAGATGGCCCTTTTGACTGGGGGCAGTGAGACTTCATTGTAGTGCAGATTTCCTTTACACGCTTGCTTGGTTGGCCAAAAAGGGCGTATGCGTTTTTTCCTGAATATATTAAGGAAAAAACGCACACGCCCTTTTTGGCCAAGTGCATCATTGTTGACATTCTGCCTCTTTTCCTACGCTTTAAGTGCAATTCCAGTATACCCCCTGAAATCGTTTTCCTGAAATTCTGCCCCGCTTTCAAGTCCTCTTTTAAGACTTACTTCAGTACATTTTTGGACAATAGCTGTCATTCATAACTCTGCAGGTTTGTGAATTACAGTGCCCCTGAGCTCCTTTCTTCAACTCATTTTCTTGTGAGCTGGTGGCAAAAGCGCAGGATTGCTTCAGGCCCTAATATGTTTCCGGCCGGGCACGCTGAGCCTTTGGTTAATTCCTCTTCCTGATGGGAAATGATCGTTCAATTTGCCGGTGCAGACACCAACAGCTAGTCTCTCATTGGTTCTCCCTATGCCTGTTCATCTTGCGCAGAAATTGCAAACTGTGCCAAACAGGAGGTTAAAGGCACTGACTCTCCAAGTGGGGAGAGTGTTAGTAAAGCATCTGGAATGGTGAACCCGAGTACCAGGGGACGAAAACTGAGATGCATTTGAAAACGTTTCCCAATCACACGGTGGACCATACTATGGGTTTCCCATGCATGTTTTAGCTGAAGGAAGAATCCCTTAAACCTGTAGAGTTGGGACCCCTGGAATGGGTACCATGCAGTATGACTTCAAAGGGTCTGCGTTTGCTCACCGAACCTCACCAATGCTATCAGCCCGAAGTGTCCAGCCTTATGTCTCACCCAGCTCTGGGTGTAGATGTGGGAAATCCAGGTTGCATCACAAGCCCTGAATGAATTATTTAAGAATTGCTCTCTATTTCACTGTCATTTTGTTTTCTTTTTGAAATTTATTTTGATAATGGGATTTATCGGATTTTCACTGCTGCGTTTAGGCCGCTGTACACACGCTTGATTTCCTTATGGAGACATATAAATCCATGGGTTTTAAGATTCTTACTTGTCAGGTATCTTGCCAGGCGTTGAATATGGGGTGTTGAGTCCATTTCGTTGAGCAAGGAGTAGGTCTTGTCTATTATATATTTGGCTTATGGAACGGTATCTGTGCTAATTTCAATCTCTGGTTTTATGCAGCACCCCAACTCACCTTTCCCCATAAGCAAGCATAAGTTGGTTTTCTAAATTTGAGACCCTGCTCTGTTTTGTATTTCAGTTTACGTGTAGCCAAGGTTACATTCCGTGTATTAGTGATATCTTATGATGTTTCTTTGTCTGTGTGACTTATTTCTCGTAGAATCATCATACCTGAATCCACTAATTATGCCGCTACGGGCCTGATGACGTAGATTTCATTGCTGAGTGATATTCCATTGTACGTGCGTACCACAACTGCTTTATCCAATTTTTGCTTTCTCGGATATTTAACTTGTACCGTAGACGAGGTACTTGTAAACAGAGCCATCCCAAACATTGGGGTGGCTGTGTGTTTTTGATTTTAATTTCCCTAAGCTATAGGACCATAAGTGGAAGTGCCATAGGCTGTGTTGCTTTGTTTCCTACGTGTTTCAGGAAATACCATACACTTCTCCAGAGTGGCTGTTGGCAATTTACATCCCGCCCATCAGCATAACAAGGCTCCCTCTTCTCCATGACCTGTCGTGCCTTTCTGGATTTTACACATTTTTCAGATGGCCCTTTTGACTGGGGGGCAGTGAGACTTCATTGTAGTGCAAATTTCCTTTACACGCTTTCTTCGTTGGCCAAAATGGGCGTATGCGTTTTTACCTGAATATATTCAGGAAAAACCGCATACGCACTTTTTGGCCAAGTGCATCATTGTCGACATTCTGCCTCTTTTCCTATGCTTTAAGTGCAATTCCAGTCTACCCCTTGAAATCGTTTTCCTGAAATTCTGCCCCGCTTTCATGTCCTCTTTGAAGACTTACTTCAATACATTTTTGGATGATAGCTGTCATTCATAACTCTGCAGGTTTGTGAATTGCAGTGCCCCTGAGCTCCTTTCTTCAACTCTCTTTCTTGTGAGCTGGCAGCAAACCGCAGGATTGCTTCAGGCCCTAATCTCTTTCCAGGGGGGGAACACTGAGCCTTTGCTTAATTCCTCTTCCTGGTGGGAAATGAGCGTTCCATTTGCCCGTGCAGACACCTTCAGCTAGTCTCTCATTGGTTCTCCCTATTCCTGTTCATCTTGCGCAGAAATTGCAAACTGTGCCAAACAGGAGGTTAAAGGCACTGACTCTCCAAGTGGGGATAGTGTTAGTAAAGCGTCTGAAATGATGAACCCGAGTACCAGGGGACGAAAACTGAGATGCATTTGAAAACATTTCCTGGTCACACAGTGCACTGTACTGTGGGTTTCCCATGCATGTTTTAGCTGAAGGAAGAATCCCTTAAACCTGGAGAGTTGGGACCCATGGAATGGGTACCATGCAGTATGACTTCAAAGGGTCTGCGTTTGCTCACCGAACCTCACCAATGCTATCAGCCCGAAGTGTCCAGCCTTATGTCTCACCCAGCTCTGGGTGTAGATGTGGTAAATCCAGGTTGCATCACAAGCCCTGAATGAATTATTTAAGAATTGCTCTCTATTTCACTGTCATTGTGTTTTGTTTTTGAAATTCATTTTGATAATGGGATTTATCGGATGTTCACTGCTGCGTTTAGGCCACTGTACACACGCTTGATTTCCTTATGGAGACATATAAATCCATGGGTTTTAAGATTCTTACTTGTCAGGTATATTCCCAGCCGTTGAATATGTTGTGTTGAATCCATTTCATTGAACAAGGAGTAGGTCTTGTCTATTATATATTTGCCTTATGAAACGGTATCTGTGCTAACTTCAATCTCTGGTTTTATGCAGCACCCCAACTCACCTTTCCCCATAAGCAAGCATAAGTTGGTTTTCTAAATTTGAGACCCTGTTCTGTTTTGTAATTCAGTTTATGTGTAGCCAAGTTTACATTCCGTGTATTAGTGATATCTTATAATGTTTCTTTTTCTTTGTGACTTTTTTCTCGTAGAATCATCGTACCTGAATCCACTCATTATGCCGATAGGGACCTGATGACGTAGATTTCATTGCTGAGTGATATTCCATTGTACGTGCGTACCACAACTTCTTTATCCATTTTTTGCTTTCTCGGATATTTAACTTGTACCGTAGACGAGGTTCTTGTAAACAGAGCCGTCCCAAACATTGGGCTGGCTGTGTGTTTTTGATTTTAATTTCCCTAAGCTATAGGACCATATTTGGAAGTGCCATAGGCTGTGTTGCTTTGTTTCCTACGTGTTTCAGGAAACACCATACACTTCTCCAGAGTGGCTGTTGGCAATTTATATCCCACCCATCAGCATAACAAGGCTCCCTGTTCTCCATGACCTGTCCTGCCTTTCTGGATTTTACACATTTTTCAGATGGCCCTTTTGACCGTGGAGCAGTGAGACTTCATTGTAGTGCAGATTTCCTTTACACGCTTGCTGGGTTGGCCAAAAAGGGCGTACCCGTTTTTTTCTGAATATATTCAGGAAAAAACGCATACGCCCTTTTTGGCCAAGTGCATCATTGTCGACATTCTGCCTATTTTCCTATGCTTTAAGTGCAATTCCAGTCTGCCCCCTGAAATCATTTTCCTGAAATTCTGCCCCGCTTTCCAGTCCTCTTCGAAGACTTACTTCACTCCATTTTTGTACGATAGCTGTCATTCATAACTCTGCAGGTTTGTGAATTACAGTGCCCCTGAGCTCCTTTCTTCAAGTCTCTTTCTTGTGAGCTGGCCACAAAACCGCAGGATTGCTTCAGGCCCTAATCTGTTTCCGGCAGGGCAGGCTGAGCCTTTGGTTAATTCCTCTTCCTGGTGTGAAATGAGCGTTCCATTTGCCCGTGCAGACACCTACAGCTAGTCTCTCATTGCTTCTCCCTATTCCTGTTCATCTTGCGCAGAAATTGCAAACTGTGCCAAACAGGAGGTTAAAGGCACTGACTCTCCAAGTGGGGAGAGTGTTAGTAAAGCGTCTGGAATGGTGAACCCCAGTACCAGGGGACGAAAACTGTGATGCATTTGAAAACGTTTACCAATCACATGGCGGTCGATACTCTGCGTTTCCCATGCATGTTTTAGCTGAAGGTAGAATCCCTTAAACCTGGAGAGTTGGGACCCATGGAATGGGTACCATGCAGGATGACTTCAAAGGGTCTGCGTTTGCTCACCGAACCTCACCAATGCTATCAGCCCGAAGTGCCCAGCCTTATGTCTCACCCAGCTCTGTGTGTAGATGTGGTAAATCCAGGTTGCATCACAAGCCCTGAATGAATGATTTAAGAATTACTCTCTATTTCACTGTCATTGTGTTTTGTTTTTGAAATTTATTTTGATAATGGGATTTATCGGATTTTCACTGCTCCGTTTAGGCTGCTGTACACACGCTTGTTTTCCTTATGGAGACATATAAATCAATGGTTTTTAAGATTCTTACTTTTCAGGTATCTTCCCAGGCGTTGAATATGGGGTATTGAGTCCATTTTGTTGAGCAAGGAGTAGGTCCTGTCTATTATATATTTGGCTTATGGGACGGTATGTGTGCTAATTACAATCTCTGGTTTTATGCAGCACCCCAACTCACCTTTCCCCATAAGCAAGCATAAGTTGGTTTTCTAAATTTGAGACCCTGTTCTGTTTTGTAATTCAGTTCATGTGTAGCCAAGTTTACATTCCATGTATTAGTGATATCTTATGATGTTTCTTTTTTGTGTGACTTATTTCTCGTAGAATCATCGTACCTGAATCCACTCATTATGCCGATAGGGACCTGATGACGTAGATTTCATTGCTGAGTGATATTCCATTGTACATGCGTACCACAACTTCTTTATCCATTTTTTGCTTTCTCGGATATTTAACTTGTACTGTAGACGAGGTTCTTGTAAACAGAGCCGTCCCAAACTTTGGGGTGGCTGTGTGATTTTGATTTTAATTTCCCTAAGCTATAGGACCATAAGTGGAAGTGCCATAGGCTGTGTTGCTTTGTTTCCTACGTGTTTCTGGAAACACCATACACTTCTCCAGAGTGGTTGTTGGGAATTTACATCCCACCCGTCAGCATAACAAGGCTCCCTGTTCTCCATGACCTGTCCTGCCTTTCTGGATTTTACACTTTTTTCAGATGGCCCTTTTGACCGGGGGGCAGTGAGACTTCATTGTAGTGCAGATTTCCTTTACACGCTTGCTTGGTTGGCCAAAAAGGGCGTATGCGTTTTTTCCTGAATATATTCAGGAAAAAACGCATACGCCCTTTTTGGCCAAGTGCATCATGGTCAACATTCTGCCTCTTCTCCTATGCTTTAAGTGCAATTCCAGTCTATCCCCTGAAATCGTGTTCCTGAAATTCTGCCCCGCTTTCAAGTCCTCTTCGAAGACTTACTTCAATACATTTTTGGACGATAGCTGTCATTCATAACTCTGCAGGTTTGTGAATTACAGTGCCCCTGAGCTCCTTTCTTCAACTCGCTTTCTTGTGAGCTGGCCACAAAACCGCAGGATTGCTTCAGGCCCTAATCTGTTTCCGGCAGAGCACCCTGAGCCTTTGTTTAATCCCTCTTCCTGGTGGGAAATGAGCATTCCTTTTGCCCGTGCAGACACCTACAGCTAGTCTCTCATTGGTTCTCCCTATTCCTTACATCTTGCGCAGAAATTGCAAATTGTGCCAAACAGGAGGTTAAAGGCACTGACTCTCCAAGTGGGGAGAGCGCTAGTAAAGCGTCTGGAATGGTGAACCCGAGTACCAGGGTTCGAAAACTGAGATGCATTTGAAAACGTTTCCCAATCACACGGTGGACCATACTCTGGGTTTCCCATGCATGTTTTAGCTGAAGGAAGAATCCCTTAAACCTGGAGAGTTTGGACCCATGGAATGGGTACCATGCAGTATGACTTCAAAGGGTCTGCGTTTGCTCACCGAACCTCACCAATGCTATCAGCCCGAAGTGTCCAGCCTTATGTCTCACCCAGCTCTGGATGTAGATGTGGTAAATCCAGGTTGCATCACATGCCCTGAATGAATTATTTAAGAATTGCTCTCTATTTCACTCTCATTGTGTTTTGTTTTTCTAATTCATTTTGATAATGGGATTTATTGGATTTTCTCTGCTGCGTTCATGCAGCTGTACACACGCTTGATTGTCTTAAGGAGACATATAAATCCATGGGTTTGAAGATTCTTACTAGTCAGGTGTATTCCTAGGCGTTGAATATGAGGTGTTGAGTCCATTTCGTTGAGCAAGGCGTAGGTCTTGACTATTACATATTTGGCTTATGGAAAGGTATCTGTGCTAATTTCTATCTCTGCTTTTATGCAGCACCCCAACTCACTTTTCCCCTTAAGCAAGCATAAGTTGGTTTTCTAAATTTGAGACCCTGTTCTGTTTTGTAATTCAGTTCATGTGTAGCCAAGTTTACATTCCGTGTATTAGTGATAACTTATGATGTTTCATTTTCTGTGTGACTTATTTCACTTAGAATCATCGTACCTGAATCCACTCATTATGCCGCGACGGGCCTGATGAAATAGATTTCATTGGTGAGTGATATTCATTTGTACGTACGTACCACACTTCTTTATCCATTTTTCGCTTTCTGGGATATTTAACTTGTTCCGTAGACGAGGTTCTTGTAAACAGAGCCGTCCGACACTTTGGGGTGGCTGTCTGTTTTTGATTTTAATTTCCGTGATCTATAAGACCATAAGTGGAAGTGCCGTAGTCTCCGTTGCTTTGTTTCTTAGGTGTTTCAGGAAACACCATACACTTTTCCAGAGTGGCTGTTGGCATTTACATCCCGCCCATCAGCATAACAAGGCTCCCTGTTCTCCATGGCCTGTCCTGTGTTTCTGGTTTTTACACTTTTTTCAGATGGCCCTTTTGACGAATGGGAAATGAGACTTCATTGTAGTGCGGATTTCCATTGCTCGAGTGCTTGGTTGGCCAAAAAGGGCATATGTGTTTTTTCCTGAATATATTCAGGAAAAAATGTTTACGCACTTTGGTCCAAGTGCATCACTGTCAATGATCTGCCGCTTTTCACATGCTTTAAATGCAATTCCAATCTACCTCCTGAAATATGATTCCTGCAATTCTGCCTCGTTTTCAAGTCCTCTTTGCAGACTTACTTCCATATATTTTTGCCAATAGCTGTCATTTATAACTCTGCAGGTTTGTGAATTACAGTGCCCGTGATTTCCTTTCTTAACTCGTTTCCTTGAAAACTGGCCACAGAGCCGCAGGTTTGCTTCAGGCCGTAATCAGGGTCCGGCACGGCACTCTGAGACTTTGGTTCATTCCACTTCCTGGTGGGAAATTACAGTTAAATGTGCCCCTCCAGACACCTGCCTCACTCCTAGCCCCTTGGTGATGTGTGTCCTCTGGTTTGAGGCCACATGTGCTGCGTTCCTCACCTTTGGCTGATGTGGCCCCACTGGTGTGAGGACACTCCTGCCTGGTTCCCATCCCCTTGGTGATGTGGGCCCTCCGGTGAGAGTCTGATCCTGGTTGGGTTCCTCACACTTCTGTGAGGTGGGCCCTCTTCTCTGAGGTCACTCCTGCCTGGCTGGTACACCCCGCCTTGGCGACGTCGGCCCTCT
Source organism: Delphinapterus leucas (assembly GCF_059928025.1). Classification (NCBI taxonomy): domain Eukaryota; kingdom Metazoa; phylum Chordata; class Mammalia; order Artiodactyla; family Monodontidae; genus Delphinapterus; species Delphinapterus leucas. The sequence continues at coordinate 7,301,176 of NW_028322240.1, read as the reverse complement.
GGTGGGATTTGGTGCCTGCTGGGTGTCTCCTCCCCTCGGTAATGAGGGCCCTCTGGCGTCAGGCCCTGACTCCTGGGCTCCCAATATTTTCTTTTTTTTTTTTAAACATCTTTATTGGGGTATAATTGCTTTACAATTGTGTGTTAGTTTCTGCTTTATAACAAAGTGAATCAGTTATACATATACATATGTTCCCATGTGTCTTCCCTCTTGCGTCTCCCTCCCTCCCACTCTCCCTATCCCACCCCTCCAGGCTGTCACAAAGCACCGAGCTAATATCCCTGTGCCTTGCGGCTGCTTCCCCCTAGCTATCTACCTTACTACGTTTGTTAGTGTGTATATGTCCATGACTCTCTCTCACCCTGTCAAAGCTCACCCTTCCCCCTCCCCATATCCTCAAGTCCGTTCTCCAGTAGGTCTGCGTCTTTATTCCTGTCTTACCCCTAGGTTCTTCATGACATTTTTTTCCCCTTAAATTCCATATATATGCGTTAGCATACGGTATTTGTCTTTTTCTTTTTGACTTACTTCACTCTGTATGACAGACTCTAGGTCTATCCACCTCATTACAAATAGCTCAATTTCGTTTCTTTTTATGGCTGAGTAATATTCCATTGTATATATGTGCCACATCTTCTTTATCCATTCATCCGATGATGGGCGCTTAGGTTGTTTCCATCTCCGGGCTATTGTAAATAGAGCTGCAATGAACATTTTGGTACATGACTCTTTTTGAATTTTGGTTTTCTCAGGGTATATGCCCAGTAGTGGGATTGCTGGGTCATATGGTAATTCTATTTGTAGTTTTTTAAGGAACCTCCATACTGTTCTCCATAGTGGCTGAACCAATTCACATTCCCACCAGCAGTGCAAGAGTGTTCCCTTTTCTCCACACCCTCTCCAGCATTTATTGTTTCTAGATTTTTTGATGATGGCCATTCTGACTGGTGTGAGATGATATCTCATTGTAGTTTTGATTTGCATTTCTCTAATGATTAATGATGTTGAGCATTCTTTCATGTGTTTGTTGGCATTCTGTATATCTTCTTTGGAGAAATGTCTATTTAGGTCTTCTGCCCATTTTTGGATTGGGTTGTTTGTTTTTTTGTTATTGAGCTGCATGAGCTGCTTGTAAATTTTGGAGATTAAACCTTTGTCAGTTGCTTCATTTGCAAATATTTTCTCCCATTGTGAGGGTTGTCTTTTGGTCTTGATTATGGTTTCCTTTGCTGTGCAAAAGCTTTGAAGTTTCATTAGGTCCCATTTGTTTATTTTTGTTTTTATTTCCATTACTCTAGGAAGTGGGTCAGAAAGGATCTTGCTGTGATTTATGTCATAGAGTGTTCTGCCTATGTTTTCCTCTAAGAGTTTGATAGTTTCTGGCCTTACATTTAGGTCTTTAATCCATTTTGAGCTTATTTTTGTGTATGGTGTTAGGGAGTGATCTAATCTCATACTTTTACATGTACCTGTCCAGTTTTCCCAGCACCATTTATTGAAGAGGCTGTCCTTTCTCCACTGTACATTCCTGCCACCTTTATCAAAGATAAGGTGTCCATATGTGCGTGGGTTTATCTCTGGGCTTTCTATCCTGTTCCATTGATCTATATTTCTGTTTTTGTGCCAGTACCATACTGTCTTGATTACTGTAGCTTTGTAGTATAGTCTGAAGTCAGGGAGCCTGATTCCTCCAGCTCCTTTTTTCGTTCTCAAGATTGCTTTGGCTATTCGGGGTCTTTTGTGTTTCCATACAAATTGTGAAATTTTTTGTTCTAGTTCTGTGAAAAATGCCAGTGGTAGTTTGATAGGGATTGCAATGAATCTGTAGATTGCTTTGGGTAGTAGAGTCATTTTCACAATGTTGATTCTTCCCATCCAAGAACATGGTATATCTCTCCATCTATTTGTATCATCTTTAATTTCTTTCATCAGTGTCTTATAATTTTCTGCATACAGGTCTTTCGTCTCCTTAGGTAGGTTTATTCCTAGATATTTTATTCTTTTTGTTGCAATGGTAAATGGGAGTGTTTTCTTGATTTCACTTTCAGATTTTTCATCATTAGTATATAGGAATGCCAGAGATTTCTGTGCATTAACTTTGTATCCTGCTACTTTACCAAATTCATTGATTAGCTCTAGTAGTTTTCTGGTAGCATCTTTAGGATTCTCTATGTATAGTATCATGTCATCTGCAAACAGTGACAGCTTTACTTCTTCTTTTCCGATTTGGATTCCTTTTATTTCCTTTTCTTCTCTGATTGCTGTGGCTAAAACTTCCAAAACTATGTTGAATAAGAGTGGTGAGAGTGGGCAACCTTGTCTTGTTCCTGATCTTAGTGGAAATGCTTTCAGTTTTTCACCATTGAGGATGATGTTTGCTGTGGGCTTGTCATATATGGCCTTTATTATGTTGAGGAAAGTTCCCTCTATGCCTACTTTCTGCAGGGTTTTTAGCATAAATGGGTGTTGAATTTTGTCAAAAGCTTTCTCTGCATCTATTGAGATGATCATATGGTTTTTCTCTTTCAATTTGTTAATATGGTTTATCACATTGATAGATTTGCGTATATTGAAGAATCCTTGCATTCCTGGAATAAACCCCACTTGATCATGGTGTATGATCCTTTTAATGTGCTGTTGGATTCTGTTTGCTAGTATTTTGTTGAGGATTTTTGCATCTATGTTCATCAGTGATATTGGCCTGTAGTTTTCTTTCTTTGTGACATCCTTGTCTGGTTTTGGTATCAAGGTGATGGTGGCCTCGTAGAAGGAATTTGGGAGTGTTCCTCCCTCTGCTATATTTTGGAAGAGTTTGAGAAGGATAGGTGTTAGCTCTTCTCTAAACGTTTGATAGAATTCACCTGTGAAGCCATCTGGTCCTGGGCTTTTGTTTGTTGGAAGATTTTTAATGACAGTTTCAATTTCAGTGCTTGTGATTGGTCTGTTCATATTTTCTATTTCTTCCTGATTCAGTCTTGGCAGGTTGTGCATTTCTAAGAATTTGTCCATTTCTTCCAGATTGTCCATTTTATTGGCATAGAGTTGCTTGTAGTAATCTCTTATGATTTTTTTTATTTCTGCAGTGTCAGTTGTTACTTCTCCTTTTTCATTTCTAATTCTATTGATTTGAGTCTTCTCCCTTTTTTTCTTGATGAGTCTGGCTAGTGGTTTATCTATTTTGTTTATCTTCTCAAAGAACCAGCTTTTAGTTTTATTGATCTTTGCTATCGTTTCCTTCATTTCTTTTTCATTTATTTCTGATCTGATTTTTATGATTTCTTTCCTTCTGCTAGCTTTGGGGGTTTTTTGTTCTTCTTTCTCTAATTGCTTGAGGTGCAAGGTTAGGTTGTTTATTCGAGATGTTTCCTGCTTCTTAAGGTGGGCTTGTATTGCTATAAACTTCCCCCTTAGAACTGCTTTTGCTGCATCCCATAGGTTTTGGGTCGTTGTGTCTCCATTGTCATTTGTTTCTAGGTATTTTTTTATTTCCTCTTTGATTTCTTCAGTGATCACTTCATTATTAAGTAGTGTATTGTTTAGCTTCCATGTGTTTGTATTTTTTACAGATCTTTTCCTGTAATTGATATCTAGTCTCATGGCGTTGTGGTCAGAAAAGATACTTGATACAATTTCAATTTTCTTAAATTTACCAAGGCTTGATTTGTGACCCAAGATATGATCTATCCTGGAGAATGTTCCATGAGCACTTGAGAAAAATGTGTATTCTGTTGTTTTTGGATGGAGTGTCCTATAAATATCAATTAAGTCCATCTTGTTTAATGTATCATTTAAAGCTTGTGTTTCCTTATTTATTTTCATTTTGGATGATCTGTCCATGGGTGAAAGTGGGGTGTTAAAGTCCCCTACTATGAATGTGTTACTGTCAATCTCCCCTTTTATGGCTGTTAGTATTTGCCTTATGTATTGAGGTGCTCCTATGTTGGGTGCATAAATATTTACAATTGTTATATCTTCTTCTTGAATCGATCCCTTGATCATTATGTAGTGTCCTTCTTTGTCTCTTGTAATAGTCCTTATTTTAAAGTCTATTTTGTCTGATATGAGAATTGCTACTCCAGCTTTCTTTTGGTTTCCATTTGCATGGAATATCTTTTTCCATCCCCTTATTTTCAGTCTGTATGTGTCTCTAGGTCTGAAGTGGGTCTCTTGTAGACAGCATATATAAGGGTCTTGTTTTTGTATCCATTCAGCCAATCTGTGTCTTTTGGTGGGAGCATTTAGTCCATTTACATTTAAGGTAATTATCGATATGTATGTTCCTATTCCCATTTTCTATATTGTTTTGGGTTCGTTATTATAGGTCTTTTCCTTCTCTTGTGTTCCTTGTCTAGAGAAGTTCCTTTAGCATTTGCTGTAAAGCTGGTTTGGTGGTGCTAAACTCTCTCAGCTTTTGCTTGTCTGTAAAGGTTTTAATTTCTCCATCAAATCTGAATGAGATCCTTGCTGGGTAAAGTAGCCTTGGTTGCAGGTTTTTCTCCTTCATCACTTTCAGTATGTCCTGCCACTCCCTTCTGGCTTGTAGGGTTTCTGCTGAGAGATCAGCTGTTAACCTTATGGGGATTCCCTTGTGTGTTATTTGCTGTTTTTCCCTTGCTGCTTTTAATATGCTTTCTTTGTATTTAATTTTTGACAGTTTGATTAATATGTGTCTTGGCGTATTTCTCCTTGTATTTATCCTGTATGGGACTCTCTGTGCTTCCTGGACTTGATTAACTATTTCCTTTCCCATATTAGGGAAGTTTTCAACTATAATCTCTTCAAATATTTTCTCAGTCCCTTTCTTTTTCTCTTCTTCTTCTGGAACCCCTATAATTCGAATGTTGGTGCGTTTAATGTTGTCCCAGAGGTCTCCGAGACTGTCCTCAGTTCTTTTCATTCTTTTTTCTTTATTCTGCTCTGCAGTAGTTATTTCCACTATTTTATCTTCCAGGTCACTTATCCGTTCTTCTGCCTCAGTTATTCTGTTATTGATCCCATCTAGAGTACTTTTAATTTCATTTATTGCGTTGTTCATCATTGCTTGTTTCACCTTTATTTCTTCTAGGTCCTTGTTAACTGCTTCTTGCATTTTGTCCATTCTACTTCCAAGATTTCGGATCATCCTTACTATCATTATTCTGAATTCTTTTTCAGGTAGACTGCCTATTTCCTCTTCATTTGTTAGGTCTGGTGCATTTTTATCTTGCTCCTTCATCTGCTGTGTGTTTTTCTGTCTTCTCATTTTGCTTATCTTACTGTGTTTGGGGTCTCCTTTTTGCAGGCTGCACGTTCGTAGTTCCCGTTGTTTTTGATGTCTGTCTCCAGTGGCTAAGGTTGTTTCAGTGGGTTGTGTAGGCTTCCTGGTGGAGGGGACTAGTGCCTGTGTTGTGGTGGATGAGGCTGGATCTTGTCTCTCTAGTGGGCAGGTTCACGTCTGGTGGTGTGTTTTGGGGTGTCTGTGGCCTTATTATGATTTTAGGCAGCCTCTCTGCTAATGGGTGGGGTTGTGTTCCTGTTTTGCTAGTTGTTTGGCATAGGTTGTCTAGCACTGTGGCTTGCTGGTCGTTGAGTGAAGCTGGGTGCTGGTGTTAAGATGGAGGTCACTGGGAGATTTCCACCGTTTAATATTATGTGGAGCTGGGAGGTCTCTTTTGACCAGTGTCCTGAAGTTGGCTCTCCTACCTCAGAGGCAGAGCCCTGACTCCTGGCTGGAGCACCAAGAGCCTTTCATCCACACGGCTCAGAATAAAAGGGAGAAAAAGTAGAGAGAATTAGTAGATGTATGAGGAAAGAAAGAAGGAAAGGAGGAAAGGAAGGAAGGAAGAAAGAAGCAAAGAAGGAAAGAAAGGAGGGAGGGAGGGAGGAAGGAAGGAAGGAAGGAAGGAAGGAGGGAAAGAAGGAAAAAAGACAGAAAGAAAGAAGATACAGTAAAAATAAAATAAAGTATAATATATTTATTGAATTAAAAAATATTTAGAAAAAAAAAAAAAAAAAGAGAGACGGATAGAACCTTAGGACAAATGTTGGAAGCAAAGCTATACAGAGAAAATCTTATACAGAAGCATACACATACACCTTCACAAAAAGAGGTAAAGGGGGAAAAATCATAAATCTTGCTCTCAGAGACCACCTCCTCAATTTGGGGTGATTCGTTGTCTAAAGGAGGGAAGGACGGAAAGAAAGAAAGAAAGAAAGAAGGAACGACGGTAAAGTATAATAAAGTTATTACAATTAAAATTATTGAGAAAAAAAAATTTTTTTTTTAAAAACCATGGACGGATAGAGCCCTAGGACAAATGGTGGAAGCAAGAGTATACAGACAAGATCTCACACATAAGCATACACGTACACATTCACAAAAAGAGGAAAAGGGAAAAAAATCATAGATCTCGCTCCTAAATTCCACCTCTTCAATTTGGGATCATTTCTTGTCTATTCAGGTATTCCACAGATGCAGGGTATATCAAGTTGATTGTGGAGCTTTAATCCGCTGCTTCTGAGGCTGCTGGGGGAGATTTCCCTTTCTCTTCTTTGTTCTCACAGCTCACAGGAGCTCAGCTTTGGATTTGGCCCTGCCTCTGCGTGTAGGTCGCTGGAGGGCGTCTGTTTTTTGCTCAGACAGGAAAGGGTTAAAGGGGCCGCTAATTCGGGGGCTCAGGCTCACTCAGGCCGGGGGTGAGGGGGGGGAAGGAGGGGCACTGCGTGCGGGGCGGGCCTGCGGCGTCAGAGGCAGCGTGACGTTGCGGCAGAGGCCGGCGTGACGTTGCACCAGCCTGAGGCCCGCCGTGCGTTCTCCCGGGGAAGTTGTCCCTGGTTCCCGGGAACCTGGCAGTGGCGGCCTGCACAGGCTCCGCGGAAGAGGGGTGTGGAGGTTCCCGGGAACCTGGCAGGGGCGGGCTGCACAGGCCCCTTGGTGGCGGCAGCAGCAGCCCTAGCGTCTCCCGCCCATCTCTGGGGTCCGCGCTTTTAGCCGCGGCTCGCGCCCGTCTCTGGGGTTCGCGCTTTTAGCCGCGGCTCGCGCCCGTCTCTGGGGTTCGCGCTTTTAGCCGCGGCTCGCGCCCGTCTCTGGAGTTCCTTTAAGCAGCGCTCTTAAACCCCTTTCCTCGCGCACCAGGAAACAAAGAGGGAAGAAAAAGTCTCTTGCCTCTTCGGCAGGTGCAGGCTTTTCCCCGAACTCCCTCCCGGCTAGTCGTGGTGCACTAACCCCTTCAGGCTATGTTCAAGCCGCCAACCCCAGTCCTCTCCCTGCGCTCCGTCCAAAACCGAAACCCGAGCTTCAGCTCGCAGCCCCGCCCGCCCGGGCGGGTGAGCAGACAAGCCTCTCGGGCTGGTGAGTGCCGGTCGGCACCGATCCTCTGTGCGGGAATCTCCCCGCTTTGCCCTCCGCACCCGTCGCTGTGCACTACTCCTCGGTCCCGAAGCCCCCCCCTCCGCCTCCCGCAGTCTCCGCCCGCGGAGGGGCTTCCAAGTGTGTGGAAACTTTTCCTCCTTCACAGCTCCCTCCTACTGGCGCAGGTGCCGTCCTTATTCTTTTGTCTCTGTTTTTTCTTTTGCCCTACCCAGGTACGTGGGGAGTTTCTTGCCTTTTGGGACATCTGAGGTCTTCTGCCAGCCTTCAGTAGGTGTTCTGTAGGAGTTGTTCCACGTGTAGATGTATTTCTGGTGTATCCGTGGGGAGGAAGGCGATCTCCGCGTCTTACTCTTCCGTCATCTTCAAGGTCCCCCCTCTGTGTTTTGTTTTTGAAATTAATTTTGATAATGGGATTTTTCGGATCTTCACTGCTGCGTTTAGGCCGTTGTACACATGCTTGATTTCCTTATGGAGACATATAAATCCATGGGTTTTAAGATTCTTAATTGTCAGGTATCTTCCCAGGCGTTGAATATGGGGTGTTGAGTCCATTTCGTTGAGCAAGGAGTAGGTCTTGTCTATTATATATTTGGCTTATGGAACGGTATCTGTGCTAATTTCAATCTCTGGTTTTATGCAGCACCCCAACTCACCTTTCCCCATAAGCAAGCATAAGTTGGTTTTCTAAATTTGAAACCCTGTCCTGTTTTGTAATTCATTTCACGTGTAGCCAAGTTTACATTCCGTGTATTAGTGATATCTTATGATGTTTCTTTTTCTGTGTGACTTATTTCTCGTAGAATCATCGTACCTGAATCCACTCATTATGCCGCTACGGGCCTGATGACGTAGATTTAATTGCTGAGTGATATTCCATTGTACGTACGTACCACAATTTCTTTATCCATTTTTTGCTTTCTCGGATATTTAACTTGTACCGTAGACGAGGTTTTTGTAAACAGAGCCGTTCCAAACTTTGGGGTTGCTTTGTGTTTTTGATTTTAATTTCCCTAAGCTGTCGGACCATAAGTGGAAGTGCCATAGGCTCCGTTGCTTTGTTTTTTAGGCGTTTCAGGAAACACCATACACTTCTCCAGAGTGGCTGTTGGCAATTTACATCCCGCCCATCAGCATAACAAGGCTCCCTGTTCTCCATGACCTGTCCTGCCTTTCTGGATTTTAAACTTTTTTCAGATGGCCCTTTTGACCGGGGGGCAGTGAGACTTCATTGTAGTGCAGATTTCCTTTACACGCTTGCTTGGTTGTCCAAAAACGGCATATGCGTTTTTTCCTGAATATATTCAGGAAAAAACGCATACGCTCTTTTTGGCCAAGTGCATCATTGTCGACATTCTGCCTCGTTTCCTATGCTGTAAGTGCAATTCCAGTCTGCCCCCTGAAATAGTTTTCCTGAAATTCTGTCCCACTTTCAAGTCCTCTTCGAAGACTTACTTCAGTACATTTTTGGATGATAGCTGTCATTCATAACTCTGCAGGTTTGTGAATTACGGTGTCCCAGAGCTCCTTTCTTCAACTCGCTTTCTTGTGAGCTGGCCGCAAAACTGCAGGATTGCTTCAGGGACTAATCTGTTTCTGGCAGGGCACGCTGAGCCTTTGGTAAATTCCTTTTCCTGGTGGTAAATGAGCGTTCCAATTGCCCGTGCAGACAACTACAGCTAGTCTCTCATTGGTTCTCCCTATTCCTGTTCATCTTGCGCAGAAATTGCAAACTGTGCCAAACAGGAGGTTAAAGGCACTGACTCTCCAATTGGGGATAGTGTTAGTAAAGCGTCTGGAATGGTGAACCCGAGTACCAGGGGACGAAAACTGAGATGCATTTGAAAACGTTTCCCAATCACACGGTGGACCATACTCAGGGTTTCCCACGCATGTTTTACCTGAAGGAAGAATCCCTTAAACATGGAGATTTGGGACCCATGGAATGGATACCATGCAGGGTGACTTCAAAGGGTCTGCGTTTGCTCACCGAACCTCACCAATGCTATCAGCCCGAAGTGTCCAGCCTTATGTCTCACCCAGCTCTGGGTGTAGATGTGGTAAATCCAGGTTGCATCACAAGCCCTGAATGAATTATTTAAGAATTGCTCTCTATTTCACTGTCATTGTGTTTTGTTTTTGAAATTTATTTTGATAATGGGATTTATCGGATTTTCACTGCTGCGTTTAGGCCGCTGTACACTCGCTTGATTCCCTTATGGAGACATATAAATCCATGGCTTTTAAGATTCTTACTTGTCAGGTATCTTGCAAGGCGTTGAATATGGGGTGTTGAGTCCATTTCGTTGAGCAAGGAGTAGGTCTTGTCTATTATATATTTGGCTTATGGAACGGTATCTGTGCTAATTTCAATCTCTGGTTTTATGCAGCACCCCAACTCACCTTTCCCCATAAGCAAGCATAAGTTGGTTTTCTCAATTTGAGACCCTGTTCTGTTTTGTAATTCAGTTCATGGGTAGCCAAGTTTACATTCCGTGTATTAGTGATATCTTATGATGTTTCTTTTTCTGTGTGACTTATTTCTCGTAGAATCATCGTACCTGAATCCACTCATTATGCCGCTACGGGCCTGATGACGTAGATTTCATTGCTGAGTGATATTCCATTGTACGTGCGTACCACAACTGCTTTATACAGTTTTTGCTTTCTCGGATATTTAACTTGTACCATAGACGAGGTTCTTGTAAACAGAGCCGTCCCAAACTTTGGGGTGGCTGTGTTTTTGATTTTAATTTCCCTAAGCTATAGGACCATAAGTGGAAGTGCCATAGGCTGTGTTGCTTTGTTTCCTACGTGTTTCAGGAAACACCATAAACTTCTCCAGAGTGGCTGTTGGCAATTTACATCACGCCCATCAGCATAACAAGGCTCCCTGTTCTCCATGACCTGTCGTGCCTTTCTGGATTTTACACATTTTTCAGATGGCCCTTTTGACCGGGGGGCAGTGAGACTACATTGTAGTGCAGATTTCCTTTAAACACTTGCTTCGTTGGCAAAAAAGTGCGTATGCGTTTTTATCTGAATATAATCAGGAAAAACCGCATACGCCCTTTATGGCCAAGTGCATCATTGTCGACATTCTGCCTCTTTTCCTACGCTTTAAGTGCAATTGCAGTCTACCCCCTGAAATCGTTTTCCTGAAATTCTGCCCCGCTTTCAAGTCCTCTTCGAAGACTTACTTCTATATATTTTTGGATGATAGCTGTCATTCATAACTCTGCAGGTTTGTGAATTACAGTGCCACTGAGCTCCTTTCTTCAACTCGCTTTCTTGTGAGCTGGCCGCAAAACCGCAGGATTGCTTCAGGCCCTAATCTCTTTCCGGCAGGGCACGCTGAGCCTTTGGTTAATTCCTCTTCCTGGTGGGAAATGAGCGTTCCATTTGCCCGTGCAGACACCTACAGCTAGTCTCTCATTGCTTCTCCCTATTCCTGTTCATCTTGTGCAGAAATTGCAAAGTGTGCCAAACAGGAAGTTAAATGCACTGACTCTCCAAGTGGGGAGAGTGTTAATAAAGCGTCTGGAATGGTGAACCCGAGTACCAGGGGACGAAAACTGAGATGCATTTGAAAACGTTTCCCAATCACACGGTGGACCATACTATGGGTTTCCCATGCATGTTTTAGCTGAAGGAAGAATCCCTTAAACCTGGAAATTTGGAACCCATGGAATGGGTACCATGCAGTATGACTTCAAAGGGTCTGCGTTTGCTCACCAAACCTCACCAATGCTATCAGCCCGAAGTGTCCAGCCTTATGTCTCACCCAGCTCTGGGTGTAGATGTGGGAAATCCAGGTTGCATCACAAGCCCTGAATGAATTATTTAAGAATTGCTCTCTATTTCACTGTCATTGTGTTTTGTTTTTGAAATTTATTTTGATAATGGGATTTATCGGATTTTTACTGCTGCGTTTAGGCCGCTGTACACACGCTTGATTTCCTTATGGAGACATATAAATCCATGGGTTTTAAGATTCTTACTTGTCAGGTATCTTGCCAGGCGTTGAATATGGGGTGTTGAGTCCATTTCGTTGAGCAAGGAGTAGGTCTTGTCTATTATATATTTGGCTTATGGAACGGTATCTGTGCTAATTTCAATCTCTGGTTTTATGCAGCACCCCAACTCACCTTTCCCCATAAGCAAGCATAAGTTGGTTTTCTAAATTTGAGACCCTGTTCTGTTTTGTAATTCAGTTCATGGTTAGCCAAGTTTACATTCCGTGTATTAGTGATATCTTATGATGTTTCTTTTTCTGTGTGACTTATTTCTCGTAGAATCATCATACCTGAATCCACTCATTATGCCGCTACGGGCCTGATGACGTAGATTTCATTGCTGAGTGATATTCCATTGTACGTGCGTACCACAACTTCTTTATCCATTTTTTACTTTCTTGGATATTTTACTTGTACCGTAGACGAGGTTCTTGTAAACAGAGCCGTCCCAAACTCTGGGGTGGCTGTGTGTTTTTGATTTTAATTTCCCTAAGCTATAGGACCATAAGTGGAAATGCCATAGGCTGTGTTGCTTTGTTTCCTACGTGTTTCTGGAAACACCATACACTTCTCCAGAGTGGTTGTTGGCAATTTACATCCCGCCCATCAGCATGACAAGGCTCCCTGTTCTCCATGACCTGTCCTGCCTTTCTGGATTTTACACTTTTTTCAGATGGCCCTTTTGACCGGGGGGGCAGTGAGACTTCATTGTAGTGCAGATTTCCTTTACACGCTTGCTTGGTTGGCCAAAAAGGGCGTATGCGTTTTTTCCTGAATATATTCAGGAAAAAACGCATACGCACTTTTTGGCCAATTGCATCGTTGTCGACATTCTGCCTCTTTTCCTATGCTTTTAGTACAATTCCAGTCTACCCCCTGAAATCGTTTTCCTGAAATTCTGCCCCGCTTTCAAGTCCTCTTCGAAGACTTACTTCAATACATTTTTGGACGATAGCTGTCATTCATAACTCTGCAGGTTTGTGAATTACAGTGCCCCTGAGCTCATGTCTTCAACTCGCTTTCTTGTGAGCTGGCCGCAAAACCGCAGGATTGCTTCAGGCCAAAGTCTCTTTCCGGCAGGGCATGCTGAGCCTTTGTTTAATTCCTCTTTCTGGTCGGAAATGATCACTCCTTTTGCCCGTGCAGGCACCTACAGCTAGTCTCTCTTTGGTTCTCCCTATTCCTGTACATCTTGCGCAGAAATTGCAAACTGTGCCAAACAGGAGGTTAATGGCACTGACTCTCCAAGTGGGGAGAGTGTTAGTAAAGTGCCTGGAATGGTGAACCCGAGTACCAGGGGACGAAAACTGAGATGCATTTGAAAACGTTTACCGGTCACACAGTGCACTGTACTGTGGGTTTACCATGCATGTTTTAGCTGAAGGAAGAATCCCTTAAACCTGGAGAGTTGGGACCCATGGAATGGGTACCATGCAGTATGACTTCAAAGGGTCTGCGTTTGCTCACCGAACCTCACCAATGCTATCAGCCCGAAGTGCCCAGCCTTATGTCTCACCCAGCTCTGGGTGTAGATGTGGTAAATCCAGGTTGCATCACAAGCCCTGAATGAATTATTTAAGAATTGCTCTCTATTTCACTGTCATTGTGTTTTGTTTTTGAAATTTATTTTGATAATGGGATTTATCGGATTTTCACTTCTGCCTTTAGGCCGCTGTACACACGCTTGATTTCCTTATGGAGACATATAAATCCATGGGTTTTAAGATTCTTACTTGTCAGGTATCTTGCCAGGCGTTGAATATGGGGTGTTGAGTCCATTTCGTTGAGCAAGGTGTAGGGCTTGTCTATTATATATTTGGCTAATGGAACGGTATCTGTGCTAATTTCAAACTCTGGTTTTATGCAGCACCCCAACTCACCTTTCCCCATAAGCAAGCATAAGTTGGTTTTCTAAATTTGAGACCCTGTTCTGTTTTGTAATTCAGTTTATGTGTAGCCAAGTTCACATTCCGTGTATTACTGATATATTATGATGTTTCTTTTTCTGTGTGACTTATTTCTCGTAGAATCATCGTACCTGAATCCACTCATTATGCCGCTATGGGCCTGAAGACGTAGATTTCATTGCTGAGTGATATTCCATTGTACGTGCGTACCAGAACTTCTTTATCCATTTTTTCCTTTCTCGGATATTTAACTTGTACCGTAGACGAGGTTCTTGTAAACAGAGCCATCCCAAACTTTGGGGTGACTGTGTGTTTTTGATTTTAATTTCCCTAAGCTATAGGACCATAAGTGGAAGTGACATAGGCTGTGTTGCTTTGTTTCCTACGTGTTTCAGGATACACCATACATTTCTCCAGAGTGGCTGTTGGCAATTTACATCCCGCCCATCAGCATAACAAGGCTCCCTGTTCTCCATGACCTGTCCTGTCTTTCTAGATTTTACTCTTTTTTCAGATGGCCCTTTTGACCGGGAGGCAGTGAGACTTTATTGTAGTGCAGATTTCCTTTACACGCTTGCTTGGTTGGCCAAAAAGGGCGTATGCGTTTTTTCCTGAATATATTCAGGAAAAAACGCATACGCCCTTTTTGGCCAAGTGCGTCATTGTCGACATTCTGCCTCTTTTCCTATGCTTTAAGTGCAATTCCAGTCTACCCCCTGAAATCGTTTTCCTGAAATTCTGCCCCGCTTTCAAGTCCTCTTTGAAGACTTACTTCAGTACATTTTTGGACGATAGCTGTCATTCATAACTCTGCAGGTTTGTGAATTACAGTGCCCCTGAGCCCCTTTCTTCAACTCGTTTTCTTGTGAGCTAGCCGCAAAACCGCAGGATTGCTTCAGGCCCTAATCTCTTTCCAGCAGGGCACGCTGAGCCTTTGGTTAATTCCTCTTCCTGGTGGGAAATGAACGTTCCATTTGCCCGTGCAGACACCAACAGCTAGTCTCTCATTGGTTCTCCCTATGCCTGTTCATCTTGCGCAGAAATTGCAAACTGTGCCAAACAGGAGGTTAAAGGCACTGACTCTCCAAGTGGGGAGAGTGTTAGTAAAGCGTTCAAATGTTGAACCCGAGTACCAGGGGACGAAAACTGAGATGCATTTGAAAACGTTTCCCAATCACATGGTGGACCATACTCTGGGTTTCCCATGCATGTTTTAGCTGAAGGAAGAATCCCTTAAACCTGGAAATTTGGAACCCATGGAATGGGTACCATGCAGTATGACTTCAAAGGGTCTGTGTTTGCTCACCGAACCTCACCAATGCTATCAGCCAGAAGTGTCCAGCCTTATGTCTCACCCAGCTCTGGGTGTAGATGTGGGAAATCCAGGTTACATCACAAGCCCTGAATGAATTATTTAAGAATTGCTCTCTATTTCACTGTCATTTTGTTTTGTTTTTGAAATTTATTTTGATAATGGGATTTATCGGATTTTCACTGCTGCATTTAGGCCGCTGTACACACGCTTGATTTCCTTATGGAGACATATAAATCCATGGGTTTTAAGATTCTTACTTGTCAGGTATCTTGCCAGGCGTTGAATATGGGGTGTTGAGTCCATTTCGTTGAGCAAGGAGTAGGGCTTGTCTATTATATATTTGGCTTATGGAACGGTATCTGTGCTAATTTCAATCTCTGGTTTTATGCAGCACCCCAACTCACCTTTCCCCATAAGCAAGCATAAGTTGGTTTTCTAAATTTGAGACCCTGTTCTGTTTTGTAATTCAGTTCATGGGTAGCCAAGTTTACATTCCGTGTATTAGTGATATCTTATGATGTTTCTTTTTCTGTGTGACTTATTTCTCGTAGAATCATCATACCTGAATCCACTCATTATGCCGCTACGGGCCTGATGACGTAGATTTCATTGCTGAGTGATATTCCATTGTACGTGCGTACCACAACTTCTTTATCCATTTTTTACTTTCTGGGATATTTTACTTGTACCGTAGACGAGGTTCTTGTAAACAGAGCCGTCCCAAACTCTGGGGTGGCTGTGTGTTTTTGATTTTAATTTCCCTAAGCTATAGGACCATAAGTGGAAGTGCCATAGGCTGTGTTGCTTTGTTTCCTACGTGTTTCTGGAAACACCATACACTTCTCCAGAGTGGTTGTTGGCAATTTACATCCCGCCCATCAGCATGACAAGGCTCCCTGTTCTCCATGACCTGTCCTGCCTTTCTGGATTTTACACTTTATTCAGATGGCTCTTTTGACCGGGGGGGCAGTGAGACTTCATTGTAGTGCAGATTTCTTTTACACGCTTGCTTGGTTGGCCAAAAAGGGCGTATGCGTTTTTTCCTGAATATATTCAGGAAAAAACGCATACGCACTTTTTGGCCAAGTGCATCGTTGTCGACATTCTGCCTCTTTTCCTATGCTTTTAGTACAATTCCAGTCTACCCCCTGAAATCGTTTTCCTGAAATTCTGCCCCGCTTTCAAGTCCTCTTTGAAGACTTACTTCAGTACATTTTTGGACGATAGCTGTCATTCATAACTCTGCAGGTTTGTGAATTACAGTGCCCCTGAGCTCATGTCTTCAACTCGCTTTCTTGTGAGCTGTCCGCAAAACCGCAGGATTGCTTCAGGCCAAAGTCTCTTTCTGGCAGGGCACGCTGAGCCTTTGTTTAATTCCTCTTCCTGGTCGGAAATGAGCGTTCCATTTGCCCGTGCAGACACCTACAGCTAGTCTCTCATTGCTTCTCCCTATTCCTGTTCATCTTGCAAAGAAATTGCAAAGTGTGCCAAACAGGAGGTTAAATGCACTGACTCTCCAAGTGGGGAGAGTGTTAGTAAAGCGTCTGGAATGGTGAACCCGAGTACCAGGGGACGAAAACTGAGATGCATTTGAAAACGTTTCCCAATCACATGGTGGACCATACTGTGGGTTTCCCATGCATGTTTTAGCTCAAGGAAGAATCCCTTAAACCTGGAGAGTTGGGACCCTTGGAATGGGTACCATGCAGTATGACTTCAAAGGGTCTGCGTTTGCTCACCGAACCTCACCAATGCTATCAGCCCGAAGTGTCCAGCCTTATGTCTCACCCAGCTCTGGGTGTAGATGTGGGAAATCCAGGTTGCATCACAAGCCCTGAATGAATTATTTAAGAATTGCTCTCTATTTCACTGTCATTGTGTTTTGTTTTTGAAATTTATTTTGATAATGGGATTTATCGGATTTTCACTGCTGCGTTTAGGCCGCTGTACACACGCTTGATTTCCTTATGGAGACATATAAATCCGTGGGTTTTAAGATTCTTACTTGTCAGGTATCTTGCCAGGCGTTGAATATGGGGTGTTGAGTCCATTTCGTTGAGCAAGGAGTAGGTCTTGTCTATTATATATTTGGCTTATGGAACGGTATCTGTGCTAATTTCAATCTCTGGTTTTATGCAGCACCCCAACTCACCTTTCCCCATAAGCAAGCATAAGTTGGTTTTCTAAATTTGAGACCCTGTTCTGTTTTGTAATTCAGTTCATGGTTAGCCAAGTTTACATTCCGTGTATTAGTGATATCTTATGATGTTTCTTTTTCTGTGTGACTTATTTCTCGTAGAATCATCGTACCTGAATCCACTCATTATGCCGCTACGGGCCTGAAGACGTAGATTTCATTGCTGAGTGATATTCCATTGTACGTGCGTACCAGATATTCTTTATCCATTTTTTCCCTTCTCGCATATTTAACTTGTACCGTAGAAAAGGTTCTTGTAAACAGAGCCATCCCAAACTTTGGGGTGGCTGTGTGTTTGTGATTTTAATTACCCTAAGCTATAGGACCATAGTGGAAGTGACATAGGCTGTGTTGCTTTGTTTCCTATGTGTTTCAGGATACACCATACATTTCTCCAGAGTGGCTGTTGGCAATTTGCATCCCGCCCATCAGCATAACAAGGCTCCCTGTTCTCCAAGACCTGTCCTGCCATTCTGGATTTTACACTTTTTTCAGATGGCCCTTTTGACCGGGGGGCAGTGAGACTTCATTGTAGTGCAGATTTCCTTTACACGCTTGCTTGGTTGGCCAAAAAGGGCGTATGCGTTTTTTCCTGAATATATTCAGGAACAATCGCATACGCCCTTTTTGGCCAAGTGCATCATTTTCGACATTCTGTCTCTTTTCCTATGCTTTAAGTGCAATTCCAGTCTACCCCCTGAAATCGTTTTCCTGAAATTCTGCCCCGCTTTCAAGTCCTCTTTGAAGACTTACTTCAGTACATTTTTGGACGATAGCTGTCATTCATAACTCTGCATGTTTGTGAATTACAGTGCCCCTGAGCTCCTTTCTTCAACTCCTTTTCTTGTGAGCTGGCCGCAAAACCGCAGGATTGCTTCAGGCACTAATATGTTTCCGGCCGGGCACGCTGAGCCTTTGGGTAATTCCTCTTCCTGGTCGGAAATGAGTGTTCCTTTTGCCCGTGCAGGCACCTACAGCTAGTCTCTCATTGGTTCTCCCTATTCCTGTACATCTTGCGCAGAAATTGCAAACTGTGCCAAACAGGAGGTTAATGGCACTGACTCTCCAAGTGGGGAGAGTGTTAGTAAAGCGTCTGGAATGGTGAACCCGAGTAACAGGGGACGAAAACTGAGATGCATTTGAAAACGTTTCCCAATCACATGGTGGACCATACTCTGGGTTTTCCATGCATGTTTTAGCTGAAGGAAGAATCCCTTAAACCTGGAGAGTTTGGACCCATGGAATGGGTACCATGCAGTATGACTTCAAAGGGTCTGCGTTTGTTCAACGAACCTCACCAATGCTATCAGCCCGAAGTGTCCAGCCTTATGTCTCATCCAGCTCTGGGTGTAGATGTAAATCCAGGTTGCATCACAAGCCCTGAATGAATTATTTAAGAATTGCTCTCTATTTCACTGTCATTGTGTTTTGTTTTTGAAATTTATTTTGATAATGGGATTTATCGGATTTTCACTGCTGCGTTTAGGCCGCTGTACACACGCTTGATTTCCTTATGGAGACATATAAATCCATTGGTTTTAAGATTTTAATTATCAGGTATCTTGCCAGGCGTTGAATATGGGGTGTTGAGTCCATTTCGTTGAGCAAGGAGTAGGGCTTGTCTATTATATATTTGGCTTATGGAACGGTATCTGTGCTAATTTCAATCTCTGGTTTTATGCAACACCCCAACTCACCTTTCCCCATAAGCAAGCATAAGTTGGTTTTCTAAATTTGAGGCCCTGTTCTGTTTTGTAATTCAGTTTATGTGTAGCCAAGTTTACATTCCGTGTATTACTGATATATTATGATGTTTCTTTTTCTGTGTGACTTATTTCTCGTAGAATCATCGTACCTGAATCCACTCATTATGCCGCTATGGGCCTGAAGACGTAGATTTCATTGCTGAGTGATATTCCATTGTACGTGCGTACCAGAACTTCTTAATCCATTTTTTCCTTTCTCGGATATTTAACTTGTACCGTAGACAAGGTTCTTGTAAACAGAGCCATCCCAAACTCTGGGGTGGCTGTGTGTTTTTGATTTTAATTTCCCTAAGCTATAGGACCATAAGTGGAAGTGACATAGGCTGTGTTGCTTTGTTTCCTACGTGTTTCTGGAAACACCATACACTTCTCCAGAGTGGTTGTTGGCAATTTACATCCTGCCCATCAGCATCACAAGGCTCCCTGTTCTCCATGACCTGTCCTGACTTTCTGGATTTTACATTTTTTTCAGATGGCCCTTTTGACTGGGGGGCAGTGAGACTTCATTGTAGTGCAGATTTCCATTACACGCTTGCTTGGTTGGCCAAAAAGGGCGTATGCGTTTTTTCCTGAATATATTCAGGAAAAAACGCATACGCCCTTTTTGGCCAAGTGCATCATTGTCGACATTCTGCCTCTTTTCCTATGCTGTTAGTACAATTCCAGTCTACCCCCTGAAATCGTTTTCCTGAAATTCTGCCCCGCTTTCAAGTCCTCTTCGAAGACTTACTTCAATACATTTTTGGACGATAGCTGTCATTCATAACTCTGCAGGTTTGTGAATTACAGTGCCCCTGAGCTCATTTCTTCAACTCGCTTTCTTGTGAGCTGGCCGCAAAACCGCAGGATTGCTTCAGGCCCTAATCTGTTTCCGGCAGGGCACGCTGAGCCTTTGGTTAATTCCTCTTCCAGGTGGGAAATGAGCATTCCATTTGCCCGTGCAGACACCTACAGCTAGTCTCTCATTGCTTCTCCCTATTCCTGTTCATCTTGCGCAGAAATTGCACACTGTGCCAAAGACGAGGTTAATGGCACTGACTCTCCAAGTGGGGAGAGTGTTAGTAAAGCGTTCAAATGTTGAACCCGAGTACCAGGGGACGAAAACTGAGATGCATTTGAAAACGTTTCCCAATCACATGGTGGACCATACTCTGGGTTTCGCATGCATGTTTTAGCTGAAGGAAGAATCCCTTAAACCTGGAGAGTTGGGACCCATGGAATGGGTACCATGCAGTATGACTTCAAAGGGTCTGCGTTTGCTCACCGAACCTCACCAATGCTATCAGCCCGAAGTGTCCAGCCTTATGTCTCATCCAGCTCTGGGTGTAGATGTGGTAAATACAGGTTGCATCACAAGCCCTGAATGAATTATTTAAGAATTGCTCTCTATTTCACTGTCATTGTGTTTTGTTTTCGAAATTCATTTTGATAATGGGATTTATCGGATTTTCACTGCTGCGTTTAGGCCGTTGTACACACGCTTGATTTCCTTATGGAGACATATAAATCCATGGGTTTTAAGATTCTTACTTGTCAGGTATCTTCCCAGGCGTTGAATATAGGGTGTTGAGTCCATTTCGTTGAGCAAGGAGTAGGTTTTGTCTATTATATATTTGGCTTATGGAACGGTATCTGTGCTAATTTCAATCTCTGGTTTTATGCAGCATCCCAACTGACCTTTCCCCATAAGCAAGCATAAGTTGGTTTGCTAAATTTGAGACCCTGTTCTGTTTTGTAATTCAGTTCATGGGTAGCCAAGTTTACATTCCGTGTATTAGTGATAACTTATGATGTTTCTTTTTCTGTCTGACTTATTTCTCATAGAATCATCGTACCTGAATCCACTCATTATGCCGCTACGGTCCTGATGACGTAGATTTCATTGTAGAGTGATATTCCATTGTACGTGCGTAACACAACTTCTTTATCCATTTTTTACTTTCTGGGATATTTTACTTGTACCGTAAACGAGGTTCTTGTAAACAGAGCCGTCCCAAACCCTGGGGTGGCTGTGTGTTTTTGATTTTAATTTACCTAAGCTATAGGACCATAAGTGGAAGTGCCATAGGCTGTGTTGCTTTGTTTCCTACGTGTTTCTGGAAACACCATACACTTCTCCAGAGTGGTTGTTGGCAATTTACATCCCGCCCATCAGCATGACAAGGCTCCCTGTTCTCCATGACCTGTCCTGCCTTTCTGGATTTTACACTTTTTTCAGATGGCCCTTTTGACCGGGGCGGCAGTGAGACTTCCTTGTAGTGCAGAGTTCCTTTACACGCTTGCTTGGTTGGCCAAAAAGGGCGTATGCCTTTTTTCCTGAATGTATTCAGGAAAAAACGCATACGCCCTTTTTGGCCAAGTGCATCATTGTCGACATTCTGCCTCTTTTCCTATGCTTTAAGTGCAATTCCAGTCTACCCCCTGAAATCTTTTTCCTGAAATTCTGCCCCGCTTTCAAGTCGTCATCGAAGACTTACTTCAGAATATTTTTGGACGATAGCTGTCATTCATAACTCTGCAGGTTTGTGAATTACAGTGCCCCTGAGCTCATGTCTTCAACTCGCTTTCTTGTGAGCCTGCCGCAAAACCGCAGGATTGCTTCAGGCCCTAATCTGTTTCCAGCCGGGCACGCTGAGCCTTTGGTTAATTCCTCTTCCTGGTGGGAAATGAGCGGTCAATTTGCCCGTGCAGACACCAACAGCTAGTCTCTCATTGGTTCTCCCTATGCCTGTTCATCTTGCGCAGAAATTGCAAACTGTGCCAAACAGGAGGTTAAAGGCACTGACTCTCCAAGTGGGGAGAGTGTTAGTAAAGCGTCTGGAATGGTGAACCCGAGTACCAGGGGACGAAAACTGAGATGCATTTGAAAACGTTTCCCGGTCACACATTGCACTGGACTGTGGGTTTCCCATGCATGTTTTAGCTGAAGGAAGCATCCCTTAAACCTGGAGAGTTGGGACCCATGGAATGGGTACCATGCAGTATGACTTCAAAGGGTCTGCGTTTGCTCACCGAACCTCACCAATGCTATCAGCCCGAAGTGCCCAGCCTTATGTCTCACCCAGCTCTGGGTGTAGATGTGGGAAATCCAGGTTGCATCACAAGCCCTGAAAGAATGATTTAAGAATTGCTCTCTGTTTCACTGTCATTGTGTTTTGTTTTTGAAATTTATTTTGATAATGGGATTTATCGGATTTTCACTGCTGCGTTTAGGCTGCTGTACACACGCTTGATTTCCTTATGGAGACATATAAATCCATGGGTTTTAAGATTCTTACTTGTCAGGTATCTTGCCAGGCATTGAATATGGGGTGTTGAGTCCATTTCGTTGAGCAAGGAGTAGGGCTTGTCTATTATATATTTGGCTTATGGAACGGTATCTGTGCTAATTTCAATCTCTGGTTTTATGCAGCACCCCAACTCACCTTTCCCCATAAGCAAGCATAAGTTGGTTTTCTAAATTTGAGACCCTGTTCTGTTTTGTAATTCAGTTCATGTGTAGCCAACTTTACATTCCGTGTATTAGTGATATCTTATGATATTTCTTTTTCTGTGTGACTTATTTCTCGTAGAATCATCGTACCTGAATCCACTCATTATGCCGCTACGGGCCTGATGACGTACATTTCATTGCTGAGTGATATTCCATTGTACGTGCGTACCACAACTTCTTTATCCATTTTTTGCTTTCTGGGATATTTTACTTGTACCGTAGACGAGGTTCTTGTAAACAGAGCCATCCCAAACTCTGGGGTGGCTGTGTGTTTTTGATTTTAATTTCCCTAAGCTATAGGACCATAAGTGGAAGTGCCATAGGCTGTGTTGCTTTGTTTCCTACGTGTTTCTGGAAACACCATACACTTCTCCAGAGTGGTTGTTGGCAATTTACATCCCGCCAATCAACATGACAAGGCTCCCTGTTCTCCATGACCTGTCCTGACTTTCTGGATTTTACATTTTGTTCAGATGGCCCTTTTGACCGGGGGGCAGTGAGACTTCATTGTAGTGCAGATTTCCATTACACGCTTGCTTGGTTGGCCAAAAAGTGCGTATGCGTTTTTTCCTGAATATATTCAGGAAAAAACGCATACGCCCTTTTTGGCCAAGTGCATCATTGTCGACATTCTGCCTCTTTTCCTATGCTTTAAGTGCAATTCCAGTCTACCCTCTGAAATCGTTTTCCTGAAATTCTGCCCCGCTTTCAAGTCCTCTTCGAAGACTTACTTCTATACATGTCTGGACGATAGCTGTCATTCATAACTCTGCAGGTTTGAGAATTACAGTGCCCCTGAGCTCCTTTCTTCAACTCGCTTTCTTGTGAGCTGGCCGCAAAACCGCAGGATTGCTTCAGGCCCTAATCTCTTTCCGGCAGTGCATGCTGAGCCTTTGGTTAATTCCTCTTCCTGGTGGGAAATGAGCGTTCATTTTGCCCGTGCAGACACCTACAGCTAGTCTCTCATTGGTTCTCCCTATTCCTGTTCATCTTGCGCAGAATTTGCAAAGTGTGCCAAACAGGAGTTTAAATGCACTGACTCTCCAAGTGGGGAGAGTGTTAGTAAAGCGTCTGGAATGGTGAACCCGAGTACCAGGGCACGAAAACTGAGATGCATTTGAAAAGGTTTCCCGGTCACACAGTGCACTGGACTGTGGGTTTCCCATGCATGTGTTAGCTGAAGGAAGAATCCCTTAAACCTGGAGAGTTGGGACCCATGGAATGGGTACCATGCTGTATGACTTCAAAGGGTCTGCGTTTGCTCACCGAACCTCACCAATGCTATCAGCCCGAAGTGTCCAGGCTTATGTCTCACCCAGCTCTGGGTGTAGATGTGGTAAATCCAGGTTGCATCACAAGCCCTGAATGAATTATTTAAGAATTGCTCTCTATTTCACTGTCATTTTGTTTTGTTTTTGAAATTTATTTTGATAATGGGATTTATCGGATTTTCACTGCTGCGTTTAGGCCGTTGTACACACGCTTGATTTCCTTATGGAGACATATAAATCCATGGGTTTTAAGATTCTTACTTGTCAGGTATATTCCCAGGCGTTGAATATGGGGTGTTGAGTTCATTTCGTTGAGCAAGGAGTAGGTATTGTCTATTATATATTTGGCTTATGGAACGGTATCTGTGCTAATTTCAATCTCTGGTTTTATGCAGCACCCCAACTCACCTTTCCCCATAAGCAAGCATAAGTTGGTTTTCTAAATTTGAGACCCTGTTCTGTTTTGTAATTCAGTTTATGTGTAGCCAAGTTTACATTCCGTGTATTACTGATATATTATGATGTTTCTTTTCTGTGTGACTTATTTCTCGTAGAATCATCGTACCTGAATCCACTCATTATGCCGCTACGGGCCTGAAGACGTACACTTCATTGCTGAGTGATATTCCATTGTACGTGCATACCAGAACTTCTTTATCCATTTTTTCCTTTCTCGGATATTTAACTTGTACCGTAGACAAGGTTCTTGTAAACAGAGCCATCCCAAACTTTGGGGTGTTTGTGTGTTTTTGATTTTAATTTCCCTAAGCTATAGGACCATAAGTGGAAGTGACATAGGCTGTGTTGCTTTGTTTCCTACGTGTTTCAGGATACACCATACATTACTCCAGAGTGGCTGTTGGCAATTTACATCCCGCCCATCAGCATGACAAGGCTCCCTGTTCTCCAAGACCTGTCCTGCCTTTCTGGATTTTACACTTTTTTCAGATGGCCCTTTTGACCGGGGGGCAGTTAGACTTCATTGTAGTGCAGATTTCCTTTACACGCTTGCTTGGTTGGCCAAAAAGGGCGTATGCGTTTTTTCCTGAATATATTCAGGAAAAAACGCATACGCCCTTTTTGGCCAAGTGCATCATTGTCGACATTCTGCCTCTTTTCCTATGCTTTAAGTGCAATTCCAGTCTACCCCCTGAAATCGTTTTCCTGAAATTCTGCCCCGCTTTCAAGTCCTCTTCGAAGACTTACTTCAGTACATTTTTGGACGATAGCTGTCATTCATAACTCTGCAGGTTTGTGAATTACAGTGCCCCTGAGCTCCTTTCTTCAACTCGCTTTCTTGTGAGCTGGCCGCAAAACCGCAGGATTGCTTCAGGCCCTAATCTGTTTCCAGCCGGGCACGCTGAGCCTTTGGTTAATTCCTCTTCCTGGTGGGAAATGATCGTTCAATTTGGCCGTGTAGACACCAACAGCTACTCTCTCATTGGTTCTCCCTATGCCTGTTCATCTTGCGCAGAATTTGCAAACTGTGCCAAACAGGAGGTTAAAGGCACTGACTCTCCAAGTGGGGAGAGTGTTAGTAAAGCGTCTGGAATGGTGAACCCGAGTACCAGGGGACGAAAACTGAGATGCATTTGAAAACGTTTCCCGGTCACACAGTGCACTGGACTGTGGGTTTCCCATGCATGTTTTAGCTGAAGGAAGCATCCCTTAAACCTGGAGAGTTGGGACCCATGGAATGGGTACCATGCAGTATGACTTCAAAGGGTCTGCGTTTGCTCACCGAACCTCACCAATGCTATCAGCCCGAAGTGCCCAGCCTTATGTCTCACCCAGCTCTGGGTGTAGATGTGGGAAATCCAGGTTGCATCACAAGCCCTGAAAGAATGATTTAAGAATTGCTCTCTATTTCACTGTCATTGTGTTTTGTTTTTGAAATTTATTTTGATAATGGGATTTATCGGATTTTCACTGCTGCGTTTAGGCTGCTGTACACACGCTTGATTTCCTTATGGAGACATATAAATCCATGGGTTTTAAGATTCTTACTTGTCAGGTATCTTGCCAGGCATTGAATATGGGGTGTTGAGTCCATTTCGTTGAGCAAGGAGTAGGGCTTGTCTATTATATATTTGGCTTATGGAACGGTATCTGTGCTAATTTCAATCTCTGGTTTTATGCAGCACCCCAACTCACCTTTCCCCATAAGCAAGCATAAGTTGGTTTTCTAAATTTGAGACCCTGTTCTGTTTTGTAATTCAGTTCATGTGTAGCCAACTTTACATTCCGTGTATTAGTGATATCTTATGATATTTCTTTTTCTGTGTGACTTATTTCTCGTAGAATCATCGTACCTGAATCCACTCATTATGCCGCTACGGGCCTGATGACGTACATTTCATTGCTGAGTGATATTCCATTGTACGTGCGTACCACAACTTCTTTATCCATTTTTTGCTTTCTGGGATATTTTACTTGTACCGTAGACGAGGTTCTTGTAAACAGAGCCATCCCAAACTCTGGGGTGGCTGTGTGTTTTTGATTTTAATTTCCCTAAGCTATAGGACCATAAGTGGAAGTGCCATAGGCTGTGTTGCTTTGTTTCCTACGTGTTTCTGGAAACACCATACACTTCTCCAGAGTGGTTGTTGGCAATTTACATCCCGTCAATCAACATGACAAGGCTCCCTGTTCTCCATGACCTGTCCTGACTTTCTGGATTTTACATTTTGTTCAGATGGCCCTTTTGACCGGGGGGCAGTGAGACTTCATTGTAGTGCAGATTTCCATTACACGCTTGCTTGGTTGGCCAAAAAGTGCGTATGCGTTTTTTCCTGAATATATTCAGGAAAAAACGCATACGCCCTTTTTGGCCAAGTGCATCATTGTCGACATTCTGCCTCTTTTCCTATGCTTTAAGTGCAATTCCAGTCTACCCCCTGAAATCGTTTTCCTGAAATTCTGCCCCGCTTTCAAGTCCTCTTCGAAGACTTACTTCTATACATGTCTGGACGATAGCTGTCATTCATAACTCTGCAGGTTTGAGAATTACAGTGCCCCTGAGCTCCTTTCTTCAACTCGCTTTCTTGTGAGCTGGCCGCAAAACCGCAGGATTGCTTCAGGCCCTAATCTGTTTCCAGCCGGGCACGCTGAGCCTTTGGTTAATTCCTCTTCCTGGTGGGAAATGAGCATTCAATTTGCCCGTGCAGACACCAACAGCTAGTCTCTCATTGGTTCTCCCTATGCCTGTTCATCTTGCGCAGAATTTGCAAACTGTGCCAAACAGGAGGTTAAAGGCACTGACTCTCCAAGTGGGGAGAGTGTTAGTAAAGCGTCTGGAATGGTGAACCCGAGTACCAGGGGACGAAAACTGAGATGCATTTGAAAAGGTTTCCCGGTCACACAGTGCACTGGACTGTGGGTTTCCCATGCATGTTTTAGCTGAAGGAAGAATCCCTTAAACCTGGAGAGTTGGGACCCATGGAATGGGTACCATGCAGTATGACTTCAAAGGGTCTGCGTTTGCTCACCGAACCTCACCAATGCTATCAGCCCGAAGTGTCCAGCCTTATGTCTCACCCAGCTCTGGGTGTAGATGTGGGAAATCCAGGTTGCATCACAAGCCCTGAATGAATTATTTAAGAATTGCTCTCTATTTCACTGTCATTGTGTTTTGTTTTTGAAATTTATTTTGATAATGGGATTTATCGGATTTTCACTGCTGTGTTTAGGCCGTTGTACACACGCTTGATTTCCTTATGGAGACATATAAATCCATGGGTTTTAAGATTCTTACTTGTCAGGTGTCTTGCCAGGCATTGAATATGGGGTGTTGAGTCCATTTCGTTGAGCAAGGAGTAGGTCTTGTCTATTATATATTTGGCTTATGGAACGGTATCTGTGCTAATTTCAATCTCTGGTTTTATGCAGCATCCCAACTGACCTTTCCCCATAAGCAAGCATAAGTTGGTTTGCTAAATTTGAGACCCTGTTCTGTTTTGTAATTCAGTTCATGGGTAGCCAAGTTTACATTCCGTGTATTAGTGATAACTTATGTTTCTTTTTGTGTCTGACTTATTTCTCATAGAATCATCGTACCTGAATCCACTCATTATGCCGCTACGGTCCTGATGACGTAGATTTCATTGCTGAGTGATATTCCATTGTACGTGCGTAACACAGCTTCTTTATCCATTTTATGCTTTCTCGGATATTTAACTTCTACCGTAGATGAGGTTCTTGTAAACAGAGCCATCCCAAACTTTGGGGTGGCTGTGTGTTTTTGATTTTAATTTCCCTAAGCTATAGGACCATAAGTGGAAGTGCCATAGGCTGTGTTGCTTTGTTTCCCACGTGTTTCTGGAAACAGCATACACTTCTCCAGAGTGGTTGTTGGCAATTTACATCCCGCCCATCAACATGACAAGGCTCCCTGTTCTCCATGACCTGTCCTGACTTTCTGGATTTTACATTTTGTTCAGATGGCCCTTTTGACCGGGGGGCAGTGAGACTTCATTGTAGTGCAGATTTCCATTACACGCTTGCTTGGTTGGCCTAAAAGGGCGTATGCGTTTTTTCCTGAATATATTCAGGAAAAAACGCATACGCCCTTTTTGGCCAAGTGCATCATTGTCGACATTCTGCCTCTTTTCCTATGCTTTTAGTACAATTCCAGTCTACCCCCTGAAATCGTTTTCCTGAAATTCTGCTCCGCTTTCAAGTCCTCTTCGAAGACTTACTTCAATACATTTTTGGACGATAGCTGTCATTCATAACTCTGCAGGTTTCTGAATTACAGTGCCCCTGAGCTCATTTCTTCAACTCGCTTTCTTGTGAGCTGGCCGCAAAACCGCAGGATTGCTTCAGGCCCTAATCTGTTTCCGGCAGGGCATGCTGAGCCTTTGGTTAATTCCTATTCCTGGTGGGAAATGAGCGTTCCATTTGCCCGTTCAGACACCTACAGCTAGTCTCTCATTGGTTCTCCCTATTCCTGTTCATCTTGCGCAGAATTTGCAAAGTGTGCCAAACAGGAGGTTAAATGCACTGACTCTCCAAGTGGGGAGAGTGTTAGTAAAGCGTCTGGAATGGTGAACCGGAGTACCAGGGGACGAAAACTGAGATGCATTTGAAAACGTTTCCCAATCACACGGTGGACCATACTCTGGGTTTCCCATGCATGTTTTAGCTGAAGGAAGAATCCCTTAAACCTGGAGAGTTGGGACTCATGGAATGGGTACCATGCAGTATGACTTCAAAGGGTCTGCGTTTGCTCACCAAACCTCACCAATGCTATCAGCCCGAAGTGTCCAGCCTTATGTCTCACCCAGCTCTGGGTGTAGATGTGGTAAACCCCGGTTGCATCACAAGCCCTGAATGAATTATTTAAAAATTGCTCTCTATTTCACTGTCATTGTGTTTTGTTTTTGAAATTTATTTTGATAATGGGATTTATCCGATTTTCACTGCTGCGTTTAGGCCGCTGTACACACGCTTGATTTCCTTATGGAGACATATAAATCCATGGGTTTTAAGATTCTTACTTGTCAGGTATCTTCCCAGGCGTTGAATATGGGGTGTTGAATCCATTTCGTTGAGCAAGGAGTAGGTCTTGTCTGTTATATATTTGGCTTATGGAAAGGTATCTGTGCTAATTTCAATCCCTGGTTTTATGCAGCACCCCAATTCACCTTTCCCCATAAGCAAGCATAAGTTGGTTTTCTAAATTTGAGACCCTGTTCTGTTTTGTAATTCAGTTCATGTGTAGTCAAGTTTACATTCCGTGTATTAGTGATACCTTATGATGTTTCTTTCCCTGTGTGACTTATTTCTCGTAGAATCATCGTACCTGAATCCACTCATTATGCCGCTACGGGCCTGATGACGTAGATTTCATTGCTGAGTGATATTCCATTGTACGTGCGTACCACAACTTCTTTATCCATTTTTTGCAATCTCGGATATTTAACTTGTACCATAGACGAGGTTCATGTAAACAGAGCCATCCCAAACATTGGGGTGGCTGTGTGTTTTTCATTTTAATTTCCCTAAGCTAGAGGACCATAAGTGGAAGTGCCATAGGCTGTGTTGCTTTGTTTCCTACGTGTTTCAGGAAACACCATACACTTCTCCTGAGTGGCTGTTGGCAATTTACATCCCGCCCATCAGCATAACAAGGCTCCCTGTTCTCCATGACTTGTCCTGCCTTTCTGGATTTTACACTTTTTTCAGATGGCCCTTTTGACAGGGGGGCAGTGAGACTTCATTGTAGTGCAGATTTCCTTTACACGCTTGCTTGGTTGGCCAAAAAGGGCGTATGCGTTTTTTCCTGAATATATTCAGGAAAAAACGCATACGCCCTTTTTGGCCAAGTGCATCATTGTCGACATTCTGCCTCTTTTCCTATGCTTTAAGGGTAATTCCAGTCTACCCCCTGAAATCGTTTTCCTGAAATTCTGCCCCGCTTTCAAGTCCTCTTCGAAGACTTACTTCAATACATTTTTGGAAGATAGCTGTCATTCATAACTCTGCAGGTTTGTGAATTACAGTGCCCCTGAGCTCCTTTCTTCCACTCGCTTTCTTGTGAGCTGGCCGCAAAACCGCAGGATTGCTTCAGGCCCTAATGTGTTTCTGGCAGGGCACGCTGAGCCTTTGGTTAATTCCTCTTCCTGGTGGGAAATGAGCGTTCAATTTGCCCGTGCAGACACCTACAGCTAGTCTCTCATTGGTTCTCCCTATTCCTGTTCATGTTGCGCAGAAATTGCAAACTGTGCCAAACAGGAGGTTAAAGGAACTGACTCTCCAAGTGGGGAGAGTGTTAGTAAAGCGTCTGGAATGGTGAACCCGAGTACCAGCGTTCAAAAACTGAGATGCATTTGAAAACGTTTCCCAATCACACGGTGGACCATACTCTGGGTTTCCCATGCATGTTTTAGCTGAAGGAAGAATCCCTTAAACCTGGAGAGTTGGGACCCATGGAATGGGTACCATGCAGTATGACTTCAAAAGGTCTGCGTTTGCTCACCGAACCTCACCAATGCTATCAGCCCGAAGTGTCCAGCCTTATGTCTCACCCAGCTCTGTGTGTAGATGTGGTAAATCCAGGTTGCATCACAAGCCCTGAATGAATTATTTAAGAATTGCTCTCTTTTTCACTGTCATTGTGTTTTGTTTTTGAAATTTATTTTGATAATGGGATTTATCAGATTTTCACGGCTGTGTTTAGGCCGCTGTACACACGTTTGATTTCCTTATGGAGACATATAAATCCATGGGTTTTAAGATTCTTACTTGTCAGGTATATTCCCAGGCGTTGAATATGTGGTGTTGAGTCCATTTCGTTGAGCAAGGAGTAGGTCTTGTCTGTTATATATTTGGCTTATTCAACGGTATCTGTGCTAATTTCAATCTCTGGTTTTATGCAGCACCCCAACTCACCTTTCCCCATAAGCAAGCATAAGTTGGTTTTCTAAATTTGAGACCCTGTTCTGTTTTGTAATTCAGTTCATGTGTAGCCAAGTTTACATTCCGTGTATTAGTGATATCTTATGATATTTCTTTTCCTGTGTGACTTATTTCTCGTAGAATCATCGTACCTGAATCCACTCATTATGCCGCTACGGGCCTGATGACGTAGATTTCATTGCTGAGTGATATTCCATTGTACGTGCGTACCAGAACTTCTTTATCCATTTTTTGCTTTCTCGGATATTTAACTTGTACCGTAGACGAGGTTCTTGTAAACAGAGCCGTCCCAATCTTTGGGGTGGCTGTGTGTTTTTTATTTTAATTTCCCTAAGCTATAGGACCATAAGTGGAAGTGCCATAGGCTGTGTTGCTTTGTTTCCTACGTGTTTCTGGAAACACCATACACTTCTCCAGAGTGGCTGTTGGCAATTTACATCCCGCCCATCAGCATAACAAGGCTCCCTGTTCTCCATGACCTGTCCTGCCTTTCTGGATTTTACACTTTTTTCAGACGGCCCTTTTGACCGGGGGGCAGTGAGACTTCATTGTAGTGCAGATTTCCTTTACACGCTTGCTTGGTTGGCCAAAAAGGGCGTATGCGTTTTTTCCTGAATATATTCAGGAAGAAACGCATACGCACTTTTTGGCCAAGTGCATCATTGTCGACATTCTGCCTCTTTTCCTATGCTTTAAGTGCAATTCCAGTCTACCCCCTGAAATCGTTTTCCTGAAATTCTGCCCCGCTTTCAAGTCCTCTTCGAAGACTTACTTCAGTACATTTTTGGATGATAGCTGTCATTCATAACTCTGCAGGTTTGTGAATTACAGTGCCCCTGAGCTCCTTTCTTCAACTCGGTTTCTTGTGAGCTGGCCGCAAAACCGCAGGATTGCTTCAGGCCCTAATCTGTTTCCGGCGGGGCACACTGAGCCTTTGGTTGATTCCTCTTCCTGGTGGGAAATAAGCATTCCATTTGCCCGTGCAGACACCTACAGCTAGTCTCTCATTTGTTCTCCCTATTCCTGTTCATCTTGCGCAGAAATTGCAAACTGTGCCCAACAGGAGGTTAAAGGCACTGACTCTCCAAGTGGGGAGAGTGTTAGTAAAGCGTCTGGAATGGTGAACCCGAGTGCCAGGGGCGAAAACTGAGATGCATTTGAAAACGTTTCCCAGTCACACAGTGCACTGTACTGTGGGTTTCCCATGCGTGTTTTAGCTGAAGGAAGAATCCCTTAAACCTGGAGAGTTGGGACCCATGGAATGGGTACCATGCAGTATGACTTCAAAGGGTCTGCGTCTGGTCACCGAACCTCACCAATGCTATCAGCCCGAAGTGTCCAGCCTTATGTCTCACCCAGCTCTGGGTGTAGATGTGGTAAATCCAGGTTGCATCACAAGCCCTGAATGAATGATTTAAGAATTGCTCTCTATTTCACTGGCATTGTGTTTTGTTTTTGAAATTTATTTTGATAATGGGATTTTTCGGATTTTCACTGCTGCGTTGAGGCCCCTGTACACACGCTTGATGTCCTTATGGAGAAATATAAATCCATGGGTTTTAAGATACTTACTTGTCAGGTATATTCCCAGGCGTGAATATGGGGTGTTGAGTCCATTTCGTTGAGCAAGGAGTAGGTCTGGTCTATTATATATTTGGCTTATGGAACGGTATCTGTGCTAATTTCAATCTCTGGTTTTATGCAGCACCCCAACTCACCTTTCCCCATAAGAAAGCATAAGTTGGCTTTCTAAATTTGAGACCCTGTTCTGTTTTGTAATTCAGTTCATGTGTAGCCAACTTTACATTCCGTGTATTAGTGATATCTTTTGATGTTTCTTTTTCTGTGTGACTTATTTCTCATAGAATCATCGTGCCTGAATCCACTCATTATGGCGCTACGGGCCTGATGACATAAATTTCATTGCTGAGTGATATTCCATTGTATGTACGTACCACAACTTCTTTATCCATTTTTTGCTTTCTTGGTTATTTAACTTGCACCGTAGACGAGGTTCTTGTAAACAGAGCCGTCCCAAATTTTGGGGTGGCTGTGTGTTTTTGATTTTAATTTCCCTAATCTATAGGACCATACGTGGAAGTGCCATAGGCTGTGTTGCTTTGTTTCCTACGTGTTTAAGGAAACACCATACACTTCTCCAGAGTGGCTGTTGGCAATTTACATCCCGCCCATCAGCATAACAAGGCTCCCTGTTCTCCATGACCTGTCCTGCCTTTCTGGATTTTACACTTTTTTCAGATGGCCCTTTTGACCAGGGGGCAGTGAGACTTCATTGTAGTGCCGATTTCATTTACACGCTTGCTTGGTTGGCCAAAAAGGGCGTATGCGTTTTTTCCTGAATATATTCAGGAAGAAACGCATACGCACTTTTTGGCCAAGTGCATCATTGTCTACATTCTGCCTCTTTTCCTATGCTTTAAGTGCAATTCCAGTCTACCCCCTGAAACCTTTTTCCTGAAATTCTGCCCCGTTTTCACGTCCTCTTCGAAGATTTACTTCAATACATTTTTGGACGATAGCTGTCATTCATAACTCTGCAGGTTTGTGAATTACAGTGCCCCTGAACTCCTTTCTTCAACTCGCTTTCTTGTGAGCTGGCTGCAAAACCGCACGATTGCTTCAGGCCATAATCTCTTTCTGGCAGGGCACGCTGAGCCTTTGGTTAATTCCTCTTCCTGGTGGGAAATGAGCGTTCCATTTGCCCGTGCAGACACCTACAGCTAGTCTCTCATTGGTTCTCCCTATTCCTGTTCATCTTGCGCAGAAATTGCAAACTGTGCCAAACAGGAGGTTAAAGGCACTGACTCTCCAAGTGGGGAGAGTGTTAGTAAAGCGTCTGGAATGGTGAACCCGAGTACCAGGGTTCGAAAACTGAGATGCATTTGAAAAGGTTTCCCAGTCACACGGTGGACCATGCTCTGTGTTTCCCATGCATGTTTTAGCTGAAGGAAGAATCCCTTATACCTGGCGAGTTGGAACCCATGGAATGGGTACCATGCAGTGTGACTTCAAAGGGTCTGTGTCTGCTCACCGAACCTCACCAATGCTATCAGCCCGAAGTGTCCAGCCTTATGTATCACCCAACTCTGGGTGTAGATGTGGTAAATCCAGGTTTCATCACAAGCCCTGAATGAATTATTTAAGATTTGCTCTCAATTTCACTGTCATTGTGTTTCGTTTTTGAAATTTATTTTGATAATGGGATTTATCGGATTTTCACTGCTGCGTTTAGGCTGCTGTACACACGCTTGATTTCCTTATGGAGACATATAAATCCATGGGTTTTAAGGTTCTTACTTGTCAGGTAACTTCCCAGGCTTTGAATATGGGGTGTTGAGTCCATTTCGTTGAGCAAGGAGTAGGTCTTTTCTATTATATATTTTGCTTATGGAACGGTATCTGTGCTAATTTCAAACTCTGCTTTTATGCAGCACCCCAACTCACCTTTCCCCATAAGCAAGCATAAGTTGGTTTTCTAAATTTGAGACCCTGTTCTGTTTTGTAATTCAGTTCATGTGTAGCCAAGTTTACATTCCTTGTATTAGTGATATCTTATGATGTTTCTTTTTCTGTGTGACTTATTTCTCATAGAATCATCGTACCTGAATCCACTCATTATGCCGCTACTCGCCTGATGACATAGATTTCATTGCTGAGTGATATTCCATTGTACGTACGTAGCACAATTTCTTTATCCATTTTTGGCTTTCTCGGATATTTGACTTGTACCGTAGACGAGGTTCTTGTAAACAGAGCCATCCCAAACTTTGGGGTGGCTGTGTGTTTTTGATTTTAATTTCCCTAAGCTATAGGACCATAAGTGGAAGTGCCATAGGCTGTGTTGCTTTGTTTCCTACGTGTTTCAGGAAACACCATACACTTCTCCAGAGTGGCTGTTGGCAATTTACATCCCGCCCATCACCATAACAAGGCTCCCTGTTCTCCATGACCTGTCCTGCCTTTCTGGATTTTACACTTTTTTCAGATGGCCCTTTTGACCGGGGGGCAGTGAGACTTCATTGTAGTGCAGATTTCCTTTACACGCTTGCTTGGTTGGCCAAAAAGGGCGTATGCGTTTTTTCCTGAATATATTCAGGAAAAAACGCATACGCCCTTTTTGGCCAAGTGCATCATTGTCGACATACTGCCTCTTTTCCTATGCTTTAAGTGCAATTCCAGTCTACCCCCTGAAATCGTTTTCCTGCA
Organism: Delphinapterus leucas; assembly: GCF_059928025.1. Lineage (NCBI taxonomy): Eukaryota > Metazoa > Chordata > Mammalia > Artiodactyla > Monodontidae > Delphinapterus > Delphinapterus leucas. Next base: position 7,266,217 of record NW_028322240.1, on the reverse strand, counting down.
ATTCTGCCCCGCATTCAAGTCCTCTTCGAAGACTTACTTCAATACATTTTTGGACGATGGCTGTCATTCATAACTTTCAGGTTTGTGAATTACAGTGCCCCTGAACTCCTTTCTTCAACTCGCTTTCTTGGGAGCTGGCCGCAAAACCGCAGGATTGCTTCAGGCCCTAATCTGTTTCCGGGAGAGCATGCTGAGCCTTTCGTTAATTCCTCTTCCTGGTGGGAAATGATTGTTCCATTTGCCCGTGCAGACACGTACAGCTAGTCTCTCATTGGTTCTCCCTATTCCAGTTCATCTTGGGCAGAAATTGCAAACTGTGCCAAACAGGAGGTTAAAGGCACTGACCCTCCAAGTGGGGAGAGTGTTAGTAAAGCGTCTGGAATGGTGAACCCGAGTACCAGGGGACGAAAACTGAGATGCATTTGAAAACGTTTCCCAATCAAACGGTGGACCATACTCTGGGTTTCCCATGCATGTTTTAACTGAAGGAAGAATCCCTTAAACTTGGAGAGTTGTGACCCTTGGAATGGGTACCATGCAGTACGACTTCAAAGGGTCTGCGTTTGCTCACCGAACCTCACCAATGCTATCAGCCCGAAGTGTCCAGCCTTATGTCTCACCCAGCTCTGGGTGTAGATGTGGTAAATCCAGGTTGCATCACAAGCCCTGAATGAATTATTTAAGAATTGCTCTCTATTTCACTGGCATTGTGTTTGTTTTTGAAATTTGTTTTGATAATGGGATTTATCGGATTTTCACTGCTGCGTTTAGGCCGCTGTACACACGCTTGATTTCCTTATGGAGACATATAAATCCATGGGTTTTAAGATTCTTACTTGTCAGGTATCTTCCCAGGCGTTGAATATGGGGTGTTGAGTCCATTTCGTTGAGCAAGGAGTAGGTCTTGTCTATTATATATTTGCCTTATGGAAAGGTATCTGTGCTAATTTCAATCTCTGGTTTTATGCAGCACCCCAACTCACCTTTCCCCATAAGCAAGAATAAGTTGGTTTTCTAAATTTGAGACCCTGTTCTGTTTTGTAACTCAGTTCATGTGTAGTCAAGTTTACATTCCGGGTATTAGTGATATCTTATGATGTTTCTTTCTCTGTGTGACTTATTTCTCGTAGAATCATCGTACCTGAATCCACTCATTATGCCGCTACGGGCCTGATGACGTAGATTTCATTGCTGTGTGATATTCCATTGTACGTGCGTACCACAACTTCTTTATAAATTTTTTGCTTTCTCGGATATTTAACTTGTACCGTAGACTAGGTTCTTGTAAACACAGCCATCCCAAATTTAGGGGTGGCTGTGTGTTTTTGATTTTCATTTCCCTAAGCTATAGGACCATAAGTGGAAGTGCCATAGGCTGTGTTGCTTTGTTTCCTACGTGTTTCAGGAAACCCCATACACTTCTCCAGAGTGGCTGTTGGCAATTTACATCCCGCCCCTCAGCATAACAAGGCTCCCTGTTCTCCATGACCTGTCCTGCCTTACTGGATTTTACACTTGTTTCAGATGGCCCTTTTGACCGGGGAGCAGTGAGACTTCATTGTAGTGCAGATTTCCTTTACACGCTTGCTTGGTTGGCCAAAAAGGGCGTATGCGTTTTTTCCTGAATATATTCAGGAAAAAACGCATACGCCCTTTTTGGAAAAGTGCATCATTTTCGACATTCTGCCTCTTTTCCTATGCTTTAAGTGCAATTCCAGTCTACCCCCAGAAATCGTTTTCCTGAAATTCTGCCCCGCTTTCAAGTCCTCTTCGAAGACTTACTTCAATAAATTTTTGGACGATAGCTGTCCTTCATAACTCTGCAGGTTTGTGAATTACAGTGCCCCTGAGCTCCTTTCTTCAACTCGCTTTCTTGTGAGCTGGCCGCAAAACAGCAGGATTGCTTCAGGCCCTAATCTCTTTCCAGCAGGGCATGCTGAGCCTTTGGTTAATTCCTCTTCCTGGTGGGAAATGAGCGTTCCATTAGCCCGTGCAGACACCTACATCCAGTCTCTAATGGGTTCTCCCTATTCCTGCTCATCTTGCACAGAAACTGCAAACTGTGCCAAACAGGAGTTTAAAGGCACTGACTCTCCAGGTGGGGAGAGTGTTAGTAAAGCGTCTGGAATGGTGAACCCGAGTACCAGGGGCCGAAAACTGAGATGCATTTGAAAACGTTTCCAAATCACATGGTGGTCCATACTCTGGGTTTCCCATGCATGTTTTAGCTGAAGGTAGTATCCCTTAAACCTGGAGAGCTTGGACCCATGGAATGGGTACCATGCAGTATGACTTCAAAGGGTCTGCGTTTGCTCACCGGACCTCACCAATGCTATCAGCCCGAAGTGCCCAGCCTTATTTGTCACCCAGCTCTGGGTTTAGATGTGCTAAATCCAGGTTGCCTCACAAGCCCTGAATGAATTATTTAAGAATTGCTCTCTATTTCACTGTCATTGTGTTTTGTTTTTGTAATTTATTTTGATAATTGGATTTATCGGATTTTCACTGCTGCATTTAGGTCGCTGTACACACGCTTGATTTCCTTATGGAGACATATAAATCCATGGGTTTTAAGGTTCTTAATTGTCAGGTATATTCCCAGGCGTTGAATATGGGTTGTTGAGTCCATTTCGTTGAGCAAGGAGTAGTTTTGTCTATTATATACTTGGCTTATGGAACCGTATCTGTGCTAATTTCAATCTCTGGTTTTATGCAGCAGCCCAACTCACCTTTCCCCATAAGCAAGCATAAGTTGGTTTTCTCAATTTGAGACCCTGTTCTGTTTTGTAATTCAGTTCATGTGTAGCCAAGTTTACATTCCGTGTATTAGTGATATCTTATGATGTTTCTGTTTCTGTGTGACTTATTTCTCGTAGAATCATCGTACCTGAATCCACTCATTATGCCGCTACGGGCCTGATGACGTAGATTTCATTGCTGAGTGATATTCCATTGTACGTGCGTACCACAATTTCTTTATCCGTTTTTTGCTTTCTCGGATATTTAAGTTGTACCATAGACGAGGTTCTTGTAAACAGAGCCGTCCCAAATTTTGGGGTGGCTGTGTGTTTTTGATTTTAATTTCCCTAAGCTATAGGACCATAAGTGGAAGTGCCATAGGCTGTTTTCCTTTGTTTCCTACGTGTTTCAGGATACACCATACACTTCTCCAGACTGGCTGTTGGCAATTTACATCCTGCCCATCAGCATAACAAGGCTCCCTGTTCTCCAAGACCTGTCCTGCCTTTCTGGATTTTACACTTTTTTCAGATGACCCTTTTGACCGGGGGGCAGTGAGACTCCTTTGTAGTGCAGATTTCTTTTACACGCTTGCTTTGTTGGTCAAAAAGGGCGTATGCGTTTTTTCCTGAATATATTCAGGAAAGAACGCATACGCCCTTTTTGGCCAAGTGCATCATTGTCGACATTCTGCCTCTTTTCCTATGCTTTAAGTGCAAGTCCAGTCTACCCCCTGAAATCGTTTTCCTGAAATTCTGCCCTGCTTTCAAGTCCTCTTCGAAGACTTACTTCAGTACATTTTTGGACGATAGCTGTCATTCATAACTCTGCAATTTTGTGAATTACAGTGCCCCTGAGCCCATTTCTTCAACTCGCTTTCTTGTGAGCTGGCCAAAAACCGCTGGATTGCTTCAGGCCCTAATCTGTTTCCGGCAGGGCACGCTGAGCCTTTGGTTAATTCCTCTTCCTGGTGGGAAATGAGCATTCCATTTGCCCGTGCAGAAACCTACAGCTAGTCTCTCATTAGTTCTCCCTATTCCTGTTCATCTTGCGCAGAAATTGCAAACTGTGCCAAACAGGAGGTTAAAGTCACTGACTCTCCAAGTGGGGAGAGTTTTAGTAAAGCGTCTGGAATGTTGAACCTGAGTACCAGGTGCGAAAACTGAGATGCATTTGAGAACGTTTCCCAATCACACGGTGGTCCATACTCTGGGTTTCCCATGCATGTTTTAGATGAAGGAAGAATCCCTTAAACCTGGAGATTTGGGACCCATAGAATGGGTACCATGCAGTATGACTTCAAAGGGTTTGCGTTTGCTCAACGAACCTCACCAATGCTATCAGCCCGAAGTGTCCGGCCTTATGTCTCACCCAGCTCTAGGTGTAGATGTGGGAAATCCAGGTTGCATCACAAGACCTGAATGAATAATTTAAGAATTGTTCTCTATTTCACTGTCATTGTGTTTTGTTTTTGAAATTTATTTTGATAATGGGATTTATCGGATTCTCACTGCTGCGTTTAGCCCACTGTACACATGCCTGATTTCCTTATGGAGACATATAAATCCATGGGTTTTAAGATTTTACTTGTCAGGTATCTTCCCAGGCATTGAATATGGCGTGTTGAGTCCATTTCGTTGAGCAAGGGGTAGGTCTTGTCTATTATATATTTGGCTTATGGAACGGTATCTGTGCTAATTTCAATCTCTGGTTTTATGCAGCACCCCAACTCACCTTTCCCCATAAGCAAGCCTAAGTTGATTTTCTTAATTTGAGACCCTGTTCTGTTTTGTAATTCAGTTCATGTGTAGCCAAGTTTACATTCCGTGTATTAGTGATATCTTATGATGTTTCTGTTTCTGTGTGACTTATTTCTCGTAGAATCATCGTACCTGAATCCACTCATTATGCCGCTATGGGCCTGATGACGTAGATTTCATTGCTAAGTGATATTCCATTGTACGTGCGTACCACAACATCTTTATGCATTTTTTGCTTTCTGGGATATTTAACTTGTACCTTAGACAAGGTTCCTGTAAACAGAGCCGTCCCAAACTTTGGGGTGGCTGTGTGTTTTTGATTTTAATTTCCCTAAGTTATAGGACCATAAGTGGAAGTGCCATAGGCTGTGTTGCTTTGTTTCCTATGTGTTTCAGGAAACACCATACACTTCTCCAGAGTGGCTGTTGGCAATTTACATCCCGCCCATCAGCATAACAAGGCTCCCTGTTCTCCATGACCTGTCCTGCCTTTCTGGATTTTACACTTTTTCCAGACGGCCCTTTTGACCCGGGGGCAGTGAGACTTCATTATAGTGCAGATTTCCTTCACACGCTTGCTTGGTTGGCCAAAAAGGGCGTATGCGTTTTTTCCTGAATATATTCAGGAAAAAACGCATACGCCCTTTTTGGCCAAGTGCATCATTGTCGACATTCTGCCTCTTTTCCTATGCTTTAAGTGAAATTCCAGTCTACCCCCTGAAATCGTTTTCCTGAAATTCTGCCCCGCTTTCAAGCCCTCTTCGAAGACTTAATTCAGTACATTTTTGGACGATAGGTGTCATTCATAACTCTGCAGGTTTGTGAATTACAGTGGCCCTGAGCTCCTTTCTTCAACTCGCTTTCTTTTGAGCTGGCAGCAAAACCACAGGATTGCTTCAGGCACTAATCTGTTTCTGTCAGAGCACGCTGAGCCTTTGGTTAATTCCTCTTCCTGGTGGGAAATGAGCGTTCCATTTGCCCATGCAGACACCTACAGCTAGTCTCTCATTGGTTCTCCCTATTCCTGTTCATCTTGCGCAGAAATTGCAAAAGTGCCAAACAGGAGTTTAAAGGCACTGACTCTCCAAGTGGGGAGAGTGTTAGTAAAGCGTCTGGAATGGTGAACCCGAGTGCCAGGGGACGAAAACTGAGATGCATTTGAAAACGTTTCCCAATCACACGGTGGACCATACTCTGGGTTTCCCATGCATGTTTTAGCTGAAGGAAGAATCCCTTAAACCTGGAGAGTTGGGACCCATGGAATGGGTACCATGCAGTATGACTTCAAAGGGTCTGCGTTTGCTCAACGAACCTCACCAATGCAATCAGCCCGAAGTGTCCAGCCTTATGTCTCACCCATTTCTGTGTGTAGATGTGGTAAATCCAGGTTGCATCACAAGCCCTGAATGAATTATTTAAGAATTGCTCTCTATTTCACTGTCATTGTGTTTTGTTTTTGAAATTTATTTTGATAATGGGATTTATCGGATTTTCACTGCTGCGTTTAGGCCGCTGTACACATGCTTGATTTCCTTATGGAGACATATAAATCCATGGGTTTTAAGATTCTTACTTGTCAGGTATATTCCCAGGCGTTGAATATGGGGTGTTGAGTGCATTTCGTTGAGCAAGGATTAGGTCTTCTCTATTATATATTTGGCTTATGGAAAGGTATCTGTGCTAATTTCAATTTCTGCTTTTATGCAGCACCCCAACTCACCTTTCCCCATAAGCTAGCATAAGTTGGCTTTCTAAATTTGAGACCCTGTTCTGTTTTGTAATTCAGTTCATGTGTAGTCAAGTTTACATTCCATGTATTAGTGATACCTTATGATGTTTCTTTTTCTGTGTGACTAATTTCTCGTAGAATCATCGTACCTGAATCCACTCATTATGCCGCTACGGGCCTGATGACGTAGATCTCATTGCTGTGTGATATTCCATTGTACGTGTGTACCACAACTTCTTTATCCATTTTTTGCTTTCTCGGATATTTAACTTGTACCGTAGACGAGGTTCTTGTAAACAGAGCCATCCCAAACATTGCGGTGGCTGTGAGATTTTGATTTTAATTTCCGTAACCTATAGGACCATAAGTGGAAGTGCCATAGGCTGTGTTGCTTTGTTTCCTACGTGTTTCAAGAAACATCATACACTTCTCCAGAGTGGCTTTTGGCAATTTACATCCCACCCATCAGCATAACAAGGCTCCCTGTTCTCCATGACCTGTCCTGCCTTTCTGGATTTTACACTTTTTTCAGCTGACCCTTTTGACCGGGGGGCAGTGAGACTTGATTGTAGTGTAGATTTCCTTTATACGCTTGCTTGGTTGGCCAAAAAGGGCGTTTGCGTTTTTTCCTGAATATATTCAGGAAAAAACGCATACGCCCTTTTTGGCCAAGTGCATCATTGTCGACATTCTGCCTCTATTCCTATGCTTTAAGTGCAATTCCAGTCTACCCCCGGAAACCGTTTTCCTGAAATTCTGCCCCGCTTTCAAGTCCTCTTCGAAGACTTACTTCAATACATTTTTGGACGATAGCTGTCATTCATAACTCTGAAGGTTTGTGAATTACAGTGCCCCTGAGCTCCTTTCTTTAACTTGCTTTCTTGTGAGCTGGCCACAAAACCACAGGATTGCTTCAGGCCCTAATCTGTTTCCGGCAGGGCACGCTGAGCCTTTGGTTAATTCCTCTTCCTGGTGGGAAATGAGCGTTCCATTTGCCCATGCAGACACCTCAGCTAGTCTCTCATTGGTTCTCCCTATTCCTGTTCATCTTGCGCAGAAATTGCAAACTGTGCCAAACAGGAGGTTAAAGGCACTGACTCTCCAAGTGGGGAGAGTGTTAGTAAAGCGTCTGGAATGGTGAACCCGAGTACCAGGGGACGAAAACTGAGATGCATTTGAAAACGTTCCCCAATCTCACGGTGGACCATACTCTGGGTTTCCCATGCATGTTTTAACTGAAGGAAGAATCCCTTAAACCTGGAGAGTTGTGACCCGTGGAATGGGTACCATGCAGTACGACTTCAAAGGGTCTGCGTTTGCTCACTGAACCTCACCAATGCTATCAGCCCGAAGTGTCCAGCCTTATGTTTCAACCAGCTCTCGGTGCAGATGTGGTAAATCCAGGTTGCATCACAAGCCCTGAATGAATTATTTAAGAATTGGTCTCTATTTCACTTTCATTGTGTTTTGTTTTTGAAATTTATTTTGTTAATGGGATTTATCGGATTTTCACTGCTGCGTTTATGCCACTGTACACACGCTTGACTACCTTATGGAGACATATAAATCCATGGGTCTTAAGATTCTTACTTGTCAGGTATATTCCCAGACGTTGAATATGGGGTGTTGAGTCCATTTCGTTGAGCAAGGAGTAGGTCTTGTCTATTATATATTTGGCTTATGGAACGGTATCTGTGCTAATTTCAATCTCTGGTTTGATGCAGCACCCCAACTCACCTTTCCGCATAAGCAAGCATAAGTTGGTTTTCTAAATTTGAGACCCTGTTCTGTTTTGTAATTCAGTTCATGTGTAGCCAAGTTTACGTTCCGTGTATTAGTGATATCTTATGATCTTTCTTTTTCTGTGTGACTAATTTCTCGTAGAATCGTCGTAGCTGAATCCACTCATTATGCCGCTACGGGCCTGATGACGTAGATCTCATTGCTGAGTGATATTCCATTGTACGTACGTACCACAACTTCTTTATCCATTTTTTGATTTCTCGGATATTTAACTTGTACCGTAGACGAGGTTCTTGTAAACAGAGCCGCCCCAAACTTTGGGGTGGCTGTGTGTTTTTGATTTTAATTTCCCTAAGCTCTGGGACCCTAAGTGGAAGTGCCATAGGCTGTGTTGCTTTGTTTCCTACGTGTTTCACGAAACACCATACACTTCTCCAGAGTGGCTTTTGGCAATTTACATCCCGCCCCTCAGCATAACAAGGCTCCCTGTTCTCCATGACCTGTCCTGCCTTACTGGATTTTACACTTGTTTCAGATGGCCCTTTTGACCGGGGAGCAGTGAGACTTCATTGTAGTGCAGATTTCCTTTACATGCTTGCTTGGTTGGCCAAAAAGGGCGTATGCGTTTTTTCCTGAATATATTCAGGAAAAAACGCATACGCCCTTTTTGGAAAAGTGCATCATTTTCGACATTCTGCCTCTTTTCCTATGCTTTAAGTGCAATTCCAGTCTACCCCCAGAAATCGTTTTCCTGAAATTCTGCCCCGCTTTCAAGTCCTCTTCGAAGACTTACTTCAATAAATTTTTGGACGATAGCTGTCCTTCATAACTCTGCAGGTTTGTGAATTACAGTGCCCCTGAGCTCCTTTGTTCAACTCGCTTTCTTGTGAGCTGGCCGCAAAACAGCAGGATTGCTTCAGGCCCTAATCTGGTTCCGGCAGGGCACGCTGAGCCTTTCGTTAATTCCTCTTTCTGGTGGGAAATGAGCGTTCCATTTGCCCGTGCAGACACCTACAGCTAGTCTCTCATTGGTTCTCCCTATTCCTGTTCATCTTGCGCAGAATTTGCAAACTGTGACAAACAGGACGTTAAAGGCACTGACTCTCCAAGTGGGGAGAGTGTTAGTAAAGCATCTGGAATGGTGAACCCGAGTAAAAGGGGAAGAAACCTGAGATGCATTTGAAAACGTTTCCCAGTCACACGGTGGACCATACTCTAGGTTTCCCATGCATGTTTTAGGTGAAGGAAGAATCCCTTAAACCTGGAGAGTTGGGACCCATGGAGTGGGTACCATGCAGTATGACTTAAAAGGGTCTGCGCTTGCTCACCGAACCTCACCAATGCTATCAGCCCGAAGTGTCCAGCCTTATGTCTCACCCAGCTCTGGGTGTAGATGTGGTAAATCCAGGATGCATCACAAGCCCTGAATGAATTATATAAGAATTGCTCTCTATTTCACTGTCATTGTGTTGTGTTTTTGAAATTTATTTTGATAATGGGATTTATCAGATTTACACTGCTTCGTTTAGGCCGCTGTACACATGCTTGATTTCCTTATGGAGACATATAAATCCATGGGTCTTAAGATTCTTACTTGTCAGGTATATTCCCAGGCGTTGAATATGGGGTGTTGAGTCCATTTCGTTGAACAAGGAGTAGGTCTTGTCTATTATATATTTGGCTTATGGAACGGTATCTGTGCTAATTTCAATCTCTGGTTTGATGCAGCACCCCAACTCACCTTTCCCCATAAGCAAGCATAAGTTGGTTTTCTAAATTTGAGACCCTGTTCTGTTTTGTAATTCAGTTCATGTGTAGCCACGTTTACCTTCCGTGTATTAGTGATATCTTATGATGTTTCTATTTCTGTGTGATTATTTCTCATAGAATCGTCGTACCTGAATCCACTCATTATGCCGCCACAGGCCTGATGACGTAGATTGCATTGCTGAGTGATATTCCATTGTACGTACGTTCCACAACTTCTTTATCCATTTTTTTCTTTCTCGGATATTTAACATGTACCGTAGACGAGGTTCTTGTAAACAGAGCCGTCCCAAACATTGGGGTGGCTGTGTGTTTTTGATTTTAATTTCCCTAAGCTATAGGACCATAAGTGGAAGTGCCATAGGCTGTGTTGCTTTGTTTCCTACGTGTTTCAGGAAACACCATACACTTCTCCAGAGTGGCCGTTTGAAACTTACATCCCGCCCATCAGCATAACAAGGCTCCCTGTTCTCCATGACCTGTCCTGCCTTTCTGGATTTTACACTTTTTTCAGATGGCCATTTTGACCGGGGGCAGTGAGACTTCATTGTAGTGCAGATTTTCTTTATACGCTTGCTTGGTTGGCCAAAAAGCGCGTATGCGTTTTTTCCTGAATATGTTGAGGAAAAACGCATACGCCCTTTTTGGCCAAGTGCATCATTGTCGACATTCTGCCTCTTTTCCTATGCTTTAAGTGCAATTCCAGTCTACCCCCTGAAATCATTTTCCTGAAAGTCTGCCCTGCTTTCAAGTCCTCTTCGAAGACTTACTTCAATATATTTTTGGACGATAGCTGTCATTCATAACTCTGCAGGTTTGTGAATTACAGTGCCCCTGAGCTCCTTTCTTCAACTCGCTTTCTTGTGAGCTGGCCGCAAAACCGCAGGATTTCTTCAGGCCCCCTTCTTGTTCCGGCAGCGCACGCTGAGCCTTTGGTTAATTCCTCTTCCTGGTGGGAAATGAGCGTTCCATTTGCCCGTGCAGACACCTACATCTAGTCTCTCATTGGTTCTCCCTATTCCTGTTCATCTTGCGCAGAAATTGCAAACGGTGATAAACAGGAGGATAAAGGCACTGACTCTCCAAGTGGGGAGAGTGTTAGTAAAGCGTCTGGAACGGTGAACCCGAGTACCAGGGGACGAAACCTGAGATGCATTTGAAAACGTTTCCCAATCACACGGTGGACCATACTCTGGGTTTCCCATGCATGTTTTAGCTGAAGGAAGAATCCCTTAAACCTGGAGAGTTGGGACCCATGGAATGGGTACCATGCAGTATGACTTCAAAGGGTCTGCGTTTGCTCACCGAACCTCACCAATGCTATCAGCCCGAAGTGTCCAGCCTTATATCTCACACAGCTCTGGGTGTAGATGTGGTAAATCCAGGTTGCATCACAAGCCCTGAATGAATTATTTAAGAATTGCTCTCTATTTCACTGTCATTGTGTTTTGTTTCTGAAAATTATTTTGATAATGGGATTTATCGGATTTTCACTGCTGCCTTTAGGCCGCTGTACACACGCTGGATTTCCTTATGGAGACATATAAATCCATGGGTTTTAAGGTTTTTTAATTGTCAGGTATCTTCCCAGGCGTTGAATATGGGGTGTTGAGTCCATTTCGTTGAGCAAGGAGTAGGTCTTGTCTATTATATATTTGGCTTATGGAAAGGTATCTGTGCTAATTTCAATCTCCGGTTTTATGCAGCACCCCAACTCACCTTTCCCCATAAGCAAGCATAAGTTGGTTTTCTCAATTTGAGACCATGTTCTGTTTTGTAATTCAGTTCATGTGTAGCCAAGTTTACATTCCGTGTATTAGTGATATCTTATGATGTTTCTACTTCTGTGTGACTTATTTCTCGTAGAATCATCATACCTGAATCCACTCATTATGCCGCTACGGGCCTGATGACGTAGATTTTATTGTTGTGTGATATTCCATTGTACGTGCGTACCACAACTTCTTTATCCATTTTTTGCTTTCTCAGATATTGAACTTGTACCGTAGACGAGGTTCTTGTAAACAGAGCCGTCCCAAACTTTGCGGTGGCTGTGTGTTTTTGATTTTAATTTCCCTAATCTATAGGACCATAAGTGGAAGTGCCATAGGCTGAGTTGCTTTGTTTCCTAGGTTTTTCAGGAAACACCATACACTTCTCCAGGGTGGCTGTTGGCAATTTACATCCCGCCCATCAGCATATCAAGGCTCCCTGTTCTCCATGACCTGTCCTGCCTTTCTGGATTTTACACTTTTTTCAGATGGCCCTTTTGACCTGGGGGCAGTGAGACTTCATTGTAGTGCAGATTTCCTTTACACGCTTGCTTGGTTGGCCAAAAAGGGCGTATGCGTTTTTTCCTGAATATATTCAGGAAAAAACGCATACGCCCTTTTTGGCCAAGTGCTTCATTGTCGTCATTCTGCCTCTTTTCCTATGCTTTAAGTGCAATTCCAGTCTACCCCCTGGAATCGTTTTCCTGAAATTCTGCCCCGCTTTCAAGTCCTCTTCGAAGACTTACTTCAAAACATTTTTGGACGATAGCTGTCATTCATAACTGTGCAGGTTTGTGAATTACAGTGCCCCTGAGCTCCTTTCTTCAGCTCGCTTTCTTGTGAGCTGGCCACAAAACCGCAGGATTGCTTCAGACCCTAATCTGTTTCCGGGAGGGCACTCTGAGCCTTTGGTTAATTCGTCTTCCTGGTGGGAAATAAGCGTTCCATTTGCCCGTGCAGACACCTACAGCTAGTCTCTAATTCGTTCTCCCTATTCCTGTTCATCTTGCGCAGAAATTGCAAACTGTGCCAAACAGGAGGTTAAAGGCACTGACTCTCCAGGTGGGGAGAGTGTTACTAAAGGGCCTGGAATGGTGAACCTGAGTACCAGGGCACGAAAACAGAGATGCATTTGAAAACGTTTCCCAATCACACGGTGGACCATACTCTGGGTTTCCCATGCATGTTTTAGCTGAAGGAAGAATCCCTTAAACCTGGAGAGCTGGGACCCATGGAATGGGTACCATGCAGTATGACTTCAAAGGGTCTGCGTTTGCTCACCGAACCTCACCAATGCTATCAGCCCGAAGTGCCCAGCCTTATGGCTCACCCAGCTCTGGGTGTAGATGTGGGAAATCCAGGTTGCCTCACAAGCCCTGAATGAATTATTTAAGAATTGCTCTCTATTTCACTGTCATTGTGTTTTGTTTTATAAATTTATTTTGATAATGGGATTTATCAGATTTTCACTGCTGCGTTGAGGCCGCTGTACACACGCTTGATGTCCTTATGGAGAAATATAAATCCATGGGTTTTAAGATACTTACTTGTCAGGTATATTCCCAGGCGTGAATATGGGGTGTTGAGTCCATTTCGTTGAGCAAGGAGTAGGTCTGGTCTATTATATATTTGGCTTATGGAACGGTATCTGTGCTAATTTCAATCTCTGGTTTTATGCAGCACCCCAACTCACCTTTCCCCATAAGAAAGCATAAGTTGGCTTTCTAAATTTGAGACCCTGTTCTGTATTGTAATTCAGTTCATGTGTAGCCAAGTTTACATTCCGTGTATTAGTGATATCTTTTGATGTTTCTTTTTCTGTGTGACTTATTTCTCATAGAATCATTGTGCCTGAATCCACTCATTATGCCGCTATGGGCCTGATGACATAGATTTCATTGCTGAGTGATATTCCATTGTATGTACGTACCACAACTTCTTTATCCATTTTTTGCGTTCTCGGGTATTTAACTTGCACCGTAGACGAGGTTCTTGTAAACAGAGCCGTCCCAAATTTTGGGGTGGCTGTGTGTTTTTGATTTTAATTTCCCTAATCTATAGGACCATAAGTGGAAGTGCCATAGGCTGTGTTGCTTTGTTTCCTACATGTTTAAGGAAACACCATACACTTCTCCAGAGTGGCTGTTGGCAATTTACATCCCGCCCATCAGCATAACAAGGCTCCCTGTTCTCCATGACCTGTCCTGCCTTTCTGGATTTTACACTTTTTTCAGATGGCCCTTTTGACCGGGGGGCAGTGAGGCTTCATTGTAGTGCAGATTTCCTTTGCACGCTTGCTTGGTTGGCCAAAAAGTGCGTATGCGTTTTTTCCTGAATATATTCAGGAAAAAACGCATACGCCCTTTTTGGCCGAGTGCATCATTGTCGACATTCTGCCTCTTTTCCTATGCTTTAAGTGCAATTCCTGTCTACCCCCTGAAACCGTTTTCCCGAAATTCTGCCCCGTTTTCAAGTCCTCTTCAAAGACTTACTTCAATACATTTTTGGACGACAGCTGTCATTCATACCTCTGCAGGTTTGTGAATTACAGTGCCCCTGAGCTCCTTTCTTCAACTCGCTTTCTTGTGAGCTGGCCGCAAACCCGCAGGATTGCTTCAGGACCTAATCTGTTTCCGGCAGGGCACGCTGAGCCTTTGGTTAATTCCTCTTCCTGGTGGGAAATGGGCGTTCCATTTGCCCGTGCAGACACCTACAGCTAGTCTCTCATTGATTCTCCCTATTCCTGTTCATCTTGCACAGAAATTGCAAACTGTGCCAAACAGGAGGTTAAAGGCACTGACTCTCCAAGTGGGGAGAGTGTGAGTAAATCGTCTGGAATGTTGAACCCGTGTAAAAGGGGACAAAACCTGAGATGCATTGGAAAACGTTTCTCGGTCACATGGTGCACCATACTGTGGGTTTCAAAGGCATGTTTTAGCTGAAGGAAGAATCCCTTAAACCTGGAGAGTTGGGACCCATGGAATGGGTACTTCAAGGGGTCTGCATTTGCTCACCGAACCTCACCAGTGCTATCAGCCTGGTGTCCAGCCTTATGTCTCACTCATCTCTAGGTGTAGATATGGTAAATCCAGGTTGCATCACAGGCCCTGAATGAATTATTTAAGAATTGCTCTCTATTTCACTGTCATTGTGTTTTGTTTCTGTAATTTATTTTGATAATTGGATTTATCGTATTTTCACTGCTGTGTTCATGCCGCTGTACACACGCTTGATTCTCTTTCGGAGACATATAAACCCATGGGTTTGAAGATTCTTACTAGTCAGGTATATTCCTAGGCGTTGAATATGTGGTGTTGAGTCCATTTTGTTGAGCAAGCAGTAGGTCTTGACTATTACATATTTGTCTTATGGAAGAGTATCTGTGCTAATTTCAATCTCTGGTTTTATGCAGCACCCCAACTCACCTTTATCCTTAAGCAAGAATAAGTTGGTTTTCTAAATATGAGAAACTGTTCTGTTTTGTAATTCAGTTCATGTGTAGCCAAGTTTACATTCCATGTATTAGTGATATAGTATGTCTTTTACTTTTTGAATTCTGTGACTTTGAATGATCATATGTAACTCCTCTGGAGTTGTTACAAGTGGCCATATTGCATTGATTTCCAGGCTGAGTCATATTCCACTCTACATGAGCACCACATCTGTATCTATTTTTTCCCTCCAGAGACATTTAAGTTATATCCTATTCGAGGATCTTTTAAACAGTGAGGCGGTATACATTGGGGTGCCTTTGTCCTCTCGATTTTTGTTTTTCCCAAGATATACGTCCATGAGTGCAAGTGCCCTGTGCTCTGTAGCTCATTTTTTAGATGCTTTAGTAAACACAGTACACTTCTCCAGAGCGACCGTTGGTAATATACATTTCCAGTATAAGCCTCACAGGGCTCCCTTTTCTCCTTGCCCTGTCCTGCATTTCTGGTGTTTACACTTTATGAGGACGGCTCTTCTGACTGATGCGAAGTGACATGTTTTGTAGTATTGATTTCCAGTGCCCACCTGTTTGGTTGGCTAAAAACGTGTATGCTCTTTTCTTGAATATATACAGAAAAAGACGCATACACCCTTTTTGGCCAACAGCAATGTTGGCAATGTTCAGCCCCTTTTCTTGTGCTTAATGGCGAGTCCTTTCTACCTCTTCCAATCCCTTTCCTGCCATTCTCCGTTGCTTACAAGTCCTTTTCTCTGACTTTCCTCAGGACATTTTTCAGTGATAGATATTTTCAACTCTGCAGTTTCGTGAATTTTAGTGCCACTGAGCTCCATTTTTCAACTTGTGTTTATGGGAACTGGCCACAAAGCAGCGGGATTTCCTCAAGCCCTATTCTGTTTCCATGGGCAACCCTAGCCTTTGGTCAATTCGTCTTCCTGATTGGAAATTAGAGTGACATGTGCCTGTCCGAACCCCTAGGACTTGTCTCTCATTGTTCCTCCTCCTTCTGCTTCATCCTCTGGACAAATTCCAAACTGTCTGCAACAGGATGTTGACAGTGCTGACATCTCCAAGTGGGGAGACTGTTCGTAAAGACGCTGGAGGGGTGAACCCGAGCACCAGGAGATGAGGAGATGAGATGCCTTTTCCAAACTCTTCCCGATCAGACGGTATACCATCCTCTGGGTGTGACAGGCATGCTTTAGCTGTAGGAAGGGTCCCATTCATGTGAGGAGAACACCAGGGCTTTTTCAAAATCCGTGTCTCTCCACAACCCAAACTGGGGAATTTTTTAAGCTTCGGCTACACATATGTTCATTAAGGGCCTTGGGAAGTAGGCAGAGTCCAAACTTTAGATGATTGAAGTCTTCAGGGTCAGAAGCACTCACCACCGGCTTCCCTTAGGTTCCATTTTAACTGTCATTAATAGATGATGTCAATAAAAATATCTATTCTTTTTCAGATTATTTCCCCTTATAGGTTATTGCAAAATATTGAGTGTAGTTCCCTGTGCTATACAGCAGTTCCTTGTTGATGATCGATTTTATACATAGCAGTGTGTATGTGTTAATCCCAAACTGTTAATTTATCCCTCCTCTCACCTTTCCCCTTTGGTAATAATAAATTATAAGACTTTATACTTCTCAGAAATGGGGGAGCTGAAAGAGAGGTACCATTTTCAATGGAAAAGCATTTAAAACAAGATTGAAGATTTAACCAAGATTATTAGATGTACATCCTTGGAAAGAAATCACTTCGTTTCTCTAATATTGACCTGACAAATAAGACAAACCTTTTCACTGAACTTGCTTATAATAAAGTGATGGAAATATCAAATGGAAGTGTTAGAAACATCTTATTTTACCCGAGCCTTATACACTGTTCTATGTTAATTACAGTTTGGCTCACACATCTGTTCATTGAAGTTACAATGTTCTCAATTTCTGTTACTGATCCTCCAGAGTGGACCCCAACAAGTGTCCCCCTGCCCAGTGTCATTGGAGCCAACAGATCGAGACTGAGTTTGGTTCAGAAGCAAAGGAAACTTTATATTTTGATCAGAGAATGGAGAGGTGAGAGCATGTGCTACCCCGTGGGCTGTGGGCTGGGCTGCTGTGTAGATATCCTGTCAGAGTTGGCTGCAGCTCAGGCTCTATATCACGGAGTGTGCACTGTGCCCCAGGAGCTGAGGTGTCGACCCAGCCATTCTGCACTAGGAAATCTGGTCTGAAGTGCTGGGTGTGGAACCTCTGTATGCGGGACCCTAGGAGCATGTGAAATTAGACAAAGCACAAAGGATAAAAAAGGTTAGACTTTATTTTATTGCCCAGATTCTATTTTTATCTCCCAGGGATTTTTAAGGGGCTTTGCCTGGGACAAACCCCTCTTCTGCCTTTTGTCCCCTTCCTCATTCTTGGAGTGCTGAGGGTGCAGACCCTTCTTCTGTAACTGCTGAGTGCTGAGTTAGGAGCCCTCATACCCGTGAGCGAGGGTCAGAACTTCTCCCCAGCAGCCTCCAGGTGACGTTGATTGTCCCCAGGCCTCCTGCCTCCCTGCTCGTCCGCCTGAGCACCAGTATTGGAAGTGTTATAGATTCTAATGAGCTTTGAGGGTCCAGGAAGGAGATGTGCAGTGACGCTGTGAGGTCCAGTTTCACCCCGCCCCACATTTGTTCGGCCACCTTAGGCTGACCGTTTCTGCCAGCCTAGATGCTCTGACCAGTAGTCTGCGCTTTCTTCAATTAGGCCGCTGAATTAACGTAAAAACAGCACCAAGTGTCAGGACCCTGTCCGCTCAACTCCCAGACAGTCCAGGGTCACTGGTGATGAAGGACCATGATGGCCACTGAGTCAACAGCCTTTTGAAGTAAACAGGAGTCCAGCCGGTCTTATTGGCCACCATTATCACAGTGTCTGTAGGGTTTTCTATGGTGACAGCGTGATATACGGTTCCCCCGCCAAGATTATTAGGTCCGCTCTGGGTGCAGTAAGTCCTGCAAGCAGTAGTCTACTCTTTTGGGACACACTCTTGTTGTTTTATGAGAGAAACTCCAGGTCAAGTGATGGTCACATGAGTCGTCATGGTGCCCCGTTGCCCCCGGTTATCTCTCTGGAGGTTGGAGTTGGAGGGCCTACTCACTCGAGGTCAGTGTGCCCACGGAGCAAACCCTGTAACTTCAGGGCATGGTTGGGGGTTAGGATCACCACGTGGGGTCCTTTTCCCTTAGGAGGGAGGTGGCCTTTTGGGCTGCTGATTTCCAGGTTTTTAGATACCGCCAGTATCTTGGCCAGATGTGGCAGTGGGCCAAGCCCCTTGGTGACTGTAGTTTATCCTACCTGGATGGCATTCTTGCATTGTTCCATTTCAAGTGGTCCCAGGTTTTGCACTAATACTCCAATGGCGATTCACTTTTCACCAGGAATGTAAAGATCAAAGGGTTTAGCTAAATTAGGGAGTTCCAGGGCAAGGGTTTGAATTGACTGCTCTTTCCATTCTTGAAAGGCCACTTCTGCATTCTATTCAAAAGGATCATCATCTTTTCCTTTCAGTGTTTCATATAGAGGCCCAGCTAGTAGACTGTAGTTAGGGATCCAGAAGCAGCAAACCCTGGCCTCCCCAGGAACCCCTAAGCTGTCTTCTAGTTTTAGATATGGGTAAGGCTGTAAATTGTTTCTTCCCTTTCCTGGGATGGGCTTCTCCGACCTTCTGTGAGAATGAAGCCCAGGCAGGTCACCGTAGTCTGTGATATTTGAGCTTTTTCTTGGACAACCTGTATCCTTTATTGGCTTGGTAGTTCAGAGGTCTCCTTAGTAGGGCTGGCGATCAGAATGTCATCTGCAAATTGAAGGAGTGTTTCCTTTTCCAGAGGTAGAACTTTTAGGTCTTTAGCTGAGCTTTCCCCAAAGATGGTGTGGGAATTTTTGAACCCTTGGGGCAAGACGGCCCAGAAGTATTGTTTTAGTTGTATGTTGAGTCCTGCCACTCACAAGCCAAAATTTCTTGTGACTCTGGGACTAATAGAATACAGAAGAAGGCATCATTGAAGACTAATACAGAATACCATGTCCTGGTGGTTGGTAGAATGACCAGCAGGGTGTAGAATTTAGGAACTACTGGAGGTATATCCTCGGTGGCTTCACTGACTGTCCTGACATCATTTACCAGGACTCCAGCAGCCCGTGGGGCTCTCGAGTTCAGGCCAATCCCAGGATATGGAGATCACCTGTGCAGGTACCCTACCCCCCCACCCCAGACCACGGGGTTCTCGTGGTCAGGCCCCTCCCAGGATACAGAGCTACCCTTGCCGTTACCGTGGCAGGGCTGGGCACACAGGAACCCTGCACATCGCCCTCATTGCAGAGCACTCCCAGCTCACCTGTCACTCAGATCTGACACAGAGCACCTCAGAGCAGGACTTGAACTAACAAACAGCAGCTCCGACAGGTCTGTGACCCTGGGCATCACTCTGTGTGGCCTCCCTCCACCTGGTCTTCCAGAGACTTCCACTGTACCCGTGGGAACCAGGCCTCCGTCTCCACCCACCACCCACCCCTCCTCTCCCTGACTCCTGGGTTCCTCTCATTAGGAGAGGGTTTTCTTGAAGTTGTCTCCCACTCATGGGCCAGATAATATAATTAGAAAACAAGCCAGAGCTGCAGCCCCTTGTCTATCCTGACTCTCAGGAGCCCACACCTGTTCCTTGGACCTGGCCGATTCAGAAAGTTCCATTTTCTGCAACTGTGAGCCCCTGAGGGGTGATTATTGGCTGGCCTGGGAAGCCTGACCATGCCGGCCAGCCCTCCCCAGGTGTGCCTGGGTTCAGATCAATATAAACACCGCTCCAGGCAGCAAGAGCCCCTGCAGCTGTGCCTGACGCCATTTTCTCTGCCCAGTCAGCAGTCTTGGGGCTGGACTGGTGGGAGGGAGTGAGAGGCCACGGCTTTGTGGGTGGCCCAGTGTGAGTGGGGCTCTGCTGGACTTTCTGCAGCAGTTGCCAAGATGCCACCTGCTAAAGAAGAGGATGTGTCACCCATATCTGCCGCTGGAATTTCTCCCTGGGCAGAGGTGAGGAAGGAAGAAAGCAGTGGGGGCCGGGACAGCAGGGGTATCTCAGGCAGAGAAATGGAAAGCTTCCAGAAGAGCACCCAGGGCCAGGACCATCCTGGCTGGCCTGCAGGCACCAAGTCGGCTGGCATGCTGTCGCTCATGTGGCTCCATGGCCCTTCCTCTAGGCTTTCAAGTCCTTGTACATATTCAGGTGTTTTACCTGGGAAGGGTGGGAACATTTCAGCAGCAGCTGGCCTGGGGCTCGGCCCACGTTTACTCACAGATGCCTCGGCACGGTCCCCCAGCTTTGCAATGAGGACGCTTGTTGCGTGGGGCCTGCTGGCTGAATGGGAGATGATTCCCCACCACTGACCAACTTCAGAACTGTTTACAACTGGAGCAAGTGCCCTGATACAGTTTTCCTCTGTGTAACTTGTGGGTTCTGTTTTTTTTTTCTTTTTTTCATTTTTGGTTCAAGGTAGATTTTATTCCTCTTTTTTGTATTTACAGATATAAGCATTGAAATAATTTATTCATATAAATACATGTATGTGAAGGGAAGAATATTTTTTCTGTTTTAATATTTTTAATTTTATTTTTTTTAACTTTGAATTTTATTTTATTTTTTTATAAAGCAGATTCTTTTTGGTTATCTCTTTTATACATATAAATGTATACATGCCAATCCCAATATTTCAACTCCTCCCACCACCACCCCCAACAGCTTTCCCCCCTTGGTGTCCATACGTTTGTTGTCTACATCTGTTGCTCTATTTCTGCCTTGCAAAACGGTTCATCTGTACAATTTTTCTAGGTTCCACATATATGCATTAATAGACAAGATTTGTTTTTCTCTTTCTGACTTACTTCACTCTGTATGACAGTCTCTAGATCCATCAACGTCTCTACAAATGACCCAATTTCATTCCTTTATATGGCTTAGTAATATTCCATTTTATACTTGTACCACATCTTTATGCATTCGTCTGTCTGTGGGCATTTAGGTTGCTTCCATTACCTGGATATTGTAAATAGTGATGCAATGAACATTGCGGTGAATGTCTCTTTTTGATTTATGGTTTTGTCTGGGTATATGCCCAGTAGTGGGATTGCTGTATCATATGGTAATTCTATTCTTAGTTTTATAAGAAACTCCATAATGTTCTCCACAGTGACTGTATCAATTTACATTCCCAACAATAGTGGAAGAGGGTTCCTTATCTCCACACCCATTCCAACATTTGTTGTTTGTAGATTTGCTGATGATGCCCATTCTCACAGGTGTGAGGTGATACACCATGGAGGAGTCTATTTCGTTGAGCAAAGAGTAGGTCTTGTCTATTACATATTGGCTTATGGAACGGTATGTGTGTTAATTTCAGTCTCTGGTTTTATACAGCACCCCAACTCAACTTTCCCCTTAAGCAAGCATAAGATTTTTATCTAAATGTGAGACTCTGTTCGGTTTTGTAATTTAGTTTATGTGTAGCCAAGTTTACACTCCCTCTATTAGTGATATCTTATGATAATTATCTTTCTGTGTGTGACCTATTTCTCTTAGAATCGTCATACCTAAATCCACTCAATTTGCTGCTACAGGCCTGATGACATTGATTTCATTGCTGAGTGATATTCCGTTGTACGTAGGTAGCACAACTTCTTTATCCATTTTTTTCTTTCTGGGATATTTAATTTGTACTGGACTCGAGGTTCTTGTAAACACAGCAGCCCTAAATTTTGTGTTGGCTGTGTCTTGTTGATTTTAAATTTCCTAAGCTATAGGGCCAAAAGTGGAAGTGCCCTAGGCTCTGGAGCTTTGTTTTTCAGATGTTTCAGGATACACCATAAACATCTCCAGAGTGTCTGTTGGCAGTTTACATCCCGCCCATCAGCATAACAAGGCTCCCTGTTCTCCATGGCCTGTCCTGTGTTTCCGGTTTTTACACTTTTTTCAGATGGCCCTTTTGACGAATGGGAAATGAGACTTCATTGTAGTGCGGATTTCCATTGCTGGAGTGCTTTGTTGGCCAAAAAGGGCATATGCGTTTTTTCCTGAATATATTCAGGAAAAAATGTATATGCACTTTTTGTCCAAGTGCATCACTGTCAAAGATCTGCCGCTTTTCACATGCTTTAAATGCAATTCCAATCTACCTCCTGAAATATGATTCCTGCAATTCTGCCTCGTTTTCAAGTCCTCTTTGCAGACTTACTTCCATATATTTTTGCCAATAGCTGTCATTTATAACTCTGCAGGTTTGTGAATTACAGCGCCCGTGATTTCCTTTCTTAACTCGCTTCCTTGAAAGCTTGCCACAAAACCGCAGGTTTGCTTAAGGCCCTAATCAGGGTGTGGCACGGCACTCTGAGCCTTTGGTTAATTCCTCTTCCTGGTGGGAAATTAGAGTTAAATGTGCCCCTCCAGACACCTGCCTCACTCCTTGCCCCTTGGTGATGTGTGTCCTCTGGTTTGAGGCCACATGTGATGGGTTCCTCATCTTTTGATGATGTGGCCCCACTGGTGTGAGGACACTCCTGCCTGCTTCCCATCCCCTTGGTGATGTGGTCCCTCCGGCGAGAGTGTGATCCTGGTTGGGTTCCTCACACTTCTGTGAGGTGGGCCCTCTTCTCTGAGGTCATTCTTGCCTGGCTGGCACACCCCGCCTTGGCGACGTCGGCCCTCTGGTGGCAGTTGGAGCCTGCTGGGAGCCTCCTCCCCTCGGTGATGAGGCCCTCTGGCATCAGGCCCTAACTACTGGGTTCCCACATTTTCTGATACATGCTAAGTGGTGCGAGGGCACTCCTGCCAGGTTCCCATCCCCATGGGCATGTGGGCCTTTTGCTCTAAGGTCCCAACACCTGTGTTGTTCACCGTTTCATGATGTTGGCTCTCTGGTGTTAGTTCACTTAGTTCTAGATCCCATAGACTTTGTGCTCTGAGCCGCCTGCTGGGAGTTTCCTACTGCTGGATTCCTTACCTTTTCTATTCTTTGTGTCCTGTGTTTTCATGCTCCTCCTTCCTAACGCACTCCCAGACCCTTTGTGATGTAGGTCCTCTGGTTTGAGGCCACCTGTGCCGGTTTCCTCACCTTTATTGATGTGGCCCCACTGGTGTGAGGACACTCCTGCCTGGTTCCCATCCCCTTGGTGATGGGGGCCCTCTGGTGAGAGTCTGATCCTGGCTGGATTCCTCACACTTCTGGGAGGTGGGCCCTCTGCTGTGAGGTCACTCCTGCCTGGCTGGCACACGTCACCTTGGCGATGTGCGCCCTCAGTTGGGAGTTGGTGCCTGCTGGGAGTCTCCACCCCTCGGTAATGAGGACCCTCTGGCGTCAGGCCCTAACTCATGGGCTCCCAAAATTTTCTGATGTGCAGCCTGTCATGCGAGTACAGTCCTGCCAGGGTCCCATCCCCATGGGGATGTGGGCTTTCTGCTCTGAGGTCCCAACGGCTGGGTTGCTCACAGTGTCAGAATGTGGGCCGTCTACTGTGAGTTCACTCCGCCATGGATCCCATAGCCTCGGTGCTCTGGGCCACCTGCTTGGAGCTTCCAACTGCGGGGTTCCTCAACTTTTTTATTCTATGGGCCCTCTGTTGTGAGTCTCCTCCTGCATGCCTCACTCCCAGCCCTTTCGTGATGTGTGTCCCCTTGTTTGAGGCCACATGTGCTGTGTTCCTCACCTTTCGCTGATGTGGCCCCACTGGTGTGAGGACACTCCTGCCTGGTTTCCATCGCCTTGGTGATGTGGGCCCTCTGGTTAGAGTCTGATCCTGGTTGGGCTCCTCACACTTCTGTGAGGTGGGTCCTCTGCTGTGAGGTAACTCCTGCCTGGCTTGCTCCCGTTGCCTTGGTGACGTCGGCCCTCTGGTGGCATTTGGAGCCTGCTGGTAGCCTCCTCTCCTCGGTGATGAGGGCCCTCTGGCGTCAGGCCCTAACTGCTGGGTTCCCACATTTTCTGATATGTTCTAAGTTGTGCGAGGACACTCCTGCGAGGTTCCCATCCCCATGGGGATGTGGGCCTTCTGCTCTGAGGTCCCACTGGCTGGGTTGCTCACAGTTTCATGATGTGGGCCCTCTGCTGTGAGTTCACTGTGGCCTGGATCCCATAGACTCCGTGCTCTGGGCCACCTGCTGGGAGGTTCAAACTGCTGGATTCCTCACATTTTTTATTCTGTGGGCTCTGTGTTTTTAGGCTACTCCTGCCTGCCTCACTCGGAGCACCTTGGAAATGTGGGTCCTCTGGTTTAGGCCACATGTGCTGGGTTCCTCACCTTTCTATAATGTGGCCCCACTGGTGTGAGGACACTCCTGCCTTGTTCCGATCCCCTTGGTGATGTGGGTTCTCTGGTGAGAGTCTTATCCTGGCTGGGTTCCTCACCCTTCTGTGAGGTCGGCCCTCTGCTGTGAGGTCACTCCTGCGTGACTGTCACACGTCACCTTGGTGACATGGGCCCTCAGTTGGGAGTTGGTGCCTGCTGGGAGTCTCCTCCCCTCGGTAATGAGGGCCCTCTGGCGTCAGGCCCTAACTCCTGAGCTCCCAAAATATTCTGATGTGCACCCTGTGGTGCGAGTACACTCCTGCCAGGTTCCCAACCCCATGGGAATGTGGGCCTTCTGCTCTGAGGTCCCAACGGTGGGTTGCTCAGTTTCATGATGAGGGCCCTCTGGTGTGAGTTCACTCCAGCCTGGATCCCATAGCCTCGCTGCTGCTGGCCGACTGCAGGGAGGTTCCAACTGCGGGATTCCTCACCTTTTTTCTTCTATGGGCCCTCTGTTTTGAGACTCCTCCTGCCTGCTTCACTCCAGGCCCCATGGTGATGTGTGTCCTCTGGTTTGAGGCTACGTGTGCTGGGTCCCTCACCTTTCGATGATGTGGCCCCACTGGTGTGAGGACACTCCTGCCTGGTTCCTATCCCCTTGGTGATGTGGGTCCTCTGGTGAGAGTGTGATCCTGGCTGGGTTCCTGACCCTTCTGTGAGGTGGGCCCTCTGCTGTGAGGTCACTCCTGCCTGGATGGCTCACGTCGCCTTGGCTACGTAGGCCCTCTGTTGGCCACTGAAGCATGCTGGGAGCCTCCTACCCTCTTTAATGAGGGCCCTGGAAAAACCGCATATGCCCTTTTCACCATGGGCATCATTGTCGAGGTTCTGCCTCTTTTACTATGCTTTCAAAGGACTTCCCGTTTACCTCCTGAAATCGTATTCCTGGAATTCTGCCCTGCTTTCAAGTCCTCTTCGCAGCCTTACTTCAGACATTTTTGGACGATAGCTGTCATTCATAACTCTGCAGATTTGTGAATGGCAGTGGCCCTGAGCTCCTTTCTTCAACTCGCTTTCTTCTGAGCTGGCCGCAAAACTGCAGGATTGCTTCAGGACCTAATCTGGTTCTGGCACAGCATGCTGAGCCTTTGGCTATTTCCTCTTCCTAGTGGGAAATGAGTGTTAAATGTACCCATGCATATACCTACAGCTAGTCTCTCATTGCTTCTCCCTATTCCTGTTCATCTTGCGCAGAAATTGCAAACTGTGCCAAACAGGAGGTTAAAGGCACTGACTCTCCAAGTGGGGAGAGTGTTAGTAAAGGTTCCGGAATGGTGAACCCAAGTACCAGAGGACGAAGACTGAGATTCATTTAAAAATGTTTACCGGTCACACGGTGGACCATACTCTGGGTTTCCCATGCATGTTTTAGCCGAAGGAAGAATCCCTTAAACCTGGAGAGTTGGGACCCATGGAATGGGTACCATGCAGTATGACTTCAAAGGGTCTGCATTTGCTCACCGAACCTCAACAATGCTATCAGCCCGAAGTGTCCGGCCTTATGTCTCACCAAGCTCTGGGTGTAGATGTGGTAAATCCAGGTTGCATCACAAGCCCTGAATGAATTATTTAAGAAGTGCTCTCTATTTCACTGTCATTGTGTTTTGTTTTTGTAATTTATTTTGATAAGGGGATTTATTGGATTTTCACTGCTGCGTTTATGCCGCTGTACACACGCTTGATTCTCTTACGAAGACATATAAATCCATGGGTTGTAAGATTCTTACTAGTCAGGTATATTCCTAGGCGTTGAATATGTGGTGTTGAGTCCATTTCGTTGAGCAAGGAGTAGGCCTTGACTCTAATATATTTGGCTTATGGAAGGGTATCTGTGGTAATTTCAATCTCTGGTTTTATGCAGCACCCCAACTCACATTTCCCCTTAAGCAAGCATAAGTTTGTTTTCTAAATTTGAGACCCTGTTCTGTTTTGTAATTCAGTTCATGTGTAGCCAAGTTTAAATTCCATGTATTAGTGATATCTTATGATGTTTCTTTTTCTGTGTGACTTATTTCACATAAAATCATCGTACCTGAATCCACTCATTATGCTGCTACGGGCCTGATGACATAGATTTCATTGCTGAGTGATATTCCATTGTACGTACGTAACACAACTTCTGTATCCATTTTTCGCTTTCTGGGATATATATCTAGTTCCGTAGACGAGGTTCTTGTAAATAGAGCCGTCCCAAACTTTGGGGTGGATGTGTGTTTTTGATTTTAATGTCCCTAAGCTACAGGACCATAAGTGGAAGTGTTGTAAGCTCCATCGCTTTGTTTTTTAGGTGTTTCAGGAAACACCATACACTTCTCCAGAGTAGCAGTTGGCAATTTATATCCCGCCCATTAACATAACAAGGCTCCCTATTCTCCGTGGCCCATCCTGCCTTTCTGGATTTACAGTATTTTCAGATGGCCCTTTTGACCGGGGGGCAGTGAGCCTTCATTGTAGCGCAGATTTGTTTACACGCTTGCTTGGTTGGCAAAAAAGGGCGTATGCGATTTTTCCTGAATATATTCAGGAAAAAACGCATATGCACTTTTTGGCCAAGTGCATCATTGTCAACGTTTTCCCTCTTTTCGTATGCTTTAAATGCAATTCCAGTGTACCCCTTGAAATCGTTTTCCTGCAATTCTGCCCCGCTTAAAAGTCCTCTTTGCAGCCTTCCTTCAATATATTTTTGGACGATAGCTGTCATTTATAACTGTGCAGGTTTGTGAATTACAGTGCCCCTGAGTTCCTTTCTTCAACACGCTTTCTTGTGAGCTGGCCGCAAAACCGCAGGATTGCTTCAGGCCCTAATCTGTTTCCGGCAGGGCACGCTGAGCCTTTGGTAAATTCGTCTTCCTGGTGGGAAATGATCGTTCCATTTGCCCGTGCAGACACCTACAGCTAGTCTCTCATTGGTTCTCCCTATTCCTGTTCATCTTGCGCAGAAATTGCAAACTGTGCCAAACAAGAGGTTAAAGGCACTGACTCTCCAAGTGGGGAGAGTGTTAGTAAAGGGTCTGGAATGTTGAACCCGAGTAAAAGGGGACGAAAACTGAGATGCATTTGAAAACGTTTCCCGGTCACACGGTGCAGCATACTGTGGGTTTCCCATGCATGTTTTAGCTGAAGGAAGAATCCCTTAAACCTGGAGAGTTGGGACCCATGGAATGGGTACAATGAAGTATGACTTCAAAGGGTCAGCATTTGCACAACGAACCTCACCAATGCTATCAGCCCGAAGTGTACAACCTTATGTCTCACTCAGCTCTGGGTGTGGATGTGGTAAATCAAGGTTGCATCACAAGCCCTGAATGAATTATTTAAGAATTGCTCTCTATTTCACTGTCATTGTGTTTTGTTTTTGTAAATCATTTTGATAATGGGATTTATCGGATTTTCTCTGCTGCGTTCATGCAGCTGTACACACGCTTGATTGTCTTCCGGAGACATATAAATCCATGGGTTTGAAGATTCTTACTTGTCAGGTATCTTCCGACGCGTTGAATATGGTGCGTTGAGTGCATTTCGTTGAGCAAGGAGTAGGGCTTGTCTATTATATATTTGGCTTATGGAACGGTATCTGTGCTAATTTCAATCTCTGGTTTTATGCAGCACCCCAACTCACCTTTCCGCCTAAGCAAGCATAAGTTGGTTTTCTAAATTTGAGACCATGTTCTGTTTTGTATTTCAGTTCATGTGTAGCAAAGTTTACATTCCGTGTATTAGGGATATCTTATGATGTTTCTTTTTCTGTGTGACTTATTTCTCGTAGAATCATCGTACCTGAATCCACTCATTATGCCGCTATGGGCCGGATGACGTAGATTTCATTGCTGAGTGATATTCCACTGTACGTGCGTACCACAATTTCTTTATCCATTTTTGGATTTCTCGGATATTTAACTTGTACCGTAGACGAGGTTCTTGTAAACAGAGCCGTCCCAAGCTTTGGGGTGGCTGTGTGTTTTTGATTTTAATTTCCCTAAGCTATAGGACCATAAGTGGAAGTGCCGTAGGCTGTGTTGCTTTGTTTCCTACATGTTTCAGGATACACCATACACTTCTCCAGAGTGGTTGTTGGCAATTTACATCCCGCCCATCAGCATAACAAGGCTCCCTGTTCTCCATGACCTGTCCTGCCTTTCTGGATTTTACACTTTTTTCAGATGTCCCTTTTGACCGGGGTGCTGTGAGACTTCATTGTAGTGCAGTTTTCCTTTACACGCTTGCCTGGTTGGCCTAAAAGGGCGTATGCGTTTTTTCCTGAATATATTCAGATAAAAACGCATACGCCCTTTTTGGCGAAGTGCATCATTGTCGACATTCTGCCTCTTTTCCTATTCTTTAAGTGCAAATCCAGTCTACCCCCTGAAATCGTTTTCCTGAAATTCTGCCCCGATTTCAAGTCCTCGTTTAAGACTTACTTCAGTACATTTTTGTACGATAGCTGTCATTCATAACTCTGCAGGGTTGTGAATTACAGTGCCCCTGAGCTCCTTTCTTCAACTCGCTTTCTTGTGAGCTGGCCGCAAAACCGCAGGATTGCTTCAGGCCCTAATCTGTTTCCAGCAGGGAACACTGAGCCTTTCGTTAATTCCTCTTCCTCGTGCAAATGAGCGTTCCATTTGCCCGTGTAGACACCTACAGCTAGTCTCTCATTGGTTCTGCCTATTCCAGTTCATCTTGCGCAGAAATTGCAAACTGTGCCAAACAGGAGGTTAAAGGCACTGACTCTCCAAGTGGGGAGTGTGTTAGTAAAGCATCTGGTATGGTGAACCCGAGTACCAGGGTTCGAAAACTGAGATGCATTTGAAAACGTTTCCCAATCACACGGTGGACCATACTCTGGGTTTCCCATGCATGTTTTAGCTGAAGGAAGAATCCCTGAAACCTGGAGAGTTGGGACCCATGGAATGGGTACCATGCAGTATGACTTCAAAGGGTCTGCGTTTGCTCACAGAACCTCACCAATGCTATCAGCCCAAAGTGTCCAGCCTTATGTCTCACCCAGCTCTTTGTGTAGATGTGGTAAATCCACGTTGCATCGCAAGCCCTGAATGAATTATTTAAGAATTGCTCTCTATTTCACTGTCATTTTGTTTTGTTTTTGAAATTTATTTTGATAATGGGACTTATCGGATTTTCACTGCTGCGTTTAGGCCGCTGTACACACCCTTGATTTCCTTATGGAGACATATAAATCCATGGGTGTTAAGATTCTTACTTGTCAGGTACTTTCCCAGCCGTTGAATATGGGGTGTTGAGTCCATTTCGTTGAGCAAGGAGTAGGTCTTGTCTATTATATATTTGGCTTATGGAACGGTATCTGTGCTAATTTCAATCTCTGGTTTGATGCAGCACCCCAACTCACCTTTCCCCATAAGGAAGCATAAGTTGGTTTTCTCAATTTGAGACCCTGTTCTGTTTTGTAATTCAGTTCATGTGTAGCCAAGTTTATATTCCGTGTATTAGTGATATCTTATGATGTTTCTTATTCTGTGTGACTTATTTCTCGTAGAATCATCCTAGCTGAATCCACTCATTATGCCGCTATGGGCCTGATGACGTAGATTTCATTGCTGAGTGATATTCCATTGTACGTGCGTACCACAACATCTTTATGCATTTTTTGCTTTCTGGGATATATAACTTGCAGCGTAGACGAGGTTCTTGTAAACAGAGCCGTCCCAAACTTTGGGGTGGCTGTGTGTTTTTGATTTTAATTTCCCTAAGCTATAGGACCATAAGTGGAAGTGACATAGGCTGTGTTGCTTTGTTTCCTACGTGTTTCAGGAAACACCATACACTTCTCCAGGGTGGCTGTTGGCAATTTACATCCCGCCCATCAGCATAACAAGGGTTCCTGTTCTCCATGACCTGTGCAGGCTTTCTGGATTTTACACTTTTTTCAGATGGCCCTTTTGACCGCGGGGCAGTGAGACTTCATTGTAGTGCAGATTTCCTTTACAGTTTTGCTTGGTTGGCCAAAAAGGGCTTATGCGTTTTTTCCTGAATATATTCAGCAATAAACGCATACGCACTTTTGGGCCAAGTGCATCATTGTCGACATTCTGCCTCTTTTCCTATGCTTTAAATGCAATTCCAGTTTACCCCCTGAAATCGTTTTCCTGAAATTCTGCCCCGCTTTCAAGTCCTCTTCGAAGACATACTTCAAAACATTTTTGGACGATAGGTGTCATTCATAACTCTACAGTTTTGTGAATTACAGTGCCCCTGAGCTCCTTTCTTCAACTCGCTTTCTTGTGAGCTGGCCGCAAACCCGCAGGATTGCTTCAGGCCCTAATAAGGTTCTGGCACGGCATGCTGAGCCTTTGGTTAATTCCTCTTCCTGGTGGGAAATGAGCGTTAAATTTGTCAGTGCAGACACCTTCACACGAGTCGTCATGGTGCCCCTTTGCCCCGGTTATGTCTATGGAGGTTGGAGTTGGAGGGCCTCCTCACTCAAGGTCAGTGTGCCCACGGAGCCAACCCTGCAACTTCAGGGCATGGTTGGGAGTTAGGATCACCACGTGGGGTCCTTCTCCCTTAGGAGAGAGGTGGCCTTTTGGGCTGCTGATTTCCAGGTTTTCAGATACTGCCAGTATCTTGGCCAGATGTGGCGGTGGGCCAAGCCCCTTGGTGACCGTAGTTTATCCTACCTGGATCGCATTCTTGCATTGTTCCATTTCAAGTGGTCCTAGGTTTTGCACTATTACTCCAATGGCGATTCACCGTTCACCAGGAATGTAAAGGTCAAAGGGTTTAGCTAAATTAGGGAGTTCCAGGGCAAGGGTCTGAATTGACTGCTCTTTCCATTCTTGAAAGGCCACTTCTGCATTCTATTCAAAAGGATCATCATCTTTTCCTTTCAGTGTTTCATATAGAGGCCCAGCTAGTAGACTGTAGTTTGGGATCCAGAAGCAGCAAACCCTGGCCTCCCCAGGAACCGCTAAGCTGTCTTCTAGTTTCAGAAATGGGTAAGGCTGTAAATTGTTTCTTCCCTTTCCTGGGATGGGCTTCTCCGACCTTCTGTGAGAATGAAGCCCAGGCAGGTCACCGTAGTCTGTGATATTTGAGCTTTTTCTTGGACAACTTGTATCCTTTATTGGCTTGGTAGTTCAGAGGTCTCCTTAGTAGGGCTGGCGATAAGAATGTCGTCTGCATATTGAAGGAGTGTTTCCTTTTCCAGAGGTAGAACTTTTAGGTCTTTAGCTGAGCTTTCCCCAAAGATGGTGTGGGAATTTTTGAACCCTTGGGGCAACACGGCCGGAAGTATTGTTTTAGTTGTATGTTGAGTCCTGCCACTCACAAGCCAAAATTTCTTGTGACTCTGGGACTAATAGAATACAAAAGAAGGCATCATTGAAGACTAATACAGAATACCATGTCCTGGTGGTTGGTAGAATGACCAGCAGGGTGTAGGATTTAGGAACTACTGGAGGTATATCCTCGGTGGCTTCACTGACTGTCCTGACATCCTTTACCAGGACTCCAGCAGCCCATGGGGCTCTCGAGGTCAGGCCAATCCCAGGATATGGAGCTCACCTGGGCAGGTACCCCACCCCCACCCCAGCCCACGGGGCTCTCGTGTTCAGGCCCCTCCCAGGATATGGGGTTCCCTGGGCAGGTTCCCCTGCAGCCCATGGGGCTCCCGTGGTCAGGCCCCACCCAGGATACAGAGCTACCCTTGCAGGTACCATGGCAGGGCTGGGAACACAGGAACCGTGCATATCGCCCTCATTGCAGAGCACTCCCAGCTCACCTGTAACTCAGATCTGACACAGAGCACCTCAGAGCAGGACTTGAACTAACAAACAGCAGCTCCGACAGGTCTGTGACCCTGGGCATCACTCTGTGTGGCCTCCCTCCACCTGGTCTTCCAGAGACTTCCACCGCACCCGGGGCACCAGGCCTCTGTCTCCACCCACCACCCACCCCTCCTCTCCCTGACTCCTGGGTTCCTCTCATTAGGAGAGGGTTTTCTTGAAGTTGTCTACCACTCATGGGCCAGATAATATAATTAGAAAACAAGCCAGAGCTGCAGCCCCTTGTCTATCCTGACTCTCAGGAGCCCACACCTGTTCCTTGGACCTGGCCGATTCAGCAAGTTCCAGTTTCTGCAACTGTGAGCCCCTGAGGGGTGATTATTGGCTGGCCTGGGAAGCCCGACCGAGCCGGCCAGACCTCCCCAGGTGTGCCTGGGTTCAGATCAATATAAACACCGCTCCAGGCAGCAAGAGCCCCTGCAGCTGTGCCTGACGCCATTTTCTCTGCCCTGTCAGCAGTCTCGGGGCTGGACTGGTGGGAGGGAGTGAGAGGCCACGGCTTTGTGGGTGGCCCAGTGTGAGTGGGGCTCTGCTGGACTTTCTGCAGCAGTTGCCAAGATGCCACCTGTTAAAGAAGAGGATGTGTCACCCACATCTGCCACTGGAATTTCTCCCTGGGCAGAGGTGAGTGAGGAAGAAATCAGTGGGGGCCGGGACAGCAGGGGTATCTCAGGCAGGGAAATGGAAAGCTTCCAGAAGAGCACCCAGGGCCAGGACCATCCTGGCTGGCCTGCAGGCACCAAGTCGGCTGGCATGCTGTCGCTCATGTGGCTCCATGGCCCTTCCTCTAGGCTTTCAAGTCCTTGTACATATTCAGGTGTTTTTCCTGGGAAGGGTGGGAACATTTCAGCAGCAGCTGGCCTGGGGCTCAGCCCTCGTTTACTCACAGATGCCTCGGCACGGTCCCCCAGCTTTGCAATGAGGACGCTTGTTGCGTGGGGCCTGCTGGCTGAATGGGAGATGATTCCCCACCACTGACCAACTTCAGAATTGTTTACAAGTGGAGCAAGTGCCCTGATACGGTTTTCCTCTGTGTAACTGGTGGGTTCTGTTCTTTTTTTCGTTTTTGGTTCAAGGTAGATTTTATTCCTCTTTTTTGTATTTACAGATATAAGCATGGAAATAATTTATTCATGTAAATACATGTATGTGAAGGGAAGAATATTTTTTCTGTTTTACTTTTTGTAATTTGAATTTTATTTTATTTTTTTATACAGCAGGTTCTTTTTGGTTATCTATTTTATACATATAAATGTATACATGCCAATCCCAATCTCTCAACTCCTCCCACCACCACCCCCCAACAGCTTTCCCCCCTTGGTGTCCATACGTTTGTTGTCTACATCTGTTGCTCTATTTCTGCCTTGCAAAACGGTTCATCTGTACAATTTGTCTAGGTTCCACATATATGCATTAATAGACAAGATTTGTTTTTCTCTTTCTGACTTACTTCACTCTGTATGACAGTCTCTAGATCCATCAACCTCTCTACAAATGACCCAATTTCATTTCTTTTTATGGCTTAGTAATATTCCATTTTATATATGTACCACATCTTTATGCATTCGTCTGTCTGTGGGCATTTAGGTTGCTTCCATTACCTGGATATTGTAAATAGTGATGCAATGAACAT
Organism: Delphinapterus leucas; assembly: GCF_059928025.1. NCBI lineage: Eukaryota > Metazoa > Chordata > Mammalia > Artiodactyla > Monodontidae > Delphinapterus > Delphinapterus leucas. Next base: position 7,232,437 of record NW_028322240.1, on the reverse strand, counting down.
TGCGGTGAATGTCTCTTTTTGATTTATGGTTTTGTCTGGGTATATGCCCAGTAGTGGGATTGCTGTATCATATGGTAATTCTATTCTTAGTTTTATAAGAAACTCCATAATGTTCTCCACAGTGACTGTATCAATTTACATTCCCAACAATAGTGGAAGAGGGTTCCTTATCTCCACACCCTTTCCAGCATTTGTTGTTTGTAGATTTTCTGATGATGCCCATTCTAACAGGTGTGAGGTGATACACCATGGATGAGTCTATTTCGTTGAGCAAAGAGTAGGTCTTGTCTAGTACATATTTGGCTTATGGAACGGTATGTGTGCTAATTTCAATCTCTGGTTTTATACAGCACCCCAACTCAACTTTCCCCTTAAGCAAGCATAAGTTTTTATCTAAATGTGAGACTCTGTTCGGTTTTGGAATTCAGTTTATGTGTAGCCAAGTTTACACTCTCTCTATTAGTGATATCTTATGATAATTATCTTTCTCTGTGTGACCTATTTCTCTTAGAATCATCATACTTAAATCCACTCAGTTTGCTGCTACAGGCCTGATGACATTGATTTCATTGCTGAGTGATATTCCGTTGTACGTAAGTAGCACAACTCCTTTATCCATTTTTTTCTTTCTGGGATATTTAATTTGTACTGGACTCAAGGTTCTTGTAAACACAGCAGCCCTAAATTTTGTGTTGGCTGTGTCTTGTTGATTTTAATTTTCCTAAGCTATAGGGCCAAAAGTGGAAGTGCCCTAGGCTCTGTAGCTTTGTTTTTCAGATGTTTCAGGATACACCATAAACATCTCCAGAGTGTCTGTTGGCAATTTACATCCCGCCCGTCAGCATAACAAGGCTCCCTGTTCTCCATGGCCTGTCCTGTGTTTCTGGTTTTTACACTTTTTTCAGATGGCCCTTTTGACGAATGTGAAATGAGACTTCATTGTAGTGCGGATTTCCATTGCTCGAGTGCTTGGTTGGCCAAAAAGGGCATATGTGTTTTTTCCTGAATATATTCAGGAGAAAATGTTTACGCACTTTTGTCCAAGTGCATCACTGTCAAACATCTGCTGCTTTTCACATGCTTTAAATGCAATTCCAATCTACCTCCTGAAATATGATTCCTGCAATTCTGCCTCGTTTTCAAGTCCTCTTTGCAGACTTACTTCCATATATTTTTGCCAATAGCTGTCATTTATAACTCTGCAGGTTTGTGAATTACAGTGCCCGTGATTTCCTTTCTTAACTCGTTTCCTTGAAAACTGGCCACAGAACTGCAGGTGTGCTTCAGGCCGTAATCAGGGTCCGGCACGGCACTCTGAGACTTTGGTTCATTCCACTTCCTGGTGGGAAATTAGAGTTAAATGTGCCCCTCCAGACACCTGCCTCACTCCTAGCCCCTTGGTGATGTGTGTCCTCTGGTTTGAGGCCACATGTGCTGGGTTCCTCACCTTTGGCTGATGTGGCCCCACTGGTGTGAGGACACTCCTGCCTGGTTCCCATCCCCTTGGTGATGTGGGCCCTCCGGTGAGAGTCTGATCCTGGTTGGGTTCCTCACACTTCTGTGAGGTGGGCCCTCTTCTCTGAGGTCACTCCTGCCTGGCTGGCACACCCCGCCTTGGCGACGTCGGCCCTCTGGTGGGATTTGGTGCCTGCTGGGTGTCTCCTCCCCTCGGTAATGAGGGCCCTCTGGCGTCAGGCCCTAACTCCTGGGCTCCCAATATTTTCTGATATGCGCCCTGTGGTTCGAGTACACTCCTGCCAGGTTCCCAACCCCATGGGAATGTGGGCCTTCTGCTCTGAGGTCCCAACCGTGGGTTGCTCAGTTTCATGATGAGGGCCCTCTGCTGTGAGTTCTCTCCGGCCTGGATCCCATAGCCTCGCTGCTCCTGGCCACCTGCGGGGAGGTTACAACTGCGGGATTCCTCACCTTTTTTCTTCTATGGGCCCTCTGTTTTGAGACTCCTCCTGCCTGCCTCACTCCCAGTCCCTTGGTGATGTGTGTCCTCTGGTTTGAGGCCACGTATGCTGGGTCCCTCGCCTTTCGATGATGTGGCCCCACTAGTGTGAGGACACTCCTGCCTGGTTCCTATCCCCTTGATGATGTGGGCCCTCTGGTGAGAGTCTGATCCTGGCTGGGTTCCTCCCACTTCTGTGAGGTGGGCCCTCTGCTGTGAGGTCACTCCTGCCTGGCTGGCACACCCCACCTGGGCAACATCGGCCCTCTTGTGGCAGTTGGAGCCTGCTGGGAACCTCCCCTCGGTGATGGGGGCCCTCTTGCGTCAGGCCCTAACTGCTGGGTACCCACATTTTCTGATACGTGCTAAGTGGTGCGAGGACACTCCTGCGAGGTTCCCATCCCCATGGGCATGTGGGCCTTCTGCTCTAAGGTCCCAACACCTGTGTTGTTCACCGTTTCATGATGTTGGCTCTCTGGTGTTAGTTCACTCAGGCCTAGATCCCATAGACTCTGTGCTCTGAGCGGCCTGTTGGGAGGTTCCTACTGCTGGATTCCTTACCTTTTTTATTCTTTGGGTCCTGTGTTTTCATGCTCCTACTTCCTGACTCACTCCCAGCCCATTTGTGATGGAGGTCCTCTGGTTTAAGGCCACATGTACCGGTTTCCTCACCTTTATTGATGTGGCCCCACTGGTGTGAGGACACTCCTGCCTGGTTCCCATCCCCTTGGTGATGGGGGCCCTCTGGTGAGAGTCTGATCCTGTCTGGATTCCTCACACTTCTGGGAGGTGGGCCCTCTGCTCTGAGGTCACTCCTGCCTGGCTGGCACACGTCAACTTGGCGATGTGGGCCCTAAGTTGGGAGTTCGTGCCTGCTGGGTGTCTCCTCCCCTCGGTAATGAGGGCCCTCTGGCATCAGGCCCTAACTCATGGGCTCCCAAAATTTTCTGATGTGCGCCCTGTCGTGCGAGTACACTCCAGCCAGGGTCCCATCCCCATGGGGATGTGGGCTTTCTGCTCTGATGTCCCAACGGCTGGGTTGCTCACAGTGTCAGAATGTGGTCCCTCTGCTGTGAGTTCACTCCGGCATGGATCCCATAGCCTCGGTGCTCTGGGCCACCTGCTTGGAGCTTCCAACTGCGGGGTTCCTCACCTTTTTTATTCTATGGGCGCTCTCTTGTGAGTCTCCTCCTGCATGCCTCACTCCCAGCCCTTTCGTGATGTGTGTCCCCTTGTTTGAGGCCACATGTGCTGTGTTCCTCACCTTTTGCTGATGTGGCCCCACTGGTGTGACGACACTCCTGCCTGGTTTGCATCCCCTTGGTGATGTGGGCGCTCTGGTTAGAGTCTGATCCTGTTTGGGCTCCTCACACTTCTGTGAGGTGGGCCCTCTGCTGTGAGGTAACTCCTGCCTGGCTTGCTCCCGTTCCATTGGTGACGTCGGCCCTCTGGTGGCATTTGGAGCCTGCTGGTAGCCTCCTCTCCTCCGTGATGAGTGCCCTCTGGCGTCAGGCCATAACTGCTGGGTTCCCACATTTTCTGATACGTGCTAAGCTGTGCGAGGACACTCCTGCGAGGTTCCCATCCCCATGGGGATGTGGGCCTTCTGCTCTGAGGTCCCACTGGCTGGGTTGCTCACAGTTTCATGATGTGGGCCCTCTGCTGTGAGTTCACTGTGGCCTGGATCCCGTAGACTCCATGGTCTGGGCCACCTGCTGGGAGGTTCAAACTGCTGGATTCCTCACATTTTTTATTCTGTGGGCCCTGTGTTGTTAGGCTACTCCTGCCTGCCTCACTCGGAGCACCTTGGAAATGTGGGTCCTCTGGTTTAGGCCACATGTGCTGGGTTCCTCACCTTTCTATAATGTGGCCACACTGGTGTGAGGACACTCCTGCCTTGTTCCGATCCCCTTGGTGATGTGGGCCCTCTGGTGAGAGTCTTATCCTGGCTGGGTTCCTCACCCTTCTGTGAGGTAGGCCCTCTGCTGTGAGGTCACTCCTGCCTGGCTGGCACACGTCAACTTGGCGACGTGGGCCCTCAGTTGGGAGTTGGTGCCTGCTGGGAGTCTCCTCCCCTCGGTAATGAGGGCCCTCTGGCGTCAGACCCTAACTCCTGGGCTCCCAAAATTTTCTGATGTGTGCCCTGTGGTGCGAGTACACTCCTGCCAGGTTCCCAACCCCATGGGAATGTGGGCCTTCTGCTCTGAGGTCCCAATGGTACGTTGCTCAGTTTCATGATGAGGGCCCTCTGGTGTGAGTTCACTCCGGCATGGACCCCATAGCCTTGCTGCTCCTGGCCACCTGCGGGGAGGTTCCAACTGTGGGATTCCTCACCTTTTTCCTTCTTTGGGCCCACTGTTTTGAGACTCCTCCTGCCTGCCTCACTCCCCGCCCCTTGGTGATGTGTGTCCTCTGGTTTGAGGCCACATGTGCTGGGTCCCTCACCTTTCGATGATGTGGCCCCACTGGTGTGAGGACACTCCTGCCTGGTTCCTATCCCCTTGGTGATGTGGGTCCTCTGGTGAGAGTCTGATCCTGGCTGGGTTCCTCCCACTTCTGTGAGGTGGGCCCTCTGCTGTGAGGTCACTCCTGCCTGGCTGGCACACCCCGCCTTGGCAATGTCGGCCCTCTTGTGGCAGTTGGAGCCTGCTGGGAGCCTCCTCCCCTCGGTGATGAGGGCCCTCTGGCGTCAGGCCCTAACTGCTTGGTACCCACATTTTCTGATACGTGCTAAGTGGTGCGAGGACACTCGTGCCATGTTCCCAACCCCATGGGGATGTGGGCCTTCTGCTCTGAGGACCCAACGGCTGGGTTGCTCACAGTTTCATGATGTGGGCCCTCTGCTGTGAGTTCACTGCGGCCTGGATCGCATAGACTCGGTGCTCTGGGCCGCCTGCTGGGAGGTTCCCACTGCAGGATTCCTCAGCGTTTTTATTCTATTGGCCCTGTGTTGTGAGGCTACTCCTGCCTGCCTCACTCCGAGCCCCTTGGAGATCTGGATCCTCTGGTTTAGGCCACATGTGCTGGGTTCCTCACCTTTCTATGATGTGACCACCCTGGTGTGAAGACAGTCCTGCCTGGTTCTGATGCCCTTGGTGATGAGTCTTATCTCATTGGTTCTCCCTATTCCTGTTTATCTTGCGCAGAAATTGCAAACTGTGCCAGAGGTGGGCTCTCTGGTGAGAGTCTTACCCTGGCTGGGTTCCTCACCATTCTGTGAGGTAGGCCCTCAGCTGTGAGGTCACTCCTGCCTGGCTGTTGCACGTCACCTTGGCGACATGGGCCCTCAGTTGGGAGTTGGTGCCTGCTTGGGGTCTCCTCCCCTTGGTAATGAGGGCCCTCTGGCGTCAGGCCCTAACTTCTGGGCTCCCAAAATTTTCTGATGTGCGCCCTGTGGTGCGAGTACACTTCTGCCAGGTTCCCAACCACATGGGAATGTGGGCCTTCTGCTGTAAGGTCCCAACGGCTGGGTTGCTCACAGTTTCATGATGAGGGCCCTCTGTTTTGAGTTCAGTCAGGCCTGGATCCCATAGCCTCGCTGCTCCTGGCCACCTGCTGGGAGGTTCTAACTGCGGGATTCCTCACCTTTTTTACGCTATGGGCCCTCTGTTTGGAGGCTCCTCCTGCCTGCCTCACTCCCAGCCCCTTGGTGATGTGTGTCCTGTAGGTTGAGGCCACGTGTGCTGGGTCCATCACATTTCGGTGATGTGGCCCCACTGGTGTGAGGACACACCTGCCTGGTTTCCATTCCCTTGGTGATGTGGGCCCTCCGGTGAGAGTCTGATCCTCTTTGGGTTCCTCACACTTTTGTGTGGTTGGCCCTCTGCTCTGAGGTCACTCCTGCCTGGCTGGCACACCCCGCATTGGTGACGTCGGCCTTCTGGTAGCAGTTGGAGTTTGCTGGGAACCTCCTCTCCTCAGAGATGAGGGCCCTCTGGCGTCCGGCCCTAACTGCTGGGCTCCCCACATTTTCTGATGTGTGCCCACTGGTGCGATGACACTCCTGCTTGGTTCCCTCCCCCATGGGGATGTGGGCCTTGTGCTCTGAGGTTACAACGGCTGGGTTGCTTACAGTATCACGATGAGGGCCCTCTGTTGTGAGTTCATCACCGCCTTGATCACATAGCCTCGGTGCTCTGGGCCGCCTACTGTGATGTTCCAACACCTGGATTCCTCACCTTTTTTATACAATGGGCCATGTGTTTTGAGGTTAATCCTGCCTGCCTCGCTGCGAGACCCATGGTGATGTGGGTCCTCTGGTTTGAGGCCACATGTGCTGGGTACCTCAACTTTCGATGATGTGGCCCCACGGCTGTGAGGACACTCCTGCCTGGTTCCCAGCCCCTTGCTTATGTGGGCACTCTGTTGAGAGTCTGATCCTGACTGGGTTCCTTACCCTTCTGTGAGGTGGGCCCTCTGATGTGAGGTCACTCCTGCCTGGATGGCTCATGACGCCTTGGAGACGTAGGCACTCTGTTGGCCACTGAAGCATGCTGGGAGCCTCCTACCCTCTTTAATAAGGGCCCTGGAAGAAACGCATATGCCCTTTTTGACCAAGTGCATCATTGTCGAGGTTCTGCCTCTTCTCCTATACTTTCAGAGGACTTCCCGTCTACCTCCTGAAATCGTATTCCTGGAATTCTGCCCCGCGTTCAAGTCCTCTTTGCAGCCTTACTTCAATATATTTTTGGACGATAGCTGTCATTTGTAACTCTGCAGGTTTGTGAATTACAGTGCCCCTGAGCTCCTTTCTTCAACTCGCTTTCTTGTGAGCTGGCCGCAAAACCACAGGATTGCTTCAGGCCCTAATCTGGTTCCGGCACGGCATGCTGAGCCTTTGGCTAATTCCTCTTCCTGGTGGGAAATGAGCGTTAAATTTGTTCGTGCAGACACCTACAGCTAATCTCTCATTGGTTCTCCCTATTCCTGTTTATCTTGCGCAGAAATTGCAAACTGTGCCAAACAGGAGGTTAAAGGCACTGACTCTCCAAGTGGGGAGAGTGTTAGTAAAGTGTCTGGAATGGTGAACCCGAGTACCAGGGGCGAAAACTGAGATGCATTTGAAAACGTTTCCCAATCACACGGTGGTCCATACTCTGGGTTTCCCATGCATGTATTAGCTGAAGGAAGAATCCCTTAAACCTGCAGAGTTGGGACCCATAGAATGGGTACCATGCAGTATGACTTCAAAGGGTCTGCATTTGCTCACCGAACCTCACCAATGCTATCAGCCCGAAGTGTCTGGCTTTATGTCTCAGCCAGCTCTGGGTGTAGATGTGGTAAATCCAGGTTGCATCAAAAGCCCTGAATGAATTATTTAAGAATTGTTCTCTATTTCACTGTCATTGTGTTTTGTTTTTGAAATTTATTTTGATAATGGGATTTATCGGATTCTCACTGCTGCGCTCAGCCCACTGTACACACGCTTGATTTCCTTATGGAGACAAATAAATCCATGGGTTTTAAGATTTTACTTGTCAGGTATCTTCCCAGGCGTTGAATATGGGGTGTTGAGTCCATTTCGTTGAACAAGGAGTAGGTCTTGTCTATTATATATTTGGCTTATGGAACGGTATCTGAGCTAATTTCAATCTCTGTTTTTATGCAGCACCCCAACTCACCTTTCCCCATAAGCAAGCCTAAGTTGGTTTTCTAATTTTGAGACCCTGTTCTGTTTTGTAATTCAGTTCATGTGTAGCCAAGATTACATTCCGTGTATTAGAGATATCTTATGATGTTTCTTATTCTGTGTGACTTATTTCTCGTAGAATCATCGTAGCTGAATCCGCTCATTATGCCGCTATGGGCCTGATGACGTAGATTTCATTGCTGAGTGATATTCCATTGTACGTGCGTACCACAACATCTTTATGCATTTTTTGCTTTCTGGGATATATAACTTGCAGCGTAGACGAGGTTCTTGTAAACAGAGCCGTCCCAAACTTTGGGGTGGCTGTGTGTTTTTTATTTTAATTTCCCTAAGCTATAGGACCATAAGTGGAAGTGACATAGGCTGTGTTGCTTTGTTTCCTAAGTGTTTCAGGATACACCATACATTTCTCCAGAGTGGCTGTTGGCAATTTACATCCCGCCCATCAGCATAACAAGGCTCCCTGTTCTCCAAGACCTGTCCTGACTTTCTGGATTTTACACATTTTTCAGATGAACCTTATGACCGGGGGGAAGTGAGACTTCATTGTAGTGCAGATTTCCTTTACAAGCTTGCTTGGTTGGCCAAAAAGGGCGTATGCGTTTTTTCCTGAATATATTCAGGAAAAACGCATACGCCCTTTTTGGCCAAGTGCATCATTGTCGACATTATGCCTCTTCTCCTATGCTTTAAGTGCAAGTCCAGTCTGCCCCCTGAAATCGTTTTCCTGAAATTTTGCCCCGCTTTCAAGTCCTCTTTGAAGACTTACTTCAGTACATTTTTGGATGATAGCTGTCCTTCATAACTCTGTAGGTTTGTGAATTACAGTGCCCCTGAGCTCCTTTCTTCAACTCGCTTTCGTGTGAGCTGGCCGCAAAACCGCAGGATTGCTTCAGGCCCTAATCTGTTTCTGGCAGGGCACGCCGAGCCTTTGTTAATTCCTCTTCCTGGTGGGAAATGAGCGTTCCATTTGCCCGTGCAGACACCTACAGCTAGTCTCTCATTGGTTCTCCCTATTCCTGTTCATCTTGCGCAGAAATTGCCAACTGTGCCAAACAGGAGGTTAAAGGCACTGACTCTCCAAGTGGGGAGAGTGTTAGTAAAGCGTCTGGAATGGTGAACCCGAGTACCAGGGGACGAAAACTGAGATGCATTTGAAAACGTTTCCAAATCACATGGTGGACCATACTCTGGGTTTCCCATGCATGTTTTAGCTGAAGGAAGTATCCCTTAAACGTGGAGAGCTGGGACCCATGGAATGGGTACCATACAGTATGAATTCAAAGGTTCTGCATTTGCTCACCGGACCTCACCAATGCTATCAGCCCGAAGTGCACAGCCTTATATCTCACCCAGGTCTGGGTGTAGATGTGGTAAATCCAGGTTGCCTCACAAGCCCTGAATGAATTATTTAAGAATTGCTCTCTATTTCACTGTCATTGTGTTTTGTTTTTGAAATTTATTTTGATAATGGGATTTATTGGATTTTCACTGCTGCGTTTAGGCCACTGTACACACGCTTGATTTCCTTATGGAGACATATAAATCCATGGGTTTTAAGGTTCTTACTTGTCAGGTATATTCCCAGGCGTTGAATATGGGGTGTTGAGCCCATTTCGCTGAGCAAGGAGTAGGTCTTGTCTATTATATATTTAGCTTATGGAAAGGTATCTGTGCCAATTTCAATCTCTGGTTTTATGCAGCACCCCAACTCACCTTTCCCCATAAGCAAGCATAAGTTAGTTTTCTAAATTTGAGACCCTGTTCTGTTTTGTAATTCAGTTCATGTGTAGCCAAGTTTACATTCCGTGTATTAGTGATATCTTATGATATTTCTTTTTCTGTGTGGCTTATTTCTCGTAGAATCATCGTACCTGAATCCGCTCATTATGCCGCTACGGGCCTGATGCCGTAGATTTCATTGCTGAGTGATATTCCGTTGTACGTGCGTACCACAACTTCTTTATCCATTTTTTGATTTCTCGGATATTTAACTTGTACCGTAGACGAGGTTCTTGTAAACAGAGCCATCCCAAACTTTGGAGTGGCTGTGTGTTTTTGATTTTAATTTCCCTAAGCTATAGGACCATAAGTGGAAGTGCCATAGGCTGTGTTGCTTTGTTTCCTACGTGTTTCAGGAAACACCATACACTTCTCCAGAGTGGCTGTTGGCAATTTACATCCCGCCTATCAGCCATAACAAGGCTCCCTGTTCTCCATGAGCTGTCCTGCCTTTCTGGATTTTACACTTTTTTCAGATGGCCCTTTTGACCGTGGGGCAGTGAGACTTCATTGTAGTGCAGATTTCCTTCACAAGCTTCCTTGGTTGGCCAAAAAGGGCGTATGCGTTTTTTCCTGAATACATTCAGGAAAAAACGCATACACCCTTTTTGGGAAAGTGCATCATTGTCGAAATTCTGCCTCTTTTCCTATGCTTTAAGTGCAATTCCAGCCTACCCCCTGAAATCGTTTTCCTGAAATTCTGCTCTGCTTTCAAGTCCTCTTTGAAGACTTACTTCAATACATTTTTGGACGATAGCTGTCATTCATAACTCTGCAGGTTTGTGAATTACAGTGCCCCTGAGCTCCTTTCTTCAACTCGCTTTCTTGTGAGCTGGCCGCAAAACCGCAGGATTGCTTCAGGCCCTAATCTGTTTCCGGCAGGGCACACTGAGCCTTTTGTTAATTCCTCTTCCTGGTGGGAAATGAGCTTTCCATTTGCCCGTGCAGACACCTACAGCTAGTCTCTCATTGCTTCTCCCTATTCCTGTTCATCTTGCGCAGAAATTGCAAACTGTGCCAAACAGGAGGTTAAAGGCACTGACTCACCAAGTGGGGAGAGTGTTAGTAAAGCGTCTGGAATGGTGAACCCGAGTATCAGGGTTCGAAAACTGAGATGCTTTTGAAAACGTTTCCCAGTCACACGGTGGACCATACTCTGGGTTTCCCATGCATGTTTTAGCTGAAGGAAGAATCCCTTAAACCTGGAGAGCTGGGACCCATGGAATGTGTACCATGCAGTGTGACTTCAAAGGGTCTGCGTTTGCTCACCGAACCTCACCAATGCTATCAGCCCGAAGTGTCCAGCCTTATGTCTCACCCAGCTCTGGGTGTAGATGTGGTAAATCCAGGTTGCATCTCAAGGCCTGAATGAATTATTTAAGAATTGCTCTCTATTTCAGTGTCATTGTGTTTTGTTTTTGAAATTTATTTTGATAATGGGATTTATCGGATTTTCACTGCTGCCTTTAGGCCGCTGTACACACGCTGGATTTCCTTATGGAGACATATACATCCATGGGTTTTAAGATTCTTACTTGTCAGGTATCTTCCCAGGCATTGAATATGGGGTGTTGAGTCCATTTCGTTGAGCAAGGAGTAGGTCTTGTCTATTATATATTTGGCTTATGGAAAGTTATCTGTGCTAATTTCAATCTCTGGTTTTATGCAGCACCCCAACTCACCTTTCCCCTTAAGCAAGCATAAGTTAGTTTTGTAAATTTGAGATCCTGTTCTGTTTTGTAATTCAGTTCATGTGTAGCCAAGTTTACATTCCATGTATTAGTGATATCTTATGATATTTCTTTTTCTGTGTGACTTATTTCTCGTAGAATCATCGTACCTGAATCCACTCATTATGCCGCTACGGGCCTGATGACCTAGATTTCATTGGTGAGTGATATTCCGTTGTACGTGCGTACCACAACTTCTTTATCCATTTTTTGATTTCTCGGATATTTAACTTGTACCGTAGACGAGGTTCTTGTAAAGAGAGCCATCCCAAATATTGGGGTGGCTGTGTGTTTTTTATTTTAATTTCCCTAAGCTATAGGACCATAAGTGGAAGTGCCATAGGCTGTGTTGCTTTGTTTCCTACGTGTTTCAGGAAACACCATACCCTTCTCCAGAGTGGCTGTTGGCAATTTACATCCCGCCCATCAGCGTAACAAGGCTCCCTGTTCTCCATGACCTGTCCTGCCTTTCTGGATTTTACACTTTTTTCGGATGGCCCTTTTGACCGGGGGGCAGTGAGACTTCAATGTAGTGCAGATTTCATTCACACGATTCCTTGGTTGGCCAAAAAGGGCGTATGCGTTTTTTCCTGAATACATTCAGGAAAAAACGCATACACTCTTTTTGGACAAGTGCATCATTGTCGACATTCTGCCTCTTTTCCTAGCTTTAAGTGCAATTCCATTCTACACCCTGAAATCGTATTCCTGAAATTCTGCTCCGCTTTCAAGTCCTCTTTGAAGACTTACTTCAATACATTTTTGGACGATAGCTGTCACTAATAACTCTGCATATTTGTGAATTACAGTGCCCCTGAGCTCCTTTCCTCAACTCGCTTTCTTGGGAGCTGGCCACAACACCGCAGGATTGCTTCAGACCCAAATCTGTTTCTGGGAGGGCACTCTGAGCCTTTGGTTAATTCCTCTTCCTGGTGGGAAATGAGCGTTCCATTTGCCCGTGCAGACACCTACAGCTAGTCTCTCATTGGTTCTCCCTATTCCTGTTCATCTTGCGCAGAAATTGCAAACTGTGCCAAACAGGAGGTTAAAGGCACTGACTCTCCAAGTGGGGAGAGTGTTAGTAAAGCCTCTGGAATGGTGAACCTGAGTATCAGGGTTCGAAAACTGAGATGCATTTGAAGACGTTTCCCAATCACACGGTGGACCATACTCTGGGTTTCCCATGCATGTTTTAGCTGAAGGAAGAATCCCTTGAACCTGGAGAGCTGGGACCCATGGAATGGGTACCATGCAGTATGACTTCAAAGGGTCTGCGTTTGCTCACCGAACCTCACCAATGCTATCAGCCCGAAATGTCCAGCCTTATGTCTCACCCAGCTCTGGGTGTAGATGTGGTAAATCCAGGTTGCATCACGAGCCCTGAATGAATTATTTAAGAATTGCTCTCTATTTCACTGTCATTGTGTTTTGTTTTTGAAATTTATTTTGATAATAGGCTTTATCGGATTTTCACTGCTGCGTTTAGGCCACTGTACATGCGCTTGATTTCCTTATGGAGACATATAAATCCATGGGTTTTAAGATTCTTACTTGTCAGGTATCTTCCCAGGCGATGAATATGGGGTGTTGAGTCCATTTCGTTGAGCAAGGAGTAGGTCTTGTCTATTATATATTTGGCTTTTGGAACGGTATCTGTGCTAATTTCAATCTCTGGTTTTATGCAGCACCCCAACTCACCTTTCCCCATAAGCAAGCATAAGTTGGTTTTCTAAATTTGAGACCCTGTTCTGTTTTGTAATTCAGTTCATGTGTAGCCAAGTTTACATTCCGTGTATTAGTGATATCTTATGAAGTTTCTTATTCTGTGTGACTTATTTCTCGTAGAATCTTCGTACCTGAATCCACTCATTATGCCGTTACGGGACTGATGACGTAGATTTCATTGCTGTGTGATATTCCATTGTACATACGTACCACAACTTCTTTATCCATTTTTTGCTTTCTCGGATATTTAACTTGTACCGTAGACGAGGTTATTGTACACAGAGCCTTCCCAAACTTTGGGGTTGCTGTGTGTTTTTGATTTTAATTTCCCTAAGCTATAGGACCATAAGTGGAAGTGCCATAGGCTGTGTTGCTTTGTTTCCTACATGTTTCAAGAAACACCATACACGTCTCCAGGGTGGCTGTAGGCAATTTACATCCCGCCCATCAGCATAACAAGGCTTCCTGTTCTCCATGACCTGTCCTGCCTTTCTGGATTTTACACTTTTTTCAGATGGCCCTTTTGACCGGGTGGCATTGAGACTTCATTGTAGTGCAGATTTCCTTTACACGATTGCTTTGTTGGCCAAAAAGTGCGCATGCGTTTTTTCCTGAATATATTCAGGAAAAAACGCATATGCCCTTTTTGGCCAAGTGCATCATTGTCGACATTCTGCCTCTTTTCCTATGCTTTAAGTGCAATTCCTGTCTACCCCCTGAAATCGTTTTCCTGAAATTCTGCCCCGCTTTCAAGTCCTCTTCGAAGACTTACTTCAATACATTTTTGGACGATAGCTGTAATTCATAACTCTGCAGGTTTGTGAATTACAGTGTCCCTGAGCTCCTTTCTTCAGCTCGCTTTCTTGTGAGCTGGCCGCAAAACCGCAGGATTGCTTCGGGCCCTAATCTGTTTCTGGCAGGGAACGCTGAGCCTTTTGTTAATTCCTCTTCCTGGTGGGAAATGAGCGTTCCATTTGCCCGTGCATACACCTACAGCTAGTCTCTCATTGGTTCTCCCTATTCCTGTTCATCTTGCGCAGAAATTGCAAACTGTGCCAAACAGGAGGTTAAAGGCACTGACTCTCCAAGTGGGGAGAGTGTTAGTAAAGCGTCTGGAATGGTGAACCTGAGTATCAGGGTTCGAAAACTGAGATGCATTTGAAGACGTTTCCCAATCACACGGTGGACCATACTCTGGGTTTCCCATGCATGTTTTAGCTGAAGGAAGAATCCCTTAAACCTGGAGAGCTGGGACCCATGGAATGAGTACCATGCAGTATGACTTCAAAGGGTCTGCGTTTGCTCACCGAACCTCACCAATGCTATCAGCCCGAAGTGTCCAGCCTTATGTCTCAACCACCTCTGGGTGTAGATGTGGTAAATCCAGGTTGCATCACAAGCCCTGAATGAATTATTTAAGAATTGCTCTCTATTTCACTGTCATTGTGTTTTGTTTTTGAAATTTATTTTGATAATGGGATTTATCGGATTTTCACTGCTGCATTTAGGCCGCTGTACACACGCTTGATTTCCTTATGTAGACATAAATCCATGGGTTTTAAGATTCTTACTTTTCATGTATATTGCTAGGCGTTGAATATGGGGTGTTGAGTCCATTTCGTTGAGCAAGGAGTAGGTCTTGTCTATTTTATATTTGGCTTATGCAACGGTATCTCTGCTAATATCAATCTCTGGTTTTATGCAGCACCCCAACTCACCTTTCCCCATAAGCAAGCATAAGTTGTTTTTCTCAATTTGAGACCCTGTTCTGTTTTGTAATTCAGTTCATGTGTAGCCAAGTTTACATTCCGTGTATTAGTGACATCTTATGATTTTTTTTGTGTGTTACTTATTTCTCGTAGAATCATCGTATCTGAATCCACTCATTATGCCGCTACGGGCCTGATGACGTAGATTTCATTGCTGAGTGATATTCCATTGTACGTGCATACCACAACTTCTTTATCCATTTTTTGCTTTCTCGGATATTTAACTTGTACCGTTGACGAGGTGCTTGTAAACAGAGCCGTCCCAAATTTTGGGGTGACTGTGTATTTTTGATTTTAATTTCCCTAAGCTATAGGACCATAAGTGGAAGTGCCATAGGCTGTGTTGCTTTGTTTCCTACGTGTTTCAGGAAACACCATACACTTCTCCAGAGTGGCTGTTGGCAATTTACATCCCGCCCATCAGTATAACAAGGCTCCCTGTTCTCCATGACCTGTGCAGCCTTTCTGGATTTTACACTTTTTTCAGATGGCCCTTTTGACCTGGGGGCAGTGAGACTACATTGTAGTGCAGATTTCCTTTACTCGCTTGCTTTGTTGGCCAAAAAGGGCGTATGCGTTTTTTCCTGAATATATTCAGGAAAAAACGCATACGCACTTTTTGGCCAAGTGCATCATTGTCTACATTCTCCCTCTTTTGCTATGCTTTAAGTGCAATTCCAGTCTATCCCCTGAAATCGTTTTCCTGAAATTCTGCCCCGCTTTCAAGTCCTCTTCGAAGACTTACTTCAGTACATTTTTGGACGATAGCTGTCATTCATAACTCTGCAGGTTTGTGAATTACAGTGCCCCTGAGCTCCTTTCTTCAACTCGCTTTCTTGTGAGCTGGCCGCAAAACCGCAGGATTGCTTCAGGCCCTAATCTGTTTCCATCAGGGCACGCTGAGCCTTTGGTTAATTCCTCTTCCAGGTGGGAAATGAGCATTCCATTTGCCCGTGCAGACTCCTACAGCTAGTCTCTCATTGGTTCTCCCTATTCCTGTTCATCTTGCGCAGAAATTGCAATCTCTGCCAAACAGGAGGTTAAAGGCACTGACTCTCCTGGTGGGGAGAGTGTTAGTAAAGCGTCTGGAATGGTGAACCCGAGTACCAGGGGACGAAATCTGAGATGCATTTGAAAACGTTTCCAAATCACATGGTGTACCATACTCTGGGTTTCCCATGCTTTTTTTAGCTGAAGGAAGAATCCCTTAAACCTGGAGAGCTGGGACCCATGGAATGGGTACCATGCAGTATGACTTCAAAGGGTCTGCGTTTGCTCACCGGACCTCACCAATGCTATCAGCCTGAAGTGCCCAGCCTTATGGCTCACCCAGCTCTGGGTGTAGATGTGGTAAATCCAGGTTGCATCACAAGCCCTGAATGAATTATTTTAGAATTGCTCTCTATTTCACTGTCATTGTGTTTTGTTTTTGAAATTTATTTTGATAATGGGATTTATCGGATTTTCACTGCTGCCTTTAGGCCGCTGTACACACGCTTGATTTCCTTATGGAGACATATAAATCCATGGGTTTTAAGGTTCTTACTTGTCAGGTATATTCCCAGGCGTTGAATATGTTGTGTTGAGTCCATTTCGTTGAGCAGGGAGTAGGTCTTGTCTATTATATACTTGGCTTATGGAACGGTATCTGTGCTAATTTCAATCTCTGGTTTTATGCAGCACCCCAACTCACCTTTCCCCATAAGCAAGCCTAAGTTGGTTTTCCAAATTTGAGACCCTGTTCTGTTTTGTAATTCAGTTCATGTGTAGCCAAGTTTACATTCCGTGTATTAGTGTTATTTTATGATGTTTCATTTTCTGTGTGACTTATTTCACTTAGAATCATTGTAGCTGAATCCACTCATTATGCCGCGATGGGCCTGATGTCATAGATTTCATTGGTGAGTGATATTACATTGTACGTACGTACCACAACTTCTTTATCTATTTTTCGCTTTCTGGGATATGTTACTTGTACCGTAGACGAGGTTCTTATAAATAGAGCCGTCTGAAACTTTGGGGTGTCTGTGTGATTTTATTTTAATTTCCCTAAGCTATAGGACCAAAAGTGGAAGTGCCGTAGGCTCCGTTGCTTTGTTTCTTAGGTGTTTCAGGAAACACCATACACTTCTCCAGAGTGGCTGTTGGCAATTTACATCCCGCCCATCAGCATAACAAGGCTCCCTGTTCTCCATGGCCTGTGCTGCCTTTCCGGATTTTACACTTTTTTCAGATGGCCCTTTTGACCGGGGGGCAGTGAGACTTCATTGTAGTGCAGATTTCTTTAACATGCTTGCTTGGTTGGCCACAAAGAGCGTATGCCTTTTTTCCTGAATATATTCAGGAAAAAACGCATACGCCCTTTTTGGCCAACTGAATCATTGTCGACGTTCTGCCTCTTTTCCTATGCTTTAAATGCAATTCCAGTCTACCCCCTGAAATCGTTTTCCTGCAATTCTGCCCCGCTTTCCAGTCCTCTTCGCAGCCTTCCTTCAATATATTTTTGGACGATAGCTGTCATTTATAACTCGGCAGGCTTGTGAATTACAGTGCCCCTGAGCTCCTTTCTTCAACTCGCTTTCTTGTGAGCTGGCCGCAAACCCACAGGAATGCTTCAGGCCCTAATCTGGTTCCGGCACGGCATCCTGAGCCTTTGGTTAATTCCTCTTCCTGGTGGGAAATGAGCGTTCCATTTGCCCGTGCAGACACCTACAGCTACTCTCTCATTGGTTCTCCCTATTCCTGTTCATCTTGCGCAGAAATTGCAAACTGTGCCAAACAGGAGGTTAAAGGCACTGACTCTCCAAGTGGGGAGAGTGTTAGTAAAGGTCTGGAATGGTGAACCCGAGTAAAAGGGGACGAAAACTGAGATGCATTTGAAAACGTTTCCTGGTCACAGGGTTCACCATACTGTGGGTTTCCCATGCACGTTTTTGCTGAAGGAAGAATCCCTTAAAACTGGAGAGTTGGGACCCATGGAATGGGTACCATGGAGTATGACTTCAAAGGGTCTGCATTTGCTCATCGAACCTCACCAATGCTATCAGCCTGAAGTGTCCAGCTTTATGTCTCACTCAGCTCTGGGTGTAGATGTGTTAAATCCAGGTTGCATCACAAGCCCTGAATGAATTATTTAAGAATTGCTCTCTATTTCACTGTCATTGTGTTTGTTTTGTAATTCATTTTGATAATGGGTTTTATCGGATTTTCTCTGCTGCATTCATGCCGTTGTACACACACTTGAGTCTCTTACGGAGACATATAAATCCATGGGTTTGAAGATTCTTACTAGTCATGTGTAATCCTAGGCGTTGAATATGGGGTGTTTAGTCCATTTCGTTGAGCAAGGGCTCGGTCTTGACTATTACATATTTGGCTTATGGAAAGTTATCTGTGCTAATTTCTATCTCTGGTTTTATGCAGCATCCCAACTCACCTTTCCCCTTAAGCAAGCATAAGTTGGTTTTCTAAATTTGAGACCCTGTTCTGTTTTGTAATTCAGTTCATGTGTAGCCAAGTTTACATTCCGTGTATTAGTGATATCTTATGATGTTTCATTTTCTGTGTGACTTATTTCACTTAGAATCATCTTACCTGAATCCACTCATTATGCCACGACGGGCCTGATGACATAGATTTCATTGCTGAGTGAGATTCCATTTTACGTACGTACCACAACATCTTTATCCGTTTTTCACATTCTGGGGTATTTAACTTGTACCATAGACCAGGTTCTTGTAAACAGAGCTGTCCAAAACTTTGGGGTGGCTGTGTGTTTTTGATTTTAATTTCCCTAATCTATAGGACCATAAGTGGAAGTGCTATAGGCTCCGTTGCTTAGTTTTTTAGGTGTTTCAGGAAACACAATACACTTCTCCAGAGTGGCTGTTGGCAATTTACATCTCGCCCATCAGCATAACAAGGCTCCATGTTCTCCATGGCCTGTGCTGTCTTTCTGGATTTTACACTTTTTTCAGATTGCGCTTTTGACCGGGGGGCAGTGAGACTTCATTGTAGTGCAGATTTGTTTAACATGCTTGCTTGGTTGGCCAAAAAGGGCGTATGCGTTTTTTCCTGAATATATTCAGGAAAAAACGCATACGCCCTTTTTGGCCAACTGAATCATTGTCGACGTTCTGCCTCTTTTCATATGCTTTAAATGCAATTACAGTCTACTCCCTGAAATCGTTTTCCTGCAATTCTGCCCCACTTAAAAGTCCTCTTTACAGCCTTCCTTCATTATATTTTTGGACGATAGCTGTCATTCATAACTCTGCAGGTTTGTGAATTACAGTGCCCCTGAGCTCCTTTCTTCAACTCGCTTTCTTGTGAGCTGGCCGCAAACCCGCAGGATTGCTTCAGGTCCTAATCAGGTTCCGGCAGGGCATACTGAGCCTTTGGTTAATTCTTGTTCCTGGTGGGAAATGAGCGTTAAATTTCCAGTCCAGACACCTAGAGCTAGTCTCTCATTGGTTCTCCCTATTCCTGTTCATCTTGCGCAGAAATTGCAAACTGTGCCAAACAGGAGGTTAAAGGCACTGACTCTCCAAGTGGGGAGAGTGTTAGTAAAGGTCTGGAATGGTGAACCCGAGTAAAAGGGGACGAAAACTGAGATGCATTTGAAAATGTTTCCTGGTCACAGGGTGCACCATACTGTGGGTTTCCCATGCACGTTTTAGCTGAAGGAAGAATCCCTTAAAACTGGAGAGTTGGGACCCATGGAATGGGTACCATGCAGTATGACTTCAAAGGGTCTGCATTTGCTCATTGAACCTCACCAATGCTATCAGCCTGAAGTGTCCAACCTTATGTCTCACTCAGCTCTGGGTGTAGATGTGGTAAATCCAGGTTGTATCACATGCCGTGAATGAATTATTTAAGAATTGCTCTCTATTTCACTGTCATTGTGTTTTGTTTTTGTAATTCATTTTGATAATGGGATTTATCGGATTTTCTCTGCTGCGTTCATGCAGCTGTACACACGCTTGATTGTCTTACGGAGACATATAAATCCATGGGTTTGAAGATTCTTACTAGTCAGGTGTATTCCTAGGTGTTGAATGGAGGTGTTTCGTCCATTTCTTTGAGCAAGGGGTAGGTCTTGACTATTACATATTTGGCTTATGGAAAGGTATCTGTGCTAGTTTCTATCTTTGCTTTTATGCAGCACCCCAACTCACTTTTCCCCTTAAGCAAGCATAACTTGGTTTTCTAAATCTGAGACCCTGTTCTGTTTTGTAATTCAGTTCATGTGTAGCCAAGTTTACATTCCGTGTATTAGTGATAACTTATGATGTTTCATTTTCTGTGTGACTTATTTCACTTAGAATCATCGTACCTGAATCCACTTATTATGCCGCGACGGGCCTGATGAAATAGATTTCATTGGTGAGTGATATTCTATTGTACGTACGTACCACACTTCTTTATCCATTTTTCGCTTTCTGGGATATTTAACTTGTACCGTAGACGAGGTTCTTGTAAACAGAGCCGTCCGAAATTTTGGGGTGGCTGTGTGTTTTTGATTTGAATTTCCCTAAGCTATAGGACCATAAGTGGTAATGCAGTAGGCTCCGTTGTTTTGTTTTTTAGGTTTTTGAGGGAACACCATACACTTCTCCAGAGTGGCTGTTGGCAATTTACATCCCGCCCATCAGCATAACAAGGCTCCCTGTTCTCCATGGCCTGTGCTGCCTTTCTGGATTTTACACTTTTTTCAGATGGCCCTATTGACCGGCGGGCAGTGAGACTTCATTGTAGTGCAGATTTCTTTAACATGCTTGCTTGGTTGGCCAAAAAGGGCGTATGCCTTTTTTCCTGAATATATTCAGGAAAAAACGCATACGTCCTTTTTGGCCAAGTGCGTCATTGTCGACCTTCTGCCGCTTTTCCTATGCTTTAAATGCAATTCCAGTCTACCCCTGAAATCGTTTTCTTGCAATTCTGCCCCGCATTCAAGTCCTCTTCGCAGCCTTCTTTCAATATAATTTTGGGTGATAGGTGTCATTTATAACTTGCAGGTTTGTGAATTACAGTGTCCCTGAGCTCCTTTCTTCAACTCGCTTTCTTGTGAGCTGGCCGCAAACCCGCAGGATTGCTTCAGGCACTAATCTGGTTCCTGCACGGCATGCTGAGCCTTTGGTTAATTCCTCTTCCTGGTGGGAAATTAGCGTTAAATTTGCTCGTGCAGACACCTTCACACGAGTCGTCATGGTGTCCCTTTGCCCCGGTTATCTCTATGGAGGTTGGAGTTGGAGGGCCTCCTCACTCAAGGTCAGTGTGCCCACGGAGCCAACCCTGCAACTTCAGGGCATGGTTGGGTGTTAGGATCACCACGTGGGGTCCTTTTCCCTGAGGAGGGAGGTGGCCTTTTGGGCTGCTGATTTCCAGGATTTCAGATACTGCCAGTATCTTGGCCAGATGTGGCGGTGGGCCAAGCCCCTTGGTGACCGTAGTTTATCCTACCTGGATCGCATTCTTGCATTGTTCCATTTCAAGTGGTCCCAGGTTTTGCACTAATACTCCAATGGCGATTCACCGTTCACCAGGAATGTAAAGGTCAAAGGGTTTAGCTAAATTAGGGAGTTCCAGGGCAAGGATCTGAATTGACTGCTCTTTCCATTCTTGAAAGGCCACTTCTGCATTCTATTCAAAAGGATCATCATCTCTTCCTTTCAGTGTTTCATATAGAGGCCCAGCTAGTAGACTGTAGTTAGGGATCCAGAAGCAGCAAACCCTGGCCTCCCCAGGAACCCCTAAGCTGTCTTCTAGTTTCAGAAATGGGTAAGGCTGTAAATTGTTTCTTCCCTTTCCTGGGATGGGCTTCTCCGACCTTCTGTGAGAATGAAGCCCAGGCAGGTCACCGTAGTCTGTGATATTTGAGCTTTTTCTTGGACAACTTGTATCCTTTATTGGCTTGGTAGTTCAGAGGTCTCCTTAGTAGGGCTGGTGATCAGATTGTCGTCTGCATATTGAAGGAGTGTTTCCTTTTCCAGAGGTAGAACTTTTAGGTCTTTAGCTGAGCTTTCCCCAAAGATGGTGTGGGAATTTTTGAACCCTTGGGGCAACACGGCCCGGAAGTATTGTTTTAGTTGCATGTTGAGTCCTGCCAATCACAAGCCAAAATTTCTTGTGACTCTGGGACTAATAGAATACAAAAGAAGGCATCATTGAAGACTAATACAGAATACCATGTCCTGGTGGTTGGTAGAATGACCAGCAGGGTGTAGGATTTAGGAACTACTGGAGGTATATCCTCGGTGGCTTCACTGACTGTCCTGACATCCTTTACCAGGACTCCAGCAGCCCATGGGGCTCTCGAGGTCAGGCCAATCCCAGGATATGGAGCTCACCTGGGCAGGTACCCCACCCCCACCCCAGCCCACGGGGCTCTCGTGTTCAGGCCCCTCCCAGGATATGGGGTACCCTGGGCAGGTTCCCCTGCAGCCCATGGGGCTCTCGTGGTCAGGCCCCTCCCAGGATACAGGGCTACCCTTGCAGGTACCATGGCAGGGCTGGGAACACAGGAACCGTGCATATCGCCCTCACTGCAGATGAGTGCAGCTCACCTGTCACTCAGATCTGACACAGAGCACCTCAGAGCAGGACTTGAACTAACAAACAGCAGCTCCGACAGGTCTGTGACCCTGGGCATCACTCTGTGTGGCCTCCCTCCACCTGGTCTTCCAGAGACTTCCACTGCACCCGGGGCACCAGGCCTCTGTCTCCACCCACCAGCCACCCCTCCTCTCCCTGACTCCTGGGTCCCTCTCATTAGGAGAGGGTTTTCTTGAAGTTGTCTCCCACTCATGGGCCAGATAATATAATTAGAAAACAAGCCAGAGCTGCAGCCCCTTGTCTATAATGACTCTCAGGAGGCCACACCTGTTCCTTGGACCCGGCCGATTCAGCAAGTTCCAGTTTCTGCAACTGTGAGCCCCTGAGGGGTGATTATTGGCTGGCCTGGGAAGCCCGACCGTGCCGGCCAGACCTCCCCAGGTGTGCCTGGGTTCAGATCAATATAAACACCGCTCCAGGCAGCAAGAGCCCCTGCAGCTGTGCCTGACGCCATTTTCTCTGCCCTGTCAGCAGTCTCGGGGCTGGACTGGTGGGAGGGAGTGAGAGGCCACGGCTTTGTGGGTGGCCCAGTGTGAGTGGGGCTCTGCTGGACTTTCTGCAGCAGTTGCCAAGATGCCACCTGCTAAAGAAGAGGATGTGTCACCCATACCTGCCGCTGGAATTTCTCCCTGGGCAGAGGTGAGTGAGGAAGAAAGCAGTGGGGGCCGGGACAGCAGGGGTATCTCAGGCAGGGAAATGGAAAGCTTCCAGAAGAGCACCCAGGGCCAGGACCAACCTGGCTGGCCTGCAGGCACCAAGTCGGCTGGCATGCTGTCGCTCATGTGGCTCCATGGCCCTTCCTCTAGGCTTTCAAGTCCTTGTACATATTCAGGTGTTTTACCTGGGAAGGGTGGGAACATTTCAGCAGCAACTGGCCTGGGGCTCAGCCCACGTTTACTCACAGATGCCTCGGCACGGTCCCCCAGCTTTGCAATGAGGACGCTTGTTGCGTGGGGCCTGCTGGCTGAATGGGAGATGATTCCCCACCACTGACCAACTTCAGAATTGTTTACAACTGGAGCAAGTGCCCTGATACGGTTTTCCTCTGTGTAACTGGTGGGTTCTGTTTTTTTTTCTTTTTTTCGTTTTTGGTTCAAGGTAGATTTTATTCCTCTTTTATGTATTTACAGATATAAGCATGGAAATAAGTTATTCATATAAATACATGTATGTGAAGGGAAGAATATTTTTTCTGTTTTACTTTTTGTAATTTGAATTTTATTTTATTTTTTTATACAGCAGGTTCTTTTTGGTTATCTATTTTATACATATAAATGTATACATGCCAATCCCAATCTCTCAACTCCTCTCACCACCACCCCCCAACAGCTTTCCCCCCTTGGTGTCCATACGTTTGTTGTCTACATCTGTTGCTCTATTTCTGCCTTGCAAAACGGTTCATCTGTACAATTTGTCTAGGTTCCACATATATGCATTAATAGACAAGATTTGTTTTTCTCTTTCTGACTTACTTCACTCTGTATGACAGTCTCTAGATCCATCAACGTCTCTACAAATGACCCAATTTCATTCCTTTTTATGGCTTAGTAATATTCCATTTTATATATGTACCACATCTTTATGCATTCGTCTGTCTGTGGGCATTTAGGTTGCTTCCATTACCTGGATATTGTAAATAGTGATGCAATGAACATTGCGGTGAATGTCTCTTTTTGATTTATGGTTTTGTCTGGGTATATGCCCAGTAGTGGGATTGCTGTATCATATGGTAATTCTATTCTTAGTTTTATAAGAAACTCCATAATGTTCTCCACAGTGACTGTATCAATTTACATTCCCAACAATAGTGGAAGAGGGTTCCTTATCTCCACACCCTTTCCAGCATTTGTTGTTTGTAGATTTTCTGATGATGCCCATTCTAACAGGTGTGAGGTGATACACCATGGATGAGTCTATTTCGTTGAGCAAAGAGTAGGTCTTGTCTAGTACATATTTGGCTTATGGAACGGTATGTGTGCTAATTTCAATCTCTGGTTTTATACAGCACCCCAACTCAACTTTCCCCTTAAGCAAGCATAAGTTTTTATCTAAATGTGAGACTCTGTTCGGTTTTGGAATTCAGTTTATGTGTAGCCAAGTTTACACTCTCTCTATTAGTGATATCTTATGATAATTATCTTTCTCTGTGTGACCTATTTCTCTTAGAATCATCATACTTAAATCCACTCAATTTGCTGCTACAGGCCTGATGACATTGATTTCATTGCTGAGTGATATTCCGTTGTACGTAAGTAGCACAACTCCTTTATCCATTTTTTTCTTTCTGGGATATTTAATTTGTACTGGACTCAAGGTTCTTGTAAACACAGCAGCCCTAAATTTTGTGTTGGCTGTGTCTTGTTGATTTTAATTTTCCTAAGCTATAGTGCCAAAAGTGGAAGTGCCCTAGGCTCTGTAGCTTTGTTTTTCAGATGTTTCAGGATACACCATAAACATCTCCAGAGTGTCTGTTGGCAATTTACATCCCGCCCGTCAGCATAACAAGGCTCCCTGTTCTCCATGGCCTGTCCTGTGTTTCTGGTTTTTACACGTTTTTCAGATGGCCCTTTTGACGAATGGGAAATGAGACTTCATTGTAGTGCGGATTTCCATTTCTCGAGTGCTTGGTTGGCCAAAAAGGGCATATGTGTTTTTTCCTGAATATATTCAGGAAAAAATGTTTACGCACTTTTGTCCAAGTGCATCACTGTCAAAGATCTGCCGCTTCACATGCTTTAAATGCAATTCCAATCTACCTCCTGAAATATGATTCCTGCAATTCTGCCTCGTTTTCAAGTCCTCTTTGCAGACTTACTTCCATATATTTTTGCCAATAGCTGTCATTTATAACTCTGCAGGATTGTGAATTACAGTGCCCGTGATTTCCTTTCTTAACTCGTTTCCTTGAAAACTGGCCACAGAACCGCAGGTTTGCTTCAGGCCGTAATCAGGGTCCGGCACGGCACTCTGAGACTTTGGTTCATTCCACTTCCTGGTGGGAAATTAGAGTTAAATGTGCCCCTCCAGACACCTGCCTCACTCCTAGCCCCTTGGTGATGTGTGTCCTCTGGTTTGAGGCCACATGTGCTGGTTTCCTCACCTTTGGCTGATGTGGCCCCACTGATGTGAGGACACTCCTGCCTGGTTCCCATCCCCTTGGTGATGTGGGCCCTCCGGTGAGAGTCTGATCCTGGTTGGGTTCCTCACACTTCTGTGAGGTGGGCCCTCTTCTCTGAGGTCACTCCTGCCTGGCTGGCACACCCCGCCTTGGCGACGTCGGCCCTCTGGTGGGATTTGGTGCCTGCTGGGTGTCTCCTCCCCTCGGTAATGAGGGCCCCCTGGCGTCAGGCCCTAACTCCTGGGCTCCCAATATTTTCTGATATGCGCCCTGTGGTTCGAGTACACTCCTGCCAGGTTCCCAACCCCATGGGAATGTGGGCCTTCTGCTCTGAGGTCCCAACCGTGGGTTGCTCAGTTTCATGATGAGGGCCCTCTGCTGTGAGTTCTCTCCGGCCTGGATCCCATAGCCTCGCTGCTCCTGGCCACCGGCTGGGAGGTTACAGCTGCGGGATTCCTCACCTTTTTTCTTCTATGGGCCTCTGTTTTGAGACTCCTCCTGCCTGCCTCACTCCCAGCCCCTTGGTGATGTGTGTCCTCTGGTTTGAGGCCACGTATGCTGGGTCCCTCGCCTTTCGATGATGTGGCCCCACTAGTGTGAGGACACTCCTGCCTGGTTCCTATCCCCTTGATGATGTGGGCCCTCTGGTGAGAGTCTGATCCTGGCTGGGTTCCTCACCCTTCTGTGAGGTGGGCCCTCTGCTGTGAGGTCACTCCTGCCTGGCTGGCACACCCCGCATTGGCGACGTCGGCCTTCTGGTAGCAGTTGGAGCTTGCTGGGAGCCTCTTCTCCTCAGTGATGAGGGCCCTCTGGCGTCCGGCCCTAACTGCTGGGCTCCCCACATTTTCTGATGTGTGCCCACTGGTGCGATGACACTCCTGCTTGGTTCCCTTCCCCATGGGGATGTGGGCCTTGTGCTCTGAGGTTACAACGGCTGGGTTGCTTACAGTATCACGATGAGGGCCCTCTGTTGTGAGTTCATCACTGCCTGGATCCCATAGCCTCGGTGCTCTGGGCCGCCAGCTGGGATGTTCCAACTGCTGGATTCTTCACCTTTTTTATACAATGGGCCATGTGTTTTGAGGTTAATCCTGCCTGCCTCGCTCCGAGACCCATGGTGATGTGGGTCCTCTGGTTTGAGGCCACATGTGCTGGGTACCTCAACTTTCGATGATGTGGCCCCACGGGTGTGAGGACACTCCTGCCTGGTTCCCAGCCCCTTGCTTATGTGGGCACTCTGGTGAGAGTCTGATCCTGACTGGGTTCCTTACCCTTCTGTGAGGTGGGCCCTCTGATGTGAGGTCACTCCTGCCTGATGGCTCATGACGCCTTGGCGACGTAGGCCCTCTGTTGGCCACTGAAGCATGCTGGGAGCCTCCTACCCTCTTTAATAAGGGCCCTGGAAGAAACGCATATGCCCTTTTTGACCAAGTGCATCATTGTCGAGGTTCTGCCTCTTCTCCTATACTTTCAGAGGACTTCCCGTCTACCTCCTGAAATCTTATTCCTGGAATTCTGCCCCGCGTTCAAGTCCTCTTTGCAGCCTTACTTCAATATATTTTTGGACGATAGCTGTCATTTATAACTCTGCAGGTTTGTGAATTACAGTGTCCCTGAGCTCCTTTCTTCTACTCGCTTTCTTGTGAGCTGGCCGCAAAACCGCAGGATTGCTTCAGGCCCTAATCTGGTTCCGGCACGGCATGCTGAGCCTTTGGCTAATTCCTCTTCCTGGTGGGAAATGAGCGTTAAATTTGTTCGTGCAGACACCTACAGCTAATCTCTCATTGGTTCTCCCTATTCCTGTTCATCTTGCGCAGAAATTCCAAACTGTGCCAAACAGGAGGTTAAAGGCACTGACTCTCCAAGTGGGGAGAGTGTTAGTAAAGCGTCTGGAATGGTAAAACCGAGTACGAGGGGACGAAAACTGAGATGCATTTAAAAAGGTTTCCCGGTCACACGGTGGACCATATTCTGGGTTGCCAATGCATGTTTTAGCTAAAGGAAGAATCCCTTAAACCTGGAGAGTTGGGACCCATGGAATGGGTACCATGCAGTATGACTTCAAAGGGTTGCCTTGGCTCACCGAACGTCACCAATGCTATCAGCCTGAAGTGTCCAGCCTTATGTCTCACTCAGCTCTGGGTGTAGATGTGGTAAATCCACGTTGCATCACAAGCCCTGAATGAATTATTTAAGAATTGCTCTCTATTTCACTGTCATTGTGTTTTGTTTTTGTAATTTATTTTTATAATGGGATTTATCGGATTTTCACTGCTGCGTTTATGCCGCTGTACACATGCTTGATTCTCTTATGGAGACATATAAATCCATGGGTTTTCAGATTCTTACTAGTCAGGTATATTCCTAGGCATTGAATATGGGGTGTTGAGTCCATTTCGTGGAGCAAGGAGTAGGTCCTGACTATTACATACTTGCTTATGGAAAGGTATCTGTGCTAATTTCAATCTCTGGTTTTATGCAGCACCACAACTCACCTTTCCCCATAAGCAAGCATAAGTTGGTTTTCTAAATTTGAGACCCTTTTCTGTTTTGTAATTGAGTTCATTTGCAGCCATGTTTACATTCCGTGTATTTGAGATATCTTATGGTGTTTCTTTTTCTGTGTGACTTAGTTAACTTAGAATCATCGTACCTGAATCCACTCATTATGCCGCGACGGGCCTCATGACATAGATTTCATTGCTGAGTGATATTCCATTGTACGTACGTACAACAACTTCTTTATCCATTTTTCGCTTTCTGGGATATTTCACTTGTACCGTAAACGAGGTTCTTGTAAGCAGAGCCGTCCAAAATTTATGGGTGGCTGTGTCTTTTTGATTTTAATTTCCCTAAGCTATAGAACCATAAGTTGAAGTGCCGTAGGCTCCGTTGCTTAGTTTTTTAGGTGTTTGAGGAAACACCATACACTTCTCCAGAGTGGCTGTTGGCAATTTACATCCCGCCCATCAGCATAACAAGGCTCCCTGTTCTCCATGGCCTGTCCTGCCTTTCTGGATTTTTCACTTTTTTCAGATGTCCCTTTTGACAGGGGGGCAGTGAGACTTCATTGTAATGCAGATTTCTTTACATGCTTGCTTGTTTGGCCAAAAAGGGCGTATGTGTTTTTTTCCTGAATATATTCAGGAAAAAACGCATACGCCCTTTTTGACCAAGTGCATCATTGTCGACTTTCTGTCTCTTTCCCTATGCTTTAAATGCAATTCCAGTCTGCCCCTGAAATCGTTTTCCTTCAATTCTGCCCCGCTTTCAAGTCCTCTACGCAGCCTTACTTCAATATATTTTTGGACAATAGCTGTCATTTATAATTCTGCAGGTTTGTGAATGACAGTGTGCCTGAGCTCCTTTCTTCTACTCGCTTTCTTGTGAGCTGGCCGCAAACCCTCAGGATTGCTTCATGCCCTAATCTGGTTCCGGCACAGCACGCTGATCCTTTGGTAAATTCCTCTTCCTGGTGGGAAATGAGCGTTATATTTGAACGTGCAGACACCTAGAGCTAGTCTCTCATTGGTTCTCCCTATTCTTGTTTATCTTGTGCAGAAATTGCAAACTGTGCCAAACATGAGGTTAAAGGCACTGACTCTCTAAGTGGGGAGAGTATTAGTAAAGGGTCTTGAATCGTGAACCCGAGTAAAAGGGCTCAAAAACTGAGATGCATTTGAAAACGTTTCCTGGTCACACAGTGCACCATACTGTGGGTTTCCCATGCATGTTTTAGCTGAAGGAAGAATCCCTTAAACCTGGAGAGTTGGGACCCATCGAATGGGTACCATGAAGTATGACTTCAAAGGGCCTGCATTTTCTCAACGAACCTC
Organism: Delphinapterus leucas; assembly: GCF_059928025.1. Taxonomy (NCBI): domain Eukaryota; kingdom Metazoa; phylum Chordata; class Mammalia; order Artiodactyla; family Monodontidae; genus Delphinapterus; species Delphinapterus leucas. Next base: position 7,203,256 of record NW_028322240.1, on the reverse strand, counting down.
ACCAATGCTATCAGCCTGAAGTGTACAGCCTTATGTCTCACTCAGCTCTGGTTGTAGATGTGGTAAATCCAGGTTGCATCACAAGCCCTGAATGAATGATTTAAGAATTGCTCTCTATTTCACTGTCATTGTGTTATGTTTTTGAAATTGATTTTGATAATGGGATTTATCGGATTTTCACTGCTGCATTTAGGCCACTGTACACACGCTTGATTCTCTTACAGAGACATATAAACCCATGGGTTTGAAGATTCTTACTAGTCATGTGTAATCCTAGGCGTTGAATATGTGGTGTTTAGTCCATTTCGTTGAGCAAGGAGGAGGTCTTGACTATTACATATTTGGCTTATGGAAAGGTATCTGTGCTAATTTCTATCTCTGCTTTTATGCAGCAACCCAACTCACATTTCCCCTTAAGCAAGCATAAGTTGGTTTTCTAAATTTGAGACCCTGTTCTGTTTTGTAATTCAGTTCATGTGTAGCCAAGTTTACATTCCGTGTATTAGTGATATCTTATGATGTTTCATTTTCTGTGTGACTTATTTCACTTAGAATCATCGTACCTGAATCCACTCATTATGCCACGATGGGCCTGATGACATAGATTTCACTGCTGAGTGATATTCTATTGTACGTACGTACCACAACTTCTTTATCTATTTTTCACATTCTGGGATATTTAATTTGTACCGTAGACGAGATCCCTGTAAACCGAGCCGTCTGAAACTTTGGGGTTGCTGTCTGTTTTTGATTATAATTTCCGTGATCTATAAGACCATAAGTTGAAGTGCCGTAGTCTCCGTTGCTTTGTTTCTTAGGTGTTTCAGGAAACACCATACACTTCTCCAGAGTGGCTGTTGGCAATTTACATCCCGCCCATCAGCATAACAAGGCTCCCTGTTCTCCATGGCCTGTGCTGTCTTTCTGGATTTTACACTTTTTTCAGATGGCCCTTTTGACCTGGGGGCAGTGAGACTTCTTTGTAGTGCAGATTTCTTTAACATGCTTGCTTGGTTGGCCAAAAAGCGCGTATGCGTTTTTTCCTGAATATATTCAGGAAAAAACGCATACGCCCTTGTTGGCCAAGTGCATCATTGTCGACATTCTGCCTCTTTTCCTATGCTTTAAATGCAATTCCAGTCTACCCCCTGAAATCGTTTTCCTGCAATTCTGCCCCGCTTTCCAGTCCTCTTCGCAGCCTTCCTTCAATATATTTTTGGACGATAGCTGTCATTTATAACTCTGCAGGTTTGTGAATTACAGTGCCCCTGAGCTCCTTTCTTCAACTCGCTTTCTTGTGAGTTGGCCGCAAACCCGCAGGAATGATTCAGGCCCTAATCTGGTTCTGGCACGGCATGCTGAGCCTTTGGTTAATCCCTCTTCCTGGTGGGAAATGAGCGTTCCATTTGCCCGTGCAGACACCTACAGCTAGTCTCTCATTGGTTCTCCCTATTCCTGTTCATCTTGCGCAGAAATTGCAAACTGTGCCAAACAGGTGGTTAAAGGCACTGACTCTCCAAGTGGGGAGAGTGTTAGTAAAACGTCTGGAATGGTGAACCTGAGTACCACGGGTTAAAACGTTTCCCAATCACACGGTGGACCATACTCTGGGTTTCCCATGCATGTTTTACCTCAAGGAAGAATCCCTTAAACCTGGAGAGTTGGGACATATGGAATGGGTACCATGCAGTATGACTTCAAAGGGTCTGCGTTTGCTCACCGAACCTCACCAATGCTATCAGCCCGAAGTGTCCAGCCTTATGTCTCACCCACCTCTGGGTGTAGATGTGGTAAATCCAGGTTGCATCACAAGCCCTGAATGAATTATTTAAGAATTGCTCTCTATTTCACTGGCAATGTGTTTTGTTTATGAAATTTATATTGATAATGGGATTTATCGAATTTTCACTGCTGCGTTTAGGCCACTGTACACACGCTTGATTTCCTTATGGAGACATATAAATCCATGGGTTTTAAGATTCTTACTTGTCAGGTATATTCCCAGGCGTTGAATATGGGGTGTTGAGTCCATTTCGTTGAGCAAGGAGTAGGTCTTGTCTATTATATATTTGGCTTATGGAACGGTATCTGTGCTAATTTCAATCTCTGGTTTTATGCAGCTCCCCAACTCACCTTTCCCCTTAAGCAATCATAGGCTGGTTTTCTCAATTTGAGGCCCTGTTCTGTTTGGTAATTCAGGTAATGTGTAGCCAAGTTTACATTCCGTGTATTAATGATATCTTATGGTGTTTCTTTATCTGTGTGACTTATTTCTCGTAGAATCATCGTACCTGAATCCACTCATTATGCCGCTAAGGACCTGATGACGTAGATTTCATTGCTGAGTGATATTCCACTGTACAAGCGTACCACAATTTCTTTATCCATTTTTTGCTTTCTTGGATATTTAACTTGTACCGTAGACGAGGTTCTTGTAAACAGAGCCATCCCAATCATTGGGGTGGCTGTGTGTTTTTTATTTTAATTTCCCTCAGCTATAGGACCATAAGTGGAAGTGCCATAGGCTGTGTTGCTTTGTTTCCTACGTGTTTCAGGAAACAGCATACACTTCTCCAGAGTGGCTGTTGGCAATTTACATCCCGCACATTAGCATAACAAGGCTCCCTGTTCTCCATGACCTGGACTGCCTTTCTGGGTTTTACAATTTTTTCAGATGGCCCTTTTGACCGGGGAGCAGTGAGACTTCATTGTAGTGCAGATTTCCTTTACACGCTTGCTTGGTTGGCCAAAAAGGGCGTATGCGTTTTTTCCTGAATATATTCAGGAAAAAATGCATACGCCCTTTTTGGCCAAGTGCATCATTGTCGACATTCTGCCTCTTTTCCTATGCTTTAAGTGCAATTCCAGTCTACCCCCTGAAATCATTTTCCTGAAATTCTGCCCCGCTTTCAAGTCCTCTTCGAAGACTTACTTCAATACATTTTTGGACGATAGCTGTCATTCATAACTCTGCAGGTTTGTGAATTACAGTACCCCTGAGCTCCTTTCTTCAACTTGCTTTCTTGTGAACTGGCCGCAAAACCGCAGGATTGCTTGAGGCCCTAATCTGTTTCCGGCAGTGCGTGCTGAGCCTTTGGTTAATTCCTCTTCCGGGTGGGAAATGAGCGTTCCATTTGCCCGTGCAGACACCTACAGCTAGTCTCTCATTGGTTCTCCCTATTCCTGTTCATCTAGCGCAGAAATTGCAAACTGTGCCAAACAGGAGGTTAAAGGCACTGACTCTCCAAGTGGGGAGAGTGTTAGTAAAGGTCTGGAATGGTGAACCCGAGTAAAAGGGGACGAAAACTGAGATGCATTTGAAAACGTTTCCTGGTCACATGGTGCACCATACTGTGTGTTTCCCATGCACGTTTTAGATGAAGGAAGAATCCCTTAAAACTGGAGAGTTGGGAGCCATGGAATGGGTACCATGCAGTATGACTTCAAAGGGTCTGCATTTGCTCATCGAACCTCACCAATGCTATCAGCCTGAAGTGTCCAACCTTATGTCTCACTCAGCTCTGGGTGTAGATGTGGTTAATGCAGGTTGCATCACATGCCCTGAATGAATTATTTAAGAATTGCTCTCTATTTCACTGTCATTGTGTTTTGTTTTTGTAATTCATTTTGATAATGGGATTTATCAGATTTTCTCTGCTGAGTTCATGCAGCTGTACACATGCTTGATTGTCTTACGGAGACATAAATCCATGGGTTTGAAGATTCTTACTAGTCAGGTGTATTCCTAGGCGTTGAATATGAGGTGTTTAGTCCATTTCGTTGAGCAAGGGGTAGGTCTTGACTATTACATATTTGGCTTATGGAAAGGTATCCGTGCTAATTTCTATCTCTGCTTTTATGCAGCACCCTAACTCACTTTTCCCCTTAAGCAAGCATAAGTTGGTTTTCTAAATTTGAGACCCTGTTCTGTTTTGTAATTCAGTTCATGTGTAGCCAAGTTTACATTCCGTGTATTAGTAATATCTTATGATGTTTCTTTTTCTGTGTGACTTATTTCTCGTAGAATCATCGTACCTGAATGCACTCATTATGCCGCTACGGGCCTGATGACGTAGATTTCATTGCTGAGTGATATTCCATTGTACGTACGTACCACACTTCTTTATCCATTTTTCGCTTTCTGAGATATTTAACTTGTACCGTAGACGAGGTTCTTGTAAACAGAGCCGTCCCAAACTTTGGGGTGGCTGTGTGTTTTTGATTTTAATTTCCCTAAGCTATAGGACCATAAGTGGTAATGCCGTAGGCTCTGTTGCTTTGTTTTTTAGGTTTTTGAGGAAACACCATACACTTCTCCAGAGTGGCTGTTGGCAATTTACATCCCGCCCATCAGCATAACAAGGCTCCCTGTTCTCCATGGCCTGTGCTGCCTTTCTTGATTTTACACTTTTTTCAGATGGCCCTTTTGACCGGGGGGCAGTGAGACTTCATTGTAGTGCAGATTTCTTTAACATGCTTGCTTGGTTGGCCAAAAAGTGCGTATGCCTTTTTTCCTGAATATATTCACGAAAAAAGGCATACGCCCTTTTTGGCCAAGTGCATCATTGTCCACGTTCTGCGTCTTTTCCTATGCTTTAAATGCAATTCCAGTCTGCCCCCTGAAATCGTTTTCTTGCAATTCTGCCCCGCTTTCAAGTCCTCTTCGCAGCCTTCCTTCAATATATTTTTGGGTGATAGCTGTCATTTATAACTCTGCAGGTTTGTGAATTACAGTGTCCCTGAGCTCCTTTCTTAAACTCACTTTCTTGTGAGCTGGCCGCAAACCCGCAGGATTGCTTCAGGCCCTAATCTGGTTCCGGCACGGCATGCTGAGCCTTTGGTTAATTCCTCTTCCTGGTGGGAAATGAGCGTTAAATTTGCCCTTGCAGACACCTTCACATAAGTCGTCATGGTGCCCCTTTGCCCCGGTCATCTCTATGGAGTTAGGAGTTGGAGGGCCTCCTCACTCAAGGTCAGTGTGCCCATGGAGCCAACCCTGCAACTTCAGGGCATGGTTGGGGGTTAGGATCACCACGTGGGGTCCTTTTCACTTAGGAGGGAGGTGGCCTTTTGGGCTGCTGATTTCCAGGTTTTCAGATACTGCCAGTATCTTGGCCAGATGTGGCGGTGGGCCAAGCCCCTTGGTGACCGTAGTTTATCCTACCTGGATCGCATTCTTGCATTGTTCCATTTCAAGTGGTCCCAGGTTTTGCACTAATACTCCAATGGCGATTCACCGTTCACCAGGAATGTAAAGGTCAAAGGGTTTAGCTAAATTAGGGAGTTCCAGGGCAAGGATCTGAATTGACTGCTCTTTCCATTCTTGAAAGGCCACTTCTGCATTCTATTCAAAAGGATCATCATCTTTTCCTTTCAGTGTTTCATATAGAGGCCCAGCTAGTAGACTGTAATTAGGGATCCAGAAGCAGCAAACCCTGGCCTCCCCAGGAACCCCTAAGCTGTCTTCTAGTTTCAGAAATGGGTAAGGCTGTAAATTGTTTCTTCCCTTTCCTGGGATGGGCTTCTCCGACCTTCTGTGAGAATGAAGCCCAGGTAGGTCACCGTAGTCTGTGATATTTGAGCTTTTTCTTGGACAACATGTATCCTTCATTGGCTTGGTAGTTCAGAGGTCTCCTTAGTAGGGCTGGCGATCAGAATGTCGTCTGCATATTGAAGGAGTGTTTCCTTTTCCAGAGGTAGAACTTTTAGTTCTTTAGCTGAGCTTTCCCCAAAGATGGTGTGGGAATTTTTGAACCCTTGGGGCAACACGGCCCGGAAGTATTGTTTTAGTTGTATGTTGAGTCCTGCCACTCACAAGCCAAAATTTCTTGTGACTCTGGGACTAATAGAATACAAAAGAAGGCATCATTGAAGACTAATACAGAATACCATGTCCTGGTGGTTGGTAGAATGACCAGCAGGGTGTAGGATTTAGGAACTACTGGAGGTATATCCTCGGTGGCTTCACTGACTGTCCTGACATCCTTTACCAGGACTCCAGCAGCCCATGGGGCTCTCGAGGTCAGGCCAATCCCAGGATATGGAGCTCACCTGGGCAGGTACCCCACCCCCACCTCAGCCCACGGGGCTCTCGTGTTCAGGCCCCTCCCAGGATATGGGGTTCCCTGGGCAGGTTCCCCTGCAGCCCATGGGGCTCTCGTGGTCAGGCCCCTCCCAGGATACAGGGCTACCCTTGCAGGTACCATGGCAGGGCTGGGAACACAGGAACCGTGCATATCGCCCTCACTGCAGATGAGTGCAGCTCACCTGTCACTCAGATCTGACACAGAGCACCTCAGAGCAGGACTTGAACTAACAAACAGCAGCTCCGACAGGTCTGTGACCCTGGGCATCACTCTGTGTGGCCTCCCTCCACCTGGTCTTCCAGAGACTTCCACTGCACCCGGGGCACCAGGCCTCTGTCTCCACCCACCAGCCACCCCTCCTCTCCCTGACTCCTGGGTCCCTCTCATTAGGAGAGGGTTTTCTTGAAGTTGTCTCCCACTCATGGGCCAGATAATATAATTAGAAAACAAGCCAGAGCTGCAGCCCCTTGTCTATAATGACTCTCAGGAGGCCACACCTGTTCCTTGGACCCGGCCGATTCAGCAAGTTCCAGTTTCTGCAACTGTGAGCCCCTGAGGGGTGATTATTGGCTGGCCTGGGAAGCCCGACCGTGCCGGCCAGACCTCCCCAGGTGTGCCTGGGTTCAGATCAATATAAACACCGCTCCAGGCAGCAAGAGCCCCTGCAGCTGTGCCTGACGCCATTTTCTCTGCCCTGTCAGCAGTCTCGGGGCTGGACTGGTGGGAGGGAGTGAGAGGCCACGGCTTTGTGGGTGGCCCAGTGTGAGTGGGGCTCTGCTGGACTTTCTGCAGCAGTTGCCAAGATGCCACCTGCTAAAGAAGAGGATGTGTCACCCATACCTGCCGCTGGAATTTCTCCCTGGGCAGAGGTCAGTGAGGAAGAAAGCAGTGGGGGCCGGGACAGCAGGGGTATCTCAGGCAGGGAAATGGAAAGCTTCCAGAAGAGCACCCAGGGCCAGGACCAACCTGGCTGGCCTGCAGGCACCAAGTCGGCTGGCATGCTGTCGCTCATGTGGCTCCATGGCCCTTCCTCTAGGCTTTCAAGTCCTTGTACATATTCAGGTGTTTTACCTGGGAAGGGTGGGAACATTTCAGCAGCAACTGGCCTGGGGCTCAGCCCACGTTTACTCACAGATGCCTCGGCACGGTCCCCCAGCTTTGCAATGAGGACGCTTGTTGCGTGGGGCCTGCTGGCTGAATGGGAGATGATTCCCCACCACTGACCAACTTCAGAATTGTTTACAACTGGAGCAAGTGCCCTGATACGGTTTTCCTCTGTGTAACTGGTGGGTTCTGTTTTTTTTTCTTTTTTTCGTTTTTGGTTCAAGGTAGATTTTATTCCTCTTTTATGTATTTACAGATATAAGCATGGAAATAAGTTATTCATATAAATTCATGTATGTGAAGGGAAGAATATTTTTTCTGTTTTACTTTTTGTAATTTGAATTTTATTTTATTTTTTTATACAGCAGGTTCTTTTTGGTTATCTATTTTATACATATAAATGTATACATGCCAATCCCAATCTCTCAACTCCTCTCACCACCACCCCCCAACAGCTTTCCCCCCTTGGTGTCCATACGTTTGTTGTCTACATCTGTTGCTCTATTTCTGCCTTGCAAAACGGTTCATCTGTACAATTTGTCTAGGTTCCACATATATGCATTAATAGACAAGATTTGTTTTTCTCTTTCTGACTTACTTCACTCTGTATGACAGTCTCTAGATCCATCAACGTCTCTACAAATGACCCAATTTCATTCCTTTTTATGGCTTAGTAATATTCCATTTTATATATGTACCACATCTTTATGCATTCGTCTGTCTGTGGGCATTTAGGTTGCTTCCATTACCTGGATATTGTAAATAGTGATGCAATGAACATTGCGGTGAATGTCTCTTTTTGATTTATGGTTTTGTCTGGGTATATGCCCAGTAGTGGGATTGCTGTATCATATGGTAATTCTATTCTTAGTTTTATAAGAAACTCCATAATGTTCTCCACAGTGACTGTATCAATTTACATTCCCAACAATAGTGGAAGAGGGTTCCTTATCTCCACACCCTTTCCAGCATTTGTTGTTTGTAGATTTTCTGATGATGCCCATTCTAACAGGTGTGAGGTGATACACCATGGATGAGTCTATTTCGTTGAGCAAAGAGTAGGTCTTGTCTAGTACATATTTGGCTTATGGAACGGTATGTGTGCTAATTTCAATCTCTGGTTTTATACAGCACCGCAACTCAACTTTCCCCTTAAGCAAGCATAAGTTTTTATCTAAATGTGAGACTCTGTTCGGTTTTGGAATTCAGTTTATGTGTAGCCAAGTTTACACTCTCTCTATTAGTGATATCTTATGATAATTATCTTTCTCTGTGTGACCTATTTCTCTTAGAATCATCATACTTAAATCCACTCAATTTGCTGCTACAGGCCTGATGACATTGATTTCATTGCTGAGTGATATTCCGTTGTACGTAAGTAGCACAACTCCTTTATCCATTTTTTTCTTTCTGGGATATTTAATTTGTACTGGACTCAAGGTTCTTGTAAACACAGCAGCCCTAAATTTTGTGTTGGCTGTGTCTTGTTGATTTTAATTTTCCTAAGCTATAGTGCCAAAAGTGGAAGTGCCCTAGGCTCTGTAGCTTTGTTTTTCAGATGTTTCAGGATACACCATAAACATCTCCAGAGTGTCTGTTGGCAATTTACATCCCGCCCGTCAGCATAACAAGGCTCCCTGTTCTCCATGGCCTGTCCTGTGTTTCTGGTTTTTACACTTTTTTCAGATGGCCCTTTTGACGAATGGGAAATGAGACTTCATTGTAGTGCGGATTTCCATTTCTCGAGTGCTTGGTTGGCCAAAAAGGGCATATGTGTTTTTTCCTGAATATATTCAGGAAAAAATGTTTACGCACTTTTGTCCAAGTGCATCACTGTCAAAGATCTGCCGCTTCACATGCTTTAAATGCAATTCCAATCTACCTCCTGAAATATGATTCCTGCAATTCTGCCTCGTTTTCAAGTCCTCTTTGCAGACTTACTTCCATATATTTTTGCCAATAGCTGTCATTTATAACTCTGCAGGATTGTGAATTACAGTGCCCGTGATTTCCTTTCTTAACTCGTTTCCTTGAAAACTGGCCACAGAACCGCAGGTTTGCTTCAGGCCGTAATCAGGGTCCGGCACGGCACTCTGAGACTTTGGTTCATTCCACTTCCTGGTGGGAAATTAGAGTTAAATGTGCCCCTCCAGACACCTGCCTCACTCCTAGCCCCTTGGTGATGTGTGTCCTCTGGTTTGAGGCCACATGTGCTGGTTTCCTCACCTTTGGCTGATGTGGCCCCACTGATGTGAGGACACTCCTGCCTGGTTCCCATCCCCTTGGTGATGTGGGCCCTCCGGTGAGAGTCTGATCCTGGTTGGGTTCCTCACACTTCTGTGAGGTGGGCCCTCTTCTCTGAGGTCACTCCTGCCTGGCTGGCACACCCCGCCTTGGCGACGTCGGCCCTCTGGTGGGATTTGGTGCCTGCTGGGTGTCTCCTCCCCTCGGTAATGAGGGCCCCCTGGCGTCAGGCCCTAACTCCTGGGCTCCCAATATTTTCTGATATGCGCCCTGTGGTTCGAGTACACTCCTGCCAGGTTCCCAACCCCATGGGAATGTGGGCCTTCTGCTCTGAGGTCCCAACCGTGGGTTGCTCAGTTTCATGATGAGGGCCCTCTGCTGTGAGTTCTCTCCGGCCTGGATCCCATAGCCTCGCTGCTCCTGGCCACCTGCTGGGAGGTTACAGCTGCGGGATTCCTCACCTTTTTTCTTCTATGGGCCTCTGTTTTGAGACTCCTCCTGCCTGCCTCACTCCCAGCCCCTTGGTGATGTGTGTCCTCTGGTTTGAGGCCACGTATGCTGGGTCCCTCGCCTTTCGATGATGTGGCCCCACTAGTGTGAGGACACTCCTGCCTGGTTCCTATCCCCTTGATGATGTGGGCCCTCTGGTGAGAGTCTGATCCTGGCTGGGTTCCTCACCCTTCTGTGAGGTGGGCCCTCTGCTGTGAGGTCACTCCTGCCTGGCTGGCACACCCCGCATTGGCGACGTCGGCCTTCTGGTAGCAGTTGGAGCTTGCTGGGAGCCTCTTCTCCTCAGTGATGAGGGCCCTCTGGCGTCCGGCCCTAACTGCTGGGCTCCCCACATTTTCTGATGTGTGCCCACTGGTGCGATGACACTCCTGCTTGGTTCCCTTCCCCATGGGGATGTGGGCCTTGTGCTCTGAGGTTACAACGGCTGGGTTGCTTACAGTATCACGATGAGGGCCCTCTGTTGTGAGTTCATCACTGCCTGGATCCCATAGCCTCGGTGTTCTGGGCCGCCAGCTGGGATGTTCCAACTGCTGGATTCTTCACCTTTTTTATACAATGGGCCATGTGTTTTGAGGTTAATCCTGCCTGCCTCGCTCCGAGACCCATGGTGATGTGGGTCCTCTGGTTTGAGGCCACATGTGCTGGGTACCTCAACTTTCGATGATGTGGCCCCACGGGTGTGAGGACACTCCTGCCTGGTTCCCAGCCCCTTGCTTATGTGGGCACTCTGGTGAGAGTCTGATCCTGACTGGGTTCCTTACCCTTCTGTGAGGTGGGCCCTCTGATGTGAGGTCACTCCTGCCTGATGGCTCATGACGCCTTGGCGACGTAGGCCCTCTGTTGGCCACTGAAGCATGCTGGGAGCCTCCTACCCTCTTTAATAAGGGCCCTGGAAGAAACGCATATGCCCTTTTTGACCAAGTGCATCATTGTCGAGGTTCTGCCTCTTCTCCTATACTTTCAGAGGACTTCCCGTCTACCTCCTGAAATCTTATTCCTGGAATTCTGCCCCGCGTTCAAGTCCTCTTTGCAGCCTTACTTCAATATATTTTTGGACGATAGCTGTCATTTATAACTCTGCAGGTTTGTGAATTACAGTGTCCCTGAGCTCCTTTCTTCTACTCGCTTTCTTGTGAGCTGGCCGCAAAACCGCAGGATTGCTTCAGGCCCTAATCTGGTTCCGGCACGGCATGCTGTGCCTTTGGCTAATTCCTCTTCCTGGTGGGAAATGAGCGTTAAATTTGTTCGTGCAGACACCTACAGCTAATCTCTCATTGGTTCTCCCTATTCCTGTTCATCTTGCGCAGAAATTCCAAACTGTGCCAAACAGGAGGTTAAAGGCACTGACTCTCCAAGTGGGGAGAGTGTTAGTAAAGCGTCTGGAATGGTAAAACCGAGTACGAGGGGACGAAAACTGAGATGCATTTAAAAAGGTTTCCCGGTCACACGGTGGACCATATTCTGGGTTGCCAATGCATGTTTTAGCTAAAGGAAGAATCCCTTAAACCTGGAGAGTTGGGACCCATGGAATGGGTACCATGCAGTATGACTTCAAAGGGTTGCCTTGGCTCACCGAACGTCACCAATGCTATCAGCCTGAAGTGTCTAGCCTTATGTCTCACTCAGCTCTGGGTGTAGATGTGCTAAATCCACGTTGCATCACAAGCCCTGAATGAATTATTTAAGAATTGCTCTCTATTTCACTGTCATTGTGTTTTGTTTTTGTAATTTATTTTTATAATGGGATTTATCGGATTTTCACTGCTGCGTTTATGCCGCTGTACACATGCTTGATTCTCTTATGGAGACATATAAATCCATGGGTTTTCAGATTCTTACTAGTCAGGTATATTCCTAGGCATTGAATATGGGGTGTTGAGTCCATTTCGTGGAGCAAGGAGTAGGTCCTGACTATTACATACTTGCTTATGGAAAGGTATCTGTGCTAATTTCAATCTCTGGTTTTATGCAGCACCACAACTCACCTTTCCCCATAAGCAAGCATAAGTTGGTTTTCTAAATTTGAGACCCTTTTCTGTTTTGTAATTGAGTTCATTTGCAGCCATGTTTACATTCCGTGTATTTGAGATATCTTATGGTGTTTCTTTTTCTGTGTGACTTAGTTAACTTAGAATCATCGTACCTGAATCCACTCATTATGCCGCGACGGGCCTCATGACATAGATTTCATTGCTGAGTGATATTCCATTGTACGTACGTACAACAACTTCTTTATCCATTTTTCGCTTTCTGGGATATTTCACTTGTACCGTAAACGAGGTTCTTGTAAGCAGAGCCGTCCAAAATTTATGGGTGGCTGTGTCTTTTTGATTTTAATTTCCCTAAGCTATAGAACCATAAGTTGAAGTGCCGTAGGCTCCGTTGCTTAGTTTTTTAGGTGTTTGAGGAAACACCATACACTTCTCCAGAGTGGCTGTTGGCAATTTACATCCCGCCCATCAGCATAACAAGGCTCCCTGTTCTCCATGGCCTGTCCTGCCTTTCTGGATTTTTCACTTTTTTCAGATGTCCCTTTTGACAGGGGGGCAGTGAGACTTCATTGTAATGCAGATTTCTTTACATGCTTGCTTGTTTGGCCAAAAAGGGCGTATGTGTTTTTTTCCTGAATATATTCAGGAAAAAACGCATACGCCCTTTTTGACCAAGTGCATCATTGTCGACTTTCTGTCTCTTTCCCTATGCTTTAAATGCAATTCCAGTCTGCCCCTGAAATCGTTTTCCTTCAATTCTGCCCCGCTTTCAAGTCCTCTACGCAGCCTTACTTCAATATATTTTTGGACAATAGCTGTCATTTATAATTCTGCAGGTTTGTGAATGACAGTGTGCCTGAGCTCCTTTCTTCTACTCGCTTTCTTGTGAGCTGGCCGCAAACCCTCAGGATTGCTTCATGCCCTAATCTGGTTCCGGCACAGCACGCTGATCCTTTGGTAAATTCCTCTTCCTGGTGGGAAATGAGCGTTATATTTGAACGTGCAGACACCTAGAGCTAGTCTCTCATTGGTTCTCCCTATTCTTGTTTATCTTGTGCAGAAATTGCAAACTGTGCCAAACATGAGGTTAAAGGCACTGACTCTCTAAGTGGGGAGAGTATTAGTAAAGGGTCTTGAATTGTGAACCCGAGTAAAAGGGCTCAAAAACTGAGATGCATTTGAAAACGTTTCCTGGTCACACAGTGCACCATACTGTGGGTTTCCCATGCATGTTTTAGCTGAAGGAAGAATCCCTTAAACCTGGAGAGTTGGGACCCATCGAATGGGTACCATGAAGTATGACTTCAAAGGGCCTGCATTTTCTCAACGAACCTCACCAATGCTATCAGCCTGAAGTGTACAGCCTTATGTCTCACTCAGCTCTGGTTGTAGATGTGGTAAATCCAGGTTGCATCACAAGCCCTGAATGAATGATTTAAGAATTGCTCTCTATTTCACTGTCATTGTGTTATGTTTTTGAAATTGATTTTGATAATGGGATTTATCGGATTTTCACTGCTGCATTTAGGCCACTGTACACACGCTTGATTCTCTTACAGAGACATATAAACCCATGGGTTTGAAGATTCTTACTAGTCATGTGTAATCCTAGGCGTTGAATATGTGGTGTTTAGTCCATTTCGTTGAGCAAGGAGGAGGTCTTGACTATTACATATTTGGCTTATGGAAAGGTATCTGTGCTAATTTCTATCTCTGCTTTTATGCAGCAACCCAACTCACATTTCCCCTTAAGCAAGCATAAGTTGGTTTTCTAAATTTGAGACCCTGTTCTGTTTTGTAATTCAGTTCATGTGTAGCCAAGTTTACATTCCGTGTATTAGTGATATCTTATGATGTTTCATTTTCTGTGTGACTTATTTCACTTAGAATCATCGTACCTGAATCCACTCATTATGCCACGATGGGCCTGATGACATAGATTTCACTGCTGAGTGATATTCTATTGTACGTACGTACCACAACTTCTTTATCTATTTTTCACATTCTGGGATATTTAATTTGTACCGTAGACGAGATCCCTGTAAACCGAGCCGTCTGAAACTTTGGGGTTGCTGTCTGTTTTTGATTATAATTTCCGTGATCTATAAGACCATAAGTTGAAGTGCCGTAGTCTCCGTTGCTTTGTTTCTTAGGTGTTTCAGGAAACACCATACACTTCTCCAGAGTGGCTGTTGGCAATTTACATCCCGCCCATCAGCATAACAAGGCTCCCTGTTCTCCATGGCCTGTGCTGTCTTTCTGGATTTTACACTTTTTTCAGATGGCCCTTTTGACCTGGGGGCAGTGAGACTTCTTTGTAGTGCAGATTTCTTTAACATGCTTGCTTGGTTGGCCAAAAAGCGCGTATGCGTTTTTTCCTGAATATATTCAGGAAAAAACGCATACGCCCTTGTTGGCCAAGTGCATCATTGTCGACATTCTGCCTCTTTTCCTATGCTTTAAATGCAATTCCAGTCTACCCCCTGAAATCGTTTTCCTGCAATTCTGCCCCGCTTTCCAGTCCTCTTCGCAGCCTTCCTTCAATATATTTTTGGACGATAGCTGTCATTTATAACTCTGCAGGTTTGTGAATTACAGTGCCCCTGAGCTCCTTTCTTCAACTCGCTTTCTTGTGAGTTGGCCGCAAACCCGCAGGAATGATTCAGGCCCTAATCTGGTTCCGGCACGGCATGCTGAGCCTTTGGTTAATCCCTCTTCCTGGTGGGAAATGAGCGTTCCATTTGCCCGTGCAGACACCTACAGCTAGTCTCTCATTGGTTCTCCCTATTCCTGTTCATCTTGCGCAGAAATTGCAAACTGTGCCAAACAGGTGGTTAAAGGCACTGACTCTCCAAGTGGGGAGAGTGTTAGTAAAACGTCTGGAATGGTGAACCTGAGTACCACGGGTTAAAACGTTTCCCAATCACACGGTGGACCATACTCTGGGTTTCCCATGCATGTTTTACCTCAAGGAAGAATCCCTTAAACCTGGAGAGTTGGGACATATGGAATGGGTACCATGCAGTATGACTTCAAAGGGTCTGCGTTTGCTCACCGAACCTCACCAATGCTATCAGCCCGAAGTGTCCAGCCTTATGTCTCACCCAGCTCTGGGTGTAGATGTGGTAAATCCAGGTTGCATCACAAGCCCTGAATGAATTATTTAAGAATTGCTCTCTATTTCACTGGCAATGTGTTTTGTTTATGAAATTTATATTGATAATGGGATTTATCGAATTTTCACTGCTGCGTTTAGGCCACTGTACACACGCTTGATTTCCTTATGGAGACATATAAATCCATGGGTTTTAAGATTCTTACTTGTCAGGTATATTCCCAGGCGTTGAATATGGGGTGTTGAGTCCATTTCGTTGAGCAAGGAGTAGGTCTTGTCTATTATATATTTGGCTTATGGAACGGTATCTGTGCTAATTTCAATCTCTGGTTTTATGCAGCTCCCCAACTCACCTTTCCCCTTAAGCAATCATAGGCTGGTTTTCTCAATTTGAGGCCCTGTTCTGTTTGGTAATTCAGGTAATGTGTAGCCAAGTTTACATTCCGTGTATTAATGATATCTTATGGTGTTTCTTTATCTGTGTGACTTATTTCTCGTAGAATCATCGTACCTGAATCCACTCATTATGCCGCTAAGGACCTGATGACGTAGATTTCATTGCTGAGTGATATTCCACTGTACAAGCGTACCACAATTTCTTTATCCATTTTTTGCTTTCTTGGATATTTAACTTGTACCGTAGACGAGGTTCTTGTAAACAGAGCCATCCCAATCATTGGGGTGGCTGTGTGTTTTTTATTTTAATTTCCCTCAGCTATAGGACCATAAGTGGAAGTGCCATAGGCTGTGTTGCTTTGTTTCCTACGTGTTTCAGGAAACAGCATACACTTCTCCAGAGTGGCTGTTGGCAATTTACATCCCGCACATTAGCATAACAAGGCTCCCTGTTCTCCATGACCTGGACTGCCTTTCTGGGTTTTACAATTTTTTCAGATGGCCCTTTTGACCGGGGAGCAGTGAGACTTCATTGTAGTGCAGATTTCCTTTACACGCTTGCTTGGTTGGCCAAAAAGGGCGTATGCGTTTTTTCCTGAATATATTCAGGAAAAAATGCATACGCCCTTTTTGGCCAAGTGCATCATTGTCGACATTCTGCCTCTTTTCCTATGCTTTAAGTGCAATTCCAGTCTACCCCCTGAAATCATTTTCCTGAAATTCTGCCCCG
Source organism: Delphinapterus leucas (assembly GCF_059928025.1). Taxonomy (NCBI): domain Eukaryota; kingdom Metazoa; phylum Chordata; class Mammalia; order Artiodactyla; family Monodontidae; genus Delphinapterus; species Delphinapterus leucas. The sequence continues at coordinate 7,187,080 of NW_028322240.1, read as the reverse complement.
CTTTCAAGTCCTCTTCGAAGACTTACTTCAATACATTTTTGGACGATAGCTGTCATTCATAACTCTGCAGGTTTGTGAATTACAGTACCCCTGAGCTCCTTTCTTCAACTTGCTTTCTTGTGAACTGGCCGCAAAACCGCAGGATTGCTTGAGGCCCTAATCTGTTTCCGGCAGTGCGTGCTGAGCCTTTGGTTAATTCCTCTTCCGGGTGGGAAATGAGCGTTCCATTTGCCCGTGCAGACACCTACAGCTAGTCTCTCATTGGTTCTCCCTATTCCTGTTCATCTAGCGCAGAAATTGCAAACTGTGCCAAACAGGAGGTTAAAGGCACTGACTCTCCAAGTGGGGAGAGTGTTAGTAAAGGTCTGGAATGGTGAACCCGAGTAAAAGGGGATGAAAACTGAGATGCATTTGAAAACGTTTCCTGGTCACATGGTGCACCATACTGTGTGTTTCCCATGCACGTTTTAGATGAAGGAAGAATCCCTTAAAACTGGAGAGTTGGGAGCCATGGAATGGGTACCATGCAGTATGACTTCAAAGGGTCTGCATTTGCTCATCGAACCTCACCAATGCTATCAGCCTGAAGTGTCCAACCTTATGTCTCACTCAGCTCTGGGTGTAGATGTGGTTAATGCAGGTTGCATCACATGCCCTGAATGAATTATTTAAGAATTGCTCTCTATTTCACTGTCATTGTGTTTTGTTTTTGTAATTCATTTTGATAATGGGATTTATCAGATTTTCTCTGCTGAGTTCATGCAGCTGTACACATGCTTGATTGTCTTACGGAGACATAAATCCATGGGTTTGAAGATTCTTACTAGTCAGGTGTATTCCTAGGCGTTGAATATGAGGTGTTTAGTCCATTTCGTTGAGCAAGGGGTAGGTCTTGACTATTACATATTTGGCTTATGGAAAGGTATCCGTGCTAATTTCTATCTCTGCTTTTATGCAGCACCCTAACTCACTTTTCCCCTTAAGCAAGCATAAGTTGGTTTTCTAAATTTGAGACCCTGTTCTGTTTTGTAATTCAGTTCATGTGTAGCCAAGTTTACATTCCGTGTATTAGTAATATCTTATGATGTTTCTTTTTCTGTGTGACTTATTTCTCGTAGAATCATCGTACCTGAATGCACTCATTATGCCGCTACGGGCCTGATGACGTAGATTTCATTGCTGAGTGATATTCCATTGTACGTACGTACCACACTTCTTTATCCATTTTTCGCTTTCTGAGATATTTAACTTGTACCGTAGACGAGGTTCTTGTAAACAGAGCCGTCCCAAACTTTGGGGTGGCTGTGTGTTTTTGATTTTAATTTCCCTAAGCTATAGGACCATAAGTGGTAATGCCGTAGGCTCTGTTGCTTTGTTTTTTAGGTTTTTGAGGAAACACCATACACTTCTCCAGAGTGGCTGTTGGCAATTTACATCCCGCCCATCAGCATAACAAGGCTCCCTGTTCTCCATGGCCTGTGCTGCCTTTCTTGATTTTACACTTTTTTCAGATGGCCCTTTTGACCGGGGGGCAGTGAGACTTCATTGTAGTGCAGATTTCTTTAACATGCTTGCTTGGTTGGCCAAAAAGTGCGTATGCCTTTTTTCCTGAATATATTCACGAAAAAAGGCATACGCCCTTTTTGGCCAAGTGCATCATTGTCCACGTTCTGCGTCTTTTCCTATGCTTTAAATGCAATTCCAGTCTGCCCCCTGAAATCGTTTTCTTGCAATTCTGCCCCGCTTTCAAGTCCTCTTCGCAGCCTTCCTTCAATATATTTTTGGGTGATAGCTGTCATTTATAACTCTGCAGGTTTGTGAATTACAGTGTCCCTGAGCTCCTTTCTTAAACTCACTTTCTTGTGAGCTGGCCGCAAACCCGCAGGATTGCTTCAGGCCCTAATCTGGTTCCGGCACGGCATGCTGAGCCTTTGGTTAATTCCTCTTCCTGGTGGGAAATGAGCGTTAAATTTGCCCTTGCAGACACCTTCACATAAGTCGTCATGGTGCCCCTTTGCCCCGGTCATCTCTATGGAGTTAGGAGTTGGAGGGCCTCCTCACTCAAGGTCAGTGTGCCCATGGAGCCAACCCTGCAACTTCAGGGCATGGTTGGGGGTTAGGATCACCACGTGGGGTCCTTTTCACTTAGGAGGGAGGTGGCCTTTTGGGCTGCTGATTTCCAGGTTTTCAGATACTGCCAGTATCTTGGCCAGATGTGGCGGTGGGCCAAGCCCCTTGGTGACCGTAGTTTATCCTACCTGGATCGCATTCTTGCATTGTTCCATTTCAAGTGGTCCCAGGTTTTGCACTAATACTCCAATGGCGATTCACCGTTCACCAGGAATGTAAAGGTCAAAGGGTTTAGCTAAATTAGGGAGTTCCAGGGCAAGGGTCTGAATTGACTGCTCTTTCCATTCTTGAAAGGCCACTTCTGCATTCTATTCAAAAGGATCATCATCTTTTCCTTTCAGTGTTTCATATAGAGGCCCAGCTAGTAGACTGTAATTAGGGATCCAGAAGCAGCAAACCCTGGCCTCCCCAGGAACCCCTAAGCTGTCTTCTAGTTTCAGAAATGGGTAAGGCTGTAAATTGTTTCTTCCCTTTCCTGGGATGGGCTTCTCCGACCTTCTGTGAGAATGAAGCCCAGGTAGGTCACCGTAGTCTGTGATATTTGAGCTTTTTCTTGGACAACATGTATCCTTCATTGGCTTGGTAGTTCAGAGGTCTCCTTAGTAGGGCTGGCGATCAGAATGTCGTCTGCATATTGAAGGAGTGTTTCCTTTTCCAGAGGTAGAACTTTTAGTTCTTTAGCTGAGCTTTCCCCAAAGATGGTGTGGGAATTTTTGAACCTTTGGGGCAACACGGCCCGGAAGTATTGTTTTAGTTGTATGTTGAGTCCTGCCACTCACAAGCCAAAATTTCTTGTGACTCTGGGACTAATAGAATACAAAAGAAGGCATCATTGAAGACTAATACAGAATACCATGTCCTGGTGGTTGGTAGAATGACCAGCAGGGTGTAGGATTTAGGAACTACTGGAGGTATATCCTCGGTGGCTTCACTGACTGTCCTGACATCCTTTACCAGGACTCCAGCAGCCCATGGGGCTCTCGAGGTCAGGCCAATCCCAGGATATGGAGCTCACCTGGGCAGGTACCCCACCCCCACCTCAGCCCACGGGGCTCTCGTGTTCAGGCCCCTCCCAGGATATGGGGTTCCCTGGGCAGGTTCCCCTGCAGCCCATGGGGCTCTCGTGGTCAGGCCCCTCCCAGGATACAGGGCTACCCTTGCAGGTACCATGGCAGGGCTGGGAACACAGGAACCGTGCATATCGCCCTCACTGCAGATGAGTGCAGCTCACCTGTCACTCAGATCTGACACAGAGCACCTCAGAGCAGGACTTGAACTAACAAACAGCAGCTCCGACAGGTCTGTGACCCTGGGCATCACTCTGTGTGGCCTCCCTCCACCTGGTCTTCCAGAGACTTCCACTGCACCCGGGGCACCAGGCCTCTGTCTCCACCCACCAGCCACCCCTCCTCTCCCTGACTCCTGGGTCCCTCTCATTAGGAGAGGGTTTTCTTGAAGTTGTCTCCCACTCATGGGCCAGATAATATAATTAGAAAACAAGCCAGAGCTGCAGCCCCTTGTCTATAATGACTCTCAGGAGGCCACACCTGTTCCTTGGACCCGGCCGATTCAGCAAGTTCCAGTTTCTGCAACTGTGAGCCCCTGAGGGGTGATTATTGGCTGGCCTGGGAAGCCCGACCGTGCTGGCCAGACCTCCCCAGGTGTGCCTGGGTTCAGATCAATATAAACACCGCTCCAGGCAGCAAGAGCCCCTGCAGCTGTGCCTGACGCCATTTTCTCTGCCCTGTCAGCAGTCTCGGGGCTGGACTGGTGGGAGGGAGTGAGAGGCCACGGCTTTGTGGGTGGCCCAGTGTGAGTGGGGCTCTGCTGGACTTTCTGCAGCAGTTGCCAAGATGCCACCTGCTAAAGAAGAGGATGTGTCACCCATACCTGCCGCTGGAATTTCTCCCTGGGCAGAGGTCAGTGAGGAAGAAAGCAGTGGGGGCCGGGACAGCAGGGGTATCTCAGGCAGGGAAATGGAAAGCTTCCAGAAGAGCACCCAGGGCCAGGACCAACCTGGCTGGCCTGCAGGCACCAAGTCGGCTGGCATGCTGTCGCTCATGTGGCTCCATGGCCCTTCCTCTAGGCTTTCAAGTCCTTGTACATATTCAGGTGTTTTACCTGGGAAGGGTGGGAACATTTCAGCAGCAACTGGCCTGGGGCTCAGCCCACGTTTACTCACAGATGCCTCGGCACGGTCCCCCAGCTTTGCAATGAGGACGCTTGTTGCGTGGGGCCTGCTGGCTGAATGGGAGATGATTCCCCACCACTGACCAACTTCAGAATTGTTTACAACTGGAGCAAGTGCCCTGATACGGTTTTCCTCTGTGTAACTGGTGGGTTCTGTTTTTTTTTCTTTTTTTCGTTTTTGGTTCAAGGTAGATTTTATTCCTCTTTTATGTATTTACAGATATAAGCATGGAAATAAGTTATTCATATAAATACATGTATGTGAAGGGAAGAATATTTTTTCTGTTTTACTTTTTGTAATTTGAATTTTATTTTATTTTTTTATACAGCAGGTTCTTTTTGGTTTTCTATTTTATACATATAAATGTATACATGCCAATCCCAATCTCTCAACTCCTCTCACCACCACCCCCCAACAGCTTTCCCCCCTTGGTGTCCATACGTTTGTTGTCTACATCTGTTGCTCTATTTCTGCCTTGCAAAACGGTTCATCTGTACAATTTGTCTAGGTTCCACATATATGCATTAATAGACAAGATTTGTTTTTCTCTTTCTGACTTACTTCACTCTGTATGACAGTCTCTAGATCCATCAACGTCTCTACAAATGACCCAATTTCATTCCTTTTTATGGCTTAGTAATATTCCATTTTATATATGTACCACATCTTTATGCATTCGTCTGTCTGTGGGCATTTAGGTTGCTTCCATTACCTGGATATTGTAAATAGTGATGCAATGAACATTGCGGTGAATGTCTCTTTTTGATTTATGGTTTTGTCTGGGTATATGCCCAGTAGTGGGATTGCTGTATCATATGGTAATTCTATTCTTAGTTTTATAAGAAACTCCATAATGTTCTCCACAGTGACTGTATCAATTTACATTCCCAACAATAGTGGAAGAGGGTTCCTTATCTCCACACCCTTTCCAGCATTTGTTGTTTGTAGATTTTCTGATGATGCCCATTCTAACAGGTGTGAGGTGATACACCATGGATGAGTCTATTTCGTTGAGCAAAGAGTAGGTCTTGTCTAGTACATATTTGGCTTATGGAACGGTATGTGTGCTAATTTCAATCTCTGGTTTTATACAGCACCCCAACTCAACTTTCCCCTTAAGCAAGCATAAGTTTTTATCTAAATGTGAGACTCTGTTCGGTTTTGGAATTCAGTTTATGTGTAGCCAAGTTTACACTCTCTCTATTAGTGATATCTTATGATAATTATCTTTCTCTGTGTGACCTATTTCTCTTAGAATCATCATACTTAAATCCACTCAATTTGCTGCTACAGGCCTGATGACATTGATTTCATTGCTGAGTGATATTCCGTTGTACGTAAGTAGCACAACTCCTTTATCCATTTTTTTCTTTCTGGGATATTTAATTTGTACTGGACTCAAGGTTCTTGTAAACACAGCAGCCCTAAATTTTGTGTTGGCTGTGTCTTGTTGATTTTAATTTTCCTAAGCTATAGTGCCAAAAGTGGAAGTGCCCTAGGCTCTGTAGCTTTGTTTTTCAGATGTTTCAGGATACACCATAAACATCTCCAGAGTGTCTGTTGGCAATTTACATCCCGCCCGTCAGCATAACAAGGCTCCCTGTTCTCCATGGCCTGTCCTGTGTTTCTGGTTTTTACACTTTTTTCAGATGGCCCTTTTGACGAATGGGAAATGAGACTTCATTGTAGTGCGGATTTCCATTTCTCGAGTGCTTGGTTGGCCAAAAAGGGCATATGTGTTTTTTCCTGAATATATTCAGGAAAAAATGTTTACGCACTTTTGTCCAAGTGCATCACTGTCAAAGATCTGCCGCTTCACATGCTTTAAATGCAATTCCAATCTACCTCCTGAAATATGATTCCTGCAATTCTGCCTCGTTTTCAAGTCCTCTTTGCAGACTTACTTCCATATATTTTTGCCAATAGCTGTCATTTATAACTCTGCAGGATTGTGAATTACAGTGCCCGTGATTTCCTTTCTTAACTCGTTTCCTTGAAAACTGGCCACAGAACCGCAGGTTTGCTTCAGGCCGTAATCAGGGTCCGGCACGGCACTCTGAGACTTTGGTTCATTCCACTTCCTGGTGGGAAATTAGAGTTAAATGTGCCCCTCCAGACACCTGCCTCACTCCTAGCCCCTTGGTGATGTGTGTCCTCTGGTTTGAGGCCACATGTGCTGGTTTCCTCACCTTTGGCTGATGTGGCCCCACTGATGTGAGGACACTCCTGCCTGGTTCCCATCCCCTTGGTGATGTGGGCCCTCCGGTGAGAGTCTGATCCTGGTTGGGTTCCTCACACTTCTGTGAGGTGGGCCCTCTTCTCTGAGGTCACTCCTGCCTGGCTGGCACACCCCGCCTTGGCGACGTCGGCCCTCTGGTGGGATTTGGTGCCTGCTGGGTGTCTCCTCCCCTCGGTAATGAGGGCCCCCTGGCGTCAGGCCCTAACTCCTGGGCTCCCAATATTTTCTGATATGCGCCCTGTGGTTCGAGTACACTCCTGCCAGGTTCCCAACCCCATGGGAATGTGGGCCTTCTGCTCTGAGGTCCCAACCGTGGGTTGCTCAGTTTCATGATGAGGGCCCTCTGCTGTGAGTTCTCTCCGGCCTGGATCCCATAGCCTCGCTGCTCCTGGCCACCGGCTGGGAGGTTACAGCTGCGGGATTCCTCACCTTTTTTCTTCTATGGGCCTCTGTTTTGAGACTCCTCCTGCCTGCCTCACTCCCAGCCCCTTGGTGATGTGTGTCCTCTGGTTTGAGGCCACGTATGCTGGGTCCCTCGCCTTTCGATGATGTGGCCCCACTAGTGTGAGGACACTCCTGCCTGGTTCCTATCCCCTTGATGGTGTGGGCCCTCTGGTGAGAGTCTGATCCTGGCTGGGTTCCTCACCCTTCTGTGAGGTGGGCCCTCTGCTGTGAGGTCACTCCTGCCTGGCTGGCACACCCCGCATTGGCGACGTCGGCCTTCTGGTAGCAGTTGGAGCTTGCTGGGAGCCTCTTCTCCTCAGTGATGAGGGCCCTCTGGCGTCCGGCCCTAACTGCTGGGCTCCCCACATTTTCTGATGTGTGCCCACTGGTGCGATGACACTCCTGCTTGGTTCCCTTCCCCATGGGGATGTGGGCCTTGTGCTCTGAGGTTACAACGGCTGGGTTGCTTACAGTATCACGATGAGGGCCCTCTGTTGTGAGTTCATCACTGCCTGGATCCCATAGCCTCGGTGCTCTGGGCCGCCAGCTGGGATGTTCCAACTGCTGGATTCTTCACCTTTTTTATACAATGGGCCATGTGTTTTGAGGTTAATCCTGCCTGCCTCGCTCCGAGACCCATGGTGATGTGGGTCCTCTGGTTTGAGGCCACATGTGCTGGGTACCTCAACTTTCGATGATGTGGCCCCACGGGTGTGAGGACACTCCTGCCTGGTTCCCAGCCCCTTGCTTATGTGGGCACTCTGGTGAGAGTCTGATCCTGACTGGGTTCCTTACCCTTCTGTGAGGTGGGCCCTCTGATGTGAGGTCACTCCTGCCTGATGGCTCATGACGCCTTGGCGACGTAGGCCCTCTGTTGGCCACTGAAGCATGCTGGGAGCCTCCTACCCTCTTTAATGAGGGCCCTGGAAGAAACGCATATGCCCTTTTTGACCAAGTGCATCATTGTCGAGGTTCTGCCTCTTCTCCTATACTTTCAGAGGACTTCCCGTCTACCTCCTGAAATCTTATTCCTGGAATTCTGCCCCGCGTTCAAGTCCCCTTTGCAGCCTTACTTCAATATATTTTTGGACGATAGCTGTCATTTATAACTCTGCAGGTTTGTGAATTACAGTGTCCCTGAGCTCCTTTCTTCTACTCGCTTTCTTGTGAGCTGGCCGCAAAACCGCAGGATTGCTTCAGGCCCTAATCTGGTTCCGGCACGGCATGCTGAGCCTTTGGCTAATTCCTCTTCCTGGTGGGAAATGAGCGTTAAATTTGTTCGTGCAGACACCTACAGCTAATCTCTCATTGGTTCTCCCTATTCCTGTTCATCTTGCGCAGAAATTCCAAACTGTGCCAAACAGGAGGTTAAAGGCACTGACTCTCCAAGTGGGGAGAGTGTTAGTAAAGCGTCTGGAATGGTAAAACCGAGTACGAGGGGACGAAAACTGAGATGCATTTAAAAAGGTTTCCCGGTCACACGGTGGACCATATTCTGGGTTGCCAATGCATGTTTTAGCTAAAGGAAGAATCCCTTAAACCTGGAGAGTTGGGACCCATGGAATGGGTACCATGCAGTATGACTTCAAAGGGTTGCCTTGGCTCACCGAACGTCACCAATGCTATCAGCCTGAAGTGTCCAGCCTTATGTCTCACTCAGCTCTGGGTGTAGATGTGGTAAATCCACGTTGCATCACAAGCCCTGAATGAATTATTTAAGAATTGCTCTCTATTTCACTGTCATTGTGTTTTGTTTTTGTAATTTATTTTTATAATGGGATTTATCGGATTTTCACTGCTGCGTTTATGCCGCTGTACACATGCTTGATTCTCTTATGGAGACATATAAATCCATGGGTTTTCAGATTCTTACTAGTCAGGTATATTCCTAGGCATTGAATATGGGGTGTTGAGTCCATTTCGTGGAGCAAGGAGTAGGTCCTGACTATTACATACTTGCTTATGGAAAGGTATCTGTGCTAATTTCAATCTCTGGTTTTATGCAGCACCACAACTCACCTTTCCCCATAAGCAAGCATAAGTTGGTTTTCTAAATTTGAGACCCTTTTCTGTTTTGTAATTGAGTTCATTTGCAGCCATGTTTACATTCCGTGTATTTGAGATATCTTATGGTGTTTCTTTTTCTGTGTGACTTAGTTAACTTAGAATCATCGTACCTGAATCCACTCATTATGCCGCGACGGGCCTCATGACATAGATTTCATTGCTGAGTGATATTCCATTGTACGTACGTACAACAACTTCTTTATCCATTTTTCGCTTTCTGGGATATTTCACTTGTACCGTAAACGAGGTTCTTGTAAGCAGAGCCGTCCAAAATTTATGGGTGGCTGTGTCTTTTTGATTTTAATTTCCCTAAGCTATAGAACCATAAGTTGAAGTGCCGTAGGCTCCGTTGCTTAGTTTTTTAGGTGTTTGAGGAAACACCATACACTTCTCCAGAGTGGCTGTTGGCAATTTACATCCCGCCCATCAGCATAACAAGGCTCCCTGTTCTCCATGGCCTGTCCTGCCTTTCTGGATTTTTCACTTTTTTCAGATGTCCCTTTTGACAGGGGGGCAGTGAGACTTCATTGTAATGCAGATTTCTTTACATGCTTGCTTGTTTGGCCAAAAAGGGCGTATGTGTTTTTTTCCTGAATATATTCAGGAAAAAACGCATACGCCCTTTTTGACCAAGTGCATCATTGTCGACTTTCTGTCTCTTTCCCTATGCTTTAAATGCAATTCCAGTCTGCCCCTGAAATCGTTTTCCTTCAATTCTGCCCCGCTTTCAAGTCCTCTACGCAGCCTTACTTCAATATATTTTTGGACAATAGCTGTCATTTATAATTCTGCAGGTTTGTGAATGACAGTGTGCCTGAGCTCCTTTCTTCTACTCGCTTTCTTGTGAGCTGGCCGCAAACCCTCAGGATTGCTTCATGCCCTAATCTGGTTCCGGCACAGCACGCTGATCCTTTGGTAAATTCCTCTTCCTGGTGGGAAATGAGCGTTATATTTGAACGTGCAGACACCTAGAGCTAGTCTCTCATTGGTTCTCCCTATTCTTGTTTATCTTGTGCAGAAATTGCAAACTGTGCCAAACATGAGGTTAAAGGCACTGACTCTCTAAGTGGGGAGAGTATTAGTAAAGGGTCTTGAATCGTGAACCCGAGTAAAAGGGCTCAAAAACTGAGATGCATTTGAAAACGTTTCCTGGTCACACAGTGCACCATACTGTGGGTTTCCCATGCATGTTTTAGCTGAAGGAAGAATCCCTTAAACCTGGAGAGTTGGGACCCATCGAATGGGTACCATGAAGTATGACTTCAAAGGGCCTGCATTTTCTCAACGAACCTCACCAATGCTATCAGCCTGAAGTGTACAGCCTTATGTCTCACTCAGCTCTGGTTGTAGATGTGGTAAATCCAGGTTGCATCACAAGCCCTGAATGAATGATTTAAGAATTGCTCTCTATTTCACTGTCATTGTGTTATGTTTTTGAAATTGATTTTGATAATGGGATTTATCGGATTTTCACTGCTGCATTTAGGCCACTGTACACACGCTTGATTCTCTTACAGAGACATATAAACCCATGGGTTTGAAGATTCTTACTAGTCATGTGTAATCCTAGGCGTTGAATATGTGGTGTTTAGTCCATTTCGTTGAGCAAGGAGGAGGTCTTGACTATTACATATTTGGCTTATGGAAAGGTATCTGTGCTAATTTCTATCTCTGCTTTTATGCAGCAACCCAACTCACATTTCCCCTTAAGCAAGCATAAGTTGGTTTTCTAAATTTGAGACCCTGTTCTGTTTTGTAATTCAGTTCATGTGTAGCCAAGTTTACATTCCGTGTATTAGTGATATCTTATGATGTTTCATTTTCTGTGTGACTTATTTCACTTAGAATCATCGTACCTGAATCCACTCATTATGCCACGATGGGCCTGATGACATAGATTTCACTGCTGAGTGATATTCTATTGTACGTACGTACCACAACTTCTTTATCTATTTTTCACATTCTGGGATATTTAATTTGTACCGTAGACGAGATCCCTGTAAACCGAGCCGTCTGAAACTTTGGGGTTGCTGTCTGTTTTTGATTATAATTTCCGTGATCTATAAGACCATAAGTTGAAGTGCCGTAGTCTCCGTTGCTTTGTTTCTTAGGTGTTTCAGGAAACACCATACACTTCTCCAGAGTGGCTGTTGGCAATTTACATCCCGCCCATCAGCATAACAAGGCTCCCTGTTCTCCATGGCCTGTGCTGTCTTTCTGGATTTTACACTTTTTTCAGATGGCCCTTTTGACCTGGGGGCAGTGAGACTTCTTTGTAGTGCAGATTTCTTTAACATGCTTGCTTGGTTGGCCAAAAAGCGCGTATGCGTTTTTTCCTGAATATATTCAGGAAAAAACGCATACGCCCTTGTTGGCCAAGTGCATCATTGTCGACATTCTGCCTCTTTTCCTATGCTTTAAATGCAATTCCAGTCTACCCCCTGAAATCGTTTTCCTGCAATTCTGCCCCGCTTTCCAGTCCTCTTCGCAGCCTTCCTTCAATATATTTTTGGACGATAGCTGTCATTTATAACTCTGCAGGTTTGTGAATTACAGTGCCCCTGAGCTCCTTTCTTCAACTCGCTTTCTTGTGAGTTGGCCGCAAACCCGCAGGAATGATTCAGGCCCTAATCTGGTTCCGGCACGGCATGCTGAGCCTTTGGTTAATCCCTCTTCCTGGTGGGAAATGAGCGTTCCATTTGCCCGTGCAGACACCTACAGCTAGTCTCTCATTGGTTCTCCCTATTCCTGTTCATCTTGCGCAGAAATTGCAAACTGTGCCAAACAGGTGGTTAAAGGCACTGACTCTCCAAGTGGGGAGAGTGTTAGTAAAACGTCTGGAATGGTGAACCTGAGTACCACGGGTTAAAACGTTTCCCAATCACACGGTGGACCATACTCTGGGTTTCCCATGCATGTTTTACCTCAAGGAAGAATCCCTTAAACCTGGAGAGTTGGGACATATGGAATGGGTACCATGCAGTATGACTTCAAAGGGTCTGCGTTTGCTCACCGAACCTCACCAATGCTATCAGCCCGAAGTGTCCAGCCTTATGTCTCACCCAGCTCTGGGTGTAGATGTGGTAAATCCAGGTTGCATCACAAGCCCTGAATGAATTATTTAAGAATTGCTCTCTATTTCACTGGCAATGTGTTTTGTTTATGAAATTTATATTGATAATGGGATTTATCGAATTTTCACTGCTGCGTTTAGGCCACTGTACACACGCTTGATTTCCTTATGGAGACATATAAATCCATGGGTTTTAAGATTCTTACTTGTCAGGTATATTCCCAGGCGTTGAATATGGGGTGTTGAGTCCATTTCGTTGAGCAAGGAGTAGGTCTTGTCTATTATATATTTGGCTTATGGAACGGTATCTGTGCTAATTTCAATCTCTGGTTTTATGCAGCTCCCCAACTCACCTTTCCCCTTAAGCAATCATAGGCTGGTTTTCTCAATTTGAGGCCCTGTTCTGTTTGGTAATTCAGGTAATGTGTAGCCAAGTTTACATTCCGTGTATTAATGATATCTTATGGTGTTTCTTTATCTGTGTGACTTATTTCTCGTAGAATCATCGTACCTGAATCCACTCATTATGCCGCTAAGGACCTGATGACGTAGATTTCATTGCTGAGTGATATTCCACTGTACAAGCGTACCACAATTTCTTTATCCATTTTTTGCTTTCTTGGATATTTAACTTGTACCGTAGACGAGGTTCTTGTAAACAGAGCCATCCCAATCATTGGGGTGGCTGTGTGTTTTTTATTTTAATTTCCCTCAGCTATAGGACCATAAGTGGAAGTGCCATAGGCTGTGTTGCTTTGTTTCCTACGTGTTTCAGGAAACAGCATACACTTCTCCAGAGTGGCTGTTGGCAATTTACATCCCGCACATTAGCATAACAAGGCTCCCTGTTCTCCATGACCTGGACTGCCTTTCTGGGTTTTACAATTTTTTCAGATGGCCCTTTTGACCGGGGAGCAGTGAGACTTCATTGTAGTGCAGATTTCCTTTACACGCTTGCTTGGTTGGCCAAAAAGGGCGTATGCGTTTTTTCCTGAATATATTCAGGAAAAAATGCATACGCCCTTTTTGGCCAAGTGCATCATTGTCGACATTCTGCCTCTTTTCCTATGCTTTAAGTGCAATTCCAGTCTACCCCCTGAAATCATTTTCCTGAAATTCTGCCCCGCTTTCAAGTCCTCTTCGAAGACTTACTTCAATACATTTTTGGACGATAGCTGTCATTCATAACTCTGCAGGTTTGTGAATTACAGTACCCCTGAGCTCCTTTCTTCAACTTGCTTTCTTGTGAACTGGCCGCAAAACCGCAGGATTGCTTGAGGCCCTAATCTGTTTCCGGCAGTGCGTGCTGAGCCTTTGGTTAATTCCTCTTCCGGGTGGGAAATGAGCGTTCCATTTGCCCGTGCAGACACCTACAGCTAGTCTCTCATTGGTTCTCCCTATTCCTGTTCATCTAGCGCAGAAATTGCAAACTGTGCCAAACAGGAGGTTAAAGGCACTGACTCTCCAAGTGGGGAGAGTGTTAGTAAAGGTCTGGAATGGTGAACCCGAGTAAAAGGGGACGAAAACTGAGATGCATTTGAAAACGTTTCCTGGTCACATGGTGCACCATACTGTGTGTTTCCCATGCACGTTTTAGATGAAGGAAGAATCCCTTAAAACTGGAGAGTTGGGAGCCATGGAATGGGTACCATGCAGTATGACTTCAAAGGGTCTGCATTTGCTCATCGAACCTCACCAATGCTATCAGCCTGAAGTGTCCAACCTTATGTCTCACTCAGCTCTGGGTGTAGATGTGGTTAATGCAGGTTGCATCACATGCCCTGAATGAATTATTTAAGAATTGCTCTCTATTTCACTGTCATTGTGTTTTGTTTTTGTAATTCATTTTGATAATGGGATTTATCAGATTTTCTCTGCTGAGTTCATGCAGCTGTACACATGCTTGATTGTCTTACGGAGACATAAATCCATGGGTTTGAAGATTCTTACTAGTCAGGTGTATTCCTAGGCGTTGAATATGAGGTGTTTAGTCCATTTCGTTGAGCAAGGGGTAGGTCTTGACTATTACATATTTGGCTTATGGAAAGGTATCCGTGCTAATTTCTATCTCTGCTTTTATGCAGCACCCTAACTCACTTTTCCCCTTAAGCAAGCATAAGTTGGTTTTCTAAATTTGAGACCCTGTTCTGTTTTGTAATTCAGTTCATGTGTAGCCAAGTTTACATTCCGTGTATTAGTAATATCTTATGATGTTTCTTTTTCTGTGTGACTTATTTCTCGTAGAATCATCGTACCTGAATGCACTCATTATGCCGCTACGGGCCTGATGACGTAGATTTCATTGCTGAGTGATATTCCATTGTACGTACGTACCACACTTCTTTATCCATTTTTCGCTTTCTGAGATATTTAACTTGTACCGTAGACGAGGTTCTTGTAAACAGAGCCGTCCCAAACTTTGGGGTGGCTGTGTGTTTTTGATTTTAATTTCCCTAAGCTATAGGACCATAAGTGGTAATGCCGTAGGCTCTGTTGCTTTGTTTTTTAGGTTTTTGAGGAAACACCATACACTTCTCCAGAGTGGCTGTTGGCAATTTACATCCCGCCCATCAGCGTAACAAGGCTCCCTGTTCTCCATGGCCTGTGCTGCCTTTCTTGATTTTACACTTTTTTCAGATGGCCCTTTTGACCGGGGGGCAGTGAGACTTCATTGTAGTGCAGATTTCTTTAACATGCTTGCTTGGTTGGCCAAAAAGTGCGTATGCCTTTTTTCCTGAATATATTCACGAAAAAAGGCATACGCCCTTTTTGGCCAAGTGCATCATTGTCCACGTTCTGCGTCTTTTCCTATGCTTTAAATGCAATTCCAGTCTGCCCCCTGAAATCGTTTTCTTGCAATTCTGCCCCGCTTTCAAGTCCTCTTCGCAGCCTTCCTTCAATATATTTTTGGGTGATAGCTGTCATTTATAACTCTGCAGGTTTGTGAATTACAGTGTCCCTGAGCTCCTTTCTTAAACTCACTTTCTTGTGAGCTGGCCGCAAACCCGCAGGATTGCTTCAGGCCCTAATCTGGTTCCGGCACGGCATGCTGAGCCTTTGGTTAATTCCTCTTCCTGGTGGGAAATGAGCGTTAAATTTGCCCTTGCAGACACCTTCACATAAGTCGTCATGGTGCCCCTTTGCCCCGGTCATCTCTATGGAGTTAGGAGTTGGAGGGCCTCCTCACTCAAGGTCAGTGTGCCCATGGAGCCAACCCTGCAACTTCAGGGCATGGTTGGGTGTTAGGATCACCACGTGGGGTCCTTTTCACTTAGGAGGGAGGTGGCCTTTTGGGCTGCTGATTTCCAGGTTTTCAGATACTGCCAGTATCTTGGCCAGATGTGGCGGTGGGCCAAGCCCCTTGGTGACCGTAATTTATCCTACCTGGATCGCATTCTTGCATTGTTCCATTTCAAGTGGTCCCAGGTTTTGCACTAATACTCCAATGGCGATTCACCGTTCACCAGGAATGTAAAGGTCAAAGGGTTTAGCTAAATTAGGGAGTTCCAGGGCAAGGGTCTGAATTGACTGCTCTTTCCATTCTTGAAAGGCCACTTCTGCATTCTATTCAAAAGGATCATCATCTTTTCCTTTCAGTGTTTCATATAGAGGCCCAGCTAGTAGACTGTAATTAGGGATCCAGAAGCAGCAAACCCTGGCCTCCCCAGGAACCCCTAAGCTGTCTTCTAGTTTCAGAAATGGGTAAGGCTGTAAATTGTTTCTTCCCTTTCCTGGGATGGGCTTCTCCGACCTTCTGTGAGAATGAAGCCCAGGTAGGTCACCGTAGTCTGTGATATTTGAGCTTTTTCTTGGACAACATGTATCCTTCATTGGCTTGGTAGTTCAGAGGTCTCCTTAGTAGGGCTGGCGATCAGAATGTCGTCTGCATATTGAAGGAGTGTTTCCTTTTCCAGAGGTAGAACTTTTAGTTCTTTAGCTGAGCTTTCCCCAAAGATGGTGTGGGAATTTTTGAACCCTTGGGGCAACACGGCCCGGAAGTATTGTTTTAGTTGTATGTTGAGTCCTGCCACTCACAAGCCAAAATTTCTTGTGACTCTGGGACTAATAGAATACAAAAGAAGGCATCATTGAAGACTAATACAGAATACCATGTCCTGGTGGTTGGTAGAATGACCAGCAGGGTGTAGGATTTAGGAACTACTGGAGGTATATCCTCGGTGGCTTCACTGACTGTCCTGACATCCTTTACCAGGACTCCAGCAGCCCATGGGGCTCTCGAGGTCAGGCCAATCCCAGGATATGGAGCTCACCTGGGCAGGTACCCCACCCCCACCTCAGCCCACGGGGCTCTCGTGTTCAGGCCCCTCCCAGGATATGGGGTTCCCTGGGCAGGTTCCCCTGCAGCCCATGGGGCTCTCGTGGTCAGGCCCCTCCCAGGATACAGAGCTACCCTTGCAGGTACCATGGCAGGGCTGGGAACACAGGAACCGTGCATATCGCCCTCACTGCAGATGAGTGCAGCTCACCTGTCACTCAGATCTGACACAGAGCACCTCAGAGCAGGACTTGAACTAACAAACAGCAGCTCCGACAGGTCTGTGACCCTGGGCATCACTCTGTGTGGCCTCCCTCCACCTGGTCTTCCAGAGACTTCCACTGCACCCGGGGCACCAGGCCTCTGTCTCCACCCACCAGCCACCCCTCCTCTCCCTGACTCCTGGGTCCCTCTCATTAGGAGAGGGTTTTCTTGAAGTTGTCTCCCACTCATGGGCCAGATAATATAATTAGAAAACAAGCCAGAGCTGCAGCCCCTTGTCTATAATGACTCTCAGGAGGCCACACCTGTTCCTTGGACCCGGCCGATTCAGCAAGTTCCAGTTTCTGCAACTGTGAGCCCCTGAGGGGTGATTATTGGCTGGCCTGGGAAGCCCGACCGTGCCGGCCAGACCTCCCCAGGTGTGCCTGGGTTCAGATCAATATAAACACCGCTCCAGGCAGCAAGAGCCCCTGCAGCTGTGCCTGACGCCATTTTCTCTGCCCTGTCAGCAGTCTCGGGGCTGGACTGGTGGGAGGGAGTGAGAGGCCACGGCTTTGTGGGTGGCCCAGTGTGAGTGGGGCTCTGCTGGACTTTCTGCAGCAGTTGCCAAGATGCCACCTGCTAAAGAAGAGGATGTGTCACCCATACCTGCCGCTGGAATTTCTCCCTGGGCAGAGGTGAGTGAGGAAGAAAGCAGTGGGGGCCGGGACAGCAGGGGTATCTCAGGCAGGGAAATGGAAAGCTTCCAGAAGAGCACCCAGGGCCAGGACCAACCTGGCTGGCCTGCAGGCACCAAGTCGGCTGGCATGCTGTCGCTCATGTGGCTCCATGGCCCTTCCTCTAGGCTTTCAAGTCCTTGTACATATTCAGGTGTTTTACCTGGGAAGGGTGGGAACATTTCAGCAGCAACTGGCCTGGGGCTCAGCCCACGTTTACTCACAGATGCCTCGGCACGGTCCCCCAGCTTTGCAATGAGGACGCTTGTTGCGTGGGGCCTGCTGGCTGAATGGGAGATGATTCCCCACCACTGACCAACTTCAGAATTGTTTACAACTGGAGCAAGTGCCCTGATACGGTTTTCCTCTGTGTAACTGGTGGGTTCTGTTTTTTTTTCTTTTTTTCGTTTTTGGTTCAAGGTAGATTTTATTCCTCTTTTATGTATTTACAGATATAAGCATGGAAATAAGTTATTCATATAAATACATGTATGTGAAGGGAAGAATATTTTTTCTGTTTTACTTTTTGTAATTTGAATTTTATTTTATTTTTTTATACAGCAGGTTCTTTTTGGTTTTCTATTTTATACATATAAATGTATACATGCCAATCCCAATCTCTCAACTCCTCTCACCACCACCCCCCAACAGCTTTCCCCCCTTGGTGTCCATACGTTTGTTGTCTACATCTGTTGCTCTATTTCTGCCTTGCAAAACGGTTCATCTGTACAATTTGTCTAGGTTCCACATATATGCATTAATAGACAAGATTTGTTTTTCTCTTTCTGACTTACTTCACTCTGTATGACAGTCTCTAGATCCATCAACGTCTCTACAAATGACCCAATTTCATTCCTTTTTATGGCTTAGTAATATTCCATTTTATATATGTACCACATCTTTATGCATTCGTCTGTCTGTGGGCATTTAGGTTGCTTCCATTACCTGGATATTGTAAATAGTGATGCAATGAACATTGCGGTGAATGTCTCTTTTTGATTTATGGTTTTGTCTGGGTATATGCCCAGTAGTGGGATTGCTGTATCATATGGTAATTCTATTCTTAGTTTTATAAGAAACTCCATAATGTTCTCCACAGTGACTGTATCAATTTACATTCCCAACAATAGTGGAAGAGGGTTCCTTATCTCCACACCTTTTCCAGCATTTGTTGTTTGTAGATTTTCTGATGATGCCCATTCTAACAGGTGTGAGGTGATACACCATGGATGAGTCTATTTCGTTGAGCAAAGAGTAGGTCTTGTCTAGTACATATTTGGCTTATGGAACGGTATGTGTGCTAATTTCAATCTCTGGTTTTATACAGCACCCCAACTCAACTTTCCCCTTAAGCAAGCATAAGTTTTTATCTAAATGTGAGACTCTGTTCGGTTTTGGAATTCAGTTTATGTGTAGCCAAGTTTACACTCTCTCTATTAGTGATATCTTATGATAATTATCTTTCTCTGTGTGACCTATTTCTCTTAGAATCATCATACTTAAATCCACTCAATTTGCTGCTACAGGCCTGATGACATTGATTTCATTGCTGAGTGATATTCCGTTGTACGTAAGTAGCACAACTCCTTTATCCATTTTTTTCTTTCTGGGATATTTAATTTGTACTGGACTCAAGGTTCTTGTAAACACAGCAGCCCTAAATTTTGTGTTGGCTGTGTCTTGTTGATTTTAATTTTCCTAAGCTATAGTGCCAAAAGTGGAAGTGCCCTAGGCTCTGTAGCTTTGTTTTTCAGATGTTTCAGGATACACCATAAACATCTCCAGAGTGTCTGTTGGCAATTTACATCCCGCCCGTCAGCATAACAAGGCTCCCTGTTCTCCATGGCCTGTCCTGTGTTTCTGGTTTTTACACTTTTTTCAGATGGCCCTTTTGACGAATGGGAAATGAGACTTCATTGTAGTGCGGATTTCCATTTCTCGAGTGCTTGGTTGGCCAAAAAGGGCATATGTGTTTTTTCCTGAATATATTCAGGAAAAAATGTTTACGCACTTTTGTCCAAGTGCATCACTGTCAAAGATCTGCCGCTTCACATGCTTTAAATGCAATTCCAATCTACCTCCTGAAATATGATTCCTGCAATTCTGCCTCGTTTTCAAGTCCTCTTTGCAGACTTACTTCCATATATTTTTGCCAATAGCTGTCATTTATAACTCTGCAGGATTGTGAATTACAGTGCCCGTGATTTCCTTTCTTAACTCGTTTCCTTGAAAACTGGCCACAGAACCGCAGGTTTGCTTCAGGCCGTAATCAGGGTCCGGCACGGCACTCTGAGACTTTGGTTCATTCCACTTCCTGGTGGGAAATTAGAGTTAAATGTGCCCCTCCAGACACCTGCCTCACTCCTAGCCCCTTGGTGATGTGTGTCCTCTGGTTTGAGGCCACATGTGCTGGTTTCCTCACCTTTGGCTGATGTGGCCCCACTGATGTGAGGACACTCCTGCCTGGTTCCCATCCCCTTGGTGATGTGGGCCCTCCGGTGAGAGTCTGATCCTGGTTGGGTTCCTCACACTTCTGTGAGGTGGGCCCTCTTCTCTGAGGTCACTCCTGCCTGGCTGGCACACCCCGCCTTGGCGACGTCGGCCCTCTGGTGGGATTTGGTGCCTGCTGGGTGTCTCCTCCCCTCGGTAATGAGGGCCCCCTGGCGTCAGGCCCTAACTCCTGGGCTCCCAATATTTTCTGATATGCGCCCTGTGGTTCGAGTACACTCCTGCCAGGTTCCCAACCCCATGGGAATGTGGGCCTTCTGCTCTGAGGTCCCAACCGTGGGTTGCTCAGTTTCATGATGAGGGCCCTCTGCTGTGAGTTCTCTCCGGCCTGGATCCCATAGCCTCGCTGCTCCTGGCCACCGGCTGGGAGGTTACAGCTGCGGGATTCCTCACCTTTTTTCTTCTATGGGCCTCTGTTTTGAGACTCCTCCTGCCTGCCTCACTCCCAGCCCCTTGGTGATGTGTGTCCTCTGGTTTGAGGCCACGTATGCTGGGTCCCTCGCCTTTCGATGATGTGGCCCCACTAGTGTGAGGACACTCCTGCCTGGTTCCTATCCCCTTGATGATGTGGGCCCTCTGGTGAGAGTCTGATCCTGGCTGGGTTCCTCACCCTTCTGTGAGGTGGGCCCTCTGCTGTGAGGTCACTCCTGCCTGGCTGGCACACCCCGCATTGGCGACGTCGGCCTTCTGGTAGCAGTTGGAGCTTGCTGGGAGCCTCTTCTCCTCAGTGATGAGGGCCCTCTGGCGTCCGGCCCTAACTGCTGGGCTCCCCACATTTTCTGATGTGTGCCCACTGGTGCGATGACACTCCTGCTTGGTTCCCTTCCCCATGGGGATGTGGGCCTTGTGCTCTGAGGTTACAACGGCTGGGTTGCTTACAGTATCACGATGAGGGCCCTCTGTTGTGAGTTCATCACTGCCTGGATCCCATAGCCTCGGTGCTCTGGGCCGCCAGCTGGGATGTTCCAACTGCTGGATTCTTCACCTTTTTTATACAATGGGCCATGTGTTTTGAGGTTAATCCTGCCTGCCTCGCTCCGAGACCCATGGTGATGTGGGTCCTCTGGTTTGAGGCCACATGTGCTGGGTACCTCAACTTTCGATGATGTGGCCCCACGGGTGTGAGGACACTCCTGCCTGGTTCCCAGCCCCTTGCTTATGTGGGCACTCTGGTGAGAGTCTGATCCTGACTGGGTTCCTTACCCTTCTGTGAGGTGGGCCCTCTGATGTGAGGTCACTCCTGCCTGATGGCTCATGACGCCTTGGCGACGTAGGCCCTCTGTTGGCCACTGAAGCATGCTGGGAGCCTCCTACCCTCTTTAATAAGGGCCCTGGAAGAAACGCATATGCCCTTTTTGACCAAGTGCATCATTGTCGAGGTTCTGCCTCTTCTCCTATACTTTCAGAGGACTTCCCGTCTACCTCCTGAAATCTTATTCCTGGAATTCTGCCCCGCGTTCAAGTCCTCTTTGCAGCCTTACTTCAATATATTTTTGGACGATAGCTGTCATTTATAACTCTGCAGGTTTGTGAATTACAGTGTCCCTGAGCTCCTTTCTTCTACTCGCTTTCTTGTGAGCTGGCCGCAAAACCGCAGGATTGCTTCAGGCCCTAATCTGGTTCCGGCACGGCATGCTGAGCCTTTGGCTAATTCCTCTTCCTGGTGGGAAATGAGCGTTAAATTTGTTCGTGCAGACACCTACAGCTAATCTCTCATTGGTTCTCCCTATTCCTGTTCATCTTGCGCAGAAATTCCAAACTGTGCCAAACAGGAGGTTAAAGGCACTGACTCTCCAAGTGGGGAGAGTGTTAGTAAAGCGTCTGGAATGGTAAAACCGAGTACGAGGGGACGAAAACTGAGATGCATTTAAAAAGGTTTCCCGGTCACACGGTGGACCATATTCTGGGTTGCCAATGCATGTTTTAGCTAAAGGAAGAATCCCTTAAACCTGGAGAGTTGGGACCCATGGAATGGGTACCATGCAGTATGACTTCAAAGGGTTGCCTTGGCTCACCGAACGTCACCAATGCTATCAGCCTGAAGTGTCTAGCCTTATGTCTCACTCAGCTCTGGGTGTAGATGTGCTAAATCCACGTTGCATCACAAGCCCTGAATGAATTATTTAAGAATTGCTCTCTATTTCACTGTCATTGTGTTTTGTTTTTGTAATTTATTTTTATAATGGGATTTATCGGATTTTCACTGCTGCGTTTATGCCGCTGTACACATGCTTGATTCTCTTATGGAGACATATAAATCCATGGGTTTTCAGATTCTTACTAGTCAGGTATATTCCTAGGCATTGAATATGGGGTGTTGAGTCCATTTCGTGGAGCAAGGAGTAGGTCCTGACTATTACATACTTGCTTATGGAAAGGTATCTGTGCTAATTTCAATCTCTGGTTTTATGCAGCACCACAACTCACCTTTCCCCATAAGCAAGCATAAGTTGGTTTTCTAAATTTGAGACCCTTTTCTGTTTTGTAATTGAGTTCATTTGCAGCCATGTTTACATTCCGTGTATTTGAGATATCTTATGGTGTTTCTTTTTCTGTGTGACTTAGTTAACTTAGAATCATCGTACCTGAATCCACTCATTATGCCGCGACGGGCCTCATGACATAGATTTCATTGCTGAGTGATATTCCATTGTACGTACGTACAACAACTTCTTTATCCATTTTTCGCTTTCTGGGATATTTCACTTGTACCGTAAACGAGGTTCTTGTAAGCAGAGCCGTCCAAAATTTATGGGTGGCTGTGTCTTTTTGATTTTAATTTCCCTAAGCTATAGAACCATAAGTTGAAGTGCCGTAGGCTCCGTTGCTTAGTTTTTTAGGTGTTTGAGGAAACACCATACACTTCTCCAGAGTGGCTGTTGGCAATTTACATCCCGCCCATCAGCATAACAAGGCTCCCTGTTCTCCATGGCCTGTCCTGCCTTTCTGGATTTTTCACTTTTTTCAGATGTCCCTTTTGACAGGGGGGCAGTGAGACTTCATTGTAATGCAGATTTCTTTACATGCTTGCTTGTTTGGCCAAAAAGGGCGTATGTGTTTTTTTCCTGAATATATTCAGGAAAAAACGCATACGCCCTTTTTGACCAAGTGCATCATTGTCGACTTTCTGTCTCTTTCCCTATGCTTTAAATGCAATTCCAGTCTGCCCCTGAAATCGTTTTCCTTCAATTCTGCCCCGCTTTCAAGTCCTCTACGCAGCCTTACTTCAATATATTTTTGGACAATAGCTGTCATTTATAATTCTGCAGGTTTGTGAATGACAGTGTGCCTGAGCTCCTTTCTTCTACTCGCTTTCTTGTGAGCTGGCCGCAAACCCTCAGGATTGCTTCATGCCCTAATCTGGTTCCGGCACAGCACGCTGATCCTTTGGTAAATTCCTCTTCCTGGTGGGAAATGAGCGTTATATTTGAACGTGCAGACACCTAGAGCTAGTCTCTCATTGGTTCTCCCTATTCTTGTTTATCTTGTGCAGAAATTGCAAACTGTGCCAAACATGAGGTTAAAGGCACTGACTCTCTAAGTGGGGAGAGTATTAGTAAAGGGTCTTGAATCGTGAACCCGAGTAAAAGGGCTCAAAAACTGAGATGCATTTGAAAACGTTTCCTGGTCACACAGTGCACCATACTGTGGGTTTCCCATGCATGTTTTAGCTGAAGGAAGAATCCCTTAAACCTGGAGAGTTGGGACCCATCGAATGGGTACCATGAAGTATGACTTCAAAGGGCCTGCATTTTCTCAACGAACCTCACCAATGCTATCAGCCTGAAGTGTACAGCCTTATGTCTCACTCAGCTCTGGTTGTAGATGTGGTAAATCCAGGTTGCATCACAAGCCCTGAATGAATGATTTAAGAATTGCTCTCTATTTCACTGTCATTGTGTTATGTTTTTGAAATTGATTTTGATAATGGGATTTATCGGATTTTCACTGCTGCATTTAGGCCACTGTACACACGCTTGATTCTCTTACAGAGACATATAAACCCATGGGTTTGAAGATTCTTACTAGTCATGTGTAATCCTAGGCGTTGAATATGTGGTGTTTAGTCCATTTCGTTGAGCAAGGAGGAGGTCTTGACTATTACATATTTGGCTTATGGAAAGGTATCTGTGCTAATTTCTATCTCTGCTTTTATGCAGCAACCCAACTCACATTTCCCCTTAAGCAAGCATAAGTTGGTTTTCTAAATTTGAGACCCTGTTCTGTTTTGTAATTCAGTTCATGTGTAGCCAAGTTTACATTCCGTGTATTAGTGATATCTTATGATGTTTCATTTTCTGTGTGACTTATTTCACTTAGAATCATCGTACCTGAATCCACTCATTATGCCACGATGGGCCTGATGACATAGATTTCACTGCTGAGTGATATTCTATTGTACGTACGTACCACAACTTCTTTATCTATTTTTCACATTCTGGGATATTTAATTTGTACCGTAGACGAGATCCCTGTAAACCGAGCCGTCTGAAACTTTGGGGTTGCTGTCTGTTTTTGATTATAATTTCCGTGATCTATAAGACCATAAGTTGAAGTGCCGTAGTCTCCGTTGCTTTGTTTCTTAGGTGTTTCAGGAAACACCATACACTTCTCCAGAGTGGCTGTTGGCAATTTACATCCCGCCCATCAGCATAACAAGGCTCCCTGTTCTCCATGGCCTGTGCTGTCTTTCTGGATTTTACACTTTTTTCAGATGGCCCTTTTGACCTGGGGGCAGTGAGACTTCTTTGTAGTGCAGATTTCTTTAACATGCTTGCTTGGTTGGCCAAAAAGCGCGTATGCGTTTTTTCCTGAATATATTCAGGAAAAAACGCATACGCCCTTGTTGGCCAAGTGCATCATTGTCGACATTCTGCCTCTTTTCCTATGCTTTAAATGCAATTCCAGTCTACCCCCTGAAATCGTTTTCCTGCAATTCTGCCCCGCTTTCCAGTCCTCTTCGCAGCCTTCCTTCAATATATTTTTGGACGATAGCTGTCATTTATAACTCTGCAGGTTTGTGAATTACAGTGCCCCTGAGCTCCTTTCTTCAACTCGCTTTCTTGTGAGTTGGCCGCAAACCCGCAGGAATGATTCAGGCCCTAATCTGGTTCCGGCACGGCATGCTGAGCCTTTGGTTAATCCCTCTTCCTGGTGGGAAATGAGCGTTCCATTTGCCCGTGCAGACACCTACAGCTAGTCTCTCATTGGTTCTCCCTATTCCTGTTCATCTTGCGCAGAAATTGCAAACTGTGCCAAACAGGTGGTTAAAGGCACTGACTCTCCAAGTGGGGAGAGTGTTAGTAAAACGTCTGGAATGGTGAACCTGAGTACCACGGGTTAAAACGTTTCCCAATCACACGGTGGACCATACTCTGGGTTTCCCATGCATGTTTTACCTCAAGGAAGAATCCCTTAAACCTGGAGAGTTGGGACATATGGAATGGGTACCATGCAGTATGACTTCAAAGGGTCTGCGTTTGCTCACCGAACCTCACCAATGCTATCAGCCCGAAGTGTCCAGCCTTATGTCTCACCCAGCTCTGGGTGTAGATGTGGTAAATCCAGGTTGCATCACAAGCCCTGAATGAATTATTTAAGAATTGCTCTCTATTTCACTGGCAATGTGTTTTGTTTATGAAATTTATATTGATAATGGGATTTATCGAATTTTCACTGCTGCGTTTAGGCCACTGTACACACGCTTGATTTCCTTATGGAGACATATAAATCCATGGGTTTTAAGATTCTTACTTGTCAGGTATATTCCCAGGCGTTGAATATGGGGTGTTGAGTCCATTTCGTTGAGCAAGGAGTAGGTCTTGTCTATTATATATTTGGCTTATGGAACGGTATCTGTGCTAATTTCAATCTCTGGTTTTATGCAGCTCCCCAACTCACCTTTCCCCTTAAGCAATCATAGGCTGGTTTTCTCAATTTGAGGCCCTGTTCTGTTTGGTAATTCAGGTAATGTGTAGCCAAGTTTACATTCCGTGTATTAATGATATCTTATGGTGTTTCTTTATCTGTGTGACTTATTTCTCGTAGAATCATCGTACCTGAATCCACTCATTATGCCGCTAAGGACCTGATGACGTAGATTTCATTGCTGAGTGATATTCCACTGTACAAGCGTACCACAATTTCTTTATCCATTTTTTGCTTTCTTGGATATTTAACTTGTACCGTAGACGAGGTTCTTGTAAACAGAGCCATCCCAATCATTGGGGTGGCTGTGTGTTTTTTATTTTAATTTCCCTCAGCTATAGGACCATAAGTGGAAGTGCCATAGGCTGTGTTGCTTTGTTTCCTACGTGTTTCAGGAAACAGCATACACTTCTCCAGAGTGGCTGTTGGCAATTTACATCCCGCACATTAGCATAACAAGGCTCCCTGTTCTCCATGACCTGGACTGCCTTTCTGGGTTTTACAATTTTTTCAGATGGCCCTTTTGACCGGGGAGCAGTGAGACTTCATTGTAGTGCAGATTTCCTTTACACGCTTGCTTGGTTGGCCAAAAAGGGCGTATGCGTTTTTTCCTGAATATATTCAGGAAAAAATGCATACGCCCTTTTTGGCCAAGTGCATCATTGTCGACATTCTGCCTCTTTTCCTATGCTTTAAGTGCAATTCCAGTCTACCCCCTGAAATCATTTTCCTGAAATTCTGCCCCGCTTTCAAGTCCTCTTCGAAGACTTACTTCAATACATTTTTGGACGATAGCTGTCATTCATAACTCTGCAGGTTTGTGAATTACAGTACCCCTGAGCTCCTTTCTTCAACTTGCTTTCTTGTGAACTGGCCGCAAAACCGCAGGATTGCTTGAGGCCCTAATCTGTTTCCGGCAGTGCGTGCTGAGCCTTTGGTTAATTCCTCTTCCGGGTGGGAAATGAGCGTTCCATTTGCCCGTGCAGACACCTACAGCTAGTCTCTCATTGGTTCTCCCTATTCCTGTTCATCTAGCGCAGAAATTGCAAACTGTGCCAAACAGGAGGTTAAAGGCACTGACTCTCCAAGTGGGGAGAGTGTTAGTAAAGGTCTGGAATGGTGAACCCGAGTAAAAGGGGACGAAAACTGAGATGCATTTGAAAACGTTTCCTGGTCACATGGTGCACCATACTGTGTGTTTCCCATGCACGTTTTAGATGAAGGAAGAATCCCTTAAAACTGGAGAGTTGGGAGCCATGGAATGGGTACCATGCAGTATGACTTCAAAGGGTCTGCATTTGCTCATCGAACCTCACCAATGCTATCAGCCTGAAGTGTCCAACCTTATGTCTCACTCAGCTCTGGGTGTAGATGTGGTTAATGCAGGTTGCATCACATGCCCTGAATGAATTATTTAAGAATTGCTCTCTATTTCACTGTCATTGTGTTTTGTTTTTGTAATTCATTTTGATAATGGGATTTATCAGATTTTCTCTGCTGAGTTCATGCAGCTGTACACATGCTTGATTGTCTTACGGAGACATAAATCCATGGGTTTGAAGATTCTTACTAGTCAGGTGTATTCCTAGGCGTTGAATATGAGGTGTTTAGTCCATTTCGTTGAGCAAGGGGTAGGTCTTGACTATTACATATTTGGCTTATGGAAAGGTATCCGTGCTAATTTCTATCTCTGCTTTTATGCAGCACCCTAACTCACTTTTCCCCTTAAGCAAGCATAAGTTGGTTTTCTAAATTTGAGACCCTGTTCTGTTTTGTAATTCAGTTCATGTGTAGCCAAGTTTACATTCCGTGTATTAGTAATATCTTATGATGTTTCTTTTTCTGTGTGACTTATTTCTCGTAGAATCATCGTACCTGAATGCACTCATTATGCCGCTACGGGCCTGATGACGTAGATTTCATTGCTGAGTGATATTCCATTGTACGTACGTACCACACTTCTTTATCCATTTTTCGCTTTCTGAGATATTTAACTTGTACCGTAGACGAGGTTCTTGTAAACAGAGCCGTCCCAAACTTTGGGGTGGCTGTGTGTTTTTGATTTTAATTTCCCTAAGCTATAGGACCATAAGTGGTAATGCCGTAGGCTCTGTTGCTTTGTTTTTTAGGTTTTTGAGGAAACACCATACACTTCTCCAGAGTGGCTGTTGGCAATTTACATCCCGCCCATCAGCATAACAAGGCTCCCTGTTCTCCATGGCCTGTGCTGCCTTTCTTGATTTTACACTTTTTTCAGATGGCCCTTTTGACCGGGGGGCAGTGAGACTTCATTGTAGTGCAGATTTCTTTAACATGCTTGCTTGGTTGGCCAAAAAGTGCGTATGCCTTTTTTCCTGAATATATTCACGAAAAAAGGCATACGCCCTTTTTGGCCAAGTGCATCATTGTCCACGTTCTGCGTCTTTTCCTATGCTTTAAATGCAATTCCAGTCTGCCCCCTGAAATCGTTTTCTTGCAATTCTGCCCCGCTTTCAAGTCCTCTTCGCAGCCTTCCTTCAATATATTTTTGGGTGATAGCTGTCATTTATAACTCTGCAGGTTTGTGAATTACAGTGTCCCTGAGCTCCTTTCTTAAACTCACTTTCTTGTGAGCTGGCCGCAAACCCGCAGGATTGCTTCAGGCCCTAATCTGGTTCCGGCACGGCATGCTGAGCCTTTGGTTAATTCCTCTTCCTGGTGGGAAATGAGCGTTAAATTTGCCCTTGCAGACACCTTCACATAAGTCGTCATGGTGCCCCTTTGCCCCGGTCATCTCTATGGAGTTAGGAGTTGGAGGGCCTCCTCACTCAAGGTCAGTGTGCCCATGGAGCCAACCCTGCAACTTCAGGGCATGGTTGGGTGTTAGGATCACCACGTGGGGTCCTTTTCACTTAGGAGGGAGGTGGCCTTTTGGGCTGCTGATTTCCAGGTTTTCAGATACTGCCAGTATCTTGGCCAGATGTGGCGGTGGGCCAAGCCCCTTGGTGACCGTAGTTTATCCTACCTGGATCGCATTCTTGCATTGTTCCATTTCAAGTGGTCCCAGGTTTTGCACTAATACTCCAATGGCGATTCACCGTTCACCAGGAATGTAAAGGTCAAAGGGTTTAGCTAAATTAGGGAGTTCCAGGGCAAGGGTCTGAATTGACTGCTCTTTCCATTCTTGAAAGGCCACTTCTGCATTCTATTCAAAAGGATCATCATCTTTTCCTTTCAGTGTTTCATATAGAGGCCCAGCTAGTAGACTGTAATTAGGGATCCAGAAGCAGCAAACCCTGGCCTCCCCAGGAACCCCTAAGCTGTCTTCTAGTTTCAGAAATGGGTAAGGCTGTAAATTGTTTCTTCCCTTTCCTGGGATGGGCTTCTCCGACCTTCTGTGAGAATGAAGCCCAGGTAGGTCACCGTAGTCTGTGATATTTGAGCTTTTTCTTGGACAACATGTATCCTTCATTGGCTTGGTAGTTCAGAGGTCTCCTTAGTAGGGCTGGCGATCAGAATGTCGTCTGCATATTGAAGGAGTGTTTCCTTTTCCAGAGGTAGAACTTTTAGTTCTTTAGCTGAGCTTTCCCCAAAGATGGTGTGGGAATTTTTGAACCCTTGGGGCAACACGGCCCGGAAGTATTGTTTTAGTTGTATGTTGAGTCCTGCCACTCACAAGCCAAAATTTCTTGTGACTCTGGGACTAATAGAATACAAAAGAAGGCATCATTGAAGACTAATACAGAATACCATGTCCTGGTGGTTGGTAGAATGACCAGCAGGGTGTAGGATTTAGGAACTACTGGAGGTATATCCTCGGTGGCTTCACTGACTGTCCTGACATCCTTTACCAGGACTCCAGCAGCCCATGGGGCTCTCGAGGTCAGGCCAATCCCAGGATATGGAGCTCACCTGGGCAGGTACCCCACCCCCACCTCAGCCCACGGGGCTCTCGTGTTCAGGCCCCTCCCAGGATATGGGGTTCCCTGGGCAGGTTCCCCTGCAGCCCATGGGGCTCTCGTGGTCAGGCCCCTCCCAGGATACAGGGCTACCCTTGCAGGTACCATGGCAGGGCTGGGAACACAGGAACCGTGCATATCGCCCTCACTGCAGATGAGTGCAGCTCACCTGTCACTCAGATCTGACACAGAGCACCTCAGAGCAGGACTTGAACTAACAAACAGCAGCTCCGACAGGTCTGTGACCCTGGGCATCACTCTGTGTGGCCTCCCTCCACCTGGTCTTCCAGAGACTTCCACTGCACCCGGGGCACCAGGCCTCTGTCTCCACCCACCAGCCACCCCTCCTCTCCCTGACTCCTGGGTCCCTCTCATTAGGAGAGGGTTTTCTTGAAGTTGTCTCCCACTCATGGGCCAGATAATATAATTAGAAAACAAGCCAGAGCTGCAGCCCCTTGTCTATAATGACTCTCAGGAGGCCACACCTGTTCCTTGGACCCGGCCGATTCAGCAAGTTCCAGTTTCTGCAACTGTGAGCCCCTGAGGGGTGATTATTGGCTGGCCTGGGAAGCCCGACCGTGCCGGCCAGACCTCCCCAGGTGTGCCTGGGTTCAGATCAATATAAACACCGCTCCAGGCAGCAAGAGCCCCTGCAGCTGTGCCTGACGCCATTTTCTCTGCCCTGTCAGCAGTCTCGGGGCTGGACTGGTGGGAGGGAGTGAGAGGCCACGGCTTTGTGGGTGGCCCAGTGTGAGTGGGGCTCTGCTGGACTTTCTGCAGCAGTTGCCAAGATGCCACCTGCTAAAGAAGAGGATGTGTCACCCATACCTGCCGCTGGAATTTCTCCCTGGGCAGAGGTCAGTGAGGAAGAAAGCAGTGGGGGCCGGGACAGCAGGGGTATCTCAGGCAGGGAAATGGAAAGCTTCCAGAAGAGCACCCAGGGCCAGGACCAACCTGGCTGGCCTGCAGGCACCAAGTCGGCTGGCATGCTGTCGCTCATGTGGCTCCATGGCCCTTCCTCTAGGCTTTCAAGTCCTTGTACATATTCAGGTGTTTTACCTGGGAAGGGTGGGAACATTTCAGCAGCAACTGGCCTGGGGCTCAGCCCACGTTTACTCACAGATGCCTCGGCACGGTCC
The DNA here is from genome assembly GCF_059928025.1 of Delphinapterus leucas. Taxonomy (NCBI): domain Eukaryota; kingdom Metazoa; phylum Chordata; class Mammalia; order Artiodactyla; family Monodontidae; genus Delphinapterus; species Delphinapterus leucas. The sequence goes on along the minus strand of NW_028322240.1, from coordinate 7,156,209 downwards.
CCCAGCTTTGCAATGAGGACGCTTGTTGCGTGGGGCCTGCTGGCTGAATGGGAGATGATTCCCCACCACTGACCAACTTCAGAATTGTTTACAACTGGAGCAAGTGCCCTGATACGGTTTTCCTCTGTGTAACTGGTGGGTTCTGTTTTTTTTTCTTTTTTTCGTTTTTGGTTCAAGGTAGATTTTATTCCTCTTTTATGTATTTACAGATATAAGCATGGAAATAAGTTATTCATATAAATACATGTATGTGAAGGGAAGAATATTTTTTCTGTTTTACTTTTTGTAATTTGAATTTTATTTTATTTTTTTATACAGCAGGTTCTTTTTGGTTTTCTATTTTATACATATAAATGTATACATGCCAATCCCAATCTCTCAACTCCTCTCACCACCACCCCCCAACAGCTTTCCCCCCTTGGTGTCCATACGTTTGTTGTCTACATCTGTTGCTCTATTTCTGCCTTGCAAAACGGTTCATCTGTACAATTTGTCTAGGTTCCACATATATGCATTAATAGACAAGATTTGTTTTTCTCTTTCTGACTTACTTCACTCTGTATGACAGTCTCTAGATCCATCAACGTCTCTACAAATGACCCAATTTCATTCCTTTTTATGGCTTAGTAATATTCCATTTTATATATGTACCACATCTTTATGCATTCGTCTGTCTGTGGGCATTTAGGTTGCTTCCATTACCTGGATATTGTAAATAGTGATGCAATGAACATTGCGGTGAATGTCTCTTTTTGATTTATGGTTTTGTCTGGGTATATGCCCAGTAGTGGGATTGCTGTATCATATGGTAATTCTATTCTTAGTTTTATAAGAAACTCCATAATGTTCTCCACAGTGACTGTATCAATTTACATTCCCAACAATAGTGGAAGAGGGTTCCTTATCTCCACACCCTTTCCAGCATTTGTTGTTTGTAGATTTTCTGATGATGCCCATTCTAACAGGTGTGAGGTGATACACCATGGATGAGTCTATTTCGTTGAGCAAAGAGTAGGTCTTGTCTAGTACATATTTGGCTTATGGAACGGTATGTGTGCTAATTTCAATCTCTGGTTTTATACAGCACCCCAACTCAACTTTCCCCTTAAGCAAGCATAAGTTTTTATCTAAATGTGAGACTCTGTTCGGTTTTGGAATTCAGTTTATGTGTAGCCAAGTTTACACTCTCTCTATTAGTGATATCTTATGATAATTATCTTTCTCTGTGTGACCTATTTCTCTTAGAATCATCATACTTAAATCCACTCAATTTGCTGCTACAGGCCTGATGACATTGATTTCATTGCTGAGTGATATTCCGTTGTACGTAAGTAGCACAACTCCTTTATCCATTTTTTTCTTTCTGGGATATTTAATTTGTACTGGACTCAAGGTTCTTGTAAACACAGCAGCCCTAAATTTTGTGTTGGCTGTGTCTTGTTGATTTTAATTTTCCTAAGCTATAGGGCCAAAAGTGGAAGTGCCCTAGGCTATGTAGCTTTGTTTTTCAGATGTTTCAGGATACACCATAAACATCTCCAGAGTGTCTGTTGGCAATTTACATCCCGCCCGTCAGCATAACAAGGCTCCCTGTTCTCCATGGCCTGTCCTGTGTTTCTGGTTTTTACACTTTTTTCAGATGGCCCTTTTGACGAATGGGAAATGAGACTTCATTGTAGTGCGGATTTCCATTTCTCGAGTGCTTGGTGGGCCAAAAAGGGCATATGTGTTTTTTCCTGAATATATTCAGGAAAAAATGTTTACGCACTTTTGTCCAAGTGCATCACTGTCAAAGATCTGCCGCTTTTCACATGCTTTAAATGCAATTCCAATCTACCTCCTGAAATATGATTCCTGCAATTCTTCCTCGTTTTCGAGTCCTCTTTGCAGACTTACTTCAATATATTTTTGCCAATAGCTGTCATTTATAACTCTGCAGGTTTGTGAATTACAGTGCCCGTGATTTCCTTTCTTAACTCGTTTCCTTGAAAACTGGCCACAGAACCGCAGGTTTGCTTCAGGCTGTAATCAGGGTCCGGCACGGCACTCTGAGACTTTGGTTCATTCCACTTCCTGGTGGGAAATTAGAGTTAAATGTGCCCCTCCAGACACCTGCCTCACTCCTAGACCCTTGGTGATGTGTGTCCTCTGGTTGGAGGCCACATGTGCTGGGTTCCTCACCTTTGGCTGATGTGGCCCCACTGGTGTGAGGACACTCCTGCCTGGTTCCCATCCCCTTGGTGATGTGGGCCCTCCGGTGAGAGTCTGATCCTTGTTGGGTTCCTCACACTTCTGTGAGGTGGGCCCTCTGCTGTGAGGTCACTCCTGCCTGGCTGGCACACCCCGCCTTGGTGACGTCGGCCCTCTGGTGGGATTTGGTGCCTGCTGGGTGTCTCCTCCCCTCGGTAATGAGGGCCCTCTGGCGTCAGGCCCTAACTCCTGGGCTCCCAATATTTTCTGATATGTGCCCTGTGGTTCGAGTACACTCCTGCCAGGTTCCCAACCAGATGGGAATGTGGGCCTTCTGCTCTGAGGTCTCAACCATGGGTTGCTCAGTTTCATGATGAGGGCCCTCTGCTGTGAGTTCTCTCCGGCCTGGATCCCATAGCCTCGCTGCTCCTGGCCACCGGCTGGGAGGTTACAGCTGCGGGATTCCTCACCTTTTTTCTTCTATGGGCCTCTGTTTTGAGACTCCTCCTGCCTGCCTCACTCCCAGCCCCTTGGTGATGTGTGTCCTCTGGTTTGAGGCCACGTATGCTGGGTCCCTCGCCTTTCGATGATGTGGCCCCACTAGTGTGAGGACACTCCTGCCTGGTTCCTATCCCCTTGATGATGTGGGCCCTCTGGTGAGAGTCTGATCCTGGCTGGGTTCCTCACCCTTCTGTGAGGTGGGCCCTCTGCTGTGAGGTCACTCCTGCCTGGCTGGCACACCCCGCATTGGCGACGTCGGCCTTCTGGTAGCAGTTGGAGCTTGCTGGGAGCCTCTTCTCCTCAGTGATGAGGGCCCTCTGGCGTCCGGCCCTAACTGCTGGGCTCCCCACATTTTCTGATGTGTGCCCACTGGTGCGATGACACTCCTGCTTGGTTCCCTTCCCCATGGGGATGTGGGCCTTGTGCTCTGAGGTTACAACGGCTGGGTTGCTTACAGTATCACGATGAGGGCCCTCTGTTGTGAGTTCATCACTGCCTGGATCCCATAGCCTCGGTGCTCTGGGCCGCCAGCTGGGATGTTCCAACTGCTGGATTCTTCACCTTTTTTATACAATGGGCCATGTGTTTTGAGGTTAATCCTGCCTGCCTCACTCCGAGACCCATGGTGATGTGGGTCCTCTGGTTTGAGGCCACATGTGCTGGGTACCTCAACTTTCGATGATGTGGCCCCACGGGTGTGAGGACACTCCTGCCTGGTTCCCAGCCCCTTGCTTATGTGGGCACTCTGGTGAGAGTCTGATCCTGACTGGGTTCCTTACCCTTCTGTGAGGTGGGCCCTCTGATGTGAGGTCACTCCTGCCTGATGGCTCATGACGCCTTGGCGACGTAGGCCCTCTGTTGGCCACTGAAGCATGCTGGGAGCCTCCTACCCTCTTTAATGAGGGCCCTGGAAGAAACGCATATGCCCTTTTTGACCAAGTGCATCATTGTCGAGGTTCTGCCTCTTCTCCTATACTTTCAGAGGACTTCCCGTCTACCTCCTGAAATCTTATTCCTGGAATTCTGCCCCGCGTTCAAGTCCTCTTTGCAGCCTTACTTCAATATATTTTTGGACGATAGCTGTCATTTATAACTCTGCAGGTTTGTGAATTACAGTGTCCCTGAGCTCCTTTCTTCTACTCGCTTTCTTGTGAGCTGGCCGCAAAACCGCAGGATTGCTTCAGGCCCTAATCTGGTTCCGGCACGGCATGCTGAGCCTTTGGCTAATTCCTCTTCCTGGTGGGAAATGAGCGTTAAATTTGTTCGTGCAGACACCTACAGCTAATCTCTCATTGGTTCTCCCTATTCCTGTTCATCTTGCGCAGAAATTCCAAACTGTGCCAAACAGGAGGTTAAAGGCACTGACTCTCCAAGTGGGGAGAGTGTTAGTAAAGCGTCTGGAATGGTAAAACCGAGTACGAGGGGACGAAAACTGAGATGCATTTAAAAAGGTTTCCCGGTCACACGGTGGACCATATTCTGGGTTGCCAATGCATGTTTTAGCTAAAGGAAGAATCCCTTAAACCTGGAGAGTTGGGACCCATGGAATGGGTACCATGCAGTATGACTTCAAAGGGTTGCCTTGGCTCACCGAACGTCACCAATGCTATCAGCCTGAAGTGTCCAGCCTTATGTCTCACTCAGCTCTGGGTGTAGATGTGGTAAATCCACGTTGCATCACAAGCCCTGAATGAATTATTTAAGAATTGCTCTCTATTTCACTGTCATTGTGTTTTGTTTTTGTAATTTATTTTTATAATGGGATTTATCGGATTTTCACTGCTGCGTTTATGCCGCTGTACACATGCTTGATTCTCTTATGGAGACATATAAATCCATGGGTTTTCAGATTCTTACTAGTCAGGTATATTCCTAGGCATTGAATATGGGGTGTTGAGTCCATTTCGTGGAGCAAGGAGTAGGTCCTGACTATTACATACTTGCTTATGGAAAGGTATCTGTGCTAATTTCAATCTCTGGTTTTATGCAGCACCACAACTCACCTTTCCCCATAAGCAAGCATAAGTTGGTTTTCTAAATTTGAGACCCTTTTCTGTTTTGTAATTGAGTTCATTTGCAGCCATGTTTACATTCCGTGTATTTGAGATATCTTATGGTGTTTCTTTTTCTGTGTGACTTAGTTAACTTAGAATCATCGTACCTGAATCCACTCATTATGCCGCGACGGGCCTCATGACATAGATTTCATTGCTGAGTGATATTCCATTGTACGTACGTACAACAACTTCTTTATCCATTTTTCGCTTTCTGGGATATTTCACTTGTACCGTAAACGAGGTTCTTGTAAGCAGAGCCGTCCAAAATTTATGGGTGGCTGTGTCTTTTTGATTTTAATTTCCCTAAGCTATAGAACCATAAGTTGAAGTGCCGTAGGCTCCGTTGCTTAGTTTTTTAGGTGTTTGAGGAAACACCATACACTTCTCCAGAGTGGCTGTTGGCAATTTACATCCCGCCCATCAGCATAACAAGGCTCCCTGTTCTCCATGGCCTGTCCTGCCTTTCTGGATTTTTCACTTTTTTCAGATGTCCCTTTTGACAGGGGGGCAGTGAGACTTCATTGTAATGCAGATTTCTTTACATGCTTGCTTGTTTGGCCAAAAAGGGCGTATGTGTTTTTTTCCTGAATATATTCAGGAAAAAACGCATACGCCCTTTTTGACCAAGTGCATCATTGTCGACTTTCTGTCTCTTTCCCTATGCTTTAAATGCAATTCCAGTCTGCCCCTGAAATCGTTTTCCTTCAATTCTGCCCCGCTTTCAAGTCCTCTACGCAGCCTTACTTCAATATATTTTTGGACAATAGCTGTCATTTATAATTCTGCAGGTTTGTGAATGACAGTGTGCCTGAGCTCCTTTCTTCTACTCGCTTTCTTGTGAGCTGGCCGCAAACCCTCAGGATTGCTTCATGCCCTAATCTGGTTCCGGCACAGCACGCTGATCCTTTGGTAAATTCCTCTTCCTGGTGGGAAATGAGCGTTATATTTGAACGTGCAGACACCTAGAGCTAGTCTCTCATTGGTTCTCCCTATTCTTGTTTATCTTGTGCAGAAATTGCAAACTGTGCCAAACATGAGGTTAAAGGCACTGACTCTCTAAGTGGGGAGAGTATTAGTAAAGGGTCTTGAATCGTGAACCCGAGTAAAAGGGCTCAAAAACTGAGATGCATTTGAAAACGTTTCCTGGTCACACAGTGCACCATACTGTGGGTTTCCCATGCATGTTTTAGCTGAAGGAAGAATCCCTTAAACCTGGAGAGTTGGGACCCATCGAATGGGTACCATGAAGTATGACTTCAAAGGGCCTGCATTTTCTCAACGAACCTCACCAATGCTATCAGCCTGAAGTGTACAGCCTTATGTCTCACTCAGCTCTGGTTGTAGATGTGGTAAATCCAGGTTGCATCACAAGCCCTGAATGAATGATTTAAGAATTGCTCTCTATTTCACTGTCATTGTGTTATGTTTTTGAAATTGATTTTGATAATGGGATTTATCGGATTTTCACTGCTGCATTTAGGCCACTGTACACACGCTTGATTCTCTTACAGAGACATATAAACCCATGGGTTTGAAGATTCTTACTAGTCATGTGTAATCCTAGGCGTTGAATATGTGGTGTTTAGTCCATTTCGTTGAGCAAGGAGGAGGTCTTGACTATTACATATTTGGCTTATGGAAAGGTATCTGTGCTAATTTCTATCTCTGCTTTTATGCAGCAACCCAACTCACATTTCCCCTTAAGCAAGCATAAGTTGGTTTTCTAAATTTGAGACCCTGTTCTGTTTTGTAATTCAGTTCATGTGTAGCCAAGTTTACATTCCGTGTATTAGTGATATCTTATGATGTTTCATTTTCTGTGTGACTTATTTCACTTAGAATCATCGTACCTGAATCCACTCATTATGCCACGATGGGCCTGATGACATAGATTTCACTGCTGAGTGATATTCTATTGTACGTACGTACCACAACTTCTTTATCTATTTTTCACATTCTGGGATATTTAATTTGTACCGTAGACGAGATCCCTGTAAACCGAGCCGTCTGAAACTTTGGGGTTGCTGTCTGTTTTTGATTATAATTTCCGTGATCTATAAGACCATAAGTTGAAGTGCCGTAGTCTCCGTTGCTTTGTTTCTTAGGTGTTTCAGGAAACACCATACACTTCTCCAGAGTGGCTGTTGGCAATTTACATCCCGCCCATCAGCATAACAAGGCTCCCTGTTCTCCATGGCCTGTGCTGTCTTTCTGGATTTTACACTTTTTTCAGATGGCCCTTTTGACCTGGGGGCAGTGAGACTTCTTTGTAGTGCAGATTTCTTTAACATGCTTGCTTGGTTGGCCAAAAAGCGCGTATGCGTTTTTTCCTGAATATATTCAGGAAAAAACGCATACGCCCTTGTTGGCCAAGTGCATCATTGTCGACATTCTGCCTCTTTTCCTATGCTTTAAATGCAATTCCAGTCTACCCCCTGAAATCGTTTTCCTGCAATTCTGCCCCGCTTTCCAGTCCTCTTCGCAGCCTTCCTTCAATATATTTTTGGACGATAGCTGTCATTTATAACTCTGCAGGTTTGTGAATTACAGTGCCCCTGAGCTCCTTTCTTCAACTCGCTTTCTTGTGAGTTGGCCGCAAACCCGCAGGAATGATTCAGGCCCTAATCTGGTTCCGGCACGGCATGCTGAGCCTTTGGTTAATCCCTCTTCCTGGTGGGAAATGAGCGTTCCATTTGCCCGTGCAGACACCTACAGCTAGTCTCTCATTGGTTCTCCCTATTCCTGTTCATCTTGCGCAGAAATTGCAAACTGTGCCAAACAGGTGGTTAAAGGCACTGACTCTCCAAGTGGGGAGAGTGTTAGTAAAACGTCTGGAATGGTGAACCTGAGTACCACGGGTTAAAACGTTTCCCAATCACACGGTGGACCATACTCTGGGTTTCCCATGCATGTTTTACCTCAAGGTAGAATCCCTTAAACCTGGAGAGTTGGGACATATGGAATGGGTACCATGCAGTATGACTTCAAAGGGTCTGCGTTTGCTCACCGAACCTCACCAATGCTATCAGCCCGAAGTGTCCAGCTTTATGTCTCACCCAGCTCTGGGTGTAGATGTGGTAAATCCAGGTTGCATCACAAGCCCTGAATGAATTATTTAAGAATTGCTCTCTATTTCACTGGCAATGTGTTTTGTTTATGAAATTTATATTGATAATGGGATTTATCGAATTTTCACTGCTGCGTTTAGGCCACTGTACACACGCTTGATTTCCTTATGGAGACATATAAATCCATGGGTTTTAAGATTCTTACTTGTCAGGTATATTCCCAGGCGTTGAATATGGGGTGTTGAGTCCATTTCGTTGAGCAAGGAGTAGGTCTTGTCTATTATATATTTGGCTTATGGAACGGTATCTGTGCTAATTTCAATCTCTGGTTTTATGCAGCTCCCCAACTCACCTTTCCCCTTAAGCAATCATAGGCTGGTTTTCTCAATTTGAGGCCCTGTTCTGTTTGGTAATTCAGGTAATGTGTAGCCAAGTTTACATTCCGTGTATTAATGATATCTTATGGTGTTTCTTTATCTGTGTGACTTATTTCTCGTAGAATCATCGTACCTGAATCCACTCATTATGCCGCTAAGGACCTGATGACGTAGATTTCATTGCTGAGTGATATTCCACTGTACAAGCGTACCACAATTTCTTTATCCATTTTTTGCTTTCTTGGATATTTAACTTGTACCGTAGACGAGGTTCTTGTAAACAGAGCCATCCCAATCATTGGGGTGGCTGTGTGTTTTTTATTTTAATTTCCCTCAGCTATAGGACCATAAGTGGAAGTGCCATAGGCTGTGTTGCTTTGTTTCCTACGTGTTTCAGGAAACAGCATACACTTCTCCAGAGTGGCTGTTGGCAATTTACATCCCGCACATTAGCATAACAAGGCTCCCTGTTCTCCATGACCTGGACTGCCTTTCTGGGTTTTACAATTTTTTCAGATGGCCCTTTTGACCGGGGAGCAGTGAGACTTCATTGTAGTGCAGATTTCCTTTACACGCTTGCTTGGTTGGCCAAAAAGGGCGTATGCGTTTTTTCCTGAATATATTCAGGAAAAAATGCATACGCCCTTTTTGGCCAAGTGCATCATTGTCGACATTCTGCCTCTTTTCCTATGCTTTAAGTGCAATTCCAGTCTACTCCCTGAAATCATTTTCCTGAAATTCTGCCCCGCTTTCAAGTCCTCTTCGAAGACTTACTTCAATACATTTTTGGACGATAGCTGTCATTCATAACTCTGCAGGTTTGTGAATTACAGTACCCCTGAGCTCCTTTCTTCAACTTGCTTTCTTGTGAACTGGCCGCAAAACCGCAGGATTGCTTGAGGCCCTAATCTGTTTCCGGCAGTGCGTGCTGAGCCTTTGGTTAATTCCTCTTCCGGGTGGGAAATGAGCGTTCCATTTGCCCGTGCAGACACCTACAGCTAGTCTCTCATTGGTTCTCCCTATTCCTGTTCATCTAGCGCAGAAATTGCAAACTGTGCCAAACAGGAGGTTAAAGGCACTGACTCTCCAAGTGGGGAGAGTGTTAGTAAAGGTCTGGAATGGTGAACCCGAGTAAAAGGGGACGAAAACTGAGATGCATTTGAAAACGTTTCCTGGTCACATGGTGCACCATACTGTGTGTTTCCCATGCACGTTTTAGATGAAGGAAGAATCCCTTAAAACTGGAGAGTTGGGAGCCATGGAATGGGTACCATGCAGTATGACTTCAAAGGGTCTGCATTTGCTCATCGAACCTCACCAATGCTATCAGCCTGAAGTGTCCAACCTTATGTCTCACTCAGCTCTGGGTGTAGATGTGGTTAATGCAGGTTGCATCACATGCCCTGAATGAATTATTTAAGAATTGCTCTCTATTTCACTGTCATTGTGTTTTGTTTTTGTAATTCATTTTGATAATGGGATTTATCAGATTTTCTCTGCTGAGTTCATGCAGCTGTACACATGCTTGATTGTCTTACGGAGACATAAATCCATGGGTTTGAAGATTCTTACTAGTCAGGTGTATTCCTAGGCGTTGAATATGAGGTGTTTAGTCCATTTCGTTGAGCAAGGGGTAGGTCTTGACTATTACATATTTGGCTTATGGAAAGGTATCCGTGCTAATTTCTATCTCTGCTTTTATGCAGCACCCTAACTCACTTTTCCCCTTAAGCAAGCATAAGTTGGTTTTCTAAATTTGAGACCCTGTTCTGTTTTGTAATTCAGTTCATGTGTAGCCAAGTTTACATTCCGTGTATTAGTAATATCTTATGATGTTTCTTTTTCTGTGTGACTTATTTCTCGTAGAATCATCGTACCTGAATGCACTCATTATGCCGCTACGGGCCTGATGACGTAGATTTCATTGCTGAGTGATATTCCATTGTACGTACGTACCACACTTCTTTATCCATTTTTCGCTTTCTGAGATATTTAACTTGTACCGTAGACGAGGTTCTTGTAAACAGAGCCGTCCCAAACTTTGGGGTGGCTGTGTGTTTTTGATTTTAATTTCCCTAAGCTATAGGACCATAAGTGGTAATGCCGTAGGCTCTGTTGCTTTGTTTTTTAGGTTTTTGAGGAAACACCATACACTTCTCCAGAGTGGCTGTTGGCAATTTACATCCCGCCCATCAGCATAACAAGGCTCCCTGTTCTCCATGGCCTGTGCTGCCTTTCCGGATTTTACACTTTTTTCAGATGGCCCTTTTGACCGGGGGGCAGTGAGACTTCATTGTAGTGCAGATTTCTTTAACATGCTTGCTTGGTTGGCCAAAAAGTGCGTATGCCTTTTTTCCTGAATATATTCACGAAAAAAGGCATACGCCCTTTTTGGCCAAGTGCATCATTGTCCACGTTCTGCGTCTTTTCCTATGCTTTAAATGCAATTCCAGTCTGCCCCCTGAAATCGTTTTCTTGCAATTCTGCCCCGCTTTCAAGTCCTCTTCGCAGCCTTCCTTCAATATATTTTTGGGTGATAGCTGTCATTTATAACTCTGCAGGTTTGTGAATTACAGTGTCCCTGAGCTCCTTTCTTAAACTCACTTTCTTGTGAGCTGGCCGCAAACCCGCAGGATTGCTTCAGGCCCTAATCTGGTTCCGGCACGGCATGCTGAGCCTTTGGTTAATTCCTCTTCCTGGTGGGAAATGAGCGTTAAATTTGCCCTTGCAGACACCTTCACATAAGTCGTCATGGTGCCCCTTTGCCCCGGTCATCTCTATGGAGTTAGGAGTTGGAGGGCCTCCTCACTCAAGGTCAGTGTGCCCATGGAGCCAACCCTGCAACTTCAGGGCATGGTTGGGGGTTAGGATCACCACGTGGGGTCCTTTTCACTTAGGAGGGAGGTGGCCTTTTGGGCTGCTGATTTCCAGGTTTTCAGATACTGCCAGTATCTTGGCCAGATGTGGCGGTGGGCCAAGCCCCTTGGTGACCGTAGTTTATCCTACCTGGATCGCATTCTTGCATTGTTCCATTTCAAGTGGTCCCAGGTTTTGCACTAATACTCCAATGGCGATTCACCGTTCACCAGGAATGTAAAGGTCAAAGGGTTTAGCTAAATTAGGGAGTTCCAGGGCAAGGGTCTGAATTGACTGCTCTTTCCATTCTTGAAAGGCCACTTCTGCATTCTATTCAAAAGGATCATCATCTTTTCCTTTCAGTGTTTCATATAGAGGCCCAGCTAGTAGACTGTAATTAGGGATCCAGAAGCAGCAAACCCTGGCCTCCCCAGGAACCCCTAAGCTGTCTTCTAGTTTCAGAAATGGGTAAGGCTGTAAATTGTTTCTTCCCTTTCCTGGGATGGGCTTCTCCGACCTTCTGTGAGAATGAAGCCCAGGTAGGTCACCGTAGTCTGTGATATTTGAGCTTTTTCTTGGACAACATGTATCCTTCATTGGCTTGGTAGTTCAGAGGTCTCCTTAGTAGGGCTGGCGATCAGAATGTCGTCTGCATATTGAAGGAGTGTTTCCTTTTCCAGAGGTAGAACTTTTAGTTCTTTAGCTGAGCTTTCCCCAAAGATGGTGTGGGAATTTTTGAACCCTTGGGGCAACACGGCCCGGAAGTATTGTTTTAGTTGTATGTTGAGTCCTGCCACTCACAAGCCAAAATTTCTTGTGACTCTGGGACTAATAGAATACAAAAGAAGGCATCATTGAAGACTAATACAGAATACCATGTCCTGGTGGTTGGTAGAATGACCAGCAGGGTGTAGGATTTAGGAACTACTGGAGGTATATCCTCGGTGGCTTCACTGACTGTCCTGACATCCTTTACCAGGACTCCAGCAGCCCATGGGGCTCTCGAGGTCAGGCCAATCCCAGGATATGGAGCTCACCTGGGCAGGTACCCCACCCCCACCTCAGCCCACGGGGCTCTCGTGTTCAGGCCCCTCCCAGGATATGGGGTTCCCTGGGCAGGTTCCCCTGCAGCCCATGGGGCTCTCGTGGTCAGGCCCCTCCCAGGATACAGGGCTACCCTTGCAGGTACCATGGCAGGGCTGGGAACACAGGAACTGTGCATATCGCCCTCACTGCAGATGAGTGCAGCTCACCTGTCACTCAGATCTGACACAGAGCACCTCAGAGCAGGACTTGAACTAACAAACAGCAGCTCCGACAGGTCTGTGACCCTGGGCATCACTCTGTGTGGCCTCCCTCCACCTGGTCTTCCAGAGACTTCCACTGCACCCGGGGCACCAGGCCTCTGTCTCCACCCACCAGCCACCCCTCCTCTCCCTGACTCCTGGGTCCCTCTCATTAGGAGAGGGTTTTCTTGAAGTTGTCTCCCACTCATGGGCCAGATAATATAATTAGAAAACAAGCCAGAGCTGCAGCCCCTTGTCTATAATGACTCTCAGGAGGCCACACCTGTTCCTTGGACCCGGCCGATTCAGCAAGTTCCAGTTTCTGCAACTGTGAGCCCCTGAGGGGTGATTATTGGCTGGCCTGGGAAGCCCGACCGTGCCGGCCAGACCTCCCCAGGTGTGCCTGGGTTCAGATCAATATAAACACCGCTCCAGGCAGCAAGAGCCCCTGCAGCTGTGCCTGACGCCATTTTCTCTGCCCTGTCAGCAGTCTCGGGGCTGGACTGGTGGGAGGGAGTGAGAGGCCACGGCTTTGTGGGTGGCCCAGTGTGAGTGGGGCTCTGCTGGACTTTCTGCAGCAGTTGCCAAGATGCCACCTGCTAAAGAAGAGGATGTGTCACCCATACCTGCCGCTGGAATTTCTCCCTGGGCAGAGGTCAGTGAGGAAGAAAGCAGTGGGGGCCGGGACAGCAGGGGTATCTCAGGCAGGGAAATGGAAAGCTTCCAGAAGAGCACCCAGGGCCAGGACCAACCTGGCTGGCCTGCAGGCACCAAGTCGGCTGGCATGCTGTCGCTCATGTGGCTCCATGGCCCTTCCTCTAGGCTTTCAAGTCCTTGTACATATTCAGGTGTTTTACCTGGGAAGGGTGGGAACATTTCAGCAGCAACTGGCCTGGGGCTCAGCCCACGTTTACTCACAGATGCCTCGGCACGGTCCCCCAGCTTTGCAATGAGGACGCTTGTTGCGTGGGGCCTGCTGGCTGAATGGGAGATGATTCCCCACCACTGACCAACTTCAGAATTGTTTACAACTGGAGCAAGTGCCCTGATACGGTTTTCCTCTGTGTAACTGGTGGGTTCTGTTTTTTTTTCTTTTTTTCGTTTTTGGTTCAAGGTAGATTTTATTCCTCTTTTATGTATTTACAGATATAAGCATGGAAATAAGTTATTCATATAAATACATGTATGTGAAGGGAAGAATATTTTTTCTGTTTTACTTTTTGTAATTTGAATTTTATTTTATTTTTTTATACAGCAGGTTCTTTTTGGTTTTCTATTTTATACATATAAATGTATACATGCCAATCCCAATCTCTCAACTCCTCTCACCACCACCCCCCAACAGCTTTCCCCCCTTGGTGTCCATACGTTTGTTGTCTACATCTGTTGCTCTATTTCTGCCTTGCAAAACGGTTCATCTGTACAATTTGTCTAGGTTCCACATATATGCATTAATAGACAAGATTTGTTTTTCTCTTTCTGACTTACTTCACTCTGTATGACAGTCTCTAGATCCATCAACGTCTCTACAAATGACCCAATTTCATTCCTTTTTATGGCTTAGTAATATTCCATTTTATATATGTACCACATCTTTATGCATTCGTCTGTCTGTGGGCATTTAGGTTGCTTCCATTACCTGGATATTGTAAATAGTGATGCAATGAACATTGCGGTGAATGTCTCTTTTTGATTTATGGTTTTGTCTGGGTATATGCCCAGTAGTGGGATTGCTGTATCATATGGTAATTCTATTCTTAGTTTTATAAGAAACTCCATAATGTTCTCCACAGTGACTGTATCAATTTACATTCCCAACAATAGTGGAAGAGGGTTCCTTATCTCCACACCCTTTCCAGCATTTGTTGTTTGTAGATTTTCTGATGATGCCCATTCTAACAGGTGTGAGGTGATACACCATGGATGAGTCTATTTCGTTGAGCAAAGAGTAGGTCTTGTCTAGTACATATTTGGCTTATGGAACGGTATGTGTGCTAATTTCAATCTCTGGTTTTATACAGCACCCCAACTCAACTTTCCCCTTAAGCAAGCATAAGTTTTTATCTAAATGTGAGACTCTGTTCGGTTTTGGAATTCAGTTTATGTGTAGCCAAGTTTACACTCTCTCTATTAGTGATATCTTATGATAATTATCTTTCTCTGTGTGACCTATTTCTCTTAGAATCATCATACTTAAATCCACTCAATTTGCTGCTACAGGCCTGATGACATTGATTTCATTGCTGAGTGATATTCCGTTGTACGTAAGTAGCACAACTCCTTTATCCATTTTTTTCTTTCTGGGATATTTAATTTGTACTGGACTCAAGGTTCTTGTAAACACAGCAGCCCTAAATTTTGTGTTGGCTGTGTCTTGTTGATTTTAATTTTCCTAAGCTATAGTGCCAAAAGTGGAAGTGCCCTAGGCTCTGTAGCTTTGTTTTTCAGATGTTTCAGGATACACCATAAACATCTCCAGAGTGTCTGTTGGCAATTTACATCCCGCCCGTCAGCATAACAAGGCTCCCTGTTCTCCATGGCCTGTCCTGTGTTTCTGGTTTTTACACTTTTTTCAGATGGCCCTTTTGACGAATGGGAAATGAGACTTCATTGTAGTGCGGATTTCCATTTCTCGAGTGCTTGGTTGGCCAAAAAGGGCATATGTGTTTTTTCCTGAATATATTCAGGAAAAAATGTTTACGCACTTTTGTCCAAGTGCATCACTGTCAAAGATCTGCCGCTTCACATGCTTTAAATGCAATTCCAATCTACCTCCTGAAATATGATTCCTGCAATTCTGCCTCGTTTTCAAGTCCTCTTTGCAGACTTACTTCCATATATTTTTGCCAATAGCTGTCATTTATAACTCTGCAGGATTGTGAATTACAGTGCCCGTGATTTCCTTTCTTAACTCGTTTCCTTGAAAACTGGCCACAGAACCGCAGGTTTGCTTCAGGCCGTAATCAGGGTCCGGCACGGCACTCTGAGACTTTGGTTCATTCCACTTCCTGGTGGGAAATTAGAGTTAAATGTGCCCCTCCAGACACCTGCCTCACTCCTAGCCCCTTGGTGATGTGTGTCCTCTGGTTTGAGGCCACATGTGCTGGTTTCCTCACCTTTGGCTGATGTGGCCCCACTGATGTGAGGACACTCCTGCCTGGTTCCCATCCCCTTGGTGATGTGGGCCCTCCGGTGAGAGTCTGATCCTGGTTGGGTTCCTCACACTTCTGTGAGGTGGGCCCTCTTCTCTGAGGTCACTCCTGCCTGGCTGGCACACCCCGCCTTGGCGACGTCGGCCCTCTGGTGGGATTTGGTGCCTGCTGGGTGTCTCCTCCCCTCGGTAATGAGGGCCCCCTGGCGTCAGGCCCTAACTCCTGGGCTCCCAATATTTTCTGATATGCGCCCTGTGGTTCGAGTACACTCCTGCCAGGTTCCCAACCCCATGGGAATGTGGGCCTTCTGCTCTGAGGTCCCAACCGTGGGTTGCTCAGTTTCATGATGAGGGCCCTCTGCTGTGAGTTCTCTCCGGCCTGGATCCCATAGCCTCGCTGCTCCTGGCCACCGGCTGGGAGGTTACAGCTGCGGGATTCCTCACCTTTTTTCTTCTATGGGCCTCTGTTTTGAGACTCCTCCTGCCTGCCTCACTCCCAGCCCCTTGGTGATGTGTGTCCTCTGGTTTGAGGCCACGTATGCTGGGTCCCTCGCCTTTCGATGATGTGGCCCCACTAGTGTGAGGACACTCCTGCCTGGTTCCTATCCCCTTGATGATGTGGGCCCTCTGGTGAGAGTCTGATCCTGGCTGGGTTCCTCACCCTTCTGTGAGGTGGGCCCTCTGCTGTGAGGTCACTCCTGCCTGGCTGGCACACCCCGCATTGGCGACGTCGGCCTTCTGGTAGCAGTTGGAGCTTGCTGGGAGCCTCTTCTCCTCAGTGATGAGGGCCCTCTGGCGTCCGGCCCTAACTGCTGGGCTCCCCACATTTTCTGATGTGTGCCCACTGGTGCGATGACACTCCTGCTTGGTTCCCTTCCCCATGGGGATGTGGGCCTTGTGCTCTGAGGTTACAACGGCTGGGTTGCTTACAGTATCACGATGAGGGCCCTCTGTTGTGAGTTCATCACTGCCTGGATCCCATAGCCTCGGTGCTCTGGGCCGCCAGCTGGGATGTTCCAACTGCTGGATTCTTCACCTTTTTTATACAATGGGCCATGTGTTTTGAGGTTAATCCTGCCTGCCTCGCTCCGAGACCCATGGTGATGTGGGTCCTCTGGTTTGAGGCCACATGTGCTGGGTACCTCAACTTTCGATGATGTGGCCCCACGGGTGTGAGGACACTCCTGCCTGGTTCCCAGCCCCTTGCTTATGTGGGCACTCTGGTGAGAGTCTGATCCTGACTGGGTTCCTTACCCTTCTGTGAGGTGGGCCCTCTGATGTGAGGTCACTCCTGCCTGATGGCTCATGACGCCTTGGCGACGTAGGCCCTCTGTTGGCCACTGAAGCATGCTGGGAGCCTCCTACCCTCTTTAATAAGGGCCCTGGAAGAAACGCATATGCCCTTTTTGACCAAGTGCATCATTGTCGAGGTTCTGCCTCTTCTCCTATACTTTCAGAGGACTTCCCGTCTACCTCCTGAAATCTTATTCCTGGAATTCTGCCCCGCGTTCAAGTCCTCTTTGCAGCCTTACTTCAATATATTTTTGGACGATAGCTGTCATTTATAACTCTGCAGGTTTGTGAATTACAGTGTCCCTGAGCTCCTTTCTTCTACTCGCTTTCTTGTGAGCTGGCCGCAAAACCGCAGGATTGCTTCAGGCCCTAATCTGGTTCCGGCACGGCATGCTGTGCCTTTGGCTAATTCCTCTTCCTGGTGGGAAATGAGCGTTAAATTTGTTCGTGCAGACACCTACAGCTAATCTCTCATTGGTTCTCCCTATTCCTGTTCATCTTGCGCAGAAATTCCAAACTGTGCCAAACAGGAGGTTAAAGGCACTGACTCTCCAAGTGGGGAGAGTGTTAGTAAAGCGTCTGGAATGGTAAAACCGAGTACGAGGGGACGAAAACTGAGATGCATTTAAAAAGGTTTCCCGGTCACACGGTGGACCATATTCTGGGTTGCCAATGCATGTTTTAGCTAAAGGAAGAATCCCTTAAACCTGGAGAGTTGGGACCCATGGAATGGGTACCATGCAGTATGACTTCAAAGGGTTGCCTTGGCTCACCGAACGTCACCAATGCTATCAGCCTGAAGTGTCCAGCCTTATGTCTCACTCAGCTCTGGGTGTAGATGTGGTAAATCCACGTTGCATCACAAGCCCTGAATGAATTATTTAAGAATTGCTCTCTATTTCACTGTCATTGTGTTTTGTTTTTGTAATTTATTTTTATAATGGGATTTATCGGATTTTCACTGCTGCGTTTATGCCGCTGTACACATGCTTGATTCTCTTATGGAGACATATAAATCCATGGGTTTTCAGATTCTTACTAGTCAGGTATATTCCTAGGCATTGAATATGGGGTGTTGAGTCCATTTCGTGGAGCAAGGAGTAGGTCCTGACTATTACATACTTGCTTATGGAAAGGTATCTGTGCTAATTTCAATCTCTGGTTTTATGCAGCACCACAACTCACCTTTCCCCATAAGCAAGCATAAGTTGGTTTTCTAAATTTGAGACCCTTTTCTGTTTTGTAATTGAGTTCATTTGCAGCCATGTTTACATTCCGTGTATTTGAGATATCTTATGGTGTTTCTTTTTCTGTGTGACTTAGTTAACTTAGAATCATCGTACCTGAATCCACTCATTATGCCGCGACGGGCCTCATGACATAGATTTCATTGCTGAGTGATATTCCATTGTACGTACGTACAACAACTTCTTTATCCATTTTTCGCTTTCTGGGATATTTCACTTGTACCGTAAACGAGGTTCTTGTAAGCAGAGCCGTCCAAAATTTATGGGTGGCTGTGTCTTTTTGATTTTAATTTCCCTAAGCTATAGAACCATAAGTTGAAGTGCCGTAGGCTCCGTTGCTTAGTTTTTTAGGTGTTTGAGGAAACACCATACACTTCTCCAGAGTGGCTGTTGGCAATTTACATCCCGCCCATCAGCATAACAAGGCTCCCTGTTCTCCATGGCCTGTCCTGCCTTTCTGGATTTTTCACTTTTTTCAGATGTCCCTTTTGACAGGGGGGCAGTGAGACTTCATTGTAATGCAGATTTCTTTACATGCTTGCTTGTTTGGCCAAAAAGGGCGTATGTGTTTTTTTCCTGAATATATTCAGGAAAAAACGCATACGCCCTTTTTGACCAAGTGCATCATTGTCGACTTTCTGTCTCTTTCCCTATGCTTTAAATGCAATTCCAGTCTGCCCCTGAAATCGTTTTCCTTCAATTCTGCCCCGCTTTCAAGTCCTCTACGCAGCCTTACTTCAATATATTTTTGGACAATAGCTGTCATTTATAATTCTGCAGGTTTGTGAATGACAGTGTGCCTGAGCTCCTTTCTTCTACTCGCTTTCTTGTGAGCTGGCCGCAAACCCTCAGGATTGCTTCATGCCCTAATCTGGTTCCGGCACAGCACGCTGATCCTTTGGTAAATTCCTCTTCCTGGTGGGAAATGAGCGTTATATTTGAACGTGCAGACACCTAGAGCTAGTCTCTCATTGGTTCTCCCTATTCTTGTTTATCTTGTGCAGAAATTGCAAACTGTGCCAAACATGAGGTTAAAGGCACTGACTCTCTAAGTGGGGAGAGTATTAGTAAAGGGTCTTGAATCGTGAACCCGAGTAAAAGGGCTCAAAAACTGAGATGCATTTGAAAACGTTTCCTGGTCACACAGTGCACCATACTGTGGGTTTCCCATGCATGTTTTAGCTGAAGGAAGAATCCCTTAAACCTGGAGAGTTGGGACCCATCGAATGGGTACCATGAAGTATGACTTCAAAGGGCCTGCATTTTCTCAACGAACCTCACCAATGCTATCAGCCTGAAGTGTACAGCCTTATGTCTCACTCAGCTCTGGTTGTAGATGTGGTAAATCCAGGTTGCATCACAAGCCCTGAATGAATGATTTAAGAATTGCTCTCTATTTCACTGTCATTGTGTTATGTTTTTGAAATTGATTTTGATAATGGGATTTATCGGATTTTCACTGCTGCATTTAGGCCACTGTACACACGCTTGATTCTCTTACAGAGACATATAAACCCACGGGTTTGAAGATTCTTACTAGTCATGTGTAATCCTAGGCGTTGAATATGTGGTGTTTAGTCCATTTCGTTGAGCAAGGAGGAGGTCTTGACTATTACATATTTGGCTTATGGAAAGGTATCTGTGCTAATTTCTATCTCTGCTTTTATGCAGCAACCCAACTCACATTTCCCCTTAAGCAAGCATAAGTTGGTTTTCTAAATTTGAGACCCTGTTCTGTTTTGTAATTCAGTTCATGTGTAGCCAAGTTTACATTCCGTGTATTAGTGATATCTTATGATGTTTCATTTTCTGTGTGACTTATTTCACTTAGAATCATCGTACCTGAATCCACTCATTATGCCACGATGGGCCTGATGACATAGATTTCACTGCTGAGTGATATTCTATTGTACGTACGTACCACAACTTCTTTATCTATTTTTCACATTCTGGGATATTTAATTTGTACCGTAGACGAGATCCCTGTAAACCGAGCCGTCTGAAACTTTGGGGTTGCTGTCTGTTTTTGATTATAATTTCCGTGATCTATAAGACCATAAGTTGAAGTGCCGTAGTCTCCGTTGCTTTGTTTCTTAGGTGTTTCAGGAAACACCATACACTTCTCCAGAGTGGCTGTTGGCAATTTACATCCCGCCCATCAGCATAACAAGGCTCCCTGTTCTCCATGGCCTGTGCTGTCTTTCTGGATTTTACACTTTTTTCAGATGGCCCTTTTGACCTGGGGGCAGTGAGACTTCTTTGTAGTGCAGATTTCTTTAACATGCTTGCTTGGTTGGCCAAAAAGCGCGTATGCGTTTTTTCCTGAATATATTCAGGAAAAAACGCATACGCCCTTGTTGGCCAAGTGCATCATTGTCGACATTCTGCCTCTTTTCCTATGCTTTAAATGCAATTCCAGTCTACCCCCTGAAATCGTTTTCCTGCAATTCTGCCCCGCTTTCCAGTCCTCTTCGCAGCCTTCCTTCAATATATTTTTGGACGATAGCTGTCATTTATAACTCTGCAGGTTTGTGAATTACAGTGCCCCTGAGCTCCTTTCTTCAACTCGCTTTCTTGTGAGTTGGCCGCAAACCCGCAGGAATGATTCAGGCCCTAATCTGGTTCCGGCACGGCATGCTGAGCCTTTGGTTAATCCCTCTTCCTGGTGGGAAATGAGCGTTCCATTTGCCCGTGCAGACACCTACAGCTAGTCTCTCATTGGTTCTCCCTATTCCTGTTCATCTTGCGCAGAAATTGCAAACTGTGCCAAACAGGTGGTTAAAGGCACTGACTCTCCAAGTGGGGAGAGTGTTAGTAAAACGTCTGGAATGGTGAACCTGAGTACCACGGGTTAAAACGTTTCCCAATCACACGGTGGACCATACTCTGGGTTTCCCATGCATGTTTTACCTCAAGGAAGAATCCCTTAAACCTGGAGAGTTGGGACATATGGAATGGGTACCATGCAGTATGACTTCAAAGGGTCTGCGTTTGCTCACCGAACCTCACCAATGCTATCAGCCCGAAGTGTCCAGCCTTATGTCTCACCCAGCTCTGGGTGTAGATGTGGTAAATCCAGGTTGCATCACAAGCCCTGAATGAATTATTTAAGAATTGCTCTCTATTTCACTGGCAATGTGTTTTGTTTATGAAATTTATATTGATAATGGGATTTATCGAATTTTCACTGCTGCGTTTAGGCCACTGTACACACGCTTGATTTCCTTATGGAGACATATAAATCCATGGGTTTTAAGATTCTTACTTGTCAGGTATATTCCCAGGCGTTGAATATGGGGTGTTGAGTCCATTTCGTTGAGCAAGGAGTAGGTCTTGTCTATTATATATTTGGCTTATGGAACGGTATCTGTGCTAATTTCAATCTCTGGTTTTATGCAGCTCCCCAACTCACCTTTCCCCTTAAGCAATCATAGGCTGGTTTTCTCAATTTGAGGCCCTGTTCTGTTTGGTAATTCAGGTAATGTGTAGCCAAGTTTACATTCCGTGTATTAATGATATCTTATGGTGTTTCTTTATCTGTGTGACTTATTTCTCGTAGAATCATCGTACCTGAATCCACTCATTATGCCGCTAAGGACCTGATGACGTAGATTTCATTGCTGAGTGATATTCCACTGTACAAGCGTACCACAATTTCTTTATCCATTTTTTGCTTTCTTGGATATTTAACTTGTACCGTAGACGAGGTTCTTGTAAACAGAGCCATCCCAATCATTGGGGTGGCTGTGTGTTTTTTATTTTAATTTCCCTCAGCTATAGGACCATAAGTGGAAGTGCCATAGGCTGTGTTGCTTTGTTTCCTACGTGTTTCAGGAAACAGCATACACTTCTCCAGAGTGGCTGTTGGCAATTTACATCCCGCACATTAGCATAACAAGGCTCCCTGTTCTCCATGACCTGGACTGCCTTTCTGGGTTTTACAATTTTTTCAGATGGCCCTTTTGACCGGGGAGCAGTGAGACTTCATTGTAGTGCAGATTTCCTTTACACGCTTGCTTGGTTGGCCAAAAAGGGCGTATGCGTTTTTTCCTGAATATATTCAGGAAAAAATGCATACGCCCTTTTTGGCCAAGTGCATCATTGTCGACATTCTGCCTCTTTTCCTATGCTTTAAGTGCAATTCCAGTCTACCCCCTGAAATCATTTTCCTGAAATTCTGCCCCGCTTTCAAGTCCTCTTCGAAGACTTACTTCAATACATTTTTGGACGATAGCTGTCATTCATAACTCTGCAGGTTTGTGAATTACAGTACCCCTGAGCTCCTTTCTTCAACTTGCTTTCTTGTGAACTGGCCGCAAAACCGCAGGATTGCTTGAGGCCCTAATCTGTTTCCGGCAGTGCGTGCTGAGCCTTTGGTTAATTCCTCTTCCGGGTGGGAAATGAGCGTTCCATTTGCCCGTGCAGACACCTACAGCTAGTCTCTCATTGGTTCTCCCTATTCCTGTTCATCTAGCGCAGAAATTGCAAACTGTGCCAAACAGGAGGTTAAAGGCACTGACTCTCCAAGTGGGGAGAGTGTTAGTAAAGGTCTGGAATGGTGAACCCGAGTAAAAGGGGACGAAAACTGAGATGCATTTGAAAACGTTTCCTGGTCACATGGTGCACCATACTGTGTGTTTCCCATGCACGTTTTAGATGAAGGAAGAATCCCTTAAAACTGGAGAGTTGGGAGCCATGGAATGGGTACCATGCAGTATGACTTCAAAGGGTCTGCATTTGCTCATCGAACCTCACCAATGCTATCAGCCTGAAGTGTCCAACCTTATGTCTCACTCAGCTCTGGGTGTAGATGTGGTTAATGCAGGTTGCATCACATGCCCTGAATGAATTATTTAAGAATTGCTCTCTATTTCACTGTCATTGTGTTTTGTTTTTGTAATTCATTTTGATAATGGGATTTATCAGATTTTCTCTGCTGAGTTCATGCAGCTGTACACATGCTTGATTGTCTTACGGAGACATAAATCCATGGGTTTGAAGATTCTTACTAGTCAGGTGTATTCCTAGGCGTTGAATATGAGGTGTTTAGTCCATTTCGTTGAGCAAGGGGTAGGTCTTGACTATTACATATTTGGCTTATGGAAAGGTATCCGTGCTAATTTCTATCTCTGCTTTTATGCAGCACCCTAACTCACTTTTCCCCTTAAGCAAGCATAAGTTGGTTTTCTAAATTTGAGACCCTGTTCTGTTTTGTAATTCAGTTCATGTGTAGCCAAGTTTACATTCCGTGTATTAGTAATATCTTATGATGTTTCTTTTTCTGTGTGACTTATTTCTCGTAGAATCATCGTACCTGAATGCACTCATTATGCCGCTACGGGCCTGATGACGTAGATTTCATTGCTGAGTGATATTCCATTGTACGTACGTACCACACTTCTTTATCCATTTTTCGCTTTCTGAGATATTTAACTTGTACCGTAGACGAGGTTCTTGTAAACAGAGCCGTCCCAAACTTTGGGGTGGCTGTGTGTTTTTGATTTTAATTTCCCTAAGCTATAGGACCATAAGTGGTAATGCCGTAGGCTCTGTTGCTTTGTTTTTTAGGTTTTTGAGGAAACACCATACACTTCTCCAGAGTGGCTGTTGGCAATTTACATCCCGCCCATCAGCATAACAAGGCTCCCTGTTCTCCATGGCCTGTGCTGCCTTTCTTGATTTTACACTTTTTTCAGATGGCCCTTTTGACCGGGGGGCAGTGAGACTTCATTGTAGTGCAGATTTCTTTAACATGCTTGCTTGGTTGGCCAAAAAGTGCGTATGCCTTTTTTCCTGAATATATTCACGAAAAAAGGCATACGCCCTTTTTGGCCAAGTGCATCATTGTCCACGTTCTGCGTCTTTTCCTATGCTTTAAATGCAATTCCAGTCTGCCCCCTGAAATCGTTTTCTTGCAATTCTGCCCCGCTTTCAAGTCCTCTTCGCAGCCTTCCTTCAATATATTTTTGGGTGATAGCTGTCATTTATAACTCTGCAGGTTTGTGAATTACAGTGTCCCTGAGCTCCTTTCTTAAACTCACTTTCTTGTGAGCTGGCCGCAAACCCGCAGGATTGCTTCAGGCCCTAATCTGGTTCCGGCACGGCATGCTGAGCCTTTGGTTAATTCCTCTTCCTGGTGGGAAATGAGCGTTAAATTTGCCCTTGCAGACACCTTCACATAAGTCGTCATGGTGCCCCTTTGCCCCGGTCATCTCTATGGAGTTAGGAGTTGGAGGGCCTCCTCACTCAAGGTCAGTGTGCCCATGGAGCCAACCCTGCAACTTCAGGGCATGGTTGGGGGTTAGGATCACCACGTGGGGTCCTTTTCACTTAGGAGGGAGGTGGCCTTTTGGGCTGCTGATTTCCAGGTTTTCAGATACTGCCAGTATCTTGGCCAGATGTGGCGGTGGGCCAAGCCCCTTGGTGACCGTAGTTTATCCTACCTGGATCGCATTCTTGCATTGTTCCATTTCAAGTGGTCCCAGGTTTTGCACTAATACTCCAATGGCGATTCACCGTTCACCAGGAATGTAAAGGTCAAAGGGTTTAGCTAAATTAGGGAGTTCCAGGGCAAGGGTCTGAATTGACTGCTCTTTCCATTCTTGAAAGGCCACTTCTGCATTCTATTCAAAAGGATCATCATCTTTTCCTTTCAGTGTTTCATATAGAGGCCCAGCTAGTAGACTGTAATTAGGGATCCAGAAGCAGCAAACCCTGGCCTCCCCAGGAACCCCTAAGCTGTCTTCTAGTTTCAGAAATGGGTAAGGCTGTAAATTGTTTCTTCCCTTTCCTGGGATGGGCTTCTCCGACCTTCTGTGAGAATGAAGCCCAGGTAGGTCACCGTAGTCTGTGATATTTGAGCTTTTTCTTGGACAACATGTATCCTTCATTGGCTTGGTAGTTCAGAGGTCTCCTTAGTAGGGCTGGCGATCAGAATGTCGTCTGCATATTGAAGGAGTGTTTCCTTTTCCAGAGGTAGAACTTTTAGTTCTTTAGCTGAGCTTTCCCCAAAGATGGTGTGGGAATTTTTGAACCCTTGGGGCAACACGGCCCGGAAGTATTGTTTTAGTTGTATGTTGAGTCCTGCCACTCACAAGCCAAAATTTCTTGTGACTCTGGGACTAATAGAATACAAAAGAAGGCATCATTGAAGACTAATACAGAATACCATGTCCTGGTGGTTGGTAGAATGACCAGCAGGGTGTAGGATTTAGGAACTACTGGAGGTATATCCTCGGTGGCTTCACTGACTGTCCTGACATCCTTTACCAGGACTCCAGCAGCCCATGGGGCTCTCGAGGTCAGGCCAATCCCAGGATATGGAGCTCACCTGGGCAGGTACCCCACCCCCACCTCAGCCCACGGGGCTCTCGTGTTCAGGCCCCTCCCAGGATATGGGGTTCCCTGGGCAGGTTCCCCTGCAGCCCATGGGGCTCTCGTGGTCAGGCCCCTCCCAGGATACAGGGCTACCCTTGCAGGTACCATGGCAGGGCTGGGAACACAGGAACCGTGCATATCGCCCTCACTGCAGATGAGTGCAGCTCACCTGTCACTCAGATCTGACACAGAGCACCTCAGAGCAGGACTTGAACTAACAAACAGCAGCTCCGACAGGTCTGTGACCCTGGGCATCACTCTGTGTGGCCTCCCTCCACCTGGTCTTCCAGAGACTTCCACTGCACCCGGGGCACCAGGCCTCTGTCTCCACCCACCAGCCACCCCTCCTCTCCCTGACTCCTGGGTCCCTCTCATTAGGAGAGGGTTTTCTTGAAGTTGTCTCCCACTCATGGGCCAGATAATATAATTAGAAAACAAGCCAGAGCTGCAGCCCCTTGTCTATAATGACTCTCAGGAGGCCACACCTGTTCCTTGGACCCGGCCGATTCAGCAAGTTCCAGTTTCTGCAACTGTGAGCCCCTGAGGGGTGATTATTGGCTGGCCTGGGAAGCCCGACCGTGCTGGCCAGACCTCCCCAGGTGTGCCTGGGTTCAGATCAATATAAACACCGCTCCAGGCAGCAAGAGCCCCTGCAGCTGTGCCTGACGCCATTTTCTCTGCCCTGTCAGCAGTCTCGGGGCTGGACTGGTGGGAGGGAGTGAGAGGCCACGGCTTTGTGGGTGGCCCAGTGTGAGTGGGGCTCTGCTGGACTTTCTGCAGCAGTTGCCAAGATGCCACCTGCTAAAGAAGAGGATGTGTCACCCATACCTGCCGCTGGAATTTCTCCCTGGGCAGAGGTCAGTGAGGAAGAAAGCAGTGGGGGCCGGGACAGCAGGGGTATCTCAGGCAGGGAAATGGAAAGCTTCCAGAAGAGCACCCAGGGCCAGGACCAACCTGGCTGGCCTGCAGGCACCAAGTCGGCTGGCATGCTGTCGCTCATGTGGCTCCATGGCCCTTCCTCTAGGCTTTCAAGTCCTTGTACATATTCAGGTGTTTTACCTGGGAAGGGTGGGAACATTTCAGCAGCAACTGGCCTGGGGCTCAGCCCACGTTTACTCACAGATGCCTCGGCACGGTCCCCCAGCTTTGCAATGAGGACGCTTGTTGCGTGGGGCCTGCTGGCTGAATGGGAGATGATTCCCCACCACTGACCAACTTCAGAATTGTTTACAACTGGAGCAAGTGCCCTGATACGGTTTTCCTCTGTGTAACTGGTGGGTTCTGTTTTTTTTTCTTTTTTTCGTTTTTGGTTCAAGGTAGATTTTATTCCTCTTTTATGTATTTACAGATATAAGCATGGAAATAAGTTATTCATATAAATACATGTATGTGAAGGGAAGAATATTTTTTCTGTTTTACTTTTTGTAATTTGAATTTTATTTTATTTTTTTATACAGCAGGTTCTTTTTGGTTTTCTATTTTATACATATAAATGTATACATGCCAATCCCAATCTCTCAACTCCTCTCACCACCACCCCCCAACAGCTTTCCCCCCTTGGTGTCCATACGTTTGTTGTCTACATCTGTTGCTCTATTTCTGCCTTGCAAAACGGTTCATCTGTACAATTTGTCTAGGTTCCACATATATGCATTAATAGACAAGATTTGTTTTTCTCTTTCTGACTTACTTCACTCTGTATGACAGTCTCTAGATCCATCAACGTCTCTACAAATGACCCAATTTCATTCCTTTTTATGGCTTAGTAATATTCCATTTTATATATGTACCACATCTTTATGCATTCGTCTGTCTGTGGGCATTTAGGTTGCTTCCATTACCTGGATATTGTAAATAGTGATGCAATGAACATTGCGGTGAATGTCTCTTTTTGATTTATGGTTTTGTCTGGGTATATGCCCAGTAGTGGGATTGCTGTATCATATGGTAATTCTATTCTTAGTTTTATAAGAAACTCCATAATGTTCTCCACAGTGACTGTATCAATTTACATTCCCAACAATAGTGGAAGAGGGTTCCTTATCTCCACACCCTTTCCAGCATTTGTTGTTTGTAGATTTTCTGATGATGCCCATTCTAACAGGTGTGAGGTGATACACCATGGATGAGTCTATTTCGTTGAGCAAAGAGTAGGTCTTGTCTAGTACATATTTGGCTTATGGAACGGTATGTGTGCTAATTTCAATCTCTGGTTTTATACAGCACCCCAACTCAACTTTCCCCTTAAGCAAGCATAAGTTTTTATCTAAATGTGAGACTCTGTTCGGTTTTGGAATTCAGTTTATGTGTAGCCAAGTTTACACTCTCTCTATTAGTGATATCTTATGATAATTATCTTTCTCTGTGTGACCTATTTCTCTTAGAATCATCATACTTAAATCCACTCAATTTGCTGCTACAGGCCTGATGACATTGATTTCATTGCTGAGTGATATTCCGTTGTACGTAAGTAGCACAACTCCTTTATCCATTTTTTTCTTTCTGGGATATTTAATTTGTACTGGACTCAAGGTTCTTGTAAACACAGCAGCCCTAAATTTTGTGTTGGCTGTGTCTTGTTGATTTTAATTTTCCTAAGCTATAGTGCCAAAAGTGGAAGTGCCCTAGGCTCTGTAGCTTTGTTTTTCAGATGTTTCAGGATACACCATAAACATCTCCAGAGTGTCTGTTGGCAATTTACATCCCGCCCGTCAGCATAACAAGGCTCCCTGTTCTCCATGGCCTGTCCTGTGTTTCTGGTTTTTACACTTTTTTCAGATGGCCCTTTTGACGAATGGGAAATGAGACTTCATTGTAGTGCGGATTTCCATTTCTCGAGTGCTTGGTTGGCCAAAAAGGGCATATGTGTTTTTTCCTGAATATATTCAGGAAAAAATGTTTACGCACTTTTGTCCAAGTGCATCACTGTCAAAGATCTGCCGCTTCACATGCTTTAAATGCAATTCCAATCTACCTCCTGAAATATGATTCCTGCAATTCTGCCTCGTTTTCAAGTCCTCTTTGCAGACTTACTTCCATATATTTTTGCCAATAGCTGTCATTTATAACTCTGCAGGATTGTGAATTACAGTGCCCGTGATTTCCTTTCTTAACTCGTTTCCTTGAAAACTGGCCACAGAACCGCAGGTTTGCTTCAGGCCGTAATCAGGGTCCGGCACGGCACTCTGAGACTTTGGTTCATTCCACTTCCTGGTGGGAAATTAGAGTTAAATGTGCCCCTCCAGACACCTGCCTCACTCCTAGCCCCTTGGTGATGTGTGTCCTCTGGTTTGAGGCCACATGTGCTGGTTTCCTCACCTTTGGCTGATGTGGCCCCACTGATGTGAGGACACTCCTGCCTGGTTCCCATCCCCTTGGTGATGTGGGCCCTCCGGTGAGAGTCTGATCCTGGTTGGGTTCCTCACACTTCTGTGAGGTGGGCCCTCTTCTCTGAGGTCACTCCTGCCTGGCTGGCACACCCCGCCTTGGCGACGTCGGCCCTCTGGTGGGATTTGGTGCCTGCTGGGTGTCTCCTCCCCTCGGTAATGAGGGCCCCCTGGCGTCAGGCCCTAACTCCTGGGCTCCCAATATTTTCTGATATGCGCCCTGTGGTTCGAGTACACTCCTGCCAGGTTCCCAACCCCATGGGAATGTGGGCCTTCTGCTCTGAGGTCCCAACCGTGGGTTGCTCAGTTTCATGATGAGGGCCCTCTGCTGTGAGTTCTCTCCGGCCTGGATCCCATAGCCTCGCTGCTCCTGGCCACCGGCTGGGAGGTTACAGCTGCGGGATTCCTCACCTTTTTTCTTCTATGGGCCTCTGTTTTGAGACTCCTCCTGCCTGCCTCACTCCCAGCCCCTTGGTGATGTGTGTCCTCTGGTTTGAGGCCACGTATGCTGGGTCCCTCGCCTTTCGATGATGTGGCCCCACTAGTGTGAGGACACTCCTGCCTGGTTCCTATCCCCTTGATGATGTGGGCCCTCTGGTGAGAGTCTGATCCTGGCTGGGTTCCTCACCCTTCTGTGAGGTGGGCCCTCTGCTGTGAGGTCACTCCTGCCTGGCTGGCACACCCCGCATTGGCGACGTCGGCCTTCTGGTAGCAGTTGGAGCTTGCTGGGAGCCTCTTCTCCTCAGTGATGAGGGCCCTCTGGCGTCCGGCCCTAACTGCTGGGCTCCCCACATTTTCTGATGTGTGCCCACTGGTGCGATGACACTCCTGCTTGGTTCCCTTCCCCATGGGGATGTGGGCCTTGTGCTCTGAGGTTACAACGGCTGGGTTGCTTACAGTATCACGATGAGGGCCCTCTGTTGTGAGTTCATCACTGCCTGGATCCCATAGCCTCGGTGCTCTGGGCCGCCAGCTGGGATGTTCCAACTGCTGGATTCTTCACCTTTTTTATACAATGGGCCATGTGTTTTGAGGTTAATCCTGCCTGCCTCGCTCCGAGACCCATGGTGATGTGGGTCCTCTGGTTTGAGGCCACATGTGCTGGGTACCTCAACTTTCGATGATGTGGCCCCACGGGTGTGAGGACACTCCTGCCTGGTTCCCAGCCCCTTGCTTATGTGGGCACTCTGGTGAGAGTCTGATCCTGACTGGGTTCCTTACCCTTCTGTGAGGTGGGCCCTCTGATGTGAGGTCACTCCTGCCTGATGGCTCATGACGCCTTGGCGACGTAGGCCCTCTGTTGGCCACTGAAGCATGCTGGGAGCCTCCTACCCTCTTTAATGAGGGCCCTGGAAGAAACGCATATGCCCTTTTTGACCAAGTGCATCATTGTCGAGGTTCTGCCTCTTCTCCTATACTTTCAGAGGACTTCCCGTCTACCTCCTGAAATCTTATTCCTGGAATTCTGCCCCGCGTTCAAGTCCTCTTTGCAGCCTTACTTCAATATATTTTTGGACGATAGCTGTCATTTATAACTCTGCAGGTTTGTGAATTACAGTGTCCCTGAGCTCCTTTCTTCTACTCGCTTTCTTGTGAGCTGGCCGCAAAACCGCAGGATTGCTTCAGGCCCTAATCTGGTTCCGGCACGGCATGCTGAGCCTTTGGCTAATTCCTCTTCCTGGTGGGAAATGAGCGTTAAATTTGTTCGTGCAGACACCTACAGCTAATCTCTCATTGGTTCTCCCTATTCCTGTTCATCTTGCGCAGAAATTCCAAACTGTGCCAAACAGGAGGTTAAAGGCACTGACTCTCCAAGTGGGGAGAGTGTTAGTAAAGCGTCTGGAATGGTAAAACCGAGTACGAGGGGACGAAAACTGAGATGCATTTAAAAAGGTTTCCCGGTCACACGGTGGACCATATTCTGGGTTGCCAATGCATGTTTTAGCTAAAGGAAGAATCCCTTAAACCTGGAGAGTTGGGACCCATGGAATGGGTACCATGCAGTATGACTTCAAAGGGTTGCCTTGGCTCACCGAACGTCACCAATGCTATCAGCCTGAAGTGTCCAGCCTTATGTCTCACTCAGCTCTGGGTGTAGATGTGGTAAATCCACGTTGCATCACAAGCCCTGAATGAATTATTTAAGAATTGCTCTCTATTTCACTGTCATTGTGTTTTGTTTTTGTAATTTATTTTTATAATGGGATTTATCGGATTTTCACTGCTGCGTTTATGCCGCTGTACACATGCTTGATTCTCTTATGGAGACATATAAATCCATGGGTTTTCAGATTCTTACTAGTCAGGTATATTCCTAGGCATTGAATATGGGGTGTTGAGTCCATTTCGTGGAGCAAGGAGTAGGTCCTGACTATTACATACTTGCTTATGGAAAGGTATCTGTGCTAATTTCAATCTCTGGTTTTATGCAGCACCACAACTCACCTTTCCCCATAAGCAAGCATAAGTTGGTTTTCTAAATTTGAGACCCTTTTCTGTTTTGTAATTGAGTTCATTTGCAGCCATGTTTACATTCCGTGTATTTGAGATATCTTATGGTGTTTCTTTTTCTGTGTGACTTAGTTAACTTAGAATCATCGTACCTGAATCCACTCATTATGCCGCGACGGGCCTCATGACATAGATTTCATTGCTGAGTGATATTCCATTGTACGTACGTACAACAACTTCTTTATCCATTTTTCGCTTTCTGGGATATTTCACTTGTACCGTAAACGAGGTTCTTGTAAGCAGAGCCGTCCAAAATTTATGGGTGGCTGTGTCTTTTTGATTTTAATTTCCCTAAGCTATAGAACCATAAGTTGAAGTGCCGTAGGCTCCGTTGCTTAGTTTTTTAGGTGTTTGAGGAAACACCATACACTTCTCCAGAGTGGCTGTTGGCAATTTACATCCCGCCCATCAGCATAACAAGGCTCCCTGTTCTCCATGGCCTGTCCTGCCTTTCTGGATTTTTCACTTTTTTCAGATGTCCCTTTTGACAGGGGGGCAGTGAGACTTCATTGTAATGCAGATTTCTTTACATGCTTGCTTGTTTGGCCAAAAAGGGCGTATGTGTTTTTTTCCTGAATATATTCAGGAAAAAACGCATACGCCCTTTTTGACCAAGTGCATCATTGTCGACTTTCTGTCTCTTTCCCTATGCTTTAAATGCAATTCCAGTCTGCCCCTGAAATCGTTTTCCTTCAATTCTGCCCCGCTTTCAAGTCCTCTACGCAGCCTTACTTCAATATATTTTTGGACAATAGCTGTCATTTATAATTCTGCAGGTTTGTGAATGACAGTGTGCCTGAGCTCCTTTCTTCTACTCGCTTTCTTGTGAGCTGGCCGCAAACCCTCAGGATTGCTTCATGCCCTAATCTGGTTCCGGCACAGCACGCTGATCCTTTGGTAAATTCCTCTTCCTGGTGGGAAATGAGCGTTATATTTGAACGTGCAGACACCTAGAGCTAGTCTCTCATTGGTTCTCCCTATTCTTGTTTATCTTGTGCAGAAATTGCAAACTGTGCCAAACATGAGGTTAAAGGCACTGACTCTCTAAGTGGGGAGAGTATTAGTAAAGGGTCTTGAATCGTGAACCCGAGTAAAAGGGCTCAAAAACTGAGATGCATTTGAAAACGTTTCCTGGTCACACAGTGCACCATACTGTGGGTTTCCCATGCATGTTTTAGCTGAAGGAAGAATCCCTTAAACCTGGAGAGTTGGGACCCATCGAATGGGTACCATGAAGTATGACTTCAAAGGGCCTGCATTTTCTCAACGAACCTCACCAATGCTATCAGCCTGAAGTGTACAGCCTTATGTCTCACTCAGCTCTGGTGGTAGATGTGGTAAATCCAGGTTGCATCACAAGCCCTGAATGAATGATTTAAGAATTGCTCTCTATTTCACTGTCATTGTGTTATGTTTTTGAAATTGATTTTGATAATGGGATTTATCGGATTTTCACTGCTGCATTTAGGCCACTGTACACACGCTTGATTCTCTTACAGAGACATATAAACCCATGGGTTTGAAGATTCTTACTAGTCATGTGTAATCCTAGGCGTTGAATATGTGGTGTTTAGTCCATTTCGTTGAGCAAGGAGGAGGTCTTGACTATTACATATTTGGCTTATGGAAAGGTATCTGTGCTAATTTCTATCTCTGCTTTTATGCAGCAACCCAACTCACATTTCCCCTTAAGCAAGCATAAGTTGGTTTTCTAAATTTGAGACCCTGTTCTGTTTTGTAATTCAGTTCATGTGTAGCCAAGTTTACATTCCGTGTATTAGTGATATCTTATGATGTTTCATTTTCTGTGTGACTTATTTCACTTAGAATCATCGTACCTGAATCCACTCATTATGCCACGATGGGCCTGATGACATAGATTTCACTGCTGAGTGATATTCTATTGTACGTACGTACCACAACTTCTTTATCTATTTTTCACATTCTGGGATATTTAATTTGTACCGTAGACGAGATCCCTGTAAACCGAGCCGTCTGAAACTTTGGGGTTGCTGTCTGTTTTTGATTATAATTTCCGTGATCTATAAGACCATAAGTTGAAGTGCCGTAGTCTCCGTTGCTTTGTTTCTTAGGTGTTTCAGGAAACACCATACACTTCTCCAGAGTGGCTGTTGGCAATTTACATCCCGCCCATCAGCATAACAAGGCTGCCTGTTCTCCATGGCCTGTGCTGTCTTTCTGGATTTTACACTTTTTTCAGATGGCCCTTTTGACCTGGGGGCAGTGAGACTTCTTTGTAGTGCAGATTTCTTTAACATGCTTGCTTGGTTGGCCAAAAAGCGCGTATGCGTTTTTTCCTGAATATATTCAGGAAAAAACGCATACGCCCTTGTTGGCCAAGTGCATCATTGTCGACATTCTGCCTCTTTTCCTATGCTTTAAATGCAATTCCAGTCTACCCCCTGAAATCGTTTTCCTGCAATTCTGCCCCGCTTTCCAGTCCTCTTCGCAGCCTTCCTTCAATATATTTTTGGACGATAGCTGTCATTTATAACTCTGCAGGTTTGTGAATTACAGTGCCCCTGAGCTCCTTTCTTCAACTCGCTTTCTTGTGAGTTGGCCGCAAACCCGCAGGAATGATTCAGGCCCTAATCTGGTTCTGGCACGGCATGCTGAGCCTTTGGTTAATCCCTCTTCCTGGTGGGAAATGAGCGTTCCATTTGCCCGTGCAGACACCTACAGCTAGTCTCTCATTGGTTCTCCCTATTCCTGTTCATCTTGCGCAGAAATTGCAAACTGTGCCCAACAGGTGGTTAAAGGCACTGACTCTCCAAGTGGGGAGAGTGTTAGTAAAACGTCTGGAATGGTGAACCTGAGTACCACGGGTTAAAACGTTTCCCAATCACACGGTGGACCATACTCTGGGTTTCCCATGCATGTTTTACCTCAAGGAAGAATCCCTTAAACCTGGAGAGTTGGGACATATGGAATGGGTACCATGCAGTATGACTTCAAAGGGTCTGCGTTTGCTCACCGAACCTCACCAATGCTATCAGCCCGAAGTGTCCAGCCTTATGTCTCACCCAGCTCTGGGTGTAGATGTGGTAAATCCAGGTTGCATCACAAGCCCTGAATGAATTATTTAAGAATTGCTCTCTATTTCACTGGCAATGTGTTTTGTTTATGAAATTTATATTGATAATGGGATTTATCGAATTTTCACTGCTGCGTTTAGGCCACTGTACACACGCTTGATTTCCTTATGGAGACATATAAATCCATGGGTTTTAAGATTCTTACTTGTCAGGTATATTCCCAGGCGTTGAATATGGGGTGTTGAGTCCATTTCGTTGAGCAAGGAGTAGGTCTTGTCTATTATATATTTGGCTTATGGAACGGTATCTGTGCTAATTTCAATCTCTGGTTTTATGCAGCTCCCCAACTCACCTTTCCCCTTAAGCAATCATAGGCTGGTTTTCTCAATTTGAGGCCCTGTTCTGTTTGGTAATTCAGGTAATGTGTAGCCAAGTTTACATTCCGTGTATTAATGATATCTTATGGTGTTTCTTTATCTGTGTGACTTATTTCTCGTAGAATCATCGTACCTGAATCCACTCATTATGCCGCTAAGGACCTGATGACGTAGATTTCATTGCTGAGTGATATTCCACTGTACAAGCGTACCACAATTTCTTTATCCATTTTTTGCTTTCTTGGATATTTAACTTGTACCGTAGACGAGGTTCTTGTAAACAGAGCCATCCCAATCATTGGGGTGGCTGTGTGTTTTTTATTTTAATTTCCCTCAGCTATAGGACCATAAGTGGAAGTGCCATAGGCTGTGTTGCTTTGTTTCCTACGTGTTTCAGGAAACAGCATACACTTCTCCAGAGTGGCTGTTGGCAATTTACATCCCGCACATTAGCATAACAAGGCTCCCTGTTCTCCATGACCTGGACTGCCTTTCTGGGTTTTACAATTTTTTCAGATGG
Source organism: Delphinapterus leucas (assembly GCF_059928025.1). NCBI lineage: Eukaryota > Metazoa > Chordata > Mammalia > Artiodactyla > Monodontidae > Delphinapterus > Delphinapterus leucas. The sequence continues at coordinate 7,120,956 of NW_028322240.1, read as the reverse complement.
CCCTTTTGACCGGGGAGCAGTGAGACTTCATTGTAGTGCAGATTTCCTTTACACGCTTGCTTGGTTGGCCAAAAAGGGCGTATGCGTTTTTTCCTGAATATATTCAGGAAAAAATGCATACGCCCTTTTTGGCCAAGTGCATCATTGTCGACATTCTGCCTCTTTTCCTATGCTTTAAGTGCAATTCCAGTCTACCCCCTGAAATCATTTTCCTGAAATTCTGCCCCGCTTTCAAGTCCTCTTCGAAGACTTACTTCAATACATTTTTGGACGATAGCTGTCATTCATAACTCTGCAGGTTTGTGAATTACAGTACCCCTGAGCTCCTTTCTTCAACTTGCTTTCTTGTGAACTGGCCGCAAAACCGCAGGATTGCTTGAGGCCCTAATCTGTTTCCGGCAGTGCGTGCTGAGCCTTTGGTTAATTCCTCTTCCGGGTGGGAAATGAGCGTTCCATTTGCCCGTGCAGACACCTACAGCTAGTCTCTCATTGGTTCTCCCTATTCCTGTTCATCTAGCGCAGAAATTGCAAACTGTGCCAAACAGGAGGTTAAAGGCACTGACTCTCCAAGTGGGGAGAGTGTTAGTAAAGGTCTGGAATGGTGAACCCGAGTAAAAGGGGACGAAAACTGAGATGCATTTGAAAACGTTTCCTGGTCACATGGTGCACCATACTGTGTGTTTCCCATGCACGTTTTAGATGAAGGAAGAATCCCTTAAAACTGGAGAGTTGGGAGCCATGGAATGGGTACCATGCAGTATGACTTCAAAGGGTCTGCATTTGCTCATCGAACCTCACCAATGCTATCAGCCTGAAGTGTCCAACCTTATGTCTCACTCAGCTCTGGGTGTAGATGTGGTTAATGCAGGTTGCATCACATGCCCTGAATGAATTATTTAAGAATTGCTCTCTATTTCACTGTCATTGTGTTTTGTTTTTGTAATTCATTTTGATAATGGGATTTATCAGATTTTCTCTGCTGAGTTCATGCAGCTGTACACATGCTTGATTGTCTTACGGAGACATAAATCCATGGGTTTGAAGATTCTTACTAGTCAGGTGTATTCCTAGGCGTTGAATATGAGGTGTTTAGTCCATTTCGTTGAGCAAGGGGTAGGTCTTGACTATTACATATTTGGCTTATGGAAAGGTATCCGTGCTAATTTCTATCTCTGCTTTTATGCAGCACCCTAACTCACTTTTCCCCTTAAGCAAGCATAAGTTGGTTTTCTAAATTTGAGACCCTGTTCTGTTTTGTAATTCAGTTCATGTGTAGCCAAGTTTACATTCCGTGTATTAGTAATATCTTATGATGTTTCTTTTTCTGTGTGACTTATTTCTCGTAGAATCATCGTACCTGAATGCACTCATTATGCCGCTACGGGCCTGATGACGTAGATTTCATTGCTGAGTGATATTCCATTGTACGTACGTACCACACTTCTTTATCCATTTTTCGCTTTCTGAGATATTTAACTTGTACCGTAGACGAGGTTCTTGTAAACAGAGCCGTCCCAAACTTTGGGGTGGCTGTGTGTTTTTGATTTTAATTTCCCTAAGCTATAGGACCATAAGTGGTAATGCCGTAGGCTCTGTTGCTTTGTTTTTTAGGTTTTTGAGGAAACACCATACACTTCTCCAGAGTGGCTGTTGGCAATTTACATCCCGCCCATCAGCGTAACAAGGCTCCCTGTTCTCCATGGCCTGTGCTGCCTTTCTTGATTTTACACTTTTTTCAGATGGCCCTTTTGACCGGGGGGCAGTGAGACTTCATTGTAGTGCAGATTTCTTTAACATGCTTGCTTGGTTGGCCAAAAAGTGCGTATGCCTTTTTTCCTGAATATATTCACGAAAAAAGGCATACGCCCTTTTTGGCCAAGTGCATCATTGTCCACGTTCTGCGTCTTTTCCTATGCTTTAAATGCAATTCCAGTCTGCCCCCTGAAATCGTTTTCTTGCAATTCTGCCCCGCTTTCAAGTCCTCTTCGCAGCCTTCCTTCAATATATTTTTGGGTGATAGCTGTCATTTATAACTCTGCAGGTTTGTGAATTACAGTGTCCCTGAGCTCCTTTCTTAAACTCACTTTCTTGTGAGCTGGCCGCAAACCCGCAGGATTGCTTCAGGCCCTAATCTGGTTCCGGCACGGCATGCTGAGCCTTTGGTTAATTCCTCTTCCTGGTGGGAAATGAGCGTTAAATTTGCCCTTGCAGACACCTTCACATAAGTCGTCATGGTGCCCCTTTGCCCCGGTCATCTCTATGGAGTTAGGAGTTGGAGGGCCTCCTCACTCAAGGTCAGTGTGCCCATGGAGCCAACCCTGCAACTTCAGGGCATGGTTGGGGGTTAGGATCACCACGTGGGGTCCTTTTCACTTAGGAGGGAGGTGGCCTTTTGGGCTGCTGATTTCCAGGTTTTCAGATACTGCCAGTATCTTGGCCAGATGTGGCGGTGGGCCAAGCCCCTTGGTGACCGTAGTTTATCCTACCTGGATCGCATTCTTGCATTGTTCCATTTCAAGTGGTCCCAGGTTTTGCACTAATACTCCAATGGCGATTCACCGTTCACCAGGAATGTAAAGGTCAAAGGGTTTAGCTAAATTAGGGAGTTCCAGGGCAAGGGTCTGAATTGACTGCTCTTTCCATTCTTGAAAGGCCACTTCTGCATTCTATTCAAAAGGATCATCATCTTTTCCTTTCAGTGTTTCATATAGAGGCCCAGCTAGTAGACTGTAATTAGGGATCCAGAAGCAGCAAACCCTGGCCTCCCCAGGAACCCCTAAGCTGTCTTCTAGTTTCAGAAATGGGTAAGGCTGTAAATTGTTTCTTCCCTTTCCTGGGATGGGCTTCTCCGACCTTCTGTGAGAATGAAGCCCAGGTAGGTCACCGTAGTCTGTGATATTTGAGCTTTTTCTTGGACAACATGTATCCTTCATTGGCTTGGTAGTTCAGAGGTCTCCTTAGTAGGGCTGGCGATCAGAATGTCGTCTGCATATTGAAGGAGTGTTTCCTTTTCCAGAGGTAGAACTTTTAGTTCTTTAGCTGAGCTTTCCCCAAAGATGGTGTGGGAATTTTTGAACCCTTGGGGCAACACGGCCCGGAAGTATTGTTTTAGTTGTATGTTGAGTCCTGCCACTCACAAGCCAAAATTTCTTGTGACTCTGGGACTAATAGAATACAAAAGAAGGCATCATTGAAGACTAATACAGAATACCATGTCCTGGTGGTTGGTAGAATGACCAGCAGGGTGTAGGATTTAGGAACTACTGGAGGTATATCCTCGGTGGCTTCACTGACTGTCCTGACATCCTTTACCAGGACTCCAGCAGCCCATGGGGCTCTCGAGGTCAGGCCAATCCCAGGATATGGAGCTCACCTGGGCAGGTACCCCACCCCCACCTCAGCCCACGGGGCTCTCGTGTTCAGGCCCCTCCCAGGATATGGGGTTCCCTGGGCAGGTTCCCCTGCAGCCCATGGGGCTCTCGTGGTCAGGCCCCTCCCAGGATACAGAGCTACCCTTGCAGGTACCATGGCAGGGCTGGGAACACAGGAACCGTGCATATCGCCCTCACTGCAGATGAGTGCAGCTCACCTGTCACTCAGATCTGACACAGAGCACCTCAGAGCAGGACTTGAACTAACAAACAGCAGCTCCGACAGGTCTGTGACCCTGGGCATCACTCTGTGTGGCCTCCCTCCACCTGGTCTTCCAGAGACTTCCACTGCACCCGGGGCACCAGGCCTCTGTCTCCACCCACCAGCCACCCCTCCTCTCCCTGACTCCTGGGTCCCTCTCATTAGGAGAGGGTTTTCTTGAAGTTGTCTCCCACTCATGGGCCAGATAATATAATTAGAAAACAAGCCAGAGCTGCAGCCCCTTGTCTATAATGACTCTCAGGAGGCCACACCTGTTCCTTGGACCCGGCCGATTCAGCAAGTTCCAGTTTCTGCAACTGTGAGCCCCTGAGGGGTGATTATTGGCTGGCCTGGGAAGCCCGACCGTGCCGGCCAGACCTCCCCAGGTGTGCCTGGGTTCAGATCAATATAAACACCGCTCCAGGCAGCAAGAGCCCCTGCAGCTGTGCCTGACGCCATTTTCTCTGCCCTGTCAGCAGTCTCGGGGCTGGACTGGTGGGAGGGAGTGAGAGGCCACGGCTTTGTGGGTGGCCCAGTGTGAGTGGGGCTCTGCTGGACTTTCTGCAGCAGTTGCCAAGATGCCACCTGCTAAAGAAGAGGATGTGTCACCCATACCTGCCGCTGGAATTTCTCCCTGGGCAGAGGTCAGTGAGGAAGAAAGCAGTGGGGGCCGGGACAGCAGGGGTATCTCAGGCAGGGAAATGGAAAGCTTCCAGAAGAGCACCCAGGGCCAGGACCAACCTGGCTGGCCTGCAGGCACCAAGTCGGCTGGCATGCTGTCGCTCATGTGGCTCCATGGCCCTTCCTCTAGGCTTTCAAGTCCTTGTACATATTCAGGTGTTTTACCTGGGAAGGGTGGGAACATTTCAGCAGCAACTGGCCTGGGGCTCAGCCCACGTTTACTCACAGATGCCTCGGCACGGTCCCCCAGCTTTGCAATGAGGACGCTTGTTGCGTGGGGCCTGCTGGCTGAATGGGAGATGATTCCCCACCACTGACCAACTTCAGAATTGTTTACAACTGGAGCAAGTGCCCTGATACGGTTTTCCTCTGTGTAACTGGTGGGTTCTGTTTTTTTTTCTTTTTTTCGTTTTTGGTTCAAGGTAGATTTTATTCCTCTTTTATGTATTTACAGATATAAGCATGGAAATAAGTTATTCATATAAATACATGTATGTGAAGGGAAGAATATTTTTTCTGTTTTACTTTTTGTAATTTGAATTTTATTTTATTTTTTTATACAGCAGGTTCTTTTTGGTTTTCTATTTTATACATATAAATGTATACATGCCAATCCCAATCTCTCAAGTCCTCTCACCACCACCCCCCAACAGCTTTCCCCCCTTGGTGTCCATACGTTTGTTGTCTACATCTGTTGCTCTATTTCTGCCTTGCAAAACGGTTCATCTGTACAATTTGTCTAGGTTCCACATATATGCATTAATAGACAAGATTTGTTTTTCTCTTTCTGACTTACTTCACTCTGTATGACAGTCTCTAGATCCATCAACGTCTCTACAAATGACCCAATTTCATTCCTTTTTATGGCTTAGTAATATTCCATTTTATATATGTACCACATCTTTATGCATTCGTCTGTCTGTGGGCATTTAGGTTGCTTCCATTACCTGGATATTGTAAATAGTGATGCAATGAACATTGCGGTGAATGTCTCTTTTTGATTTATGGTTTTGTCTGGGTATATGCCCAGTAGTGGGATTGCTGTATCATATGGTAATTCTATTCTTAGTTTTATAAGAAACTCCATAATGTTCTCCACAGTGACTGTATCAATTTACATTCCCAACAATAGTGGAAGAGGGTTCCTTATCTCCACACCTTTTCCAGCATTTGTTGTTTGTAGATTTTCTGATGATGCCCATTCTAACAGGTGTGAGGTGATACACCATGGATGAGTCTATTTCGTTGAGCAAAGAGTAGGTCTTGTCTAGTACATATTTGGCTTATGGAACGGTATGTGTGCTAATTTCAATCTCTGGTTTTATACAGCACCCCAACTCAACTTTCCCCTTAAGCAAGCATAAGTTTTTATCTAAATGTGAGACTCTGTTCGGTTTTGGAATTCAGTTTATGTGTAGCCAAGTTTACACTCTCTCTATTAGTGATATCTTATGATAATTATCTTTCTCTGTGTGACCTATTTCTCTTAGAATCATCATACTTAAATCCACTCAATTTGCTGCTACAGGCCTGATGACATTGATTTCATTGCTGAGTGATATTCCGTTGTATGTAAGTAGCACAACTCCTTTATCCATTTTTTTCTTTCTGGGATATTTAATTTGTACTGGACTCAAGGTTCTTGTAAACACAGCAGCCCTAAATTTTGTGTTGGCTGTGTCTTGTTGATTTTAATTTTCCTAAGCTATAGTGCCAAAAGTGGAAGTGCCCTAGGCTCTGTAGCTTTGTTTTTCAGATGTTTCAGGATACACCATAAACATCTCCAGAGTGTCTGTTGGCAATTTACATCCCGCCCGTCAGCATAACAAGGCTCCCTGTTCTCCATGGCCTGTCCTGTGTTTCTGGTTTTTACACTTTTTTCAGATGGCCCTTTTGACGAATGGGAAATGAGACTTCATTGTAGTGCGGATTTCCATTTCTCGAGTGCTTGGTTGGCCAAAAAGGGCATATGTGTTTTTTCCTGAATATATTCAGGAAAAAATGTTTACGCACTTTTGTCCAAGTGCATCACTGTCAAAGATCTGCCGCTTCACATGCTTTAAATGCAATTCCAATCTACCTCCTGAAATATGATTCCTGCAATTCTGCCTCGTTTTCAAGTCCTCTTTGCAGACTTACTTCCATATATTTTTGCCAATAGCTGTCATTTATAACTCTGCAGGATTGTGAATTACAGTGCCCGTGATTTCCTTTCTTAACTCGTTTCCTTGAAAACTGGCCACAGAACCGCAGGTTTGCTTCAGGCCGTAATCAGGGTCCGGCACGGCACTCTGAGACTTTGGTTCATTCCACTTCCTGGTGGGAAATTAGAGTTAAATGTGCCCCTCCAGACACCTGCCTCACTCCTAGCCCCTTGGTGATGTGTGTCCTCTGGTTTGAGGCCACATGTGCTGGTTTCCTCACCTTTGGCTGATGTGGCCCCACTGATGTGAGGACACTCCTGCCTGGTTCCCATCCCCTTGGTGATGTGGGCCCTCCGGTGAGAGTCTGATCCTGGTTGGGTTCCTCACACTTCTGTGAGGTGGGCCCTCTTCTCTGAGGTCACTCCTGCCTGGCTGGCACACCCCGCCTTGGCGACGTCGGCCCTCTGGTGGGATTTGGTGCCTGCTGGGTGTCTCCTCCCCTCGGTAATGAGGGCCCCCTGGCGTCAGGCCCTAACTCCTGGGCTCCCAATATTTTCTGATATGCGCCCTGTGGTTCGAGTACACTCCTGCCAGGTACCCAACCCCATGGGAATGTGGGCCTTCTGCTCTGAGGTCCCAACCGTGGGTTGCTCAGTTTCATGATGAGGGCCCTCTGCTGTGAGTTCTCTCCGGCCTGGATCCCATAGCCTCGCTGCTCCTGGCCACCGGCTGGGAGGTTACAGCTGCGGGATTCCTCACCTTTTTTCTTCTATGGGCCTCTGTTTTGAGACTCCTCCTGCCTGCCTCACTCCCAGCCCCTTGGTGATGTGTGTCCTCTGGTTTGAGGCCACGTATGCTGGGTCCCTTGCCTTTCGATGATGTGGCCCCACTAGTGTGAGGACACTCCTGCCTGGTTCCTATCCCCTTGATGATGTGGGCCCTCTGGTGAGAGTCTGATCCTGGCTGGGTTCCTCACCCTTCTGTGAGGTGGGCCCTCTGCTGTGAGGTCACTCCTGCCTGGCTGGCACACCCCGCATTGGCGACGTCGGCCTTCTGGTAGCAGTTGGAGCTTGCTGGGAGCCTCTTCTCCTCAGTGATGAGGGCCCTCTGGCGTCCGGCCCTAACTGCTGGGCTCCCCACATTTTCTGATGTGTGCCCACTGGTGCGATGACACTCCTGCTTGGTTCCCTTCCCCATGGGGATGTGGGCCTTGTGCTCTGAGGTTACAACGGCTGGGTTGCTTACAGTATCACGATGAGGGCCCTCTGTTGTGAGTTCATCACTGCCTGGATCCCATAGCCTCGGTGCTCTGGGCCGCCAGCTGGGATGTTCCAACTGCTGGATTCTTCACCTTTTTTATACAATGGGCCATGTGTTTTGAGGTTAATCCTGCCTGCCTCGCTCCGAGACCCATGGTGATGTGGGTCCTCTGGTTTGAGGCCACATGTGCTGGGTACCTCAACTTTCGATGATGTGGCCCCACGGGTGTGAGGACACTCCTGCCTGGTTCCCAGCCCCTTGCTTATGTGGGCACTCTGGTGAGAGTCTGATCCTGACTGGGTTCCTTACCCTTCTGTGAGGTGGGCCCTCTGATGTGAGGTCACTCCTGCCTGATGGCTCATGACGCCTTGGCGACGTAGGCCCTCTGTTGGCCACTGAAGCATGCTGGGAGCCTCCTACCCTCTTTAATAAGGGCCCTGGAAGAAACGCATATGCCCTTTTTGACCAAGTGCATCATTGTCGAGGTTCTGCCTCTTCTCCTATACTTTCAGAGGACTTCCCGTCTACCTCCTGAAATCTTATTCCTGGAATTCTGCCCCGCGTTCAAGTCCTCTTTGCAGCCTTACTTCAATATATTTTTGGACGATAGCTGTCATTTATAACTCTGCAGGTTTGTGAATTACAGTGTCCCTGAGCTCCTTTCTTCTACTCGCTTTCTTGTGAGCTGGCCGCAAAACCGCAGGATTGCTTCAGGCCCTAATCTGGTTCCGGCACGGCATGCTGAGCCTTTGGCTAATTCCTCTTCCTGGTGGGAAATGAGCGTTAAATTTGTTCGTGCAGACACCTACAGCTAATCTCTCATTGGTTCTCCCTATTCCTGTTCATCTTGCGCAGAAATTCCAAACTGTGCCAAACAGGAGGTTAAAGGCACTGACTCTCCAAGTGGGGAGAGTGTTAGTAAAGCGTCTGGAATGGTAAAACCGAGTACGAGGGGACGAAAACTGAGATGCATTTAAAAAGGTTTCCCGGTCACACGGTGGACCATATTCTGGGTTGCCAATGCATGTTTTAGCTAAAGGAAGAATCCCTTAAACCTGGAGAGTTGGGACCCATGGAATGGGTACCATGCAGTATGACTTCAAAGGGTTGCCTTGGCTCACCGAACGTCACCAATGCTATCAGCCTGAAGTGTCCAGCCTTATGTCTCACTCAGCTCTGGGTGTAGATGTGGTAAATCCACGTTGCATCACAAGCCCTGAATGAATTATTTAAGAATTGCTCTCTATTTCACTGTCATTGTGTTTTGTTTTTGTAATTTATTTTTATAATGGGATTTATCGGATTTTCACTGCTGCGTTTATGCCGCTGTACACATGCTTGATTCTCTTATGGAGACATATAAATCCATGGGTTTTCAGATTCTTACTAGTCAGGTATATTCCTAGGCATTGAATATGGGGTGTTGAGTCCATTTCGTGGAGCAAGGAGTAGGTCCTGACTATTACATACTTGCTTATGGAAAGGTATCTGTGCTAATTTCAATCTCTGGTTTTATGCAGCACCACAACTCACCTTTCCCCATAAGCAAGCATAAGTTGGTTTTCTAAATTTGAGACCCTTTTCTGTTTTGTAATTGAGTTCATTTGCAGCCATGTTTACATTCCGTGTATTTGAGATATCTTATGGTGTTTCTTTTTCTGTGTGACTTAGTTAACTTAGAATCATCGTACCTGAATCCACTCATTATGCCGCGACGGGCCTCATGACATAGATTTCATTGCTGAGTGATATTCCATTGTACGTACGTACAACAACTTCTTTATCCATTTTTCGCTTTCTGGGATATTTCACTTGTACCGTAAACGAGGTTCTTGTAAGCAGAGCCGTCCAAAATTTATGGGTGGCTGTGTCTTTTTGATTTTAATTTCCCTAAGCTATAGAACCATAAGTTGAAGTGCCGTAGGCTCTGTTGCTTAGTTTTTTAGGTGTTTGAGGAAAACCATACACTTCTCCAGAGTGGCTGTTGGCAATTTACATCCCGCCCATCAGCATAACAAGGCTCCCTGTTCTCCATGGCCTGTCCTGCCTTTCTGGATTTTTCACTTTTTTCAGATGTCCCTTTTGACAGGGGGGCAGTGAGACTTCATTGTAATGCAGATTTCTTTACATGCTTGCTTGTTTGGCCAAAAAGGGCGTATGTGTTTTTTTCCTGAATATATTCAGGAAAAAACGCATACGCCCTTTTTGACCAAGTGCATCATTGTCGACTTTCTGTCTCTTTCCCTATGCTTTAAATGCAATTCCAGTCTGCCCCTGAAATCGTTTTCCTTCAATTCTGCCCCGCTTTCAAGTCCTCTACGCAGCCTTACTTCAATATATTTTTGGACAATAGCTGTCATTTATAATTCTGCAGGTTTGTGAATGACAGTGTGCCTGAGCTCCTTTCTTCTACTCGCTTTCTTGTGAGCTGGCCGCAAACCCTCAGGATTGCTTCATGCCCTAATCTGGTTCCGGCACAGCACGCTGATCCTTTGGTAAATTCCTCTTCCTGGTGGGAAATGAGCGTTATATTTGAACGTGCAGACACCTAGAGCTAGTCTCTCATTGGTTCTCCCTATTCTTGTTTATCTTGTGCAGAAATTGCAAACTGTGCCAAACATGAGGTTAAAGGCACTGACTCTCTAAGTGGGGAGAGTATTAGTAAAGGGTCTTGAATCGTGAACCCGAGTAAAAGGGCTCAAAAACTGAGATGCACTTGAAAACGTTTCCTGGTCACACAGTGCACCATACTGTGGGTTTCCCATGCATGTTTTAGCTGAAGGAAGAATCCCTTAAACCTGGAGAGTTGGGACCCATCGAATGGGTACCATGAAGTATGACTTCAAAGGGCCTGCATTTTCTCAACGAACCTCACCAATGCTATCAGCCTGAAGTGTACAGCCTTATGTCTCACTCAGCTCTGGTGGTAGATGTGGTAAATCCAGGTTGCATCACAAGCCCTGAATGAATGATTTAAGAATTGCTCTCTATTTCACTGTCATTGTGTTATGTTTTTGAAATTGATTTTGATAATGGGATTTATCGGATTTTCACTGCTGCATTTAGGCCACTGTACACACGCTTGATTCTCTTACAGAGACATATAAACCCATGGGTTTGAAGATTCTTACTAGTCATGTGTAATCCTAGGCGTTGAATATGTGGTGTTTAGTCCATTTCGTTGAGCAAGGAGGAGGTCTTGACTATTACATATTTGGCTTATGGAAAGGTATCTGTGCTAATTTCTATCTCTGCTTTTATGCAGCAACCCAACTCACATTTCCCCTTAAGCAAGCATAAGTTGGTTTTCTAAATTTGAGACCCTGTTCTGTTTTGTAATTCAGTTCATGTGTAGCCAAGTTTACATTCCGTGTATTAGTGATATCTTATGATGTTTCATTTTCTGTGTGACTTATTTCACTTAGAATCATCGTACCTGAATCCACTCATTATGCCACGATGGGCCTGATGACATAGATTTCACTGCTGAGTGATATTCTATTGTACGTACGTACCACAACTTCTTTATCTATTTTTCACATTCTGGGATATTTAATTTGTACCGTAGACGAGATCCCTGTAAACCGAGCCGTCTGAAACTTTGGGGTTGCTGTCTGTTTTTGATTATAATTTCCGTGATCTATAAGACCATAAGTTGAAGTGCCGTAGTCTCCGTTGCTTTGTTTCTTAGGTGTTTCAGGAAACACCATACACTTCTCCAGAGTGGCTGTTGGCAATTTACATCCCGCCCATCAGCATAACAAGGCTCCCTGTTCTCCATGGCCTGTGCTGTCTTTCTGGATTTTACACTTTTTTCAGATGGCCCTTTTGACCTGGGGGCAGTGAGACTTCTTTGTAGTGCAGATTTCTTTAACATGCTTGCTTGGTTGGCCAAAAAGCGCGTATGCGTTTTTTCCTGAATATATTCAGGAAAAAACGCATACGCCCTTGTTGGCCAAGTGCATCATTGTCGACATTCTGCCTCTTTTCCTATGCTTTAAATGCAATTCCAGTCTACCCCCTGAAATCGTTTTCCTGCAATTCTGCCCCGCTTTCCAGTCCTCTTCGCAGCCTTCCTTCAATATATTTTTGGACGATAGCTGTCATTTATAACTCTGCAGGTTTGTGAATTACAGTGCCCCTGAGCTCCTTTCTTCAACTCGCTTTCTTGTGAGTTGGCCGCAAACCCGCAGGAATGATTCAGGCCCTAATCTGGTTCCGGCACGGCATGCTGAGCCTTTGGTTAATCCCTCTTCCTGGTGGGAAATGAGCGTTCCATTTGCCCGTGCAGACACCTACAGCTAGTCTCTCATTGGTTCTCCCTATTCCTGTTCATCTTGCGCAGAAATTGCAAACTGTGCCAAACAGGTGGTTAAAGGCACTGACTCTCCAAGTGGGGAGAGTGTTAGTAAAACGTCTGGAATGGTGAACCTGAGTACCACGGGTTAAAACGTTTCCCAATCACACGGTGGACCATACTCTGGGTTTCCCATGCATGTTTTACCTCAAGGAAGAATCCCTTAAACCTGGAGAGTTGGGACATATGGAATGGGTACCATGCAGTATGACTTCAAAGGGTCTGCGTTTGCTCACCGAACCTCACCAATGCTATCAGCCCGAAGTGTCCAGCCTTATGTCTCACCCAGCTCTGGGTGTAGATGTGGTAAATCCAGGTTGCATCACAAGCCCTGAATGAATTATTTAAGAATTGCTCTCTATTTCACTGGCAATGTGTTTTGTTTATGAAATTTATATTGATAATGGGATTTATCGAATTTTCACTGCTGCGTTTAGGCCACTGTACACACGCTTGATTTCCTTATGGAGACATATAAATCCATGGGTTTTAAGATTCTTACTTGTCAGGTATATTCCCAGGCGTTGAATATGGGGTGTTGAGTCCATTTCGTTGAGCAAGGAGTAGGTCTTGTCTATTATATATTTGGCTTATGGAACGGTATCTGTGCTAATTTCAATCTCTGGTTTTATGCAGCTCCCCAACTCACCTTTCCCCTTAAGCAATCATAGGCTGGTTTTCTCAATTTGAGGCCCTGTTCTGTTTGGTAATTCAGGTAATGTGTAGCCAAGTTTACATTCCGTGTATTAATGATATCTTATGGTGTTTCTTTATCTGTGTGACTTATTTCTCGTAGAATCATCGTACCTGAATCCACTCATTATGCCGCTAAGGACCTGATGACGTAGATTTCATTGCTGAGTGATATTCCACTGTACAAGCGTACCACAATTTCTTTATCCATTTTTTGCTTTCTTGGATATTTAACTTGTACCGTAGACGAGGTTCTTGTAAACAGAGCCATCCCAATCATTGGGGTGGCTGTGTGTTTTTTATTTTAATTTCCCTCAGCTATAGGACCATAAGTGGAAGTGCCATAGGCTGTGTTGCTTTGTTTCCTACGTGTTTCAGGAAACAGCATACACTTCTCCAGAGTGGCTGTTGGCAATTTACATCCCGCACATTAGCATAACAAGGCTCCCTGTTCTCCATGACCTGGACTGCCTTTCTGGGTTTTACAATTTTTTCAGATGGCCCTTTTGACCGGGGAGCAGTGAGACTTCATTGTAGTGCAGATTTCCTTTACACGCTTGCTTGGTTGGCCAAAAAGGGCGTATGCGTTTTTTCCTGAATATATTCAGGAAAAAATGCATACGCCCTTTTTGGCCAAGTGCATCATTGTCGACATTCTGCCTCTTTTCCTATGCTTTAAGTGCAATTCCAGTCTACCCCCTGAAATCATTTTCCTGAAATTCTGCCCCGCTTTCAAGTCCTCTTCGAAGACTTACTTCAATACATTTTTGGACGATAGCTGTCATTCATAACTCTGCAGGTTTGTGAATTACAGTACCCCTGAGCTCCTTTCTTCAACTTGCTTTCTTGTGAACTGGCCGCAAAACCGCAGGATTGCTTGAGGCCCTAATCTGTTTCCGGCAGTGCGTGCTGAGCCTTTGGTTAATTCCTCTTCCGGGTGGGAAATGAGCGTTCCATTTGCCCGTGCAGACACCTACAGCTAGTCTCTCATTGGTTCTCCCTATTCCTGTTCATCTAGCGCAGAAATTGCAAACTGTGCCAAACAGGAGGTTAAAGGCACTGACTCTCCAAGTGGGGAGAGTGTTAGTAAAGGTCTGGAATGGTGAACCCGAGTAAAAGGGGACGAAAACTGAGATGCATTTGAAAACGTTTCCTGGTCACATGGTGCACCATACTGTGTGTTTCCCATGCACGTTTTAGATGAAGGAAGAATCCCTTAAAACTGGAGAGTTGGGAGCCATGGAATGGGTACCATGCAGTATGACTTCAAAGGGTCTGCATTTGCTCATCGAACCTCACCAATGCTATCAGCCTGAAGTGTCCAACCTTATGTCTCACTCAGCTCTGGGTGTAGATGTGGTTAATGCAGGTTGCATCACATGCCCTGAATGAATTATTTAAGAATTGCTCTCTATTTCACTGTCATTGTGTTTTGTTTTTGTAATTCATTTTGATAATGGGATTTATCAGATTTTCTCTGCTGAGTTCATGCAGCTGTACACATGCTTGATTGTCTTACGGAGACATAAATCCATGGGTTTGAAGATTCTTACTAGTCAGGTGTATTCCTAGGCGTTGAATATGAGGTGTTTAGTCCATTTCGTTGAGCAAGGGGTAGGTCTTGACTATTACATATTTGGCTTATGGAAAGGTATCCGTGCTAATTTCTATCTCTGCTTTTATGCAGCACCCTAACTCACTTTTCCCCTTAAGCAAGCATAAGTTGGTTTTCTAAATTTGAGACCCTGTTCTGTTTTGTAATTCAGTTCATGTGTAGCCAAGTTTACATTCCGTGTATTAGTAATATCTTATGATGTTTCTTTTTCTGTGTGACTTATTTCTCGTAGAATCATCGTACCTGAATGCACTCATTATGCCGCTATGGGCCTGATGACGTAGATTTCATTGCTGAGTGATATTCCATTGTACGTACGTACCACACTTCTTTATCCATTTTTCGCTTTCTGAGATATTTAACTTGTACCGTAGACGAGGTTCTTGTAAACAGAGCCGTCCCAAACTTTGGGGTGGCTGTGTGTTTTTGATTTTAATTTCCCTAAGCTATAGGACCATAAGTGGTAATGCCGTAGGCTCTGTTGCTTTGTTTTTTAGGTTTTTGAGGAAACACCATACACTTCTCCAGAGTGGCTGTTGGCAATTTACATCCCGCCCATCAGCATAACAAGGCTCCCTGTTCTCCATGGCCTGTGCTGCCTTTCTTGATTTTACACTTTTTTCAGATGGCCCTTTTGACCGGGGGGCAGTGAGACTTCATTGTAGTGCAGATTTCTTTAACATGCTTGCTTGGTTGGCCAAAAAGTGCGTATGCCTTTTTTCCTGAATATATTCACGAAAAAAGGCATACGCCCTTTTTGGCCAAGTGCATCATTGTCCACGTTCTGCGTCTTTTCCTATGCTTTAAATGCAATTCCAGTCTGCCCCCTGAAATCGTTTTCTTGCAATTCTGCCCCGCTTTCAAGTCCTCTTCGCAGCCTTCCTTCAATATATTTTTGGGTGATAGCTGTCATTTATAACTCTGCAGGTTTGTGAATTACAGTGTCCCTGAGCTCCTTTCTTAAACTCACTTTCTTGTGAGCTGGCCGCAAACCCGCAGGATTGCTTCAGGCCCTAATCTGGTTCCGGCACGGCATGCTGAGCCTTTGGTTAATTCCTCTTCCTGGTGGGAAATGAGCGTTAAATTTGCCCTTGCAGACACCTTCACATAAGTCGTCATGGTGCCCCTTTGCCCCGGTCATCTCTATGGAGTTAGGAGTTGGAGGGCCTCCTCACTCAAGGTCAGTGTGCCCATGGAGCCAACCCTGCAACTTCAGGGCATGGTTGGGGGTTAGGATCACCACGTGGGGTCCTTTTCACTTAGGAGGGAGGTGGCCTTTTGGGCTGCTGATTTCCAGGTTTTCAGATACTGCCAGTATCTTGGCCAGATGTGGCGGTGGGCCAAGCCCCTTGGTGACCGTAGTTTATCCTACCTGGATCGCATTCTTGCATTGTTCCATTTCAAGTGGTCCCAGGTTTTGCACTAATACTCCAATGGCGATTCACCGTTCACCAGGAATGTAAAGGTCAAAGGGTTTAGCTAAATTAGGGAGTTCCAGGGCAAGGGTCTGAATTGACTGCTCTTTCCATTCTTGAAAGGCCACTTCTGCATTCTATTCAAAAGGATCATCATCTTTTCCTTTCAGTGTTTCATATAGAGGCCCAGCTAGTAGACTGTAATTAGGGATCCAGAAGCAGCAAACCCTGGCCTCCCCAGGAACCCCTAAGCTGTCTTCTAGTTTCAGAAATGGGTAAGGCTGTAAATTGTTTCTTCCCTTTCCTGGGATGGGCTTCTCCGACCTTCTGTGAGAATGAAGCCCAGGTAGGTCACCGTAGTCTGTGATATTTGAGCTTTTTCTTGGACAACATGTATCCTTCATTGGCTTGGTAGTTCAGAGGTCTCCTTAGTAGGGCTGGCGATCAGAATGTCGTCTGCATATTGAAGGAGTGTTTCCTTTTCCAGAGGTAGAACTTTTAGTTCTTTAGCTGAGCTTTCCCCAAAGATGGTGTGGGAATTTTTGAACCCTTGGGGCAACACGGCCCGGAAGTATTGTTTTAGTTGTATGTTGAGTCCTGCCACTCACAAGCCAAAATTTCTTGTGACTCTGGGACTAATAGAATACAAAAGAAGGCATCATTGAAGACTAATACAGAATACCATGTCCTGGTGGTTGGTAGAATGACCAGCAGGGTGTAGGATTTAGGAACTACTGGAGGTATATCCTCGGTGGCTTCACTGACTGTCCTGACATCCTTTACCAGGACTCCAGCAGCCCATGGGGCTCTCGAGGTCAGGCCAATCCCAGGATATGGAGCTCACCTGGGCAGGTACCCCACCCCCACCTCAGCCCACGGGGCTCTCGTGTTCAGGCCCCTCCCAGGATATGGGGTTCCCTGGGCAGGTTCCCCTGCAGCCCATGGGGCTCTCGTGGTCAGGCCCCTCCCAGGATACAGGGCTACCCTTGCAGGTACCATGGCAGGGCTGGGAACACAGGAACCGTGCATATCGCCCTCACTGCAGATGAGTGCAGCTCACCTGTCACTCAGATCTGACACAGAGCACCTCAGAGCAGGACTTGAACTAACAAACAGCAGCTCCGACAGGTCTGTGACCCTGGGCATCACTCTGTGTGGCCTCCCTCCACCTGGTCTTCCAGAGACTTCCACTGCACCCGGGGCACCAGGCCTCTGTCTCCACCCACCAGCCACCCCTCCTCTCCCTGACTCCTGGGTCCCTCTCATTAGGAGAGGGTTTTCTTGAAGTTGTCTCCCACTCATGGGCCAGATAATATAATTAGAAAACAAGCCAGAGCTGCAGCCCCTTGTCTATAATGACTCTCAGGAGGCCACACCTGTTCCTTGGACCCGGCCGATTCAGCAAGTTCCAGTTTCTGCAACTGTGAGCCCCTGAGGGGTGATTATTGGCTGGCCTGGGAAGCCCGACCGTGCCGGCCAGACCTCCCCAGGTGTGCCTGGGTTCAGATCAATATAAACACCGCTCCAGGCAGCAAGAGCCCCTGCAGCTGTGCCTGACGCCATTTTCTCTGCCCTGTCAGCAGTCTCGGGGCTGGACTGGTGGGAGGGAGTGAGAGGCCACGGCTTTGTGGGTGGCCCAGTGTGAGTGGGGCTCTGCTGGACTTTCTGCAGCAGTTGCCAAGATGCCACCTGCTAAAGAAGAGGATGTGTCACCCATACCTGCCGCTGGAATTTCTCCCTGGGCAGAGGTCAGTGAGGAAGAAAGCAGTGGGGGCCGGGACAGCAGGGGTATCTCAGGCAGGGAAATGGAAAGCTTCCAGAAGAGCACCCAGGGCCAGGACCAACCTGGCTGGCCTGCAGGCACCAAGTCGGCTGGCATGCTGTCGCTCATGTGGCTCCATGGCCCTTCCTCTAGGCTTTCAAGTCCTTGTACATATTCAGGTGTTTTACCTGGGAAGGGTGGGAACATTTCAGCAGCAACTGGCCTGGGGCTCAGCCCACGTTTACTCACAGATGCCTCGGCACGGTCCCCCAGCTTTGCAATGAGGACGCTTGTTGCGTGGGGCCTGCTGGCTGAATGGGAGATGATTCCCCACCACTGACCAACTTCAGAATTGTTTACAACTGGAGCAAGTGCCCTGATACGGTTTTCCTCTGTGTAACTGGTGGGTTCTGTTTTTTTTTCTTTTTTTCGTTTTTGGTTCAAGGTAGATTTTATTCCTCTTTTATGTATTTACAGATATAAGCATGGAAATAAGTTATTCATATAAATACATGTATGTGAAGGGAAGAATATTTTTTCTGTTTTACTTTTTGTAATTTGAATTTTATTTTATTTTTTTATACAGCAGGTTCTTTTTGGTTTTCTATTTTATACATATAAATGTATACATGCCAATCCCAATCTCTCAACTCCTCTCACCACCACCCCCCAACAGCTTTCCCCCCTTGGTGTCCATACGTTTGTTGTCTACATCTGTTGCTCTATTTCTGCCTTGCAAAACGGTTCATCTGTACAATTTGTCTAGGTTCCACATATATGCATTAATAGACAAGATTTGTTTTTCTCTTTCTGACTTACTTCACTCTGTATGACAGTCTCTAGATCCATCAACGTCTCTACAAATGACCCAATTTCATTCCTTTTTATGGCTTAGTAATATTCCATTTTATATATGTACCACATCTTTATGCATTCGTCTGTCTGTGGGCATTTAGGTTGCTTCCATTACCTGGATATTGTAAATAGTGATGCAATGAACATTGCGGTGAATGTCTCTTTTTGATTTATGGTTTTGTCTGGGTATATGCCCAGTAGTGGGATTGCTGTATCATATGGTAATTCTATTCTTAGTTTTATAAGAAACTCCATAATGTTCTCCACAGTGACTGTATCAATTTACATTCCCAACAATAGTGGAAGAGGGTTCCTTATCTCCACACCCTTTCCAGCATTTGTTGTTTGTAGATTTTCTGATGATGCCCATTCTAACAGGTGTGAGGTGATACACCATGGATGAGTCTATTTCGTTGAGCAAAGAGTAGGTCTTGTCTAGTACATATTTGGCTTATGGAACGGTATGTGTGCTAATTTCAATCTCTGGTTTTATACAGCACCCCAACTCAACTTTCCCCTTAAGCAAGCATAAGTTTTTATCTAAATGTGAGACTCTGTTCGGTTTTGGAATTCAGTTTATGTGTAGCCAAGTTTACACTCTCTCTATTAGTGATATCTTATGATAATTATCTTTCTCTGTGTGACCTATTTCTCTTAGAATCATCATACTTAAATCCACTCAATTTGCTGCTACAGGCCTGATGACATTGATTTCATTGCTGAGTGATATTCCGTTGTACGTAAGTAGCACAACTCCTTTATCCATTTTTTTCTTTCTGGGATATTTAATTTGTACTGGACTCAAGGTTCTTGTAAACACAGCAGCCCTAAATTTTGTGTTGGCTGTGTCTTGTTGATTTTAATTTTCCTAAGCTATAGGGCCAAAAGTGGAAGTGCCCTAGGCTATGTAGCTTTGTTTTTCAGATGTTTCAGGATACACCATAAACATCTCCAGAGTGTCTGTTGGCAATTTACATCCCGCCCGTCAGCATAACAAGGCTCCCTGTTCTCCATGGCCTGTCCTGTGTTTCTGGTTTTTACACTTTTTTCAGATGGCCCTTTTGACGAATGGGAAATGAGACTTCATTGTAGTGCGGATTTCCATTTCTCGAGTGCTTGGTGGGCCAAAAAGGGCATATGTGTTTTTTCCTGAATATATTCAGGAAAAAATGTTTACGCACTTTTGTCCAAGTGCATCACTGTCAAAGATCTGCCGCTTTTCACATGCTTTAAATGCAATTCCAATCTACCTCCTGAAATATGATTCCTGCAATTCTTCCTCGTTTTCGAGTCCTCTTTGCAGACTTACTTCAATATATTTTTGCCAATAGCTGTCATTTATAACTCTGCAGGTTTGTGAATTACAGTGCCCGTGATTTCCTTTCTTAACTCGTTTCCTTGAAAACTGGCCACAGAACCGCAGGTTTGCTTCAGGCCGTAATCAGTGTCCGGCACGGCACTCTGAGACTTTGGTTCATTCCACTTCCTGGTGGGAAATTAGAGTTAAATGTGCCCCTCCAGACACCTGCCTCACTCCTAGACCCTTGGTGATGTGTGTCCTCTGGTTGGAGGCCACATGTGCTGGGTTCCTCACCTTTGGCTGATGTGGCCCCACTGGTGTGAGGACACTCCTGCCTGGTTCCCATCCCCTTGGTGATGTGGGCCCTCCGGTGAGAGTCTGATCCTTGTTGGGTTCCTCACACTTCTGTGAGGTGGGCCCTCTGCTGTGAGGTCACTCCTGCCTGGCTGGCACACCCCGCCTTGGTGACGTCGGCCCTCTGGTGGGATTTGGTGCCTGCTGGGTGTCTCCTCCCCTCGGTAATGAGGGCCCTCTGGCGTCAGGCCCTAACTCCTGGGCTCCCAATATTTTCTGATATGTGCCCTGTGGTTCGAGTACACTCCTGCCAGGTTCCCAACCAGATGGGAATGTGGGCCTTCTGCTCTGAGGTCTCAACCTTGGGTTGCTCAGTTTCATGATGAGGGCCCTCTGCTGTGAGTTCTCTCCGGCCTGGATCCCATAGCCTCGCTGTTCCTGGCCACCTGCTGGGAGGTTACAGCTGCGGGATTCCTCACCTTTTTTCTTCTATGGGCCTCTGTTTTGAGACTCCTCCTGCCTGCCTCACTCCCAGCCCCTTGGTGATGTGTGTCCTCTGGTTTGAGGCCACGTATGCTGGGTCCCTCGCCTTTCGATGATGTGGCCCCACTAGTGTGAGGACACTCCTGCCTGGTTCCTATCCCCTTGATGATGTGGGCCCTCTGGTGAGAGTCTGATCCTGGCTGGGTTCCTCACCCTTCTGTGAGGTGGGCCCTCTGCTGTGAGGTCACTCCTGCCTGGCTGGCACACCCCGCATTGGCGACGTCGGCCTTCTGGTAGCAGTTGGAGCTTGCTGGGAGCCTCTTCTCCTCAGTGATGAGGGCCCTCTGGCGTCCGGCCCTAACTGCTGGGCTCCCCACATTTTCTGATGTGTGCCCACTGGTGCGATGACACTCCTGCTTGGTTCCCTTCCCCATGGGGATGTGGGCCTTGTGCTCTGAGGTTACAACGGCTGGGTTGCTTACAGTATCACGATGAGGGCCCTCTGTTGTGAGTTCATCACTGCCTGGATCCCATAGCCTCGGTGCTCTGGGCCGCCAGCTGGGATGTTCCAACTGCTGGATTCTTCACCTTTTTTATACAATGGGCCATGTGTTTTGAGGTTAATCCTGCCTGCCTCGCTCCGAGACCCATGGTGATGTGGGTCCTCTGGTTTGAGGCCACATGTGCTGGGTACCTCAACTTTCGATGATGTGGCCCCACGGGTGTGAGGACACTCCTGCCTGGTTCCCAGCCCCTTGCTTATGTGGGCACTCTGGTGAGAGTCTGATCCTGACTGGGTTCCTTACCCTTCTGTGAGGTGGGCCCTCTGATGTGAGGTCACTCCTGCCTGATGGCTCATGACGCCTTGGCGACGTAGGCCCTCTGTTGGCCACTGAAGCATGCTGGGAGCCTCCTACCCTCTTTAATGAGGGCCCTGGAAGAAACGCATATGCCCTTTTTGACCAAGTGCATCATTGTCGAGGTTCTGCCTCTTCTCCTATACTTTCAGAGGACTTCCCGTCTACCTCCTGAAATCTTATTCCTGGAATTCTGCCCCGCGTTCAAGTCCTCTTTGCAGCCTTACTTCAATATATTTTTGGACGATAGCTGTCATTTATAACTCTGCAGGTTTGTGAATTACAGTGTCCCTGAGCTCCTTTCTTCTACTCGCTTTCTTGTGAGCTGGCCGCAAAACCGCAGGATTGCTTCAGGCCCTAATCTGGTTCCGGCACGGCATGCTGAGCCTTTGGCTAATTCCTCTTCCTGGTGGGAAATGAGCGTTAAATTTGTTCGTGCAGACACCTACAGCTAATCTCTCATTGGTTCTCCCTATTCCTGTTCATCTTGCGCAGAAATTCCAAACTGTGCCAAACAGGAGGTTAAAGGCACTGACTCTCCAAGTGGGGAGAGTGTTAGTAAAGCGTCTGGAATGGTAAAACCGAGTACGAGGGGACGAAAACTGAGATGCATTTAAAAAGGTTTCCCGGTCACACGGTGGACCATATTCTGGGTTGCCAATGCATGTTTTAGCTAAAGGAAGAATCCCTTAAACCTGGAGAGTTGGGACCCATGGAATGGGTACCATGCAGTATGACTTCAAAGGGTTGCCTTGGCTCACCGAACGTCACCAATGCTATCAGCCTGAAGTGTCCAGCCTTATGTCTCACTCAGCTCTGGGTGTAGATGTGGTAAATCCACGTTGCATCACAAGCCCTGAATGAATTATTTAAGAATTGCTCTCTATTTCACTGTCATTGTGTTTTGTTTT
This sequence comes from Delphinapterus leucas, assembly GCF_059928025.1. Classification (NCBI taxonomy): domain Eukaryota; kingdom Metazoa; phylum Chordata; class Mammalia; order Artiodactyla; family Monodontidae; genus Delphinapterus; species Delphinapterus leucas. Next base: position 7,098,696 of record NW_028322240.1, on the reverse strand, counting down.
TGTAATTTATTTTTATAATGGGATTTATCGGATTTTCACTGCTGCGTTTATGCCGCTGTACACATGCTTGATTCTCTTATGGAGACATATAAATCCATGGGTTTTCAGATTCTTACTAGTCAGGTATATTCCTAGGCATTGAATATGGGGTGTTGAGTCCATTTCGTGGAGCAAGGAGTAGGTCCTGACTATTACATACTTGCTTATGGAAAGGTATCTGTGCTAATTTCAATCTCTGGTTTTATGCAGCACCACAACTCACCTTTCCCCATAAGCAAGCATAAGTTGGTTTTCTAAATTTGAGACCCTTTTCTGTTTTGTAATTGAGTTCATTTGCAGCCATGTTTACATTCCGTGTATTTGAGATATCTTATGGTGTTTCTTTTTCTGTGTGACTTAGTTAACTTAGAATCATCGTACCTGAATCCACTCATTATGCCGCGACGGGCCTCATGACATAGATTTCATTGCTGAGTGATATTCCATTGTACGTACGTACAACAACTTCTTTATCCATTTTTCGCTTTCTGGGATATTTCACTTGTACCGTAAACGAGGTTCTTGTAAGCAGAGCCGTCCAAAATTTATGGGTGGCTGTGTCTTTTTGATTTTAATTTCCCTAAGCTATAGAACCATAAGTTGAAGTGCTGTAGGCTCCGTTGCTTAGTTTTTTAGGTGTTTGAGGAAACACCATACACTTCTCCAGAGTGGCTGTTGGCAATTTACATCCCGCCCATCAGCATAACAAGGCTCCCTGTTCTCCATGGCCTGTCCTGCCTTTCTGGATTTTTCACTTTTTTCAGATGTCCCTTTTGACAGGGGGGCAGTGAGACTTCATTGTAATGCAGATTTCTTTACATGCTTGCTTGTTTGGCCAAAAAGGGCGTATGTGTTTTTTTCCTGAATATATTCAGGAAAAAACGCATACGCCCTTTTTGACCAAGTGCATCATTGTCGACTTTCTGTCTCTTTCCCTATGCTTTAAATGCAATTCCAGTCTGCCCCTGAAATCGTTTTCCTTCAATTCTGCCCCGCTTTCAAGTCCTCTACGCAGCCTTACTTCAATATATTTTTGGACAATAGCTGTCATTTATAATTCTGCAGGTTTGTGAATGACAGTGTGCCTGAGCTCCTTTCTTCTACTCGCTTTCTTGTGAGCTGGCCGCAAACCCTCAGGATTGCTTCATGCCCTAATCTGGTTCCGGCACAGCACGCTGATCCTTTGGTAAATTCCTCTTCCTGGTGGGAAATGAGCGTTATATTTGAACGTGCAGACACCTAGAGCTAGTCTCTCATTGGTTCTCCCTATTCTTGTTTATCTTGTGCAGAAATTGCAAACTGTGCCAAACATGAGGTTAAAGGCACTGACTCTCTAAGTGGGGAGAGTATTAGTAAAGGGTCTTGAATCGTGAACCCGAGTAAAAGGGCTCAAAAACTGAGATGCATTTGAAAACGTTTCCTGGTCACACAGTGCACCATACTGTGGGTTTCCCATGCATGTTTTAGCTGAAGGAAGAATCCCTTAAACCTGGAGAGTTGGGACCCATCGAATGGGTACCATGAAGTATGACTTCAAAGGGCCTGCATTTTCTCAACGAACCTCACCAATGCTATCAGCCTGAAGTGTACAGCCTTATGTCTCACTCAGCTCTGGTTGTAGATGTGGTAAATCCAGGTTGCATCACAAGCCCTGAATGAATGATTTAAGAATTGCTCTCTATTTCACTGTCATTGTGTTATGTTTTTGAAATTGATTTTGATAATGGGATTTATCGGATTTTCACTGCTGCATTTAGGCCACTGTACACACGCTTGATTCTCTTACAGAGACATATAAACCCATGGGTTTGAAGATTCTTACTAGTCATGTGTAATCCTAGGCGTTGAATATGTGGTGTTTAGTCCATTTCGTTGAGCAAGGAGGAGGTCTTGACTATTACATATTTGGCTTATGGAAAGGTATCTGTGCTAATTTCTATCTCTGCTTTTATGCAGCAACCCAACTCACATTTCCCCTTAAGCAAGCATAAGTTGGTTTTCTAAATTTGAGACCCTGTTCTGTTTTGTAATTCAGTTCATGTGTAGCCAAGTTTACATTCCGTGTATTAGTGATATCTTATGATGTTTCATTTTCTGTGTGACTTATTTCACTTAGAATCATCGTACCTGAATCCACTCATTATGCCACGATGGGCCTGATGACATAGATTTCACTGCTGAGTGATATTCTATTGTACGTACGTACCACAACTTCTTTATCTATTTTTCACATTCTGGGATATTTAATTTGTACCGTAGACGAGATCCCTGTAAACCGAGCCGTCTGAAACTTTGGGGTTGCTGTCTGTTTTTGATTATAATTTCCGTGATCTATAAGACCATAAGTTGAAGTGCCGTAGTCTCCGTTGCTTTGTTTCTTAGGTGTTTCAGGAAACACCATACACTTCTCCAGAGTGGCTGTTGGCAATTTACATCCCGCCCATCAGCATAACAAGGCTCCCTGTTCTCCATGGCCTGTGCTGTCTTTCTGGATTTTACACTTTTTTCAGATGGCCCTTTTGACCTGGGGGCAGTGAGACTTCTTTGTAGTGCAGATTTCTTTAACATGCTTGCTTGGTTGGCCAAAAAGCGCGTATGCGTTTTTTCCTGAATATATTCAGGAAAAAACGCATACGCCCTTGTTGGCCAAGTGCATCATTGTCGACATTCTGCCTCTTTTCCTATGCTTTAAATGCAATTCCAGTCTACCCCCTGAAATCGTTTTCCTGCAATTCTGCCCCGCTTTCCAGTCCTCTTCGCAGCCTTCCTTCAATATATTTTTGGACGATAGCTGTCATTTATAACTCTGCAGGTTTGTGAATTACAGTGCCCCTGAGCTCCTTTCTTCAACTCGCTTTCTTGTGAGTTGGCCGCAAACCCGCAGGAATGATTCAGGCCCTAATCTGGTTCCGGCACGGCATGCTGAGCCTTTGGTTAATCCCTCTTCCTGGTGGGAAATGAGCGTTCCATTTGCCCGTGCAGACACCTACAGCTAGTCTCTCATTGGTTCTCCCTATTCCTGTTCATCTTGCGCAGAAATTGCAAACTGTGCCAAACAGGTGGTTAAAGGCACTGACTCTCCAAGTGGGGAGAGTGTTAGTAAAACGTCTGGAATGGTGAACCTGAGTACCACGGGTTAAAACGTTTCCCAATCACACGGTGGACCATACTCTGGGTTTCCCATGCATGTTTTACCTCAAGGAAGAATCCCTTAAACCTGGAGAGTTGGGACATATGGAATGGGTACCATGCAGTATGACTTCAAAGGGTCTGCGTTTGCTCACCGAACCTCACCAATGCTATCAGCCCGAAGTGTCCAGCCTTATGTCTCACCCAGCTCTGGGTGTAGATGTGGTAAATCCAGGTTGCATCACAAGCCCTGAATGAATTATTTAAGAATTGCTCTCTATTTCACTGGCAATGTGTTTTGTTTATGAAATTTATATTGATAATGGGATTTATCGAATTTTCACTGCTGCGTTTAGGCCACTGTACACACGCTTGATTTCCTTATGGAGACATATAAATCCATGGGTTTTAAGATTCTTACTTGTCAGGTATATTCCCAGGCGTTGAATATGGGGTGTTGAGTCCATTTCGTTGAGCAAGGAGTAGGTCTTGTCTATTATATATTTGGCTTATGGAACGGTATCTGTGCTAATTTCAATCTCTGGTTTTATGCAGCTCCCCAACTCACCTTTCCCCTTAAGCAATCATAGGCTGGTTTTCTCAATTTGAGGCCCTGTTCTGTTTGGTAATTCAGGTAATGTGTAGCCAAGTTTACATTCCGTGTATTAATGATATCTTATGGTGTTTCTTTATCTGTGTGACTTATTTCTCGTAGAATCATCGTACCTGAATCCACTCATTATGCCGCTAAGGACCTGATGACGTAGATTTCATTGCTGAGTGATATTCCACTGTACAAGCGTACCACAATTTCTTTATCCATTTTTTGCTTTCTTGGATATTTAACTTGTACCGTAGACGAGGTTCTTGTAAACAGAGCCATCCCAATCATTGGGGTGGCTGTGTGTTTTTTATTTTAATTTCCCTAAGCTATAGGACCATAAGTGGAAGTGCCATAGGCTGTGTTGCTTTGTTTCCTACGTGTTTCAGGAAACAGCATACACTTCTCCAGAGTGGCTGTTGGCAATTTACATCCCGCACATTAGCATAACAAGGCTCCCTGTTCTCCATGACCTGGACTGCCTTTCTGGGTTTTACAATTTTTTCAGATGGCCCTTTTGACCGGGGAGCAGTGAGACTTCATTGTAGTGCAGATTTCCTTTACACGCTTGCTTGGTTGGCCAAAAAGGGCGTATGCGTTTTTTCCTGAATATATTCAGGAAAAAACGCATACGCCCTTTTTGGCCAAGTGCATCATTGTCGACATTCTGCCTCTTTTCCTATGCTTTAAGTGCAATTCCAGTCTACCCCCTGAAATCATTTTCCTGAAATTCTGCCCCGCTTTCAAGTCCTCTTCGAAGACTTACTTCAATACATTTTTGGACGATAGCTGTCATTCATAACTCTGCAGGTTTGTGAATTACAGTACCCCTGAGCTCCTTTCTTCAACTTGCTTTCTTGTGAACTGGCCGCAAAACCGCAGGATTGCTTGAGGCCCTAATCTGTTTCCGGCAGTGCGTGCTGAGCCTTTGGTTAATTCCTCTTCCGGGTGGGAAATGAGCGTTCCATTTGCCCGTGCAGACACCTACAGCTAGTCTCTCATTGGTTCTCCCTATTCCTGTTCATCTAGCGCAGAAATTGCAAACTGTGCCAAACAGGAGGTTAAAGGCACTGACTCTCCAAGTGGGGAGAGTGTTAGTAAAGGTCTGGAATGGTGAACCCGAGTAAAAGGGGACGAAAACTGAGATGCATTTGAAAACGTTTCCTGGTCACATGGTGCACCATACTGTGTGTTTCCCATGCACGTTTTAGATGAAGGAAGAATCCCTTAAAACTGGAGAGTTGGGAGCCATGGAATGGGTACCATGCAGTATGACTTCAAAGGGTCTGCATTTGCTCATCGAACCTCACCAATGCTATCAGCCTGAAGTGTCCAACCTTATGTCTCACTCAGCTCTGGGTGTAGATGTGGTTAATGCAGGTTGCATCACATGCCCTGAATGAATTATTTAAGAATTGCTCTCTATTTCACTGTCATTGTGTTTTGTTTTTGTAATTCATTTTGATAATGGGATTTATCAGATTTTCTCTGCTGAGTTCATGCAGCTGTACACATGCTTGATTGTCTTACGGAGACATAAATCCATGGGTTTGAAGATTCTTACTAGTCAGGTGTATTCCTAGGCGTTGAATATGAGGTGTTTAGTCCATTTCGTTGAGCAAGGGGTAGGTCTTGACTATTACATATTTGGCTTATGGAAAGGTATCCGTGCTAATTTCTATCTCTGCTTTTATGCAGCACCCTAACTCACTTTTCCCCTTAAGCAAGCATAAGTTGGTTTTCTAAATTTGAGACCCTGTTCTGTTTTGTAATTCAGTTCATGTGTAGCCAAGTTTACATTCCGTGTATTAGTAATATCTTATGATGTTTCTTTTTCTGTGTGACTTATTTCTCGTAGAATCATCGTACCTGAATGCACTCATTATGCCGCTACGGGCCTGATGACGTAGATTTCATTGCTGAGTGATATTCCATTGTACGTACGTACCACACTTCTTTATCCATTTTTCGCTTTCTGAGATATTTAACTTGTACCGTAGACGAGGTTCTTGTAAACAGAGCCGTCCCAAACTTTGGGGTGGCTGTGTGTTTTTGATTTTAATTTCCCTAAGCTATAGGACCATAAGTGGTAATGCCGTAGGCTCTGTTGCTTTGTTTTTTAGGTTTTTGAGGAAACACCATACACTTCTCCAGAGTGGCTGTTGGCAATTTACATCCCGCCCATCAGCATAACAAGGCTCCCTGTTCTCCATGGCCTGTGCTGCCTTTCTTGATTTTACACTTTTTTCAGATGGCCCTTTTGACCGGGGGGCAGTGAGACTTCATTGTAGTGCAGATTTCTTTAACATGCTTGCTTGGTTGGCCAAAAAGTGCGTATGCCTTTTTTCCTGAATATATTCACGAAAAAAGGCATACGCCCTTTTTGGCCAAGTGCATCATTGTCCACGTTCTGCGTCTTTTCCTATGCTTTAAATGCAATTCCAGTCTGCCCCCTGAAATCGTTTTCTTGCAATTCTGCCCCGCTTTCAAGTCCTCTTCGCAGCCTTCCTTCAATATATTTTTGGGTGATAGCTGTCATTTATAACTCTGCAGGTTTGTGAATTACAGTGTCCCTGAGCTCCTTTCTTAAACTCACTTTCTTGTGAGCTGGCCGCAAACCCGCAGGATTGCTTCAGGCCCTAATCTGGTTCCGGCACGGCATGCTGAGCCTTTGGTTAATTCCTCTTCCTGGTGGGAAATGAGCGTTAAATTTGCCCTTGCAGACACCTTCACATAAGTCGTCATGGTGCCCCTTTGCCCCGGTCATCTCTATGGAGTTAGGAGTTGGAGGGCCTCCTCACTCAAGGTCAGTGTGCCCATGGAGCCAACCCTGCAACTTCAGGGCATGGTTGGGTGTTAGGATCACCACGTGGGGTCCTTTTCACTTAGGAGGGAGGTGGCCTTTTGGGCTGCTGATTTCCAGGTTTTCAGATACTGCCAGTATCTTGGCCAGATGTGGCGGTGGGCCAAGCCCCTTGGTGACCGTAGTTTATCCTACCTGGATCGCATTCTTGCATTGTTCCATTTCAAGTGGTCCCAGGTTTTGCACTAATACTCCAATGGCGATTCACCGTTCACCAGGAATGTAAAGGTCAAAGGGTTTAGCTAAATTAGGGAGTTCCAGGGCAAGGGTCTGAATTGACTGCTCTTTCCATTCTTGAAAGGCCACTTCTGCATTCTATTCAAAAGGATCATCATCTTTTCCTTTCAGTGTTTCATATAGAGGCCCAGCTAGTAGACTGTAATTAGGGATCCAGAAGCAGCAAACCCTGGCCTCCCCAGGAACCCCTAAGCTGTCTTCTAGTTTCAGAAATGGGTAAGGCTGTAAATTGTTTCTTCCCTTTCCTGGGATGGGCTTCTCCGACCTTCTGTGAGAATGAAGCCCAGGTAGGTCACCGTAGTCTGTGATATTTGAGCTTTTTCTTGGACAACATGTATCCTTCATTGGCTTGGTAGTTCAGAGGTCTCCTTAGTAGGGCTGGCGATCAGAATGTCGTCTGCATATTGAAGGAGTGTTTCCTTTTCCAGAGGTAGAACTTTTAGTTCTTTAGCTGAGCTTTCCCCAAAGATGGTGTGGGAATTTTTGAACCCTTGGGGCAACACGGCCCGGAAGTATTGTTTTAGTTGTATGTTGAGTCCTGCCACTCACAAGCCAAAATTTCTTGTGACTCTGGGACTAATAGAATACAAAAGAAGGCATCATTGAAGACTAATACAGAATACCATGTCCTGGTGGTTGGTAGAATGACCAGCAGGGTGTAGGATTTAGGAACTACTGGAGGTATATCCTCGGTGGCTTCACTGACTGTCCTGACATCCTTTACCAGGACTCCAGCAGCCCATGGGGCTCTCGAGGTCAGGCCAATCCCAGGATATGGAGCTCACCTGGGCAGGTACCCCACCCCCACCTCAGCCCACGGGGCTCTCGTGTTCAGGCCCCTCCCAGGATATGGGGTTCCCTGGGCAGGTTCCCCTGCAGCCCATGGGGCTCTCGTGGTCAGGCCCCTCCCAGGATACAGAGCTACCCTTGCAGGTACCATGGCAGGGCTGGGAACACAGGAACCGTGCATATCGCCCTCACTGCAGATGAGTGCAGCTCACCTGTCACTCAGATCTGACACAGAGCACCTCAGAGCAGGACTTGAACTAACAAACAGCAGCTCCGACAGGTCTGTGACCCTGGGCATCACTCTGTGTGGCCTCCCTCCACCTGGTCTTCCAGAGACTTCCACTGCACCCGGGGCACCAGGCCTCTGTCTCCACCCACCAGCCACCCCTCCTCTCCCTGACTCCTGGGTCCCTCTCATTAGGAGAGGGTTTTCTTGAAGTTGTCTCCCACTCATGGGCCAGATAATATAATTAGAAAACAAGCCAGAGCTGCAGCCCCTTGTCTATAATGACTCTCAGGAGGCCACACCTGTTCCTTGGACCCGGCCGATTCAGCAAGTTCCAGTTTCTGCAACTGTGAGCCCCTGAGGGGTGATTATTGGCTGGCCTGGGAAGCCCGACCGTGCCGGCCAGACCTCCCCAGGTGTGCCTGGGTTCAGATCAATATAAACACCGCTCCAGGCAGCAAGAGCCCCTGCAGCTGTGCCTGACGCCATTTTCTCTGCCCTGTCAGCAGTCTCGGGGCTGGACTGGTGGGAGGGAGTGAGAGGCCACGGCTTTGTGGGTGGCCCAGTGTGAGTGGGGCTCTGCTGGACTTTCTGCAGCAGTTGCCAAGATGCCACCTGCTAAAGAAGAGGATGTGTCACCCATACCTGCCGCTGGAATTTCTCCCTGGGCAGAGGTCAGTGAGGAAGAAAGCAGTGGGGGCCGGGACAGCAGGGGTATCTCAGGCAGGGAAATGGAAAGCTTCCAGAAGAGCACCCAGGGCCAGGACCAACCTGGCTGGCCTGCAGGCACCAAGTCGGCTGGCATGCTGTCGCTCATGTGGCTCCATGGCCCTTCCTCTAGGCTTTCAAGTCCTTGTACATATTCAGGTGTTTTACCTGGGAAGGGTGGGAACATTTCAGCAGCAACTGGCCTGGGGCTCAGCCCACGTTTACTCACAGATGCCTCGGCACGGTCCCCCAGCTTTGCAATGAGGACGCTTGTTGCGTGGGGCCTGCTGGCTGAATGGGAGATGATTCCCCACCACTGACCAACTTCAGAATTGTTTACAACTGGAGCAAGTGCCCTGATACGGTTTTCCTCTGTGTAACTGGTGGGTTCTGTTTTTTTTTCTTTTTTTCGTTTTTGGTTCAAGGTAGATTTTATTCCTCTTTTATGTATTTACAGATATAAGCATGGAAATAAGTTATTCATATAAATACATGTATGTGAAGGGAAGAATATTTTTTCTGTTTTACTTTTTGTAATTTGAATTTTATTTTATTTTTTTATACAGCAGGTTCTTTTTGGTTTTCTATTTTATACATATAAATGTATACATGCCAATCCCAATCTCTCAACTCCTCTCACCACCAGCCCCCAACAGCTTTCCCCCCTTGGTGTCCATACGTTTGTTGTCTACATCTGTTGCTCTATTTCTGCCTTGCAAAACGGTTCATCTGTACAATTTGTCTAGGTTCCACATATATGCATTAATAGACAAGATTTGTTTTTCTCTTTCTGACTTACTTCACTCTGTATGACAGTCTCTAGATCCATCAACGTCTCTACAAATGACCCAATTTCATTCCTTTTTATGGCTTAGTAATATTCCATTTTATATATGTACCACATCTTTATGCATTCGTCTGTCTGTGGGCATTTAGGTTGCTTCCATTACCTGGATATTGTAAATAGTGATGCAATGAACATTGCGGTGAATGTCTCTTTTTGATTTATGGTTTTGTCTGGGTATATGCCCAGTAGTGGGATTGCTGTATCATATGGTAATTCTATTCTTAGTTTTATAAGAAACTCCATAATGTTCTCCACAGTGACTGTATCAATTTACATTCCCAACAATAGTGGAAGAGGGTTCCTTATCTCCACACCCTTTCCAGCATTTGTTGTTTGTAGATTTTCTGATGATGCCCATTCTAACAGGTGTGAGGTGATACACCATGGATGAGTCTATTTCGTTGAGCAAAGAGTAGGTCTTGTCTAGTACATATTTGGCTTATGGAACGGTATGTGTGCTAATTTCAATCTCTGGTTTTATACAGCACCCCAACTCAACTTTCCCCTTAAGCAAGCATAAGTTTTTATCTAAATGTGAGACTCTGTTCGGTTTTGGAATTCAGTTTATGTGTAGCCAAGTTTACACTCTCTCTATTAGTGATATCTTATGATAATTATCTTTCTCTGTGTGACCTATTTCTCTTAGAATCATCATACTTAAATCCACTCAATTTGCTGCTACAGGCCTGATGACATTGATTTCATTGCTGAGTGATATTCCGTTGTACGTAAGTAGCACAACTCCTTTATCCATTTTTTTCTTTCTGGGATATTTAATTTGTACTGGACTCAAGGTTCTTGTAAACACAGCAGCCCTAAATTTTGTGTTGGCTGTGTCTTGTTGATTTTAATTTTCCTAAGCTATAGTGCCAAAAGTGGAAGTGCCCTAGGCTCTGTAGCTTTGTTTTTCAGATGTTTCAGGATACACCATAAACATCTCCAGAGTGTCTGTTGGCAATTTACATCCCGCCCGTCAGCATAACAAGGCTCCCTGTTCTCCATGGCCTGTCCTGTGTTTCTGGTTTTTACACTTTTTTCAGATGGCCCTTTTGACGAATGGGAAATGAGACTTCATTGTAGTGCGGATTTCCATTTCTCGAGTGCTTGGTTGGCCAAAAAGGGCATATGTGTTTTTTCCTGAATATATTCAGGAAAAAGTGTTTACGCACTTTTGTCCAAGTGCATCACTGTCAAAGATCTGCCGCTTCACATGCTTTAAATGCAATTCCAATCTACCTCCTGAAATATGATTCCTGCAATTCTGCCTCGTTTTCAAGTCCTCTTTGCAGACTTACTTCCATATATTTTTGCCAATAGCTGTCATTTATAACTCTGCAGGATTGTGAATTACAGTGCCCGTGATTTCCTTTCTTAACTCGTTTCCTTGAAAACTGGCCACAGAACCGCAGGTTTGCTTCAGGCCGTAATCAGGGTCCGGCACGGCACTCTGAGACTTTGGTTCATTCCACTTCCTGGTGGGAAATTAGAGTTAAATGTGCCCCTCCAGACACCTGCCTCACTCCTAGCCCCTTGGTGATGTGTGTCCTCTGGTTTGAGGCCACATGTGCTGGTTTCCTCACCTTTGGCTGATGTGGCCCCACTGATGTGAGGACACTCCTGCCTGGTTCCCATCCCCTTGGTGATGTGGGCCCTCCGGTGAGAGTCTGATCCTGGTTGGGTTCCTCACACTTCTGTGAGGTGGGCCCTCTTCTCTGAGGTCACTCCTGCCTGGCTGGCACACCCCGCCTTGGCGACGTCGGCCCTCTGGTGGGATTTGGTGCCTGCTGGGTGTCTCCTCCCCTCGGTAATGAGGGCCCCCTGGCGTCAGGCCCTAACTCCTGGGCTCCCAATATTTTCTGATATGCGCCCTGTGGTTCGAGTACACTCCTGCCAGGTTCCCAACCCCATGGGAATGTGGGCCTTCTGCTCTGAGGTCCCAACCGTGGGTTGCTCAGTTTCATGATGAGGGCCCTCTGCTGTGAGTTCTCTCCGGCCTGGATCCCATAGCCTCGCTGCTCCTGGCCACCTGCTGGGAGGTTACAGCTGCGGGATTCCTCACCTTTTTTCTTCTATGGGCCTCTGTTTTGAGACTCCTCCTGCCTGCCTCACTCCCAGCCCCTTGGTGATGTGTGTCCTCTGGTTTGAGGCCACGTATGCTGGGTCCCTCGCCTTTCGATGATGTGGCCCCACTAGTGTGAGGACACTCCTGCCTGGTTCCTATCCCCTTGATGATGTGGGCCCTCTGGTGAGAGTCTGATCCTGGCTGGGTTCCTCACCCTTCTGTGAGGTGGGCCCTCTGCTGTGAGGTCACTCCTGCCTGGCTGGCACACCCCGCATTGGCGACGTCGGCCTTCTGGTAGCAGTTGGAGCTTGCTGGGAGCCTCTTCTCCTCAGTGATGAGGGCCCTCTGGCGTCCGGCCCTAACTGCTGGGCTCCCCACATTTTCTGATGTGTGCCCACTGGTGCGATGACACTCCTGCTTGGTTCCCTTCCCCATGGGGATGTGGGCCTTCTGCTCTGAGGTTACAACGGCTGGGTTGCTTACAGTATCACGATGAGGGCCCTCTGTTGTGAGTTCATCACTGCCTGGATCCCATAGCCTCGGTGCTCTGGGCTGCCAGCTGGGATGTTCCAACTGCTGGATTCTTCACCTTTTTTATACAATGGGCCATGTGTTTTGAGGTTAATCCTGCCTGCCTCGCTCCGAGACCCATGGTGATGTGGGTCCTCTGGTTTGAGGCCACATGTGCTGGGTACCTCAACTTTCGATGATGTGGCCCCACGGGTGTGAGGACACTCCTGCCTGGTTCCCAGCCCCTTGCTTATGTGGGCACTCTGGTGAGAGTCTGATCCTGACTGGGTTCCTTACCCTTCTGTGAGGTGGGCCCTCTGATGTGAGGTCACTCCTGCCTGATGGCTCATGACGCCTTGGCGACGTAGGCCCTCTGTTGGCCACTGAAGCATGCTGGGAGCCTCCTACCCTCTTTAATAAGGGCCCTGGAAGAAACGCATATGCCCTTTTTGACCAAGTGCATCATTGTCGAGGTTCTGCCTCTTCTCCTATACTTTCAGAGGACTTCCCGTCTACCTCCTGAAATCTTATTCCTGGAATTCTGCCCCGCGTTCAAGTCCTCTTTGCAGCCTTACTTCAATATATTTTTGGACGATAGCTGTCATTTATAACTCTGCAGGTTTGTGAATTACAGTGTCCCTGAGCTCCTTTCTTCTACTCGCTTTCTTGTGAGCTGGCCGCAAAACCGCAGGATTGCTTCAGGCCCTAATCTGGTTCCGGCACGGCATGCTGAGCCTTTGGCTAATTCCTCTTCCTGGTGGGAAATGAGCGTTAAATTTGTTCGTGCAGACACCTACAGCTAATCTCTCATTGGTTCTCCCTATTCCTGTTCATCTTGCGCAGAAATTCCAAACTGTGCCAAACAGGAGGTTAAAGGCACTGACTCTCCAAGTGGGGAGAGTGTTAGTAAAGCGTCTGGAATGGTAAAACCGAGTACGAGGGGACGAAAACTGAGATGCATTTAAAAAGGTTTCCCGGTCACACGGTGGACCATATTCTGGGTTGCCAATGCATGTTTTAGCTAAAGGAAGAATCCCTTAAACCTGGAGAGTTGGGACCCATGGAATGGGTACCATGCAGTATGACTTCAAAGGGTTGCCTTGGCTCACCGAACGTCACCAATGCTATCAGCCTGAAGTGTCCAGCCTTATGTCTCACTCAGCTCTGGGTGTAGATGTGGTAAATCCACGTTGCATCACAAGCCCTGAATGAATTATTTAAGAATTGCTCTCTATTTCACTGTCATTGTGTTTTGTTTTTGTAATTTATTTTTATAATGGGATTTATCGGATTTTCACTGCTGCGTTTATGCCGCTGTACACATGCTTGATTCTCTTATGGAGACATATAAATCCATGGGTTTTCAGATTCTTACTAGTCAGGTATATTCCTAGGCATTGAATATGGGGTGTTGAGTCCATTTCGTGGAGCAAGGAGTAGGTCCTGACTATTACATACTTGCTTATGGAAAGGTATCTGTGCTAATTTCAATCTCTGGTTTTATGCAGCACCACAACTCACCTTTCCCCATAAGCAAGCATAAGTTGGTTTTCTAAATTTGAGACCCTTTTCTGTTTTGTAATTGAGTTCATTTGCAGCCATGTTTACATTCCGTGTATTTGAGATATCTTATGGTGTTTCTTTTTCTGTGTGACTTAGTTAACTTAGAATCATCGTACCTGAATCCACTCATTATGCCGCGACGGGCCTCATGACATAGATTTCATTGCTGAGTGATATTCCATTGTACGTACGTACAACAACTTCTTTATCCATTTTTCGCTTTCTGGGATATTTCACTTGTACCGTAAACGAGGTTCTTGTAAGCAGAGCCGTCCAAAATTTATGGGTGGCTGTGTCTTTTTGATTTTAATTTCCCTAAGCTATAGAACCATAAGTTGAAGTGCCGTAGGCTCCGTTGCTTAGTTTTTTAGGTGTTTGAGGAAACACCATACACTTCTCCAGAGTGGCTGTTGGCAATTTACATCCCGCCCATCAGCATAACAAGGCTCCCTGTTCTCCATGGCCTGTCCTGCCTTTCTGGATTTTTCACTTTTTTCAGATGTCCCTTTTGACAGGGGGGCAGTGAGACTTCATTGTAATGCAGATTTCTTTACATGCTTGCTTGTTTGGCCAAAAAGGGCGTATGTGTTTTTTTCCTGAATATATTCAGGAAAAAAACACATACGCCCTTTTTGACCAAGTGCATCATTGTCGACTTTCTGTCTCTTTCCCTATGCTTTAAATGCAATTCCAGTCTGCCCCTGAAATCGTTTTCCTTCAATTCTGCCCCGCTTTCAAGTCCTCTACGCAGCCTTACTTCAATATATTTTTGGACAATAGCTGTCATTTATAATTCTGCATGTTTGTGAATGACAGTGTGCCTGAGCTCCTTTCTTCTACTCGCTTTCTTGTGAGCTGGCCGCAAACCCTCAGGATTGCTTCATGCCCTAATCTGGTTCCGGCACAGCACGCTGATCCTTTGGTAAATTCCTCTTCCTGGTGGGAAATGAGCGTTATATTTGAACGTGCAGACACCTAGAGCTAGTCTCTCATTGGTTCTCCCTATTCTTGTTTATCTTGTGCAGAAATTGCAAACTGTGCCAAACATGAGGTTAAAGGCACTGACTCTCTAAGTGGGGAGAGTATTAGTAAAGGGTCTTGAATCGTGAACCCGAGTAAAAGGGCTCAAAAACTGAGATGCATTTGAAAACGTTTCCTGGTCACACAGTGCACCATACTGTGGGTTTCCCATGCATGTTTTAGCTGAAGGAAGAATCCCTTAAACCTGGAGAGTTGGGACCCATCGAATGGGTACCATGAAGTATGACTTCAAAGGGCCTGCATTTTCTCAACGAACCTCACCAATGCTATCAGCCTGAAGTGTACAGCCTTATGTCTCACTCAGCTCTGGTGGTAGATGTGGTAAATCCAGGTTGCATCACAAGCCCTGAATGAATGATTTAAGAATTGCTCTCTATTTCACTGTCATTGTGTTATGTTTTTGAAATTGATTTTGATAATGGGATTTATCGGATTTTCACTGCTGCATTTAGGCCACTGTACACACGCTTGATTCTCTTACAGAGACATATAAACCCATGGGTTTGAAGATTCTTACTAGTCATGTGTAATCCTAGGCGTTGAATATGTGGTGTTTAGTCCATTTCGTTGAGCAAGGAGGAGGTCTTGACTATTACATATTTGGCTTATGGAAAGGTATCTGTGCTAATTTCTATCTCTGCTTTTATGCAGCAACCCAACTCACATTTCCCCTTAAGCAAGCATAAGTTGGTTTTCTAAATTTGAGACCCTGTTCTGTTTTGTAATTCAGTTCATGTGTAGCCAAGTTTACATTCCGTGTATTAGTGATATCTTATGATGTTTCATTTTCTGTGTGACTTATTTCACTTAGAATCATCGTACCTGAATCCACTCATTATGCCACGATGGGCCTGATGACATAGATTTCACTGCTGAGTGATATTCTATTGTACGTACGTACCACAACTTCTTTATCTATTTTTCACATTCTGGGATATTTAATTTGTACCGTAGACGAGATCCCTGTAAACCGAGCCGTCTGAAACTTTGGGGTTGCTGTCTGTTTTTGATTATAATTTCCGTGATCTATAAGACCATAAGTTGAAGTGCCGTAGTCTCCGTTGCTTTGTTTCTTAGGTGTTTCAGGAAACACCATACACTTCTCCAGAGTGGCTGTTGGCAATTTACATCCCGCCCATCAGCATAACAAGGCTCCCTGTTCTCCATGGCCTGTGCTGTCTTTCTGGATTTTACACTTTTTTCAGATGGCCCTTTTGACCTGGGGGCAGTGAGACTTCTTTGTAGTGCAGATTTCTTTAACATGCTTGCTTGGTTGGCCAAAAAGCGCGTATGCGTTTTTTCCTGAATATATTCAGGAAAAAACGCATACGCCCTTGTTGGCCAAGTGCATCATTGTCGACATTCTGCCTCTTTTCCTATGCTTTAAATGCAATTCCAGTCTACCCCCTGAAATCGTTTTCCTGCAATTCTGCCCCGCTTTCCAGTCCTCTTCGCAGCCTTCCTTCAATATATTTTTGGACGATAGCTGTCATTTATAACTCTGCAGGTTTGTGAATTACAGTGCCCCTGAGCTCCTTTCTTCAACTCGCTTTCTTGTGAGTTGGCCGCAAACCCGCAGGAATGATTCAGGCCCTAATCTGGTTCCGGCACGGCATGCTGAGCCTTTGGTTAATCCCTCTTCCTGGTGGGAAATGAGCGTTCCATTTGCCCGTGCAGACACCTACAGCTAGTCTCTCATTGGTTCTCCCTATTCCTGTTCATCTTGCGCAGAAATTGCAAACTGTGCCAAACAGGTGGTTAAAGACACTGACTCTCCAAGTGGGGAGAGTGTTAGTAAAACGTCTGGAATGGTGAACCTGAGTACCACGGGTTAAAACGTTTCCCAATCACACGGTGGACCATACTCTGGGTTTCCCATGCATGTTTTACCTCAAGGAAGAATCCCTTAAACCTGGAGAGTTGGGACATATGGAATGGGTACCATGCAGTATGACTTCAAAGGGTCTGCGTTTGCTCACCGAACCTCACCAATGCTATCAGCCCGAAGTGTCCAGCCTTATGTCTCACCCAGCTCTGG
This sequence comes from Delphinapterus leucas, assembly GCF_059928025.1. NCBI lineage: Eukaryota > Metazoa > Chordata > Mammalia > Artiodactyla > Monodontidae > Delphinapterus > Delphinapterus leucas. The sequence goes on along the minus strand of NW_028322240.1, from coordinate 7,082,043 downwards.
GTGTAGATGTGGTAAATCCAGGTTGCATCACAAGCCCTGAATGAATTATTTAAGAATTGCTCTCTATTTCACTGGCAATGTGTTTTGTTTATGAAATTTATATTGATAATGGGATTTATCGAATTTTCACTGCTGCGTTTAGGCCACTGTACACACGCTTGATTTCCTTATGGAGACATATAAATCCATGGGTTTTAAGATTCTTACTTGTCAGGTATATTCCCAGGCGTTGAATATGGGGTGTTGAGTCCATTTCGTTGAGCAAGGAGTAGGTCTTGTCTATTATATATTTGGCTTATGGAACGGTATCTGTGCTAATTTCAGTCTCTGGTTTTATGCAGCTCCCTAAATCACCTTTCCCCTTAAGCAATCATAGGCTGGTTTTCTCAATTTGAGGCCCTGTTCTGTTTGGTAATTCAGGTAATGTGTAGCCAAGTTTACATTCCGTGTATTAATGATATCTTATGGTGTTTCTTTATCTGTGTGACTTATTTCTCGTAGAATCATCGTACCTGAATCCACTCATTATGCCGCTAAGGACCTGATGACGTAGATTTCATTGCTGAGTGATATTCCACTGTACAAGCGTACCACAATTTCTTTATCCATTTTTTGCTTTCTTGGATATTTAACTTGTACCGTAGACGAGGTTCTTGTAAACAGAGCCATCCCAATCATTGGGGTGGCTGTGTGTTTTTTATTTTAATTTCCCTCAGCTATAGGACCATAAGTGGAAGTGCCATAGGCTGTGTTGCTTTGTTTCCTACGTGTTTCAGGAAACAGCATACACTTCTCCAGAGTGGCTGTTGGCAATTTACATCCCGCACATTAGCATAACAAGGCTCCCTGTTCTCCATGACCTGGACTGCCTTTCTGGGTTTTACAATTTTTTCAGATGGCCCTTTTGACCGGGGAGCAGTGAGACTTCATTGTAGTGCAGATTTCCTTTACACGCTTGCTTGGTTGGCCAAAAAGGGCGTATGCGTTTTTTCCTGAATATATTCAGGAAAAAATGCATACGCCCTTTTTGGCCAAGTGCATCATTGTCGACATTCTGCCTCTTTTCCTATGCTTTAAGTGCAATTCCAGTCTACCCCCTGAAATCATTTTCCTGAAATTCTGCCCCGCTTTCAAGTCCTCTTCGAAGACTTACTTCAATACATTTTTGGACGATAGCTGTCATTCATAACTCTGCAGGTTTGTGAATTACAGTACCCCTGAGCTCCTTTCTTCAACTTGCTTTCTTGTGAACTGGCCGCAAAACCGCAGGATTGCTTGAGGCCCTAATCTGTTTCCGGCAGTGCGTGCTGAGCCTTTGGTTAATTCCTCTTCCGGGTGGGAAATGAGCGTTCCATTTGCCCGTGCAGACACCTACAGCTAGTCTCTCATTGGTTCTCCCTATTCCTGTTCATCTAGCGCAGAAATTGCAAACTGTGCCAAACAGGAGGTTAAAGGCACTGACTCTCCAAGTGGGGAGAGTGTTAGTAAAGGTCTGGAATGGTGAACCCGAGTAAAAGGGGACGAAAACTGAGATGCATTTGAAAACGTTTCCTGGTCACATGGTGCACCATACTGTGTGTTTCCCATGCACGTTTTAGATGAAGGAAGAATCCCTTAAAACTGGAGAGTTGGGAGCCATGGAATGGGTACCATGCAGTATGACTTCAAAGGGTCTGCATTTGCTCATCGAACCTCACCAATGCTATCAGCCTGAAGTGTCCAACCTTATGTCTCACTCAGCTCTGGGTGTAGATGTGGTTAATGCAGGTTGCATCACATGCCCTGAATGAATTATTTAAGAATTGCTCTCTATTTCACTGTCATTGTGTTTTGTTTTTGTAATTCATTTTGATAATGGGATTTATCAGATTTTCTCTGCTGAGTTCATGCAGCTGTACACATGCTTGATTGTCTTACGGAGACATAAATCCATGGGTTTGAAGATTCTTACTAGTCAGGTGTATTCCTAGGCGTTGAATATGAGGTGTTTAGTCCATTTCGTTGAGCAAGGGGTAGGTCTTGACTATTACATATTTGGCTTATGGAAAGGTATCCGTGCTAATTTCTATCTCTGCTTTTATGCAGCACCCTAACTCACTTTTCCCCTTAAGCAAGCATAAGTTGGTTTTCTAAATTTGAGACCCTGTTCTGTTTTGTAATTCAGTTCATGTGTAGCCAAGTTTACATTCCGTGTATTAGTAATATCTTATGATGTTTCTTTTTCTGTGTGACTTATTTCTCGTAGAATCATCGTACCTGAATGCACTCATTATGCCGCTACGGGCCTGATGACGTAGATTTCATTGCTGAGTGATATTCCATTGTACGTACGTACCACACTTCTTTATCCATTTTTCGCTTTCTGAGATATTTAACTTGTACCGTAGACGAGGTTCTTGTAAACAGAGCCGTCCCAAACTTTGGGGTGGCTGTGTGTTTTTGATTTTAATTTCCCTAAGCTATAGGACCATAAGTGGTAATGCCGTAGGCTCTGTTGCTTTGTTTTTTAGGTTTTTGAGGAAACACCATACACTTCTCCAGAGTGGCTGTTGGCAATTTACATCCCGCCCATCAGCGTAACAAGGCTCCCTGTTCTCCATGGCCTGTGCTGCCTTTCTTGATTTTACACTTTTTTCAGATGGCCCTTTTGACCGGGGGGCAGTGAGATTTCATTGTAGTGCAGATTTCTTTAACATGCTTGCTTGGTTGGCCAAAAAGTGCGTATGCCTTTTTTCCTGAATATATTCACGAAAAAAGGCATACGCCCTTTTTGGCCAAGTGCATCATTGTCCACGTTCTGCGTCTTTTCCTATGCTTTAAATGCAATTCCAGTCTGCCCCCTGAAATCGTTTTCTTGCAATTCTGCCCCGCTTTCAAGTCCTCTTCGCAGCCTTCCTTCAATATATTTTTGGGTGATAGCTGTCATTTATAACTCTGCAGGTTTGTGAATTACAGTGTCCCTGAGCTCCTTTCTTAAACTCACTTTCTTGTGAGCTGGCCGCAAACCCGCAGGATTGCTTCAGGCCCTAATCTGGTTCCGGCACGGCATGCTGAGCCTTTGGTTAATTCCTCTTCCTGGTGGGAAATGAGCGTTAAATTTGCCCTTGCAGACACCTTCACATAAGTCGTCATGGTGCCCCTTTGCCCCGGTCATCTCTATGGAGTTAGGAGTTGGAGGGCCTCCTCACTCAAGGTCAGTGTGCCCATGGAGCCAACCCTGCAACTTCAGGGCATGGTTGGGTGTTAGGATCACCACGTGGGGTCCTTTTCACTTAGGAGGGAGGTGGCCTTTTGGGCTGCTGATTTCCAGGTTTTCAGATACTGCCAGTATCTTGGCCAGATGTGGCGGTGGGCCAAGCCCCTTGGTGACCGTAGTTTATCCTACCTGGATCGCATTCTTGCATTGTTCCATTTCAAGTGGTCCCAGGTTTTGCACTAATACTCCAATGGCGATTCACCGTTCACCAGGAATGTAAAGGTCAAAGGGTTTAGCTAAATTAGGGAGTTCCAGGGCAAGGGTCTGAATTGACTGCTCTTTCCATTCTTGAAAGGCCACTTCTGCATTCTATTCAAAAGGATCATCATCTTTTCCTTTCAGTGTTTCATATAGAGGCCCAGCTAGTAGACTGTAATTAGGGATCCAGAAGCAGCAAACCCTGGCCTCCCCAGGAACCCCTAAGCTGTCTTCTAGTTTCAGAAATGGGTAAGGCTGTAAATTGTTTCTTCCCTTTCCTGGGATGGGCTTCTCCGACCTTCTGTGAGAATGAAGCCCAGGTAGGTCACCGTAGTCTGTGATATTTGAGCTTTTTCTTGGACAACATGTATCCTTCATTGGCTTGGTAGTTCAGAGGTCTCCTTAGTAGGGCTGGCGATCAGAATGTCGTCTGCATATTGAAGGAGTGTTTCCTTTTCCAGAGGTAGAACTTTTAGTTCTTTAGCTGAGCTTTCCCCAAAGATGGTGTGGGAATTTTTGAACCCTTGGGGCAACACGGCCCGGAAGTATTGTTTTAGTTGTATGTTGAGTCCTGCCACTCACAAGCCAAAATTTCTTGTGACTCTGGGACTAATAGAATACAAAAGAAGGCATCATTGAAGACTAATACAGAATACCATGTCCTGGTGGTTGGTAGAATGACCAGCAGGGTGTAGGATTTAGGAACTACTGGAGGTATATCCTCGGTGGCTTCACTGACTGTCCTGACATCCTTTACCAGGACTCCAGCAGCCCATGGGGCTCTCGAGGTCAGGCCAATCCCAGGATATGGAGCTCACCTGGGCAGGTACCCCACCCCCACCTCAGCCCACGGGGCTCTCGTGTTCAGGCCCCTCCCAGGATATGGGGTTCCCTGGGCAGGTTCCCCTGCAGCCCATGGGGCTCTCGTGGTCAGGCCCCTCCCAGGATACAGAGCTACCCTTGCAGGTACCATGGCAGGGCTGGGAACACAGGAACCGTGCATATCGCCCTCACTGCAGATGAGTGCAGCTCACCTGTCACTCAGATCTGACACAGAGCACCTCAGAGCAGGACTTGAACTAACAAACAGCAGCTCCGACAGGTCTGTGACCCTGGGCATCACTCTGTGTGGCCTCCCTCCACCTGGTCTTCCAGAGACTTCCACTGCACCCGGGGCACCAGGCCTCTGTCTCCACCCACCAGCCACCCCTCCTCTCCCTGACTCCTGGGTCCCTCTCATTAGGAGAGGGTTTTCTTGAAGTTGTCTCCCACTCATGGGCCAGATAATATAATTAGAAAACAAGCCAGAGCTGCAGCCCCTTGTCTATAATGACTCTCAGGAGGCCACACCTGTTCCTTGGACCCGGCCGATTCAGCAAGTTCCAGTTTCTGCAACTGTGAGCCCCTGAGGGGTGATTATTGGCTGGCCTGGGAAGCCCGACCGTGCCGGCCAGACCTCCCCAGGTGTGCCTGGGTTCAGATCAATATAAACACCGCTCCAGGCAGCAAGAGCCCCTGCAGCTGTGCCTGACGCCATTTTCTCTGCCCTGTCAGCAGTCTCGGGGCTGGACTGGTGGGAGGGAGTGAGAGGCCACGGCTTTGTGGGTGGCCCAGTGTGAGTGGGGCTCTGCTGGACTTTCTGCAGCAGTTGCCAAGATGCCACCTGCTAAAGAAGAGGATGTGTCACCCATACCTGCCGCTGGAATTTCTCCCTGGGCAGAGGTCAGTGAGGAAGAAAGCAGTGGGGGCCGGGACAGCAGGGGTATCTCAGGCAGGGAAATGGAAAGCTTCCAGAAGAGCACCCAGGGCCAGGACCAACCTGGCTGGCCTGCAGGCACCAAGTCGGCTGGCATGCTGTCGCTCATGTGGCTCCATGGCCCTTCCTCTAGGCTTTCAAGTCCTTGTACATATTCAGGTGTTTTACCTGGGAAGGGTGGGAACATTTCAGCAGCAACTGGCCTGGGGCTCAGCCCACGTTTACTCACAGATGCCTCGGCACGGTCCCCCAGCTTTGCAATGAGGACGCTTGTTGCGTGGGGCCTGCTGGCTGAATGGGAGATGATTCCCCACCACTGACCAACTTCAGAATTGTTTACAACTGGAGCAAGTGCCCTGATACGGTTTTCCTCTGTGTAACTGGTGGGTTCTGTTTTTTTTTCTTTTTTTCGTTTTTGGTTCAAGGTAGATTTTATTCCTCTTTTATGTATTTACAGATATAAGCATGGAAATAAGTTATTCATATAAATACATGTATGTGAAGGGAAGAATATTTTTTCTGTTTTACTTTTTGTAATTTGAATTTTATTTTATTTTTTTATACAGCAGGTTCTTTTTGGTTTTCTATTTTATACATATAAATGTATACATGCCAATCCCAATCTCTCAACTCCTCTCACCACCACCCCCCAACAGCTTTCCCCCCTTGGTGTCCATACGTTTGTTGTCTACATCTGTTGCTCTATTTCTGCCTTGCAAAACGGTTCATCTGTACAATTTGTCTAGGTTCCACATATATGCATTAATAGACAAGATTTGTTTTTCTCTTTCTGACTTACTTCACTCTGTATGACAGTCTCTAGATCCATCAACGTCTCTACAAATGACCCAATTTCATTCCTTTTTATGGCTTAGTAATATTCCATTTTATATATGTACCACATCTTTATGCATTCGTCTGTCTGTGGGCATTTAGGTTGCTTCCATTACCTGGATATTGTAAATAGTGATGCAATGAACATTGCGGTGAATGTCTCTTTTTGATTTATGGTTTTGTCTGGGTATATGCCCAGTAGTGGGATTGCTGTATCATATGGTAATTCTATTCTTAGTTTTATAAGAAACTCCATAATGTTCTCCACAGTGACTGTATCAATTTACATTCCCAACAATAGTGGAAGAGGGTTCCTTATCTCCACACCCTTTCCAGCATTTGTTGTTTGTAGATTTTCTGATGATGCCCATTCTAACAGGTGTGAGGTGATACACCATGGATGAGTCTATTTCGTTGAGCAAAGAGTAGGTCTTGTCTAGTACATATTTGGCTTATGGAACGGTATGTGTGCTAATTTCAATCTCTGGTTTTATACAGCACCCCAACTCAACTTTCCCCTTAAGCAAGCATAAGTTTTTATCTAAATGTGAGACTCTGTTCGGTTTTGGAATTCAGTTTATGTGTAGCCAAGTTTACACTCTCTCTATTAGTGATATCTTATGATAATTATCTTTCTCTGTGTGACCTATTTCTCTTAGAATCATCATACTTAAATCCACTCAATTTGCTGCTACAGGCCTGATGACATTGATTTCATTGCTGAGTGATATTCCGTTGTACGTAAGTAGCACAACTCCTTTATCCATTTTTTTCTTTCTGGGATATTTAATTTGTACTGGACTCAAGGTTCTTGTAAACACAGCAGCCCTAAATTTTGTGTTGGCTGTGTCTTGTTGATTTTAATTTTCCTAAGCTATAGTGCCAAAAGTGGAAGTGCCCTAGGCTCTGTAGCTTTGTTTTTCAGATGTTTCAGGATACACCATAAACATCTCCAGAGTGTCTGTTGGCAATTTACATCCCGCCCGTCAGCATAACAAGGCTCCCTGTTCTCCATGGCCTGTCCTGTGTTTCTGGTTTTTACACTTTTTTCAGATGGCCCTTTTGACGAATGGGAAATGAGACTTCATTGTAGTGCGGATTTCCATTTCTCGAGTGCTTGGTTGGCCAAAAAGGGCATATGTGTTTTTTCCTGAATATATTCAGGAAAAAATGTTTACGCACTTTTGTCCAAGTGCATCACTGTCAAAGATCTGCCGCTTCACATGCTTTAAATGCAATTCCAATCTACCTCCTGAAATATGATTCCTGCAATTCTGCCTCGTTTTCAAGTCCTCTTTGCAGACTTACTTCCATATATTTTTGCCAATAGCTGTCATTTATAACTCTGCAGGATTGTGAATTACAGTGCCCGTGATTTCCTTTCTTAACTCGTTTCCTTGAAAACTGGCCACAGAACCGCAGGTTTGCTTCAGGCCGTAATCAGGGTCCGGCACGGCACTCTGAGACTTTGGTTCATTCCACTTCCTGGTGGGAAATTAGAGTTAAATGTGCCCCTCCAGACACCTGCCTCACTCCTAGCCCCTTGGTGATGTGTGTCCTCTGGTTTGAGGCCACATGTGCTGGTTTCCTCACCTTTGGCTGATGTGGCCCCACTGATGTGAGGACACTCCTGCCTGGTTCCCATCCCCTTGGTGATGTGGGCCCTCCGGTGAGAGTCTGATCCTGGTTGGGTTCCTCACACTTCTGTGAGGTGGGCCCTCTTCTCTGAGGTCACTCCTGCCTGGCTGGCACACCCCGCCTTGGCGACGTCGGCCCTCTGGTGGGATTTGGTGCCTGCTGGGTGTCTCCTCCCCTCGGTAATGAGGGCCCCCTGGCGTCAGGCCCTAACTCCTGGGCTCCCAATATTTTCTGATATGCGCCCTGTGGTTCGAGTACACTCCTGCCAGGTTCCCAACCCCATGGGAATGTGGGCCTTCTGCTCTGAGGTCCCAACCGTGGGTTGCTCAGTTTCATGATGAGGGCCCTCTGCTGTGAGTTCTCTCTGGCCTGGATCCCATAGCCTCGCTGCTCCTGGCCACCTGCTGGGAGGTTACAGCTGCGGGATTCCTCACCTTTTTTCTTCTATGGGCCCTCTGTTTTGAGACTCCTCCTGCCTGCCTCACTCCCAGCCCCTTTGTGATGTGTGTCCTCTGGTTTGAGGCCACGTATGCTGGGTCCCTCGCCTTTCGATGATGTGGCCCCACTGGTGTGAGGACACTCCTGCCTGGTTCCTATCCCGTTGATGATGTGGGCCCTCTGGTGAGAGTCTGATCCTGGCTGGATTCCTCACCCTTCTGTGAGGTGGGCCCTCTGCTGTGAGGTCACTCCTGCCTGGCTGGCACACCCCACCTGGGCAACATCGGCCCTCTTGTGGCACTTGGAGCCTGCTGGGAACCTCCCCTCGGTGATGGGGGCCCTCTTGCTTCAGGCCCTAACTGCTGGGTACCCACATTTTCTGATACGTGCTAAGTGGTGCGAGGACACTCCTGCGAGGTTCCCATCCCCATGGGCATGTGGGCCTTCTGCTCTAAGGTCCCAACACCTGTGTTGTTCACCGTTTCATGATGTTGGCTCTCTGGTGTTAGTTCACTCAGGCCTAGATCCCATAGACTCTGTGCTCTGAGCGGCCTGCTGGGAGGTTCCTACTGCTGGATTCCTTACCTTTTTTATTCTTTGGGTCCTGTGTTTTCATGCTCCTACTTCCTGACTCACTCCCAGCCCATTTGTGATGGAGGTCCTCTGGTTTAAGGCCACATGTACCGGTTTCCTCACCTTTATTGATGTGGCCCCACTGGTGTGCGGACACTCCTGCCTGGTTTCCATCCTCTTGGTGATGGGGGCCCTCTGGTGAGAGTCTGATCCTGTTTGGGCTCCTCACACTTCTGTGAGGTGGGCCCTCTGCTGTGAGGTAACTCCTGCCTGGCTTGCTCCCGTGCCATTGGTGACGTCGGCCCTCTGGTGGCATTTGGAGCCTGCTGGTAGCCTCCTCTCCTCCGTGATGAGGGCCCTCTGGCGTCAGGCCATAACTGCTGGGTTCCCACATTTTCTGATACGTGCTAAGTTGTGCGAGGACACTCCTGCGAGGTTCCCATCCCCATGGGGATGTGGGCCTTCTGCTCTGAGGTCCCACTGGCTGGGTTGCTCACAGTTTCATGATGTGGGCCCTCTGCTGTGAGTTCACTGTGGCCTGGATCCCATAGACTCCATGCTCTGGGCCACCTGCTGGGAGGTTCAAACTGCTGGATTCCTCGCATTTTTTATTCTGTGGGCCCTGTGTTGTTACGCTACTCCTGCCTGCCTCACTCGGAGCACCTTGGAAATGTGGGTCCTCTGGTTTAGGCCACATGTGCTGGGTTCCTCACCTTTCTATAATGTGGGCACACTGGTGTGAGGACACTCCTGTCTTGTTCCGATCCCCTTGGTGATGTGGGCCCTCTGGTGAGTGTCTTATCCTGGCTGGGTTCCTCACCCTTCTGTGAGGTAGGCCCTCTGCTGTGAGGTCACTCCTGCCTGGCTGGCACACGTCAACTTGGCGACGTGGGCCCTCAGTTGGGAGTTGGTGCCTGCTGGGAGTCTCCTCCCCTCGGTAATGAGGGCCCTCTGGCGTCAGACCCTAACTCCTGGGCTCCCAAAATTGTCTGATGTGCGCCCTGTGGTGCGAGTACACTCCTGCCAGGTTCCCAACACCATGGGAATGTGGGTCTTCTGCTCTGAGGTCCCAGTGGTACGTTGCTCAGTTTCATGATGAGGGCCCTCTGGTGTGAGTTCACTCCGGCATGGATCCCATAGCCTCGCTGCTCCTGGCCACCTGCGGGGAGGTTCCAACTGCGGGATTCCTCAACTTTTTCCTTCTATGGGCCCTCTGTTTTGAGACTCCTCCTGCCTGCCTCACTCCCAGCCCCTTGGTGATGTGTGTCCTGTAGTTTGAGGCCACGTGTGCTGGGTCCGTCACATTTCGGTGATGTGGCACCACTGGTGTGAGGACACTCCTGCCTGGTTTCCATTCCCTTGGTGATGTGGGCTCTGTGGTGAGAATCTGATCCTCTTTGGGTTCCTCACACTTTTGTGTTGTTGGCGCTCTGCTCTGAGGTCACTCCTGCCTGGCTGGCACACCCCGCATTGGCGACGTCGGCCCTCTGGTAGCAGTTGGAGCTTGCTGGGAGCCTCCTCTCCTCAGTGATGAGGGCCCTCTGGCGTCCAGCCCTAACTGCAGGGCTCTCCACATTTTCTGATGTGTGCCCACTGGTGCGATGACACTCCTGCTTGTTTCCCTTCCCCATGGGAATGTGGGCCTTGTGCTCTGAGGTCACAACGGCTGGGTTGCTTACAGTATCACGATGAGGGCCCTCTGTTGTGAGTTCATCACTGCCTGGATCCCATAGCCTCGGTGATCTGGGCCGCCTGCTGGGACGTTCCAACTGCTGGATTCCTCACCTTTTTTATACAATGGGCCATGTGTTTTGAGGTTAATCCTGCCTGCCTCACTCCGAGACCCATGGTGATGTGGGTCCTCTGGTTTGAGGCCACATGTGCTGGGTACCTCAACTTTCGATGATGTGGCCCCACGGGCGTGAGGACACTCGTGCCTGGTTCCCAGCCCCTTGCTTATGTGGGCACTCTGGTGAGAGTCTGATCCTGACTGGGTTCCTTACCCTTCTGTGAGGTGGGCCCTCTGATGTGAGGTCACTCCTGCCTGGATGGCTCACGTCGCCTTGGCGACGTAGGCCCTCTGTTGGCCACTGAAGCATGCTGGGAGCCTCCTACCCTCTTTAATGAGGGCCCTGAAAGAAACGCATATGCCCTTTTTGACCAAGTGCATCATTGTCGAGGTTCTGCCTCTTCTCCTATACTTTCAGAGGACTTCCCATCTACCTCCTGAAATCGTATTCCTGGAATTCTGCCCCGCGATCAAGTCCTCTTTGCAGCCTTACTTCAATATATTTTTGGACAATAGCTGTCATTTATAACTCTGCAAGTTTGTGAATTACAGTGCCCCTGAGCTCCTTTCTTCAACTCGCTTTCTTGTGAGCTGTCCGCAAAACCGCAGGATTGCTTCAGGCCCTAAACTGGTTCCGGCATGGCATGCTGAGCCTTTGGCTAATTCCTCCTCCTGGTGCGAAATGAGCGTTAAATTTGCTCGTGCAGACACCTACAGCTAATCTCTCATTGGTTCTCCCTATTCCTGTTCATCTTGCGCAGAAATTCCAAACTGTGCCAAACAGGAGGTTAAAGGCACAGACTCTGCAAGTGGAGAGAGTGTTAGTAAAGCGTCTGGAATGGTTAAACCGAGTACGACGGGACGAAAACTGATATGCATTTAAAAAGGTTTCCCAGTCACACGGTGGACCATATTCTGGGTTTCCCATGCATGTTTTACCTGAAGGAAGAATCCCTTAAACCTGGAGAGTTGGGACCCATGGAATGGGTACCATGCAGTATGACTTCAAAGGGTTGCCTTTCCTAACCGAACGTCACCAATGCTATCAGCCCGAAGTGTCCAGCCTTATGTCTCACTCAGCTCTGGGTGTAGATGTGGTAAATCCAGGTTGCATCACAAGCCCTGAATGAATTATTTAAGAATTGCTCTCTATTTCATTGTCATTGAGTTTTGTGTTTGTAATTTATTTTGATAATGGGATTTATCGGATTTTCACTGCTGCATTTTTGCCACTGTACACATGCTTGATTCTCTTATGGAGACATATAAATCCATGGGTTTTAAGATTCTTAATAGTCAGGTATATTCCTAGGCATTGAATATGCGGTGTTGAGTCCATTTCGTGGAGCAAGGAGTAGGTCCTGACTATTACATATTTGCTTATGGAAAGGTATCTGTGCTAATTTCAATCTCTGGTTTTATGCAGCGCCACAACTCACCTTTCCCCTTAAGCAAGCATAAGTTGGTTTTCTAAATTTGAGACCCTTTTCTGTTTTGTAATTGAGTTCATGTGCAGCCATGTTTACAGTCCGTGTATTTGAGATATCTTATGGTGTTTCTTTTTCTGTGTGACTTAGTTAACTTAGAATCATCGTACCTGAATAAACTCACTATGCCGCAATGCGCCTCATGACAGATTTCATTGCTGAGTGATATTCCATTGTACGTACGTACCACAACTTCTTTATCTATTTTTCGCTTTCTCGGATATTTAACTTGTACTGCAGACGAGGTTCTTGTAAGCAGAGCCATCCAAAATTTATGAGTGGCTGTGTCTTTTTGATTTTAATTTCCCTAAGCTATAGAACCATAAGTTGAAGTGCCGTAGGCTCCATTGCTTAGTTTTTTAGGTGTTTGAGGAAACACCATACACTTCTCCAGAGTGGCTGTTGGCAATTTACATCCCGCCCATCAGCATAACAAGGCTCCCTGTTCTCCATGGCGTGTCCTGCGATTCTGGATTTTTCACTATTTTCAGATGTCCCTTTTGACAGGGGGGCAGTGAGGCTTCATTGTAGTGCAGATTTCTTTACATGCTTGCTTGTTTGGCCAAAAAGGGCGTATGTGTTTTTTTCCTGAATATATTCAGGAAAAAAACACATACGCCCTTTTTGACCAAGTGCATCATTGTCGACTTTCTGTCTCTTTCCCTATGCTTTAAATGCAATTCCAGTCTGCCCCTGAAATCGTTTTCCTTCAATTCTGCCCCGCTTTCAAGTCCTCTACGCAGCCTTACTTCAATATATTTTTGGACAATAGCTGTCATTTATAATTCTGCATGTTTGTGAATGACAGTGTGCCTGAGCTCCTTTCTTCTACTCGCTTTCTTGTGAGCTGGCCGCAAACCCTCAGGATTGCTTCATGCCCTAATCTGGTTCCGGCACAGCACGCTGATCCTTTGGTAAATTCCTCTTCCTGGTGGGAAATGAGCGTTATATTTGAACGTGCAGACACCTAGAGCTAGTCTCTCATTGGTTCTCCCTATTCTTGTTTATCTTGTGCAGAAATTGCAAACTGTGCCAAACATGAGGTTAAAGGCACTGACTCTCTAAGTGGGGAGAGTATTAGTAAAGGGTCTTGAATCGTGAACCCGAGTAAAAGGGCTCAAAAACTGAGATGCATTTGAAAACGTTTCCTGGTCACACAGTGCACCATACTGTGGGTTTCCCATGCATGTTTTAGCTGAAGGAAGAATCCCTTAAACCTGGAGAGTTGGGACCCATCGAATGGGTACCATGAAGTATGACTTCAAAGGGCCTGCATTTTCTCAACGAACCTCACCAATGCTATCAGCCTGAAGTGTACAGCCTTATGTCTCACTCAGCTCTGGTGGTAGATGTGGTAAATCCAGGTTGCATCACAAGCCCTGAATGAATGATTTAAGAATTGCTCTCTATTTCACTGTCATTGTGTTATGTTTTTGAAATTGATTTTGATAATGGGATTTATCGGATTTTCACTGCTGCATTTAGGCCACTGTACACACGCTTGATTCTCTTACAGAGACATATAAACCCATGGGTTTGAAGATTCTTACTAGTCATGTGTAATCCTAGGCGTTGAATATGTGGTGTTTAGTCCATTTCGTTGAGCAAGGAGGAGGTCTTGACTATTACATATTTGGCTTATGGAAAGGTATCTGTGCTAATTTCTATCTCTGCTTTTATGCAGCAACCCAACTCACATTTCCCCTTAAGCAAGCATAAGTTGGTTTTCTAAATTTGAGACCCTGTTCTGTTTTGTAATTCAGTTCATGTGTAGCCAAGTTTACATTCCGTGTATTAGTGATATCTTATGATGTTTCATTTTCTGTGTGACTTATTTCACTTAGAATCATCGTACCTGAATCCACTCATTATGCCACGATGGGCCTGATGACATAGATTTCACTGCTGAGTGATATTCTATTGTACGTACGTACCACAACTTCTTTATCTATTTTTCACATTCTGGGATATTTAATTTGTACCGTAGACGAGATCCCTGTAAACCGAGCCGTCTGAAACTTTGGGGTTGCTGTCTGTTTTTGATTATAATTTCCGTGATCTATAAGACCATAAGTTGAAGTGCCGTAGTCTCCGTTGCTTTGTTTCTTAGGTGTTTCAGGAAACACCATACACTTCTCCAGAGTGGCTGTTGGCAATTTACATCCCGCCCATCAGCATAACAAGGCTCCCTGTTCTCCATGGCCTGTGCTGTCTTTCTGGATTTTACACTTTTTTCAGATGGCCCTTTTGACCTGGGGGCAGTGAGACTTCTTTGTAGTGCAGATTTCTTTAACATGCTTGCTTGGTTGGCCAAAAAGCGCGTATGCGTTTTTTCCTGAATATATTCAGGAAAAAACGCATACGCCCTTGTTGGCCAAGTGCATCATTGTCGACATTCTGCCTCTTTTCCTATGCTTTAAATGCAATTCCAGTCTACCCCCTGAAATCGTTTTCCTGCAATTCTGCCCCGCTTTCCAGTCCTCTTCGCAGCCTTCCTTCAATATATTTTTGGACGATAGCTGTCATTTATAACTCTGCAGGTTTGTGAATTACAGTGCCCCTGAGCTCCTTTCTTCAACTCGCTTTCTTGTGAGTTGGCCGCAAACCCGCAGAAATGATTCAGGCCCTAATCTGGTTCCGGCACGGCATGCTGAGCCTTTGGTTAATCCCTCTTCCTGGTGGGAAATGAGCGTTCCATTTGCCCGTGCAGACACCTACAGCTAGTCTCTCATTGGTTCTCCCTATTCCTGTTCATCTTGCGCAGAAATTGCAAACTGTGCCAAACAGGTGGTTAAAGGCACTGACTCTCCAAGTGGGGAGAGTGTTAGTAAAACGTCTGGAATGGTGAACCTGAGTACCACGGGTTAAAACGTTTCCCAATCACACGGTGGACCATACTCTGGGTTTCCCATGCATGTTTTACCTCAAGGAAGAATCCCTTAAACCTGGAGAGTTGGGACATATGGAATGGGTACCATGCAGTATGACTTCAAAGGGTCTGCGTTTGCTCACCGAACCTCACCAATGCTATCAGCCCGAAGTGTCCAGCCTTATGTCTCACCCAGCTCTGGGTGTAGATGTGGTAAATCCAGGTTGCATCACAAGCCCTGAATGAATTATTTAAGAATTGCTCTCTATTTCACTGGCAATGTGTTTTGTTTATGAAATTTATATTGATAATGGGATTTATCGAATTTTCACTGCTGCGTTTAGGCCACTGTACACACGCTTGATTTCCTTATGGAGACATATAAATCCATGGGTTTTAAGATTCTTACTTGTCAGGTATATTCCCAGGCGTTGAATATGGGGTGTTGAGTCCATTTCGTTGAGCAAGGAGTAGGTCTTGTCTATTATATATTTGGCTTATGGAACGGTATCTGTGCTAATTTCAATCTCTGGTTTTATGCAGCTCCCTAACTCACCTTTCCCCTTAAGCAATCATAGGCTGGTTTTCTCAATTTGAGGCCCTGTTCTGTTTGGTAATTCAGGTAATGTGTAGCCAAGTTTACATTCCGTGTATTAATGATATCTTATGGTGTTTCTTTATCTGTGTGACTTATTTCTCGTAGAATCATCGTACCTGAATCCACTCATTATGCCGCTAAGGACCTGATGACGTAGATTTCATTGCTGAGTGATATTCCACTGTACAAGCGTACCACAATTTCTTTATCCATTTTTTGCTTTCTTGGATATTTAACTTGTACCGTAGACGAGGTTCTTGTAAACAGAGCCATCCCAATCATTGGGGTGGCTGTGTGTTTTTTATTTTAATTTCCCTAAGCTATAGGACCATAAGTGGAAGTGCCATAGGCTGTGTTGCTTTGTTTCCTACGTGTTTCAGGAAACAGCATACACTTCTCCAGAGTGGCTGTTGGCAATTTACATCCCGCACATTAGCATAACAAGGCTCCCTGTTCTCCATGACCTGGACTGCCTTTCTGGGTTTTACAATTTTTTCAGATGGCCCTTTTGACCGGGGAGCAGTGAGACTTCATTGTAGTGCAGATTTCCTTTACACGCTTGCTTGGTTGGCCAAAAAGGGCGTATGCGTTTTTTCCTGAATATATTCAGGAAAAAATGCATACGCCCTTTTTGGCCAAGTGCATCATTGTCGACATTCTGCCTCTTTTCCTATGCTTTAAGTGCAATTCCAGTCTACCCCCTGAAATCATTTTCCTGAAATTCTGCCCCGCTTTCAAGTCCTCTTCGAAGACTTACTTCAATACATTTTTGGACGATAGCTGTCATTCATAACTCTGCAGGTTTGTGAATTACAGTACCCCTGAGCTCCTTTCTTCAACTTGCTTTCTTGTGAACTGGCCGCAAAACCGCAGGATTGCTTGAGGCCCTAATCTGTTTCCGGCAGTGCGTGCTGAGCCTTTGGTTAATTCCTCTTCCGGGTGGGAAATGAGCGTTCCATTTGCCCGTGCAGACACCTACAGCTAGTCTCTCATTGGTTCTCCCTATTCCTGTTCATCTAGCGCAGAAATTGCAAACTGTGCCAAACAGGAGGTTAAAGGCACTGACTCTCCAAGTGGGGAGAGTGTTAGTAAAGGTCTGGAATGGTGAACCCGAGTAAAAGGGGACGAAAACTGAGATGCATTTGAAAACGTTTCCTGGTCACATGGTGCACCATACTGTGTGTTTCCCATGCACGTTTTAGATGAAGGAAGAATCCCTTAAAACTGGAGAGTTGGGAGCCATGGAATGGGTACCATGCAGTATGACTTCAAAGGGTCTGCATTTGCTCATCGAACCTCACCAATGCTATCAGCCTGAAGTGTCCAACCTTATGTCTCACTCAGCTCTGGGTGTAGATGTGGTTAATGCAGGTTGCATCACATGCCCTGAATGAATTATTTAAGAATTGCTCTCTATTTCACTGTCATTGTGTTTTGTTTTTGTAATTCATTTTGATAATGGGATTTATCAGATTTTCTCTGCTGAGTTCATGCAGCTGTACACATGCTTGATTGTCTTACGGAGACATAAATCCATGGGTTTGAAGATTCTTACTAGTCAGGTGTATTCCTAGGCGTTGAATATGAGGTGTTTAGTCCATTTCGTTGAGCAAGGGGTAGGTCTTGACTATTACATATTTGGCTTATGGAAAGGTATCCGTGCTAATTTCTATCTCTGCTTTTATGCAGCACCCTAACTCACTTTTCCCCTTAAGCAAGCATAAGTTGGTTTTCTAAATTTGAGACCCTGTTCTGTTTTGTAATTCAGTTCATGTGTAGCCAAGTTTACATTCCGTGTATTAGTAATATCTTATGATGTTTCTTTTTCTGTGTGACTTATTTCTCGTAGAATCATCGTACCTGAATGCACTCATTATGCCGCTACGGGCCTGATGACGTAGATTTCATTGCTGAGTGATATTCCATTGTACGTACGTACCACACTTCTTTATCCATTTTTCGCTTTCTGAGATATTTAACTTGTACCGTAGACGAGGTTCTTGTAAACAGAGCCGTCCCAAACTTTGGGGTGGCTGTGTGTTTTTGATTTTAATTTCCCTAAGCTATAGGACCATAAGTGGTAATGCCGTAGGCTCTGTTGCTTTGTTTTTTAGGTTTTTGAGGAAACACCATACACTTCTCCAGAGTGGCTGTTGGCAATTTACATCCCGCCCATCAGCATAACAAGGCTCCCTGTTCTCCATGGCCTGTGCTGCCTTTCTTGATTTTACACTTTTTTCAGATGGCCCTTTTGACCGGGGGGCAGTGAGACTTCATTGTAGTGCAGATTTCTTTAACATGCTTGCTTGGTTGGCCAAAAAGTGCGTATGCCTTTTTTCCTGAATATATTCACGAAAAAAGGCATACGCCCTTTTTGGCCAAGTGCATCATTGTCCACGTTCTGCGTCTTTTCCTATGCTTTAAATGCAATTCCAGTCTGCCCCCTGAAATCGTTTTCTTGCAATTCTGCCCCGCTTTCAAGTCCTCTTCGCAGCCTTCCTTCAATATATTTTTGGGTGATAGCTGTCATTTATAACTCTGCAGGTTTGTGAATTACAGTGTCCCTGAGCTCCTTTCTTAAACTCACTTTCTTGTGAGCTGGCCGCAAACCCGCAGGATTGCTTCAGGCCCTAATCTGGTTCCGGCACGGCATGCTGAGCCTTTGGTTAATTCCTCTTCCTGGTGGGAAATGAGCGTTAAATTTGCCCTTGCAGACACCTTCACATAAGTCGTCATGGTGCCCCTTTGCCCCGGTCATCTCTATGGAGTTAGGAGTTGGAGGGCCTCCTCACTCAAGGTCAGTGTGCCCATGGAGCCAACCCTGCAACTTCAGGGCATGGTTGGGTGTTAGGATCACCACGTGGGGTCCTTTTCACTTAGGAGGGAGGTGGCCTTTTGGGCTGCTGATTTCCAGGTTTTCAGATACTGCCAGTATCTTGGCCAGATGTGGCGGTGGGCCAAGCCCCTTGGTGACCGTAGTTTATCCTACCTGGATCGCATTCTTGCATTGTTCCATTTCAAGTGGTCCCAGGTTTTGCACTAATACTCCAATGGCGATTCACCGTTCACCAGGAATGTAAAGGTCAAAGGGTTTAGCTAAATTAGGGAGTTCCAGGGCAAGGGTCTGAATTGACTGCTCTTTCCATTCTTGAAAGGCCACTTCTGCATTCTATTCAAAAGGATCATCATCTTTTCCTTTCAGTGTTTCATATAGAGGCCCAGCTAGTAGACTGTAATTAGGGATCCAGAAGCAGCAAACCCTGGCCTCCCCAGGAACCCCTAAGCTGTCTTCTAGTTTCAGAAATGGGTAAGGCTGTAAATTGTTTCTTCCCTTTCCTGGGATGGGCTTCTCCGACCTTCTGTGAGAATGAAGCCCAGGTAGGTCACCGTAGTCTGTGATATTTGAGCTTTTTCTTGGACAACATGTATCCTTCATTGGCTTGGTAGTTCAGAGGTCTCCTTAGTAGGGCTGGCGATCAGAATGTCGTCTGCATATTGAAGGAGTGTTTCCTTTTCCAGAGGTAGAACTTTTAGTTCTTTAGCTGAGCTTTCCCCAAAGATGGTGTGGGAATTTTTGAACCCTTGGGGCAAGACGGCCCAGAAGTATTGTTTTAGTTGTATGTTGAGTCCTGCCACTCACAAGCCAAAATTTCTTGTGACTCTGGGACTAATAGAATACAAAAGAAGGCATCATTGAAGACTAATACAGAATACCATGTCCTGGTGGTTGGTAGAATGACCAGCAGGGTGTAGGATTTAGGAACTACTGGAGGTATATCCTCGGTGGCTTCACTGACTGTCCTGACATCCTTTACCAGGACTCCAGCAGCCCATGGGGCTCTCGAGGTCAGGCCAATCCCAGGATATGGAGCTCACCTGGGCAGGTACCCCACCCCCACCTCAGCCCACGGGGCTCTCGTGTTCAGGCCCCTCCCAGGATATGGGGTTCCCTGGGCAGGTTCCCCTGCAGCCCATGGGGCTCTCGTGGTCAGGCCCCTCCCAGGATACAGAGCTACCCTTGCAGGTACCATGGCAGGGCTGGGAACACAGGAACCGTGCATATCGCCCTCACTGCAGATGAGTGCAGCTCACCTGTCACTCAGATCTGACACAGAGCACCTCAGAGCAGGACTTGAACTAACAAACAGCAGCTCCGACAGGTCTGTGACCCTGGGCATCACTCTGTGTGGCCTCCCTCCACCTGGTCTTCCAGAGACTTCCACTGCACCCGGGGCACCAGGCCTCTGTCTCCACCCACCAGCCACCCCTCCTCTCCCTGACTCCTGGGTCCCTCTCATTAGGAGAGGGTTTTCTTGAAGTTGTCTCCCACTCATGGGCCAGATAATATAATTAGAAAACAAGCCAGAGCTGCAGCCCCTTGTCTATAATGACTCTCAGGAGGCCACACCTGTTCCTTGGACCCGGCCGATTCAGCAAGTTCCAGTTTCTGCAACTGTGAGCCCCTGAGGGGTGATTATTGGCTGGCCTGGGAAGCCCGACCGTGCCGGCCAGACCTCCCCAGGTGTGCCTGGGTTCAGATCAATATAAACACCGCTCCAGGCAGCAAGAGCCCCTGCAGCTGTGCCTGACGCCATTTTCTCTGCCCTGTCAGCAGTCTCGGGGCTGGACTGGTGGGAGGGAGTGAGAGGCCACGGCTTTGTGGGTGGCCCAGTGTGAGTGGGGCTCTGCTGGACTTTCTGCAGCAGTTGCCAAGATGCCACCTGCTAAAGAAGAGGATGTGTCACCCATACCTGCCGCTGGAATTTCTCCCTGGGCAGAGGTCAGTGAGGAAGAAAGCAGTGGGGGCCGGGACAGCAGGGGTATCTCAGGCAGGGAAATGGAAAGCTTCCAGAAGAGCACCCAGGGCCAGGACCAACCTGGCTGGCCTGCAGGCACCAAGTCGGCTGGCATGCTGTCGCTCATGTGGCTCCATGGCCCTTCCTCTAGGCTTTCAAGTCCTTGTACATATTCAGGTGTTTTACCTGGGAAGGGTGGGAACATTTCAGCAGCAACTGGCCTGGGGCTCAGCCCACGTTTACTCACAGATGCCTCGGCACGGTCCCCCAGCTTTGCAATGAGGACGCTTGTTGCGTGGGGCCTGCTGGCTGAATGGGAGATGATTCCCCACCACTGACCAACTTCAGAATTGTTTACAACTGGAGCAAGTGCCCTGATACGGTTTTCCTCTGTGTAACTGGTGGGTTCTGTTTTTTTTTCTTTTTTTCGTTTTTGGTTCAAGGTAGATTTTATTCCTCTTTTATGTATTTACAGATATAAGCATGGAAATAAGTTATTCATATAAATACATGTATGTGAAGGGAAGAATATTTTTTCTGTTTTACTTTTTGTAATTTGAATTTTATTTTATTTTTTTATACAGCAGGTTCTTTTTGGTTTTCTATTTTATACATATAAATGTATACATGCCAATCCCAATCTCTCAACTCCTCTCACCACCACCCCCCAACAGCTTTCCCCCCTTGGTGTCCATACGTTTGTTGTCTACATCTGTTGCTCTATTTCTGCCTTGCAAAACGGTTCATCTGTACAATTTGTCTAGGTTCCACATATATGCATTAATAGACAAGATTTGTTTTTCTCTTTCTGACTTACTTCACTCTGTATGACAGTCTCTAGATCCATCAACGTCTCTACAAATGACCCAATTTCATTCCTTTTTATGGCTTAGTAATATTCCATTTTATATATGTACCACATCTTTATGCATTCGTCTGTCTGTGGGCATTTAGGTTGCTTCCATTACCTGGATATTGTAAATAGTGATGCAATGAACATTGCGGTGAATGTCTCTTTTTGATTTATGGTTTTGTCTGGGTATATGCCCAGTAGTGGGATTGCTGTATCATATGGTAATTCTATTCTTAGTTTTATAAGAAACTCCATAATGTTCTCCACAGTGACTGTATCAATTTACATTCCCAACAATAGTGGAAGAGGGTTCCTTATCTCCACACCCTTTCCAGCATTTGTTGTTTGTAGATTTTCTGATGATGCCCATTCTAACAGGTGTGAGGTGATACACCATGGATGAGTCTATTTCGTTGAGCAAAGAGTAGGTCTTGTCTAGTACATATTTGGCTTATGGAACGGTATGTGTGCTAATTTCAATCTCTGGTTTTATACAGCACCCCAACTCAACTTTCCCCTTAAGCAAGCATAAGTTTTTATCTAAATGTGAGACTCTGTTCGGTTTTGGAATTCAGTTTATGTGTAGCCAAGTTTACACTCTCTCTATTAGTGATATCTTATGATAATTATCTTTCTCTGTGTGACCTATTTCTCTTAGAATCATCATACTTAAATCCACTCAATTTGCTGCTACAGGCCTGATGACATTGATTTCATTGCTGAGTGATATTCCGTTGTACGTAAGTAGCACAACTCCTTTATCCATTTTTTTCTTTCTGGGATATTTAATTTGTACTGGACTCAAGGTTCTTGTAAACACAGCAGCCCTAAATTTTGTGTTGGCTGTGTCTTGTTGATTTTAATTTTCCTAAGCTATAGTGCCAAAAGTGGAAGTGCCCTAGGCTCTGTAGCTTTGTTTTTCAGATGTTTCAGGATACACCATAAACATCTCCAGAGTGTCTGTTGGCAATTTACATCCCGCCCGTCAGCATAACAAGGCTCCCTGTTCTCCATGGCCTGTCCTGTGTTTCTGGTTTTTACACTTTTTTCAGATGGCCCTTTTGACGAATGGGAAATGAGACTTCATTGTAGTGCGGATTTCCATTTCTCGAGTGCTTGGTTGGCCAAAAAGGGCATATGTGTTTTTTCCTGAATATATTCAGGAAAAAATGTTTACGCACTTTTGTCCAAGTGCATCACTGTCAAAGATCTGCCGCTTCACATGCTTTAAATGCAATTCCAATCTACCTCCTGAAATATGATTCCTGCAATTCTGCCTCGTTTTCAAGTCCTCTTTGCAGACTTACTTCCATATATTTTTGCCAATAGCTGTCATTTATAACTCTGCAGGATTGTGAATTACAGTGCCCGTGATTTCCTTTCTTAACTCGTTTCCTTGAAAACTGGCCACAGAACCGCAGGTTTGCTTCAGGCCGTAATCAGGGTCCGGCACGGCACTCTGAGACTTTGGTTCATTCCACTTCCTGGTGGGAAATTAGAGTTAAATGTGCCCCTCCAGACACCTGCCTCACTCCTAGCCCCTTGGTGATGTGTGTCCTCTGGTTTGAGGCCACATGTGCTGGTTTCCTCACCTTTGGCTGATGTGGCCCCACTGATGTGAGGACACTCCTGCCTGGTTCCCATCCCCTTGGTGATGTGGGCCCTCCGGTGAGAGTCTGATCCTGGTTGGGTTCCTCACACTTCTGTGAGGTGGGCCCTCTTCTCTGAGGTCACTCCTGCCTGGCTGGCACACCCCGCCTTGGCGACGTCGGCCCTCTGGTGGGATTTGGTGCCTGCTGGGTGTCTCCTCCCCTCGGTAATGAGGGCCCCCTGGCGTCAGGCCCTAACTCCTGGGCTCCCAATATTTTCTGATATGCGCCCTGTGGTTCGAGTACACTCCTGCCAGGTTCCCAACCCCATGGGAATGTGGGCCTTCTGCTCTGAGGTCCCAACCGTGGGTTGCTCAGTTTCATGATGAGGGCCCTCTGCTGTGAGTTCTCTCTGGCCTGGATCCCATAGCCTCGCTGCTCCTGGCCACCTGCTGGGAGGTTACAGCTGCGGGATTCCTCACCTTTTTTCTTCTATGGGCCCTCTGTTTTGAGACTCCTCCTGCCTGCCTCACTCCCAGCCCCTTTGTGATGTGTGTCCTCTGGTTTGAGGCCACGTATGCTGGGTCCCTCGCCTTTCGATGATGTGGCCCCACTGGTGTGAGGACACTCCTGCCTGGTTCCTATCCCGTTGATGATGTGGGCCCTCTGGTGAGAGTCTGATCCTGGCTGGATTCCTCACCCTTCTGTGAGGTGGGCCCTCTGCTGTGAGGTCACTCCTGCCTGGCTGGCACACCCCACCTGGGCAACATCGGCCCTCTTGTGGCACTTGGAGCCTGCTGGGAACCTCCCCTCGGTGATGGGGGCCCTCTTGCTTCAGGCCCTAACTGCTGGGTACCCACATTTTCTGATACGTGCTAAGTGGTGCGAGGACACTCCTGCGAGGTTCCCATCCCCATGGGCATGTGGGCCTTCTGCTCTAAGGTCCCAACACCTGTGTTGTTCACCGTTTCATGATGTTGGCTCTCTGGTGTTAGTTCACTCAGGCCTAGATCCCATAGACTCTGTGCTCTGAGCGGCCTGCTGGGAGGTTCCTACTGCTGGATTCCTTACCTTTTTTATTCTTTGGGTCCTGTGTTTTCATGCTCCTACTTCCTGACTCACTCCCAGCCCATTTGTGATGGAGGTCCTCTGGTTTAAGGCCACATGTACCGGTTTCCTCACCTTTATTGATGTGGCCCCACTGGTGTGCGGACACTCCTGCCTGGTTTCCATCCTCTTGGTGATGGGGGCCCTCTGGTGAGAGTCTGATCCTGTTTGGGCTCCTCACACTTCTGTGAGGTGGGCCCTCTGCTGTGAGGTAACTCCTGCCTGGCTTGCTCCCGTGCCATTGGTGACGTCGGCCCTCTGGTGGCATTTGGAGCCTGCTGGTAGCCTCCTCTCCTCCGTGATGAGGGCCCTCTGGCGTCAGGCCATAACTGCTGGGTTCCCACATTTTCTGATACGTGCTAAGTTGTGCGAGGACACTCCTGCGAGGTTCCCATCCCCATGGGGATGTGGGCCTTCTGCTCTGAGGTCCCACTGGCTGGGTTGCTCACAGTTTCATGATGTGGGCCCTCTGCTGTGAGTTCACTGTGGCCTGGATCCCATAGACTCCATGCTCTGGGCCACCTGCTGGGAGGTTCAAACTGCTGGATTCCTCGCATTTTTTATTCTGTGGGCCCTGTGTTGTTACGCTACTCCTGCCTGCCTCACTCGGAGCACCTTGGAAATGTGGGTCCTCTGGTTTAGGCCACATGTGCTGGGTTCCTCACCTTTCTATAATGTGGGCACACTGGTGTGAGGACACTCCTGTCTTGTTCCGATCCCCTTGGTGATGTGGGCCCTCTGGTGAGTGTCTTATCCTGGCTGGGTTCCTCACCCTTCTGTGAGGTAGGCCCTCTGCTGTGAGGTCACTCCTGCCTGGCTGGCACACGTCAACTTGGCGACGTGGGCCCTCAGTTGGGAGTTGGTGCCTGCTGGGAGTCTCCTCCCCTCGGTAATGAGGGCCCTCTGGCGTCAGACCCTAACTCCTGGGCTCCCAAAATTGTCTGATGTGCGCCCTGTGGTGCGAGTACACTCCTGCCAGGTTCCCAACACCATGGGAATGTGGGTCTTCTGCTCTGAGGTCCCAGTGGTACGTTGCTCAGTTTCATGATGAGGGCCCTCTGGTGTGAGTTCACTCCGGCATGGATCCCATAGCCTCGCTGCTCCTGGCCACCTGCGGGGAGGTTCCAACTGCGGGATTCCTCAACTTTTTCCTTCTATGGGCCCTCTGTTTTGAGACTCCTCCTGCCTGCCTCACTCCCAGCCCCTTGGTGATGTGTGTCCTGTAGTTTGAGGCCACGTGTGCTGGGTCCGTCACATTTCGGTGATGTGGCACCACTGGTGTGAGGACACTCCTGCCTGGTTTCCATTCCCTTGGTGATGTGGGCTCTGTGGTGAGAATCTGATCCTCTTTGGGTTCCTCACACTTTTGTGTTGTTGGCGCTCTGCTCTGAGGTCACTCCTGCCTGGCTGGCACACCCCGCATTGGCGACGTCGGCCCTCTGGTAGCAGTTGGAGCTTGCTGGGAGCCTCCTCTCCTCAGTGATGAGGGCCCTCTGGCGTCCAGCCCTAACTGCAGGGCTCTCCACATTTTCTGATGTGTGCCCACTGGTGCGATGACACTCCTGCTTGTTTCCCTTCCCCATGGGAATGTGGGCCTTGTGCTCTGAGGTCACAACGGCTGGGTTGCTTACAGTATCACGATGAGGGCCCTCTGTTGTGAGTTCATCACTGCCTGGATCCCATAGCCTCGGTGATCTGGGCCGCCTGCTGGGACGTTCCAACTGCTGGATTCCTCACCTTTTTTATACAATGGGCCATGTGTTTTGAGGTTAATCCTGCCTGCCTCACTCCGAGACCCATGGTGATGTGGGTCCTCTGGTTTGAGGCCACATGTGCTGGGTACCTCAACTTTCGATGATGTGGCCCCACGGGCGTGAGGACACTCGTGCCTGGTTCCCAGCCCCTTGCTTATGTGGGCACTCTGGTGAGAGTCTGATCCTGACTGGGTTCCTTACCCTTCTGTGAGGTGGGCCCTCTGATGTGAGGTCACTCCTGCCTGGATGGCTCACGTCGCCTTGGCGACGTAGGCCCTCTGTTGGCCACTGAAGCATGCTGGGAGCCTCCTACCCTCTTTAATGAGGGCCCTGAAAGAAACGCATATGCCCTTTTTGACCAAGTGCATCATTGTCGAGGTTCTGCCTCTTCTCCTATACTTTCAGAGGACTTCCCATCTACCTCCTGAAATCGTATTCCTGGAATTCTGCCCCGCGATCAAGTCCTCTTTGCAGCCTTACTTCAATATATTTTTGGACAATAGCTGTCATTTATAACTCTGCAAGTTTGTGAATTACAGTGCCCCTGAGCTCCTTTCTTCAACTCGCTTTCTTGTGAGCTGTCCGCAAAACCGCAGGATTGCTTCAGGCCCTAAACTGGTTCCGGCATGGCATGCTGAGCCTTTGGCTAATTCCTCCTCCTGGTGCGAAATGAGCGTTAAATTTGCTCGTGCAGACACCTACAGCTAATCTCTCATTGGTTCTCCCTATTCCTGTTCATCTTGCGCAGAAATTCCAAACTGTGCCAAACAGGAGGTTAAAGGCACAGACTCTGCAAGTGGAGAGAGTGTTAGTAAAGCGTCTGGAATGGTTAAACCGAGTACGACGGGACGAAAACTGATATGCATTTAAAAAGGTTTCCCAGTCACACGGTGGACCATATTCTGGGTTTCCCATGCATGTTTTACCTGAAGGAAGAATCCCTTAAACCTGGAGAGTTGGGACCCATGGAATGGGTACCATGCAGTATGACTTCAAAGGGTTGCCTTTCCTAACCGAACGTCACCAATGCTATCAGCCCGAAGTGTCCAGCCTTATGTCTCACTCAGCTCTGGGTGTAGATGTGGTAAATCCAGGTTGCATCACAAGCCCTGAATGAATTATTTAAGAATTGCTCTCTATTTCATTGTCATTGAGTTTTGTGTTTGTAATTTATTTTGATAATGGGATTTATCGGATTTTCACTGCTGCATTTTTGCCACTGTACACATGCTTGATTCTCTTATGGAGACATATAAATCCATGGGTTTTAAGATTCTTAATAGTCAGGTATATTCCTAGGCATTGAATATGCGGTGTTGAGTCCATTTCGTGGAGCAAGGAGTAGGTCCTGACTATTACATATTTGCTTATGGAAAGGTATCTGTGCTAATTTCAATCTCTGGTTTTATGCAGCGCCACAACTCACCTTTCCCCTTAAGCAAGCATAAGTTGGTTTTCTAAATTTGAGACCCTTTTCTGTTTTGTAATTGAGTTCATGTGCAGCCATGTTTACAGTCCGTGTATTTGAGATATCTTATGGTGTTTCTTTTTCTGTGTGACTTAGTTAACTTAGAATCATCGTACCTGAATAAACTCACTATGCCGCAATGCGCCTCATGACAGATTTCATTGCTGAGTGATATTCCATTGTACGTACGTACCACAACTTCTTTATCTATTTTTCGCTTTCTCGGATATTTAACTTGTACTGCAGACGAGGTTCTTGTAAGCAGAGCCATCCAAAATTTATGAGTGGCTGTGTCTTTTTGATTTTAATTTCCCTAAGCTATAGAACCATAAGTTGAAGTGCCGTAGGCTCCATTGCTTAGTTTTTTAGGTGTTTGAGGAAACACCATACACTTCTCCAGAGTGGCTGTTGGCAATTTACATCCCGCCCATCAGCATAACAAGGCTCCCTGTTCTCCATGGCGTGTCCTGCGATTCTGGATTTTTCACTATTTTCAGATGTCCCTTTTGACAGGGGGGCAGTGAGGCTTCATTGTAGTGCAGATTTCTTTACACGCTTGCTTGGTTGGCCAAAATGAGCGTATGCGTTTTTTCCTGAATATATTCAGGAAAAAACGCATACGACATTTTTGACCAAGTGCATCATTGTCGACTTTCTGTCTCTTTCCCTGTTCTTTAAATGCAATTCCAGTCTGCCCCTGAAATTGTTTTCCTGCAATTCTGCCCCTCTTTCAAGTCCTCTACGTAGACTTACTTCAATATATTTTTGGACCATAGCTGTCATTTATAACTCTGCAAGTTTGTGAATGACAGTGCGCCTGAGCTCCTTTCTTCTACTCGCTTTCTTGTGAGCTGGCCGCTAACCCGCAGGATTGCTTCAGGCCCTAATCTGGTTCCAGGACAGCACGCTGATCCTTTGGTAAATTCCTCTTCCTGGTGGGAAATGAGCGTTCCATTTGCCCGTGCAGACACCTACAGCTAGTCTCTCATTGGTTCTCCCTATTCTTGTTCATCTTGCGCAGAAATTGCAAACTGTGCCAAGCAGGAGGTTAAACGCACTGACTCTCCAAGTGGGGAGAGTGTTAGTAAAGGGTCTGGAATGGTGAACCCGAGTACCAGGGGACGAAAACTGAGATGCATTTGAAAACGTTTCCCGGTCACACGGTGCACCATACTGTGGGGTTCCCATGCACGTTTAGCTGAAGGAAGAATCCCTTAAACCTGAAGAGTTGGGACCCATGGAATGGGTACCATGCAGTATGACTTCAAAGGGTCTGCATTTGCTCATCGAACCTCAACAATGCTATCAGCCCGAAGTGTCCAACCTTATGTCTCACTCAGCTCTTGGTATAGATGTGGTAAATCCAGGTTGCATCACAAGCCCTGAATGAATTATTTAAGAATTGCTCTCTATTTCACTGTCATTGTGTTTGTTTTTGTAATTCATTTTGATAATGGGATTTATCGGATTTTCTCTGCTGCATTCATGCCACTGTACACACATTTGAGTCTCTTACGGAGACATATAAATCCATGGGTTTGAAGATTCTTACTAGTCAGGTGTATTCTTAGGCTTTGAATATGGAGTGTTGAGTCCATTTCGTTGAGCAAGGAGTATGTCTTGATTATTACATATTTGGCTTATGGAAAGGTATCTGTGCTAATTTCTATCTCTGGTTTTATGCAGCACCCCAACTCACCTTTCCCCTTAAGCAAGCATAAGTTGGTTTTCTAAATTTGAGACCCTGTTCTGTTTTTTAATTTAGTTCATGTGTAGCCAAGTTTACATTCCGTGTATTACTGATATCTTATGATGTTTCATTTTCTGTGTGACTTATTTCACTTACAATCATCGTACCTGAATCCACTCATTATGCCGCGACGGGCCTGATGACATTGATTTCATTGGTGAGTGATATTCCATTGTATGTACGTACCACAAATTCTTTATCCATTTTTCACATTCTAGGATATTTAACTTGTACCGTAGACGAGGTTCTTGTAAACAGAGCCGTCCAAAATTTTGGGGTGGCTGTGTGTTTTTGATTTTAATTTCCCTAAGCTAGAGGACCATAAGTGGAAATGCCGTAGGCTCCGTTGCTTTGATTTTTAGGTGTTTGAGGAAACACCATACACTTCTAAAGAGTGGCTGTTGGCAATTTACATCCCGCCCATCAGCATAACAAGGCTCCCTCTTCTCCATGGCCTGTGCTGCTATTCTGGATTTTACACTTTTTTCAGATGGCCCTTTTGACCAGGGGGCAGAGAGACTTCAGTGTAGTGCAGATTTCCTTAAGATGCTTGCTTGGTTGGCCAAAAAGGGCGTACGCCTGTTTTCCTAAATATATTCAGGAAAAAACGCATACGCCCTTTTTGGCCAAGTGCATCATTGTCGACGTTCTGCCTCTTTTCCTATGCTTTAAGTGCAATTCCAGTCTACCTCCTGAAATAGTTTTCCTGAAATTCTGCCCCGCGTTCAAGTCCTCTTCGAAGACTTACTTCAATACATTTTTGGACGATAGCTGTCATTCATAACTCTGCAGGTTTGTGAATTACAGTACCCCTGAGCTCCTTTCTTCAACTCGCTTTCTTGTGAGCTGGCCGCAATACCACAGGATTGCTTCAGGCCCTAATCTGTTTCCGGCAGGGCACGCTGAGCCTTTGGTTAATTCCTCTTCCTGGTGGGAAATGAGCGTTCCATTTGCCCGTGCAGACACCTACAGCTAGTCTCTCATTGGTTGTCCCTATTCCTGTTCATCTTGTGCAGAAATTGCAAACTGTGCCAAACAGGAGGTTAAAGGCACTGACTCTCCAAGTGGGGAGAGTGTTAGTAAAGCGTCTGGAATGGTGAACCTGAGTACCAGGGTTCGAAAACTGAGATGCATTTGAAAACGTTTCCCGGTCACACGGTGGACCATACTCTGGGTTTCCCATGCATGTTTTAGCTGAAGGAAGAATCCCTTAAACCTGGAGAGTTGGGAACCATGGAATGGGTACCATGCAGTATGACTTCAAAGGGTCTGCGTTTGCTCACCGAACCTCACCAATTCTATCAGCCCGAAGTGTCCAGCCTTATGTCTCACCCAGATCTGGGTGTAGATGTGGTAAATCCAGGTTGCATCACAAGCCCTGAATGAATTATTTAAGAATTGCTCTCTATTTCACTGTCATTGTGTTTTGTTTTTAAAATTTATTTTGATAATGGGATTTATCGGATTTTCACTGCTGCGTTTAGGCCGCTGTACACACGCTTGATTTCCTTATGGAGACAAAAAATCCATGGGTTTTAAGATTCTTACTTGTCAGGTATCTTCCCAGGCGTTGAATATGGGGTGTCCAGTCCATTTCGTTGAGCAAGGAGTAGGTCTTCTCTATTACATATTTGGCATATGGAACGGTATCTGTGCTAATTTTAATCTCTGGTTTTATGCAGCACCCCAACTCACCTTTCCCCATAAGCAAGCATAAGTTGGTTTTCTAAATTTGAGACCCTGTTCTGTTTTGTAATTCAGGTCATGTGTAGTCAAGTTTACATTCCGTGTATTAGTGATATCTTATGATGTTTCTTTTTCTGTGTGACTTATTTCTCGTAGAATCGTCGTACCTGAATCCACTCATTATGCCGCTATGGGCCTGATGACGTAGATTTCATTGCTGAGTTATATTCCATTGTACGTGCGTACCACAACTTCTTTATCCATTTTTTGCTTTCTCGGATATTTAACATGTACCGTAGACGAGGTTCTTGTAAACAGAGCCATCCCAAATATTGGGGTGGCTGTGTGATTTTGATTTTAATTTCCCTAAGCTATAGGACCATAAGTGGAAGTGCCATAGGCTGTGATGCTTTGTTTCCTACGTGTTTCAGGAAACACCATACACTTCTCCAGTGTGGCTGTTGGCAATTTACATCCCACCCATCTGCCTAACAAGGCTCCCTGTTCTCCATGACCTGTCCTGCCTTTCTGGATTTTACACTTTTTTCAGATGGCCCTTTTGACCGGGGGGCAGTGAGACTTCATTGTACTGCAGATTTCCTTTACACGCTTGCTTGGTTGGCCAAAAAGGGCCTATGCGTTTTTTCCTGAATATATTCAGGAAAAAACGCATACGCCCTTTTTGGCCAAGTGCATCATTGTCGACATTCTGCCGCTTTTCCTATGCTTTAAGTGCAATTCCAGTCTACCCCCTAAATCGTTTTCCTGAAATTCTGCCCCGCTTTCAAGTCCTCTTCGAAGACTTACTTCAGTACATTTTTGGACGATAGCTGTCATTCATAACTCTGCAGTTTTGTGAATTACAGTGCCCGTGAGCTCCTTTCTTCAACTCGCTTTCTTGTGAGCTGGCCGCAAAACCGCAGGATTGCTTCAGGCCCTAATCTGTTTCCGGGAGGGCACGCTGAGCCTTTGGTTAATTCCTCTTCCTGGTGGGAAATGAGCGTTCCATTTTCCCGTGCAGACACCTACAGCTAGTCTCTCATTGGTTCTCCCTATTCCTGTTCATCTTGCTCAGAAATTGCAAACTGTGCTAAACAGGAGGTTAAAGGCACTGACTCTCCAAGTGGGGAGAGTGTTAGTAAAGGGTCTGTAACGGTGAACCCGAGTACCAGGGGACGAAACCTGAGATGCATTTGAAAACGTTTCCCAATCACACGGTGGACCATACTCTGGGTTTCCCATGCATGTTATAGCTGAAGGAAGAATCCCTTAAACCTGGAGAGTTGGGAACCATGGAATGGCTACCATGCAGTATGACTTCAAAGGGTCTGCGTTTGCTCACCGAACCTCACCAATACTATCAGCCCGAAGTGTCCAGCCTTATGTCTCACCCAGCTCTGGGTGTAGATGTGGTAAATCCAGGTTGCATCACAAGCCCTGAATGAATTATTTAAGAATTGCTCTCTATTTCACTGTCATTGTGTTGTGTTTGTGAAATTAATTTGATAATGGGATTTATCGGGTTTTCACTGCTGCGTTTAGGCCACTGTAGAGACGCTTGATTTCCTTACGGACACATATCAATCCATGGGTCTTAAGATTCTTACTTGTCAGGTATATTCCCAGGCGTTGAATATGGGGTGTTGAGTCCATTTCGTTGAGCAAGGAGTAGGTCTTGTCTATTATATATTTGGCTTATGGAACGGCATCTGTGCTAATTTCAATCTCTGGTTTCATGCAGCACCCCAACTCACCTTTCCCCATAAGCAAGCATAAGTTGGTTTTCTAAATTTTAGACCCTGTTCTGTTTTGTAATTCAGTTCATGTGTAGCCAAGTTTATGTTCCGTGTATTAGTGATATCTTATGATGTTTCTTTTTCTGTGTGACTTATTTCTCATAGAATCGTCGTACCTGAATTCACTCATTATGCCGCTACGGGCCTGATGACGTAGATCTCATTGCTGAGTGATATTGCATTGAACGTACGTACCACAACTTCTTTATCTATTTTTTGCTTTCTCGGATATTTAAATTGTACAGTAGAAGAGGTTCTTGTAAACAGAGCCGCCCCAAACTTTGGGGTGGCTGTGTGTTTTTGATTTTAATTTCCCTAAGCTATAGGACCCTAAGTGGAAGTGCCATAGGCTGTGTTGCTTTGTTTCCTACGTGTTTCAGGAAACACCATACACTTCTCCAGATTGGCTGTTGGCAATTTACATCCCGCCCATCAGCATAACAAGGCTCCCTGTTCTCCATGACCTGTCCTGCCTTTCTGGATTTTACACTTTTTTCAGATGGCCGTTTTGACCGGGGGGCAGTGAGACTTCATTGTAGTGCAGATTTCCTTTACATGCTTGCTTGGTTGACCAAAAATGGCGTATGCGTTTTTTCCTGAATATATTCAGGAAAAAACGCATATGCACTTTTTGGCCAACTGCATCATTGTCGACATTCTGCCTCTTTTCCTATGCTTTAACTGCAATTCCAGTCTACCCCCTGAAATCGTTTTCCTGAAATTCTGCCCCGCTTTCAAGTCCTCTTCGAAGACTTACTTCAATATATTTTTGGACGATAGCTGTCATTCATAACTCTGCAGGTTTGTGAATTACAGTGCCCCTGAGCTCCTTTCTTCAACTCGCTTTCTTGTGAGCTGGCCGCAAAACCGCAGGATTGCTTCAGGCCCTAATCTGGTTCCGGCAGGGCACGCTGAGCCTTTGGTTAATTCCTCTTCCTGGTGGGAAATGAGCGTTCCATTTGCCCTGCAGACACCTACAGCTAGTCTCTCATTGGTTCTCCCTATTCCTGTTCATCTTGCGCAGAAATTCCAAACTGTGCCAAACAGGAGGTTAAAGGCACTGACTCTCCAAGTGGGGAGAGTGTTAGTAAAGCGTCTGGAATGGTGAACCCGAGTACCAGGGGACGAAACCTGAGATGCATTTGAAAACGTTTCCCAATAACACGGTGGACCATACTCTGGGTTTCCCATGCATGTTTTAGCTGAAGGAAGAATCCCTTAAACCTGGAGAGTTGGGACCCATGGAATGGCTACCATGCAGTATGACTTCAAAGGGTCTGTGTTTGCTCAACGAACCTCACCAATGCTATCAGCCCGAAGTGTCCAGCCTTATGTCTCAACCAGCTTTGGGTGTAGATGTGATAAATCCAGGTTGCATCACAAGCCATGAATGAATTATTTAAGAATTGCTCTCTATTTCACTGTCATTGTGTTGTGTTTTTGAAATTTATTTTGATAATGGTATTTATAGTATTTTCACTGCTGCGTTTAGGCCGCTGTACACACGCTTGATTTCCTTATGGAGACATATAAATCCATTGGTCTTAAGATTCTTACTTGTCAGGTATCTTCCCAGGCGTTGAATATGGGGTGTTGAGTCCATTTCATTGAGCAAGGAGTAGGTCTTGTCTATTATATATTTGGCTTATGGAACGTTATCTGTGCTAATTTCAATCTCTGGTTTCATGCAGCACCCCAACTCACCTTTCCCCATAAGCAACCATAAGTTGGTTTTCTAAATTTGAGACCCTCTTCTGTTTTGTAATTAACTTCATGTGTAGCCAAGTTTACGTTTCGTGTATTAGTGATATCTTATGATGTTTCTTTTTCTGTGTGTCTTATTTCTCATAGAATCGTCGTATCTGAATGGACTCATTATGCCGCTACGGGCGTGATGACGTAGATCTCATTGCTGAGTGATATTGCATTGTACGTACGTACCACAATTTCTTTATCTATTTTTTGCTTTCTCGGATATTTAACTTGTACCGTAGACGAGGTTCTTGTAAACAGAGCCGTCCCGAACATTGGGGTGGCTGTGTGTTTTTGATTTTAATTTCCCTAAGCTATAGGACCCTAAGTGGAAGTGCCATAGGCTGTGTTTCTTTGTTTCCTACGTGTATCAGGAAACACCATACACTTCTCCAGAGTGGCTGTTGGCAATTTACATCCCGCCCATCAGCATAACAAGGCTCCCTGTTCTCCATGACCTGTCCTGCCTTTCTGGATTTTACACTTTTTTCAGATGGCCCTTTTGACCGGGGGGCAGTGAGACTTCATCGTAGTGCAGATTTCCTTTACATGCTTGCTTGGTTGGCCAAAAAGGGCGTATGAGTTTTTTCCTGAATATATTCAGGTAAAAACGCATATGCACTTCTTGGCCAACTGCATCATTGTCGACATTCTGCCTCTTTTCCTATGCTTTAAGTGCAATTCCAGTCTACCCTCTGAAATCGTTTTCCTTGAAATTCTGCCCCGCTTTCAAGTCCTCTTCGAAGACTTACTTCAAAATATTTTTGGACGATAGCTGTCATTCATAACTCTGCAGGTTTGTGAATTACAGTGCCCCTGAGCTCCTTTCTTCAACTCGCTTTCTTGTGAGCTGGCCGCAAAACCGCAGGATTGCTTCAGGCCCTAATCTGGTTCCGGCAGGGCACGCTGAGCCTTTGGTTAATTCCTCTTCCTGGTGGGAAATGAGCGTTCCATTTGCCCGTGGAGACACCTACAGCTAGTCTCTCATTTGTTCTCCCTATTCCTGTTCATCTTGCGCAGAAATACCAAACTGTGCCAAACAGGAGGTTAAAGGCACTGAGTCTCCAAGTGGGGAGAGTGTTAGTAAAGCGTCTGGAACGCTGAACCCGAGTACCAGGGGACGAAACCTGAGATGCATTTGAAAACGTTTCCCAATCACACGGTGGACCATACTCTGGGTTTCAAATGCATGTTTTAGCTGAAGGAAGTATCCCTTAAACCTGGAGAGTTGGGACCCATGGAATGGGTACCATGCACTATGACTTCAAAGGGTCTGCGTTTGCTCACAGAACCTCACCAATGCTATCAGCCCGAAGTGTCCACCCTTATGTCTCACACAGCCCCGGGTGTAGATGTGGTAAATCCAGGTTGCATCACAAGCCCTGAATGAATTTTTTAAGAATTGCTCTCTATTTCACTGTCATTGTGTTGAGTTTGTGAAATTTATTTTGATAATGGGATTTATCGGATTTTCACTGCTGCGTTTAGGCCGCTGTACACACGCTTGATTTCCTTATGGAGACATATAAATCCATGGGTCTTAAGATTCTTACTTGTCAGGTATATTCCCAGGCGTTGAATAT
Organism: Delphinapterus leucas; assembly: GCF_059928025.1. NCBI lineage: Eukaryota > Metazoa > Chordata > Mammalia > Artiodactyla > Monodontidae > Delphinapterus > Delphinapterus leucas. The sequence continues at coordinate 7,046,473 of NW_028322240.1, read as the reverse complement.
GGGGTGTTGAGTCCATTTCGTTGAGCAAGGAGTAGGTCATATCTATTATATATTTGGCTTATGGAACGATATCTGTGCTAATTTCAATCTCTGGTTTGATGCAGCACCCCAACTCACCTTTCCCCATAAGCAAGCATAAGTTGGTTTTCTAAATTTGAGACCCTGTTCTGTTTTCTAATTCAGTTCATGTGTAGCCAAGTTTACGTTCCGTGTATTAGTGATATCTTATGATGTTTCTTTTTCTGTGTGACTTATTTCTCGTACAATCGTCGTACCTGAATCCACTCATTATGCCGCTACGGACCTGATGACGTAGATTCCATTGCTGAGTGATATTCCATTGTACGTACGTACCACAACATCTTTATCCATTTTTTGCTTTCTTGATATTTAACTTGTACCATAGACGAGGTTCTTGTAAACAGAGCCGTACCAAACTTTGGGGTGGCTGTGTGTTTTTGATTTTAATTTCGCTAAGCTATAGGACCATAAGTGGAAGTGCCATAGGCTGTGTTTCTTTGTTTCCTACGTGTTTCAGGAAACACCATACACTTCTCCAGAGTGGCTGTTGGCAATTTACATCCCGCCCATCAGCATAACAAGGCTCCCTGTTCTCCATGACCTCTCCTGCCTTTCTGGATTTTACACTTTTCTCAGATGGCCCTTTTGACAGGGGGGCAGTGAGACTTCATTTTAGTGCAGTTTTCCTTTACACGGTTGCTTGGTTGGCCAAAAAGGGCGTATGCGTTTTTTCCTGAATATATTCAGGAAAAAACGCATATGCCCTTTTTGGCCAAGTGCATCATTGTCGACATTCTGCCTCTTTTCCTATGCTTTAAGTGCAATTCCAGTCTACCCCCTGAAATCGTTTTCCTGAAATTCTGCCCCGCTTTCAAGTCCTCTTCGAAGACTTACTTCAATACATTTTTGGACGATAGCTGTCATTCATAACTCTGCAGGTTTGTGAATTCCAGTGCCCCTGAGCTCCTTTCTTCAACTCGCTTTCTTGTGAGCTGGCCGCAAAACCGCAGGATTGCTTCAGGCCCTAATATGGTTCCAGCAGGGCACGCTGAGACTTTGGTTAATTCCTCTTCCTGGTGGGAAATGTGCATTCCACTTGCCCGTGCAGACACCTACAGCTAGTCTCTCATTGGTTCTCCCTATTCCTGTTCATCTTGCGCAGAAATTACAAACTGTGCCAAACAGGAGGTTAAAGGCACTGACTCTGCAAGTGGGGAGAGTGTTAGTAAAGCGTGTGGAATGGTGAACCCGAATACCAGGGTTCGAAAACTGAGATGCATTTGAAAACGTTTCCCAATCACACGGTGGACCATACTCTGGGTTTCCCATGCATGTTTTATCTGAAGGAAGAATCCCTTAAACCTGGAGAGTTGGGACCCATGGAATGGTACCATGCAGTATGACTTCAAAGGGTCTGCGTTTGCTCACCGAACCTCACCAATGCTATCAGCCCGAAGTGTCCAGCCTTATGTCTCACCCAGCTCTGGGTGTAGATGTGGTAAATCCAGGTTGCATCAGAAGCCCTGAATGAATTATTTAAGATTTGCTCTCTATTTCACTGTCATTGTGTTTTGTTTTTGAAATTTGTTTTGATAATGGGATTTATCGGATTTTCACTGCTGCATTTAGGCCGCTGTACACACGCTTGATTTCCTTATGGAGACATATAAATCCATGGGTTTTAAGATTGTTACTTGTCAGGTATATTCCCAGGCGTTGAATATGGGCTCTTGAGTCCATTTCGTTGAGCAAGGAGTAGGTCTTGTCTATTATATATTTGGCTTATGTAAAGGTATCTGTGCTAATTTCAATCTCTGCTTTTATGCAGCACCCCAACTCACCTTTCCCCATAAGCAAGCATAAGTTGGTTTTCTAAATTTGAGACCCTGTTCTGTTTTGTAATACAGTTCATGTGTAGCCAAGGTTATATTCCGTGTATTAGTGATATCTTATGATGTTTCTTTTTCTGTGTGACTTATTTCTCGTAGAATCTTCGTACCTGAATCCACTCATTATGCCGCTACGGGCCTGATGACGTAGGTTTCATTGCTGAGTGATGTTCCATTGTACGTGCGTACCACAACTTCTTTATCCATTTTTTGCTTTCTCGGATATTTAACTTGTACCGTAGACGAGGTTCTTGTAAACAGAGCCGTCCCAAACTTTGGGGTGGCTGTGTGTTTTTGATTTTCATTTCCCTAAGCTATAGGACCGTAAGTGGAAGTGCCATAGGCTGTGTTCCTATGTTTCCTACGAGTTTCAGGAAACACCATACAATTTTCCAGAGTGGCTGTTGGCAATTTATATGCCGCCCATCAGCGTAACAATGCTCCCTGTTCTCCATGACCTGTCCTGCCTTTCTGGATTTTGCACTTTTTTCAGATGGCCCTTTTGACCGGGAGGCAGAGGGACTTCATTGTAGTGCAGATTTCCTTTACACGCTTGCTTGGTTGGCCAAAAAGCGCATATGCGTTTTTTCCTGAATATATTCAGGAAAAAACACATACGCCCTTTTTGGCCAAGTGCATCATTGTCGACATTCTGCCTCTTTTCCTATGCTTTAAGTGCAATTCCAGTCTACCCCGTGAAATCGTTTTCCTGAAATTCTGCCCCGCTTTCAAGTCCTCTTCGAAGACTTACTTCAGTACATTTTTGGACGATAGCTGTCATTCATAACTCTGCAGGTTTGTGAATTACAGTGCCCCTGAGCTCCTTTCTTCAACTCGCTTTCTTGTGAGCTGGCCGCAAACCGCAGGATTGCTTCAGGCCCTAATCTGGTTCCGGCAGGGCACGCTGAGCCTTTGGTTAATTCCTCTTCCTGGTGGGAAATGAGCGTTCCATTTTCCCGTGCAGACACCTACAGCTAGTCTCTCATTGGTTGTCCCTATTCCTGTTCATCTTGCGCAGAAATTGCAAACTGTGTCAAAGAGGAGGTTAAAGGCACTGACTCTCCAAGTGGGGAGAGTGTTAGTAAAGCGTCTGGAACGGTGAACCTGAGTACCAGGCTACGAAACATGAGATGCATTTGAAAAAGTTTCCCAATCACACGGTGGACCATACTCTGGGTTTCCCATGCATGTTTTAGCTGAAGGAAGAATCCCTTAAACCTGGTGAATTGTGACCCGTGGAATGGGTACCATGCAGTATGACTTCAAAGGGTCTGCGTTTGCTCACCGAACCTCACCAAAGCTATCAGCCCGAAGTGTCCAGCCTTATGTCTCACCCCGCTCTGGGTGTAGATGTGGTAAATCCAGGTTGCATCACAAGCCCTGAATGAATTATTTAAGAATTGCTCTCTATTTCACTGTCATAGTGTTTTGTTTTTGAAATTTGTTTTGATAATGGGATTTATCGGATTTTCACTGCTGCGTTTAGGCCGCTGTACACACGCTTGATTTCCTTATGGATACATATAAATCCATGGGTTTTAAGATTCTTACTTGTCAGGTATATTCCCAGGTGTTGAGTATGGTGTGTTGAGTCCATTTCGTTGAGCAAGGAGTAGGTCTTTTCTATTATATATTTGGCTTATGGAAAGGTATCTGTGCTAATTTCAATCTCTCCTTTTATGCAGCACCCCAACTCACCTTTCCCCATAAGCAAGCATAAGTTGGTTTTCTAAATTTGAGACCCTGTTCTGTTTTCTAATTCAGTTCATGTGTAGCCAAGTTTACGTTCCGTGTATTAGTGATATCTTATGATGTTTCTTTTTCTGTCTGACTTATTTCTCGTAGAATCGTCATACCTGAATCCACTCATTATGCCGCTACGGGCCTGATGACGTAGATCTCATTGCTGAGTGATATTCCATTATACGTACGTACCACAACATCTTTATCCATTTTTTGCTTTCTCGGATATTTAACTTGTACCGTAGATGAGGTTCTTGTAAACAGAGCCGTCCCAAACTTTGGGGTGGCTGTGTGTTATTGATTTTAATTTTCCTAAGCTATAGGACGCTAAGTGGAAGTGCCATAGGCTGTGTTGCTTTGTTTCCTACGTGTTTCAGGAAACACCATACACATCTCCAGAGTGGCTGTTGGCAATTTACATCCCGCCCATCAGCATAACAAGGCTCCCTGTTCTCCATGACCTGTCTTGCCTTTCTGGATTTTACACTTGTTTCAGATGGCCCTTTGGACCGGGGGCAGTGAGACTTCATTGTAGTGCAGATTTCCTTTACACGCTTGCTTGGTTGGCCAAAAAGGGCGTATGCGTTTTTTCCTGAATATATTCAGGAAAAAACGCATACGCCCTTTTTGGCCAAGTGCATCTTTGTCGACATTCTGCCTCTTTTCGTATGCTTTAAGTGCAATTCCAGTTACCCCATGAAATCCTTTTCCTGAAATTCTGCCCCACTTTCAAGTCCTCTTCGAAGACTTACTTCAATACATTTTTGGACGATAGCTGTCATTCATAACTCTGCAGGTTTGTGAATTACAGTGCCCCTGAGCTCCTTTCTTCAACTCGCTTTCTTGTGAGCTGGCCGCAAAACCGCAGGATTGCTTCAGGTGCTCATCTGGTTCCGGCAGGGCACGCTGAGCATTTGGTTAATTCCTCTTCCTGGTAGGCAATGAGCGTTCCATTTGCCCGTGCAGACACCTACAGCTAGTCTCTCATTGGTTCTCCCTATTCCTGTTCATCTTGCCCAGAATTTGCAAACTGTGCCAAACAGGAGGTTAAAGGCACTGACTCTCCAAGTGGGGAGAGTGTTAGTAAAGCATCTGGAACGGTGAACCCGAGTACCAGGGGACGAAACCTGAGATGCATTTGAAAACGTTTCCCAATCACACAGTTGTCCATACTCTGGGTTTCCCATGCATGTTTTAGCTGAAGGAAGAATCCCATAAACCTGGAGAGTTGGGACCCAAGGAATGGGTACCATGCAGTATGACTTCAAAGGGTCTGCGTTTGCTCACCGAACCTCACCAATGCTATCAACCCGAAGTGTCCAGCCTTATGTCTCACCCAGCTCTGGGTGTAGATGTGGTAAATCCAGGTTGCAGCACAAGCCCTGAATGCATTATATAAGAATTGCTCTCTTTTTTACTCTCATTGTGTTGTGTTTTTGAAATTTATTTTGATAATGGGATTTATCGGATTTTCATTGCTGCGTTTAGGCCGCTGTACATACTCTTGATTTCCTTATGGAGACAGATAAATCCATGGGTCTTAAGATTATTACTTGCCAGGTATATTCCCAGGCGTTGAATTGGGGTGTTGAGTCCATTTCGTTGAGAAAGGAGTAGGTCTTGTCTATTATATATTTGCCTTATGGAACGGTATTTTTGCTAATTTCAATCTCTGGTTTGATGCAGCACCCGAACACACCTTTCCCCATAAGCAAGCATAAGTTGGTTTTCTAAATTTGAGACCCTGTTCTGTTTTGTAATTCAGTTCATGTGTAGCCAAGTTTACATTCCTAGTATTAGTGATATCTTATGATGTTTGTTTTTCTGTGTGACATGTTTCTCGTAGAATCGTCGTACCTGAATCCACTCACTATGCAGCTACGGGCCTGATGACGTAGATTTCATTGCTGAGTGATATTCCATTGTACGTACGTACCACAACTTCTTTATCTATTTTTTGCTTTCTCGGATATTTAACTTGTACCGTAGACGAGGTTCTTGTAAACAAAGCCGTCCCAAACTTTGGGGTGGCTGTGTGTTTTTTATTTTAATTTCCCTAATCTATAGGACCATAAGTGGAAGTGACATAGGCTGTGTTGCTTTGTTTCCTACGTGTTTCAGGAAACACCATACACTTCTCCAGAGTGGCTGTTTGCAATTTACATCCCTCCCATCAGCATAATAAAGTTCCCTGTTCTCCATGACCTGTCCTGCCTTTCTGGATTTTACACTTGTTTCAGATGGCCCTGTTGACCGGGGGGGAGTGAGACTTCATTGTAGTGCATATTTCCTTTACACGTTTGCTTGGTTGGCCAAAAAGGGCGTATGCGTTTTTTCCTGAATATATTCAGGAAAAAACGCATACGCCCTTTTTTGGCCAAGGGCATCATTGTCGAAATGCTGCCTCTTTTCCTATGCTTCAAGTGCAATTCCAGTCTACCCCCTGAAATCATGTTCCTGAAATTCTGCACTGCTTTCAAGTCCTCTTCGAAGAGTTACTTCAATATATTTTTGGACGATACCTGTCATTCATAACTCTGCAGGTTTGTGAATTACAGTGCCCCTGAGCTCGTTTCTTCAACTCACTTTCTTGTGAGCTCGCCGCAAAACCGCAAGATTGCTTCAGGCCCTAATCTGGTTCTGGCAGGGCACGCTGAGCCTTTGGTTAATTCCTCTTCCTGGTGGGAAATGAGCGTTCCATTTGCCCGTGCAGACACCTACAGCTAGTCTCTCAATTGTTGTCCCTATTCCTGTTCATCTTCCGCAGAAATTGCAAAGTGTGCCAAATAGGAGGTTAAAGGAACTGACTCTCCGAGTGGGGAGAGTGTTAGTAAAGCGTCTGGAACGGTGAACCCGAGTACCAGGGGACGAAACCTGAGATGCATTTGAAAACGTTTCCCAATCAAACGGTGGACCATACTCTGCGTTTCCCATGCATGTTTTAGCTGAAGGAAGAATCCCTTAAACCTGAAGAGTTGGGACCCATGGAATGGGTACCATGCAGTATGACTTCAAAGGGTCTGTGTTTACTCACCGAACCTCACCAATGCTATCCGGCCGAAGTGTCCAGCCTTATGTCTCACCCAGCTCTTGGTGTAGATGTGGTAAATCCAGGTTGCATCAGAAGCCCTGAATGAATAATTTAAGAATTGCTCTCTATTTCACTGTCATTGTGTTTTGTTTTTGAAATTTATTTTGATAATGGGATTTATCGGATTTTCACTGCTGCGTTTAGGCCGCTGTACACACGCTTGACTTCTTTATGGAGACATATAAATCCATGGGTCTTAAGATTCTTACTTGTCAGGTATATTCCCAGGCGTTGAATATGGGGTGTTGAGTCCATTTCGTTGAGCAAGGTGTAGGTCTTGTCTATTATATATTTGGCCTATGGAACGGTATCTGTGCTAATTTCAATCTCTGGTTTTATGCAGCACCCCAACTCACCTTTCCCCATAAGCAAGCATACGTTGGTTTTCTAAATTTGAGACCCTGTTCTGTTTTGTAATTCAGTTCATGTGTAGACAAGTTTACGTTCCGTGTATTAGTGATATCTTATGATGTTTCTTTTTCTGTGTGACTTATTTCTCGTAGAATCGTCGTACCTGAATCCACTCATTATGCCGCTACGGGCCTGATGAGGTAGATCTCATGGCTGAGTGATATTCCATTGTACGTACGTACAACATCTTCTTTATCCATTTTTTGCTTTCTCGGATATTTAACTTGTACCGTAGACGAGGTTCTTGTAAACAGAGCCGTCCCAAACTTTGCGGTGGCTGTGTGTTTATGATTTTAATTTCCATAAGATATAGGACCCTAAGTGGATGTGCCATAGGCTGTGTTGCTTTGTTTCCTACGTGTTTCAGGAAACACCATACACTTCTCCAGAGTGGCTGTTGGCAATTTACATCCCTCCCATCAGCATAACAAGGCTCCCTGTTCTCCATGACCTGTCCTGCCTTTCTGGATTTTACACCTGTTTCAGATGGCCTTTTGGATCGGGGGGCAAGGAGACTACATTGTAGTGCAGATTTCCTTTACACGCTTGCTTGGTTGGCCAAAAAGGGCGTATGCGTTTTTTCCTGAATATATTCAGGAAAAAACGCATACGCCCTTTTTGGCCAAGTGCATCATTGTCGACATTCTGCCTCTTTTCCTATGCTGAAAGTGCAATTCCGGTCTACCCCCTGAAATCGTTTTCCTGAAATTCTGCCACGCTTTCAAGTCCTCTTCGAAGACTTACTTCAATACATTTTTGGACGATAGCTGTCATTCATAACTCTGCAGGTTTGTGAATTACAGTGCCCCTGAGCTCCTTTCTTCAACTCGCTTTCTTGTGAGCTGGCCGCAAAACCGCAGGATTGCTTCAGGCCCTAATCTGGTTCTGGCAGGGCACGCTGAGCGTTTGGTTAATCACTCTCCCTGGTGGGACATGAGCGTTCCATTTTCCCGTGCAGACACCTACAGCTAGTCTCTCATTGGTTCTCCCTATTCCTGTTCATCTTGCGCAGAAATTGCAAACTGTGCCAAACAGGAGGTTAAAGGCACTGACTCTCCATGTGGGGAGAATGTTAGTAAAGCGTATGGAATGTTGAACCCGAGTACCAGGGGACGAAACCTGAGATGCATTTGAAAACGTTTCCCAATCATACGGTGGACCATACTCTGGGTTTCCCATGCATGTTTTAGCTGAAGGAAGAATCCCTTAAATCTGGAGAGTTGGGACCCATGGAATGGGTACCATGCAGTATGACTTCAAAGGGTCTGCGTTTGCTCACCGAACCTCACCAATGCTCTCAGCCCGAAGTGTCCAGCATTATGTCTCAACCAGCTCTGGGTGTAGATGTGGTAAATCCAGGTTGCATCACAAGCCCTGAATAAATTATTTAAGAATTGCTCTCTATTTCACTGTCATTGTGTTTTGTTTTTGAAATTTATTTTCTTAATGGGATTTATAGGATTTTCACTGCTCCGTTTAGGCCACTGTACACATGCTTGACTTCCTTATGGAGACATATAAATCCATGGGTCTTAAGATTTTTACTTGTCAGGTATATTCCCAGGCGTTGAATATGGGGTGTTGAGTCCATTACGTTGAGCAAGGAGTAGGTCTTTTCTATTATATATTTGGCTTATGGAACAGTATCTGTGCTAATTTCAATCTCTAGTTTTATGCAGCACCCCAACTCACCTTTCACCATAAGCAAGCATAAGATGGTTTTCTAAATTTGAGACCCTGTTCTGTTTTGTAATTCAGTTCATGTGTAGACAAGTTTATGATCCGTGTATTAGTGATATCTTATGATGTGTCTTTTTCTGTGTGACTTATTTCTCGTAGAATCGTCGTACCTGAATCCACTCATTATGCCGCTACGGGCCTGATGACGCAGAATTCATTGTTGAGTGATATTCCATTGTACGTACGTACAACAACTTCTTTATCCATTTTTTGCTTTCTCGGATATTTAACTTGTATCGTAGATGAGGTTCTTGTAAACAGAGCCGTCCCAAACTTTTGGGTGGCTGTGTGTTTTTTATTTTAATTTCCCTAAGCTATAGGACCCTAAGTGGAAGTGCCATAGACTGTGTTGCTTTGTTTCCTACGTGTTTCAGGAAACACCATACACTTCTCCAGAGTGGCTGTTGGCAATTTACAACCCACCCATCAGCATAACAAGGCTCCCTGTTCTCCATGACCTGTCCTGCCTTTCTGGATTTTACACTTTTTTCAGATGGCCCTTTTGACTGGGGGGCAGTGAGCCTTCATTGTAGTGCACATTTCCTTTACACGCTTGCTTGGTTGGCCAAAAAGGGCGTATGCGTTTTTTAATGAATATATATAGGAAAAAACGCATACGCCCTTTTTGGCCAAGTGCATCATTGTCGACATTCTGCCTCTTTTCCTATGCTTTAAGTGCAATTCCAGTCTACCCCCTGAAATCGTTTTCCTGAAATTCTGCCCTGCTTTCAAGTCCTCTTTGAAGACTTACTTCAATATACTTTTGGACGATAGCTGTCATTCATAACTCTGCAGGTTTGTGAATTACAGTGACCCTGAGCTCCTTTTTTCAACTCGCTTTCTTGTGAGCTGGCCGCAAAACCGCAGGATTGCTTCAGGCCTTAATCTGGTTCCGGCAGGGAACACTGAGCCTTTGGTTAATTCCTCTTCCTGGTGGGAAATGTGTGTTCCGTTTGCCCGAGAAGACACCTACAGCTAGTCTCTCATTGGTTCTCCCTATTCCTGTTCATCTTGCGCAGAAATTGCAAACTGTGCCAAACAGGAGGTTAAAGGCAATGACTCTCCAAGTGGGGAGAGTGTTAGTAAAGCTTCTGGATCGGTGAACCCGATTACCAGGCGACGAAACCTGAGATGCATTTGAAAACGTTTCCCAATCACACGGTGGACCATCCTCTGGGTTTCCCATGCATGTTTTAGCTGAAGGAAGAATCCCTTAAACCTGGAGAGTTGGGACCCATGGAATGTCTACCATGCAGTATGACTTCAAAGGGTCTGCGTTTGCTCACCAAACCTCACCATTGCTATCAGCCCGAAGTGTCCAGCCTTATGTCTCAACCAGCTTTGGGTGTATAGGTGGTAAATCCAGGTTGCATCACAAGACCTGAATGAATTATTTAAGAATTGCTCTCTATTTCACTGTCATTGTGTTTTGTTTTTGAAATTTATTTTGCTAATGGGATTTATCGGATTTTGACTGCTGCCTTTAGGCCGCTGTACACAAGCTTGATTTCCTTATGGAGACATATAAATCCATGGGTCTTAAGATTCTTACTTGTCAGGTATATTCCCAGGCGTTGAATATGGGGTGTTGAGTCCATTTCGTTGAGCAAGTAGTAGGTCTTGTCTATTATATATTTGGCTTATGGAACGATATCTGTGCTAATTTCAATCTCTGGTTTTATGCAGCACCCCAACTCACCTTTCCCCATAAGCAAGCATAAGGTGGTTTTCTAAATTTGAGACCCTGTTCTGTTTTGTAATTCAGTTCATGTGTAGACAAGTTTACGTTCCGTGTATTAGTGATATCTTATGATGTTTCTTTTTCTGTGTAACTTATTTCTCGTAGAATCGTCTTACCTGAATCCACTCATTATGCCGGTACGGGCCTGATGACGTGGATTTCATTGCTGAGTGATATTCCATTGTACGTACGTACCACAACTTCTTTATCCATTTTTTGCTTTCTCGGATATTTAACTTGTATCGTAGACGACGTTCTTGTAAACAGAGCCGTCCCAAACATTGGGGTGGCTGTGTGTTTTTGAATTTAATTTCCCTAAGCTATATGACCCTAAGTGGAAGTGCCATAGGCTGTGTTGCTTTGTTTCCTACGTGTTTCACGAAACACCATACACTTCTCCAGAGTGGCTGCTGGCAATTTAAATCCCGCCCATCAGCATAACAAGGCTCCCTGTTCTCCATGACCTGTCCTGCCTTTCTGGATTTTACATTTGTTTCAGATGGCCCTTTTGACCGGGGGGCAGTGAGACTTCATTGTAGTGCAGATTTCCTTTTCACGCTTGCTTGGTTGGCCAAAAAGGGCGTATGCGTTTTTTCCTGAATATATGCAGGAAAAAACGCATACGCCCTTTTTGGCTAAGTGCATCATTTTCGACATTCTGACTCTTTTCCTATGCTTTAAGTGCAATTCCAGTCTACCCCGTGAAATCGTTTTCCTGAAATTCTTTCCCGCTTTCAAGTCCACTTCGAAGGCTTACTTCAATACATTTTTGGACGATAGCTGTCATTCATAACTCTGCAGGTTTGTGAATTACAGTGCCCCTGAGCTCCTTTCTTCAACTCGCTTTCTTGTGAGCTGGCCGCAAAACCGCAGGATTGCTTCAGGCCCTAATCTGGTTCCGGCAGGGAACCCTGAGCCTTTGGTTAATTCCTCTTCCTGGTGGGAAATGTGCGTTCCCTTTGCCCGAGAAGATACCTACAGCTAGTCTCTCATTGGTTCTCCCTATTCCTGTTCGTCTTGCGCAGAAATTGCAAACTGTGCCAAACAGGAGGTTAAAGGCAATGACTCTCCAAGTTGGGAGAGTGTTAGTAAAGCTTCTGGATCGGTGAACCCGATTACCAGGGGACGAAACCTGAGATGCATTTGAAAACGTTTCCCAATCACACGGCGGACCATACTCTGTGTTTCCCATGCATGTTTTAGCTGAAGGAAGAATCCCTTAAACCTGGAGAGTTGGGAACCATGGAATGGGTACCATGCAGTATGACTTCAAAGGGTCTGCGTTTGCTCACCGAACCTCACCAATGCTATCAGCCCGAAGTGTCCAGCCTTATGTCTCACCAAGCTCTGTGTGTAGAAATGGTAAATCCAGGTTGCATCACAAGCCCTGAATGAATTATTTAAGAATTGCTCTCTATTTCACTGTCATTGTGTTTTGTTTGTGAAATTTATTTTGATAATGCAATTTATCGGATTTTCACTGCTGCATTTAGGCCGCTGTACACACGCTTGATTTCCTTATGGAGACATATAAATCCATGGGTCTTAAGATTCTTACTTGTCAGGTATATTCCCAGGCGTTGAATATGGGGTGTTGATTCCATTTCGTTGAGCAAGGAGTAGGTCTTGTCTATTATATATTTGGCTTATGGAACGGTATCTGTGCTAATTTCAATCTCTAGTTTTATGCAGCACCCCAACTCACCTTTCCCCATAAGCAAGCATAATTTGTTTTTCTAAATTTGAGACCCTGTTCTGTTTTGTAATTCAGTTCATGTGTAGCCAAGTTTACGTTCCGTGTATTAGTGATATCTTATGATGTTTCTTTTTCTGTGTGACTTATTTCTCATAGAATCGTCGTACCTGAATCCACTCATTATGCCGCTACGGGCCTGATGACGTAGATCTCATTGCTGAGTGATATTCCATTGTACGTACGTACCACAACTTCTTTATCCATTTTTTGCTTTCTCGGATATTGAACTTGTACCGTAGGCGAGGTTCTTGTAAACAGAGCCGTCCCAAACTTTGGGGTGGCTGTGTGTTTTTGATTTTAATTTCCCTAAGCTATAGGACCCTAAGTGGAAGTGCCATAGGCTGTGTTGCTTTGTTTCCTACGTGTTTCAGGAAACACCATACACTTCTCCAGAGTGGCTGTTGGCAATTTACATCCCGCCCATCAGCATAACAATGCTCCCTGTTCTCCATGACCTGTCCTGCCTTTCGGGATTTTACACTTTTTTCAGATGGCCCTTTAGACTGGGGGGCAGTGAGACTTCATTGTAGGCAGATTTCCTTTACACATATGCTTGGTTGGCCAAAAAGGGTGTATGCGTTTTCTCCTGAATATATTCAGGAAAAAACGCATACGCACTTTTTGGCCAAGTGCATCATTGTGGACATTATGCCTATTTTCCTATGGTTTAAGTGCCGTTGCAGTCTACCCCCTGAAATCGTTTTCCTGAAATTCTGCTCCGCTTTCAAGTCCCCTTCGAAGACTTACTTCAATACATTTTTGGACGATAGCTGTCATTCATAACTCTGCAGGTTTGTGAATTACAGTGCCCCTGTGTTCTATTCTTCAACTCGCTATCTTGTGAGCTGGCCGCAAAACCGCAGGATTGCTTCAGGCCCTAATCTGGTTCCGGCAGGGCACGCTGAGCCTTTGGTTAATTCCTCTTCCTGGTGGGAAATGAGGGTTCCATTTGCCCGTGCAGACACCTACAGCTAGTCTCTAATTGGTTCTCCCTATTCCTGTTCATCTTGCGCAGAAATTGCAAACTGTGCCGAACAGGAGGTTAAAGGCACTGACTTTCCAAGTGGGGAGAGTGTTACTAAAGCGTCTGGAACGGTGCACCCGAGTACCAGGGGACGAAACCTGAGATGCATTTGAAAACGTTTCCCAATCACACGGTGAACTATAATCTGGGTTTTTCATGCATGTTTTAGCTGAAGGAAGAATCCCTTAAACCTGGAGAGTTGGGACCCATGGAATGGGTACCATGAAGTATGACTTCAAAGGGTCTGCGTTTGCTCACCAAACCTCACCAATGCTATCAGCCCGAAGTGTCCAGCCTTATGTCTCACCCAGCTCTGGGTGTTGATGTGGTAAATCCAGGTTGCATCACAAGCCCTGAATGAATTATTTAAGAATTGCTCTCTATTTCACTGTTACTGTGTTTTGTTTTTGAAATTTATATTGATAATGGGATTTATCGGATTTTCTCTGCTGCGTTCATGCAGCTGTACACACGCTTGATTGTCTTCCGGAGACATATAAATCCATGGGTTTGAAGATTCTTACTTGTCAGGTATCTTCCGACGCGTTGAATATGGGGCGTTGAGTGCATTTCGTTGAGCAAGGAGTAGGTCTTGTCTATTATATATTTGGCTTATGGAACGGTATCTGTGCTAATTTCAATCTCTGGTTTTATGCAGCACCCCAACTCACCTTTCCGCCTAAGCAAGCATAAGTTGGTTTTCTAAATTTGAGACCATGTTCTGTTTTGTATTTCAGTTCATGTGTAGCAAAGTTTACATTCCGTGTATTAGGGATATCTTATGATGTTTCTTTTTCTGTGTGACTTATTTCTCGTAGAATCATCGTACCTGAATCCACTCATTATGCCGCTATGGGCCGGATGACGTAGATTTCATTGCTGAGTGATATTCCACTGTACGTGCGTACCACAATTTCTTTATCCATTTTTGGATTTCTCGGATATTTAACTTGTACCGTAGACGAGGTTCTTGTAAACAGATCCGTCCCAAACTTTGGGGTGGCTGTATGTTTTTGATTTTAATTTCCCTAAGCTATAGGACCCTAAGTGGAAGTGCCATAGGCTGTTTTGCTTTGTTTCCTACGTGTTTCAGGAAACACCATACACTTCTCGAGAGTGGCTGTTGGCAATTTACATCCCGCCCTTCAGCATAACAAGGCTCCCTGTTCTCCATGACCTGTCCTGCCTTTCTGGATTTTACACTTTTTTCAGATGGCCCTTTTGACCGGGGGGCAGTGAGACTTCAATGTAGTGCAGATTTCCTTTACACGCTTGCTTGGTTGGCCAAAAAAGGCGTATGCTTTTTTTCCTGAATATATTCAGAAAAAATCTCAAACGCCCTTTTAGGCCAAGTGCATCATTGTCTACATTCTGCCTATTTTCCTATGCTTTAAGTGCAATTCCAGTGTACCCCCTGAAATCGTTTTCCTGAAATTCTGCCCCGCTTTCAAGTAATCTTCGAAGACTTACTTCAATACATTTTTTGACGATAGCTGTCATTCATAACTCTGCAGGTTTGTGAATTACAGTGCCCCTGAGCTCTTTTCTTCAACTCGCTATCTTGTGAGCTGGCCGCAAAACCGCAGGATTGCTTCAGGCCCTAATCTGGTTCCGGCAGGGCACGCTGAGCCTTTGGTTAATTCCTCTTCCTCGTGGGAAATGAGCGTTCCATTTGCCCGTGCAGACACCTACAGCTAGTCTCTCATTGGTTCTCCCTGTTCCTGTTCATCTTGTGCAGAAATTGCAAACTGTGCCAAACAGGAGGTTAAAGGCACTGACTCTCCAAGTGGAGAGAGTGTTAGTAAAGCATCTGGAACGGTGAACCCGAGTACCAGGGGACGAAACCTGAGATGCATTTGAAAACGTTTCCCAATCATACGGTGGACCATACTCTGGGTTTCCCATGCATGTTTTAGCTGAAGGAAGAATCCCTTAAATCTGGAGAGTTGGGACCCATGGAATGGGTACCATGCAGTATGACTTCAAAGGGTCTGCGTTTGCTCACCGAACCTCACCAATGCTCTCAGCCCGAAGTGTCCAGCATTATGTCTCAACCAGCTCTGGGTGTAGATGTGGTAAATCCAGGTTGCATCACAAGCCCTGAATAAATTATTTAAGAATTGCTCTCTATTTCACTGTCATTGTGTTTTGTTTTTGAAATTTATTTTCTTAATGGGATTTATCGGATTTTCACTGCTCCGTTTAGGCCACTGTACACATGCTTGACTTCCTTATGGAGACATATAAATCCATGGGTCTTAAGATTTTTACTTGTCAGGTATATTCCCAGGCGTTGAATATGGGGTATTGAGTCCATTACGTTGAGCAAGGAGTAGGTCTTTTCTATTATATATTTGGCTTATGGAACGGTATCTGTGCTAATTTCAATCTCTAGTTTTATGCAGCACCCCAACTCACCTTTCACCATAAGCAAGCATAAGATGGTTTTCTAAATTTGAGACCCTGTTCTGTTTTGTAATTCAGTTCATGTGTAGACAAGTTTATGATCCGTGTATTAGTGATATCTTATGATGTGTCTTTTTCTGTGTGACTTATTTCTCGTAGAATCGTCGTACCTGAATCCACTCATTATGCCGCTACGGGCCTGATGACGCAGAATTCATTGTTGAGTGATATTCCATTGTACGTACGTACAACAACTTCTTTATCCATTTTTTGCTTTCTCGGATATTTAACTTGTATCGTAGATGAGGTTCTTGTAAACAGAGCCGTCCCAAACTTTTGGGTGGCTGTGTGTTTTTTATTTTAATTTCCCTAAGCTATAGGACCCTAAGTGGAAGTGCCATAGACTGTGTTGCTTTGTTTCCTACGTGTTTCAGGAAACACCATACACTTCTCCAGAGTGGCTGTTGGCAATTTACAACCCACCCATCAGCATAACAAGGCTCCCTGTTCTCCATGACCTGTCCTGCCTTTCTGGATTTTACACTTTTTTCAGATGGCCCTTTTGACTGGGGGGCAGTGAGCCTTCATTGTAGTGCACATTTCCTTTACACGCTTGCTTGGTTGGCCAAAAAGGGCGTATGCGTTTTTTAATGAATATATATAGGAAAAAACGCATACGCCCTTTTTGGCCAAGTGCATCATTGTCGACATTCTGCCTCTTTTCCTATGCTTTAAGTGCAATTCCAGTCTACCCCCTGAAATCGTTTTCCTGAAATTCTGCCCTGCTTTCAAGTCCTCTTTGAAGACTTACTTCAATATACTTTTGGACGATAGCTGTCATTCATAACTCTGCAGGTTTGTGAATTACAGTGACCCTGAGCTCCTTTTTTCAACTCGCTTTCTTGTGAGCTGGCCGCAAAACCGCAGGATTGCTTCAGGCCTTAATCTGGTTCCGGCAGGGAACACTGAGCCTTTGGTTAATTCCTCTTCCTGGTGGGAAATGTGTGTTCCGTTTGCCCGAGAAGACACCTACAGCTAGTCTCTCATTGGTTCTCCCTATTCCTGTTCATCTTGCGCAGAAATTGCAAACTGTGCCAAACAGGAGGTTAAAGGCAATGACTCTCCAAGTGGGGAGAGTGTTAGTAAAGCTTCTGGATCGGTGAACCCGATTACCAGGCGACGAAACCTGAGATGCATTTGAAAACGTTTCCCAATCACACGGTGGACCATCCTCTGGGTTTCCCATGCATGTTTTAGCTGAAGGAAGAATCCCTTAAACCTGGAGAGTTGGGACCCATGGAATGTCTACCATGCAGTATGACTTCAAAGGGTCTGCGTTTGCTCACCAAACCTCACCATTGCTATCAGCCCGAAGTGTCCAGCCTTATGTCTCAACCAGCTTTGGGTGTATAGGTGGTAAATCCAGGTTGCATCACAAGACCTGAATGAATTATTTAAGAATTGCTCTCTATTTCACTGTCATTGTGTTTTGTTTTTGAAATTTATTTTGCTAATGGGATTTATCGGATTTTGACTGCTGCCTTTAGGCCGCTGTACACAAGCTTGATTTCCTTATGGAGACATATAAATCCATGGGTCTTAAGATTCTTACTTGTCAGGTATATTCCCAGGCGTTGAATATGGGGTGTTGAGTCCATTTCGTTGAGCAAGTAGTAGGTCTTGTCTATTATATATTTGGCTTATGGAACGATATCTGTGCTAATTTCAATCTCTGGTTTTATGCAGCACCCCAACTCACCTTTCCCCATAAGCAAGCATAAGGTGGTTTTCTAAATTTGAGACCCTGTTCTGTTTTGTAATTCAGTTCATGTGTAGACAAGTTTACGTTCCGTGTATTAGTGATATCTTATGATGTTTCTTTTTCTGTGTAACTTATTTCTCGTAGAATCGTCTTACCTGAATCCACTCATTATGCCGGTACGGGCCTGATGACGTGGATTTCATTGCTGAGTGATATTCCATTGTACGTACGTACCACAACTTCTTTATCCATTTTTTGCTTTCTCGGATATTTAACTTGTATCGTAGACGACGTTCTTGTAAACAGAGCCGTCCCAAACATTGGGGTGGCTGTGTGTTTTTGAATTTAATTTCCCTAAGCTATATGACCCTAAGTGGAAGTGCCATAGGCTGTGTTGCTTTGTTTCCTACGTGTTTCACGAAACACCATACACTTCTCCAGAGTGGCTGCTGGCAATTTAAATCCCGCCCATCAGCATAACAAGGCTCCCTGTTCTCCATGACCTGTCCTGCCTTTCTGGATTTTACATTTGTTTCAGATGGCCCTTTTGACCGGGGGGCAGTGAGACTTCATTGTAGTGCAGATTTCCTTTTCACGCTTGCTTGGTTGGCCAAAAAGGGCGTATGCGTTTTTTCCTGAATATATGCAGGAAAAAACGCATACGCCCTTTTAGGCTAAGTGCATCATTTTCGACATTCTGACTCTTTTCCTATGCTTTAAGTGCAATTCCAGTCTACCCCGTGAAATCGTTTTCCTGAAATTCTGTCCCGCTTTCAAGTCCACTTCGAAGGCTTACTTCAATACATTTTTGGACGATAGCTGTCATTCATAACTCTGCAGGTTTGTGAATTACAGTGCCCCTGAGCTCCTTTCTTCAACTCGCTTTCTTGTGAGCTGGCCGCAAAACCGCAGGATTGCTTCAGGCCCTAATCTGGTTCCGGCAGGGAACCCTGAGCCTTTGGTTAATTCCTCTTCCTGGTGGGAAATGTGCGTTCCCTTTGCCCGAGAAGATACCTACAGCTAGTCTCTCATTGGTTCTCCCTATTCCTGTTCATCTTGCGCAGAAATTGCAAACTGTGCCAAACAGGAGGTTAAAGGCAATGACTCTCCAAGTTGGGAGAGTGTTAGTAAAGCTTCTGGATCGGTGAACCCGATTACCAGGGGACGAAACCTGAGATGCATTTGAAAACGTTTCCCAATCACACGGCGGACCATACTCTGTGTTTCCCATGCATGTTTTAGCTGAAGGAAGAATCCCTTAAACCTGGAGAGTTGGGAACCATGGAATGGGTACCATGCAGTATGACTTCAAAGGGTCTGCGTTTGCTCACCGAACCTCACCAATGCTATCAGCCCGAAGTGTCCAGCCTTATGTCTCACCAAGCTCTGTGTGTAGAAATGGTAAATCCAGGTTGCATCACAAGCCCTGAATGAATTATTTAAGAATTGCTCTCTATTTCACTGTCATTGTGTTTTGTTTGTGAAATTTATTTTGATAATGCGATTTATCGGATTTTCACTGCTGCGTTTAGGCCGCTGTACACACGCTTGATTTCCTTATGGAGACATATAAATCCATGGGTCTTAAGATTCTTACTTGTCAGGTATATTCCCAGGCGTTGAATATGGGGTGTTGATTCCATTTCGTTGAGCAAGGAGTAGGTCTTGTCTATTATATATTTGGCTTATGGAACGGTATCTGTGCTAATTTCAATCTCTAGTTTTATGCAGCACCCCAACTCACCTTTCCCCATAAGCAAGCATAATTTGTTTTTCTAAATTTGAGACCCTGTTCTGTTTTGTAATTCAGTTCATGTGTAGCCAAGTTTACGTTCCGTGTATTAGTGATATCTTATGATGTTTCTTTTTCTGTGTGACTTATTTCTCATAGAATCGTCGTACCTGAATCCACTCATTATGCCGCTACGGGCCTGATGACGTAGATCTCATTGCTGAGTGATATTCCATTGTACGTACGTACCACAACTTCTTTATCCATTTTTTGCTTTCTCGGATATTGAACTTGTACCGTAGGCGAGGTTCTTGTAAACAGAGCCGTCCCAAACTTTGGGGTGGCTGTGTGTTTTTGATTTTAATTTCCCTAAGCTATAGGACCCTAAGTGGAAGTGCCATAGGCTGTGTTGCTTTGTTTCCTACGTGTTTCAGGAAACACCATACACTTCTCCAGAGTGGCTGTTGGCAATTTACATCCCGCCCATCAGCATAACAATGCTCCCTGTTCTCCATGACCTGTCCTGCCTTTCGGGATTTTACACTTTTTTCAGATGGCCCTTTAGACTGGGGGGCAGTGAGACTTCATTGTAGGCAGATTTCCTTTACACATATGCTTGGTTGGCCAAAAAGGGTGTATGCGTTTTCTCCTGAATATATTCAGGAAAAAACGCATACGCACTTTTTGGCCAAGTGCATCATTGTGGACATTATGCCTATTTTCCTATGGTTTAAGTGCCGTTGCAGTCTACCCCCTGAAATCGTTTTCCTGAAATTCTGCTCCGCTTTCAAGTCCCCTTCGAAGACTTACTTCAATACATTTTTGGACGATAGCTGTCATTCATAACTCTGCAGGTTTGTGAATTACAGTGCCCCTGTGTTCTATTCTTCAACTCGCTATCTTGTGAGCTGGCCGCAAAACCGCAGGATTGCTTCAGGCCCTAATCTGGTTCCGGCAGGGCACGCTGAGCCTTTGGTTAATTCCTCTTCCTGGTGGGAAATGAGGGTTCCATTTGCCCGTGCAGACACCTACAGCTAGTCTCTAATTGGTTCTCCCTATTCCTGTTCATCTTGCGCAGAAATTGCAAACTGTGCCGAACAGGAGGTTAAAGGCACTGACTTTCCAAGTGGGGAGAGTGTTACTAAAGCGTCTGGAACGGTGCACCCGAGTACCAGGGGACGAAACCTGAGATGCATTTGAAAACGTTTCCCAATCACACGGTGAACTATAATCTGGGTT
Source organism: Delphinapterus leucas (assembly GCF_059928025.1). Classification (NCBI taxonomy): domain Eukaryota; kingdom Metazoa; phylum Chordata; class Mammalia; order Artiodactyla; family Monodontidae; genus Delphinapterus; species Delphinapterus leucas. The sequence continues at coordinate 7,025,918 of NW_028322240.1, read as the reverse complement.
TTTCATGCATGTTTTAGCTGAAGGAAGAATCCCTTAAACCTGGAGAGTTGGGACCCATGGAATGGGTACCATGAAGTATGACTTCAAAGGGTCTGCGTTTGCTCACCAAACCTCACCAATGCTATCAGCCCGAAGTGTCCAGCCTTATGTCTCACCCAGCTCTGGGTGTTGATGTGGTAAATCCAGGTTGCATCACAAGCCCTGAATGAATTATTTAAGAATTGCTCTCTATTTCACTGTTACTGTGTTTTGTTTTTGAAATTTATATTGATAATGGGATTTATCGGATTTTCTCTGCTGCGTTCATGCAGCTGTACACACGCTTGATTGTCTTCCGGAGACATATAAATCCATGGGTTTGAAGATTCTTACTTGTCAGGTATCTTCCGACGCGTTGAATATGGGGCGTTGAGTGCATTTCGTTGAGCAAGGAGTAGGTCTTGTCTATTATATATTTGGCTTATGGAACGGTATCTGTGCTAATTTCAATCTCTGGTTTTATGCAGCACCCCAACTCACCTTTCCGCCTAAGCAAGCATAAGTTGGTTTTCTAAATTTGAGACCATGTTCTGTTTTGTATTTCAGTTCATGTGTAGCAAAGTTTACATTCCGTGTATTAGGGATATCTTATGATGTTTCTTTTTCTGTGTGACTTATTTCTCGTAGAATCATCGTACCTGAATCCACTCATTATGCCGCTATGGGCCGGATGACGTAGATTTCATTGCTGAGTGATATTCCACTGTACGTGCGTACCACAATTTCTTTATCCATTTTTGGATTTCTCGGATATTTAACTTGTACCGTAGACGAGGTTCTTGTAAACAGATCCGTCCCAAACTTTGGGGTGGCTGTGTGTTTTTGATTTTAATTTCCCTAAGCTATAGGACCCTAAGTGGAAGTGCCATAGGCTGTTTTGCTTTGTTTCCTACGTGTTTCAGGAAACACCATACACTTCTCGAGAGTGGCTGTTGGCAATTTACATCCCGCCCTTCAGCATAACAAGGCTCCCTGTTCTCCATGACCTGTCCTGCCTTTCTGGATTTTACACTTTTTTCAGATGGCCCTTTTGACCGGGGGGCAGTGAGACTTCAATGTAGTGCAGATTTCCTTTACACGCTTGCTTGGTTGGCCAAAAAAGGCGTATGCTTTTTTTCCTGAATATATTCAGAAAAAATCTCAAACGCCCTTTTAGGCCAAGTGCATCATTGTCGACATTCTGCCTATTTTCCTACGCTTTAAGTGCAATTCCAGTGTACCCCCTGAAATCGTTTTCCTGAAATTCTGCCCCGCTTTCAAGTAATCTTCGAAGACTTACTTCAATACATTTTTTGACGATAGCTGTCATTCATAACTCTGCAGGTTTGTGAATTACAGTGCCCCTGAGCTCTTTTCTTCAACTCGCTATCTTGTGAGCTGGCCGCAAAACCGCAGGATTGCTTCAGGCCCTAATCTGGTTCCGGCAGGGCACGCTGAGCCTTTGGTTAATTCCTCTTCCTCGTGGGAAATGAGCGTTCCATTTGCCCGTGCAGACACCTACAGCTAGTCTCTCATTGGTTCTCCCTGTTCCTGTTCATCTTGTGCAGAAATTGCAAACTGTGCCAAACAGGAGGTTAAAGGCACTGACTCTCCAAGTGGGGAGAGTGTTAGTAAAGCGTCTGGAACGGTGAACCCGAGTACCAGGGGACGAAACCTGAGATGCATTTGAAAATGTTTCCCAATCACACGGTGGACCATTCTCTGGGTTTCCCCTGCATGTTTTAGCTGAAAGAAGAATCCCTTAAACCTGGAGAGATGGGACCCATGGAATGGGTACCATGCAGTATGACTTCAAAGGGTCTGCGTTTGCTCATCGAACCCCAACAATGTTATCAGCCCGAAGTGTACAGCCTTATGTCTCACCCAGCTCTGGGTGTAGATGTGGTAAATCCAGGTTGCATCACAAGCCCTGAATGAATTATTTAAGAATTGCTCTCTATTCCACTGTCATTGTGTTGTGTTTGTGAAATTTATTCTGATAATGGGATTTATCGGAGTTTCACTGCTGCGTTTAGGCCGCTGTACACACGCTTGATTTCCTTATGGAGACATATAAATCCATGGGTTTTAAGATTCTTACTTGTCAGGTATATTCCCAGGCGTTGAATATGGGGTGTTGAGTCCATTTCGTTGAGCAAGGAGTAGGTCTTGTCTATTATATATTTGGCTTATGGAACGGTATCTGTGCTAATTTCAATCTCTGGTGTGATGCAGCACCCCAACTCAACTTTCCCCATAAGCAAGCATAAGTTGGTTTTCTAAATTTGAGACCCTGTTCTGTTGTGTAATTCAGTTCATGTGTAGCCAAGTTTACATTCCGTGTATTAGTGATATCTTATGATGTTTCTTTTTCTGTGTGACTTATTTCTCATAGAATCGTCGTACCTGAATCCACTCATTATGCCGCTGCGGGCCTGATGACGTAGATCTCATTGCTGAGTGATATTCCATTTTACACACATACCACAACTTCTTTATCCATTTTATGCTTCTCGGACATTTAACTTGTACCGTAGAAGAGGTTCTTGTAAACAGAGCCGTCCCTAACTTTGGGGTGGCTGTGTGTTTTTGATTTTAATTTCCCTAAGCTATAGGACCCTAAGTGGAAATGCCATAGGCTGTGTTGCTTTGTTTCCTACGTGTTTCAGGAAACACCATACACTTCTCCAGAGTGGCTGTTGGCAATTTACATCCCGCCCATCAGCATCACAAGGTTCCCTGATCTCCATGACCTGTCCTGCCTTCCTGGATTTTACATTTTTTCAGATGGCCCTTTTGACCGGGGGGCAGTGAGACTTCATTGTAGTGCAGATTTCCTTTACACGCTTGCTTGGTTGGCCAAAAAGGGCGTATGCGTTTCTTCCTGAATATATTCAGGAAAAAACGCATACGCCCTTTTTGGCCAAGTGCATCATTGTGGACATTCGGCCTCTTTTCCTATTTTTTAAATGCAATTCCAGTCTACCCCGTGAAATCGTTTTCCTGAAATTCTGCCCCGCTTTCAAGTCCTCTTCGTAGAGTTACTTCAATACATTATTGGACGATAGCTGTCATTCATAACTCTGCAAGTTTGTGAATTACAGTGCCCCTGAGCTCCTTTCTTCAACTCGCTTTCTTGTGAGCTGGCCGCAGAACCGCAGGATTGCTTCAGGCCCTAATCTGGTTCCCACAGGGCACGCTGGGCCTTTGGTTAATTCCTCTTCCTGGTGGGAAATGAGCGTTCCATTTGCCCGTGCAGACACCTACAGCTAGTCTCTCATTGGTTCTCCCTATTCCTGTTCATCTTGCGCAGAAATTGCCACCTGTGCCAAACAGGAGGTTAAAGGCACTGACTCTCCAAGTGGGGAGAGTGTTAGTAAAGCGTCTGGAATGGTGAACCCGAGTACCAGGGTTGGAAAACTGAGATGCATTTGAAAACGTTTCCTAATCACACGGTGGACCATACTCTGGGTTTCCCATGCATGTTTTAGCTGAAGGAAGAATCCCTTAAACCTGCAGAGCTGGGACCCATGGAATGGGTACCATGCAGTATGACTTCAAAGGGTCTGGGTTTGCTCACCGAACCTCACCAATGCTATCAGCCCGAAGTGTCCAGCCTTATGTCTCACCCAGCTCTGGGTGTAGATGTGGTAAATCCAGGTTGCATCACAAGCCCTGAATGAATTATTTAAGAATTGCTCTCTATTTCACTGTCATTGTGTTTTGTTTTTGAAATTTATTTTGATAATGGGATTTATCGGATTTTCACTGCTGCCTTTAGGCCGCTGTACACACGCTTGATTTCCTTATGGAGACATATAAATCCATGGGTTTTAAGATTCTTACTTGTCAGGTATCTTCCCAGGCGTTGAATATGGGGTGTTGAGTCCATTTCATTGAGCAAGGGGTAGGTCTTGTCTATTATATATTTGGCTTATGGAAAGGTATCTGTGCTAATTTCAATCTCTGGTTTTATGCAGCACCCCAACTCACCTTTCCCCATAAGCAAGCATAAGTTAGTTTTCTAAATTTGAGACCCTGTTCTGTTTTGTAATTCAGTTCATGTGTAGCCAAGTTTACATTCCGTGTATTAGTGATATCTTATGATATTTCTTTTTCTGTGTGACTTATTTCTCGTAGAATCATCGTACCTGAATCCACTCATTATGCCGCTACGGGCCTGATGACGTAGATTTCATTGCTGAGTGATATTCCGTTGTACGTGCGTACCACAACTTCTTTATCAATTTTTGCTTTCTCGGATATTTAACTTGTACCGTAGACGAGGTTCTTGTAAACAGAGCCATCCCAAACTTTGGGGTGGCTGTGTGTTTTTGATTTTAATTTCCCTAAGCTATAGGACCATAAGTGGAAGTGCCATAGGCTGTGTTGCTTTGTTTCCTACGTGTTTCAGGAAACACCATACCCTTCTCCAGAGTGGCTGTTGGCAATTTACATCCCGCCCATCAGCATAACAAGGCTCCCTGTTCTCCATGAGCTGTCCTGCCTTTCTGGATTTTACACTTTTTTCAGATGGCCCTTTTGACCGGGGGGCAGTGAGACTTCATTGTAGTGCAGATTTCATTCACAGGCTTCCTTGGTTGGCCAAAAAGGGCGTATGCGTTTTTTCCTGAATACATTCAGGAAAAAACGCATACACTCTTTTTGGACAAGTGCATCATTGTCGACATTCTGCCTCTTTTCCTAGCTTTAAGTGCAATTCCATTCTACACCCTGAAATCGTATTCCTGAAATTCTGCTCCGCTTTCAAGTCCTCTTTGAAGACTTACTTCAATACATTTTTGGACGATAGCTGTCATTCATAACTCTGCATATTTGTGAATTACAGTTCCCCTGAGCTCCTTTCCTCAACTCGCTTTCTTGGGAGCTGGCCACAACACCGCAGGATTGCTTCAGACCCAAATCTGTTTCAGGGAGGGCACGCTGAGCCTTTGGTTAATTCCTCTTCCTGGTGGGAAATGAGCGTTCCATTTGCCCGTGCAGACACCTACAGCTAGTCTCTCATTGGTGCTCCCTATTCCTGTTCATCTTGCGCAGAAATTGCAAACTGTGCCAAACAGGAGGTTAAAGGCACTGACTCTCCAAGTAGGGAGAGTGTTAGTAAAGCGTCTGGAATGGTGAACCCGAGTATCAGTGTTCGAAAACTGAGATGCATTTGAAAACGTTTCCCAATCACACAGTGGACCATACTCTGGGTTTCCCATGCATGTTTTAGCTGAAGGAAGAATCCCTTAAACCTGCAGAGCTGGGACCCTTGGAATGGGTACCATGCAGTATGACTTCAAAGGGTCTGCGTTTGCTCACCGAACCTCACCAATGCTATCAGCCCGAAGTGTCCAGCCTTATGTCTCACCCAGCTCTGGGTGTAGATGTGGTAAATCCAGGTTGCATCACAAGCCCTGAATGAATTATTTAAGCATTGCTCTCTATTTCACTGTCATTGTGTTTTGTTTTTGAAATTTATTTTGATAATGGGATTTATCGGATTTTCACTGCTGCCTTTAGGCCGCTGTACACACGCTGGATTTCCTTATGGAGACATATAAATCCATGGGTTTTAACATTCTTACTTGTAAGGTATCTTCCCTGGCGTTGAATATGGGGTGTTGAGTCCATTTCGTTGAGCAAGGAGTAGGTCTTGTCTATTATATATTTGGCTTATGGAAAGGTATCTGTGCTAATTTCAATCTCTGGTTTTATGCAGCACCCCAACTCACCTTTCCCCATAAGCAAGCATAAGTTGGTTTTCTAAATTTCAGACCCTGTTCTGTTTTGTAATTCAGTTCATGTGTAGCCAAGTTTACATTCCGTGTATTAGTGATATCTTATGATATTTCTTTTTCTGTGTGGCTTATTTCTCATAGAATCATCGTACCTGAATCCGCTCATTATGCCGCTACGGGCCTGATGCCGTAGATTTCATTGCTGAGTGATATTCCGTTGTACGTGCGTACCACAACTTCTTTATCCATTTTTTGATTTCTCGGATATTTAACTTGTACCGTAGACGAGGTTCTTGTAAACAGAGCCATCCCAAACTTTGGAGTGGCTGTGTGTTTTTGATTTTAATTTCCCTAAGCTATAGGACCATAAGTGGAAGTGCCATAGGCTGTGTTGCTTTGTTTCCTACGTGTTTCAGGAAACACCATACACTTCTCCAGAGTGGCTGTTGGCAATTTACATCCCGCCCATCAGCCATAACAAGGCTCCCTGTTCTCCATGAGCTGTCCTGCCTTTCTAGATTTTACACTTTTTTCAGATGGCCCTTTTGTCCGTGGGGCAGTGAGACTTCATTGTAGTGCAGATTTCCTTCACACGCTTCCTTGGTTGGCCAAAAAGGGCGTATGCGTTTTTTCCTGAATACATTCAGGAAAAAACGCATACACCCTTTTTGGGAAAGTGCATCATTGTCGAAATTCTGCCTCTTTTCCTATGCTTTAAGTGCAATTCCATCCTACCCCCTGAAATCGTTTTCCTGAAATTCTGCTCTGCTTTCAAGTCCTCTTTGAAGACTTACTTCAATACATTTTTGGACGATAGCTGTCATTCATAACTCTGCAGGTTTGTGAATTACAGTGCCCCTGAGCTCCTTTCTTCAACTCGCTTTCTTGTGAGCTGGCCGCAAAACCGCAGGATTGCTTCAGGCCCTAATCTGTTTCCGGCAGGGCACACTGAGCATTTTGTTAATTCCTCTTCCTGGTGGGAAATGAGCTTTCCATTTTCCCGTGCAGACACCTACAGCTAGTCTCTCATTGCTTCTCCCTATTCCTGTTCATCTTGCGCAGAATTTGCAAACTGTGCCAAACAGGAGGTTAAAGGCACTGACTCTCCAGGTGGGGAGAGTGTTAGTAAAGCGTCTGGAATGGTGAACCCGAGTACCAGGGGACGAAAACTGAGATGCATTTGAAAACGTTTCCAAATCACATGGTGGACCATACTCTGGGTTTCCCATGCATGTTTTATCTGAAGGAAGTATCCCTTAAACGTGGAGAGCTGGGACCCATGGAATGGGTACCATACAGTATGACTTCAAAGCGTCTGCGTTTGCTCACCGGACCTCACCAATGCTATCAGCCCGAAGTGCACAGCCTTATATCTCACCCAGCTCTGGGTATAGATGTGGTAAATCCAGGTTGCCTCACAAGCCCTGAATGAATTATTTAAGAATTGCTCTCTATTTCACTGTCATTGTGTTTTGTTTTTGAAATTTATTTTGATAATGGGATTTATCGGATTTTCACTGCTGCGTTTAGGCCACTGTACACACGCTTGATTTCCTTATGGAGACATATAAATCCATGGGTTTTAAGGTTCTTACTTGTCAGGTATATTCCCAGGCGTTGAATATGGGGTGTTGAGTCCATTTCGTTGAGCAAGGAGTAGTACTTGTCTATTATATACTTGGCTTATGGAACCGTATCTGTGCTAATTTCAATCTGTGGTTTTATGCAGCACCCCAACTCACCTTTCCCCATAAGCAAGCATAAGTTGGTTTTCTAAATTTCAGACCCTGTTCTGTTTTGTAATTCATTTCATGTGTAGCCAAGTTTACATAACGTGTATTAGTGATATCTTATGATGTTTCTTATTCTGTGTGACTTATTTCTCGTAGAATCATCGTACCTGAATCCACTCATTATGCCGATACGGGCCTGATGACGTAGATTTCATTGCTGAGTGATATTCCCTTGTACGTGCGTACCACAACTTCTTTATCCAATTTTTGCTTTCTCGGATATTTAACTTGTACCGTAGAGGAGGTTCTTGTAAACAGAGCTGTCCCAAATTTTGGGGTTGCTGTGTGTTTTTGATTTTAATTTCCCTAAGCTATAGGACCATAAGTGGAAGTGCCATAGGCTGTGTTGCTTTGTTTCCTACGTGTTTCAGGAAACACCATACACTTCTCCTGATTGGCTCTTGGCAATTTACATCCCGCCCATCAGCATAACAAGGCTCCCTGTTCTCCATGACCTGTGCAGCCTTTCTGGATTTTACACTTTTATCAGATGGCCCTTTTGACCGGGGGGCAGTGAGACTTCATTGTAGTGCAGATTTCCTTTACACGCTTGCTTGGTTGGCCAAAAAGTGCGTATGCCTTTTTTCCTGAATATATTCAGGAAAAAACGCATACGCCCTTTTTGGCCAAGTGCATCATTGTCGTCATTCTGCCTCTTTTCCTATGCTTTAAGTGCAGTTCCAGTCTACTCCCTGGAATCGTTTTCCTGAAATTCTGCCCCGCTTTCAAGTCCTCTGCGACGACTTACTTCAATACATTTTTGGACGATAGCTGTCATTCATAACTCTGCAGGTTTTTGAATTACAGTGCCCCTGAGCTCCTTTCCTCAACTCGCTTTCTTGTGAGCTGGCCGCAAAACCGCAGGATTGCTTCAGGCCCTAATCTGTTTCCGGCAGGGCACACTGAGCCTTTGGTTAATTCCTCTTCCTGGTGGGAAATGAGCATTCCATTTGCCCGTGCAGATACCTACAGCTAGTCTCTCATTAGTTCTCCCTATTCCTGTTCATCTTGCGCAGAAATTGCAAACTGTGCCAAACAGGAGGTTAAAGGCACTGACTCTCCAGGTGGGGAGAGTGTTAGTAAAGCGTCTGGAATGGTGAACCCGAGTACCAGGGGACGAAAACTGAGATGCATTTGAAAACGTTTCCAAATCACATGGTGGACCATACTCTGGGTTTCCCATGAATGTTTTATCTGAAGGAAGTATCCCTTAAACGTGGAGAGCTGGGACCCATGGAATGGGTACCATACAGTATGACTTCAAAGGGTCTGCGTTTGCTCACCGGACCTCACCAATGCTATCAGCCCGAAGTGCACAGCCTTATATCTCACCCAGCTCTGGATATAGATGTGGTAAATCCAGGTTGCCTCACAAGCCCTGAATGAATTATTTAAGAATTGCTCTCTATTTCACTGTCATTGTGTTTTGTTTTTGAAATTTATTTTGATAATGGGATTTATCGGATTTTCACTGCTGCGTTTAGGCCGCTGTACACACGCTTGATTTCCTTATGGAGACATATAAATCCATGGGTTTTAAGGTTCTTACTTGTCAGGTATATTCCCAGGCGTTGAATATGGGGTGTTGAGCCCATTTCGTTGAGCAAGGAGTAGGTCTTGTCTATTATATATTTAGCTTATGGAAAGGTATCTGTGCCAATTTCAATCTCTGGTTTTATGCAGCACCCCAACTCACCTTTCCCCATAAGCAAGCATAAGTTGGTTTTCTAAATTTGAGACCCTGTTCTGTTTTGTAATTCAGTTCATGTGTAGCCAAGTTTACATTCCGTGTATTAGTGATATCTTATGAAGTTTCTTATTCTGTGTGACTTATTTCTCGTAGAATCTTCGTACCTGAATCCACTCATTATGCCGTTACGGGACTGATGACGTAGATTTCATTGCTGTGTGATATTCCATTGTACATACGTACCACAACTTCTTTATCCATTTTTTGCTTTCTCGGATATTTAACTTGTACCGTAGACGAGGTTCTTGTACACAGAGCCTTCCCAAACTTTGGGGTTGCTGTGTGTTTTTGATTTTAATTTCCCTAAGCTATAGGACCATAAGTGGAAGTGACATAGGCTGTGTTGCTTTGTTTCCTACATGTTTCAAGAAACACCATACACTTCTCCAGGGTGGCTGTAGGCAATTTACATCCCGCCCATCAGCATAACAAGGCTTCCTGTTCTCCATGACCTGTCCTGCCTTTCTGGATTTTACACTTTTTTCAGATGGCCCTTTTGACCGGGAGGCAGTGAGACTTCATTGTAGTGCAGATTTCCTTTACACGATTGCTTTGTTGGCCAAAAAGTGCGCATGCGTTTTTTCCTGAATATATTCAGGAAAAAACGCATACGCCCTTTTTGGCCAAGTGCATCATTGTCGACATTCTGCCTCTTTTCCTATGCTTTAAGTGCAATTCCTGTCTACCCCCTGAAATCGTTTTCCTGAAATTCTGCCCCGCTTTCAAGTCCTCTTCGAAGACTTACTTCAATACATTTTTGGACGATAGCTGTAATTCATAACTCTGCAGGTTTGTGAATTACAGTGCCCCTGAGCTCCTTTCTTCAGCTCGCTTTCTTGTGAGCTGGCCGCAAAACCGCAGGATTGCTTCGGGCCCTAATCTGTTTCTGGCAGGGAACGCTGAGCCTTTTGTTAATTCCTCTTCCTGGTGGGAAATGAGCGTTCCATTTGCCCGTGCAGACACCTACAGCTAGTCTCTCATTGGTTCTCCCTATTCCTGTTCATCTTGCGCAGAAATTGCAAACTGTGCCAAACAGGAGGTTAAAGGCACTGACTCTCCAAGTGGGGAGAGTGTTAGTAAAGCGTCTGGAATGGTGAACCTGAGTATCAGGGTTCGAAAACTGAGATGCATTTGAAGACGTTTCCCAATCACACGGTGGACCATACTCTGGGTTTCCCATGCATGTTTTAGCTGAAGGAAGAATCCCTTAAACCTGGAGAGCTGGGACCCATGGAATGAGTACCATGCAGTATGACTTCAAAGGGTCTGCGTTTGCTCACCGAACCTCACCAATGCTATCAGCCCGAAGTGTCCAGCCTTATGTATCAACCACCTCTGGGTGTAGATGTGGTAAATCCAGGTTGCATCACAAGCCCTGAATGAATTATTTAAGAATTGCTCTCTATTTCACTGTCATTGTGTTTTGTTTTTGAAATTTATTTTGATAATGGGATTTATCGGATTTTCACTGCTGCATTTAGGCCGCTGTACACACGCTTGATTTCCTTATGGAGACATAAATCCATGGGTTTTAAGATTCTTACTTTTCATGTATATTGCTAGGCGTTGAATATGGGGTGTTGAGTCCATTTCGTTGAGCAAGGAGTAGGTCTTGTCTATTTTATATTTGGCTTATGCAACGGTATCTGTGCTAATATCAATCTCTGGTTTTATGCAGCACCCCAACTCACCTTTCCCCATAAGCAAGCATAAGTTGTTTTTCTCAATTTGAGACCCTGTTCTGTTTTGTAATTCAGTTCATGTGTAGCCAAGTTTACATTCCGTGTATTAGTGACATCTTATGATTTTTTTTGTGTGTTACTTATTTCTCGTAGAATCATCATATCTGAATCCACTCATTATGCCGCTACGGGCCTGATGACGTAGATTTCATTGCTGAGTGATATTCCATTGTACGTGCGTACCACAACTTCTTTATCCATTTTTTGCTTTCTCGGATATTTAACTTGTACCGTTGACGAGGTGCTTGTAAACAGAGCCGTCCCAAATTTTGGGGTGACTGTGTATTTTTGATTTTAATTTCCCTAAGCTATAGGACCATAAGTGGAAGTGCCATAGGCTGTGTTGCTTTGTTTCCTACGTGTTTCAGGAAACACCATACACTTCTCCAGAGTGGCTGTTGGCAATTTACATCCCGCCCATCAGTATAACAAGGCTCCCTGTTCTCCATGACCTGTGCAGCCTTTCTGGATTTTACACTTTTTTCAGATGGCCCTTTTGACCTGGGGGCAGTGAGACTACATTGTAGGGCAGATTTCCTTTACTCGCTTGCTTTGTTGGCCAAAAAGTGCGTATGCGTTTTTTCCTGAATATATTCAGGAAAAAACGCATACGCCCTTTTTGGCCAAGTGCATCATTGTCTACATTCTCCCTCTTTTGCTATGCTTTAAATGCAATTCCAGTCTATCCCCTGAAATCGTTTTCCTGAAATTCTGCCCCGCTTTCAAGTCCTCTTCGAAGACTTACTTCAGTACATTTTTGGACGATAGCTGTCATTCATAACTCTGCAGGTTTGTGAATTACAGTTCCCCTGAGCTCCTTTCTTCAACTCGCTTTCTTGTGAGCTGGCCGCAAAACCGCAGGATTGCTTCAGGCCCTAATCTGTTTCCATCAGGGCACGCTGAGCCTTTGGTTAATTCCTCTTCCAGGTGGGAAATGAGCATTCCATTTGCCCGTGCAGACTCCTACAGCTAGTCTCTCATTGGTTCTCCCTATTCCTGTTCATCTTGCGCAGAAATTGCAATCTCTGCCAAACAGGAGGTTAAAGGCACTGACTCTCCTGGTGGGGAGAGTGTTAGTAAAGCGTCTGGAATGGTGAACCCGAGTACCAGGGGACGAAATCTGAGATGCATTTGAAAACGTTTCCAAATCACACGGTGTACCATACTCTGGGTTTCCCATGCTTTTTTTAGCTGAAGGAAGAATCCCTTAAACCTGGAGAGCTGGGACCCATGGAATGGGTACCATGCAGTATGACTTCAAAGGGTCTGCGTTTGCTCACCGGACCTCACCAATGCTATCAGCCTGAAGTGCCCAGCCTTATGGCTCACCCAGCTCTGGGTGTAGATGTGGTAAATCCAGGTTGCATCACAAGCCCTGAATGAATTATTTTAGAATTGCTCTCTATTTCACTGTCATTGTGTTTTGTTTTTGAAATTTATTTTGATAATGGGATTTATCGGATTTTCACTGCTGCCTTTAGGCCGCTGTACACACGCTTGATTTCCTTATGGAGACATATAAATCCATGGGTTTTAAGGTTCTTACTTGTCAGGTATATTCCCAGGCGTTGAATATGTTGTGTTGAGTCCATTTCGTTGAGCAAGGAGTAGGTCTTGTCTATTATATACTTGGCTTATGGAACGGTATCTGTGCTAATTTCAATCTCTGGTTTTATGCAGCACCCCAACTCACCTTTCCCCATAAGCAAGCCTAAGTTGGTTTTCCAAATTTGAGACCCTGTTCTGTTTTGTAATTCAGTTCATGTGTAGCCAAGTTTACATTCCGTGTATTAGTGTTATTTTATGATGTTTCATTTTCTGTGTGACTTATTTCACTTAGAATCATTGTAGCTGAATCCACTCATTATGCCGCGATGGGCCTGATGTCATAGATTTCATTGGTGAGTGATATTACATTGTACGTACGTACCACAACTTCTTTATCTATTTTTCGCTTTCTGGGATATGTTACTTGTACCGTAGACGAAGTTCTTATAAACAGAGCCGTCTGAAACTTTGGGGTGGCTGTGTGATTTTATTTTAATTTCCCTAAGCTATAGGACCAAAAGTGGAAGTGCCGTAGGCTCCGTTGCTTTGTTTCTTAGGTGTTTCAGGAAACACCATACACTTCTCCAGAGTGGCTGTTGGCAATTTACATCCCGCCCATCAGCATAACAAGGCTCCCTGTTCTCCATGGCCTGTGCTGCCTTTCCGGATTTTACACTTTTTTCAGATGGCCCTTTTGACCGGGGGGCAGTGAGACTTCATTGTAGTGCAGATTTCTTTAACATGCTTGCTTGGTTGGCCACAAAGAGCGTATGCCTTTTTTCCTGAATATATTCAGGAAAAAACGCATACGCCCTTTTTGGCCAACTGAATCATTGTCGACGTTCTGCCTCTTTTCCTATGCTTTAAATGCAATTCCAGTCTACCCCCTGAAATCGTTTTCCTGCAATTCTGCCCCGCTTTCCAGTCCTCTTCGCAGCCTTCCTTCAATATATTTTTGGACGATAGCTGTCATTTATAACTCGGCAGGCTTGTGAATTACAGTGCCCCTGAGCTCCTTTCTTCAACTCGCTTTCTTGTGAGCTGGCCGCAAACCCACAGGAATGCTTCAGGCCCTAATCTGGTTCCGGCACGGCATCCTGAGCCTTTGGTTAATTCCTCTTCCTGGTGGGAAATGAGCGTTCCATTTGCCCGTGCAGACACCTACAGCTACTCTCTCATTGGTTCTCCCTATTCCTGTTCATCTTGCGCAGAAATTGCAAACTGTGCCAAACAGGAGGTTAAAGGCACTGACTCTCCAAGTGGGGAGAGTGTTAGTAAAGGTCTGGAATGGTGAACCCGAGTAAAAGGGGACGAAAACTGAGATGCATTTGAAAACGTTTCCTGGTCACAGGGTGCACCATACTGTGGGTTTCCCATGCACGTTTTTGCTGAAGGAAGAATCCCTTAAAACTGGAGAGTTGGGACCCATGGAATGGGTACCATGGAGTATGACTTCAAAGGGTCTGCATTTGCTCATCGAACCTCACCAATGCTATCAGCCTGAAGTGTCCAGCTTTATGTCTCACTCAGCTCTGGGTGTAGATGTGTTAAATCCAGGTTGCATCACAAGCCCTGAATGAATTATTTAAGAATTGCTCTCTATTTCACTGTCATTGTGTTTGTTTTGTAATTCATTTTGATAATGGGTTTTATCGGATTTTCTCTGCTGCATTCATGCCGTTGTACACACACTTGAGTCTCTTACGGAGACATATAAATCCATGGGTTTGAAGATTCTTACTAGTCATGTGTAATCCTAGGCGTTGAATATGGGGTGTTTAGTCCATTTCGTTGAGCAAGGGCTCGGTCTTGACTATTACATATTTGGCTTATGGAAAGTTATCTGTGCTAATTTCTATCTCTGGTTTTATGCAGCATCCCAACTCACCTTTCCCCTTAAGCAAGCATAAGTTGGTTTTCTAAATTTGAGACCCTGTTCTGTTTTGTAATTCAGTTCATGTGTAGCCAAGTTTACATTCCGTGTATTAGTGATATCTTATGATGTTTCATTTTCTGTGTGACTTATTTCACTTAGAATCATCGTACCTGAATCCACTCATTATGCCACGACGGGCCTGATGACATAGATTTCATTGCTGAGTGAGATTCCATTTTACGTACGTACCACAACATCTTTATCCGTTTTTCACATTCTGGGGTATTTAACTTGTACCGTAGACCAGGTTCTTGTAAACAGAGCCGTCCAAAACTTTGGGGTGGCTGTGTGTTTTTGATTTTAATTTCCCTAAGCTATAGGACCATAAGTGGAAGTGCTATAGGCTCCGTTGCTTAGTTTTTTAGGTGTTTCAGGAAACACAATACACTTCTCCAGAGTGGCTGTTGGCAATTTACATCTCGCCCATCAGCATAACAAGGCTCCATGTTCTCCATGGCCTGTGCTGTCTTTCTGGATTTTACACTTTTTTCAGATTGCGCTTTTGACCGGGGGGCAGTGAGACTTCATTGTAGTGCAGATTTGTTTAACATGCTTGCTTGGTTGGCCAAAAAGGGCGTATGCGTTTTTTCCTGAATATATTCAGGAAAAAACGCATACGCCCTTTTTGGCCAACTGAATCATTGTCGACGTTCTGCCTCTTTTCATATGCTTTAAATGCAATTACAGTCTACTCCCTGAAATCGTTTTCCTGCAATTCTGCCCCGCTTAAAAGTCATCTTTACAGCCTTCCTTCATTATATTTTTGGACGATAGCTGTCATTTATAACTCGGCAGGCTTGTGAATTACAGTGCCCCTGAGCTCCTTTCTTCAACTCGCTTTCTTGTGAGCTGGCCGCAAACCCGCAGGATTGCTTCAGGTCCTAATCAGGTTCCGGCAGGGCATACTGAGCCTTTGGTTAATTCTTGTTCCTGGTGGGAAATGAGCGTTAAATTTCCAGTCCAGACACCTAGAGCTAGTCTCTCATTGGTTCTCCCTATTCCTGTTCATCTTGCGCAGAAATTGCAAACTGTGCCAAACAGGAGGTTAAAGGCACTGACTCTCCAAGTGGGGAGAGTGTTAGTAAAGGTCTGGAATGGTGAACCCGAGTAAAAGGGGACGAAAACTGAGATGCATTTGAAAATGTTTCCTGGTCACAGGGTGCACCATACTGTGGGTTTCCCATGCACGTTTTAGCTGAAGGAAGAATCCCTTAAAACTGGAGAGTTGGGACCCATGGAATGGGTACCATGCAGTATGACTTCAAAGGGTCTGCATTTGCTCATTGAACCTCACCAATGCTATCAGCCTGAAGTGTCCAACCTTATGTCTCACTCAGCTCTGGGTGTAGATGTGGTAAATCCAGGTTGTATCACATGCCGTGAATGAATTATTTAAGAATTGCTCTCTATTTCACTGTCATTGTGTTTTGTTTTTGTAATTCATTTTGATAATGGGATTTATCGGATTTTCTCTGCTGCGTTCATGCAGCTGTACACACGCTTGATTGTCTTACGGAGACATATAAATCCATGGGTTTGAAGATTCTTACTAGTCAGGTGTATTCCTAGGCGTTGAATGGAGGTGTTTCGTCCATTTCTTTGAGCAAGGGGTAGGTCTTGACTATTACATATTTGGCTTATGGAAAGGTATCTGTGCTAGTTTCTATCTTTGCTTTTATGCAGCACCCCAACTCACTTTTCCCCTTAAGCAAGCATAACTTGGTTTTCTAAATTTGAGACCCTGTTCTGTTTTGTAATTCAGTTCATGTGTAGCCAAGTTTACATTCCGTGTATTAGTGATAACTTATGATGTTTCATTTTCTGTGTGACTTATTTCACTTAGAATCATCGTACCTGAATCCACTTATTATGCCGCGACGGGCCTGATGAAATAGATTTCATTGGTGAGTGATATTCTATTGTACGTACGTACCACACTTCTTTATCCATTTTTCGCTTTCTGGGATATTTAACTTGTACCGTAGACGAGGTTCTTGTAAACAGAGCCGTCCGAAATTTTGGGGTGGCTGTGTGTTTTTGATTTGAATTTCCCTAAGCTATAGGACCATAAGTGGTAATGCAGTAGGCTCCGTTGTTTTGTTTTTTAGGTTTTTGAGGGAACACCATACACTTCTCCAGAGTGGCTGTTGGCAATTTACATCCCGCCCATCAGCATAACAAGGCTCCCTGTTCTCCATGGCCTGTGCTGCCTTTCTGGATTTTACACTTTTTTCAGATGGCCCTATTGACCGGCGGGCAGTGAGACTTCATTGTAGTGCAGATTTCTTTAACATGCTTGCTTGGTTGGCCAAAAAGGACGTATGCCTTTTTTCCTGAATATATTCAGGAAAAAACGCATACGTCCTTTTTGGCCAAGTGCGTCATTGTCGACCTTCTGCCGCTTTTCCTATGCTTTAAATGCAATTCCAGTCTACCCCTGAAATCGTTTTCTTGCAATTCTGCCCCGCATTCAAGTCCTCTTCGCAGCCTTCCTTCAATATAATTTTGGGTGATAGGTGTCATTTATAACTTGCAGGTTTGTGAATTACAGTGTCCCTGAGCTCCTTTCTTCAACTCGCTTTCTTGTGAGCTGGCCGCAAACCCGCAGGATTGCTTCAGGCACTAATCTGGTTCCTGCACGGCATGCTGAGCCTTTGGTTAATTCCTCTTCCTGGTGGGAAATTAGCGTTAAATTTGCTCATGCAGACACCTTCACACGAGTCGTCATGGTGTCCCTTTGCCCCGGTTATCTCTATGGAGGTTGGAGTTGGAGGGCCTCCTCACTCAAGGTCAGTGTGCCCACGGAGCCAACCCTGCAACTTCAGGGCATGGTTGGGTGTTAGGATCACCACGTGGGGTCCTTTTCCCTGAGGAGGGAGGTGGCCTTTTGGGCTGCTGATTTCCAGGTTTTCAGATACTGCCAGTATCTTGGCCAGATGTGGCGGTGGGCCAAGCCCCTTGGTGACCGTAGTTTATCCTACCTGGATCGCATTCTTGCATTGTTCCATTTCAAGTGGTCCCAGGTTTTGCACTAATACTCCAATGGCGATTCACCGTTCACCAGGAATGTAAAGGTCAAAGGGTTTAGCTAAATTAGGGAGTTCCAGGGCAAGGATCTGAATTGACTGCTCTTTCCATTCTTGAAAGGCCACTTCTGCATTCTATTCAAAAGGATCATCATCTCTTCCTTTCAGTGTTTCATATAGAGGCCCAGCTAGTAGACTGTAGTTAGGGATCCAGAAGCAGCAAACCCTGGCCTCCCCAGGAACCCCTAAGCTGTCTTCTAGTTTCAGAAATGGGTAAGGCTGTAAATTGTTTCTTCCCTTTCCTGGGATGGGCTTCTCCGACCTTCTGTGAGAATGAAGCCCAGGCAGGTCACCGTAGTCTGTGATATTTGAGCTTTTTCTTGGACAACTTGTATCCTTTATTGGCTTGGTAGTTCAGAGGTCTCCTTAGTAGGGCTGGTGATCAGATTGTCGTCTGCATATTGAAGGAGTGTTTCCTTTTCCAGAGGTAGAACTTTTAGGTCTTTAGCTGAGCTTTCCCCAAAGATGGTGTGGGAATTTTTGAACCCTTGGGGCAACACGGCCCGGAAGTATTGTTTTAGTTGCATGTTGAGTCCTGCCAATCACAAGCCAAAATTTCTTGTGACTCTGGGACTAATAGAATACAAAAGAAGGCATCATTGAAGACTAATACAGAATACCATGTCCTGGTGGTTGGTAGAATGACCAGCAGGGTGTAGGATTTAGGAACTACTGGAGGTATATCCTCGGTGGCTTCACTGACTGTCCTGACATCCTTTACCAGGACTCCAGCAGCCCATGGGGCTCTCGAGGTCAGGCCAATCCCAGGATATGGAGCTCACCTGGGCAGGTACCCCACCCCCACCCCAGCCCACGGGGCTCTCGTGTTCAGGCCCCTCCCAGGATATGGGGTACCCTGGGCAGGTTCCCCTGCAGCCCATGGGGCTCTCGTGGTCAGGCCCCTCCCAGGATACAGAGCTACCCTTGCAGGTACCATGGCAGGGCTGGGAACACAGGAACCGTGCATATCGCCCTCATTGCAGAGCACTCCCAGCTCACCTGTCACTCAGATCTGACACAGAGCACCTCAGAGCAGGACTTGAACTAACAAACAGCAGCTCCGACAGGTCTGTGACCCTGGGCATCACTCTGTGTGGCCTCCCTCCACCTGGTCTTCCAGAGACTTCCACTGCACCCGGGGCACCAGGCCTCTGTCTCCACCCACCAGCCACCCCTCCTCTCCCTGACTCCTGGGTCCCTCTCATTAGGAGAGGGTTTTCTTGAAGTTGTCTCCCACTCATGGGCCAGATAATATAATTAGAAAACAAGCCAGAGCTGCAGCCCCTTGTCTATAATGACTCTCAGGAGGCCACACCTGTTCCTTGGACCCGGCCGATTCAGCAAGTTCCAGTTTCTGCAACTGTGAGCCCCTGAGGGGTGATTATTGGCTGGCCTGGGAAGCCCGACCGTGCCGGCCAGCCCTCCCCAGGTGTGCCTGGGTTCAGATCAATATAAACACCGCTCCAGGCAGCAAGAGCCCCTGCAGCTGTGCCTGACGCCATTTTCTCTGCCCTGTCAGCAGTCTCGGGGCTGGACTGGTGGGAGGGAGTGAGAGGCCACGGCTTTGTGGGTGGCCCAGTGTGAGTGGGGCTCTGCTGGACTTTCTGCAGCAGTTGCCAAGATGCCACCTGCTAAAGAAGAGGATGTGTCACCCATACCTGCCGCTGGAATTTCTCCCTGGGCAGAGGTCAGTGAGGAAGAAAGCAGTGGGGGCCGGGACAGCAGGGGTATCTCAGGCAGGGAAATGGAAAGCTTCCAGAAGAGCACCCAGGGCCAGGACCAACCTGGCTGGCCTGCAGGCACCAAGTCGGCTGGCATGCTGTCGCTCATGTGGCTCCATGGCCCTTCCTCTAGGCTTTCAAGTCCTTGTACATATTCAGGTGTTTTACCTGGGAAGGGTGGGAACATTTCAGCAGCAACTGGCCTGGGGCTCAGCCCACGTTTACTCACAGATGCCTCGGCACAGTCCCCCAGCTTTGCAATGAGGACGCTTGTTGCGTGGGGCCTGCTGGCTGAATGGGAGATGATTCCCCACCACTGACCAACTTCAGAATTGTTTACAACTGGAGCAAGTGCCCTGATACGGTTTTCTTCTGTGTAACTGGTGGGTTCTGTTTTTTTTTCTTTTTTTCGTTTTTGGTTCAAGGTAGATTTTATTCCTCTTTTATGTATTTACAGATATAAGCATGGAAATAAGTTATTCATATAAATACATGTATGTGAAGGGAAGAATATTTTTTCTGTTTTACTTTTTGTAATTTGAATTTTATTTTATTTTTTTATACAGCAGGTTCTTTTTGGTTTTCTATTTTATACATATAAATGTATACATGCCAATCCCAATCTCTCAACTCCTCTCACCACCACCCCCCAACAGCTTTCCCCCCTTGGTGTCCATACGTTTGTTGTCTACATCTGTTGCTCTATTTCTGCCTTGCAAAACGGTTCATCTGTACAATTTGTCTAGGTTCCACATATATGCATTAATAGACAAGATTTGTTTTTCTCTTTCTGACTTACTTCACTCTGTATGACAGTCTCTAGATCCATCAACGTCTCTACAAATGACCCAATTTCATTCCTTTTTATGGCTTAGTAATATTCCATTTTATATATGTACCACATCTTTATGCATTCGTCTGTCTGTGGGCATTTAGGTTGCTTCCATTACCTGGATATTGTAAATAGTGATGCAATGAACATTGCGGTGAATGTCTCTTTTTGATTTATGGTTTTGTCTGGGTATATGCCCAGTAGTGGGATTGCTGTATCATATGGTAATTCTATTCTTAGTTTTATAAGAAACTCCATAATGTTCTCCACAGTGACTGTATCAATTTACATTCCCAACAATAGTGGAAGAGGGTTCCTTATCTCCACACCCTTTCCAGCATTTGTTGTTTGTAGATTTTCTGATGATGCCCATTCTAACAGGTGTGAGGTGATACACCATGGATGAGTCTATTTCGTTGAGCAAAGAGTAGGTCTTGTCTAGTACATATTTGGCTTATGGAACGGTATGTGTGCTAATTTCAATCTCTGGTTTTATACAGCACCCCAACTCAACTTTCCCCTTAAGCAAGCATAAGTTTTTATCTAAATGTGAGACTCTGTTCGGTTTTGGAATTCAGTTTATGTGTAGCCAAGTTTACACTCTCTCTATTAGTGATATCTTATGATAATTATCTTTCTCTGTGTGACCTATTTCTCTTAGAATCATCATACTTAAATCCACTCAATTTGCTGCTACAGGCCTGATGACATTGATTTCATTGCTGAGTGATATTCCGTTGTACGTAAGTAGCACAACTCCTTTATCCATTTTTTTCTTTCTGGGATATTTAATTTGTACTGGACTCAAGGTTCTTGTAAACACAGCAGCCCTAAATTTTGTGTTGGCTGTGTCTTGTTGATTTTAATTTTCCTAAGCTATAGTGCCAAAAGTGGAAGTGCCCTAGGCTCTGTAGCTTTGTTTTTCAGATGTTTCAGGATACACCATAAACATCTCCAGAGTGTCTGTTGGCAATTTACATCCCGCCCGTCAGCATAACAAGGCTCCCTGTTCTCCATGGCCTGTCCTGTGTTTCTGGTTTTTACACTTTTTTCAGATGGCCCTTTTGACGAATGGGAAATGAGACTTCATTGTAGTGCGGATTTCCATTTCTCGAGTGCTTGGTTGGCCAAAAAGGGCATATGTGTTTTTTCCTGAATATATTCAGGAAAAAATGTTTACGCACTTTTGTCCAAGTGCATCACTGTCAAAGATCTGCCGCTTCACATGCTTTAAATGCAATTCCAATCTACCTCCTGAAATATGATTCCTGCAATTCTGCCTCGTTTTCAAGTCCTCTTTGCAGACTTACTTCCATATATTTTTGCCAATAGCTGTCATTTATAACTCTGCAGGATTGTGAATTACAGTGCCCGTGATTTCCTTTCTTAACTCGTTTCCTTGAAAACTGGCCACAGAACCGCAGGTTTGCTTCAGGCCGTAATCAGGGTCCGGCACGGCACTCTGAGACTTTGGTTCATTCCACTTCCTGGTGGGAAATTAGAGTTAAATGTGCCCCTCCAGACACCTGCCTCACTCCTAGCCCCTTGGTGATGTGTGTCCTCTGGTTTGAGGCCACATGTGCTGGTTTCCTCACCTTTGGCTGATGTGGCCCCACTGATGTGAGGACACTCCTGCCTGGTTCCCATCCCCTTGGTGATGTGGGCCCTCCGGTGAGAGTCTGATCCTGGTTGGGTTCCTCACACTTCTGTGAGGTGGGCCCTCTTCTCTGAGGTCACTCCTGCCTGGCTGGCACACCCCGCCTTGGCGACGTCGGCCCTCTGGTGGGATTTGGTGCCTGCTGGGTGTCTCCTCCCCTCGGTAATGAGGGCCCCCTGGCGTCAGGCCCTAACTCCTGGGCTCCCAATATTTTCTGATATGCGCCCTGTGGTTCGAGTACACTCCTGCCAGGTTCCCAACCCCATGGGAATGTGGGCCTTCTGCTCTGAGGTCCCAACCGTGGGTTGCTCAGTTTCATGATGAGGGCCCTCTGCTGTGAGTTCTCTCCGGCCTGGATCCCATAGCCTCGCTGCTCCTGGCCACCGGCTGGGAGGTTACAGCTGCGGGATTCCTCACCTTTTTTCTTCTATGGGCCTCTGTTTTGAGACTCCTCCTGCCTGCCTCACTCCCAGCCCCTTGGTGATGTGTGTCCTCTGGTTTGAGGCCACGTATGCTGGGTCCCTCGCCTTTCGATGATGTGGCCCCACTAGTGTGAGGACACTCCTGCCTGGTTCCTATCCCCTTGATGATGTGGGCCCTCTGGTGAGAGTCTGATCCTGGCTGGGTTCCTCACCCTTCTGTGAGGTGGGCCCTCTGCTGTGAGGTCACTCCTGCCTGGCTGGCACACCCCGCATTGGCGACGTCGGCCTTCTGGTAGCAGTTGGAGCTTGCTGGGAGCCTCTTCTCCTCAGTGATGAGGGCCCTCTGGCGTCCGGCCCTAACTGCTGGGCTCCCCACATTTTCTGATGTGTGCCCACTGGTGCGATGACACTCCTGCTTGGTTCCCTTCCCCATGGGGATGTGGGCCTTGTGCTCTGAGGTTACAACGGCTGGGTTGCTTACAGTATCACGATGAGGGCCCTCTGTTGTGAGTTCATCACTGCCTGGATCCCATAGCCTCGGTGCTCTGGGCCGCCAGCTGGGATGTTCCAACTGCTGGATTCTTCACCTTTTTTATACAATGGGCCATGTGTTTTGAGGTTAATCCTGCCTGCCTCGCTCCGAGACCCATGGTGATGTGGGTCCTCTGGTTTGAGGCCACATGTGCTGGGTACCTCAACTTTCGATGATGTGGCCCCACGGGTGTGAGGACACTCCTGCCTGGTTCCCAGCCCCTTGCTTATGTGGGCACTCTGGTGAGAGTCTGATCCTGACTGGGTTCCTTACCCTTCTGTGAGGTGGGCCCTCTGATGTGAGGTCACTCCTGCCTGATGGCTCATGACGCCTTGGCGACGTAGGCCCTCTGTTGGCCACTGAAGCATGCTGGGAGCCTCCTACCCTCTTTAATAAGGGCCCTGGAAGAAACGCATATGCCCTTTTTGACCAAGTGCATCATTGTCGAGGTTCTGCCTCTTCTCCTATACTTTCAGAGGACTTCCCGTCTACCTCCTGAAATCTTATTCCTGGAATTCTGCCCCGCGTTCAAGTCCTCTTTGCAGCCTTACTTCAATATATTTTTGGACGATAGCTGTCATTTATAACTCTGCAGGTTTGTGAATTACAGTGTCCCTGAGCTCCTTTCTTCTACTCGCTTTCTTGTGAGCTGGCCGCAAAACCGCAGGATTGCTTCAGGCCCTAATCTGGTTCCGGCACGGCATGCTGAGCCTTTGGCTAATTCCTCTTCCTGGTGGGAAATGAGCGTTAAATTTGTTCGTGCAGACACCTACAGCTAATCTCTCATTGGTTCTCCCTATTCCTGTTCATCTTGCGCAGAAATTCCAAACTGTGCCAAACAGGAGGTTAAAGGCACTGACTCTCCAAGTGGGGAGAGTGTTAGTAAAGCGTCTGGAATGGTAAAACCGAGTACGAGGGGACGAAAACTGAGATGCATTTAAAAAGGTTTCCCGGTCACACGGTGGACCATATTCTGGGTTGCCAATGCATGTTTTAGCTAAAGGAAGAATCCCTTAAACCTGGAGAGTTGGGACCCATGGAATGGGTACCATGCAGTATGACTTCAAAGGGTTGCCTTGGCTCACCGAACGTCACCAATGCTATCAGCCTGAAGTGTCCAGCCTTATGTCTCACTCAGCTCTGGGTGTAGATGTGGTAAATCCACGTTGCATCACAAGCCCTGAATGAATTATTTAAGAATTGCTCTCTATTTCACTGTCATTGTGTTTTGTTTTTGTAATTTATTTTTATAATGGGATTTATCGGATTTTCACTGCTGCGTTTATGCCGCTGTACACATGCTTGATTCTCTTATGGAGACATATAAATCCATGGGTTTTCAGATTCTTACTAGTCAGGTATATTCCTAGGCATTGAATATGGGGTGTTGAGTCCATTTCGTGGAGCAAGGAGTAGGTCCTGACTATTACATACTTGCTTATGGAAAGGTATCTGTGCTAATTTCAATCTCTGGTTTTATGCAGCACCACAACTCACCTTTCCCCATAAGCAAGCATAAGTTGGTTTTCTAAATTTGAGACCCTTTTCTGTTTTGTAATTGAGTTCATTTGCAGCCATGTTTACATTCCGTGTATTTGAGATATCTTATGGTGTTTCTTTTTCTGTGTGACTTAGTTAACTTAGAATCATCGTACCTGAATCCACTCATTATGCCGCGACGGGCCTCATGACATAGATTTCATTGCTGAGTGATATTCCATTGTACGTACGTACAACAACTTCTTTATCCATTTTTCGCTTTCTGGGATATTTCACTTGTACCGTAAACGAGGTTCTTGTAAGCAGAGCCGTCCAAAATTTATGGGTGGCTGTGTCTTTTTGATTTTAATTTCCCTAAGCTATAGAACCATAAGTTGAAGTGCCGTAGGCTCCGTTGCTTAGTTTTTTAGGTGTTTGAGGAAACACCATACACTTCTCCAGAGTGGCTGTTGGCAATTTACATCCCGCCCATCAGCATAACAAGGCTCCCTGTTCTCCATGGCCTGTCCTGCCTTTCTGGATTTTTCACTTTTTTCAGATGTCCCTTTTGACAGGGGGGCAGTGAGACTTCATTGTAATGCAGATTTCTTTACATGCTTGCTTGTTTGGCCAAAAAGGGCGTATGTGTTTTTTTCCTGAATATATTCAGGAAAAAACGCATACGCCCTTTTTGACCAAGTGCATCATTGTCGACTTTCTGTCTCTTTCCCTATGCTTTAAATGCAATTCCAGTCTGCCCCTGAAATCGTTTTCCTTCAATTCTGCCCCGCTTTCAAGTCCTCTACGCAGCCTTACTTCAATATATTTTTGGACAATAGCTGTCATTTATAATTCTGCAGGTTTGTGAATGACAGTGTGCCTGAGCTCCTTTCTTCTACTCGCTTTCTTGTGAGCTGGCCGCAAACCCTCAGGATTGCTTCATGCCCTAATCTGGTTCCGGCACAGCACGCTGATCCTTTGGTAAATTCCTCTTCCTGGTGGGAAATGAGCGTTATATTTGAACGTGCAGACACCTAGAGCTAGTCTCTCATTGGTTCTCCCTATTCTTGTTTATCTTGTGCAGAAATTGCAAACTGTGCCAAACATGAGGTTAAAGGCACTGACTCTCTAAGTGGGGAGAGTATTAGTAAAGGGTCTTGAATCGTGAACCCGAGTAAAAGGGCTCAAAAACTGAGATGCATTTGAAAACGTTTCCTGGTCACACAGTGCACCATACTGTGGGTTTCCCATGCATGTTTTAGCTGAAGGAAGAATCCCTTAAACCTGGAGAGTTGGGACCCATCGAATGGGTACCATGAAGTATGACTTCAAAGGGCCTGCATTTTCTCAACTAACCTCACCAATGCTATCAGCCTGAAGTGTACAGCCTTATGTCTCACTCAGCTCTGGTGGTAGATGTGGTAAATCCAGGTTGCATCACAAGCCCTGAATGAATGATTTAAGAATTGCTCTCTATTTCACTG
Organism: Delphinapterus leucas; assembly: GCF_059928025.1. Taxonomy (NCBI): domain Eukaryota; kingdom Metazoa; phylum Chordata; class Mammalia; order Artiodactyla; family Monodontidae; genus Delphinapterus; species Delphinapterus leucas. Next base: position 7,000,174 of record NW_028322240.1, on the reverse strand, counting down.
TCATTGTGTTATGTTTTTGAAATTGATTTTGATAATGGGATTTATCGGATTTTCACTGCTGCATTTAGGCCACTGTACACACGCTTGATTCTCTTACAGAGACATATAAACCCATGGGTTTGAAGATTCTTACTAGTCATGTGTAATCCTAGGCGTTGAATATGTGGTGTTTAGTCCATTTCGTTGAGCAAGGAGGAGGTCTTGACTATTACATATTTGGCTTATGGAAAGGTATCTGTGCTAATTTCTATCTCTGCTTTTATGCAGCAACCCAACTCACATTTCCCCTTAAGCAAGCATAAGTTGGTTTTCTAAATTTGAGACCCTGTTCTGTTTTGTAATTCAGTTCATGTGTAGCCAAGTTTACATTCCGTGTATTAGTGATATCTTATGATGTTTCATTTTCTGTGTGACTTATTTCACTTAGAATCATCGTACCTGAATCCACTCATTATGCCACGATGGGCCTGATGACATAGATTTCACTGCTGAGTGATATTCTATTGTACGTACGTACCACAACTTCTTTATCTATTTTTCACATTCTGGGATATTTAATTTGTACCGTAGACGAGATCCCTGTAAACCGAGCCGTCTGAAACTTTGGGGTTGCTGTCTGTTTTTGATTATAATTTCCGTGATCTATAAGACCATAAGTTGAAGTGCCGTAGTCTCCGTTGCTTTGTTTCTTAGGTGTTTCAGGAAACACCATACACTTCTCCAGAGTGGCTGTTGGCAATTTACATCCCGCCAATCAGCATAACAAGGCTCCCTGTTCTCCATGGCCTGTGCTGTCTTTCTGGATTTTACACTTTTTTCAGATGGCCCTTTTGACCTGGGGGCAGTGAGACTTCTTTGTAGTGCAGATTTCTTTAACATGCTTGCTTGGTTGGCCAAAAAGCGCGTATGCGTTTTTTCCTGAATATATTCAGGAAAAAACGCATACGCCCTTGTTGGCCAAGTGCATCATTGTCGACATTCTGCCTCTTTTCCTATGCTTTAAATGCAATTCCAGTCTACCCCCTGAAATCGTTTTCCTGCAATTCTGCCCCGCTTTCCAGTCCTCTTCGCAGCCTTCCTTCAATATATTTTTGGACGATAGCTGTCATTTATAACTCTGCAGGTTTGTGAATTACAGTGCCCCTGAGCTCCTTTCTTCAACTCGCTTTCTTGTGAGTTGGCCGCAAACCCGCAGGAATGATTCAGGCCCTAATCTGGTTCCGGCACGGCATGCTGAGCCTTTGGTTAATCCCTCTTCCTGGTGGGAAATGAGCGTTCCATTTGCCCGTGCAGACACCTACAGCTAGTCTCTCATTGGTTCTCCCTATTCCTGTTCATCTTGCGCAGAAACTGCAAACTGTGCCAAACAGGTGGTTAAAGGCACTGACTCTCCAAGTGGGGAGAGTGTTAGTAAAACGTCTGGAATGGTGAACCTGAGTACCACGGGTTAAAACGTTTCCCAATCACACGGTGGACCATACTCTGGGTTTCCCATGCATGTTTTACCTCAAGGAAGAATCCCTTAAACCTGGAGAGTTGGGACATATGGAATGGGTACCATGCAGTATGACTTCAAAGGGTCTGCGTTTGCTCACCGAACCTCACCAATGCTATCAGCCCGAAGTGTCCAGCCTTATGTCTCACCCACCTCTGGGTGTAGATGTGGTAAATCCAGGTTGCATCACAAGCCCTGAATGAATTATTTAAGAATTGCTCTCTATTTCACTGGCAATGTGTTTTGTTTATGAAATTTATATTGATAATGGGATTTATCGAATTTTCACTGCTGCGTTTAGGCCACTGTACACACGCTTGATTTCCTTATGGAGACATATAAATCCATGGGTTTTAAGATTCTTACTTGTCAGGTATATTCCCAGGCGTTGAATATGGGGTGTTGAGTCCATTTCGTTGAGCAAGGAGTAGGTCTTGTCTATTATATATTTGGCTTATGGAACGGTATCTGTGCTAATTTCAATCTCTGGTTTTATGCAGCTCCCCAACTCACCTTTCCCCTTAAGCAATCATAGGCTGGTTTTCTCAATTTGAGGCCCTGTTCTGTTTGGTAATTCAGGTAATGTGTAGCCAAGTTTACATTCCGTGTATTAATGATATCTTATGGTGTTTCTTTACCTGTGTGACTTATTTCTCGTAGAATCATCGTACCTGAATCCACTCATTATGCCGCTAAGGACCTGATGACGTAGATTTCATTGCTGAGTGATATTCCACTGTACAAGCGTACCACAATTTCTTTATCCATTTTTTGCTTTCTTGGATATTTAACTTGTACCGTAGACGAGGTTCTTGTAAACAGAGCCATCCCAATCATTGGGGTGGCTGTGTGTTTTTTATTTTAATTTCCCTAAGCTATAGGACCATAAGTGGAAGTGCCATAGGCTGTGTTGCTTTGTTTCCTACGTGTTTCAGGAAACAGCATACACTTCTCCAGAGTGGCTGTTGGCAATTTACATCCCGCACATTAGCATAACAAGGCTCCCTGTTCTCCATGACCTGGACTGCCTTTCTGGGTTTTACAATTTTTTCAGATGGCCCTTTTGACCGGGGAGCAGTGAGACTTCATTGTAGTGCAGATTTCCTTTACACGCTTGCTTGGTTGGCCAAAAAGGGCGTATGCGTTTTTTCCTGAATATATTCAGGAAAAAATGCATACGCCCTTTTTGGTCAAGTGCATCATTGTCGACATGCTGCCTCTTTTCCTATGCTTTAAGTGCAATTCCAGTCTACCCCCTGAAATCATTTTCCTGAAATTCTGCCCCGCTTTCAAGTCCTCTTCGAAGACTTACTTAAATACATTTTTGGACGATAGCTGTCATTCATAACTCTGCAGGTTTGTGAATTACAGTACCCCTCAGCTCCTTTCTTCAACTTGCTTTCTTGTGAACTGGCCGCAAAACCGCAGGATTGCTTGAGGCCCTAATCTGTTTCCGGCAGTGCGTGCTGAGCCTTTGGTTAATTCCTCTTCCGGGTGGGAAATGAGCGTTCCATTTGCCCGTGCAGACACCTACAGCTAGTCTCTCATTGGTTCTCCCTATGCCTGTTCATCTTGCGCAGAAATTGCAAACTGTGCCAAACAGGAGGTTAATGGCACTGACTCTCCAAGTGGGGAGAGTGTCAGTAAAGCGTCTGGAATGGTGAACCCGAGTACCAGGGAACGAAAACTGAGATGCATTTGAAAACGTTTCCCAATCACACGGTGGACCATACTCTGGGTTTCCCATGCATGTTTTAACTGAAGGAAGAATCCCTTAATCCTGGAGAGTTGGGACCCATGGAATGGGTATCATGCAGTATGACTTCAAAGGGTCTGACTTTGCTCACCGAACCTCACCAATGCTATCAGCGCGAAGTGTCCAGCCTTATGTCTCACACAGCTCTGGGTGTAGATGTGGTAAATCCAGGTGGCATCACAAGCCCTGAATGCATTATTTAAGAATTGCTCTCTATTTCACTGTCATTGTGTTTTGTTTTTGAAATTTATTTTGATAATGGGATTTATCGGATGTTCACTGTTGCATTTAGGCTGCTGTACACACGCTTGATTTCCTTATGGAGACATATAAATCCATGGGTTTTAAGATTCTTCCTTGTCACGTATCTTCCCAGGCGTTGAATATGGGGTGATGAGTCCATTTCGTTGAGCAAGGAGTACGTCTTGTCTATTATATATTTGGCTTATGGAAAGGTATCTGTGCTAATTTCAATCTCTGGTTTTATGCAGCAACCCAACTCACCTTTCCCCATAACCAAGCATAAGTTGGTTTTCTAAACTTGAGACCCTGTTCTGTTTTGTAATTCAGTACATGTGTAGCCAAGTTTACATTTTGTGTATTAGGGATATCTTATGATGTTTCTTTTTCTGTGTGACTTATTTCTCGTAGAATCATCGTAACTGAATCCACTCATTATGCCGCTAGGGTCCTGATGACGTAGATTTCATTGCTGAGTGATATTCCATTGTACGTGCATACCACAACTTCTTTATCCATTTTTTGCTTTCTTGGATATTTAACTTGTACCGTAGACGAGGTTCTTGTAAACAGAGCCGTCCCAAACTTTGGGCTGGCTGTGTGTTTTTGATTTTAATTTCCCTAAGCTGTAGGACCATAAGTGGAAGTGCCATAGGCTGTGTTGCTTTGTTTCCTACGTGTTTCAGGAAACACCATACACTTCTCCAGAGTGGCTGTTGGCAATTAACATCCGCCCATCAGCATAACAAGGCTCCCTGTTCTCCATGACCTGTCCTGCCTTTCTGGATTTTACACTTTTTTCAGATGTCCCTTTTGACCGGGGGGTAGTGAGACTTCATTGTAGTGCAGGTTTCCTTTACACGCTTGCTTGGTTGGCCAAAAAGGGCGTATGCGTTTTTTCCTGAATATATTCAGGAAAAAACGCATTCACCCTTTTTGGCCAAATGTATCATTGTCGACATTCTGCCTCTTTTCCTATGCTTTAAGTGCAATTCCAGTCTACCCCCTGAAATCGTTTTCCTGAAATTCTGCCCCACTTTCAAGTAGTCTTCGAAGACTTACTTCAGTACATTTTTGGACGATAGCTGTCATTCATAACTCTGCAGGTTTGTGAATTACAGTGCCCCTGAGCTCCTTTCTTCAACTCGCTTTCTTGTGAGCTGGCCGCAAAACCGCAGGATTCCTTCAGGCCCTAATCTGTTTCTGGCAGGTCACGGTGAGCCTTTGGTTAATTCCTCTTCCTGGTGGGAAATGAGCGTTCCATTTGCCCGTGCAGACACCTACAGCTAGTCTCTCATTGGTTCTCCCTATGCCTGTTCATCTTGCGCAGAAATTGCAAACTGTGCCAAACAGGAGGTTAATGGCACTGACTCTCCAAGTGGGGAGAGTGTCAGTAAAGCGTCTGGAATGGTGAACCCGAGTACCAGGGAACGAAAACTGAGATGCATTTGAAAACGTTTCCCAATCACACGGTGGACCATACTCTGGGTTTCCCATGCATGTTTTAACTGAAGGAAGAATCCCTTAAACCTGGAGAGTTGGGACCCATGGAATGGGTATCATGCAGTATGACTTCAAAGGGTCTGACTTTGCTCACCGAACCTCACCAATGCTATCAGCGCGAAGTGTCCAGCCTTATGTCTCACACAGCTCTGGGTGTAGATGTGGTAAATCCAGGTGGCATCACAAGCCCTGAATGCATTATTTAAGAATTGCTCTCTATTTCACTGTCATTGTGTTTTGTTTTTGAAATTTATTTTGATAATGGGATTTATCGGATGTTCACTGTTGCATTTAGGCCGCTGTACACACGCTTGATTTCCTTATGGAGACATATAAATCCATGGGTTTTAAGATTCTTCCTTGTCACGTATCTTCCCAGGCTTTGAATATGGGGTGATGAGTCCATTTCGTTGAGCAAGGAGTACGTTTTGTCTATTATATATTTGGCTTATGGAAAGGTATCTGTGCTAATTTCAATCTCTGGTTTTATGCAGCAACCCAACTCACCTTTCCCCATAACCAAGCATAAGTTGGTTTTCTAAACTTGAGACCCTGTTCTGTTTTGTAATTCAGTACATGTGTAGCCAAGTTTACATTTTGTGTATTAGGGATATCTTATGATGTTTCTTTTTCTGTGTGACTTATTTCTCGTAGAATCATCGTAACTGAATCCACTCATTATGCCGCTAGGGTCCTGATGACGTAGATTTCATTGCTGAGTGATATTCCATTGTACGTGCATACCACAACTTCTTTATCCATTTTTTGCTTTCTTGGATATTTAACTTGTACCGTAGACGAGGTTCTTGTAAACAGAGCCGTCCCAAACTTTGGGCTGGCTGTGTGTTTTTGATTTTAATTTCCCTAAGCTGTAGGACCATAAGTGGAAGTGCCATAGGCTGTGTTGCTTTGTTTCCTACCTGTTTCAGGAAACACCATACACTTCTCCAGAGTGGCTGTTGGCAATTAACATCCGCCCATCAGCATAACAAGGCTCCCTGTTCTCCATGACCTGTCCTGCCTTTCTGGATTTTACACTTTTTTCACATGGCCCTTTTGACCGGGGGGCAGTGAGACTTCATTGTAGTGCAGATTTCCTTTACACGCTTGCTTGGTTGGCCAAAAAGGGCGTATGCGTTTTTTCCTGAATATATTCAGGAAAAAACGCATTCACCCTTTTTGGCCAAATGTATCATTGTCGACATTCTGCCTCTTTTCCTATGCTTTAAGTGCAATTCCAGTCTACCCCCTGAAATCGTTTTCCTGAAATTCTGCCCCACTTTCAAGTAGTCTTCGAAGACTTACTTCAATACATTTTTGGACGATAGCTGTCATTCATAACTCTGCAGGTTTGTGAATTACAGTGCCCCTGAGCTCCTTTCTTCAACTCGCTTTCTTGTGAGCTGGCCGCAAAACCGCAGGATTCCTTCAGGCCCTAATCTGTTTCTGGCAGGGCACGGTGAGCCTTTGGTTAATTCCTCTTCCTGGTGGGAAATGAGCGTTCCATTTGCCCGTGCAGACACCTACAGCTAGTCTCTCATTGGTTCTCCCTATGCCTGTTCATCTTGCGCAGAAATTGCAAACTGTGCCAAACAGGAGGTTAATGGCACTGACTCTCCAAGTGGGGAGAGTGTCAGTAAAGCGTCTGGAATGGTGAACCCGAGTACCAGGGAACGAAAACTGAGATGCATTTGAAAACGTTTCCCAATCACACGGTGGACCATACTCTGGGTTTCCCATGCATGTTTTAACTGAAGGAAGAATCCCTTAAACCTGGAGAGTTGGGACCCATGGAATGGGTATCATGCAGTATGACTTCAAAGGGTCTGACTTTGCTCACCGAACCTCACCAATGCTATCAGCGCGAAGTGTCCAGCCTTATGTCTCACACAGCTCTGGGTGTAGATGTGGTAAATCCAGGTGGCATCACAAGCCCTGAATGCATTATTTAAGAATTGCTCTCTATTTCACTGTCATTGTGTTTTGTTTTTGAAATTTATTTTGATAATGGGATTTATCGGATGTTCACTGTTGCATTTAGGCCGCTGTACACACGCTTGATTTCCTTATGGAGACATATAAATCCATGGGTTTTAAGATTCTTCCTTGTCACGTATCTTCCCAGGCGTTGAATATGGGGTGATGAGTCCATTTCGTTGAGCAAGGAGTACGTCTTGTCTATTATATATTTGGCTTATGGAAAGGTATCTGTGCTAATTTCAATCTCTGGTTTTATGCAGCAACCCAACTCACCTTTCCCCATAACCAAGCATAAGTTGGTTTTCTAAACTTGAGACCCTGTTCTGTTTTGTAATTCAGTACATGTGTAGCCAAGTTTACATTTTGTGTATTAGGGATACCATATGATGTTTCTTTTTCTGTGTGACTTATTTCTCGTAGAATCATCATACCTGAATAAACTCATTATGCCGCTACGGGCCTGATGACGTAGATTTCATTGCTGAGTGATATTCCACTGTACGTGCGTACCACAACTTCTTTATGCATTTTTTGCTTTCTTGCATATTTAACTTGTACCGTAGACGAGGTTCTTGTAAACAGAGCCGTCCCAAACTTTGGGCTGGCTGTGTGTTTTTGATTTTAATTTCCCTAAGCTATAGGACCATAAGTGGAAGTGCCATAGGCTGTGTTCTTTGTTTCCTACGTGTTTCAGGAAACACCATACACTTCTCCAGAGTGGCTGTTGGCAATTTACATCCCGCCCATCAGCATAACAAGGCTCCCTGTTCTCCATGACCTGTCCTGCCTTTCTGGATTTTACACTTTTTTCAGATGGCCCTTTTGACCGGGGGGCAGTGAGACTTCATTGTAGTGCAGATTTCCTTTACACGCTTGCTTGGTTGGCCAAAAAGGGCGTATGCGTTTTTTCCTGAATATATTCAGGAAAAAACGCATACGCCCTTTTTGGCCAAGTGCATCATTGTCGACATTCTGCCTCTTTTCCTATGCTTTAAGTGCAATTCCAGTCTACCCCCTGAAATAGTTTTCCTGAAATTCTGCCCCGCTTTCAAGTCCTCTTTGAAGACTTACTTCAGTACATTTTTGGACGATAGCTGTCATTCATAACTCTGCAGTTTTGTGAATTACAGTGCCCCTGAGCTCCTTTCTTCAACTCGTTTTCTTGTGAGCTGGCCGCAAAACCGCAGGATTGCTTCAGGCCCTAATCTGTTTCCGGAATGGCACGCTGAGCCTTTGGTTAATTCCTCTTCCTGGTGGGAAATGAGCGTTCAATTTGCCCGTGCAGACACCAACAGCTAGTCTCTCATTGGTTCTCCCTATGCCTGTTCATCTTGCGCAGAAATTGCAAACTGTGCCAAACAAGAGTTTAAATGCACTGACTCTCCAAGTGGGGAGAGTGTTAGTAAAGCGTCTGGAATGGTGAACACAAGTACCAGGGGACGAAAACTGAGATGCATTTGAAAACATTTCACAATCACACGGCGGACGATAGTCTGGGTTTCCCATGCATGTTTTAGCTGAAGGAAGAATCCTTTAAACCTGGAGATTTGGGACCCATGGAATGGGTAGCATGCAGTATGACTTCAAATGATCTGCGTTTGCTCACCGAACCTCACCAATGCTATCAGCCCGAAGTGTCCAGCCTTATGTCTCACTCAGCTCTGGGTGTAGATGTGGTAAATCCAGGTTGCATCACAAGTCCTGAATGAATTATTTAAGAATTGCTCTCTATTTCACTGTCATTGTGTTTTGTTTTTGAAATTTATTTTAATAATGGGATTTATCGGATGTTCACTGCTGCATTTAGGCCGCTGTACACACGCTTGATTTCCTTATGGAGACATATAAATCCATGGGTTTTAAGATTCTTACTTGTCAGGTATCTTGCCAGGCTTTGAATATGGGGTGTTGAGTCCATTTCGTTGAGCAACGAGTAGGTCTTGTCTATTATATATTTGGCTTATGGAACGGTATGTGTGCTAATTTCAATCTCTGGTTTTATGCAGCACCCCAACTCACCTTTCCCCATAAGCAAGCATAAGTTGGTTTTCTAAACTTGAGACCCTGTTCTGTTTTGTAATTCAGTACATGTGTAGCCAAGTTTACGTTCCGTGTATTACGGATACATTATGATATTTCTTTTTCTGTGTGACTCATTTCTCGTAGAATCATCGTACCTGAATCCACTCATTATGCCGCTACGGGCCTGAAGACGTAGATTTCCTTGCTGAGTGATATTCCATTGTACGTGCGTAGCACAACTTCTTTATCCATTTAATGCTTTCTTGGATATTTAACTTGTACCGTAGACGAGGTTCTTGTAAACAGAGCCGTCCCAAATTTTGGGGTGGCTGTGTCTTTTGATTTTAATTTCCCTAAGCTATAGGACCATAAGTGGAAGTGCCATAGGCTGTGTTGCTTTGTTTCCTACGTGTTTCAGGAAACACCATACAGTTCTCCAGAGTGGCTGTTGGCAATTTACATCCCGCCCATCAGCATAACAAGGCTCCCTGTTCTCCATGACCTGTCCTGCCTTTCTCGATTTTACACTTTTCTCAGATGGCCCTTTTGACCGGGGGGCAGTGAGACTTCATTGTAGTGCAGATTTCCTTTACACGCTTACTTGGTTGGCCAAAAAGGGCGTATGCGTTTTTTCCTGAATATATTCAGGAAAAAACGCATACGCCCTTTTTGGCCAAGTGCATCATTGTCGACATTCTGCCTGTTTTCCTATGCTTTAAGTGCAATTGCAGTCTACCCCCTGAAATCGTTTTCCTGAAATTCTGCCCCGCTTTCAAGTCCTCTTCGAAGACTTACTTCAATACATTTTTGGACAATAGCTGTCATTCATAACTCTGCAGGTTTGTGAATTACACTGCCCCTGAGCTCCTTTCTTCAACTAGCTTTCTTGTGAGCTGACTGCAAAACCGCAGGATTGCCTCAGGCCATAATCTCTTTCTGGCAGGGCACGCTGAGCTTTTGGTTAATTCCTCTTCCTGGTGGGAAATGAGCGTTCCATTTGCCCGTGCAGACATCTACAGCTAGTCTCTCATTGGTTCTCCCTATTCCTGTTCATCTTGCACAGAAATTGCAAACTGTGCCAAACAGGAGGTTAAAGGCACTGACTCTCCAAGTGGGGAGAGTGTTCGTAAAGGGTCTGGAATGGTGAACCCGAGTACCAGGGGACGAAACCTGAGATGCATTTGAAAACGTTTCCCGGTCACACAGTGCAGTGTACTGTGGGTTTCCCATGCATGTTTTAGCTGAAGGAAGTGTCCCTTAAACCTGGAGAGTTGGGACCCATGGAAGGGGTACCATGCAGTATGACTTCAAAGGGTCTGTGTTTGCTCACCGAACCTCACCAATGCTATCAGCCCGAAGTGTCCAGCCTTATGTCTCACCCAGCTCTGGGTGTAGAAGTGTTAAATCCAGGTTGCATCACAAGCCCTGAATGAATTATTTAAGAATTGCTCTCTATTTCACTGTCATTGTGTTTTGTTTTTGAAATTTATTTTGATAATGGGATTTATCGGATTTTCACTGCTGCATTTAGGTCGCTGTACACGCTCTTGATTTCATTATGTAGACATATAAATCCATGGGTTTTAAGATTCTTACTTGTCAGGTATCTTCCCAGGCGTTGAATATGGGGTGTTGAGTCCATTTCGTTGAGCAAGGAGTAGGTCTTCTCTATTATATATTTGGCTTATGGAACGGTATCTGTGCTAATTTCAATCTCTGGTTTTATGCAGCACCCCAACTCACCTTTCCCCGTAAGCAAGCATAAGTTGGTTTTCTCAATTTGAGACCCTGTTCAGTTTTGTATTTCAGTTCATGTGTACCGAAGTTTACATTCCGTTTATTAGAGATATCTAATGATGTTTCTTTTTCTGTGTGACTTATTTGTCGTAGAATCATCATACCTGAATCCACTCATTATGCCGCGACGGGCCTGATGACGTAGATTTCATTGCTGAGTGATATTCCACTGTACGTGCATACCACAACTTCTTTATCCATTTTTTGATTTCTTGGATATTCAACTTGTACCGTAGACGAGGTTCTTGTAAACAGAGCCGTCCCAAACTTTGGAGTGACTCTGTCTTTTTGATTTTAATTTCCCTAAGCTATAGGACCATAAGTGGAAGTGCCATAGGCTGTGTTGCTTTGTTTCCTACCTGTTTCAGGAAACACCATACACTTCTCCAGAGTGGCTGTTGGCAATTTACATCCGCCCATCAGCATAAAAAGGCTCCCTGTTCTCCATGACCTGTCCTGGCTTTCTGGATTTTACACTTTATTCAGATGGCCCTTTTGACCGGGGGGCAGTGAGACTTCATTGTAGTGCAGATTTCCTTTACACGCTTGCTTGGTTGGCCAAAACGGGCGTATGCATTTTTTCCTGAATATATTCAGGAAAAAACGCATACGCCCTTTTTGGCCAAATGTATCATTGTCGGCATTCTGCCTATTTTCCTATGCTTTAAGTGCAATTCCAGTCTACCCCCTGAAATCGTTTTCCGGAAATTATTCCACGCTTTCAAGTCCTCTTCGAAGACTTACTTCAGTACATTTTTGGACGATAGCTGTCATTCATAACTCTGCAGGTTTGTGAATTACAGTGCCCCTGAGCTCCTTTCTTCAACTCGCTTTCTTGTGAGCTGGCCGCAAAACCGCAGGATTGCTTCAGGCCCTAATATGGTTCCAGCAGGGCACGCTGAGACTTTGGTTAATTCCTCTTCCTGGTGGGAAATGTGCATTCCACTTGCCCGTGCAGACACCTACAGCTAGTCTCTCATTGGTTCTCCCTATTCCTGTTCATCTTGCGCAGAAATTACAAACTGTGCCAAACAGGAGGTTAAAGGCACTGACTCTGCAAGTGGGGAGAGTGTTAGTAAAGCGTGTGGAATGGTGAACCCGAATACCAGGGTTCGAAAACTGAGATGCATTTGAAAACGTTTCCCAATCACACGGTGGACCATACTCTGGGTTTCCCATGCATGTTTTATCTGAAGGAAGAATCCCTTAAACCTGGAGAGTTGGGACCCATGGAATGGTACCATGCAGTATGACTTCAAAGGGTCTGCGTTTGCTCACCGAACCTCACCAATGCTATCAGCCCGAAGTGTCCAGCCTTATGTCTCACCCAGCTCTGGGTGTAGATGTGGTAAATCCAGGTTGCATCAGAAGCCCTGAATGAATTATTTAAGATTTGCTCTCTATTTCACTGTCATTGTGTTTTGTTTTTGAAATTTGTTTTGATAATGGGATTTATCGGATTTTCACTGCTGCATTTAGGCCGCTGTACACACGCTTGATTTCCTTATGGAGACATATAAATCCATGGGTTTTAAGATTGTTACTTGTCAGGTATATTCCCAGGCGTTGAATATGGGCTCTTGAGTCCATTTCGTTGAGCAAGGAGTAGGTCTTGTCTATTATATATTTGGCTTATGTAAAGGTATCTGTGCTAATTTCAATCTCTGCTTTTATGCAGCACCCCAACTCACCTTTCCCCATAAGCAAGCATAAGTTGGTTTTCTAAATTTGAGACCCTGTTCTGTTTTGTAATACAGTTCATGTGTAGCCAAGGTTATATTCCGTGTATTAGTGATATCTTATGATGTTTCTTTTTCTGTGTGACTTATTTCTCGTAGAATCTTCGTACCTGAATCCACTCATTATGCCGCTACGGGCCTGATGACGTAGGTTTCATTGCTGAGTGTTGTTCCATTGTACGTGCGTACCACAACTTCTTTATCCATTTTTTGCTTTCTCGGATATTTAACTTGTACCGTAGACGAGGTTCTTGTAAACAGAGCCGTCCCAAACTTTGGGGTGGCTGTGTGTTTTTGATTTTCATTTCCCTAAGCTATAGGACCGTAAGTGGAAGTGCCATAGGCTGTGTTCCTATGTTTCCTACGAGTTTCAGGAAACACCATACAATTTTCCAGAGTGGCTGTTGGCAATTTATATGCCGCCCATCAGCGTAACAATGCTCCCTGTTCTCCATGACCTGTCCTGCCTTTCTGGATTTTGCACTTTTTTCAGATGGCCCTTTTGACCGGGAGGCAGAGGGACTTCATTGTAGTGCAGATTTCCTTTACACGCTTGCTTGGTTGGCCAAAAAGCGCATATGCGTTTTTTCCTGAATATATTCAGGAAAAAACACATACGCCCTTTTTGGCCAAGTGCATCATTGTCGACATTCTGCCTCTTTTCCTATGCTTTAAGTGCAATTCCAGTCTACCCCGTGAAATCGTTTTCCTGAAATTCTGCCCCGCTTTCAAGTCCTCTTCGAAGACTTACTTCAGTACATTTTTGGACGATAGCTGTCATTCATAACTCTGCAGGTTTGTGAATTACAGTGCCCCTGAGCTCCTTTCTTCAACTCGCTTTCTTGTGAGCTGGCCGCAAACCGCAGGATTGCTTCAGGCCCTAATCTGGTTCCGGCAGGGCACGCTGAGCCTTTGGTTAATTCCTCTTCCTGGTGGGAAATGAGCGTTCCATTTTCCCGTGCAGACACCTACAGCTAGTCTCTCATTGGTTGTCCCTATTCCTGTTCATCTTGCGCAGAAATTGCAAACTGTGTCAAAGAGGAGGTTAAAGGCACTGACTCTCCAAGTGGGGAGAGTGTTAGTAAAGCGTCTGGAACGGTGAACCTGAGTACCAGGCTACGAAACATGAGATGCATTTGAAAAAGTTTCCCAATCACACGGTGGACCATACTCTGGGTTTCCCATGCATGTTTTAGCTGAAGGAAGAATCCCTTAAACCTGGTGAATTGTGACCCGTGGAATGGGTACCATGCAGTATGACTTCAAAGGGTCTGCGTTTGCTCACCGAACCTCACCAAAGCTATCAGCCCGAAGTGTCCAGCCTTATGTCTCACCCCGCTCTGGGTGTAGATGTGGTAAATCCAGGTTGCATCACAAGCCCTGAATGAATTATTTAAGAATTGCTCTCTATTTCACTGTCATAGTGTTTTGTTTTTGAAATTTGTTTTGATAATGGGATTTATCGGATTTTCACTGCTGCGTTTAGGCCGCTGTACACACGCTTGATTTCCTTATGGATACATATAAATCCATGGGTTTTAAGATTCTTACTTGTCAGGTATATTCCCAGGTGTTGAGTATGGTGTGTTGAGTCCATTTCGTTGAGCAAGGAGTAGGTCTTTTCTATTATATATTTGGCTTATGGAAAGGTATCTGTGCTAATTTCAATCTCTCCTTTTATGCAGCACCCCAACTCACCTTTCCCCATAAGCAAGCATAAGTTGGTTTTCTAAATTTGAGACCCTGTTCTGTTTTCTAATTCAGTTCATGTGTAGCCAAGTTTACGTTCCGTGTATTAGTGATATCTTATGATGTTTCTTTTTCTGTCTGACTTATTTCTCGTAGAATCGTCATACCTGAATCCACTCATTATGCCGCTACGGGCCTGATGACGTAGATCTCATTGCTGAGTGATATTCCATTATACGTACGTACCACAACATCTTTATCCATTTTTTGCTTTCTCGGATATTTAACTTGTACCGTAGATGAGGTTCTTGTAAACAGAGCCGTCCCAAACTTTGGGGTGGCTGTGTGTTATTGATTTTAATTTTCCTAAGCTATAGGACGCTAAGTGGAAGTGCCATAGGCTGTGTTGCTTTCTTTCCTACGTGTTTCAGGAAACACCATACACATCTCCAGAGTGGCTGTTGGCAATTTACATCCCGCCCATCAGCATAACAAGGCTCCCTGTTCTCCATGACCTGTCCTGCCTTTCTGGATTTTACACTTGTTTCAGATGGCCCTTTGGACCGGGGGCAGTGAGACTTCATTGTAGTGCAGATTTCCTTTACACGCTTGCTTGGTTGGCCAAAAAGGGCGTATGCGTTTTTTCCTGAATATATTCAGGAAAAAACGCATACGCCCTTTTTGGCCAAGTGCATCTTTGTCGACATTCTGCCTCTTTTCGTATGCTTTAAGTGCAATTCCAGTTACCCCATGAAATCCTTTTCCTGAAATTCTGCCCCACTTTCAAGTCCTCTTCGAAGACTTACTTCAATACATTTTTGGACGATAGCTGTCATTCATAACTCTGCAGGTTTGTGAATTACAGTGCCCCTGAGCTCCTTTCTTCAACTCGCTTTCTTGTGAGCTGGCCGCAAAACCGCAGGATTGCTTCAGGTGCTCATCTGGTTCCGGCAGGGCACGCTGAGCATTTGGTTAATTCCTCTTCCTGGTAGGCAATGAGCGTTCCATTTGCCCGTGCAGACACCTACAGCTAGTCTCTCATTGGTTCTCCCTATTCCTGTTCATCTTGCCCAGAATTTGCAAACTGTGCCAAACAGGAGGTTAAAGGCACTGACTCTCCAAGTGGGGAGAGTGTTAGTAAAGCATCTGGAACGGTGAACCCTAGTACCAGGGGACGAAACCTGAGATGCATTTGAAAACGTTTCCCAATCACACAGTTGTCCATACTCTGGGTTTCCCATGCATGTTTTAGCTGAAGGAAGAATCCCATAAACCTGGAGAGTTGGGACCCAAGGAATGGGTACCATGCAGTATGACTTCAAAGGGTCTGCGTTTGCTCACCGAACCTCACCAATGCTATCAACCCGAAGTGTCCAGCCTTATGTCTCACCCAGCTCTGGGTGTAGATGTGGTAAATCCAGGTTGCAGCACAAGCCCTGAATGCATTATATAAGAATTGCTCTCTTTTTTACTCTCATTGTGTTGTGTTTTTGAAATTTATTTTGATAATGGGATTTATCGGATTTTCATTGCTGCGTTTAGGCCGCTGTACATACTCTTGATTTCCTTATGGAGACAGATAAATCCATGGGTCTTAAGATTATTACTTGCCAGGTATATTCCCAGGCGTTGAATTGGGGTGTTGAGTCCATTTCGTTGAGAAAGGAGTAGGTCTTGTCTATTATATATTTGCCTTATGGAACGGTATTTTTGCTAATTTCAATCTCTGGTTTGATGCAGCACCCGAACACACCTTTCCCCATAAGCAAGCATAAGTTGGTTTTCTAAATTTGAGACCCTGTTCTGTTTTGTAATTCAGTTCATGTGTAGCCAAGTTTACATTCCTAGTATTAGTGATATCTTATGATGTTTGTTTTTCTGTGTGACATGTTTCTCGTAGAATCGTCGTACCTGAATCCACTCACTATGCAGCTACGGGCCTGATGACGTAGATTTCATTGCTGAGTGATATTCCATTGTACGTACGTACCACAACTTCTTTATCTATTTTTTGCTTTCTCGGATATTTAACTTGTACCGTAGACGAGGTTCTTGTAAACAAAGCCGTCCCAAACTTTGGGGTGGCTGTGTGTTTTTTATTTTAATTTCCCTAATCTATAGGACCATAAGTGGAAGTGACATAGGCTGTGTTGCTTTGTTTCCTACGTGTTTCAGGAAACACCATACACTTCTCCAGAGTGGCTGTTTGCAATTTACATCCCTCCCATCAGCATAATAAAGTTCCCTGTTCTCCATGACCTGTCCTGCCTTTCTGGATTTTACACTTGTTTCAGATGGCCCTGTTGACCGGGGGGGAGTGAGACTTCATTGTAGTGCATATTTCCTTTACACGTTTGCTTGGTTGGCCAAAAAGGGCGTATGCGTTTTTTCCTGAATATATTCAGGAAAAAACGCATACGCCCTTTTTTGGCCAAGGGCATCATTGTCGAAATGCTGCCTCTTTTCCTATGCTTCAAGTGCAATTCCAGTCTACCCCCTGAAATCATGTTCCTGAAATTCTGCACTGCTTTCAAGTCCTCTTCGAAGAGTTACTTCAATATATTTTTGGACGATACCTGTCATTCATAACTCTGCAGGTTTGTGAATTACAGTGCCCCTGAGCTCGTTTCTTCAACTCACTTTCTTGTGAGCTCGCCGCAAAACCGCAAGATTGCTTCAGGCCCTAATCTGGTTCTGGCAGGGCACGCTGAGCCTTTGGTTAATTCCTCTTCCTGGTGGGAAATGAGCGTTCCATTTGCCCGTGCAGACACCTACAGCTAGTCTCTCAATTGTTGTCCCTATTCCTGTTCATCTTCCGCAGAAATTGCAAAGTGTGCCAAATAGGAGGTTAAAGGAACTGACTCTCCGAGTGGGGAGAGTGTTAGTAAAGCGTCTGGAACGGTGAACCCGAGTACCAGGGGACGAAACCTGAGATGCATTTGAAAACGTTTCCCAATCAAACGGTGGACCATACTCTGCGTTTCCCATGCATGTTTTAGCTGAAGGAAGAATCCCTTAAACCTGAAGAGTTGGGACCCATGGAATGGGTACCATGCAGTATGACTTCAAAGGGTCTGTGTTTACTCACCGAACCTCACCAATGCTATCCGGCCGAAGTGTCCAGCCTTATGTCTCACCCAGCTCTTTGTGTAGATGTGGTAAATCCAGGTTGCATCAGAAGCCCTGAATGAATAATTTAAGAATTGCTCTCTATTTCACTGTCATTGTGTTTTGTTTTTGAAATTTATTTTGATAATGGGATTTATCGGATTTTCACTGCTGCGTTTAGGCCGCTGTACACACGCTTGACTTCTTTATGGAGACATATAAATCCATGGGTCTTAAGATTCTTACTTGTCAGGTATATTCCCAGGCGTTGAATATGGGGTGTTGAGTCCATTTCGTTGAGCAAGGTGTAGGTCTTGTCTATTATATATTTGGCCTATGGAACGGTGTCTGTGCTAATTTCAATCTCTGGTTTTATGCAGCACCCCAACTCACCTTTCCCCATAAGCAAGCATACGTTGGTTTTCTAAATTTGAGACCCTGTTCTGTTTTGTAATTCAGTTCATGTGTAGACAAGTTTACGTTCCGTGTATTAGTGATATCTTATGATGTTTCTTTTTCTGTGTGACTTATTTCTCGTAGAATCGTCGTACCTGAATCCACTCATTATGCCGCTACGGGCCTGATGAGGTAGATCTCATGGCTGAGTGATATTCCATTGTACGTACGTACAACATCTTCTTTATCCATTTTTTGCTTTCTCGGATATTTAACTTGTACCGTAGACGAGGTTCTTGTAAACAGAGCCGTCCCAAACTTTGCGGTGGCTGTGTGTTTATGATTTTAATTTCCCTAAGATATAGGACCCTAAGTGGATGTGCCATAGGCTGTGTTGCTTTGTTTCCTACGTGTTTCAGGAAACACCATACACTTCTCCAGAGTGGCTGTTGGCAATTTACATCCCTCCCATCAGCATAACAAGGCTCCCTGTTCTCCATGACCTGTCCTGCCTTTCTGGATTTTACACCTGTTTCAGATGGCCTTTTGGATCGGGGGGCAAGGAGACTACATTGTAGTGCAGATTTCCTTTACACGCTTGCTTGGTTGGCCAAAAAGGGCGTATGCGTTTTTTCCTGAATATATTCAGGAAAAAACGCATACGCCCTTTTTGGCCAAGTGCATCATTGTCGACATTCTGCCTCTTTTCCTATGCTGAAAGTGCAATTCCGGTCTACCCCCTGAAATCGTTTTCCTGAAATTCTGCCACGCTTTCAAGTCCTCTTCGAAGACTTACTTCAATACATTTTTGGACGATAGCTGTCATTCATAACTCTGCAGGTTTGTGAATTACAGTGCCCCTGAGCTCCTTTCTTCAACTCGCTTTCTTGTGAGCTGGCCGCAAAACCGCAGGATTGCTTCAGGCCCTAATCTGGTTCTGGCAGGGCACGCTGAGCGTTTGGTTAATCACTCTCCCTGGTGGGACATGAGCGTTCCATTTGCCCGTGCAGACACCTACAGCTAGTCTCTCATTGGTTCTCCCTATTCCTGTTCATCTTGCGCAGAAATTGCAAACTGTGCCAAACAGGAGGTTAAAGGCACTGACTCTCCATGTGGGGAGAATGTTAGTAAAGCGTATGGAATGTTGAACCCGAGTACCAGGGGACGAAACCTGAGATGCATTTGAAAACGTTTCCCAATCATACGGTGGACCATACTCTGGGTTTCCCATGCATGTTTTAGCTGAAGGAAGAATCCCTTAAATCTGGAGAGTTGGGACCCATGGAATGGGTACCATGCAGTATGACTTCAAAGGGTCTGCGTTTGCTCACCGAACCTCACCAATGCTCTCAGCCCGAAGTGTCCAGCATTATGTCTCAACCAGCTCTGGGTGTAGATGTGGTAAATCCAGGTTGCATCACAAGCCCTGAATAAATTATTTAAGAATTGCTCTCTATTTCACTGTCATTGTGTTTTGTTTTTGAAATTTATTTTCTTAATGGGATTTATCGGATTTTCACTGCTCCGTTTAGGCCACTGTACACATGCTTGACTTCCTTATGGAGACATATAAATCCATGGGTCTTAAGATTTTTACTTGTCAGGTATATTCCCAGGCGTTGAATATGGGGTGTTGAGTCCATTACGTTGAGCAAGGAGTAGGTCTTTTCTATTATATATTTGGCTTATGGAACAGTATCTGTGCTAATTTCAATCTCTAGTTTTATGCAGCACCCCAACTCACCTTTCACCATAAGCAAGCATAAGATGGTTTTCTAAATTTGAGACCCTGTTCTGTTTTGTAATTCAGTTCATGTGTAGACAAGTTTATGATCCGTGTATTAGTGATATCTTATGATGTGTCTTTTTCTGTGTGACTTATTTCTCGTAGAATCGTCGTACCTGAATCCACTCATTATGCCGCTACGGGCCTGATGACGCAGAATTCATTGTTGAGTGATATTCCATTGTACGTACGTACAACAACTTCTTTATCCATTTTTTGCTTTCTCGGATATTTAACTTGTATCGTAGATGAGGTTCTTGTAAACAGAGCCGTCCCAAACTTTTGGGTGGCTGTGTGTTTTTTATTTTAATTTCCCTAAGCTATAGGACCCTAAGTGGAAGTGCCATAGACTGTGTTGCTTTGTTTCCTACGTGTTTCAGGAAACACCATACACTTCTCCAGAGTGGCTGTTGGCAATTTACAACCCACCCATCAGCATAACAAGGCTCCCTGTTCTCCATGACCTGTCCTGCCTTTCTGGATTTTACACTTTTTTCAGATGGCCCTTTTGACTGGGGGGCAGTGAGCCTTCATTGTAGTGCACATTTCCTTTACACGCTTGCTTGGTTGGCCAAAAAGGGCGTATGCGTTTTTTAATGAATATATATAGGAAAAAACGCATACGCCCTTTTTGGCCAAGTGCATCATTGTCGACATTCTGCCTCTTTTCCTATGCTTTAAGTGCAATTCCAGTCTACCCCCTGAAATCGTTTTCCTGAAATTCTGCCCTGCTTTCAAGTCCTCTTTGAAGACTTACTTCAATATACTTTTGGACGATAGCTGTCATTCATAACTCTGCAGGTTTGTGAATTACAGTGACCCTGAGCTCCTTTTTTCAACTCGCTTTCTTGTGAGCTGGCCGCAAAACCGCAGGATTGCTTCAGGCCTTAATCTGGTTCCGGCAGGGAACACTGAGCCTTTGGTTAATTCCTCTTCCTGGTGGGAAATGTGTGTTCCGTTTGCCCGAGAAGACACCTACAGCTAGTCTCTCATTGGTTCTCCCTATTCCTGTTCATCTTGCGCAGAAATTGCAAACTGTGCCAAACAGGAGGTTAAAGGCAATGACTCTCCAAGTGGGGAGAGTGTTAGTAAAGCTTCTGGATCGGTGAACCCGATTACCAGGCGACGAAACCTGAGATGCATTTGAAAACGTTTCCCAATCACACGGTGGACCATCCTCTGGGTTTCCCATGCATGTTTTAGCTGAAGGAAGAATCCCTTAAACCTGGAGAGTTGGGACCCATGGAATGTCTACCATGCAGTATGACTTCAAAGGGTCTGCGTTTGCTCACCAAACCTCACCATTGCTATCAGCCCGAAGTGTCCAGCCTTATGTCTCAACCAGCTTTGGGTGTATAGGTGGTAAATCCAGGTTGCATCACAAGACCTGAATGAATTATTTAAGAATTGCTCTCTATTTCACTGTCATTGTGTTTTGTTTTTGAAATTTATTTTGCTAATGGGATTTATCGGATTTTGACTGCTGCCTTTAGGCCGCTGTACACAAGCTTGATTTCCTTATGGAGACATATAAATCCATGGGTCTTAAGATTCTTACTTGTCAGGTATATTCCCAGGCGTTGAATATGGGGTGTTGAGTCCATTTCGTTGAGCAAGTAGTAGGTCTTGTCTATTATATATTTGGCTTATGGAACGATATCTGTGCTAATTTCAATCTCTGGTTTTATGCAGCACCCCAACTCACCTTTCCCCATAAGCAAGCATAAGGTGGTTTTCTAAATTTGAGACCCTGTTCTGTTTTGTAATTCAGTTCATGTGTAGACAAGTTTACGTTCCGTGTATTAGTGATATCTTATGATGTTTCTTTTTCTGTGTAACTTATTTCTCGTAGAATCGTCTTACCTGAATCCACTCATTATGCCGGTACGGGCCTGATGACGTGGATTTCATTGCTGAGTGATATTCCATTGTACGTACGTACCACAACTTCTTTATCCATTTTTTGCTTTCTCGGATATTTAACTTGTATCGTAGACGACGTTCTTGTAAACAGAGCCGTCCCAAACATTGGGGTGGCTGTGTGTTTTTGAATTTAATTTCCCTAAGCTATATGACCCTAAGTGGAAGTGCCATAGGCTGTGTTGCTTTGTTTCCTACGTGTTTCACGAAACACCATACACTTCTCCAGAGTGGCTGCTGGCAATTTAAATCCCGCCCATCAGCATAACAAGGCTCCCTGTTCTCCATGACCTGTCCTGCCTTTCTGGATTTTACATTTGTTTCAGATGGCCCTTTTGACCGGGGGGCAGTGAGACTTCATTGTAGTGCAGATTTCCTTTTCACGCTTGCTTGGTTGGCCAAAAAGGGCGTATGCGTTTTTTCCTGAATATATGCAGGAAAAAACGCATACGCCCTTTTTGGCTAAGTGCATCATTTTCGACATTCTGACTCTTTTCCTATGCTTTAAGTGCAATTCCAGTCTACCCCGTGAAATCGTTTTCCTGAAATTCTGTCCCGCTTTCAAGTCCACTTCGAAGGCTTACTTCAATACATTTTTGGACGATAGCTGTCATTCATAACTCTGCAGGTTTGTGAATTACAGTGCCCCTGAGCTCCTTTCTTCAACTCGCTTTCTTGTGAGCTGGCCGCAAAACCGCAGGATTGCTTCAGGCCCTAATCTGGTTCCGGCAGGGAACCCTGAGCCTTTGGTTAATTCCTCTTCCTGGTGGGAAATGTGCGTTCCCTTTGCCCGAGAAGATACCTACAGCTAGTCTCTCATTGGTTCTCCCTATTCCTGTTCATCTTGCGCAGAAATTGCAAACTGTGCCAAACAGGAGGTTAAAGGCAATGACTCTCCAAGTTGGGAGAGTGTTAGTAAAGCTTCTGGATCGGTGAACCCGATTACCAGGGGACGAAACCTGAGATGCATTTGAAAACGTTTCCCAATCACACGGCGGACCATACTCTGTGTTTCCCATGCATGTTTTAGCTGAAGGAAGAATCCCTTAAACCTGGAGAGTTGGGAACCATGGAATGGGTACCATGCAGTATGACTTCAAAGGGTCTGCGTTTGCTCACCGAACCTCACCAATGCTATCAGCCCGAAGTGTCCAGCCTTATGTCTCACCAAGCTCTGTGTGTAGAAATGGTAAATCCAGGTTGCATCACAAGCCCTGAATGAATTATTTAAGAATTGCTCTCTATTTCACTGTCATTGTGTTTTGTTTGTGAAATTTATTTTGATAATGCAATTTATCGGATTTTCACTGCTGCGTTTAGGCCGCTGTACACACGCTTGATTTCCTTATGGAGACATATAAATCCATGGGTCTTAAGATTCTTACTTGTCAGGTATATTCCCAGGCGTTGAATATGGGGTGTTGATTCCATTTCGTTGAGCAAGGAGTAGGTCTTGTCTATTATATATTTGGCTTATGGAACGGTATCTGTGCTAATTTCAATCTCTAGTTTTATGCAGCACCCCAACTCACCTTTCCCCATAAGCAAGCATAATTTGTTTTTCTAAATTTGAGACCCTGTTCTGTTTTGTAATTCAGTTCATGTGTAGCCAAGTTTACGTTCCGTGTATTAGTGATATCTTATGATGTTTCTTTTTCTGTGTGACTTATTTCTCATAGAATCGTCGTACCTGAATCCACTCATTATGCCGCTACGGGCCTGATGACGTAGATCTCATTGCTGAGTGATATTCCATTGTACGTACGTACCACAACTTCTTTATCCATTTTTTGCTTTCTCGGATATTGAACTTGTACCGTAGGCGAGGTTCTTGTAAACAGAGCCGTCCCAAACTTTGGGGTGGCTGTGTGTTTTTGATTTTAATTTCCCTAAGCTATAGGACCCTAAGTGGAAGTGCCATAGGCTGTGTTGCTTTGTTTCCTACGTGTTTCAGGAAACACCATACACTTCTCCAGAGTGGCTGTTGGCAATTTACATCCCGCCCATCAGCATAACAATGCTCCCTGTTCTCCATGACCTGTCCTGCCTTTCGGGATTTTACACTTTTTTCAGATGGCCCTTTAGACTGGGGGGCAGTGAGACTTCATTGTAGGCAGATTTCCTTTACACATATGCTTGGTTGGCCAAAAAGGGTGTATGCGTTTTCTCCTGAATATATTCAGGAAAAAACGCATACGCACTTTTTGGCCAAGTGCATCATTGTGGACATTATGCCTATTTTCCTATGGTTTAAGTGCCGTTGCAGTCTACCCCCTGAAATCGTTTTCCTGAAATTCTGCTCCGCTTTCAAGTCCCCTTCGAAGACTTACTTCAATACATTTTTGGACGATAGCTGTCATTCATAACTCTGCAGGTTTGTGAATTACAGTGCCCCTGTGTTCTATTCTTCAACTCGCTATCTTGTGAGCTGGCCGCAAAACCGCAGGATTGCTTCAGGCCCTAATCTGGTTCCGGCAGGGCACGCTGAGCCTTTGGTTAATTCCTCTTCCTGGTGGGAAATGAGGGTTCCATTTGCCCGTGCAGACACCTACAGCTAGTCTCTAATTGGTTCTCCCTATTCCTGTTCATCTTGCGCAGAAATTGCAAACTGTGCCGAACAGGAGGTTAAAGGCACTGACTTTCCAAGTGGGGAGAGTG
Source organism: Delphinapterus leucas (assembly GCF_059928025.1). NCBI lineage: Eukaryota > Metazoa > Chordata > Mammalia > Artiodactyla > Monodontidae > Delphinapterus > Delphinapterus leucas. The sequence goes on along the minus strand of NW_028322240.1, from coordinate 6,976,085 downwards.
TTACTAAAGCGTCTGGAACGGTGCACCCGAGTACCAGGGGACGAAACCTGAGATGCATTTGAAAACGTTTCCCAATCACACGGTGAACTATAATCTGGGTTTTTCATGCATGTTTTAGCTGAAGGAAGAATCCCTTAAACCTGGAGAGTTGGGACCCATGGAATGGGTACCATGAAGTATGACTTCAAAGGGTCTGCGTTTGCTCACCAAACCTCACCAATGCTATCAGCCCGAAGTGTCCAGCCTTATGTCTCACCCAGCTCTGGGTGTTGATGTGGTAAATCCAGGTTGCATCACAAGCCCTGAATGAATTATTTAAGAATTGCTCTCTATTTCACTGTTACTGTGTTTTGTTTTTGAAATTTATATTGATAATGGGATTTATCGGATTTTCTCTGCTGCGTTCATGCAGCTGTACACACGCTTGATTGTCTTCCGGAGACATATAAATCCATGGGTTTGAAGATTCTTACTTGTCAGGTATCTTCCGACGCGTTGAATATGGGGCGTTGAGTGCATTTCGTTGAGCAAGGAGTAGGTCTTGTCTATTATATATTTGGCTTATGGAACGGTATCTGTGCTAATTTCAATCTCTGGTTTTATGCAGCACCCCAACTCACCTTTCCGCCTAAGCAAGCATAAGTTGGTTTTCTAAATTTGAGACCATGTTCTGTTTTGTATTTCAGTTCATGTGTAGCAAAGTTTACATTCCGTGTATTAGGGATATCTTATGATGTTTCTTTTTCTGTGTGACTTATTTCTCGTAGAATCATCGTACCTGAATCCACTCATTATGCCGCTATGGGCCGGATGACGTAGATTTCATTGCTGAGTGATATTCCACTGTACGTGCGTACCACAATTTCTTTATCCATTTTTGGATTTCTCGGATATTTAACTTGTACCGTAGACGAGGTTCTTGTAAACAGATCCGTCCCAAACTTTGGGGTGGCTGTGTGTTTTTGATTTTAATTTCCCTAAGCTATAGGACCCTAAGTGGAAGTGCCATAGGCTGTTTTGCTTTGTTTCCTACGTGTTTCAGGAAACACCATACACTTCTCGAGAGTGGCTGTTGGCAATTTACATCCCGCCCTTCAGCATAACAAGGCTCCCTGTTCTCCATGACCTGTCCTGCCTTTCTGGATTTTACACTTTTTTCAGATGGCCCTTTTGACCGGGGGGCAGTGAGACTTCAATGTAGTGCAGATTTCCTTTACACGCTTGCTTGGTTGGCCAAAAAAGGCGTATGCTTTTTTTCCTGAATATATTCAGAAAAAATCTCAAACGCCCTTTTAGGCCAAGTGCATCATTGTCGACATTCTGCCTATTTTCCTACGCTTTAAGTGCAATTCCAGTGTACCCCCTGAAATCGTTTTCCTGAAATTCTGCCCCGCTTTCAAGTAATCTTCGAAGACTTACTTCAATACATTTTTTGACGATAGCTGTCATTCATAACTCTGCAGGTTTGTGAATTACAGTGCCCCTGAGCTCTTTTCTTCAACTCGCTATCTTGTGAGCTGGCCACAAAACCGCAGGATTGCTTCAGGCCCTAATCTGGTTCCGGCAGGGCACGCTGAGCCTTTGGTTAATTCCTCTTCCTCGTGGGAAATGAGCGTTCCATTTGCCCGTGCAGACACCTACAGCTAGTCTCTCATTGGTTCTCCCTGTTCCTGTTCATCTTGTGCAGAAATTGCAAACTGTGCCAAACAGGAGGTTAAAGGCACTGACTCTCCAAGTGGGGAGAGTGTTAGTAAAGCGTCTGGAACGGTGAACCCGAGTACCAGGGGACGAAACCTGAGATGCATTTGAAAATGTTTCCCAATCACACGGTGGACCATTCTCTGGGTTTCCCCTGCATGTTTTAGCTGAAAGAAGAATCCCTTAAACCTGGAGAGATGGGACCCATGGAATGGGTACCATGCAGTATGACTTCAAAGGGTCTGGGTTTGCTCACCGAACCTCACCAATGCTATCAGCCCGAAGTGTCCAGCCTTATGTCTCACCCAGCTCTGGGTGTAGATGTGGTAAATCCAGGTTGCATCACAAGCCCTGAATGAATTATTTAAGAATTGCTCTCTATTTCACTGTCATTGTGTTTTGTTTTTGAAATTTATTTTGATAATGGGATTTATCGGATTTTCACTGCTGCCTTTAGGCCGCTGTACACACGCTTGATTTCCTTATGGAGAAATATAAATCCATGGGTTTTAAGATTCTTACTTGTCAGGTATCTTCCCAGGCGTTGAATATGGGGTGTTGAGTCCATTTCATTGAGCAAGGGGTAGGTCTTGTCTATTATATATTTGGCTTATGGAAAGGTATCTGTGCTAATTTCAATCTCTGGTTTTATGCAGCACCCCAACTCACCTTTCCCCATAAGCAAGCATAAGTTAGTTTTCTAAATTTGAGACCCTGTTCTGTTTTGTAATTCAGTTCATGTGTAGCCAAGTTTACATTCCGTGTATTAGTGATATCTTATGATATTTCTTTTTCTGTGTGACTTATTTCTCGTAGAATCATCGTACCTGAATCCACTCATTATGCCGCTACGGGCCTGATGACGTAGATTTCATTGCTGAGTGATATTCCGTTGTACGTGCGTACCACAACTTCTTTATCAATTTTTGCTTTCTCGGATATTTAACTTGTACCGTAGACGAGGTTCTTGTAAACAGAGCCATCCCAAACTTTGGGGTGGCTGTGTGTTTTTGATTTTAATTTCCCTAAGCTATAGGACCATAAGTGGAAGTGCCATAGGCTGTGTTGCTTTGTTTCCTACGTGTTTCAGGAAACACCATACCCTTCTCCAGAGTGGCTGTTGGCAATTTACATCCCGCCCATCAGCATAACAAGGCTCCCTGTTCTCCATGAGCTGTCCTGCCTTTCTGGATTTTACACTTTTTTCAGATGGCCCTTTTGACCGGGGGGCAGTGAGACTTCATTGTAGTGCAGATTTCATTCACAGGCTTCCTTGGTTGGCCAAAAAGGGCGTATGCGTTTTTTCCTGAATACATTCAGGAAAAAACGCATACACTCTTTTTGGACAAGTGCATCATTGTCGACATTCTGCCTCTTTTCCTAGCTTTAAGTGCAATTCCATTCTACACCCTGAAATCGTATTCCTGAAATTCTGCTCCGCTTTCAAGTCCTCTTTGAAGACTTACTTCAATACATTTTTGGACGATAGCTGTCATTCATAACTCTGCATATTTGTGAATTACAGTTCCCCTGAGCTCCTTTCCTCAACTCGCTTTCTTGGGAGCTGGCCACAACACCGCAGGATTGCTTCAGACCCAAATCTGTTTCAGGGAGGGCACGCTGAGCCTTTGGTTAATTCCTCTTCCTGGTGGGAAATGAGCGTTCCATTTGCCCGTGCAGACACCTACAGCTAGTCTCTCATTGGTGCTCCCTATTCCTGTTCATCTTGCGCAGAAATTGCAAACTGTGCCAAACAGGAGGTTAAAGGCACTGACTCTCCAAGTAGGGAGAGTGTTAGTAAAGCGTCTGGAATGGTGAACCCGAGTATCAGTGTTCGAAAACTGAGATGCATTTGAAAACGTTTCCCAATCACACAGTGGACCATACTCTGGGTTTCCCATGCATGTTTTAGCTGAAGGAAGAATCCCTTAAACCTGCAGAGCTGGGACCCTTGGAATGGGTACCATGCAGTATGACTTCAAAGGGTCTGCGTTTGCTCACCGAACCTCACCAATGCTATCAGCCCGAAGTGTCCAGCCTTATGTCTCACCCAGCTCTGGGTGTAGATGTGGTAAATCCAGGTTGCATCACAAGCCCTGAATGAATTATTTAAGCATTGCTCTCTATTTCACTGTCATTGTGTTTTGTTTTTGAAATTTATTTTGATAATGGGATTTATCGGATTTTCACTGCTGCCTTTATGCCGCTGTACACACGCTGGATTTCCTTATGGAGACATATAAATCCATGGGTTTTAACATTCTTACTTGTAAGGTATCTTCCCTGGCGTTGAATATGGGGTGTTGAGTCCATTTCGTTGAGCAAGGAGTAGGTCTTGTCTATTATATATTTGGCTTATGGAAAGGTATCTGTGCTAATTTCAATCTCTGGTTTTATGCAGCACCCCAACTCACCTTTCCCCATAAGCAAGCATAAGTTGGTTTTCTAAATTTCAGACCCTGTTCTGTTTTGTAATTCAGTTCATGTGTAGCCAAGTTTACATTCCGTGTATTAGTGATATCTTATGATATTTCTTTTTCTGTGTGGCTTATTTCTCATAGAATCATCGTACCTGAATCCGCTCATTATGCCGCTACGGGCCTGATGCCGTAGATTTCATTGCTGAGTGATATTCCGTTGTACGTGCGTACCACAACTTCTTTATCCATTTTTTGATTTCTCGGATATTTAACTTGTACCGTAGACGAGGTTCTTGTAAACAGAGCCATCCCAAACTTTGGAGTGGCTGTGTGTTTTTGATTTTAATTTCCCTAAGCTATAGGACCATAAGTGGAAGTGCCATAGGCTGTGTTGCTTTGTTTCCTACGTGTTTCAGGAAACACCATACACTTCTCCAGAGTGGCTGTTGGCAATTTACATCCCGCCCATCAGCCATAACAAGGCTCCCTGTTCTCCATGAGCTGTCCTGCCTTTCTAGATTTTACACTTTTTTCAGATGGCCCTTTTGTCCGTGGGGCAGTGAGACTTCATTGTAGTGCAGATTTCCTTCACACGCTTCCTTGGTTGGCCAAAAAGGGCGTATGCGTTTTTTCCTGAATACATTCAGGAAAAAACGCATACACCCTTTTTGGGAAAGTGCATCATTGTCGAAATTCTGCCTCTTTTCCTATGCTTTAAGTGCAATTCCATCCTACCCCCTGAAATCGTTTTCCTGAAATTCTGCTCTGCTTTCAAGTCCTCTTTGAAGACTTACTTCAATACATTTTTGGACGATAGCTGTCATTCATAACTCTGCAGGTTTGTGAATTACAGTGCCCCTGAGCTCCTTTCTTCAACTCGCTTTCTTGTGAGCTGGCCGCAAAACCGCAGGATTGCTTCAGGCCCTAATCTGTTTCCGGCAGGGCACACTGAGCATTTTGTTAATTCCTCTTCCTGGTGGGAAATGAGCTTTCCATTTTCCCGTGCAGACACCTACAGCTAGTCTCTCATTGCTTCTCCCTATTCCTGTTCATCTTGCGCAGAATTTGCAAACTGTGCCAAACAGGAGGTTAAAGGCACTGACTCTCCAGGTGGGGAGAGTGTTAGTAAAGCGTCTGGAATGGTGAACCCGAGTACCAGGGGACGAAAACTGAGATGCATTTGAAAACGTTTCCAAATCACATGGTGGACCATACTCTGGGTTTCCCATGCATGTTTTATCTGAAGGAAGTATCCCTTAAACGTGGAGAGCTGGGACCCATGGAATGGGTACCATACAGTATGACTTCAAAGCGTCTGCGTTTGCTCACCGGACCTCACCAATGCTATCAGCCCGAAGTGCACAGCCTTATATCTCACCCAGCTCTGGGTATAGATGTGGTAAATCCAGGTTGCCTCACAAGCCCTGAATGAATTATTTAAGAATTGCTCTCTATTTCACTGTCATTGTGTTTTGTTTTTGAAATTTATTTTGATAATGGGATTTATCGGATTTTCACTGCTGCGTTTAGGCCAGTGTACACACGCTTGATTTCCTTATGGAGACATATAAATCCATGGGTTTTAAGGTTCTTACTTGTCAGGTATATTCCCAGGCGTTGAATATGGGGTGTTGAGTCCATTTCGTTGAGCAAGGAGTAGTACTTGTCTATTATATACTTGGCTTATGGAACCGTATCTGTGCTAATTTCAATCTGTGGTTTTATGCAGCACCCCAACTCACCTTTCCCCATAAGCAAGCATAAGTTGGTTTTCTAAATTTCAGACCCTGTTCTGTTTTGTAATTCATTTCATGTGTAGCCAAGTTTACATAACGTGTATTAGTGATATCTTATGATGTTTCTTATTCTGTGTGACTTATTTCTCGTAGAATCATCGTACCTGAATCCACTCATTATGCCGATACGGGCCTGATGACGTAGATTTCATTGCTGAGTGATATTCCCTTGTACGTGCGTACCACAACTTCTTTATCCAATTTTTGCTTTCTCGGATATTTAACTTGTACCGTAGACGAGGTTCTTGTAAACAGAGCTGTCCCAAATTTTGGGGTTGCTGTGTGTTTTTTATTTTAATTTCCCTAAGCTATAGGACCATAAGTGGAAGTGCCATAGGCTGTGTTGCTTTGTTTCCTACGTGTTTCAGGAAACACCATACACTTCTCCTGATTGGCTCTTGGCAATTTACATCCCGCCCATCAGCATAACAAGGCTCCCTGTTCTCCATGACCTGTGCAGCCTTTCTGGATTTTACACTTTTATCAGATGGCCCTTTTGACCGGGGGGCAGTGAGACTTCATTGTAGTGCAGATTTCCTTTACACGCTTGCTTGGTTGGCCAAAAAGTGCGTATGCCTTTTTTCCTGAATATATTCAGGAAAAAACGCATACGCCCTTTTTGGCCAAGTGCATCATTGTCGTCATTCTGCCTCTTTTCCTATGCTTTAAGTGCAGTTCCAGTCTACTCCCTGGAATCGTTTTCCTGAAATTCTGCCCCGCTTTCAAGTCCTCTGCGACGACTTACTTCAATACATTTTTGGACGATAGCTGTCATTCATAACTCTGCAGGTTTTTGAATTACAGTGCCCCTGAGCTCCTTTCCTCAACTCGCTTTCTTGTGAGCTGGCCGCAAAACCGCAGGATTGCTTCAGGCCCTAATCTGTTTCCGGCAGGGCACACTGAGCCTTTGGTTAATTCCTCTTCCTGGTGGGAAATGAGCATTCCATTTGCCCGTGCAGATACCTACAGCTAGTCTCTCATTAGTTCTCCCTATTCCTGTTCATCTTGCGCAGAAATTGCAAACTGTGCCAAACAGGAGGTTAAAGGCACTGACTCTCCAGGTGGGGAGAGTGTTAGTAAAGCGTCTGGAATGGTGAACCCGAGTACCAGGGGACGAAAACTGAGATGCATTTGAAAACGTTTCCAAATCACATGGTGGACCATACTCTGGGTTTCCCATGAATGTTTTATCTGAAGGAAGTATCCCTTAAACGTGGAGAGCTGGGACCCATGGAATGGGTACCATACAGTATGACTTCAAAGGGTCTGCGTTTGCTCACCGGACCTCACCAATGCTATCAGCCCGAAGTGCACAGCCTTATATCTCACCCAGCTCTGGATATAGATGTGGTAAATCCAGGTTGCCTCACAAGCCCTGAATGAATTATTTAAGAATTGCTCTCTATTTCACTGTCATTGTGTTTTGTTTTTGAAATTTATTTTGATAATGGGATTTATCGGATTTTCACTGCTGCGTTTAGGCCGCTGTACACACGCTTGATTTCCTTATGGAGACATATAAATCCATGGGTTTTAAGGTTCTTACTTGTCAGGTATATTCCCAGGCGTTGAATATGGGGTGTTGAGCCCATTTCGTTGAGCAAGGAGTAGGTCTTGTCTATTATATATTTAGCTTATGGAAAGGTATCTGTGCCAATTTCAATCTCTGGTTTTATGCAGCACCCCAACTCACCTTTCCCCATAAGCAAGCATAAGTTGGTTTTCTAAATTTGAGACCCTGTTCTGTTTTGTAATTCAGTTCATGTGTAGCCAAGTTTACATTCCGTGTATTAGTGATATCTTATGAAGTTTCTTATTCTGTGTGACTTATTTCTCGTAGAATCTTCGTACCTGAATCCACTCATTATGCCGTTACGGAACTGATGACGTAGATTTCATTGCTGTGTGATATTCCATTGTACATACGTACCACAACTTCTTTATCCATTTTTTGCTTTCTCGGATATTTAACTTGTACCGTAGACGAGGTTCTTGTACACAGAGCCTTCCCAAACTTTGGGGTTGCTGTGTGTTTTTGATTTTAATTTCCCTAAGCTATAGGACCATAAGTGGAAGTGACATAGGCTGTGTTGCTTTGTTTCCTACATGTTTCAAGAAACACCATACACTTCTCCAGGGTGGCTGTAGGCAATTTACATCCCGCCCATCAGCATAACAAGGCTTCCTGTTCTCCATGACCTGTCCTGCCTTTCTGGATTTTACACTTTTTTCAGATGGCCCTTTTGACCGGGAGGCAGTGAGACTTCATTGTAGTGCAGATTTCCTTTACACGATTGCTTTGTTGGCCAAAAAGTGCGCATGCGTTTTTTCCTGAATATATTCAGGAAAAAACGCATACGCCCTTTTTGGCCAAGTGCATCATTGTCGACATTCTGCCTCTTTTCCTATGCTTTAAGTGCAATTCCTGTCTACCCCCTGAAATCGTTTTCCTGAAATTCTGCCCCGCTTTCAAGTCCTCTTCGAAGACTTACTTCAATACATTTTTGGACGATAGCTGTAATTCATAACTCTGCAGGTTTGTGAATTACAGTGCCCCTGAGCTCCTTTCTTCAGCTCGCTTTCTTGTGAGCTGGCCGCAAAACCGCAGGATTGCTTCGGGCCCTAATCTGTTTCTGGCAGGGAACGCTGAGCCTTTTGTTAATTCCTCTTCCTGGTGGGAAATGAGCGTTCCATTTGCCCGTGCAGACACCTACAGCTAGTCTCTCATTGGTTCTCCCTATTCCTGTTCATCTTGCGCAGAAATTGCAAACTGTGCCAAACAGGAGGTTAAAGGCACTGACTCTCCAAGTGGGGAGAGTGTTAGTAAAGCGTCTGGAATGGTGAACCTGAGTATCAGGGTTCGAAAACTGAGATGCATTTGAAGACGTTTCCCAATCACACGGTGGACCATACTCTGGGTTTCCCATGCATGTTTTAGCTGAAGGAAGAATCCCTTAAACCTGGAGAGCTGGGACCCATGGAATGAGTACCATGCAGTATGACTTCAAAGGGTCTGCGTTTGCTCACCGAACCTCACCAATGCTATCAGCCCGAAGTGTCCAGCCTTATGTCTCAACCACCTCTGGGTGTAGATGTGGTAAATCCAGGTTGCATCACAAGCCCTGAATGAATTATTTAAGAATTGCTCTCTATTTCACTGTCATTGTGTTTTGTTTTTGAAATTTATTTTGATAATGGGATTTATCGGATTTTCACTGCTGCATTTAGGCCGCTGTACACACGCTTGATTTCCTTATGGAGACATAAATCCATGGGTTTTAAGATTCTTACTTTTCATGTATATTGCTAGGCGTTGAATATGGGGTGTTGAGTCCATTTCGTTGAGCAAGGAGTAGGTCTTGTCTATTTTATATTTGGCTTATGCAACGGTATCTGTGCTAATATCAATCTCTGGTTTTATGCAGCACCCCAACTCACCTTTCCCCATAAGCAAGCATAAGTTGTTTTTCTCAATTTGAGACCCTGTTCTGTTTTGTAATTCAGTTCATGTGTAGCCAAGTTTACATTCCGTGTATTAGTGACATCTTATGATTTTTTTTGTGTGTTACTTATTTCTCGTAGAATCATCGTATCTGAATCCACTCATTATGCCGCTACGGGCCTGATGACGTAGATTTCATTGCTGAGTGATATTCCATTGTACGTGCGTACCACAACTTCTTTATCCATTTTTTGCTTTCTCGGATATTTAACTTGTACCGTTGACGAGGTGCTTGTAAACAGAGCCGTCCCAAATTTTGGGGTGACTGTGTATTTTTGATTTTAATTTCCCTAAGCTATAGGACCATAAGTGGAAGTGCCATAGGCTGTGTTGCTTTGTTTCCTACGTGTTTCAGGAAACACCATACACTTCTCCAGAGTGGCTGTTGGCAATTTACATCCCGCCCATCAGTATAACAAGGCTCCCTGTTCTCCATGACCTGTGCAGCCTTTCTGGATTTTACACTTTTTTCAGATGGCCCTTTTGACCTGGGGGCAGTGAGACTACATTGTAGTGCAGATTTCCTTTACTCGCTTGCTTTGTTGGCCAAAAAGTGCGTATGCGTTTTTTCCTGAATATATTCAGGAAAAAACGCATACGCCCTTTTTGGCCAAGTGCATCATTGTCTACATTCTCCCTCTTTTGCTATGCTTTAAATGCAATTCCAGTCTATCCCCTGAAATCGTTTTCCTGAAATTCTGCCCCGCTTTCAAGTCCTCTTCGAAGACTTACTTCAGTACATTTTTGGACGATAGCTGTCATTCATAACTCTGCAGGTTTGTGAATTACAGTTCCCCTGAGCTCCTTTCTTCAACTCGCTTTCTTGTGAGCTGGCCGCAAAACCGCAGGATTGCTTCAGGCCCTAATCTGTTTCCATCAGGGCACGCTGAGCCTTTGGTTAATTCCTCTTCCAGGTGGGAAATGAGCATTCCATTTGCCCGTGCAGACTCCTACAGCTAGTCTCTCATTGGTTCTCCCTATTCCTGTTCATCTTGCGCAGAAATTGCAATCTCTGCCAAACAGGAGGTTAAAGGCACTGACTCTCCTGGTGGGGAGAGTGTTAGTAAAGCGTCTGGAATGGTGAACCCGAGTACCAGGGGACGAAATCTGAGATGCATTTGAAAACGTTTCCAAATCACACGGTGTACCATACTCTGGGTTTCCCATGCTTTTTTTAGCTGAAGGAAGAATCCCTTAAACCTGGAGAGCTGGGACCCATGGAATGGGTACCATGCAGTATGACTTCAAAGGGTCTGCGTTTGCTCACCGGACCTCACCAATGCTATCAGCCTGAAGTGCCCAGCCTTATGGCTCACCCAGCTCTGGGTGTAGATGTGGTAAATCCAGGTTGCATCACAAGCCCTGAATGAATTATTTTAGAATTGCTCTCTATTTCACTGTCATTGTGTTTTGTTTTTGAAATTTATTTTGATAATGGGATTTATCGGATTTTCACTGCTGCCTTTAGGCCGCTGTACACACGCTTGATTTCCTTATGGAGACATATAAATCCATGGGTTTTAAGGTTCTTACTTGTCAGGTATATTCCCAGGCGTTGAATATGTTGTGTTGAGTCCATTTCGTTGAGCAAGGAGTAGGTCTTGTCTATTATATACTTGGCTTATGGAACGGTATCTGTGCTAATTTCAATCTCTGGTTTTATGCAGCACCCCAACTCACCTTTCCCCATAAGCAAGCCTAAGTTGGTTTTCCAAATTTGAGACCCTGTTCTGTTTTGTAATTCAGTTCATGTGTAGCCAAGTTTACATTCCGTGTATTAGTGTTATTTTATGATGTTTCATTTTCTGTGTGACTTATTTCACTTAGAATCATTGTAGCTGAATCCACTCATTATGCCGCGATGGGCCTGATGTCATAGATTTCATTGGTGAGTGATATTACATTGTACGTACGTACCACAACTTCTTTATCTATTTTTCGCTTTCTGGGATATGTTACTTGTACCGTAGACGAAGTTCTTATAAACAGAGCCGTCTGAAACTTTGGGGTGGCTGTGTGATTTTATTTTAATTTCCCTAAGCTATAGGACCAAAAGTGGAAGTGCCGTAGGCTCCGTTGCTTTGTTTCTTAGGTGTTTCAGGAAACACCATACACTTCTCCAGAGTGGCTGTTGGCAATTTACATCCCGCCCATCAGCATAACAAGGCTCCCTGTTCTCCATGGCCTGTGCTGCCTTTCCGGATTTTACACTTTTTTCAGATGGCCCTTTTGACCGGGGGGCAGTGAGACTTCATTGTAGTGCAGATTTCTTTAACATGCTTGCTTGGTTGGCCACAAAGAGCGTATGCCTTTTTTCCTGAATATATTCAGGAAAAAACGCATACGCCCTTTTTGGCCAACTGAATCATTGTCGACGTTCTGCCTCTTTTCCTATGCTTTAAATGCAATTCCAGTCTACCCCCTGAAATCGTTTTCCTGCAATTCTGCCCCGCTTTCCAGTCCTCTTCGCAGCCTTCCTTCAATATATTTTTGGACGATAGCTGTCATTTATAACTCGGCAGGCTTGTGAATTACAGTGCCCCTGAGCTCCTTTCTTCAACTCGCTTTCTTGTGAGCTGGCCGCAAACCCACAGGAATGCTTCAGGCCCTAATCTGGTTCCGGCACGGCATCCTGAGCCTTTGGTTAATTCCTCTTCCTGGTGGGAAATGAGCGTTCCATTTGCCCGTGCAGACACCTACAGCTACTCTCTCATTGGTTCTCCCTATTCCTGTTCATCTTGCGCAGAAATTGCAAACTGTGCCAAACAGGAGGTTAAAGGCACTGACTCTCCAAGTGGGGAGAGTGTTAGTAAAGGTCTGGAATGGTGAACCCGAGTAAAAGGGGACGAAAACTGAGATGCATTTGAAAACGTTTCCTGGTCACAGGGTGCACCATACTGTGGGTTTCCCATGCACGTTTTTGCTGAAGGAAGAATCCCTTAAAACTGGAGAGTTGGGACCCATGGAATGGGTACCATGGAGTATGACTTCAAAGGGTCTGCATTTGCTCATCGAACCTCACCAATGCTATCAGCCTGAAGTGTCCAGCTTTATGTCTCACTCAGCTCTGGGTGTAGATGTGTTAAATCCAGGTTGCATCACAAGCCCTGAATGAATTATTTAAGAATTGCTCTCTATTTCACTGTCATTGTGTTTGTTTTGTAATTCATTTTGATAATGGGTTTTATCGGATTTTCTCTGCTGCATTCATGCCGTTGTACACACACTTGAGTCTCTTACGGAGACATATAAATCCATGGGTTTGAAGATTCTTACTAGTCATGTGTAATCCTAGGCGTTGAATATGGGGTGTTTAGTCCATTTCGTTGAGCAAGGGCTCGGTCTTGACTATTACATATTTGGCTTATGGAAAGTTATCTGTGCTAATTTCTATCTCTGGTTTTATGCAGCATCCCAACTCACCTTTCCCCTTAAGCAAGCATAAGTTGGTTTTCTAAATTTGAGACCCTGTTCTGTTTTGTAATTCAGTTCATGTGTAGCCAAGTTTACATTCCGTGTATTAGTGATATCTTATGATGTTTCATTTTCTGTGTGACTTATTTCACTTAGAATCATCGTACCTGAATCCACTCATTATGCCACGACGGGCCTGATGACATAGATTTCATTGCTGAGTGAGATTCCATTTTACGTACGTACCACAACATCTTTATCCGTTTTTCACATTCTGGGGTATTTAACTTGTACCGTAGACCAGGTTCTTGTAAACAGAGCCGTCCAAAACTTTGGGGTGGCTGTGTGTTTTTGATTTTAATTTCCCTAAGCTATAGGACCATAAGTGGAAGTGCTATAGGCTCCGTTGCTTAGTTTTTTAGGTGTTTCAGGAAACACAATACACTTCTCCAGAGTGGCTGTTGGCAATTTACATCTCGCCCATCAGCATAACAAGGCTCCATGTTCTCCATGGCCTGTGCTGTCTTTCTGGATTTTACACTTTTTTCAGATTGCGCTTTTGACCGGGGGGCAGTGAGACTTCATTGTAGTGCAGATTTGTTTAACATGCTTGCTTGGTTGGCCAAAAATGGCGTATGCGTTTTTTCCTGAATATATTCAGGAAAAAACGCATACGCCCTTTTTGGCCAACTGAATCATTGTCGACGTTCTGCCTCTTTTCATATGCTTTAAATGCAATTACAGTCTACTCCCTGAAATCGTTTTCCTGCAATTCTGCCCCGCTTAAAAGTCATCTTTACAGCCTTCCTTCATTATATTTTTGGAAGATAGCTGTCATTTATAACTCGGCAGGCTTGTGAATTACAGTGCCCCTGAGCTCCTTTCTTCAACTCGCTTTCTTGTGAGCTGGCCGCAAACCCGCAGGATTGCTTCAGGTCCTAATCAGGTTCCGGCAGGGCATACTGAGCCTTTGGTTAATTCTTGTTCCTGGTGGGAAATGAGCGTTAAATTTCCAGTCCAGACACCTAGAGCTAGTCTCTCATTGGTTCTCCCTATTCCTGTTCATCTTGCGCAGAAATTGCAAACTGTGCCAAACAGGAGGTTAAAGGCACTGACTCTCCAAGTGGGGAGAGTGTTAGTAAAGGTCTGGAATGGTGAACCCGAGTAAAAGGGGACGAAAACTGAGATGCATTTGAAAATGTTTCCTGGTCACAGGGTGCACCATACTGTGGGTTTCCCATGCACGTTTTAGCTGAAGGAAGAATCCCTTAAAACTGGAGAGTTGGGACCCATGGAATGGGTACCATGCAGTATGACTTCAAAGGGTCTGCATTTGCTCATTGAACCTCACCAATGCTATCAGCCTGAAGTGTCCAACCTTATGTCTCACTCAGCTCTGGGTGTAGATGTGGTAAATCCAGGTTGTATCACATGCCGTGAATGAATTATTTAAGAATTGCTCTCTATTTCACTGTCATTGTGTTTTGTTTTTGTAATTCATTTTGATAATGGGATTTATCGGATTTTCTCTGCTGCGTTCATGCAGCTGTACACACGCTTGATTGTCTTACGGAGACATGTAAATCCATGGGTTTGAAGATTCTTACTAGTCAGGTGTATTCCTAGGCGTTGAATGGAGGTGTTTCGTCCATTTCTTTGAGCAAGGGGTAGGTCTTGACTATTACATATTTGGCTTATGGAAAGGTATCTGTGCTAGTTTCTATCTTTGCTTTTATGCAGCACCCCAACTCACTTTTCCCCTTAAGCAAGCATAACTTGGTTTTCTAAATTTGAGACCCTGTTCTGTTTTGTAATTCAGTTCATGTGTAGCCAAGTTTACATTCCGTGTATTAGTGATAACTTATGATGTTTCATTTTCTGTGTGACTTATTTCACTTAGAATCATCGTACCTGAATCCACTTATTATGCCGCGACGGGCCTGATGAAATAGATTTCATTGGTGAGTGATATTCTATTGTACGTACGTACCACACTTCTTTATCCATTTTTCGCTTTCTGGGATATTTAACTTGTACCGTAGACGAGGTTCTTGTAAACAGAGCCGTCCGAAATTTTGGGGTGGCTGTGTGTTTTTGATTTGAATTTCCCTAAGCTATAGGACCATAAGTGGTAATGCAGTAGGCTCCGTTGTTTTGTTTTTTAGGTTTTTGAGGGAACACCATACACTTCTCCAGAGTGGCTGTTGGCAATTTACATCCCGCCCATCAGCATAACAAGGCTCCCTGTTCTCCATGGCCTGTGCTGCCTTTCTGGATTTTACACTTTTTTCAGATGGCCCTATTGACCGGCGGGCAGTGAGACTTCATTGTAGTGCAGATTTCTTTAACATGCTTGCTTGGTTGGCCAAAAAGGACGTATGCCTTTTTTCCTGAATATATTCAGGAAAAAACGCATACGTCCTTTTTGGCCAAGTGCGTCATTGTCGACCTTCTGCCGCTTTTCCTATGCTTTAAATGCAATTCCAGTCTACCCCTGAAATCGTTTTCTTGCAATTCTGCCCCGCATTCAAGTCCTCTTCGCAGCCTTCCTTCAATATAATTTTGGGTGATAGGTGTCATTTATAACTTGCAGGTTTGTGAATTACAGTGTCCCTGAGCTCCTTTCTTCAACTCGCTTTATTGTGAGCTGGCCGCAAACCCGCAGGATTGCTTCAGGCACTAATCTGGTTCCTGCACGGCATGCTGAGCCTTTGGTTAATTCCTCTTCCTGGTGGGAAATTAGCGTTAAATTTGCTCGTGCAGACACCTTCACACGAGTCGTCATGGTGTCCCTTTGCCCCGGTTATCTCTATGGAGGTTGGAGTTGGAGGGCCTCCTCACTCAAGGTCAGTGTGCCCACGGAGCCAACCCTGCAACTTCAGGGCATGGTTGGGTGTTAGGATCACCACGTGGGGTCCTTTTCCCTGAGGAGGGAGGTGGCCTTTTGGGCTGCTGATTTCCAGGTTTTCAGATACTGCCAGTATCTTGGCCAGATGTGGCGGTGGGCCAAGCCCCTTGGTGACCGTAGTTTATCCTACCTGGATCGCATTCTTGCATTGTTCCATTTCAAGTGGTCCCAGGTTTTGCACTAATACTCCAATGGCGATTCACCGTTCACCAGGAATGTAAAGGTCAAAGGGTTTAGCTAAATTAGGGAGTTCCAGGGCAAGGGTCTGAATTGACTGCTCTTTCCATTCTTGAAAGGCCACTTCTGCATTCTATTCAAAAGGATCATCATCTCTTCCTTTCAGTGTTTCATATAGAGGCCCAGCTAGTAGACTGTAGTTAGGGATCCAGAAGCAGCAAACCCTGGCCTCCCCAGGAACCCCTAAGCTGTCTTCTAGTTTCAGAAATGGGTAAGGCTGTAAATTGTTTCTTCCCTTTCCTGGGATGGGTTCTCCGACCTTCTGTGAGAATGAAGCCCAGGCAGGTCACCGTAGTCTGTGATATTTGAGCTTTTTCTTGGACAACTTGTATCCTTTATTGGCTTGGTAGTTCAGAGGTCTCCTTAGTAGGGCTGGTGATCAGATTGTCGTCTGCATATTGAAGGAGTGTTTCCTTTTCCAGAGGTAGAACTTTTAGGTCTTTAGCTGAGCTTTCCCCAAAGATGGTGTGGGAATTTTTGAACCCTTGGGGCAACACGGCCCGGAAGTATTGTTTTAGTTGCATGTTGAGTCCTGCCAATCACAAGCCAAAATTTCTTGTGACTCTGGGACTAATAGAATACAAAAGAAGGCATCATTGAAGACTAATACAGAATACCATGTCCTGGTGGTTGGTAGAATGACCAGCAGGGTGTAGGATTTAGGAACTACTGGAGGTATATCCTCGGTGGCTTCACTGACTGTCCTGACATCCTTTACCAGGACTCCAGCAGCCCATGGGGCTCTCGAGGTCAGGCCAATCCCAGGATATGGAGCTCACCTGGGCAGGTACCCCACCCCCACCCCAGCCCACGGGGCTCTCGTGTTCAGGCCCCTCCCAGGATATGGGGTACCCTGGGCAGGTTCCCCTGCAGCCCATGGGGCTCTCGTGGTCAGGCCCCTCCCAGGATACAGAGCTACCCTTGCAGGTACCATGGCAGGGCTGGGAACACAGGAACCGTGCATATCGCCCTCATTGCAGAGCACTCCCAGCTCACCTGTCACTCAGATCTGACACAGAGCACCTCAGAGCAGGACTTGAACTAACAAACAGCAGCTCCGACAGGTCTGTGACCCTGGGCATCACTCTGTGTGGCCTCCCTCCACCTGGTCTTCCAGAGACTTCCACTGCACCCGGGGCACCAGGCCTCTGTCTCCACCCACCAGCCACCCCTCCTCTCCCTGACTCCTGGGTCCCTCTCATTAGGAGAGGGTTTTCTTGAAGTTGTCTCCCACTCATGGGCCATATAATATAATTAGAAAACAAGCCAGAGCTGCAGCCCCTTGTCTATAATGACTCTCAGGAGGCCACACCTGTTCCTTGGACCCGGCCGATTCAGCAAGTTCCAGTTTCTGCAACTGTGAGCCCCTGAGGGGTGATTATTGGCTGGCCTGGGAAGCCCGACCGTGCCGGCCAGACCTCCCCAGGTGTGCCTGGGTTCAGATCAATATAAACACCGCTCCAGGCAGCAAGAGCCCCTGCAGCTGTGCCTGACGCCATTTTCTCTGCCCTGTCAGCAGTCTCGGGGCTGGACTGGTGGGAGGGAGTGAGAGGCCACGGCTTTGTGGGTGGCCCAGTGTGAGTGGGGCTCTGCTGGACTTTCTGCAGCAGTTGCCAAGATGCCACCTGCTAAAGAAGAGGATGTGTCACCCATACCTGCCGCTGGAATTTCTCCCTGGGCAGAGGTCAGTGAGGAAGAAAGCAGTGGGGGCCGGGACAGCAGGGGTATCTCAGGCAGGGAAATGGAAAGCTTCCAGAAGAGCACCCAGGGCCAGGACCAACCTGGCTGGCCTGCAGGCACCAAGTCGGCTGGCATGCTGTCGCTCATGTGGCTCCATGGCCCTTCCTCTAGGCTTTCAAGTCCTTGTACATATTCAGGTGTTTTACCTGGGAAGGGTGGGAACATTTCAGCAGCAACTGGCCTGGGGCTCAGCCCACGTTTACTCACAGATGCCTCGGCACGGTCCCCCAGCTTTGCAATGAGGACGCTTGTTGCGTGGGTCCTGCTGGCTGAATGGGAGATGATTCCCCACCACTGACCAACTTCAGAATTGTTTACAACTGGAGCAAGTGCCCTGATACGGTTTTCTTCTGTGTAACTGGTGGGTTCTGTTTTTTTTTCTTTTTTTCGTTTTTGGTTCAAGGTAGATTTTATTCCTCTTTTATGTATTTACAGATATAAGCATGGAAATAAGTTATTCATATAAATACATGTATGTGAAGGGAAGAATATTTTTTCTGTTTTACTTTTTGTAATTTGAATTTTATTTTATTTTTTTATACAGCAGGTTCTTTTTGGTTTTCTATTTTATACATATAAATGTATACATGCCAATCCCAATCTCTCAACTCCTCTCACCACCACCCCCCAACAGCTTTCCCCCCTTGGTGTCCATACGTTTGTTGTCTACATCTGTTGCTCTATTTCTGCCTTGCAAAACGGTTCATCTGTACAATTTGTCTAGGTTCCACATATATGCATTAATAGACAAGATTTGTTTTTCTCTTTCTGACTTACTTCACTCTGTATGACAGTCTCTAGATCCATCAACGTCTCTACAAATGACCCAATTTCATTCCTTTTTATGGCTTAGTAATATTCCATTTTATATATGTACCACATCTTTATGCATTCGTCTGTCTGTGGGCATTTAGGTTGCTTCCATTACCTGGATATTGTAAATAGTGATGCAATGAACATTGCGGTGAATGTCTCTTTTTGATTTATGGTTTTGTCTGGGTATATGCCCAGTAGTGGGATTGCTGTATCATATGGTAATTCTATTCTTAGTTTTATAAGAAACTCCATAATGTTCTCCACAGTGACTGTATCAATTTACATTCCCAACAATAGTGGAAGAGGGTTCCTTATCTCCACACCCTTTCCAGCATTTGTTGTTTGTAGATTTTCTGATGATGCCCATTCTAACAGGTGTGAGGTGATACACCATGGATGAGTCTATTTCGTTGAGCAAAGAGTAGGTCTTGTCTAGTACATATTTGGCTTATGGAACGGTATGTGTGCTAATTTCAATCTCTGGTTTTATACAGCACCCCAACTCAACTTTCCCCTTAAGCAAGCATAAGTTTTTATCTAAATGTGAGACTCTGTTCGGTTTTGGAATTCAGTTTATGTGTAGCCAAGTTTACACTCTCTCTATTAGTGATATCTTATGATAATTATCTTTCTCTGTGTGACCTATTTCTCTTAGAATCATCATACTTAAATCCACTCAATTTGCTGCTACAGGCCTGATGACATTGATTTCATTGCTGAGTGATATTCCGTTGTACGTAAGTAGCACAACTCCTTTATCCATTTTTTTCTTTCTGGGATATTTAATTTGTACTGGACTCAAGGTTCTTGTAAACACAGCAGCCCTAAATTTTGTGTTGGCTGTGTCTTGTTGATTTTAATTTTCCTAAGCTATAGTGCCAAAAGTGGAAGTGCCCTAGGCTCTGTAGCTTTGTTTTTCAGATGTTTCAGGATACACCATAAACATCTCCAGAGTGTCTGTTGGCAATTTACATCCCGCCCGTCAGCATAACAAGGCTCCCTGTTCTCCATGGCCTGTCCTGTGTTTCTGGTTTTTACACTTTTTTCAGATGGCCCTTTTGACGAATGGGAAATGAGACTTCATTGTAGTGCGGATTTCCATTTCTCGAGTGCTTGGTTGGCCAAAAAGGGCATATGTGTTTTTTCCTGAATATATTCAGGAAAAAATGTTTACGCACTTTTGTCCAAGTGCATCACTGTCAAAGATCTGCCGCTTCACATGCTTTAAATGCAATTCCAATCTACCTCCTGAAATATGATTCCTGCAATTCTGCCTCGTTTTCAAGTCCTCTTTGCAGACTTACTTCCATATATTTTTGCCAATAGCTGTCATTTATAACTCTGCAGGATTGTGAATTACAGTGCCCGTGATTTCCTTTCTTAACTCGTTTCCTTGAAAACTGGCCACAGAACCGCAGGTTTGCTTCAGGCCGTAATCAGGGTCCGGCACGGCACTCTGAGACTTTGGTTCATTCCACTTCCTGGTGGGAAATTAGAGTTAAATGTGCCCCTCCAGACACCTGCCTCACTCCTAGCCCCTTGGTGATGTGTGTCCTCTGGTTTGAGGCCACATGTGCTGGTTTCCTCACCTTTGGCTGATGTGGCCCCACTGATGTGAGGACACTCCTGCCTGGTTCCCATCCCCTTGGTGATGTGGGCCCTCCGGTGAGAGTCTGATCCTGGTTGGGTTCCTCACACTTCTGTGAGGTGGGCCCTCTTCTCTGAGGTCACTCCTGCCTGGCTGGCACACCCCGCCTTGGCGACGTCGGCCCTCTGGTGGGATTTGGTGCCTGCTGGGTGTCTCCTCCCCTCGGTAATGAGGGCCCCCTGGCGTCAGGCCCTAACTCCTGGGCTCCCAATATTTTCTGATATGCGCCCTGTGGTTCGAGTACACTCCTGCCAGGTTCCCAACCCCATGGGAATGTGGGCCTTCTGCTCTGAGGTCCCAACCGTGGGTTGCTCAGTTTCATGATGAGGGCCCTCTGCTGTGAGTTCTCTCCGGCCTGGATCCCATAGCCTCGCTGCTCCTGGCCACCGGCTGGGAGGTTACAGCTGCGGGATTCCTCACCTTTTTTCTTCTATGGGCCTCTGTTTTGAGACTCCTCCTGCCTGCCTCACTCCCAGCCCCTTGGTGATGTGTGTCCTCTGGTTTGAGGCCACGTATGCTGGGTCCCTCGCCTTTCGATGATGTGGCCCCACTAGTGTGAGGACACTCCTGCCTGGTTCCTATCCCCTTGATGATGTGGGCCCTCTGGTGAGAGTCTGATCCTGGCTGGGTTCCTCACCCTTCTGTGAGGTGGGCCCTCTGCTGTGAGGTCACTCCTGCCTGGCTGGCACACCCCGCATTGGCGACGTCGGCCTTCTGGTAGCAGTTGGAGCTTGCTGGGAGCCTCTTCTCCTCAGTGATGAGGGCCCTCTGGCGTCCGGCCCTAACTGCTGGGCTCCCCACATTTTCTGATGTGTGCCCACTGGTGCGATGACACTCCTGCTTGGTTCCCTTCCCCATGGGGATGTGGGCCTTGTGCTCTGAGGTTACAACGGCTGGGTTGCTTACAGTATCACGATGAGGGCCCTCTGTTGTGAGTTCATCACTCCCTGGATCCCATAGCCTCGGTGCTCTGGGCCGCCAGCTGGGATGTTCCAACTGCTGGATTCTTCACCTTTTTTATACAATGGGCCATGTGTTTTGAGGTTAATCCTGCCTGCCTCGCTCCGAGACCCATGGTGATGTGGGTCCTCTGGTTTGAGGCCACATGTGCTGGGTACCTCAACTTTCGATGATGTGGCCCCACGGGTGTGAGGACACTCCTGCCTGGTTCCCAGCCCCTTGCTTATGTGGGCACTCTGGTGAGAGTCTGATCCTGACTGGGTTCCTTACCCTTCTGTGAGGTGGGCCCTCTGATGTGAGGTCACTCCTGCCTGATGGCTCATGACGCCTTGGCGACGTAGGCCCTCTGTTGGCCACTGAAGCATGCTGGGAGCCTCCTACCCTCTTTAATAAGGGCCCTGGAAGAAACGCATATGCCCTTTTTGACCAAGTGCATCATTGTCGAGGTTCTGCCTCTTCTCCTATACTTTCAGAGGACTTCCCGTCTACCTCCTGAAATCTTATTCCTGGAATTCTGCCCCGCGTTCAAGTCCTCTTTGCAGCCTTACTTCAATATATTTTTGGACGATAGCTGTCATTTATAACTCTGCAGGTTTGTGAATTACAGTGTCCCTGAGCTCCTTTCTTCTACTCGCTTTCTTGTGAGCTGGCCGCAAAACCGCAGGATTGCTTCAGGCCCTAATCTGGTTCCGGCACGGCATGCTGAGCCTTTGGCTAATTCCTCTTCCTGGTGGGAAATGAGCGTTAAATTTGTTCGTGCAGACACCTACAGCTAATCTCTCATTGGTTCTCCCTATTCCTGTTCATCTTGCGCAGAAATTCCAAACTGTGCCAAACAGGAGGTTAAAGGCACTGACTCTCCAAGTGGGGAGAGTGTTAGTAAAGCGTCTGGAATGGTAAAACCGAGTACGAGGGGACGAAAACTGAGATGCATTTAAAAAGGTTTCCCGGTCACACGGTGGACCATATTCTGGGTTGCCAATGCATGTTTTAGCTAAAGGAAGAATCCCTTAAACCTGGAGAGTTGGGACCCATGGAATGGGTACCATGCAGTATGACTTCAAAGGGTTGCCTTGGCTCACCGAACGTCACCAATGCTATCAGCCTGAAGTGTCCAGCCTTATGTCTCACTCAGCTCTGGGTGTAGATGTGGTAAATCCACGTTGCATCACAAGCCCTGAATGAATTATTTAAGAATTGCTCTCTATTTCACTGTCATTGTGTTTTGTTTTTGTAATTTATTTTTATAATGGGATTTATCGGATTTTCACTGCTGCGTTTATGCCGCTGTACACATGCTTGATTCTCTTATGGAGACATATAAATCCATGGGTTTTCAGATTCTTACTAGTCAGGTATATTCCTAGGCATTGAATATGGGGTGTTGAGTCCATTTCGTGGAGCAAGGAGTAGGTCCTGACTATTACATACTTGCTTATGGAAAGGTATCTGTGCTAATTTCAATCTCTGGTTTTATGCAGCACCACAACTCACCTTTCCCCATAAGCAAGCATAAGTTGGTTTTCTAAATTTGAGACCCTTTTCTGTTTTGTAATTGAGTTCATTTGCAGCCATGTTTACATTCCGTGTATTTGAGATATCTTATGGTGTTTCTTTTTCTGTGTGACTTAGTTAACTTAGAATCATCGTACCTGAATCCACTCATTATGCCGCGACGGGCCTCATGACATAGATTTCATTGCTGAGTGATATTCCATTGTACGTACGTACAACAACTTCTTTATCCATTTTTCGCTTTCTGGGATATTTCACTTGTACCGTAAACGAGGTTCTTGTAAGCAGAGCCGTCCAAAATTTATGGGTGGCTGTGTCTTTTTGATTTTAATTTCCCTAAGCTATAGAACCATAAGTTGAAGTGCCGTAGGCTCCGTTGCTTAGTTTTTTAGGTGTTTGAGGAAACACCATACACTTCTCCAGAGTGGCTGTTGGCAATTTACATCCCGCCCATCAGCATAACAAGGCTCCCTGTTCTCCATGGCCTGTCCTGCCTTTCTGGATTTTTCACTTTTTTCAGATGTCCCTTTTGACAGGGGGGCAGTGAGACTTCATTGTAATGCAGATTTCTTTACATGCTTGCTTGTTTGGCCAAAAAGGGCGTATGTGTTTTTTTCCTGAATATATTCAGGAAAAAACGCATACGCCCTTTTTGACCAAGTGCATCATTGTCGACTTTCTGTCTCTTTCCCTATGCTTTAAATGCAATTCCAGTCTGCCCCTGAAATCGTTTTCCTTCAATTCTGCCCCGCTTTCAAGTCCTCTACGCAGCCTTACTTCAATATATTTTTGGACAATAGCTGTCATTTATAATTCTGCAGGTTTGTGAATGACAGTGTGCCTGAGCTCCTTTCTTCTACTCGCTTTCTTGTGAGCTGGCCGCAAACCCTCAGGATTGCTTCATGCCCTAATCTGGTTCCGGCACAGCACGCTGATCCTTTGGTAAATTCCTCTTCCTGGTGGGAAATGAGCGTTATATTTGAACGTGCAGACACCTAGAGCTAGTCTCTCATTGGTTCTCCCTATTCTTGTTTATCTTGTGCAGAAATTGCAAACTGTGCCAAACATGAGGTTAAAGGCACTGACTCTCTAAGTGGGGAGAGTATTAGTAAAGGGTCTTGAATCGTGAACCCGAGTAAAAGGGCTCAAAAACTGAGATGCATTTGAAAACGTTTCCTGGTCACACAGTGCACCATACTGTGGGTTTCCCATGCATGTTTTAGCTGAAGGAAGAATCCCTTAAACCTGGAGAGTTGGGACCCATCGAATGGGTACCATGAAGTATGACTTCAAAGGGCCTGCATTTTCTCAACTAACCTCACCAATGCTATCAGCCTGAAGTGTACAGCCTTATGTCTCACTCAGCTCTGGTGGTAGATGTGGTAAATCCAGGTTGCATCACAAGCCCTGAATGAATGATTTAAGAATTGCTCTCTATTTCACTGTCATTGTGTTATGTTTTTGAAATTGATTTTGATAATGGGATTTATCGGATTTTCACTGCTGCATTTAGGCCACTGTACACACGCTTGATTCTCTTACAGAGACATATAAACCCATGGGTTTGAAGATTCTTACTAGTCATGTGTAATCCTAGGCGTTGAATATGTGGTGTTTAGTCCATTTCGTTGAGCAAGGAGGAGGTCTTGACTATTACATATTTGGCTTATGGAAAGGTATCTGTGCTAATTTCTATCTCTGCTTTTATGCAGCAACCCAACTCACATTTCCCCTTAAGCAAGCATAAGTTGGTTTTCTAAATTTGAGACCCTGTTCTGTTTTGTAATTCAGTTCATGTGTAGCCAAGTTTACATTCCGTGTATTAGTGATATCTTATGATGTTTCATTTTCTGTGTGACTTATTTCACTTAGAATCATCGTACCTGAATCCACTCATTATGCCACGATGGGCCTGATGACATAGATTTCACTGCTGAGTGATATTCTATTGTACGTACGTACCACAACTTCTTTATCTATTTTTCACATTCTGGGATATTTAATTTGTACCGTAGACGAGATCCCTGTAAACCGAGCCGTCTGAAACTTTGGGGTTGCTGTCTGTTTTTGATTATAATTTCCGTGATCTATAAGACCATAAGTTGAAGTGCCGTAGTCTCCGTTGCTTTGTTTCTTAGGTGTTTCAGGAAACACCATACACTTCTCCAGAGTGGCTGTTGGCAATTTACATCCCGCCAATCAGCATAACAAGGCTCCCTGTTCTCCATGGCCTGTGCTGTCTTTCTGGATTTTACACTTTTTTCAGATGGCCCTTTTGACCTGGGGGCAGTGAGACTTCTTTGTAGTGCAGATTTCTTTAACATGCTTGCTTGGTTGGCCAAAAAGCGCGTATGCGTTTTTTCCTGAATATATTCAGGAAAAAACGCATACGCCCTTGTTGGCCAAGTGCATCATTGTCGACATTCTGCCTCTTTTCCTATGCTTTAAATGCAATTCCAGTCTACCCCCTGAAATCGTTTTCCTGCAATTCTGCCCCGCTTTCCAGTCCTCTTCGCAGCCTTCCTTCAATATATTTTTGGACGATAGCTGTCATTTATAACTCTGCAGGTTTGTGAATTACAGTGCCCCTGAGCTCCTTTCTTCAACTCGCTTTCTTGTGAGTTGGCCGCAAACCCGCAGGAATGATTCAGGCCCTAATCTGGTTCCGGCACGGCATGCTGAGCCTTTGGTTAATCCCTCTTCCTGGTGGGAAATGAGCGTTCCATTTGCCCGTGCAGACACCTACAGCTAGTCTCTCATTGGTTCTCCCTATTCCTGTTCATCTTGCGCAGAAATTGCAAACTGTGCCAAACAGGTGGTTAAAGGCACTGACTCTCCAAGTGGGGAGAGTGTTAGTAAAACGTCTGGAATGGTGAACCTGAGTACCACGGGTTAAAACGTTTCCCAATCACACGGTGGACCATACTCTGGGTTTCCCATGCATGTTTTACCTCAAGGAAGAATCCCTTAAACCTGGAGAGTTGGGACATATGGAATGGGTACCATGCAGTATGACTTCAAAGGGTCTGCGTTTGCTCACCGAACCTCACCAATGCTATCAGCCCGAAGTGTCCAGCCTTATGTCTCACCCACCTCTGGGTGTAGATGTGGTAAATCCAGGTTGCATCACAAGCCCTGAATGAATTATTTAAGAATTGCTCTCTATTTCACTGGCAATGTGTTTTGTTTATGAAATTTATATTGATAATGGGATTTATCGAATTTTCACTGCTGCGTTTAGGCCACTGTACACACGCTTGATTTCCTTATGGAGACATATAAATCCATGGGTTTTAAGATTCTTACTTGTCAGGTATATTCCCAGGCGTTGAATATGGGGTGTTGAGTCCATTTCGTTGAGCAAGGAGTAGGTCTTGTCTATTATATATTTGGCTTATGGAACGGTATCTGTGCTAATTTCAATCTCTGGTTTTATGCAGCTCCCCAACTCACCTTTCCCCTTAAGCAATCATAGGCTGGTTTTCTCAATTTGAGGCCCTGTTCTGTTTGGTAATTCAGGTAATGTGTAGCCAAGTTTACATTCCGTGTATTAATGATATCTTATGGTGTTTCTTTACCTGTGTGACTTATTTCTCGTAGAATCATCGTACCTGAATCCACTCATTATGCCGCTAAGGACCTGATGACGTAGATTTCATTGCTGAGTGATATTCCACTGTACAAGCGTACCACAATTTCTTTATCCATTTTTTGCTTTCTTGGATATTTAACTTGTACCGTAGACGAGGTTCTTGTAAACAGAGCCATCCCAATCATTGGGGTGGCTGTGTGTTTTTTATTTTAATTTCCCTAAGCTATAGGACCATAAGTGGAAGTGCCATAGGCTGTGTTGCTTTGTTTCCTACGTGTTTCAGGAAACAGCATACACTTCTCCAGAGTGGCTGTTGGCAATTTACATCCCGCACATTAGCATAACAAGGCTCCCTGTTCTCCATGACCTGGACTGCCTTTCTGGGTTTTACAATTTTTTCAGATGGCCCTTTTGACCGGGGAGCAGTGAGACTTCATTGTAGTGCAGATTTCCTTTACACGCTTGCTTGGTTGGCCAAAAAGGGCGTATGCGTTTTTTCCTGAATATATTCAGGAAATAATGCATACGCCCTTTTTGGTCAAGTGCATCATTGTCGACATGCTGCCTCTTTTCCTATGCTTTAAGTGCAATTCCAGTCTACCCCCTGAAATCATTTTCCTGAAATTCTGCCCCGCTTTCAAGTCCTCTTCGAAGACTTACTTAAATACATTTTTGGACGATAGCTGTCATTCATAACTCTGCAGGTTTGTGAATTACAGTACCCCTCAGCTCCTTTCTTCAACTTGCTTTCTTGTGAACTGGCCGCAAAACCGCAGGATTGCTTGAGGCCCTAATCTGTTTCCGGCAGTGCGTGCTGAGCCTTTGGTTAATTCCTCTTCCGGGTGGGAAATGAGCGTTCCATTTGCCCGTGCAGACACCTACAGCTAGTCTCTCATTGGTTCTCCCTATGCCTGTTCATCTTGCGCAGAAATTGCAAACTGTGCCAAACAGGAGGTTAATGGCACTGACTCTCCAAGTGGGGAGAGTGTCAGTAAAGCGTCTGGAATGGTGAACCCGAGTACCAGGGAACGAAAACTGAGATGCATTTGAAAACGTTTCCCAATCACACGGTGGACCATACTCTGGGTTTCCCATGCATGTTTTAACTGAAGGAAGAATCCCTTAATCCTGGAGAGTTGGGACCCATGGAATGGGTATCATGCAGTATGACTTCAAAGGGTCTGACTTTGCTCACCGAACCTCACCAATGCTATCAGCGCGAAGTGTCCAGCCTTATGTCTCACACAGCTCTGGGTGTAGATGTGGTAAATCCAGGTGGCATCACAATCCCTGAATGCATTATTTAAGAATTGCTCTCTATTTCACTGTCATTGTGTTTTGTTTTTGAAATTTATTTTGATAATGGGATTTATCGGATGTTCACTGTTGCATTTAGGCTGCTGTACACACGCTTGATTTCCTTATGGAGACATATAAATCCATGGGTTTTAAGATTCTTCCTTGTCACGTATCTTCCCAGGCGTTGAATATGGGGTGATGAGTCCATTTCGTTGAGCAAGGAGTACGTCTTGTCTATTATATATTTGGCTTATGGAAAGGTATCTGTGCTAATTTCAATCTCTGGTTTTATGCAGCAACCCAACTCACCTTTCCCCATAAGCAAGCATAAGTTGGTTTTCTAAACTTGAGACCCTGTTCTGTTTTGTAATTCAGTACATGTGTAGCCAAGTTTACATTTTGTGTATTAGGGATATCTTATGATGTTTCTTTTTCTGTGTGACTTATTTCTCGTAGAATCATCGTAACTGAATCCACTCATTATGCCGCTAGGGTCCTGATGACGTAGATTTCATTGCTGAGTGATATTCCATTGTACGTGCATACCACAACTTCTTTATCCATTTTTTGCTTTCTTGGATATTTAACTTGTACCGTAGACGAGGTTCTTGTAAACAGAGCCGTCCCAAACTTTGGGCTGGCTGTGTGTTTTTGATTTTAATTTCCCTAAGCTGTAGGACCATAAGTGGAAGTGCCATAGGCTGTGTTGCTTTGTTTCCTACCTGTTTCAGGAAACACCATACACTTCTCCAGAGTGGCTGTTGGCAATTAACATCCGCCCATCAGCATAACAAGGCTCCCTGTTCTCCATGACCTGTCCTGCCTTTCTGGATTTTACACTTTTTTCAGATGTCCCTTTTGACCGGGGGGTAGTGAGACTTCATTGTAGTGCAGGTTTCCTTTACACGCTTGCTTGGTTGGCCAAAAAGGGCGTATGCGTTTTTTCCTGAATATATTCAGGAAAAAACGCATTCACCCTTTTTGGCCAAATGTATCATTGTCGACATTCTGCCTCTTTTCCTATGCTTTAAGTGCAATTCCAGTCTACCCCCTGAAATCGTTTTCCTGAAATTCTGCCCCACTTTCAAGTAGTCTTCGAAGACTTACTTCAGTACATTTTTGGACGATAGCTGTCATTCATAACTCTGCAGGTTTGTGAATTACAGTGCCCCTGAGCTCCTTTCTTCAACTCGCTTTCTTGTGAGCTGGCCGCAAAACCGCAGGATTCCTTCAGGCCCTAATCTGTTTCTGGCAGGTCACGGTGAGCCTTTGGTTAATTCCTCTTCCTGGTGGGAAATGAGCGTTCCATTTGCCCGTGCAGACACCTACAGCTAGTCTCTCATTGGTTCTCCCTATGCCTGTTCATCTTGCGCAGAAATTGCAAACTGTGCCAAACAGGAGGTTAATGGCACTGACTCTCCAAGTGGGGAGAGTGTCAGTAAAGCGTCTGGAATGGTGAACCCGAGTACCAGGGAACGAAAACTGAGATGCATTTGAAAACGTTTCCCAATCACACGGTGGACCATACTCTGGGTTTCCCATGCATGTTTTAACTGAAGGAAGAATCCCTTAAACCTGGAGAGTTGGGACCCATGGAATGGGTATCATGCAGTATGACTTCAAAGGGTCTGACTTTGCTCACCGAACCTCACCAATGCTATCAGCGCGAAGTGTCCAGCCTTATGTCTCACACAGCTCTGGGTGTAGATGTGGTAAATCCAGGTGGCATCACAAGCCCTGAATGCATTATTTAAGAATTGCTCTCTATTTCACTGTCATTGTGTTTTGTTTTTGAAATTTATTTTGATAATGGGATTTATCGGATGTTCACTGTTGCATTTAGGCCGCTGTACACACGCTTGATTTCCTTATGGAGACATATAAATCCATGGGTTTTAAGATTCTTCCTTGTCACGTATCTTCCCAGGCTTTGAATATGGGGTGATGAGTCCATTTCGTTGAGCAAGGAGTACGTTTTGTCTATTATATATTTGGCTTATGGAAAGGTATCTGTGCTAATTTCAATCTCTGGTTTTATGCAGCAACCCAACTCACCTTTCCCCATAACCAAGCATAAGTTGGTTTTCTAAACTTGAGACCCTGTTCTGTTTTGTAATTCAGTACATGTGTAGCCAAGTTTACATTTTGTGTATTAGGGATATCTTATGATGTTTCTTTTTCTGTGTGACTTATTTCTCGTAGAATCATCGTAACTGAATCCACTCATTATGCCGCTAGGGTCCTGATGACGTAGATTTCATTGCTGAGTGATATTCCATTGTACGTGCATATAACAACTTCTTTATCCATTTTTTGCTTTCTTGGATATTTAACTTGTACCGTAGACGAGGTTCTTGTAAACAGAGCCGTCCCAAACTTTGGGCTGGCTGTGTGTTTTTGATTTTAATTTCCCTAAGCTGTAGGACCATAAGTGGAAGTGCCATAGGCTGTGTTGCTTTGTTTCCTACCTGTTTCAGGAAACACCATACACTTCTCCAGAGTGGCTGTTGGCAATTAACATCCGCCCATCAGCATAACAAGGCTCCCTGTTCTCCATGACCTGTCCTGCCTTTCTGGATTTTACACTTTTTTCACATGGCCCTTTTGACCGGGGGGCAGTGAGACTTCATTGTAGTGCAGATTTCCTTTACACGCTTGCTTGGTTGGCCAAAAAGGGCGTATGCGTTTTTTCCTGAATATATTCAGGAAAAAACGCATTCACCCTTTTTGGCCAAATGTATCATTGTCGACATTCTGCCTCTTTTCCTATGCTTTAAGTGCAATTCCAGTCTACCCCCTGAAATCGTTTTCCTGAAATTCTGCCCCACTTTCAAGTAGTCTTCGAAGACTTACTTCAATACATTTTTGGACGATAGCTGTCATTCATAACTCTGCAGGTTTGTGAATTACAGTGCCCCTGAGCTCCTTTCTTCAACTCGCTTTCTTGTGAGCTGGCCGCAAAACCGCAGGATTCCTTCAGGCCCTAATCTGTTTCTGGCAGGGCACGGTGAGCCTTTGGTTAATTCCTCTTCCTGGTGGGAAATGAGCGTTCCATTTGCCCGTGCAGACACCTACAGCTAGTCTCTCATTGGTTCTCCCTATGCCTGTTCATCTTGCGCAGAAATTGCAAACTGTGCCAAACAGGAGGTTAATGGCACTGACTCTCCAAGTGGGGAGAGTGTCAGTAAAGCGTCTGGAATGGTGAACCCGAGTACCAGGGAACGAAAACTGAGATGCATTTGAAAACGTTTCCCAATCACACGGTGGACCATACTCTGGGTTTCCCATGCATGTTTAACTGAAGGAAGAATCCCTTAAACCTGGAGAGTTGGGACCCATGGAATGGGTATCATGCAGTATGACTTCAAAGGGTCTGACTTTGCTCACCGAACCTCACCAATGCTATCAGCGCGAAGTGTCCAGCCTTATGTCTCACACAGCTCTGGGTGTAGATGTGGTAAATCCAGGTGGCATCACAAGCCCTGAATGCATTATTTAAGAATTGCTCTCTATTTCACTGTCATTGTGTTTTGTTTTTGAAATTTATTTTGATAATGGGATTTATCGGATGTTCACTGTTGCATTTAGGCCGCTGTACACACGCTTGATTTCCTTATGGAGACATATAAATCCATGGGTTTTAAGATTCTTCCTTGTCACGTATCTTCCCAGGCGTTGAATATGGGGTGATGAGTCCATTTCGTTGAGCAAGGAGTACGTCTTGTCTATTATATATTTGGCTTATGGAAAGGTATCTGTGCTAATTTCAATCTCTGGTTTTATGCAGCAACCCAACTCACCTTTCCCCATAACCAAGCATAAGTTGGTTTTCTAAACTTGAGACCCTGTTCTGTTTTGTAATTCAGTACATGTGTAGCCAAGTTTACATTTTGTGTATTAGGGATACCATATGATGTTTCTTTTTCTGTGTGACTTATTTCTCGTAGAATCATCATACCTGAATAAACTCATTATGCCGCTACGGGCCTGATGACGTAGATTTCATTGCTAAGTGATATTCCACTGTACGTGCGTACCACAACTTCTTTATGCATTTTTTGCTTTCTTGCATATTTAACTTGTACCGTAGACGAGGTTCTTGTAAACAGAGCCGTCCCAAACTTTGGGCTGGCTGTGTGTTTTTGATTTTAATTTCCCTAAGCTATAGGACCATAAGTGGAAGTGCCATAGGCTGTGTTCTTTGTTTCCTACGTGTTTCAGGAAACACCATACACTTCTCCAGAGTGGCTGTTGGCAATTTACATCCCGCCCATCAGCATAACAAGGCTCCCTGTTCTCCATGACCTGTCCTGCCTTTCTGGATTTTACACTTTTTTCAGATGGCCCTTTTGACCGGGGGGCAGTGAGACTTCATTGTAGTGCAGATTTCCTTTACACGCTTGCTTGGTTGGCCAAAAAGGGCGTATGCGTTTTTTCCTGAATATATTCAGGAAAAAACGCATACGCCCTTTTTGGCCAAGTGCATCATTGTCGACATTCTGCCTCTTTTCCTATGCTTTAAGTGCAATTCCAGTCTACCCCCTGAAATCGTTTTCCTGAAATTCTGCCCCGCTTTCAAGTCCTCTTTGAAGACTTACTTCAGTACATTTTTGGACGATAGCTGTCATTCATAACTCTGCAGTTTTGTGAATTACAGTGCCCCTGAGCTCCTTTCTTCAACTCGTTTTCTTGTGAGCTGGCCGCAAAACCGCAGGATTGCTTCAGGCCCTAATCTGTTTCCGGAATGGCACGCTGAGCCTTTGGTTAATTCCTCTTCCTGGTGGGAAATGAGCGTTCAATTTGCCCGTGCAGACACCAACAGCTAGTCTCTCATTGGTTCTCCCTATGCCTGTTCATCTTGCGCAGAAATTGCAAACTGTGCCAAACAAGAGTTTAAATGCACTGACTCTCCAAGTGGGGAGAGTGTTAGTAAAGCGTCTGGAATGGTGAACACAAGTACCAGGGGACGAAAACTGAGATGCATTTGAAAACATTTCACAATCACACGGCGGACGATAGTCTGGGTTTCCCATGCATGTTTTAGCTGAAGGAAGAATCCTTTAAACCTGGAGATTTGGGACCCATGGAATGGGTAGCATGCAGTATGACTTCAAATGATCTGCGTTTGCTCACCGAACCTCACCAATGCTATCAGCCCGAAGTGTCCAGCCTTATGTCTCACTCAGCTCTGGGTGTAGATGTGGTAAATCCAGGTTGCATCACAAGTCCTGAATGAATTATTTAAGAATTGCTCTCTATTTCACTGTCATTGTGTTTTGTTTTTGAAATTTATTTTAATAATGGGATTTATCGGATGTTCACTGCTGCATTTAGGCCGCTGTACACACGCTTGATTTCCTTATGGAGACATATAAATCCATGGGTTTTAAGATTCTTACTTGTCAGGTATCTTGCCAGGCTTTGAATATGGGGTGTTGAGTCCATTTCGTTGAGCAACGAGTAGGTCTTGTCTATTATATATTTGGCTTATGGAACGGTATGTGTGCTAATTTCAATCTCTGGTTTTATGCAGCACCCCAACTCACCTTTCCCCATAAGCAAGCATAAGTTGGTTTTCTAAACTTGAGACCCTGTTCTGTTTTGTAATTCAGTACATGTGTAGCCAAGTTTACGTTCCGTGTATTACGGATACATTATGATATTTCTTTTTCTGTGTGACTCATTTCTCGTAGAATCATCGTACCTGAATCCACTCATTATGCCGCTACGGGCCTGAAGACGTAGATTTCCTTGCTGAGTGATATTCCATTGTACGTGCGTAGCACAACTTCTTTATCCATTTAATGCTTTCTTGGATATTTAACTTGTACCGTAGACGAGGTTCTTGTAAACAGAGCCGTCCCAAATTTTGGGGTGGCTGTGTCTTTTGATTTTAATTTCCCTAAGCTATAGGACCATAAGTGGAAGTGCCATAGGCTGTGTTGCTTTGTTTCCTACGTGTTTCAGGAAACACCATACAGTTCTCCAGAGTGGCTGTTGGCAATTTACATCCCGCCCATCAGCATAACAAGGCTCCCTGTTCTCCATGACCTGTCCTGCCTTTCTCGATTTTACACTTTTCTCAGATGGCCCTTTTGACCGGGGGGCAGTGAGACTTCATTGTAGTGCAGATTTCCTTTACACGCTTACTTGGTTGGCCAAAAAGGGCGTATGCGTTTTTTCCTGAATATATTCAGGAAAAAACGCATACGCCCTTTTTGGCCAAGTGCATCATTGTCGACATTCTGCCTGTTTTCCTATGCTTTAAGTGCAATTGCAGTCTACCCCCTGAAATCGTTTTCCTGAAATTCTGCCCCGCTTTCAAGTCCTCTTCGAAGACTTACTTCAATACATTTTTGGACAATAGCTGTCATTCATAACTCTGCAGTTTTCTGAATTACACTGCCCCTGAGCTCCTTTCTTCAACTAGCTTTCTTGTGAGCTGACCGCAAAACCGCAGGATTGCCTCAGGCCATAATCTCTTTCTGGCAGGGCACGCTGAGCTTTTGGTTAATTCCTCTTCCTGGTGGGAAATGAGCGTTCCATTTGCCCGTGCAGACATCTACAGCTAGTCTCTCATTGGTTCTCCCTATTCCTGTTCATCTTGCACAGAAATTGCAAACTGTGCCAAACAGGAGGTTAAAGGCACTGACTCTCCAAGTGGGGAGAGTGTTCGTAAAGGGTCTGGAATGGTGAACCCGAGTACCAGGGGACGAAACCTGAGATGCATTTGAAAACGTTTCCCAGTCACACAGTGCAGTGTACTGTGGGTTTCCCATGCATGTTTTAGCTGAAGGAAGTGTCCCTTAAACCTGGAGAGTTGGGACCCATGGAAGGGGTACCATGCAGTATGACTTCAAAGGGTCTGTGTTTGCTCACCGAACCTCACCAATGCTATCAGCCCGAAGTGTCCAGCCTTATGTCTCACCCAGCTCTGGGTGTAGAAGTGTTAAATCCAGGTTGCATCACAAGCCCTGAATGAATTATTTAAGAATTGCTCTCTATTTCACTGTCATTGTGTTTTGTTTTTGAAATTTATTTTGATAATGGGATTTATCGGATTTTCACTGCTGCATTTAGGTCGCTGTACACGCTCTTGATTTCATTATGTAGACATATAAATCCATGGGTTTTAAGATTCTTACTTGTCAGGTATCTTCCCAGGCGTTGAATATGGGGTGTTGAGTCCATTTCGTTGAGCAAGGAGTAGGTCTTCTCTATTATATATTTGGCTTATGGAACGGTATCTGTGCTAATTTCAATCTCTGGTTTTATGCAGCACCCCAACTCACCTTTCCCCGTAAGCAAGCATAAGTTGGTTTTCTCAATTTGAGACCCTGTTCAGTTTTGTATTTCAGTTCATGTGTACCGAAGTTTACATTCCGTTTATTAGAGATATCTAATGATGTTTCTTTTTCTGTGTGACTTATTTGTCGTAGAATCATCATACCTGAATCCACTCATTATGCCGCGACGGGCCTGATGACGTAGATTTCATTGCTGAGTGATATTCCACTGTACGTGCATACCACAACTTCTTTATCCATTTTTTGATTTCTTGGATATTCAACTTGTACCGTAGACGAGGTTCTTGTAAACAGAGCCGTCCCAAACTTTGGAGTGACTCTGTCTTTTTGATTTTAATTTCCCTAAGCTATAGGACCATAAGTGGAAGTGCCATAGGCTGTGTTGCTTTGTTTCCTACCTGTTTCAGGAAACACCATACACTTCTCCAGAGTGGCTGTTGGCAATTTACATCCGCCCATCAGCATAAAAAGGCTCCCTGTTCTCCATGACCTGTCCTGGCTTTCTGGATTTTACACTTTATTCAGATGGCCCTTTTGACCGGGGGACAGTGAGACTTCATTGTAGTGCAGATTTCCTTTACACGCTTGCTTGGTTGGCCAAAACGGGCGTATGCATTTTTTCCTGAATATATTCAGGAAAAAACGCATACGCCCTTTTTGGCCAAATGTATCATTGTCGGCATTCTGCCTATTTTCCTATGCTTTAAGTGCAATTCCAGTCTACCCCCTGAAATCGTTTTCCGGAAATTATTCCACGCTTTCAAGTCCTCTTCGAAGACTTACTTCAGTACATTTTTGGACGATAGCTGTCATTCATAACTCTGCAGGTTTGTGAATTACAGTGCCCCTGAGCTCCTTTCTTCAACTCGCTTTCTTGTGAGCTGGCCGCAAAACCGCAGGATTCCTTCAGGCCCTAATCTGTTTCTGGCAGGGCATGCTGAGCCTTTGGTTAATTCCTCTTCCTGTTGGGAAATGAGCGTTCCATTTGCCCATGCAGACACCTACAGCTAGTCTCTCATTGGTTCTCCCTATTCCTGTTCATCTTGCGCAGAAATTGCAAACTGTGCCAAACAGGAGGTTAATGGCACTGACTCTCCAAGTGGGGAGAGTGTCAGTAAAGCGTCTGAAATGGTGAACCCGAGTACCAGGGAACGAAAACTGAGATGCATTTGAAAACGTTTCCCAATCACACGGTGGACCATACTCTGGGTTTCCCATGCATGTTTTAACTGAAGGAAGAATCCCTTAAACCTGGAGAGTTGGGACCCATGGAATGGGTATCATGCAGTATGACTTCAAAAGGTCTGACTTTGCTCACCGAACCTCACTAATGCTATCAGCGCGAAGTGTCCAGCCTTATGTCTCACCCAGCTATGGGTGTAGATGTGGTAAATCCAGGTGGCATCACAAGCCCTGAATGAATTATTTAAGAATTGCTCTCTATTTCACTGTCATTGTGTTTTGTTTTTGAAATTTATTTTGATAATGGGATTTATCGGATGTTCACTGTTGCATTTAGGCCACTGTACACAGGCTTGTTTTCCTTATGGAGACATATAAAACCATGGGTTTTAAGATTCTTACTTGTCAGGTATCTTCCCAGGCGTTAAATATGGGGAGTTGAGTCCATTTCGTTGAGCAAGGAGTAGGTTTTGTCTATTATATATTTGGCTTATGGAACGGTATATGTGCTAATTTCAATCTCTGGTTTTATGCAGCACCCCAACTCACCTTTCCCCATAAGCAAGCATAAGTTGGTTTTCTAAACTTGAGGCCCTGTTCTGTTTGGTAATTCAGTACATGTGTAGCCAAGTTTACATTCCGTGTAATAGGGATACCTTATGATGTTTCTTTTTCTGTGTGACTTATTTCTCGTAGAATCATGGTACCTGAATCCACTCATTATGCCGCTAGGGACCTGATGACATAGATTTCATTGCTGAGTGATATTCCATTGTACGTGTGTACCACAACTTCTTTATCCACTTGTTGCTTTCTTGGATATTTAACTTGTACCGTAGACGAGGTTCTTGTAAACAGAGTCGTCCGAAAATTTGGGGTGGCTGTGTGTTTTTGATTTTAATTTCCCTAAGCTATAGGACCATAAGTGGAAGTGCCATAGGCTGTGTTGCTTTGTTTCCTACCTGTTTCAGGAAACACCATACACTTCTCCAGAGTGGCTGTTGGCAATTTTCATCCGCCCATCAGCATAACAAGGCTCCCTGTTCTCCATGACCTGTCCTGCCTTTCTGGATTTTACACTTTTTTCAGATGGCCCTTTTGACCGGGGGGCAGTGAGACTTCATTGTAGTGCAGATTTCCTTTACACGCTTGCTTGGTTGGCCAAAAAGGGCGTATGCGTTTTTTCCTGAATATATTCAGGAAAAAACGCATACGCCCTTTTTGGCCAAGTGTATCATTGTCGACATTCTGCCTCTTTTCCTATGCTTTAAGTGCAATTCCAGTCTACCCCCTGAAATCGTTTTCCTGAAATTCTGCCCCGCTTTCAAGTCCTCTTCAAAGACTTACTTCAGTACATTTTTGGACGATAGCTGTCATTCCTAACACCGCAGGTTTGTGAATTACAGTGCCCTTGAGCTCCTTTCTTCAACTCGCTTTCTTGTGAGCTGGCCGCAAAACCGCAGGATTCCTTAAGGCCCTAATCTGTTTCTGGCAGGGCACGGTGAGCCTTTGGTTTATTCCTCTTCCTGGTGGGAAATGAACGTTCCATTTGCCCGTGCAGACACCTACAGCTAGTCTCTCATTGGTTCTCCCTATTCCTGTTCATCTTGCGCAGAAATTGCAAACTGTGCCAAACCGGAGGTTAAAGGCACTGACTCTCCAAGTGGGGAGAGTGTTAGTAAAGCGTCTGGAATGGTGAACCCGAGTACCAGGGGACGAAAACTGAGATGCATTTGAAAACGTTTCCCAATCACACGGTTGACCATAATCTGGGTTTCCCATGCATGTTTTAACTGAAGAAGAATCCCTTAAACCTGGAGAGTTGGGACCCATGGAATGGGTACCATGCAGTATGACTTCAAAGTGTCTGCGTTTGCTCACCGAACCTCACCAATGGTATCAGCCCGAAGTGTGCAGCCTTATGTCTCACCCAGCTCTGGGTGTAGATGTGGTAAATCCAGGTTGCATCACAAGCCCTGAATGAATTATTTAAGAATTGTTCTCTATTTCACTGTTATTGTGTTTTGTTTTTGAAATTTATTTTGATAATGGGATTTATCGGATTTTCATTGCTGTGTTTAGACCACTGTACACACTCTTGATTTCCTTATGGAGACATATAAATCCATGGGTTTTAAGATTTTACTTGTCAGGTATCTTCCCAGGCGTTGTATATGGGGTGTTGAGTCCATTTCGTTGAGCAAGGTGTAGGTCTTGTCTATTATATATTTGGTTTATGGAATGGTATCTGTGCTAATTTCAATCTCTGGTTTTATGCAGCACCCCAACTCACCTTTCCCCATAAGCAAGCATAAATTGGTTTTCTCAATTTGAGACCCTGGTCTGTTTTGTAATTCAGTTCATGTGTAGCCAAGTTTACATTCCGTGTATTAGTGATATATTATGATGTTTCTTTTTCTGTGTGACTTATTTCACTTAGAATCATCGTACCTGAATCCACTCATTATGCTGCTACGGGCCTGATGACGTAGATTTCATTGCTGAGTGATATTCCACTGTACGTGCGTACCACAACTTCTTTATCCATTTTTTGCTTTCTGGGATATTTAATTTGTACCGTAGAGGACGTTCTTGTAAACAGAGACGTCCCAAATTTTGGGGTGGCTGTGTCTTTTTGATTTTAATTTCCCTAAGCTATAGGACCATAAGTGGAAGTGCCATAGGCTGTGTTGTTTTGTTTCCTACGTGTCTCTGGAAACACCATACACTTCTCCAGAGTGGTTGTTGGCAATTTACATCCCGCCCATCAGCATAACAAGGCTCCCTGTTCTCCATGACCTGTCCTGCCTTTCTGGATTTTACACTTTTTTCAGATGGCCCTTTTGACCGGGGGGCAGTGAGACTTCATTGTAGTGCAGATTTCCTTTACACGCTTGCTTGGTTGGCCAAAAAGTGTGTATGCGTTTTTTCCTGAATATATTCAGGAAAAAACGCATACGCCCTTTTTGGCCAAGTGCATCATTGGAG
Organism: Delphinapterus leucas; assembly: GCF_059928025.1. Taxonomy (NCBI): domain Eukaryota; kingdom Metazoa; phylum Chordata; class Mammalia; order Artiodactyla; family Monodontidae; genus Delphinapterus; species Delphinapterus leucas. Next base: position 6,937,063 of record NW_028322240.1, on the reverse strand, counting down.
ACATTCTGCTTCTTTTCCTATGCTTTAAGTGCAATTCCAGTCTACCCCCTGAAATCGTGTTCCTGAAATTCTGCCCCGCTTTCAAGTCCTCTTCGAAGACTTACTTCAATACATTTTTGGACGATAGCTGTCATTCATAACTCTGCAGGTTTCTGAATTACACTGCCCCTGAGCTCCTTTCTTCAACTCGCTTTCTTGTAAGCTGGCCGTAAAACCACAGGATTGCTTCACGCCATAATCTCTTTCTGGCAGGGCACGCTGAGCCTTTGGTTAATTCCTCTTCCTGGTGGGAAATGAGCGTTCCATTTGCCCGTGCAGACACCTACATCTAGTCTCTCATTGGTTCTCCCTATTCCTGTTAATCTTGCGCAGAAATTGCAAACTGTGCCAAACAGGAGGTTAAAGGTACTGACTCTCCAAGTGGGGAGAGTGTCAGTAAAGCGTCTGGAATGCTGAACCCGAGTACCAGGGAACGAAAACTGAGATGCATTTGAAAACGTTTCCCAATCACACGGTGGACCATACTCTGGGTTTCCCATGCATGTTTTAACTGAAGGAAGAATCCCTTAAACCTGGAGAGTTGAGACCCCTGGATGGGTATCATGCAGTATGACTTCAAAGGGTCTGACTTTGCTCACCGAACCTCACCAATGCTATCAGCGCGAAGTGTCCAGCCTTATGTCTCACCCAGCTCTGGGTGTAGATGTGGTAAATCCAGGTGGCATCACAAGCCCTGAATGAATTATTTAAGAATTGCTCTCTATTTCACTGTCATTGTGTTTTGTTTTTGAAATTTATTTTGATAATGGGATTTATCGGATGTTCACTGTTGCATTTAGGCCGCTGTACACACGCTTGATTTCTTTATAGAGACATATAAATCCATGGGTTTTAAGATTCTTACTTGTCACGTATCTTCCCAGGCATTGAATATGGGGTGTTGAGTCCATTTCGTTGAGCAAGGAGTAGGTCTTGTCTATTATATATTTGGCTTATGGAACGGTATGTGTGCTAATTTCAATCTCTGGTTTTATGCAGCACCCCAACTCACCTTTCCCCATAAGCAATCATAAGTTGGTTTTCTAAACTTGAGACCCTGTTCTGTTTTGTAATTCAGTACATGTGTAGCCAAGTTTACATTCTGTGTATTAGGGATATCTTATGATGCTTCTTTTTCTGTGTGACATATTTCTCGTAGAATCATCATACCTGAATCCACTCATTATGCCGCTACGGGCCTGATGACGTAGATTTCATTGATGAGTGATATTCCACTGTACGTGCGTACCACAACTTCTTTATGCATTTTTTGCTTCCTTGGATATTTAACTTGTACCGTAGACGAGGTTCTTGTAAACAGAGCCGTCCCAAACTTTGGGGTGGCTGTGTGTTTTTGATTTTAATTTCCCTAAGCTATAGGACCATAAGTGGAAGTGCCATAGGCTGTGTTGCTTTGTTTCCTACGTGTTTCAGGAAACACCATACACTTCTCCAGAGTGGCTGTTGGCAATTTACATCCGGCCCATAAGCATAACAAGGCTCCCTGTTCTCCATGACCTTTCCTGCCTTTCAGGATTTTACACTTTTTTCAGATAGCCCTTTTGAGCATGGGGCAGTGAGACTTCATTGTAGTGCCGATTTCATTTACACGCTTGCTTGGTTGGTCAAAAAGTGCGTTTGCGTTTTTTCCTGAATATATTCAGGAAAAAACGCATATGCCCTTTTTAGCCAAGTGCATCATTATCGACATTCTGCCTCTATTCCTATGCTTTAAGCGCAATCCAGTCTACCCCCTGAAATCGTTTTCCTGAAATTCTGCCCCGCTTTAAAGTCCTCTTCGAAGACATACTTCAGTACATTTTGGACGATAGCTGTCATTCATAACTCTGCAGGTTTGTGAATTACAGTGCCCCTGAGCTCCTTTCTGCAACTCGCTTCCATGTGAGCTGGCCGCCAAACCACAGGATTGCTTCAGGCCCTAATCTGTTTCTGGCAGGGCACGTTGAGCCTTTGGTTAATTCCTCTTCCTGGTGGGAAATGAGCGTTCCATTTGCCCGTGCAGACACCTACAGCTAGTCTCTAATTGGTTCTCCCTATTCCTATTCATCTTGCGCAGAAATTGCAAACTGTGCCAAACAGGAGGTGAAAGGCACTGACTCTCCAAGTGAGGAGAGTGTTAGTAAAGCATCTGAAATGGTGAACCCGAGTACCAGGGGACGAAAACTGAGATGCATTTGAAAACGTTTCCCAATCACACGGTGGACCATACTCTGGGTTTCCCATGCATGTTTTAACTGAAGAAGAATCCCTAAACCTGGAGAGTTGGGACCCATGGAATGGGTACCATGCAGTATGACTTCAAAGGGTCTGCGTTTGCTCAACGAACCTCACCAATGCTATCAGCCCGAAGTGTCCAGCCTTATGTCTCACCCAGCTCTGGGTGTAGATGTGGTAAATCCAGGTTTCATCACAAGCCCTGAATGAATTATTTAAGAATTGCTCTCTATTTCACTGTCATTGTGTTTCTTTTTTGTAATTCATTTGATAATGGGATTTATCGGATTTTCTCTGCTGCCTTCATGCAGCTGTACACACGCTTGATTCTCTTATGGAGACATATAAATCCATGGGTTTGAAGATTCTTACTAGTCAGGTGTATTCCTAGGCGTTGAATATAGGGTGTTTAGCCCATTTCGTTGAGCAAGTGGTAGGTCTTGACTATTACATATTTGACGTATGGAATGGTATCTGTGCTAATTTCAATCTCTGGTTTTATGCAGCACCCCAACTCACCTTTCCCCTTAAGCAAACATAAGTTGGTTTTCTAAATTTGAGACCCTGTTCTGTTTTGTAATTCTGTTCATGTGTAGCCAAGATTACATTCGGTGTATTATTGATAACTTATGATGTTTCATTTTCTGTGTGACTTATTTCACTTAGAATCATCGTACCTGAATCCACTCATTATGCCACGACGGGCCAGATGACATAGGTTTCATTGGTGAGTTATATTCCATTGTACGTACGTACCACAACTTCTTTATCCATTTTTCGCTTTCTGGGATATTTAACTTGTACCGTAGACGAGGTTCCTGTAAACAGAGCTGTCTGAAACTTTGGGGTGGCTGTGTGTTTTTGATTTTAATTTCTCTAAGCTATAGGACCGTAAGTGGAAGTGCCGTAGGCTCCGTTGCTTTGTTTTTTAGGTGTTTCAGGAAACACCATACACTTCTCCAGAGTGGCTGTTGGCAATTTACATCCCACCCATCAGCATAACAAGGTTCCCTGTTCTCCATGGCCTGTGCTGCATTTCTGGATTTTACACTTTTTTCCCCGATGGCCCTTTTGACCGGGGGGCAGTGAGACTTCATTGTAGTGCAGATTTCTTTATCATGCTTGCTTGGTTGGCCAAAAAGGGCGTATGCGTTTTTTCCTGAATATATTCAGGAAAAAACGCATACGCCCTTTTTGGCCAAGTGCATCATTGTCGACGTTCTGCCTCTTTTCCTATGCTTTAAATGCAATTCCAGTCTACCCCCTGAAATCGTTTTCCTGCAATTCTGCCCCGCTTTCAAGTCCTCTTCGCAGCCTTCCTTCAATATATTTTTGGACGATAGCTGTCATTTATAACTCTGCAGGTTTGTGAGTTACAATGCCCCTGAGCTCCTTTCTTCAAATCGCTTTTTTGTGAGCTGGCCACAAATCCGCAGGATTGCTTCAAGCCCTAATCTGTTTCTGGCACGGCATGGTGAGCGTTTGGTTAATTCCTCTTCCTGGTGGGAAATGAGCGTTAAATTTTCCCGTGCAGACACCTACAGCTAGTCTCTCATTGGTTCTCCCTATTCCTGTTCATCTTGCGCAGAAATTGCAAACTGTGCCAAACAGCAGGTTAAAGGCACTGACTCTCCAAGTGGGGAGAGTGTTAGTAAAGGGTCTGGAATGGTGAACCCGAGTAAAAGGGGACGAAAACTGAGATGCATTTGAAAACGTTTCCCGGTCACACGGTGCACCATACTGTGGGTTTCCCATGCATGTTTTAGCTGAAGGAAGAATCGCTTAAACCTGGAGAGTTGGGACCCATGGAATGGGTACCATGCAGTATGACTTCAAATGGCCTGCATTTGCTCATTGAACCTCACCAATGCTATCAGCCCGAAATGTCCAACCTTATGTCTCACTCAGCCCTGTGTGTAGATGAGGTAAATCCAGGTTGCATCACAAGCCCTGAATGAATTATTTAAGAATTGCTCTCTATTTCACTGTCATTGTGTTTTGTTTTTGTAATTCATTTTGATAATGGGATTTATCGGATTTTCTCTGCTGCCTTCATGCAGCTGTACACACGCTTGATTCTCTTATGGAGACATATAAATCCATGGGTTTCAAGATTCTTACTAGTTAGGTGTATTCCTAGTCGTTGAATATAGGGTGTTTAGCCCATTTCGTTGAGCAAGTGGTAGGTCTTTACTATTACATATTTGACGTATGGAATGGTATGTGTGCTAATTTCTATCTCTAGTTTTATGCAGCACCCAAACTCACCTTTCCCTTAAGCAAACATAAGTTGGTTTTCTAAATTTGAGACCCTGTTCTGTTTTGTAATTCAGTTCATGTGTAGCCAAGATTACATTCAGTTTATTAGTGATATCTTATGATATTTCATTTTCTGTGTGACTTATTTCACTTAGAATCATCGACCTGAATCCACTCATTATGCTGCGACGGGCCTGAAGACACAGATTTCTTTGGAGAGTGATATTACATTGTACGTACGTACCACAACTTCTTTATCCATTTTTGGCTTTCTGCGATATTTAACTTGTACCGTAGATGAGGTTCTTGTAAACAGAGCCGTCTGAAAGTTTGGGGTGGCTGTGTGTTTCTGATTTTAATTTCCCTAAGTTATAGGAACATAAGTGGAAGTGCCGTAGGCTCCGTTGCTTTGCTTTTTAGGTGTTTCAGGAAACACCATACACTTCTCCAGAGTGGCTGTTGCCAACTTACATCCCACCCATCAGCATAACAAGGCTCCCTGTTCTCCATGGCCTGTGCTGCATTTCTAGATTTTACACTTTTTTCAGATGGCCCGTTTGACCGGGGTGCAGTGAGACTTCATTGTAGTGCAGATTTCTTTAACATGCTTGTTGGTTGGCCAAAATGTGCGTATGCGTTTTTTCCTGAATATATTCAGGAAAAAACGCATACGCACTTTTTGGTCAAGAGCATCATTGTCCACGTGCTACCTCTTTTCCTATGCTTTAAATGTAATTCCAGTCTACCCCCTGAAATCGTTTTCCTGCAATTCTGCCATACATAGAAGTTCTCTTCGCTGCCTTCCTTCAATATATTTTTGGACGATAGCTGTCATTTATAACTCTTCAGGTTTGAGAGTTACAGTGCCCCTGAGGTCGTTTCTTCCAATCGCTATATTGTGAGCTGTCCGCAAACCCGCAGGATTGTTTCAGGCCCTAATTTGGTTCTGGCACGGCATGCTGAGCCTTTGGTTAATTCCTCTTCCTGGTGGGAAATGAGCATTAAATTTGCCCGTGCAGACACCTACAGCTAGTCTCTCATTGGTTCTCCCTATTCCTGTTCATCTTGCGCAGAAATTGCAAACTGTGCCAAACAGGAGGTTAAAGGCACTGACTCTCCAAGTGGGGAGAGTATTAGGAAAGGGTCTGGAATGGTGAATCCGAGTAAAAGGGTACGAAAACTGAGATGCATTTGAAAACGTTTGCCGGTCACACGGTGCACCATACTGTGGGTTTCCCATGCATGTTTTAGCTGAAGGAAGGATCCCTTAAACCTGGAGAGTTGGGACCCATGGAATGGGTACCATGCAGTATGACTTCAAAGGGTTTGCATTTGCTCATTGAACCTCACCAATGCTATCAGCCCGAAGTGCCCAACCTTATGTCTCACTCAGCTCTGTGCGTAGATGTGGTAAATCCAGGTTTCATCACAAGCCCTGAATGAATTATTTAAGAATTGCTCTCTATTTCACTGTCCTTGTGTTTTGTTTTTGTAATTCATTTTGATAATGGGATTTATTGGATTTTCTCTGCTGCATTCATGCCGCTGTACACACGCTTCATTCTCTTATGGAGACATATAAATCCATGGGTTTGAATATTCTTACTAGCCAGGTGTATTCCTAGGTGTTGAATATGGGGTGTTTAGTCCATTTCGTTGAGCAAGGGGTAGGTCTTGACTATTACATATTTGGCTTATGGAAAGGTATCTGTGCTAATTTCTATCTCTGGTTTTATGCAGCACCCCAACTCACCTTTCCCCTTAAGCAAGCGTAAGTTGGTTTTCTAAATTTGAAACCCTGTTCTGTTTTGTAATTCAGTTCATGTGTAGCCAAGTTTACATTCCGTGTATTAGTGATATCTTATGATGTTTCATTTTCTGTGTGAATTATTTCACTTAGAATCATCATACCTGAATCCACTCATTATGCCGCGACGGGCCTGATGACATAGATTTCATTGCTGAGTGACATTCCATTGTACGTACGTACCACAACTTCTTTATCCATTTTTCACATTCTGGGATATTTAACTTGTACCGTAGATGAGGTTCTTGTAAACAGAGTCGTCTGAAACTTTGGGGTGGCTGTGTGTTTTTGATTTTAATTTCCCTAAGCTATAGGGCCATAAGTGAAAGTGCCATAGGCTGCGTTGCTTTGTTTTTTAGGTGTTCCAGGAAACACCATACTCTTCTCCAGAGTGGCTGTTGGCAATTTACATCCCGCCCATCAGCATAAAAAGGCTCCCTGTTCCCCATGCCTCATGCAGCCTTCCTGGATTTTACACTTTTTTCAGATGGCCCTTTTGACCGGGGGGCAGTGAGACTTCATTGTAGTGCAGATTTCTTTAACATGCTTGCTTGGTTGGCCAAAAAGGGCGTATGCGTTTTTTACTGAATATATTCAGGAAAAAACGCATACGCCCTTTTTGGCCAAGAGTATCATTGTCGACGTTTTGCCTCTTTTCCTATGCTTTAAATGCAATTCCCGTCTACCCCCTGAAATCGTGTTCCTGCAATTCTGCCATGCATAGAAGTTCTCTTCGCAGCCTTCCTTCAATATATTTTTGGACGATAGCTGTCATTTGTAACTCTGCAGGTTTGTGAGTTACAGTGCCCCTGAGCTCCTTTCTTGTACTCGCTATCATGTGAGCTGGCCGCAAACCCGCAGGATTGCTTCAGGCCCTAATCTTGTTCCGGCATGGCATGCTGAGCCTTAGGTTAATTCCTATTCCTGGTGGGAAAAGAGCGTTAAATTTGCCTGTGCAGACAGCTACAGCTAGCCTCTCATTTGTTCTCCCTATTCCTGTTCATCTTGCGTTGAAATTGTAAACTGTGCCAAACAGGAGGTTAAAGGCACTGACTCTCCAAGTGGGGAGAGTGTTAGTTAAGCGTCTGGAATGGTGAACCCGAGTATAAAGGGAGGAAACCTGACATGCATTTTAAAACGGTTCCCAATCACATGGTGGACCATACTCTGGGTTTCCCATACATGATTTAGCGGAAGAAAGAATCCCTTAAACCTGGAGATTTGGGACCCATGGAATGGGTACCATGCAGTATGACTTCAAAGGGTCTGCATTTGCTCACCGAACCTCACCAATGCTATCAGGCCGAAGTGTCCGGCCTTATGTCTCCCCAGCTCTGGGTGTAGATGTGGTAAATCCAGGTTGCATCAGAAGCCCTGAGTGAATTATTTAAGAATTGCTTTCTATTTCACTGTCATTGTGTTTTGTTTTTGAAATTTATTTTGATAATGGGATTTATCGGATTTTCACTGCTGCCTTTAGGCCGCTGTACACACGCTTGATTTCCTTATGGAGACATATAAATCCATGGGTTTTAAGATTCTTACTTGTCAGGTATCTTCCCAGGCGTTGAATATGGGGTGTTGAGTCCATTTCATTGAGCAAGGAGTAGGTCTTGTCTATTATATATTTGGCTTATGGAAAGGTATCTGTGCTAATTTCAATCTCTGGTTTTATGCAGCACCCCAACTCACCTTTCCCCATAAGCAAGCATAAGTTAGTTTTCTAAATTTGAGACCCTGTTCTGTTTTGTAATTCAGTTCATGTGTAGCCAAGTTTACATTCCGTGTATTAGTGATATCTTATGATATTTCTTTTTCTGTGTGACTTATTTCTCGTAGAATCATCGTACCTGAATCCACTCATTATGCCGCTACGGGCCTGATGACGTAGATTTCATTGCTGAGTGATATTCCGTTGTACGTGCGTACCACAACTTCTTTATCAATTTTTGCTTTCTCGGATATTTAACTTGTACCGTAGACGAGGTTCTTGTAAACAGAGCCATCCCAAACTTTGGGGTGGCTGTGTGTTTTTGATTTTAATTTCCCTAAGCTATAGGACCATAAGTGGAAGTGCCATAGGCTGTGTTGCTTTGTTTCCTACGTGTTTCAGGAAACACCATACCCTTCTCCAGAGTGGCTGTTGGCAATTTACATCCCGCCCATCAGCATAACAAGGCTCCCTGTTCTCCATGAGCTGTCCTGCCTTTCTGGATTTTACACTTTTTTCAGATGGCCCTTTTGACCGGGGGGCAGTGAGACTTCATTGTAGTGCAGATTTCATTCACAGGCTTCCTTGGTTGGCCAAAAAGGGCGTATGCGTTTTTTCCTGAATACATTCAGGAAAAAACGCATACACTCTTTTTGGACAAGTGCATCATTGTCGACATTCTGCCTCTTTTCCTAGCTTTAAGTGCAATTCCATTCTACACCCTGAAATCGTATTCCTGAAATTCTGCTCCGCTTTCAAGTCCTCTTTGAAGACTTACTTCAATACATTTTTGGACGATAGCTGTCATTCATAACTCTGCATATTTGTGAATTACAGTTCCCCTGAGCTCCTTTCCTCAACTCGCTTTCTTGGGAGCTGGCCACAACACCGCAGGATTGCTTCAGACCCAAATCTGTTTCAGGGAGGGCACGCTGAGCCTTTGGTTAATTCCTCTTCCTGGTGGGAAATGAGCGTTCCATTTGCCCGTGCAGACACCTACAGCTAGTCTCTCATTGGTGCTCCCTATTCCTGTTCATCTTGCGCAGAAATTGCAAACTGTGCCAAACAGGAGGTTAAAGGCACTGACTCTCCAAGTAGGGAGAGTGTTAGTAAAGCGTCTGGAATGGTGAACCCGAGTATCAGTGTTCGAAAACTGAGATGCATTTGAAAACGTTTCCCAATCACACAGTGGACCATACTCTGGGTTTCCCATGCATGTTTTAGCTGAAGGAAGAATCCCTTAAACCTGCAGAGCTGGGACCCTTGGAATGGGTACCATGCAGTATGACTTCAAAGGGTCTGCGTTTGCTCACCGAACCTCACCAATGCTATCAGCCCGAAGTGTCCAGCCTTATGTCTCACCCAGCTCTGGGTGTAGATGTGGTAAATCCAGGTTGCATCACAAGCCCTGAATGAATTATTTAAGCATTGCTCTCTATTTCACTGTCATTGTGTTTTGTTTTTGAAATTTATTTTGATAATGGGATTTATCGGATTTTCACTGCTGCCTTTAGGCCGCTGTACACACGCTGGATTTCCTTATGGAGACATATAAATCCATGGGTTTTAACATTCTTACTTGTAAGGTATCTTCCCAGGCGTTGAATATGGGGTGTTGAGTCCATTTCGTTGAGCAAGGAGTAGGTCTTGTCTATTATATATTTGGCTTATGGAAAGGTATCTGTGCTAATTTCAATCTCTGGTTTTATGCAGCACCCCAACTCACCTTTCCCCATAAGCAAGCATAAGTTGGTTTTCTAAATTTCAGACCCTGTTCTGTTTTGTAATTCAGTTCATGTGTAGCCAAGTTTACATTCCGTGTATTAGTGATATCTTATGAAGTTTCATATTCTGTGTGACTTATTTCTCGTAGAATCTTCGTACCTGAATCCACTCATTATGCCACTACGGGTCTGATGACCTAGATTTCATTGCTGTGTGATATTCCATTGTACGTGCGTACCACAACTTCTTTATCCAATTTTTGCTTTCTCGGATATTTAACTTGTACCGTAGAGGAGGTTCTTGTAAACAGAGCTGTCCCAAAACTTTGGGGTGGCTGTGTGTTATTGATTTTAATTTCCCTAAGCTATAGGACCATAAGTGGAAGTGCCATAGGCTGTGTTGCTTTGTTTCCTACGTGTTTCAGGAAACCCCATACACTTCTCCAGAGTGGCTGTTGGCAATTTACATCCCGCCCATCAGCATAACAAAGCTCCCTGTTCTCCATGACCTGTGCAGCCTTTCTGGATTTTACACTTTTTTCAGATGGCCCTTTTGACCTGGGGGCAGTGAGACTTCATTGTAGTGCAGATTTCCTTTACACGCTTGCTTGGTTGGCCAAAAAGTGCGTATGCCTTTTTTCCTGAATATATTCAGGAAAAAACGCATACGCCCTTTTTGGCCAAGTGCATCATTGTCGTCATTCTGCCTCTTTTCCTATGCTTTAAGTGCAATTCCAGTCTACTCCCTGGAATCGTTTTCCTGAAATTCTGCCCCGCTTTCAAGTCCTCTGCGACGACTTACTTCAATACATTTTTGGACGATAGCTGTCATTCATAACTCTGCAGGTTTGTGAATTACAGTGCCCCTGAGCTCCTTTCCTCAACTCGCTTTCTTGTGAGCTGGCCGCAAAACCGCAGGATTGCTTCAGGCCCTAATCTGTTTCCGGCAGGGCACACTGAGCCTTTGGTTAATTCCTCTTCCTGGTGGGAAATGAGCATTCCATTTGCCCGTGCAGATACCTACAGCTAGTCTCTCATTAGTTCTCCCTATTCCTGTTCATCTTGCGCAGAAATTGCAAACTGTGCCAAACAGGAGGTTAAAGGCACTGACTCTCCAGGTGGGGAGAGTGTTAGTAAAGCGTCTGGAATGGTGAACCCGAGTACCAGGGGACGAAAACTGAGATGCATTTGAAAAGGTTTCCAAATCACATGGTGGACCATACTCTGGGTTTCCCATGCATGTTTTATCTGAAGGAAGTATCCCTTAAACGTGGAGAGCTGGGACCCATGGAATGGGTACCATACAGTATGACTTCAAAGGGTCTGCGTTTGCTCACCGGACCTCACCAATTCTATCAGCCCGAAGTGCACAGCCTTATATCTCACCCAGCTCTGGGTGTAGATGTGGTAAATCCAGGTTGCCTCACAAGCCCTGAATGAATTATTTAAGAATTGCTCTCTGTTTCACTGTCATTGTGTTTTGTTTTTGAAATTTATTTTGATAATGGGATTTATCGGATTTTCACTGCTGCGTTTAGGCCGCTGTACACACGCTTGATTTCCTTATGGAGACATATAAATCCATGGGTTTTAAGGTTCTTACTTGTCAGGTATATTCCCAGGCGTTGAATATGGGGTGTTGAGTCCATTTCGTTGAGCAAGGAGTAGTACTTGTCTATTATATATTTAGCTTATGGAAAGGTATCTGTGCCAATTTCAATCTCTGGTTTTATGCAGCACCCCAACTCACCTTTCCCCATAAGCAAGCATAAGTTAGTTTTCTAAATTTGAGACCCTGTTCTGTTTTGTAATTCAGTTCATGTGTAGCCAAGTTTACATTCCGTGTATTAGTGATATCTTATGATATTTCTTTTTCTGTGTGGCTTATTTCTCGTAGAATCATCGTACCTGAATCCGCTCATTATGCCGCTACGGGCCTGATGCCGTAGATTTCATTGCTGAGTGATATTCCGTTGTACGTGCGTACCACAACTTCTTTATCCATTTTTTGATTTCTCGGATATTTAACTTGTACCGTAGACGAGGTTCTTGTAAACAGAGCCATCCCAAACTTTGGAGTGGCTGTGTGTTTTTGATTTTAATTTCCCTAAGCTATAGGACCATAAGTGGAAGTGCCATAGGCTGTGTTGCTTTGTTTCCTACGTGTTTCAGGAAACACCATACACTTCTCCAGAGTGGCTGTTGGCAATTTACATCCCGCCCATCAGCCATAACAAGGCTCCCTGTTCTCCATGAGCTGTCCTGCCTTTCTAGATTTTACACTTTTTTCAGATGGCCCTTTTGTCCGTGGGGCAGTGAGACTTCATTGTAGTGCAGATTTCCTTCACACGCTTCCTTGGTTGGCCAAAAAGGGCGTATGCGTTTTTTCCTGAATACATTCAGGAAAAAACGCATACACCCTTTTTGGGAAAGTGCATCATTGTCGAAATTCTGCCTCTTTTCCTATGCTTTAAGTGCAATTCCATCCTACCCCCTGAAATCGTTTTCCTGAAATTCTGCTCTGCTTTCAAGTCCTCTTTGAAGACTTACTTCAATACATTTTTGGACGATAGCTGTCATTCATAACTCTGCAGGTTTGTGAATTACAGTGCCCCTGAGCTCCTTTCTACAACTCGCTTTCTTGTGAGCTGGCCGCAAAACCGCAGGATTGCTTCAGGCCCTAATCTGTTTCCGGCAGGGCACACTGAGCATTTTGTTAATTCCTCTTCCTGGTGGGAAATGAGCTTTCCATTTTCCCGTGCAGACACCTACAGCTAGTCTCTCATTGCTTCTCCCTATTCCTGTTCATCTTGCGCAGAATTTGCAAACTGTGCCAAACAGGAGGTTAAAGGCACTGACTCTCCAGGTGGGGAGAGTGTTAGTAAAGCGTCTGGAATGGTGAACCCGAGTACCAGGGGACGAAAACTGAGATGCATTTGAAAACGTTTCCAAATCACATGGTGGACCATACTCTGGGTTTCCCATGCATGTTTTATCTGAAGGAAGTATCCCTTAAACGTGGAGAGCTGGGACCCATGGAATGGGTACCATACAGTATGACTTCAAAGCGTCTGCGTTTGCTCACCGGACCTCACCAATGCTATCAGCCCGAAGTGCACAGCCTTATATCTCACCCAGCTCTGGGTATAGATGTGGTAAATCCAGGTTGCCTCACAAGCCCTGAATGAATTATTTAAGAATTGCTCTCTATTTCACTGTCATTGTGTTTTGTTTTTGAAATTTATTTTGATAATGGGATTTATCGGATTTTCACTGCTGCGTTTAGGCCACTGTACACACGCTTGATTTCCTTATGGAGACATATAAATCCATGGGTTTTAAGGTTCTTACTTGTCAGGTATATTCCCAGGCGTTGAATATGGGGTGTTGAGTCCATTTCGTTGAGCAAGGAGTAGTACTTGTCTATTATATACTTGGCTTATGGAACCGTATCTGTGCTAATTTCAATCTGTGGTTTTATGCAGCACCCCAACTCACCTTTCCCCATAAGCAAGCATAAGTTGGTTTTCTAAATTTCAGACCCTGTTCTGTTTTGTAATTCATTTCATGTGTAGCCAAGTTTACATAACGTGTATTAGTGATATCTTATGATGTTTCTTATTCTGTGTGACTTATTTCTCGTAGAATCATCGTACCTGAATCCACTCATTATGCCGATACGGGCCTGATGACGTAGATTTCATTGCTGAGTGATATTCCGTTGTACGTGCGTACCACAACTTCTTTATCAATTTTTGCTTTCTCGGATATTTAACTTGTACCGTAGACGAGGTTCTTGTAAACAGAGCCATCCCAAACTTTGGGGTGGCTGTGTGTTTTTGATTTTAATTTCCCTAAGCTATAGGACCATAAGTGGAAGTGCCATAGGCTGTGTTGCTTTGTTTCCTACGTGTTTCAGGAAACACCATACCCTTCTCCAGAGTGGCTGTTGGCAGTTTACATCCCGCCCATCAGCATAACAAGGCTCCCTGTTCTCCATGAGCTGTCCTGCCTTTCTGGATTTTACACTTTTTTCAGATGGCCCTTTTGACCGGGGGGCAGTGAGACTTCATTGTAGTGCAGATTTCATTCACAGGCTTCCTTGGTTGGCCAAAAAGGGCGTATGCGTTTTTTCCTGAATACATTCAGGAAAAAACGCATACACTCTTTTTGGACAAGTGCATCATTGTCGACATTCTGCCTCTTTTCCTAGCTTTAAGTGCAATTCCATTCTACACCCTGAAATCGTATTCCTGAAATTCTGCTCCGCTTTCAAGTCCTCTTTGAAGACTTACTTCAATACATTTTTGGACGATAGCTGTCATTCATAACTCTGCATATTTGTGAATTACAGTTCCCCTGAGCTCCTTTCCTCAACTCGCTTTCTTGGGAGCTGGCCACAACACCGCAGGATTGCTTCAGACCCAAATCTGTTTCAGGGAGGGCACGCTGAGCCTTTGGTTAATTCCTCTTCCTGGTGGGAAATGAGCGTTCCATTTGCCCGTGCAGACACCTACAGCTAGTCTCTCATTGGTGCTCCCTATTCCTGTTCATCTTGCGCAGAAATTGCAAACTGTGCCAAACAGGAGGTTAAAGGCACTGACTCTCCAAGTAGGGAGAGTGTTAGTAAAGCGTCTGGAATGGTGAACCCGAGTATCAGTGTTCGAAAACTGAGATGCATTTGAAAACGTTTCCCAATCACACAGTGGACCATACTCTGGGTTTCCCATGCATGTTTTAGCTGAAGGAAGAATCCCTTAAACCTGCAGAGCTGGGACCCTTGGAATGGGTACCATGCAGTATGACTTCAAAGGGTCTGCGTTTGCTCACCGAACCTCACCAATGCTATCAGCCCGAAGTGTCCAGCCTTATGTCTCACCCAGCTCTGGGTGTAGATGTGGTAAATCCAGGTTGCATCACAAGCCCTGAATGAATTATTTAAGCATTGCTCTCTATTTCACTGTCATTGTGTTTTGTTTTTGAAATTTATTTTGATAATGGGATTTATCGGATTTTCACTGCTGCCTTTAGGCCGCTGTACACACGCTGGATTTCCTTATGGAGACATATAAATCCATGGGTTTTAACATTCTTACTTGTAAGGTATCTTCCCAGGCGTTGAATATGGGGTGTTGAGTCCATTTCGTTGAGCAAGGAGTAGGTCTTGTCTATTATATATTTGGCTTATGGAAAGGTATCTGTGCTAATTTCAATCTCTGGTTTTATGCAGCACCCCAACTCACCTTTCCCCATAAGCAAGCATAAGTTGGTTTTCTAAATTTCAGACCCTGTTCTGTTTTGTAATTCAGTTCATGTGTAGCCAAGTTTACATTCCGTGTATTAGTGATATCTTATGAAGTTTCATATTCTGTGTGACTTATTTCTCGTAGAATCTTCGTACCTGAATCCACTCATTATGCCACTACGGGTCTGATGACCTAGATTTCATTGCTGTGTGATATTCCATTGTACGTGCGTACCACAACTTCTTTATCCAATTTTTGCTTTCTCGGATATTTAACTTGTACCGTAGAGGAGGTTCTTGTAAACAGAGCTGTCCCAAAACTTTGGGGTGGCTGTGTGTTATTGATTTTAATTTCCCTAAGCTATAGGACCATAAGTGGAAGTGCCATAGGCTGTGTTGCTTTGTTTCCTACGTGTTTCAGGAAACCCCATACACTTCTCCAGAGTGGCTGTTGGCAATTTACATCCCGCCCATCAGCATAACAAAGCTCCCTGTTCTCCATGACCTGTGCAGCCTTTCTGGATTTTACACTTTTTTCAGATGGCCCTTTTGACCTGGGGGCAGTGAGACTTCATTGTAGTGCAGATTTCCTTTACACGCTTGCTTGGTTGGCCAAAAAGTGCGTATGCCTTTTTTCCTGAATATATTCAGGAAAAAACGCATACGCCCTTTTTGGCCAAGTGCATCATTGTCGTCATTCTGCCTCTTTTCCTATGCTTTAAGTGCAATTCCAGTCTACTCCCTGGAATCGTTTTCCTGAAATTCTGCCCCGCTTTCAAGTCCTCTGCGACGACTTACTTCAATACATTTTTGGACGATAGCTGTCATTCATAACTCTGCAGGTTTGTGAATTACAGTGCCCCTGAGCTCCTTTCCTCAACTCGCTTTCTTGTGAGCTGGCCGCAAAACCGCAGGATTGCTTCAGGCCCTAATCTGTTTCCGGCAGGGCACACTGAGCCTTTGGTTAATTCCTCTTCCTGGTGGGAAATGAGCATTCCATTTGCCCGTGCAGATACCTACAGCTAGTCTCTCATTAGTTCTCCCTATTCCTGTTCATCTTGTGCAGAAATTGCAAACTGTGCCAAACAGGAGGTTAAAGGCACTGACTCTCCAGGTGGGGAGAGTGTTAGTAAAGCGTCTGGAATGGTGAACCCGAGTACCAGGGGACGAAAACTGAGATGCATTTGAAAAGGTTTCCAAATCACATGGTGGACCATACTCTGGGTTTCCCATGCATGTTTTATCTGAAGGAAGTATCCCTTAAACGTGGAGAGCTGGGACCCATGGAATGGGTACCATACAGTATGACTTCAAAGGGTCTGCGTTTGCTCACCGGACCTCACCAATGCTATCAGCCCGAAGTGCACAGCCTTATATCTCACCCAGCTCTGGGTGTAGATGTGGTAAATCCAGGTTGCCTCACAAGCCCTGAATGAATTATTTAAGAATTGCTCTCTGTTTCACTGTCATTGTGTTTTGTTTTTGAAATTTATTTTGATAATGGGATTTATCGGATTTTCACTGCTGCGTTTAGGCCGCTGTACACACGCTTGATTTCCTTATGGAGACATATAAATCCATGGGTTTTAAGGTTCTTACTTGTCAGGTATATTCCCAGGCGTTGAATATGGGGTGTTGAGTCCATTTCGTTGAGCAAGGAGTAGTACTTGTCTATTATATATTTAGCTTATGGAAAGGTATCTGTGCCAATTTCAATCTCTGGTTTTATGCAGCACCCCAACTCACCTTTCCCCATAAGCAAGCATAAGTTAGTTTTCTAAATTTGAGACCCTGTTCTGTTTTGTAATTCAGTTCATGTGTAGCCAAGTTTACATTCCGTGTATTAGTGATATCTTATGATATTTCTTTTTCTGTGTGGCTTATTTCTCGTAGAATCATCGTACCTGAATCCGCTCATTATGCCGCTACGGGCCTGATGCCGTAGATTTCATTGCTGAGTGATATTCCGTTGTACGTGCGTACCACAACTTCTTTATCCATTTTTTGATTTCTCGGATATTTAACTTGTACCGTAGACGAGGTTCTTGTAAACAGAGCCATCCCAAACTTTGGAGTGGCTGTGTGTTTTTGATTTTAATTTCCCTAAGCTATAGGACCATAAGTGGAAGTGCCATAGGCTGTGTTGCTTTGTTTCCTACGTGTTTCAGGAAACACCATACACTTCTCCAGAGTGGCTGTTGGCAATTTACATCCCGCCCATCAGCCATAACAAGGCTCCCTGTTCTCCATGAGCTGTCCTGCCTTTCTAGATTTTACACTTTTTTCAGATGGCCATTTTGTCCGTGGGGCAGTGAGACTTCATTGTAGTGCAGATTTCCTTCACACGCTTCCTTGGTTGGCCAAAAAGGGCGTATGCGTTTTTTCCTGAATACATTCAGGAAAAAACGCATACGCCCTTTTTGGGAAAGTGCATCATTGTCGAAATTCTGCCTCTTTTCCTATGCTTTAAGTGCAATTCCATCCTACCCCCTGAAATCGTTTTCCTGAAATTCTGCTCTGCTTCCAAGTCCTCTTTGAAGACTTACTTCAATACATTTTTGGACGATAGCTGTCATTCATAACTCTGCAGGTTTGTGAATTACAGTGCCCCTGAGCTCCTTTCTTCAACTCGCTTTCTTGTGAGCTGGCCGCAAAACCGCAGGATTGCTTCAGGCCCTAATCTGTTTCCGGCAGGGCACACTGAGCATTTTGTTAATTCCTCTTCCTGGTGGGAAATGAGCTTTCCATTTTCCCGTGCAGACACCTACAGCTAGTCTCTCATTGCTTCTCCCTATTCCTGTTCATCTTGCGCAGAATTTGCAAACTGTGCCAAACAGGAGGTTAAAGGCACTGACTCTCCAGGTGGGGAGAGTGTTAGTAAAGCGTCTGGAATGGTGAACCCGAGTACCAGGGGACGAAAACTGAGATGCATTTGAAAACGTTTCCAAATCACATGGTGGACCATACTCTGGGTTTCCCATGCATGTTTTATCTGAAGGAAGTATCCCTTAAACGTGGAGAGCTGGGACCCATGGAAAGGGTACCATACAGTATGACTTCAAAGCGTCTGCGTTTGCTCACCGGACCTCACCAATGCTATCAGCCCGAAGTGCACAGCCTTATATCTCACCCAGCTCTGGGTATAGATGTGGTAAATCCAGGTTGCCTCACAAGCCCTGAATGAATTATTTAAGAATTGCTCTCTATTTCACTGTCATTGTGTTTTGTTTTTGAAATTTATTTTGATAATGGGATTTATCGGATTTTCACTGCTGCGTTTAGGCCACTGTACACACGCTTGATTTCCTTATGGAGACATATAAATCCATGGGTTTTAAGGTTCTTACTTGTCAGGTATATTCCCAGGCGTTGAATATGGGGTGTTGAGTCCATTTCGTTGAGCAAGGAGTAGTACTTGTCTATTATATACTTGGCTTATGGAACCGTATCTGTGCTAATTTCAATCTGTGGTTTTATGCAGCACCCCAACTCACCTTTCCCCATAAGCAAGCATAAGTTGGTTTTCTAAATTTCAGACCCTGTTCTGTTTTGTAATTCATTTCATGTGTAGCCAAGTTTACATAACGTGTATTAGTGATATCTTATGATGTTTCTTATTCTGTGTGACTTATTTCTCGTAGAATCATCGTACCTGAATCCACTCATTATGCCGATACGGGCCTGATGACGTAGATTTCATTGCTGAGTGATATTCCATTGTACGTGCGTACCACAACTTCTTTATCCAATTTTTGCTTTCTCGGATATTTAACTTGTACCGTAGAGGAGGTTCTTGTAAACAGAGCTGTCCCAAATTTTGGGGTTGCTGTGTGTTTTTGATTTTAATTTCCCTAAGCTATAGGACCATAAGTGGAAGTGCCATAGGCTGTGTTGCTTTGTTTCCTACGTGTTTCAGGAAACACCATACACTTCTCCTGATTGGCTCTTGGCAATTTACATCCCGCCCATCAGCATAACAAGGCTCCCTGTTCTCCATGACCTGTGCAGCCTTTCTGGATTTTACACTTTTATCAGATGGCCCTTTTGACCGGGGGGCAGTGAGACTTCATTGTAGTGCAGATTTCCTTTACACGCTTGCTTGGTTGGCCAAAAAGTGCGTATGCCTTTTTTCCTGAATATATTCAGGAAAAAACGCATACGCCCTTTTTGGCCAAGTGCATCATTGTCGTCATTCTGCCTCTTTTCCTATGCTTTAAGTGCAGTTCCAGTCTACTCCCTGGAATCGTTTTCCTGAAATTCTGCCCCGCTTTCAAGTCCTCTGTGACGACTTACTTCAATACATTTTTGGACGATAGCTGTCATTCATAACTCTGCAGGTTTTTGAATTACAGTGCCCCTGAGCTCCTTTCCTCAACTCGCTTTCTTGTGAGCTGGCCGCAAAACCGCAGGATTGCTTCAGGCCCTAATCTGTTTCCGGCAGGGCACACTGAGCCTTTGGTTAATTCCTCTTCCTGGTGGGAAATGAGCATTCCATTTGCCCGTGCAGATACCTACAGCTAGTCTCTCATTAGTTCTCCCTATTCCTGTTCATCTTGCGCAGAAATTGCAAACTGTGCCAAACAGGAGGTTAAAGGCACTGACTCTCCAGGTGGGGAGAGTGTTAGTAAAGCGTCTGGAATGGTGAACCCGAGTACCAGGGGACGAAAACTGAGATGCATTTGAAAACGTTTCCAAATCACATGGTGGACCATACTCTGGGTTTCCCATGAATGTTTTATCTGAAGGAAGTATCCCTTAAACGTGGAGAGCTGGGACCCATGGAATGGGTACCATACAGTATGACTTCAAAGGGTCTGCGTTTGCTCACCGGACCTCACCAATGCTATCAGCCCGAAGTGCACAGCCTTATATCTCACCCAGCTCTGGATATAGATGTGGTAAATCCAGGTTGCCTCACAAGCCCTGAATGAATTATTTAAGAATTGCTCTCTATTTCACTGTCATTGTGTTTTGTTTTTGAAATTTATTTTGATAATGGGATTTATCGGATTTTCACTGCTGCGTTTAGGCCGCTGTACACACGCTTGATTTCCTTATGGAGACATATAAATCCATGGGTTTTAAGGTTCTTACTTGTCAGGTATATTCCCAGGCGTTGAATATGGGGTGTTGAGCCCATTTCGTTGAGCAAGGAGTAGGTCTTGTCTATTATATATTTAGCTTATGGAAAGGTATCTGTGCCAATTTCAATCTCTGGTTTTATGCAGCACCCCAACTCACCTTTCCCCATAAGCAAGCATAAGTTGGTTTTCTAAATTTGAGACCCTGTTCTGTTTTGTAATTCAGTTCATGTGTAGCCAAGTTTACATTCCGTGTATTAGTGACATCTTATGAAGTTTCTTATTCTGTGTGACTTATTTCTCGTAGAATCTTCGTACCTGAATCCACTCATTATGCCGTTACGGGACTGATGACGTAGATTTCATTGCTGTGTGATATTCCATTGTACATACGTACCACAACTTCTTTATCCATTTTTTGCTTTCTCGGATATTTAACTTGTACCGTAGACGAGGTTCTTGTACACAGAGCCTTCCCAAACTTTGGGGTTGCTGTGTGTTTTTGATTTTAATTTCCCTAAGCTATAGGACCATAAGTGGAAGTGACATAGGCTGTGTTGCTTTGTTTCCTACATGTTTCAAGAAACACCATACACTTCTCCAGGGTGGCTGTAGGCAATTTACATCCCGCCCATCAGCATAACAAGGCTTCCTGTTCTCCATGACCTGTCCTGCCTTTCTGGATTTTACACTTTTTTCAGATGGCCCTTTTGACCGGGAGGCAGTGAGACTTCATTGTAGTGCAGATTTCCTTTACACGATTGCTTTGTTGGCCAAAAAGTGCGCATGCGTTTTTTCCTGAATATATTCAGGAAAAAACGCATACGCCCTTTTTGGCCAAGTGCATCATTGTCGACATTCTGCCTCTTTTCCTATGCTTTAAGTACAATTCCTGTCTACCCCATGAAATCGTTTTCCTGAAATTCTGCCCCGCTTTCAAGTCCTCTTCGAAGACTTACTTCAATACATTTTTGGACGATAGCTGTAATTCATAACTCTGCAGGTTTGTGAATTACAGTGCCCCTGAGCTCCTTTCTTCAGCTCGCTTTCTTGTGAGCTGGCCGCAAAACAGCAGGATTGCTTCGGGCCCTAATCTGTTTCTGGCAGGGAACGCTGAGCCTTTTGTTAATTCCTCTTCCTGGTGGGAAATGAGCGTTCCATTTGCCCGTGCAGACACCTACAGCTAGTCTCTCATTGGTTCTCCCTATTCCTGTTCATCTTGCGCAGAAATTGCAAACTGTGCCAAACAGGAGGTTAAAGGCACTGACTCTCCAAGTGGGGAGAGTGTTAGTAAAGCGTCTGGAATGGTGAACCTGAGTATCAGGGTTCGAAAACTGAGATGCATTTGAAGACGTTTCCCAATCACACGGTGGACCATACTCTGGGTTTCCCATGCATGTTTTAGCTGAAGGAAGAATCCCTTAAACCTGGAGAGCTGGGACCCATGGAATGAGTACCATGCAGTATGACTTCAAAGGGTCTGCGTTTGCTCACCGAACCTCACCAATGCTATCAGCCCGAAGTGTCCAGCCTTATGTCTCAACCACCTCTGGGTGTAGATGTGGTAAATCCAGGTTGCATCACAAGCCCTGAATGAATTATTTAAGAATTGCTCTCTATTTCACTGTCATTGTGTTTTGTTTTTGAAATTTATTTTGATAATGGGATTTATCGGATTTTCACTGCTGCATTTAGGCCGCTGTACACACGCTTGATTTCCTTATGGAGACATAAATCCATGGGTTTTAAGATTCTTACTTTTCATGTATATTGCTAGGCGTTGAATATGGGGTGTTGAGTCCATTTCGTTGAGCAAGGAGTAGGTCTTGTCTATTTTATATTTGGCTTATGCAACGGTATCTGTGCTAATATCAATCTCTGGTTTTATGCAGCACCCCAACTCACCTTTCCCCATAAGCAAGCATAAGTTGTTTTTCTCAATTTGAGACCCTGTTCTGTTTTGTAATTCAGTTCATGTGTAGCCAAGTTTACATTCCGTGTATTAGTGACATCTTATGATTTTTTTTGTGTGTTACTTATTTCTCGTAGAATCATCGTATCTGAATCCACTCATTATGCCGCTACGGGCCTGATGACGTAGATTTCATTGCTGAGTGATATTCCATTGTACGTGCGTACCACAACTTCTTTATCCATTTTTTGCTTTCTCGGATATTTAACTTGTACCGTTGACGAGGTGCTTGTAAACAGAGCCGTCCCAAATTTTGGGGTGACTGTGTATTTTTGATTTTAATTTCCCTAAGCTATAGGACCATAAGTGGAAGTGCCATAAGCTGTGTTGCTTTGTTTCCTACGTGTTTCAGGAAACACCATACACTTCTCCAGAGTGGCTGTTGGCAATTTACATCCCCCCCATCAGTATAACAAGGCTCCCTGTTCTCCATGACCTGTGCAGCCTTTCTGGATTTTACACTTTTTTCAGATGGCCCTTTTGACCTGGGGGCAGTGAGACTACATTGTAGTGCAGATTTCCTTTACTCGCTTGCTTTGTTGGCCAAAAAGGGCGTATGCGTTTTTTCCTGAATATATTCAGGAAAAAACGCATACGCCCTTTTTGGCCAAGTGCATCATTGTCTACATTCTCCCTCTTTTGCTATGCTTTAAGTGCAATTCCAGTCTATCCCCTGAAATCGTTTTCCTGAAATTCTGCCCCGCTTTCAAGTCCTCTTCGAAGACTTACTTCAGTACATTTTTGGACGATAGCTGTCATTCATAACTCTGCAGGTTTGTGAATTACAGTGCCCCTGAGCTCCTTTCTTCAACTCGCTTTCTTGTGAGCTGGCCGCAAAACCGCAGGATTGCTTCAGGCCCTAATCTGTTTCCATCAGGGCACGCTGAGCCTTTGGTTAATTCCTCTTCCAGGTGGGAAATGAGCATTCCATTTGCCCGTGCAGACTCCTACAGCTAGTCTCTCATTGGTTCTCCCTATTCCTGTTCATCTTGCGCAGAAATTGCAATCTCTGCCAAACAGGAGGTTAAAGGCACTGACTCTCCTGGTGGGGAGAGTGTTAGTAAAGCGTCTGGAATGGTGAACCCGAGTACCAGGGGACGAAATCTGAGATGCATTTGAAAACGTTTCCAAATCACACGGTGGACCATACTCTGGGTTTCCCATGCATGTTTTACCTCAAGGAAGAATCCCTTAAACCTGGAGAGCTGGGACCCATGGAATGGGTACCATGCAGTATGACTTCAAAGGGTCTGCGTTTGCTCACCGGACCTCACCAATGCTATCAGCCTGAAGTGCCCAGCCTTATGGCTCACCCAGCTCTGGGTGTAGATGTGGTAAATCCAGGTTGCATCACAAGCCCTGAATGAATTATTTTAGAATTGCTCTCTATTTCACTGTCATTGTGTTTTGTTTTTGAAATTTATTTTGATAATGGGATTTATCGGATTTTCACTGCTGCCTTTAGGCCGCTGTACACACGCTTGATTTCCTTATGGAGACATATAAATCCATGGGTTTTAAGGTTCTTACTTGTCAGGTATATTCCCAGGCGTTGAATATGTTGTGTTGAGTCCATTTCCTTGAGCAAGGAGTAGGTCTTGTCTATTATATACTTGGCTTATGGAACGGTATCTGTGCTAATTTCAATCTCTGGTTTTATGCAGCACCCCAACTCACCTTTCCCCATAAGCAAGCCTAAGTTGGTTTTCCAAATTTGAGACCCTGTTCTGTTTTGTAATTCAGTTCATGTGTAGCCAAGTTTACATTCCGTGTATTAGTGTTATTTTATGATGTTTCATTTTCTGTGTGACTTATTTCACTTAGAATCATTGTAGCTGAATCCACTCATTATGCCGCGATGGGCCTGATGTCATAGATTTCATTGGTGAGTGATATTACATTGTACGTACGTACCACAACTTCTTTATCTATTTTTCGCTTTCTGGGATATGTTACTTGTACCGTAGACGAAGTTCTTATAAACAGAGCCGTCTGAAACTTTGGGGTGGCTGTGTGATTTTATTTTAATTTCCCTAAGCTATAGGACCAAAAGTGGAAGTGCCGTAGGCTCCGTTGCTTTGTTTCTTAGGTGTTTCAGGAAACACCATACACTTCTCCAGAGTGGCTGTTGGCAATTTACATCCCGCCCATCAGCATAACAAGGCTCCCTGTTCTCCATGGCCTGTGCTGCCTTTCCGGATTTTACACTTTTTTCAGATGGCCCTTTTGACCGGGGGGCAGTGAGACTTCATTGTAGTGCAGATTTCTTTAACATGCTTGCTTGGTTGGCCACAAAGAGCGTATGCCTTTTTTCCTGAATATATTCAGGAAAAAACGCATACGCCCTTTTTGGCCAACTGAATCATTGTCGACGTTCTGCCTCTTTTCCTATGCTTTAAATGCAATTCCAGTCTACCCCCTGAAATCGTTTTCCTGCAATTCTGCCCCGCTTTCCAGTCCTCTTCGCAGCCTTCCTTCAATATATTTTTGGACGATAGCTGTCATTTATAACTCGGCAGGCTTGTGAATTACAGTGCCCCTGAGCTCCTTTCTTCAACTCGCTTTCTTGTGAGCTGGCCGCAAACCCACAGGAATGCTTCAGGCCCTAATCTGGTTCCGGCACGGCATCCTGAGCCTTTGGTTAATTCCTCTTCCTGGTGGGAAATGAGCGTTCCATTTGCCCGTGCAGACACCTACAGCTACTCTCTCATTGGTTCTCCCTATTCCTGTTCATCTTGCGCAGAAATTGCAAACTGTGCCAAACAGGAGGTTAAAGGCACTGACTCTCCAAGTGGGGAGAGTGTTAGTAAAGGTCTGGAATGGTGAACCCGAGTAAAAGGGGACGAAAACTGAGATGCATTTGAAAACGTTTCCTGGTCACAGGGTGCACCATACTGTGGGTTTCCCATGCACGTTTTTGCTGAAGGAAGAATCCCTTAAAACTGGAGAGTTGGGACCCATGGAATGGGTACCATGGAGTATGACTTCAAAGGGTCTGCATTTGCTCATCGAACCTCACCAATGCTATCAGCCTGAAGTGTCCAGCTTTATGTCTCACTCAGCTCTGGGTGTAGATGTGTTAAATCCAGGTTGCATCACAAGCCCTGAATGAATTATTTAAGAATTGCTCTCTATTTCACTGTCATTGTGTTTGTTTTGTAATTCATTTTGATAATGGGTTTTATCGGATTTTCTCTGCTGCATTCATGCCGTTGTACACACACTTGAGTCTCTTACGGAGACATATAAATCCATGGGTTTGAAGATTCTTACTAGTCATGTGTAATCCTAGGCGTTGAATATGGGGTGTTTAGTCCATTTCGTTGAGCAAGGGCTCGGTCTTGACTATTACATATTTGGCTTATGGAAAGTTATCTGTGCTAATTTCTATCTCTGGTTTTATGCAGCATCCCAACTCACCTTTCCCCTTAAGCAAGCATAAGTTGGTTTTCTAAATTTGAGACCCTGTTCTGTTTTGTAATTCAGTTCATGTGTAGCCAAGTTTACATTCCGTGTATTAGTGATATCTTATGATGTTTCATTTTCTGTGTGACTTATTTCACTTAGAATCATCGTACCTGAATCCACTCATTATGCCACGACGGGCCTGATGACATAGATTTCATTGCTGAGTGAGATTCCATTTTACGTACGTACCACAACATCTTTATCCGTTTTTCACATTCTGGGGTATTTAACTTGTACCGTAGACCAGGTTCTTGTAAACAGAGCCGTCCAAAACTTTGGGGTGGCTGTGTGTTTTTGATTTTAATTTCCCTAAGCTATAGGACCATAAGTGGAAGTGCTATAGGCTCCGTTGCTTAGTTTTTTAGGTGTTTCAGGAAACACAATACACTTCTCCAGAGTGGCTGTTGGCAATTTACATCTCGCCCATCAGCATAACAAGGCTCCATGTTCTCCATGGCCTGTGCTGTCTTTCTGGATTTTACACTTTTTTCAGATTGCGCTTTTGACCGGGGGGCAGTGAGACTTCATTGTAGTGCAGATTTGTTTAACATGCTTGCTTGGTTGGCCAAAAATGGCGTATGCGTTTTTTCCTGAATATATTCAGGAAAAAACGCATACGCCCTTTTTGGCCAACTGAATCATTGTCGACGTTCTGCCTCTTTTCATATGCTTTAAATGCAATTACAGTCTACTCCCTGAAATCGTTTTCCTGCAATTCTGCCCCGCTTAAAAGTCATCTTTACAGCCTTCCTTCATTATATTTTTGGACGATAGCTGTCATTTATAACTCGGCAGGCTTGTGAATTACAGTGCCCCTGAGCTCCTTTCTTCAACTCGCTTTCTTGTGAGCTGGCCGCAAACCCGCAGGATTGCTTCAGGTCCTAATCAGGTTCCGGCAGGGCATACTGAGCCTTTGGTTAATTCTTGTTCCTGGTGGGAAATGAGCGTTAAATTTCCAGTCCAGACACCTAGAGCTAGTCTCTCATTGGTTCTCCCTATTCCTGTTCATCTTGCGCAGAAATTGCAAACTGTGCCAAACAGGAGGTTAAAGGCACTGACTCTCCAAGTGGGGAGAGTGTTAGTAAAGGTCTGGAATGGTGAACCCGAGTAAAAGGGGACGAAAACTGAGATGCATTTGAAAATGTTTCCTGGTCACAGGGTGCACCATACTGTGGGTTTCCCATGCACGTTTTAGCTGAAGGAAGAATCCCTTAAAACTGGAGAGTTGGGACCCATGGAATGGGTACCATGCAGTATGACTTCAAAGGGTCTGCATTTGCTCATTGAACCTCACCAATGCTATCAGCCTGAAGTGTCCAACCTTATGTCTCACTCAGCTCTGGGTGTAGATGTGGTAAATCCAGGTTGTATCACATGCCGTGAATGAATTATTTAAGAATTGCTCTCTATTTCACTGTCATTGTGTTTTGTTTTTGTAATTCATTTTGATAATGGGATTTATCGGATTTTCTCTGCTGCGTTCATGCAGCTGTACACACGCTTGATTGTCTTACGGAGACATATAAATCCATGGGTTTGAAGATTCTTACTAGTCAGGTGTATTCCTAGGCGTTGAATGGAGGTGTTTCGTCCATTTCTTTGAGCAAGGGGTAGGTCTTGACTATTACATATTTGGCTTATGGAAAGGTATCTGTGCTAGTTTCTATCTTTGCTTTTATGCAGCACCCCAACTCACTTTTCCCCTTAAGCAAGCATAACTTGGTTTTCTAAATTTGAGACCCTGTTCTGTTTTGTAATTCAGTTCATGTGTAGCCAAGTTTACATTCCGTGTATTAGTGATAACTTATGATGTTTCATTTTCTGTGTGACTTATTTCACTTAGAATCATCGTACCTGAATCCACTTATTATGCCGCGACGGGCCTGATGAAATAGATTTCATTGGTGAGTGATATTCTATTGTACGTACGTACCACACTTCTTTATCCATTTTTCGCTTTCTGGGATATTTAACTTGTACCGTAGACGAGGTTCTTGTAAACAGAGCCGTCCGAAATTTTGGGGTGGCTGTGTGTTTTTGATTTGAATTTCCCTAAGCTATAGGACCATAAGTGGTAATGCAGTAGGCTCCGTTGTTTTGTTTTTTAGGTTTTTGAGGGAACACCATACACTTCTCCAGAGTGGCTGTTGGCAATTTACATCCCGCCCATCAGCATAACAAGGCTCCCTGTTCTCCATGGCCTGTGCTGCCTTTCTGGATTTTACACTTTTTTCAGATGGCCCTATTGACCGGCGGGCAGTGAGACTTCATTGTAGTGCAGATTTCTTTAACATGCTTGCTTGGTTGGCCAAAAAGGACGTATGCCTTTTTTCCTGAATATATTCAGGAAAAAACGCATACGTCCTTTTTGGCCAAGTGCGTCATTGTCGACCTTCTGCCGCTTTTCCTATGCTTTAAATGCAATTCCAGTCTACCCCTGAAATCGTTTTCTTGCAATTCTGCCCCGCATTCAAGTCCTCTTCGCAGCCTTCCTTCAATATAATTTTGGGTGATAGGTGTCATTTATAACTTGCAGGTTTGTGAATTACAGTGTCCCTGAGCTCCTTTCTTCAACTCGCTTTCTTGTGAGCTGGCCGCAAACCCGCAGGATTGCTTCAGGCACTAATCTGGTTCCTGCACGGCATGCTGAGCCTTTGGTTAATTCCTCTTCCTGGTGGGAAATTAGCGTTAAATTTGCTCGTGCAGACACCTTCACACGAGTCGTCATGGTGTCCCTTTGCCCCGGTTATCTCTATGGAGGTTGGAGTTGGAGGGCCTCCTCACTCAAGGTCAGTGTGCCCACGGAGCCAACCCTGCAACTTCAGGGCATGGTTGGGTGTTAGGATCACCACGTGGGGTCCTTTTCCCTGAGGAGGGAGGTGGCCTTTTGGGCTGCTGATTTCCAGGTTTTCAGATACTGCCAGTATCTTGGCCAGATGTGGCGGTGGGCCAAGCCCCTTGGTGACCGTAGTTTATCCTACCTGGATCGCATTCTTGCATTGTTCCATTTCAAGTGGTCCCAGGTTTTGCACTAATACTCCAATGGCGATTCACCGTTCACCAGGAATGTAAAGGTCAAAGGGTTTAGCTAAATTAGGGAGTTCC
This sequence comes from Delphinapterus leucas, assembly GCF_059928025.1. Taxonomy (NCBI): domain Eukaryota; kingdom Metazoa; phylum Chordata; class Mammalia; order Artiodactyla; family Monodontidae; genus Delphinapterus; species Delphinapterus leucas. The sequence continues at coordinate 6,908,417 of NW_028322240.1, read as the reverse complement.
AGGGCAAGGATCTGAATTGACTGCTCTTTCCATTCTTGAAAGGCCACTTCTGCATTCTATTCAAAAGGATCATCATCTCTTCCTTTCAGTGTTTCATATAGAGGCCCAGCTAGTAGACTGTAGTTAGGGATCCAGAAGCAGCAAACCCTGGCCTCCCCAGGAACCCCTAAGCTGTCTTCTAGTTTCAGAAATGGGTAAGGCTGTAAATTGTTTCTTCCCTTTCCTGGGATGGGCTTCTCCGACCTTCTGTGAGAATGAAGCCCAGGCAGGTCACCGTAGTCTGTGATATTTGAGCTTTTTCTTGGACAACTTGTATCCTTTATTGGCTTGGTAGTTCAGAGGTCTCCTTAGTAGGGCTGGTGATCAGATTGTCGTCTGCATATTGAAGGAGTGTTTCCTTTTCCAGAGGTAGAACTTTTAGGTCTTTAGCTGAGCTTTCCCCAAAGATGGTGTGGGAATTTTTGAACCCTTGGGGCAACACGGCCCGGAAGTATTGTTTTAGTTGCATGTTGAGTCCTGCCAATCACAAGCCAAAATTTCTTGTGACTCTGGGACTAATAGAATACAAAAGAAGGCATCATTGAAGACTAATACAGAATACCATGTCCTGGTGGTTGGTAGAATGACCAGCAGGGTGTAGGATTTAGGAACTACTGGAGGTATATCCTCGGTGGCTTCACTGACTGTCCTGACATCCTTTACCAGGACTCCAGCAGCCCATGGGGCTCTCGAGGTCAGGCCAATCCCAGGATATGGAGCTCACCTGGGCAGGTACCCCACCCCCACCCCAGCCCACGGGGCTCTCGTGTTCAGGCCCCTCCCAGGATATGGGGTACCCTGGGCAGGTTCCCCTGCAGCCCATGGGGCTCTCGTGGTCAGGCCCCTCCCAGGATACAGAGCTACCCTTGCAGGTACCATGGCAGGGCTGGGAACACAGGAACCGTGCATATCGCCCTCATTGCAGAGCACTCCCAGCTCACCTGTCACTCAGATCTGACACAGAGCACCTCAGAGCAGGACTTGAACTAACAAACAGCAGCTCCGACAGGTCTGTGACCCTGGGCATCACTCTGTGTGGCCTCCCTCCACCTGGTCTTCCAGAGACTTCCACTGCACCCGGGGCACCAGGCCTCTGTCTCCACCCACCAGCCACCCCTCCTCTCCCTGACTCCTGGGTCCCTCTCATTAGGAGAGGGTTTTCTTGAAGTTGTCTCCCACTCATGGGCCAGATAATATAATTAGAAAACAAGCCAGAGCTGCAGCCCCTTGTCTATAATGACTCTCAGGAGGCCACACCTGTTCCTTGGACCCGGCCGATTCAGCAAGTTCCAGTTTCTGCAACTGTGAGCCCCTGAGGGGTGATTATTGGCTGGCCTGGGAAGCCCGACCGTGCCGGCCAGACCTCCCCAGGTGTGCCTGGGTTCAGATCAATATAAACACCGCTCCAGGCAGCAAGAGCCCCTGCAGCTGTGCCTGACGCCATTTTCTCTGCCTGTCAGCAGTCTCGGGGCTGGACTGGTGGGAGGGAGTGAGAGGCCACGGCTTTGTGGGTGGCCCAGTGTGAGTGGGGCTCTGCTGGACTTTCTGCAGCAGTTGCCAAGATGCCACCTGCTAAAGAAGAGGATGTGTCACCCATACCTGCCGCTGGAATTTCTCCCTGGGCAGAGGTCAGTGAGGAAGAAAGCAGTGGGGGCCGGGACAGCAGGGGTATCTCAGGCAGGGAAATGGAAAGCTTCCAGAAGAGCACCCAGGGCCAGGACCAACCTGGCTGGCCTGCAGGCACCAAGTCGGCTGGCATGCTGTCGCTCATGTGGCTCCATGGCCCTTCCTCTAGGCTTTCAAGTCCTTGTACATATTCAGGTGTTTTACCTGGGAAGGGTGGGAACATTTCAGCAGCAACTGGCCTGGGGCTCAGCCCACGTTTACTCACAGATGCCTCGGCACGGTCCCCCAGCTTTGCAATGAGGACGCTTGTTGCGTGGGGCCTGCTGGCTGAATGGGAGATGATTCCCCACCACTGACCAACTTCAGAATTGTTTACAACTGGAGCAAGTGCCCTGATACGGTTTTCTTCTGTGTAACTGGTGGGTTCTGTTTTTTTTTCTTTTTTTCGTTTTTGGTTCAAGGTAGATTTTATTCCTCTTTTATGTATTTACAGATATAAGCATGGAAATAAGTTATTCATATAAATACATGTATGTGAAGGGAAGAATATTTTTTCTGTTTTACTTTTTGTAATTTGAATTTTATTTTATTTTTTTATACAGCAGGTTCTTTTTGGTTTTCTATTTTATACATATAAATGTATACATGCCAATCCCAATCTCTCAACTCCTCTCACCACCACCCCCCAACAGCTTTCCCCCCTTGGTGTCCATACGTTTGTTGTCTACATCTGTTGCTCTATTTCTGCCTTGCAAAACGGTTCATCTGTACAATTTGTCTAGGTTCCACATATATGCATTAATAGACAAGATTTGTTTTTCTCTTTCTGACTTACTTCACTCTGTATGACAGTCTCTAGATCCATCAACGTCTCTACAAATGACCCAATTTCATTCCTTTTTATGGCTTAGTAATATTCCATTTTATATATGTACCACATCTTTATGCATTCGTCTGTCTGTGGGCATTTAGGTTGCTTCCATTACCTGGATATTGTAAATAGTGATGCAATGAACATTGCGGTGAATGTCTCTTTTTGATTTATGGTTTTGTCTGGGTATATGCCCAGTAGTGGGATTGCTGTATCATATGGTAATTCTATTCTTAGTTTTATAAGAAACTCCATAATGTTCTCCACAGTGACTGTATCAATTTACATTCCCAACAATAGTGGAAGAGGGTTCCTTATCTCCACACCCTTTCCAGCATTTGTTGTTTGTAGATTTTCTGATGATGCCCATTCTAACAGGTGTGAGGTGATACACCATGGATGAGTCTATTTCGTTGAGCAAAGAGTAGGTCTTGTCTAGTACATATTTGGCTTATGGAACGGTATGTGTGCTAATTTCAATCTCTGGTTTTATACAGCACCGCAACTCAACTTTCCCCTTAAGCAAGCATAAGTTTTTATCTAAATGTGAGACTCTGTTCGGTTTTGGAATTCAGTTTATGTGTAGCCAAGTTTACACTCTCTCTATTAGTGATATCTTATGATAATTATCTTTCTCTGTGTGACCTATTTCTCTTAGAATCATCATACTTAAATCCACTCAATTTGCTGCTACAGGCCTGATGACATTGATTTCATTGCTGAGTGATATTCCGTTGTACGTAAGTAGCACAACTCCTTTATCCATTTTTTTCTTTCTGGGATATTTAATTTGTACTGGACTCAAGGTTCTTGTAAACACAGCAGCCCTAAATTTTGTGTTGGCTGTGTCTTGTTGATTTTAATTTTCCTAAGCTATAGTGCCAAAAGTGGAAGTGCCCTAGGCTCTGTAGCTTTGTTTTTCAGATGTTTCAGGATACACCATAAACATCTCCAGAGTGTCTGTTGGCAATTTACATCCCGCCCGTCAGCATAACAAGGCTCCCTGTTCTCCATGGCCTGTCCTGTGTTTCTGGTTTTTACACTTTTTTCAGATGGCCCTTTTGACGAATGGGAAATGAGACTTCATTGTAGTGCGGATTTCCATTTCTCGAGTGCTTGGTTGGCCAAAAAGGGCATATGTGTTTTTTCCTGAATATATTCAGGAAAAAATGTTTACGCACTTTTGTCCAAGTGCATCACTGTCAAAGATCTGCCGCTTCACATGCTTTAAATGCAATTCCAATCTACCTCCTGAAATATGATTCCTGCAATTCTGCCTCGTTTTCAAGTCCTCTTTGCAGACTTACTTCCATATATTTTTGCCAATAGCTGTCATTTATAACTCTGCAGGATTGTGAATTACAGTGCCCGTGATTTCCTTTCTTAACTCGTTTCCTTGAAAACTGGCCACAGAACCGCAGGTTTGCTTCAGGCCGTAATCAGGGTCCGGCACGGCACTCTGAGACTTTGGTTCATTCCACTTCCTGGTGGGAAATTAGAGTTAAATGTGCCCCTCCAGACACCTGCCTCACTCCTAGCCCCTTGGTGATGTGTGTCCTCTGGTTTGAGGCCACATGTGCTGGTTTCCTCACCTTTGGCTGATGTGGCCCCACTGATGTGAGGACACTCCTGCCTGGTTCCCATCCCCTTGGTGATGTGGGCCCTCCGGTGAGAGTCTGATCCTGGTTGGGTTCCTCACACTTCTGTGAGGTGGGCCCTCTTCTCTGAGGTCACTCCTGCCTGGCTGGCACACCCCGCATTGGCGACGTCGGCCTTCTGGTAGCAGTTGGAGCTTGCTGGGAGCCTCTTCTCCTCAGTGATGAGGGCCCTCTGGCGTCCGGCCCTAACTGCTGGGCTCCCCACATTTTCTGATGTGTGCCCACTGGTGCGATGACACTCCTGCTTGGTTCCCTTCCCCATGGGGATGTGGGCCTTGTGCTCTGAGGTTACAACGGCTGGGTTGCTTACAGTATCACGATGAGGGCCCTCTGTTGTGAGTTCATCACTCCCTGGATCCCATAGCCTCGGTGCTCTGGGCCGCCAGCTGGGATGTTCCAACTGCTGGATTCTTCACCTTTTTTATACAATGGGCCATGTGTTTTGAGGTTAATCCTGCCTGCCTCGCTCCGAGACCCATGGTGATGTGGGTCCTCTGGTTTGAGGCCACATGTGCTGGGTACCTCAACTTTCGATGATGTGGCCCCACGGGTGTGAGGACACTCCTGCCTGGTTCCCAGCCCCTTGCTTATGTGGGCACTCTGGTGAGAGTCTGATCCTGACTGGGTTCCTTACCCTTCTGTGAGGTGGGCCCTCTGATGTGAGGTCACTCCTGCCTGATGGCTCATGACGCCTTGGCGACGTAGGCCCTCTGTTGGCCACTGAAGCATGCTGGGAGCCTCCTACCCTCTTTAATAAGGGCCCTGGAAGAAACGCATATGCCCTTTTTGACCAAGTGCATCATTGTCGAGGTTCTGCCTCTTCTCCTATACTTTCAGAGGACTTCCCGTCTACCTCCTGAAATCTTATTCCTGGAATTCTGCCCCGCGTTCAAGTCCTCTTTGCAGCCTTACTTCAATATATTTTTGGACGATAGCTGTCATTTATAACTCTGCAGGTTTGTGAATTACAGTGTCCCTGAGCTCCTTTCTTCTACTCGCTTTCTTGTGAGCTGGCCGCAAAACCGCAGGATTGCTTCAGGCCCTAATCTGGTTCCGGCACGGCATGCTGAGCCTTTGGCTAATTCCTCTTCCTGGTGGGAAATGAGCGTTAAATTTGTTCGTGCAGACACCTACAGCTAATCTCTCATTGGTTCTCCCTATTCCTGTTCATCTTGCGCAGAAATTCCAAACTGTGCCAAACAGGAGGTTAAAGGCACTGACTCTCCAAGTGGGGAGAGTGTTAGTAAAGCGTCTGGAATGGTAAAACCGAGTACGAGGGGACGAAAACTGAGATGCATTTAAAAAGGTTTCCCGGTCACACGGTGGACCATATTCTGGGTTGCCAATGCATGTTTTAGCTAAAGGAAGAATCCCTTAAACCTGGAGAGTTGGGACCCATGGAATGGGTACCATGCAGTATGACTTCAAAGGGTTGCCTTGGCTCACCGAACGTCACCAATGCTATCAGCCTGAAGTGTCCAGCCTTATGTCTCACTCAGCTCTGGGTGTAGATGTGCTAAATCCACGTTGCATCACAAGCCCTGAATGAATTATTTAAGAATTGCTCTCTATTTCACTGTCATTGTGTTTTGTTTTTGTAATTTATTTTTATAATGGGATTTATCGGATTTTCACTGCTGCGTTTATGCCGCTGTACACATGCTTGATTCTCTTATGGAGACATATAAATCCATGGGTTTTCAGATTCTTACTAGTCAGGTATATTCCTAGGCATTGAATATGGGGTGTTGAGTCCATTTCGTGGAGCAAGGAGTAGGTCCTGACTATTACATACTTGCTTATGGAAAGGTATCTGTGCTAATTTCAATCTCTGGTTTTATGCAGCACCACAACTCACCTTTCCCCATAAGCAAGCATAAGTTGGTTTTCTAAATTTGAGACCCTTTTCTGTTTTGTAATTGAGTTCATTTGCAGCCATGTTTACATTCCGTGTATTTGAGATATCTTATGGTGTTTCTTTTTCTGTGTGACTTAGTTAACTTAGAATCATCGTACCTGAATCCACTCATTATGCCGCGACGGGCCTCATGACATAGATTTCATTGCTGAGTGATATTCCATTGTACGTACGTACAACAACTTCTTTATCCATTTTTCGCTTTCTGGGATATTTCACTTGTACCGTAAACGAGGTTCTTGTAAGCAGAGCCGTCCAAAATTTATGGGTGGCTGTGTCTTTTTGATTTTAATTTCCCTAAGCTATAGAACCATAAGTTGAAGTGCCGTAGGCTCCGTTGCTTAGTTTTTTAGGTGTTTGAGGAAACACCATACACTTCTCCAGAGTGGCTGTTGGCAATTTACATCCCGCCCATCAGCATAACAAGGCTCCCTGTTCTCCATGGCCTGTCCTGCCTTTCTGGATTTTTCACTTTTTTCAGATGTCCCTTTTGACAGGGGGGCAGTGAGACTTCATTGTAATGCAGATTTCTTTACATGCTTGCTTGTTTGGCCAAAAAGGGCGTATGTGTTTTTTTCCTGAATATATTCAGGAAAAAACGCATACGCCCTTTTTGACCAAGTGCATCATTGTCGACTTTCTGTCTCTTTCCCTATGCTTTAAATGCAATTCCAGTCTGCCCCTGAAATCGTTTTCCTTCAATTCTGCCCCGCTTTCAAGTCCTCTACGCAGCCTTACTTCAATATATTTTTGGACAATAGCTGTCATTTATAATTCTGCAGGTTTGTGAATGACAGTGTGCCTGAGCTCCTTTCTTCTACTCGCTTTCTTGTGAGCTGGCCGCAAACCCTCAGGATTGCTTCATGCCCTAATCTGGTTCCGGCACAGCACGCTGATCCTTTGGTAAATTCCTCTTCCTGGTGGGAAATGAGCGTTATATTTGAACGTGCAGACACCTAGAGCTAGTCTCTCATTGGTTCTCCCTATTCTTGTTTATCTTGTGCAGAAATTGCAAACTGTGCCAAACATGAGGTTAAAGGCACTGACTCTCTAAGTGGGGAGAGTATTAGTAAAGGGTCTTGAATCGTGAACCCGAGTAAAAGGGCTCAAAAACTGAGATGCATTTGAAAACGTTTCCTGGTCACACAGTGCACCATACTGTGGGTTTCCCATGCATGTTTTAGCTGAAGGAAGAATCCCTTAAACCTGGAGAGTTGGGACCCATCGAATGGGTACCATGAAGTATGACTTCAAAGGGCCTGCATTTTCTCAACGAACCTCACCAATGCTATCAGCCTGAAGTGTACAGCCTTATGTCTCACTCAGCTCTGGTTGTAGATGTGGTAAATCCAGGTTGCATCACAAGCCCTGAATGAATGATTTAAGAATTGCTCTCTATTTCACTGTCATTGTGTTATGTTTTTGAAATTGATTTTGATAATGGGATTTATCGGATTTTCACTGCTGCATTTAGGCCACTGTACACACGCTTGATTCTCTAACAGAGACATATAAACCCATGGGTTTTAAGGTTCTTACTAGTCATGTGTAATCCTAGGCGTTGAATATGTGGTGTTTAGTCCATTTCGTTGAGCAAGGAGGAGGTCTTGACTATTACATATTTGGCTTATGGAAAGGTATCTGTGCTAATTTCTATCTCTGCTTTTATGCAGCAACCCAACTCACATTTCCCCTTAAGCAAGCATAAGTTGGTTTTCTAAATTTGAGACCCTGTTCTGTTTTGTAATTCAGTTCATGTGTAGCCAAGTTTACATTCCGTGTATTAGTGATATCTTATGATGTTTCATTTTCTGTGTGACTTATTTCACTTAGAATCATCGTACCTGAATCCACTCATTATGCCACGATGGGCCTGATGACATAGATTTCACTGCTGAGTGATATTCTATTGTACGTACGTACCACAACTTCTTTATCTATTTTTCACATTCTGGGATATTTAATTTGTACCGTAGACGAGATCCCTGTAAACCGAGCCGTCTGAAACTTTGGGGTTGCTGTCTGTTTTTGATTATAATTTCCGTGATCTATAAGACCATAAGTTGAAGTGCCGTAGTCTCCGTTGCTTTGTTTCTTAGGTGTTTCAGGAAACACCATACACTTCTCCAGAGTGGCTGTTGGCAATTTACATCCCGCCCATCAGCATAACAAGGCTCCCTGTTCTCCATGGCCTGTGCTGTCTTTCTGGATTTTACACTTTTTTCAGATGGCCCTTTTGACCTGGGGGCAGTGAGACTTCTTTGTAGTGCAGATTTCTTTAACATGCTTGCTTGGTTGGCCAAAAAGCGCGTATGCGTTTTTTCCTGAATATATTCAGGAAAAAACGCATACGCCCTTGTTGGCCAAGTGCATCATTGTCGACATTCTGCCTCTTTTCCTATGCTTTAAATGCAATTCCAGTCTACCCCCTGAAATCGTTTTCCTGCAATTCTGCCCCGCTTTCCAGTCCTCTTCGCAGCCTTCCTTCAATATATTTTTGGACGATAGCTGTCATTTATAACTCTGCAGGTTTGTGAATTACAGTGCCCCTGAGCTCCTTTCTTCAACTCGCTTTCTTGTGAGTTGGCCGCAAACCCGCAGGAATGATTCAGGCCCTAATCTGGTTCCGGCACGGCATGCTGAGCCTTTGGTTAATTCCTCTTCCTGGTGGGAAATGAGCGTTCCATTTGCCCGTGCAGACACCTACAGCTAGTCTCTCATTGGTTCTCCCTATTCCTGTTCATCTTGCGCAGAAATTGCAAACTGTGCCAAACAGGTGGTTAAAGGCACTGACTCTCCAAGTGGGGAGAGTGTTAGTAAAACGTCTGGAATGGTGAACCTGAGTACCACGGGTTAAAACGTTTCCCAATCACACGGTGGACCATACTCTGGGTTTCCCATGCATGTTTTACCTCAAGGAAGAATCCCTTAAACCTGGAGAGTTGGGACATATGGAATGGGTACCATGCAGTATGACTTCAAAGGGTCTGCGTTTGCTCACCGAACCTCACCAAAGCTATCAGCCCGAAGTGTCCAGCCTTATGTCTCACCCAGCTCTGGGTGTAGATGTGGTAAATCCAGGTTGCATCACAAGCCCTGAATGAATTATTTTAGAATTGCTCTCTATTTCACTGTCATTGTGTTTTGTTTTTGAAATTTATTTTGATAATGGGATTTATCGGATTTTCACTGCTGCCTTTAGGCCGCTGTACACACGCTTGATTTCCTTATGGAGACATATAAATCCATGGGTTTTAAGGTTCTTACTTGTCAGGTATATTCCCAGGCGTTGAATATGTTGTGTTGAGTCCATTTCGTTGAGCAAGGAGTAGGTCTTGTCTATTATATACTTGGCTTATGGAACGGTATCTGTGCTAATTTCAATCTCTGGTTTTATGCAGCACCCCAACTCACCTTTCCCCATAAGCAAGCCTAAGTTGGTTTTCCAAATTTGAGACCCTGTTCTGTTTTGTAATTCAGTTCATGTGTAGCCAAGTTTACATTCCGTGTATTAGTGTTATTTTATGATGTTTCATTTTCTGTGTGACTTATTTCACTTAGAATCATTGTAGCTGAATCCACTCATTATGCCGCGATGGGCCTGATGTCATAGATTTCATTGGTGAGTGATATTACATTGTACGTACGTACCACAACTTCTTTATCTATTTTTCGCTTTCTGGGATATGTTACTTGTACCGTAGACGAAGTTCTTATAAACAGAGCCGTCTGAAACTTTGGGGTGGCTGTGTGATTTTATTTTAATTTCCCTAAGCTATAGGACCAAAAGTGGAAGTGCCGTAGGCTCCGTTGCTTTGTTTCTTAGGTGTTTCAGGAAACACCATACACTTCTCCAGAGTGGCTGTTGGCAATTTACATCCCGCCCATCAGCATAACAAGGCTCCCTGTTCTCCATGGCCTGTGCTGCCTTTCCGGATTTTACACTTTTTTCAGATGGCCCTTTTGACCGGGGGGCAGTGAGACTTCATTGTAGTGCAGATTTCTTTAACATGCTTGCTTGGTTGGCCACAAAGAGCGTATGCCTTTTTTCCTGAATATATTCAGGAAAAAACGCATACGCCCTTTTTGGCCAACTGAATCATTGTCGACGTTCTGCCTCTTTTCCTATGCTTTAAATGCAATTCCAGTCTACCCCCTGAAATCGTTTTCCTGCAATTCTGCCCCGCTTTCCAGTCCTCTTCGCAGCCTTCCTTCAATATATTTTTGGACGATAGCTGTCATTTATAACTCGGCAGGCTTGTGAATTACAGTGCCCCTGAGCTCCTTTCTTCAACTCGCTTTCTTGTGAGCTGGCCGCAAACCCACAGGAATGCTTCAGGCCCTAATCTGGTTCCGGCATGGCATCCTGAGCCTTTGGTTAATTCCTCTTCCTGGTGGGAAATGAGCGTTCCATTTGCCCGTGCAGACACCTACAGCTACTCTCTCATTGGTTCTCCCTATTCCTGTTCATCTTGCGCAGAAATTGCAAACTGTGCCAAACAGGAGGTTAAAGGCACTGACTCTCCAAGTGGGGAGAGTGTTAGTAAAGGTCTGGAATGGTGAACCCGAGTAAAAGGGGACGAAAACTGAGATGCATTTGAAAACGTTTCCTGGTCACAGGGTGCACCATACTGTGGGTTTCCCATGCACGTTTTTGCTGAAGGAAGAATCCCTTAAAACTGGAGAGTTGGGACCCATGGAATGGGTACCATGGAGTATGACTTCAAAGGGTCTGCATTTGCTCATCGAACCTCACCAATGCTATCAGCCTGAAGTGTCCAGCTTTATGTCTCACTCAGCTCTGGGTGTAGATGTGTTAAATCCAGGTTGCATCACAAGCCCTGAATGAATTATTTAAGAATTGCTCTCTATTTCACTGTCATTGTGTTTGTTTTGTAATTCATTTTGATAATGGGTTTTATCGGATTTTCTCTGCTGCATTCATGCCGTTGTACACACACTTGAGTCTCTTACGGAGACATATAAATCCATGGGTTTGAAGATTCTTACTAGTCATGTGTAATCCTAGGCGTTGAATATGGGGTGTTTAGTCCATTTCGTTGAGCAAGGGCTCGGTCTTGACTATTACATATTTGGCTTATGGAAAGTTATCTGTGCTAATTTCTATCTCTGGTTTTATGCAGCATCCCAACTCACCTTTCCCCTTAAGCAAGCATAAGTTGGTTTTCTAAATTTGAGACCCTGTTCTGTTTTGTAATTCAGTTCATGTGTAGCCAAGTTTACATTCCGTGTATTAGTGATATCTTATGATGTTTCATTTTCTGTGTGACTTATTTCACTTAGAATCATCGTACCTGAATCCACTCATTATGCCACGACGGGCCTGATGACATAGATTTCATTGCTGAGTGAGATTCCATTTTACGTACGTACCACAACATCTTTATCCGTTTTTCACATTCTGGGGTATTTAACTTGTACCGTAGACCAGGTTCTTGTAAACAGAGCCGTCCAAAACTTTGGGGTGGCTGTGTGTTTTTGATTTTAATTTCCCTAAGCTATAGGACCATAAGTGGAAGTGCTATAGGCTCCGTTGCTTAGTTTTTTAGGTGTTTCAGGAAACACAATACACTTCTCCAGAGTGGCTGTTGGCAATTTACATCTCGCCCATCAGCATAACAAGGCTCCATGTTCTCCATGGCCTGTGCTGTCTTTCTGGATTTTACACTTTTTTCAGATTGCGCTTTTGACCGGGGGGCAGTGAGACTTCATTGTAGTGCAGATTTGTTTAACATGCTTGCTTGGTTGGCCAAAAATGGCGTATGCGTTTTTTCCTGAATATATTCAGGAAAAAACGCATACGCCCTTTTTGGCCAACTGAATCATTGTCGACGTTCTGCCTCTTTTCATATGCTTTAAATGCAATTACAGTCTACTCCCTGAAATCGTTTTCCTGCAATTCTGCCCCGCTTAAAAGTCATCTTTACAGCCTTCCTTCATTATATTTTTGGACGATAGCTGTCATTTATAACTCGGCAGGCTTGTGAATTACAGTGCCCCTGAGCTCCTTTCTTCAACTCGCTTTCTTGTGAGCTGGCCGCAAACCCGCAGGATTGCTTCAGGTCCTAATCAGGTTCCGGCAGGGCATACTGAGCCTTTGGTTAATTCTTGTTCCTGGTGGGAAATGAGCGTTAAATTTCCAGTCCAGACACCTAGAGCTAGTCTCTCATTGGTTCTCCCTATTCCTGTTCATCTTGCGCAGAAATTGCAAACTGTGCCAAACAGGAGGTTAAAGGCACTGACTCTCCAAGTGGGGAGAGTGTTAGTAAAGGTCTGGAATGGTGAACCCGAGTAAAAGGGGACGAAAACTGAGATGCATTTGAAAATGTTTCCTGGTCACAGGGTGCACCATACTGTGGGTTTCCCATGCACGTTTTAGCTGAAGGAAGAATCCCTTAAAACTGGAGAGTTGGGACCCATGGAATGGGTACCATGCAGTATGACTTCAAAGGGTCTGCATTTGCTCATTGAACCTCACCAATGCTATCAGCCTGAAGTGTCCAACCTTATGTCTCACTCAGCTCTGGGTGTAGATGTGGTAAATCCAGGTTGTATCACATGCCGTGAATGAATTATTTAAGAATTGCTCTCTATTTCACTGTCATTGTGTTTTGTTTTTGTAATTCATTTTGATAATGGGATTTATCGGATTTTCTCTGCTGCGTTCATGCAGCTGTACACACGCTTGATTGTCTTACGGAGACATATAAATCCATGGGTTTGAAGATTCTTACTAGTCAGGTGTATTCCTAGGCGTTGAATGGAGGTGTTTCGTCCATTTCTTTGAGCAAGGGGTAGGTCTTGACTATTACATATTTGGCTTATGGAAAGGTATCTGTGCTAGTTTCTATCTTTGCTTTTATGCAGCACCCCAACTCACTTTTCCCCTTAAGCAAGCATAACTTGGTTTTCTAAATTTGAGACCCTGTTCTGTTTTGTAATTCAGTTCATGTGTAGCCAAGTTTACATTCCGTGTATTAGTGATAACTTATGATGTTTCATTTTCTGTGTGACTTATTTCACTTAGAATCATCGTACCTGAATCCACTTATTATGCCGCGACGGGCCTGATGAAATAGATTTCATTGGTGAGTGATATTCTATTGTACGTACGTACCACACTTCTTTATCCATTTTTCGCTTTCTGGGATATTTAACTTGTACCGTAGACGAGGTTCTTGTAAACAGAGCCGTCCGAAATTTTGGGGTGGCTGTGTGTTTTTGATTTGAATTTCCCTAAGCTATAGGACCATAAGTGGTAATGCAGTAGGCTCCGTTGTTTTGTTTTTTAGGTTTTTGAGGGAACACCATACACTTCTCCAGAGTGGCTGTTGGCAATTTACATCCCGCCCATCAGCATAACAAGGCTCCCTGTTCTCCATGGCCTGTGCTGCCTTTCTGGATTTTACACTTTTTTCAGATGGCCCTATTGACCGGCGGGCAGTGAGACTTCATTGTAGTGCAGATTTCTTTAACATGCTTGCTTGGTTGGCCAAAAAGGACGTATGCCTTTTTTCCTGAATATATTCAGGAAAAAACGCATACGTCCTTTTTGGCCAAGTGCGTCATTGTCGACCTTCTGCCGCTTTTCCTATGCTTTAAATGCAATTCCAGTCTACCCCTGAAATCGTTTTCTTGCAATTCTGCCCCGCATTCAAGTCCTCTTCGCAGCCTTCCTTCAATATAATTTTGGGTGATAGGTGTCATTTATAACTTGCAGGTTTGTGAATTACAGTGTCCCTGAGCTCCTTTCTTCAACTCGCTTTCTTGTGAGCTGGCCGCAAACCCGCAGGATTGCTTCAGGCACTAATCTGGTTCCTGCACGGCATGCTGAGCCTTTGGTTAATTCCTCTTCCTGGTGGGAAATTAGCGTTAAATTTGCTCGTGCAGACACCTTCACACGAGTCGTCATGGTGTCCCTTTGCCCCGGTTATCTCTATGGAGGTTGGAGTTGGAGGGCCTCCTCACTCAAGGTCAGTGTGCCCACGGAGCCAACCCTGCAACTTCAGGGCATGGTTGGGTGTTAGGATCACCACGTGGGGTCCTTTTCCCTGAGGAGGGAGGTGGCCTTTTGGGCTGCTGATTTCCAGGTTTTCAGATACTGCCAGTATCTTGGCCAGATGTGGCGGTGGGCCAAGCCCCTTGGTGACCGTAGTTTATCCTACCTGGATCGCATTCTTGCATTGTTCCATTTCAAGTGGTCCCAGGTTTTGCACTAATACTCCAATGGCGATTCACCGTTCACCAGGAATGTAAAGGTCAAAGGGTTTAGCTAAATTAGGGAGTTCCAGGGCAAGGATCTGAATTGACTGCTCTTTCCATTCTTGAAAGGCCACTTCTGCATTCTATTCAAAAGGATCATCATCTCTTCCTTTCAGTGTTTCATATAGAGGCCCAGCTAGTAGACTGTAGTTAGGGATCCAGAAGCAGCAAACCCTGGCCTCCCCAGGAACCCCTAAGCTGTCTTCTAGTTTCAGAAATGGGTAAGGCTGTAAATTGTTTCTTCCCTTTCCTGGGATGGGCTTCTCCGACCTTCTGTGAGAATGAAGCCCAGGCAGGTCACCGTAGTCTGTGATATTTGAGCTTTTTCTTGGACAACTTGTATCCTTTATTGGCTTGGTAGTTCAGAGGTCTCCTTAGTAGGGCTGGTGATCAGATTGTCGTCTGCATATTGAAGGAGTGTTTCCTTTTCCAGAGGTAGAACTTTTAGGTCTTTAGCTGAGCTTTCCCCAAAGATGGTGTGGGAATTTTTGAACCCTTGGGGCAACACGGCCCGGAAGTATTGTTTTAGTTGCATGTTGAGTCCTGCCAATCACAAGCCAAAATTTCTTGTGACTCTGGGACTAATAGAATACAAAAGAAGGCATCATTGAAGACTAATACAGAATACCATGTCCTGGTGGTTGGTAGAATGACCAGCAGGGTGTAGGATTTAGGAACTACTGGAGGTATATCCTCGGTGGCTTCACTGACTGTCCTGACATCCTTTACCAGGACTCCAGCAGCCCATGGGGCTCTCGAGGTCAGGCCAATCCCAGGATATGGAGCTCACCTGGGCAGGTACCCCACCCCCACCCCAGCCCACGGGGCTCTCGTGTTCAGGCCCCTCCCAGGATATGGGGTACCCTGGGCAGGTTCCCCTGCAGCCCATGGGGCTCTCGTGGTCAGGCCCCTCCCAGGATACAGAGCTACCCTTGCAGGTACCATGGCAGGGCTGGGAACACAGGAACCGTGCATATCGCCCTCATTGCAGAGCACTCCCAGCTCACCTGTCACTCAGATCTGACACAGAGCACCTCAGAGCAGGACTTGAACTAACAAACAGCAGCTCCGACAGGTCTGTGACCCTGGGCATCACTCTGTGTGGCCTCCCTCCACCTGGTGTTCCAGAGACTTCCACTGCACCCGGGGCACCAGGCCTCTGTCTCCACCCACCAGCCACCCCTCCTCTCCCTGACTCCTGGGTCCCTCTCATTAGGAGAGGGTTTTCTTGAAGTTGTCTCCCACTCATGGGCCAGATAATATAATTAGAAAACAAGCCAGAGCTGCAGCCCCTTGTCTATAATGACTCTCAGGAGGCCACACCTGTTCCTTGGACCCGGCCGATTCAGCAAGTTCCAGTTTCTGCAACTGTGAGCCCCTGAGGGGTGATTATTGGCTGGCCTGGGAAGCCCGACCATGCCGGCCAGACCTCCCCAGGTGTGCCTGGGTTCAGATCAATATAAACACCGCTCCAGGCAGCAAGAGCCCCTGCAGCTGTGCCTGACGCCATTTTCTCTGCCCTGTCAGCAGTCTCGGGGCTGGACTGGTGGGAGGGAGTGAGAGGCCACGGCTTTGTGGGTGGCCCAGTGTGAGTGGGGCTCTGCTGGACTTTCTGCAGCAGTTGCCAAGATGCCACCTGCTAAAGAAGAGGATGTGTCACCCATACCTGCCGCTGGAATTTCTCCCTGGGCAGAGGTCAGTGAGGAAGAAAGCAGTGGGGGCCGGGACAGCAGGGGTATCTCAGGCAGGGAAATGGAAATCTTCCAGAAGAGCACCCAGGGCCAGGACCAACCTGGCTGGCCTGCAGGCACCAAGTCGGCTGGCATGCTGTCGCTCATGTGGCTCCATGGCCCTTCCTCTAGGCTTTCAAGTCCTTGTACATATTCAGGTGTTTTACCTGGGAAGGGTGGGAACATTTCAGCAGCAACTGGCCTGGGGCTCAGCCCACGTTTACTCACAGATGCCTCGGCACGGTCCCCCAGCTTTGCAATGAGGACGCTTGTTGCGTGGGGCCTGCTGGCTGAATGGGAGATGATTCCCCACCACTGACCAACTTCAGAATTGTTTACAACTGGAGCAAGTGCCCTGATACG
Source organism: Delphinapterus leucas (assembly GCF_059928025.1). NCBI lineage: Eukaryota > Metazoa > Chordata > Mammalia > Artiodactyla > Monodontidae > Delphinapterus > Delphinapterus leucas. Next base: position 6,891,929 of record NW_028322240.1, on the reverse strand, counting down.
GTTTTCTTCTGTGTAACTGGTGGGTTCTGTTTTTTTTTCTTTTTTTCGTTTTTGGTTCAAGGTAGATTTTATTCCTCTTTTATGTATTTACAGATATAAGCATGGAAATAAGTTATTCATATAAATACATGTATGTGAAGGGAAGAATATTTTTTCTGTTTTACTTTTTGTAATTTGAATTTTATTTTATTTTTTTATACAGCAGGTTCTTTTTGGTTTTCTATTTTATACATATAAATGTATACATGCCAATCCCAATCTCTCAACTCCTCTCACCACCACCCCCCAACAGCTTTCCCCCCTTGGTGTCCATACGTTTGTTGTCTACATCTGTTGCTCTATTTCTGCCTTGCAAAACGGTTCATCTGTACAATTTGTCTAGGTTCCACATATATGCATTAATAGACAAGATTTGTTTTTCTCTTTCTGACTTACTTCACTCTGTATGACAGTCTCTAGATCCATCAACGTCTCTACAAATGACCCAATTTCATTCCTTTTTATGGCTTAGTAATATTCCATTTTATATATGTACCACATCTTTATGCATTCGTCTGTCTGTGGGCATTTAGGTTGCTTCCATTACCTGGATATTGTAAATAGTGATGCAATGAACATTGCGGTGAATGTCTCTTTTTGATTTATGGTTTTGTCTGGGTATATGCCCAGTAGTGGGATTGCTGTATCATATGGTAATTCTATTCTTAGTTTTATAAGAAACTCCATAATGTTCTCCACAGTGACTGTATCAATTTACATTCCCAACAATAGTGGAAGAGGGTTCCTTATCTCCACACCCTTTCCAGCATTTGTTGTTTGTAGATTTTCTGATGATGCCCATTCTAACAGGTGTGAGGTGATACACCATGGATGAGTCTATTTCGTTGAGCAAAGAGTAGGTCTTGTCTAGTACATATTTGGCTTATGGAACGGTATGTGTGCTAATTTCAATCTCTGGTTTTATACAGCACCGCAACTCAACTTTCCCCTTAAGCAAGCATAAGTTTTTATCTAAATGTGAGACTCTGTTCGGTTTTGGAATTCAGTTTATGTGTAGCCAAGTTTACACTCTCTCTATTAGTGATATCTTATGATAATTATCTTTCTCTGTGTGACCTATTTCTCTTAGAATCATCATACTTAAATCCACTCAATTTGCTGCTACAGGCCTGATGACATTGATTTCATTGCTGAGTGATATTCCGTTGTACGTAAGTAGCACAACTCCTTTATCCATTTTTTTCTTTCTGGGATATTTAATTTGTACTGGACTCAAGGTTCTTGTAAACACAGCAGCCCTAAATTTTGTGTTGGCTGTGTCTTGTTGATTTTAATTTTCCTAAGCTATAGTGCCAAAAGTGGAAGTGCCCTAGGCTCTGTAGCTTTGTTTTTCAGATGTTTCAGGATACACCATAAACATCTCCAGAGTGTCTGTTGGCAATTTACATCCCGCCCGTCAGCATAACAAGGCTCCCTGTTCTCCATGGCCTGTCCTGTGTTTCTGGTTTTTACACTTTTTTCAGATGGCCCTTTTGACGAATGGGAAATGAGACTTCATTGTAGTGCGGATTTCCATTTCTCGAGTGCTTGGTTGGCCAAAAAGGGCATATGTGTTTTTTCCTGAATATATTCAGGAAAAAATGTTTACGCACTTTTGTCCAAGTGCATCACTGTCAAAGATCTGCCGCTTCACATGCTTTAAATGCAATTCCAATCTACCTCCTGAAATATGATTCCTGCAATTCTGCCTCGTTTTCAAGTCCTCTTTGCAGACTTACTTCCATATATTTTTGCCAATAGCTGTCATTTATAACTCTGCAGGATTGTGAATTACAGTGCCCGTGATTTCCTTTCTTAACTCGTTTCCTTGAAAACTGGCCACAGAACCACAGGTTTGCTTCAGGCCGTAATCAGGGTCCGGCACGGCACTCTGAGACTTTGGTTCATTCCACTTCCTGGTGGGAAATTAGAGTTAAATGTGCCCCTCCAGACACCTGCCTCACTCCTAGCCCCTTGGTGATGTGTGTCCTCTGGTTTGAGGCCACATGTGCTGGTTTCCTCACCTTTGGCTGATGTGGCCCCACTGATGTGAGGACACTCCTGCCTGGTTCCCATCCCCTTGGTGATGTGGGCCCTCCGGTGAGAGTCTGATCCTGGTTGGGTTCCTCACACTTCTGTGAGGTGGGCCCTCTTCTCTGAGGTCACTCCTGCCTGGCTGGCACACCCCGCCTTGGCGACGTCGGCCCTCTGGTGGGATTTGGTGCCTGCTGGGTGTCTCCTCCCCTCGGTAATGAGGGCCCCCTGGCGTCAGGCCCTAACTCCTGGGCTCCCAATATTTTCTGATATGCGCCCTGTGGTTCGAGTACACTCCTGCCAGGTTCCCAACCCCATGGGAATGTGGGCCTTCTGCTCTGAGGTCCCAACCGTGGGTTGCTCAGTTTCATGATGAGGGCCCTCTGCTGTGAGTTCTCTCCGGCCTGGATCCCATAGCCTCGCTGCTCCTGGCCACCGGCTGGGAGGTTACAGCTGCGGGATTCCTCACCTTTTTTCTTCTATGGGCCTCTGTTTTGAGACTCCTCCTGCCTGCCTCACTCCCAGCCCCTTGGTGATGTGTGTCCTCTGGTTTGAGGCCACGTATGCTGGGTCCCTCGCCTTTCGATGATGTGGCCCCACTAGTGTGAGGACACTCCTGCCTGGTTCCTATCCCCTTGATGATGTGGGCCCTCTGGTGAGAGTCTGATCCTGGCTGGGTTCCTCACCCTTCTGTGAGGTGGGCCCTCTGCTGTGAGGTCACTCCTGCCTGGCTGGCACACCCCGCATTGGCGACGTCGGCCTTCTGGTAGCAGTTGGAGCTTGCTGGGAGCCTCTTCTCCTCAGTGATGAGGGCCCTCTGGCGTCCGGCCCTAACTGCTGGGCTCCCCACATTTTCTGATGTGTGCCCACTGGTGCGATGACACTCCTGCTTGGTTCCCTTCCCCATGGGGATGTGGGCCTTGTGCTCTGAGGTTACAACGGCTGGGTTGCTTACAGTATCACGATGAGGGCCCTCTGTTGTGAGTTCATCACTCCCTGGATCCCATAGCCTCGGTGCTCTGGGCCGCCAGCTGGGATGTTCCAACTGCTGGATTCTTCACCTTTTTTATACAATGGGCCATGTGTTTTGAGGTTAATCCTGCCTGCCTCGCTCCGAGACCCATGGTGATGTGGGTCCTCTGGTTTGAGGCCACATGTGCTGGGTACCTCAACTTTCGATGATGTGGCCCCACGGGTGTGAGGACACTCCTGCCTGGTTCCCAGCCCCTTGCTTATGTGGGCACTCTGGTGAGAGTCTGATCCTGACTGGGTTCCTTACCCTTCTGTGAGGTGGGCCCTCTGATGTGAGGTCACTCCTGCCTGATGGCTCATGACGCCTTGGCGACGTAGGCCCTCTGTTGGCCACTGAAGCATGCTGGGAGCCTCCTACCCTCTTTAATAAGGGCCCTGGAAGAAACGCATATGCCCTTTTTGACCAAGTGCATCATTGTCGAGGTTCTGCCTCTTCTCCTATACTTTCAGAGGACTTCCCGTCTACCTCCTGAAATCTTATTCCTGGAATTCTGCCCCGCGTTCAAGTCCTCTTTGCAGCCTTACTTCAATATATTTTTGGACGATAGCTGTCATTTATAACTCTGCAGGTTTGTGAATTACAGTGTCCCTGAGCTCCTTTCTTCTACTCGCTTTCTTGTGAGCTGGCCGCAAAACCGCAGGATTGCTTCAGGCCCTAATCTGGTTCCGGCACGGCATGCTGAGCCTTTGGCTAATTCCTCTTCCTGGTGGGAAATGAGCGTTAAATTTGTTCGTGCAGACACCTACAGCTAATCTCTCATTGGTTCTCCCTATTCCTGTTCATCTTGCGCAGAAATTCCAAACTGTGCCAAACAGGAGGTTAAAGGCACTGACTCTCCAAGTGGGGAGAGTGTTAGTAAAGCGTCTGGAATGGTAAAACCGAGTACGAGGGGACGAAAACTGAGATGCATTTAAAAAGGTTTCCCGGTCACACGGTGGACCATATTCTGGGTTGCCAATGCATGTTTTAGCTAAAGGAAGAATCCCTTAAACCTGGAGAGTTGGGACCCATGGAATGGGTACCATGCAGTATGACTTCAAAGGGTTGCCTTGGCTCACCGAACGTCACCAATGCTATCAGCCTGAAGTGTCCAGCCTTATGTCTCACTCAGCTCTGGGTGTAGATGTGGTAAATCCACGTTGCATCACAAGCCCTGAATGAATTATTTAAGAATTGCTCTCTATTTCACTGTCATTGTGTTTTGTTTTTGTAATTTATTTTTATAATGGGATTTATCGGATTTTCACTGCTGCGTTTATGCCGCTGTACACATGCTTGATTCTCTTATGGAGACATATAAATCCATGGGTTTTCAGATTCTTACTAGTCAGGTATATTCCTAGGCATTGAATATGGGGTGTTGAGTCCATTTCGTGGAGCAAGGAGTAGGTCCTGACTATTACATACTTGCTTATGGAAAGGTATCTGTGCTAATTTCAATCTCTGGTTTTATGCAGCACCACAACTCACCTTTCCCCATAAGCAAGCATAAGTTGGTTTTCTAAATTTGAGACCCTTTTCTGTTTTGTAATTGAGTTCATTTGCAGCCATGTTTACATTCCGTGTATTTGAGATATCTTATGGTGTTTCTTTTTCTGTGTGACTTAGTTAACTTAGAATCATCGTACCTGAATCCACTCATTATGCCGCGACGGGCCTCATGACATAGATTTCATTGCTGAGTGATATTCCATTGTACGTACGTACAACAACTTCTTTATCCATTTTTCGCTTTCTGGGATATTTCACTTGTACCGTAAACGAGGTTCTTGTAAGCAGAGCCGTCCAAAATTTATGGGTGGCTGTGTCTTTTTGATTTTAATTTCCCTAAGCTATAGAACCATAAGTTGAAGTGCCGTAGGCTCCGTTGCTTAGTTTTTTAGGTGTTTGAGGAAACACCATACACTTCTCCAGAGTGGCTGTTGGCAATTTACATCCCGCCCATCAGCATAACAAGGCTCCCTGTTCTCCATGGCCTGTCCTGCCTTTCTGGATTTTTCACTTTTTTCAGATGTCCCTTTTGACAGGGGGGCAGTGAGACTTCATTGTAATGCAGATTTCTTTACATGCTTGCTTGTTTGGCCAAAAAGGGCGTATGTGTTTTTTTCCTGAATATATTCAGGAAAAAACGCATACGCCCTTTTTGACCAAGTGCATCATTGTCGACTTTCTGTCTCTTTCCCTATGCTTTAAATGCAATTCCAGTCTGCCCCTGAAATCATTTTCCTTCAATTCTGCCCCGCTTTCAAGTCCTCTACGCAGCCTTACTTCAATATATTTTTGGACAATAGCTGTCATTTATAATTCTGCAGGTTTGTGAATGACAGTGTGCCTGAGCTCCTTTCTTCTACTCGCTTTCTTGTGAGCTGGCCGCAAACCCTCAGGATTGCTTCATGCCCTAATCTGGTTCCGGCACAGCACGCTGATCCTTTGGTAAATTCCTCTTCCTGGTGGGAAATGAGCGTTATATTTGAACGTGCAGACACCTAGAGCTAGTCTCTCATTGGTTCTCCCTATTCTTGTTTATCTTGTGCAGAAATTGCAAACTGTGCCAAACATGAGGTTAAAGGCACTGACTCTCTAAGTGGGGAGAGTATTAGTAAAGGGTCTTGAATCGTGAACCCGAGTAAAAGGGCTCAAAAACTGAGATGCATTTGAAAACGTTTCCTGGTCACACAGTGCACCATACTGTGGGTTTCCCATGCATGTTTTAGCTGAAGGAAGAATCCCTTAAACCTGGAGAGTTGGGACCCATCGAATGGGTACCATGAAGTATGACTTCAAAGGGCCTGCATTTTCTCAACGAACCTCACCAATGCTATCAGCCTGAAGTGTACAGCCTTATGTCTCACTCAGCTCTGGTGGTAGATGTGGTAAATCCAGGTTGCATCACAAGCCCTGAATGAATGATTTAAGAATTGCTCTCTATTTCACTGTCATTGTGTTATGTTTTTGAAATTGATTTTGATAATGGGATTTATCGGATTTTCACTGCTGCATTTAGGCCACTGTACACACGCTTGATTCTCTTACAGAGACATATAAACCCATGGGTTTTAAGGTTCTTACTAGTCATGTGTAATCCTAGGCGTTGAATATGTGGTGTTTAGTCCATTTCGTTGAGCAAGGAGGAGGTCTTGACTATTACATATTTGGCTTATGGAAAGGTATCTGTGCTAATTTCTATCTCTGCTTTTATGCAGCAACCCAACTCACATTTCCCCTTAAGCAAGCATAAGTTGGTTTTCTAAATTTGAGACCCTGTTCTGTTTTGTAATTCAGTTCATGTGTAGCCAAGTTTACATTCCGTGTATTAGTGATATCTTATGATGTTTCATTTTCTGTGTGACTTATTTCACTTAGAATCATCGTACCTGAATCCACTCATTATGCCACGATGGGCCTGATGACATAGATTTCACTGCTGAGTGATATTCTATTGTACGTACGTACCACAACTTCTTTATCTATTTTTCACATTCTGGGATATTTAATTTGTACCGTAGACGAGATCCCTGTAAACCGAGCCGTCTGAAACTTTGGGGTTGCTGTCTGTTTTTGATTATAATTTCCGTGATCTATAAGACCATAAGTTGAAGTGCCGTAGTCTCCGTTGCTTTGTTTCTTAGGTGTTTCAGGAAACACCATACACTTCTCCAGAGTGGCTGTTGGCAATTTACATCCCGCCCATCAGCATAACAAGGCTCCCTGTTCTCCATGGCCTGTGCTGTCTTTCTGGATTTTACACTTTTTTCAGATGGCCCTTTTGACCTGGGGGCAGTGAGACTTCTTTGTAGTGCAGATTTCTTTAACATGCTTGCTTGGTTGGCCAAAAAGCGCGTATGCGTTTTTTCCTGAATATATTCAGGAAAAAACGCATACGCCCTTGTTGGCCAAGTGCATCATTGTCGACATTCTGCCTCTTTTCCTATGCTTTAAATGCAATTCCAGTCTACCCCCTGAAATCGTTTTCCTGCAATTCTGCCCCGCTTTCCAGTCCTCTTCGCAGCCTTCCTTCAATATATTTTTGGACGATAGCTGTCATTTATAACTCTGCAGGTTTGTGAATTACAGTGCCCCTGAGCTCCTTTCTTCAACTCGCTTTCTTGTGAGTTGGCCGCAAACCCGCAGGAATGATTCAGGCCCTAATCTGGTTCCGGCACGGCATGCTGAGCCTTTGGTTAATTCCTCTTCCTGGTGGGAAATGAGCGTTCCATTTGCCCGTGCAGACACCTACAGCTAGTCTCTCATTGGTTCTCCCTATTCCTGTTCATCTTGCGCAGAAATTGCAAACTGTGCCAAACAGGTGGTTAAAGGCACTGACTCTCCAAGTGGGGAGAGTGTTAGTAAAACGTCTGGAATGGTGAACCTGAGTACCACGGGTTAAAACGTTTCCCAATCACACGGTGGACCATACTCTGGGTTTCCCATGCATGTTTTACCTCAAGGAAGAATCCCTTAAACCTGGAGAGTTGGGACATATGGAATGGGTACCATGCAGTATGACTTCAAAGGGTCTGCGTTTGCTCACCGAACCTCACCAATGCTATCAGCCCGAAGTGTCCAGCCTTATGTCTCACCCAGCTCTGGGTGTAGATGTGGTAAATCCAGGTTGCATCACAAGCCCTGAATGAATTATTTAAGAATTGCTCTCTATTTCACTGGCAATGTGTTTTGTTTATGAAATTTATATTGATAATGGGATTTATCGAATTTTCACTGCTGCGTTTAGGCCACTGTACACACGCCTGATTTCCTTATGGAGACATATAAATCCATGGGTTTTAAGATTCTTACTTGTCAGGTATATTCCCAGGCGTTGAATATGGGGTGTTGAGTCCATTTCGTTGAGCAAGGAGTAGGTCTTGTCTATTATATATTTGGCTTATGGAACGGTATCTGTGCTAATTTCAATCTCTGGTTTTATGCAGCTCCCCAACTCACCTTTCCCCTTAAGCAATCATAGGCTGGTTTTCTCAATTTGAGGCCCTGTTCTGTTTGGTAATTCAGGTAATGTGTAGCCAAGTTTACATTCCGTGTATTAATGATATCTTATGGTGTTTCTTTATCTGTGTGACTTATTTCTCGTAGAATCATCGTACCTGAATCCACTTATTATGCCGCTAAGGACCTGATGACGTAGATTTCATTGCTGAGTGATATTCCACTGTACAAGCGTACCACAATTTCTTTATCCATTTTTTGCTTTCTTGGATATTTAACTTGTACCGTAGACGAGGTTCTTGTAAACAGAGCCATCCCAATCATTGGGGTGGCTGTGTGTTTTTTATTTTAATTTCCCTAAGCTATAGGACCATAAGTGGAAGTGCCATAGGCTGTGTTGCTTTGTTTCCTACGTGTTTCAGGAAACAGCATACACTTCTCCAGAGTGGCTGTTGGCAATTTACATCCCGCACATTAGCATAACAAGGCTCCCTGTTCTCCATGACCTGGACTGCCTTTCTGGGTTTTACAATTTTTTCAGATGGCCCTTTTGACCGGGGAGCAGTGAGACTTCATTGTAGTGCAGATTTCCTTTACACGCTTGCTTGGTTGGCCAAAAAGGGCGTATGCGTTTTTTCCTGAATATATTCAGGAAAAAATGCATACGCCCTTTTTAGCCAAGTGCATCATTGTCGACATTCTGCCTCTTTTCCTATGCTTTAAGTGCAATTCCAGTCTACCCCCTGAAATCATTTTCCTGAAATTCTGCCCCGCTTTCAAGTCCTCTTCGAAGACTTACTTCAATACATTTTTGGACGATAGCTGTCATTCATAACTCTGCAGGTTTGTGAATTACAGTACCCCTGAGCTCCTTTCTTCAACTTGCTTTCTTGTGAACTGGCAGCAAAACCGCAGGATTGCTTGAGGCCCTAATCTGTTTCCGGCAGTGCGTGCTGAGCCTTTGGTTAATTCCTCTTCCGGGTGGGAAATGAGCGTTCCATTTGCCCGTGCAGACACCTACAGCTAGTCTCTCATTGGTTCTCCCTATGCCTGTTCATCTTGCGCAGAAATTGCAAACTGTGCCAAACAGGAGGTTAATGGCACTGACTCTCCAAGTGGGGAGAGTGTCAGTAAAGCGTCTGGAATGGTGAACCCGAGTACCAGGGAACGAAAACTGAGATGCATTTGAAAACGTTTCCCAATCACACGGTGGACCATACTCTGGGTTTCCCATGCATGTTTTAACTGAAGGAAGAATCCCTTAATCCTGGAGAGTTGGGACCCATGGAATGGGTATCATGCAGTATGACTTCAAAGGGTCTGACTTTGCTCACCGAACCTCACCAATGCTATCAGCGCGAAGTGTCCAGCCTTATGTCTCACACAGCTCTGGGTGTAGATGTGGTAAATCCAGGTGGCATCACAAGCCCTGAATGCATTATTTAAGAATTGCTCTCTATTTCACTGTCATTGTGTTTTGTTTTTGAAATTTATTTTGATAATGGGATTTATCGGATGTTCACTGTTGCATTTAGGCTGCTGTACACACGCTTGATTTCCTTATGGAGACATATAAATCCATGGGTTTTAAGATTCTTCCTTGTCACGTATCTTCCCAGGCGTTGAATATGGGGTGATGAGTCCATTTCGTTGAGCAAGGAGTACGTCTTGTCTATTATATATTTGGCTTATGGAAAGGTATCTGTGCTAATTTCAATCTCTGGTTTTATGCAGCAACCCAACTCACCTTTCCCCATAACCAAGCATAAGTTGGTTTTCTAAACTTGAGACCCTGTTCTGTTTTGTAATTCAGTACATGTGTAGCCAAGTTTACATTTTGTGTATTAGGGATATCTTATGATGTTTCTTTTTCTGTGTGACTTATTTCTCGTAGAATCATCGTAACTGAATCCACTCATTATGCCGCTAGGGTCCTGATGACGTAGATTTCATTGCTGAGTGATATTCCATTGTACGTGCATACCACAACTTCTTTATCCATTTTTTGCTTTCTTGGATATTTAACTTGTACCGTAGACGAGGTTCTTGTAAACAGAGCCGTCCCAAACTTTGGGCTGGCTGTGTGTTTTTGATTTTAATTTCCCTAAGCTGTAGGACCATAAGTGGAAGTGCCATAGTCTGTGTTGCTTTGTTTCCTACCTGTTTCAGGAAACACCATACACTTCTCCAGAGTGGCTGTTGGCAATTAACATCCGCCCATCAGCATAACAAGGCTCCCTGTTCTCCATGACCTGTCCTGCCTTTCTGGATTTTACACTTTTTTCAGATGTCCCTTTTGACCGGGGGGCAGTGAGACTTCATTGTAGTGCAGATTTCCTTTACACGCTTGCTTGGTTGGCCAAAAAGGGCGTATGCGTTTTTTCCTGAATATATTCAGGAAAAAACGCATTCACCCTTTTTGGCCAAATGTATCATTGTCGACATTCTGCCTCTTTTCCTATGCTTTAAGTGCAATTCCAGTCTACCCCCTGAAATCGTTTTCCTGAAATTCTGCCCCACTTTCAAGTAGTCTTCGAAGACTTACTTCAGTACATTTTTGGACGATAGCTGTCATTCATAACTCTGCAGGTTTGTGAATTACAGTGCCCCTGAGCTCCTTTCTTCAACTCGCTTTCTTGTGAGCTGGCCGCAAAACCGCAGGATTCCTTCAGGCCCTAATCTGTTTCTGGCAGGTCACGGTGAGCCTTTGGTTAATTCCTCTTCCTGGTGGGAAATGAGCGTTCCATTTGCCCGTGCAGACACCTACAGCTAGTCTCTCATTGGTTCTCCCTATGCCTGTTCATCTTGCGCAGAAATTGCAAACTGTGCCAAACAGGAGGTTAATGGCACTGACTCTCCAAGTGGGGAGAGTGTCAGTAAAGCGTCTGGAATGGTGAACCCGAGTACCAGGGAACGAAAACTGAGATGCATTTGAAAACGTTTCCCAATCACACGGTGGACCATACTCTGGGTTTCCCATGCATGTTTTAACTGAAGGAAGAATCCCTTAAACCTGGAGAGTTGGGACCCATGGAATGGGTATCATGCAGTATGACTTCAAAGGGTCTGACTTTGCTCACCGAACCTCACCAATGCTATCAGCGCGAAGTGTCCAGCCTTATGTCTCACACAGCTCTGGGTGTAGATGTGGTAAATCCAGGTGGCATCACAAGCCCTGAATGCATTATTTAAGAATTGCTCTCTATTTCACTGTCATTGTGTTTTGTTTTTGAAATTTATTTTGATAATGGGATTTATCGGATGTTCACTGTTGCATTTAGGCCGCTGTACACACGCTTGATTTCCTTATGGAGACATATAAATCCATGGGTTTTAAGATTCTTCCTTGTCACGTATCTTCCCAGGCGTTGAATATGGGGTGATGAGTCCATTTCGTTGAGCAAGGAGTACGTCTTGTCTATTATATATTTGGCTTATGGAAAGGTATCTGTGCTAATTTCAATCTCTGGTTTTATGCAGCAACCCAACTCACCTTTCCCCATAACCAAGCATAAGTTGGTTTTCTAAACTTGAGACCCTGTTCTGTTTTGTAATTCAGTACATGTGTAGCCAAGTTTACATTTTGTGTATTAGGGATACCATATGATGTTTCTTTTTCTGTGTGACTTATTTCTCGTAGAATCATCATACCTGAATAAACTCATTATGCCGCTACGGGCCTGATGACGTAGATTTCATTGCTGAGTGATATTCCACTGTACGTGCGTACCACAACTTCTTTATGCATTTTTTGCTTTCTTGCATATTTAACTTGTACCGTAGACGAGGTTCTTGTAAACAGAGCCGTCCCAAACTTTGGGCTGGCTGTGTGTTTTTGATTTTAATTTCCCTAAGCTATAGGACCATAAGTGGAAGTGCCATAGGCTGTGTTCTTTGTTTCCTACGTGTTTCAGGAAACACCATACACTTCTCCAGAGTGGCTGTTGGCAATTTACATCCCGCCCATCAGCATAACAAGGCTCCCTGTTCTCCATGACCTGTCCTGCCTTTCTGGATTTTACACTTTTTTCAGATGGCCCTTTTGACCGGGGGGCAGTGAGACTTCATTGTAGTGCAGATTTCCTTTACACGCTTGCTTGTTTGGCCAAAAAGGGCGTATGTGTTTTTTCTTGAATATATTCAGGAAAAAACGCATACGCCCTTTTTGGCCAAGTGCATCATTGTCGACATTCTGCCTCTTTTCCTATGCTTTAAGTTCAATTCCAGTCTACCCCCTGAAATAGTTTTCCTGAAATTCTGCCCCGCTTTCAAGTCCTCTTTGAAGACTTACTTCAGTACATTTTTGGACGATAGCTGTCATTCATAACTCTGCAGTTTTGTGAATTACAGTGCCCCTGAGCTCCTTTCTTCAACTCGTTTTCTTGTGAGCTGGCCGCAAAACCGCAGGATTGCTTCAGGCCCTAATCTGTTTCCGGAATGGCACGCTGAGCCTTTGGTTAATTCCTCTTCCTGGTGGGAAATGAGCGTTCAATTTGCCCGTGCAGACACCAACAGCTAGTCTCTCATTGGTTCTCCCTATGCCTGTTCATCTTGCGCAGAAATTGCAAACTGTGCCAAACAAGAGTTTAAATGCACTGACTCTCCAAGTGGGGAGAGTGTTAGTAAAGCGTCTGGAATGGTGAACACAAGTACCAGGGGACGAGAACTGAGATGCATTTGAAAACATTTCACAATCACACGGCGGACGATAGTCTGGGTTTCCCATGCATGTTTTAGCTGAAGGAAGAATCCTTTAAACCTGGAGATTTGGGACCCATGGAATGGGTAGCATGCAGTATGACTTCAAATGGTCTGCGTTTGCTCACCGAACCTCACCAATGCTATCAGCCCGAAGTGTCCAGCCTTATGTCTCACTCAGCTCTGGGTGTAGATGTGGTAAATCCAGGTTGCATCACAAGTCCTGAATGAATTATTTAAGAATTGCTCTCTATTTCACTGTCATTGTGTTTTGTTTTTGAAATTTATTTTAATAATGGGATTTATCGGATGTTCACTGCTGCATTTAGGCCGCTGTACACACGCTTGATTTCCTTATGGAGACATATAAATCCATGGGTTTTAAGATTCTTACTTGTCAGGTATCTTGCCAGGCTTTGAATATGGGGTGTTGAGTCCATTTCGTTGAGCAACGAGTAGGTCTTGTCTATTATATATTTGGCTTATGGAACGGTATGTGTGCTAATTTCAATCTCTGGTTTTATGCAGCACCCCAACTCACCTTTCCCCATAAGCAAGCATAAGTTGGTTTTCTAAACTTGAGACCCTGTTCTGTTTTGTAATTCAGTACATGTGTAGCCAAGTTTACGTTCCGTGTATTACGGATACATTATGATATTTCTTTTTCTGTGTGACTCATTTCTCGTAGAATCATCGTACCTGAATCCACTCATTATGCCGCTACGGGCCTGAAGACGTAGATTTCCTTGCTGAGTGATATTCCATTGTACGTGCGTAGCACAACTTCTTTATCCATTTAATGCTTTCTTGGATATTTAACTTGTACCGTAGACGAGGTTCTTGTAAACAGAGCCGTCCCAAATTTTGGGGTGGCTGTGTCTTTTGATTTTAATTTCCCTAAGCTATAGGACCATAAGTGGAAGTGCCATAGGCTGTGTTGCTTTGTTTCCTACGTGTTTCAGGAAACACCATACAGTTCTCCAGAGTGGCTGTTGGCAATTTACATCCCGCCCATCAGCATAACAAGGCTCCCTGTTCTCCATGACCTGTCCTGCCTTTCTCGATTTTACACTTTTCTCAGATGGCCCTTTTGACCGGGGGGCAGTGAGACTTCATTGTAGTGCAGATTTCCTTTACACGCTTACTTGGTTGGCCAAAAAGGGCGTATGCGTTTTTTCCTGAATATATTCAGGAAAAAACGCATACGCCCTTTTTGGCCAAGTGCATCATTGTCGACATTCTGCCTGTTTTCCTATGCTTTAAGTGCAATTGCAGTCTACCCCCTGAAATCGTTTTCCTGAAATTCTGCCCCGCTTTCAAGTCCTCTTCGAAGACTTACTTCAATACATTTTTGGACAATAGCTGTCATTCATAACTCTGCAGTTTTCTGAATTACACTGCCCCTGAGCTCCTTTCTTCAACTAGCTTTCTTGTGAGCTGACCGCAAAACCGCAGGATTGCCTCAGGCCATAATCTCTTTCTGGCAGGGCACGCTGAGCTTTTGGTTAATTCCTCTTCCTGGTGGGAAATGAGCGTTCCATTTGCCCGTGCAGACATCTACAGCTAGTCTCTCATTGGTTCTCCCTATTCCTGTTCATCTTGCACAGAAATTGCAAACTGTGCCAAACAGGAGGTTAAAGGCACTGACTCTCCAAGTGGGGAGAGTGTTCGTAAAGGGTCTGGAATGGTGAACCCGAGTACCAGGGGACGAAACCTGAGATGCATTTGAAAACGTTTCCCGGTCACACAGTGCAGTGTACTGTGGGTTTCCCATGCATGTTTTAGCTGAAGGAAGTGTCCCTTAAACCTGGAGAGTTGGGACCCATGGAAGGGGTACCATGCAGTATGACTTCAAAGGGTCTGTGTTTGCTCACCGAACCTCACCAATGCTATCAGCCCGAAGTGTCCAGCCTTATGTCTCACCCAGCTCTGGGTGTAGAAGTGTTAAATCCAGGTTGCATCACAAGCCCTGAATGAATTATTTAAGAATTGCTCTCTATTTCACTGTCATTGTGTTTTGTTTTTGAAATTTATTTTGATAATGGGATTTATCGGATTTTCACTGCTGCATTTAGGTCGCTGTACACGCTCTTGATTTCATTATGTAGACATATAAATCCATGGGTTTTAAGATTCTTACTTGTCAGGTATCTTCCCAGGCGTTGAATATGGGGTGTTGAGTCCATTTCGTTGAGCAAGGAGTAGGTCTTCTCTATTATATATTTGGCTTATGGAACGGTATCTGTGCTAATTTCAATCTCTGGTTTTATGCAGCACCCCAACTCACCTTTCCCCGTAAGCAAGCATAAGTTGGTTTTCTCAATTTGAGACCCTGTTCAGTTTTGTATTTCAGTTCATGTGTACCGAAGTTTACATTCCGTTTATTAGAGATATCTAATGATGTTTCTTTTTCTGTGTGACTTATTTGTCGTAGAATCATCATACCTGAATCCACTCATTATGCCGCGACGGGCCTGATGACGTAGATTTCATTGCTGAGTGATATTCCACTGTACGTGCATACCACAACTTCTTTATCCATTTTTTGATTTCTTGGATATTCAACTTGTACCGTAGACGAGGTTCTTGTAAACAGAGCCGTCCCAAACTTTGGAGTGACTCTGTCTTTTTGATTTTAATTTCCCTAAGCTATAGGACCATAAGTGGAAGTGCCATAGGCTGTGTTGCTTTGTATCCTACCTGTTTCAGGAAACACCATACACTTCTCCAGAGTGGCTGTTGGCAATTTACATCCGCCCATCAGCATAAAAAGGCTCCCTGTTCTCCATGACCTGTCCTGGCTTTCTGGATTTTACACTTTATTCAGATGGCCCTTTTGACCGGGGGGCAATGAGACTTCATTGTAGTGCAGATTTCCTTTACACGCTTGCTTGGTTGGCCAAAACGGGCGTATGCATTTTTTCCTGAATATATTCAGGAAAAAACGCATACGCCCTTTTTGGCCAAATGTATCATTGTCGGCATTCTGCCTATTTTCCTATGCTTTAAGTGCAATTCCAGTCTACCCCCTGAAATCGTTTTCCGGAAATTATTCCACGCTTTCAAGTCCTCTTCGAAGACTTACTTCAGTACATTTTTGGACGATAGCTGTCATTCATAACTCTGCAGGTTTGTGAATTACAGTGCCCCTGAGCTCCTTTCTTCAACTCGCTTTCTTGTGAGCTGGCCGCAAAACCGCAGGATTCCTTCAGGCCCTAATCTGTTTCTGGCAGGGCACGCTGAGCCTTTGGTTAATTCCTCTTCCTGTTGGGAAATGAGCGTTCCATTTGCCCATGCAGACACCTACAGCTAGTCTCTCATTGGTTCTCCCTATTCCTGTTCATCTTGCGCAGAAATTGCAAACTGTGCCAAACAGGAGGTTAATGGCACTGACTCTCCAAGTGGGGAGAGTGTCAGTAAAGCGTCTGAAATGGTGAACCCGAGTACCAGGGAACGAAAACTGAGATGCATTTGAAAACGTTTCCCAATCACACGGTGGACCATACTCTGGGTTTCCCATGCATGTTTTAACTGAAGGAAGAATCCCTTAAACCTGGAGAGTTGGGACCCATGGAATGGGTATCATGCAGTATGACTTCAAAAGGTCTGACTTTGCTCACCGAACCTCACTAATGCTATCAGCGCGAAGTGTCCAGCCTTATGTCTCACCCAGCTATGGGTGTAGATGTGGTAAATCCAGGTGGCATCACAAGCCCTGAATGAATTATTTAAGAATTGCTCTCTATTTCACTGTCATTGTGTTTTGTTTTTGAAATTTATTTTGATAATGGGATTTATCGGATGTTCACTGTTGCATTTAGGCCGCTGTACACAGGCTTGATTTCCTTATGGAGACATATAAAACCATGGGTTTTAAGATTCTTACTTGTCAGGTATCTTCCCAGGCGTTAAATATGGGGAGTTGAGTCCATTTCGTTGAGCAAGGAGTAGGTTTTGTCTATTATATATTTGGCTTATGGAACGGTATATGTGCTAATTTCAATCTCTGGTTTTATGCAGCACCCCAACTCACCTTTCCCCATAAGCAAGCATAAGTTGGTTTTCTAAACTTGAGGCCCTGTTCTGTTTGGTAATTCAGTACATGTGTAGCCAAGTTTACATTCCGTGTAATAGGGATACCTTATGATGTTTCTTTTTCTGTGTGACTTATTTCTCGTAGAATCATGGTACCTGAATCCACTCATTATGCCGCTAGGGACCTGATGACATAGATTTCATTGCTGAGTGATATTCCATTGTACGTGTGTACCACAACTTCTTTATCCACTTGTTGCTTTCTTGGATATTTAACTTGTACCGTAGACGAGGTTCTTGTAAACAGAGTCGTCCGAAAATTTGGGGTGGCTGTGTGTTTTTGATTTTAATTTCCCTAAGCTATAGGACCATAAGTGGAAGTGCCATAGGCTGTGTTGCTTTGTTTCCTACCTGTTTCAGGAAACACCATACACTTCTCCAGAGTGGCTGTTGGCAATTTTCATCCGCCCATCAGCATAACAAGGCTCCCTGTTCTCCATGACCTGTCCTGCCTTTCTGGATTTTACACTTTTTTCAGATGGCCCTTTTGACCGGGGGGCAGTGAGACTTCATTGTAGTGCAGATTTCCTTTACACGCTTGCTTGGTTGGCCAAAAAGGGCGTATGCGTTTTTTCCTGAATATATTCAGGAAAAAACGCATACGCCCTTTTTGGCCAAGTGTATCATTGTCGACATTCTGCCTCTTTTCCTATGCTTTAAGTGCAATTCCAGTCTACCCCCTGAAGTCGTTTTCCTGAAATTCTGCCCCGCTTTCAAGTCCTCTTCAAAGACTTACTTCAGTACATTTTTGGACGATAGCTGTCATTCCTAACACCGCAGGTTTGTGAATTACAGTGCCCTTGAGCTCCTTTCTTCAACTCGCTTTCTTGTGAGCTGGCCGCAAAACCGCAGGATTCCTTAAGGCCCTAATCTGTTTCTGGCAGGGCACGGTGAGCCTTTGGTTTATTCCTCTTCCTGGTGGGAAATGAACGTTCCATTTGCCCGTGCAGACACCTACAGCTAGTCTCTCATTGGTTCTCCCTATTCCTGTTCATCTTGCGCAGAAATTGCAAACTGTGCCAAACCGGAGGTTAAAGGCACTGACTCTCCAAGTGGGGAGAGTGTTAGTAAAGCGTCTGGAATGGTGAACCCGAGTACCAGGGGACGAAAACTGAGATGCATTTGAAAACGTTTCCCAATCACACGGTTGACCATAATCTGGGTTTCCCATGCATGTTTTAACTGAAGAAGAATCCCTTAAACCTGGAGAGTTGGGACCCATGGAATGGGTACCATGCAGTATGACTTCAAAGTGTCTGCGTTTGCTCACCAAACCTCACCAATGGTATCAGCCCGAAGTGTGCAGCCTTATGTCTCACCCAGCTCTGGGTGTAGATGTGGTAAATCCAGGTTGCATCACAAGCCCTGAATGAATTATTTAAGAATTGTTCTCTATTTCACTGTTATTGTGTTTTGTTTTTGAAATTTATTTTGATAATGGGATTTATCGGATTTTCATTGCTGTGTTTAGACCACTGTACACACTCTTGATTTCCTTATGGAGACATATAAATCCATGGGTTTTAAGATTTTACTTGTCAGGTATCTTGCAAGGCGTTGTATATGGGGTGTTGAGTCCATTTCGTTGAGCAAGGTGTAGGTCTTGTCTATTATATATTTGGTTTATGGAATGGTATGTGTGCTAATTTCAATCTCTGGTTTTATGCAGCACCCCAACTCACCTTTCCCCGTAAGCAAGCATAAGTTGGTTTTCTCAATTTGAGACCCTGGTCTGTTTTGTAATTCAGTTCATGTGTAGCCAAGTTTACATTCCGTGTATTAGTGATATATTATGATGTTTCTTTTTCTGTGTGACTTATTTCACTTAGAATCATCGTACCTGAATCCACTCATTATGCTGCTACGGGCCTGATGACGTAGATTTCATTGCTGAGTGATATTCCACTGTACGTGCGTACCACAACTTCTTTATCCATTTTTTGCTTTCTGGGATATTTAATTTGTACCGTAGAGGACGTTCTTGTAAACAGAGACGTCCCAAATTTTGGGGTGGCTGTGTCTTTTTGATTTTAATTTCCCTAAGCTATAGGACCATAAGTGGAAGTGCCATAGGCTGTGTTGTTTTGTTTCCTACGTGTCTCTGGAAACACCATACACTTCTCCAGAGTGGTTGTTGGCAATTTACATCCCGCCCATCAGCATAACAAGGCTCCCTGTTCTCCATGACCTGTCCTGCCTTTCTGGATTTTACACTTTTTTCAGATGGCCCTTTTGACCGGGGGGCAGTGAGACTTCATTGTAGTGCAGATTTCCTTTACACGCTTGCTTGGTTGGCCAAAAAGTGTGTATGCGTTTTTTCCTGAATATATTCAGGAAAAAACGCATACGCCCTTTTTGGCCAAGTGCATCATTGGAGACATTCTGCTTCTTTTCCTATGCTTTAAGTGCAATTCCAGTCTACCCCCTGAAATCGTGTTCCTGAAATTCTGCCCCGCTTTCAAGTCCTCTTCGAAGACTTACTTCAATACATTTTTGGACGATAGCTGTCATTCATAACTCTGCAGGTTTCTGAATTACACTGCCCCTGAGCTCCTTTCTTCAACTCGCTTTCTTGTAAGCTGGCCGTAAAACCACAGGATTGCTTCACGCCATAATCTCTTTCTGGCAGGGCACGCTGAGCCTTTGGTTAATTCCTCTTCCTGGTGGGAAATGAGCGTTCCATTTGCCCGTGCAGACACCTACATCTAGTCTCTCATTGGTTCTCCCTATTCCTGTTAATCTTGCGCAGAAATTGCAAACTGTGCCAAACAGGAGGTTAAAGGTACTGACTCTCCAAGTGGGGAGAGTGTCAGTAAAGCGTCTGGAATGCTGAACCCGAGTACCAGGGAACGAAAACTGAGATGCATTTGAAAACGTTTCCCAATCACACGGTGGACCATACTCTGGGTTTCCCATGCATGTTTTAACTGAAGGAAGAATCCCTTAAACCTGGAGAGTTGAGACCCCTGGATGGGTATCATGCAGTATGACTTCAAAGGGTCTGACTTTGCTCACCGAACCTCACCAATGCTATCAGCGCGAAGTGTCCAGCCTTATGTCTCACCCAGCTCTGGGTGTAGATGTGGTAAATCCAGGTGGCATCACAAGCCCTGAATGAATTATTTAAGAATTGCTCTCTATTTCACTGTCATTGTGTTTTGTTTTTGAAATTTATTTTGATAATGGGATTTATCGGATGTTCACTGTTGCATTTAGGCCGCTGTACACACGCTTGATTTCTTTATAGAGACATATAAATCCATGGGTTTTAAGATTCTTACTTGTCACGTATCTTCCCAGGCATTGAATATGGGGTGTTGAGTCCATTTCGTTGAGCAAGGAGTAGGTCTTGTCTATTATATATTTGGCTTATGGAACGGTATGTGTGCTAATTTCAATCTCTGGTTTTATGCAGCACCCCAACTCACCTTTCCCCATAAGCAAGCATAAGTTGGTTTTCTAAACTTGAGACCCTGTTCTGTTTTGTAATTCAGTACATGTGTAGCCAAGTTTACATTCTGTGTATTAGGGATATCTTATGATGCTTCTTTTTCTGTGTGACATATTTCTCGTAGAATCATCATACCTGAATCCACTCATTATGCCGCTACGGGCCTGATGACGTAGATTTCATTGCTGAGTGATATTCCACTGTACGTGCGTACCACAACTTCTTTATGCATTTTTTGCTTCCTTGGATATTTAACTTGTACCGTAGACGAGGTTCTTGTAAACAGAGCCGTCCCAAACTTTGGGGTGGCTGTGTGTTTTTGATTTTAATTTCCCTAAGCTATAGGACCATAAGTGGAAGTGCCATAGGCTGTGTTGCTTTGTTTCCTACGTGTTTCAGGAAACACCATACACTTCTCCAGAGTGGCTGTTGGCAATTTACATCCGGCCCATAAGCATAACAAGGCTCCCTGTTCTCCATGACCTTTCCTGCCTTTCAGGATTTTACACTTTTTTCAGATAGCCCTTTTGAGCATGGGGCAGTGAGACTTCATTGTAGTGCCGATTTCATTTACACGCTTGCTTGGTTGGTCAAAAAGTGCGTTTGCGTTTTTTCCTGAATATATTCAGGAAAAAACGCATATGCCCTTTTTAGCCAAGTGCATCATTATCGACATTCTGCCTCTATTCCTATGCTTTAAGCGCAATCCAGTCTACCCCCTGAAATCGTTTTCCTGAAATTCTGCCCCGCTTTAAAGTCCTCTTCGAAGACATACTTCAGTACATTTTGGACGATAGCTGTCATTCATAACTCTGCAGGTTTGTGAATTACAGTGCCCCTGAGCTCCTTTCTGCAACTCGCTTCCATGTGAGCTGGCCGCCAAACCACAGGATTGCTTCAGGCCCTAATCTGTTTCTGGCAGGGCACGTTGAGCCTTTGGTTAATTCCTCTTCCTGGTGGGAAATGAGCGTTCCATTTGCCCGTGCAGACACCTACAGCTAGTCTCTAATTGGTTCTCCCTATTCCTATTCATCTTGCGCAGAAATTGCAAACTGTGCCAAACAGGAGGTGAAAGGCACTGACTCTCCAAGTGAGGAGAGTGTTAGTAAAGCATCTGGAATGGTGAACCCGAGTACCAGGGGACGAAAACTGAGATGCATTTGAAAACGTTTCCCAATCACACGGTGGACCATACTCTGGGTTTCCCATGCATGTTTTAACTGAAGAAGAATCCCTAAACCTGGAGAGTTGGGACCCATGGAATGGGTACCATGCAGTATGACTTCAAAGGGTCTGCGTTTGCTCAACGAACCTCACCAATGCTATCAGCCCGAAGTGTCCAGCCTTATGTCTCACCCAGCTCTGGGTGTAGATGTGGTAAATCCAGGTTTCATCACAAGCCCTGAATGAATTATTTAAGAATTGCTCTCTATTTCACTGTCATTGTGTTTCTTTTTTGTAATTCATTTGATAATGGGATTTATCGGATTTTCTCTGCTGCCTTCATGCAGCTGTACACACGCTTGATTCTCTTATGGAGACATATAAATCCATGGGTTTGAAGATTCTTACTAGTCAGGTGTATTCCTAGGCGTTGAATATAGGGTGTTTAGCCCATTTCGTTGAGCAAGTGGTAGGTCTTGACTATTACATATTTGACGTATGGAATGGTATCTGTGCTAATTTCAATCTCTGGTTTTATGCAGCACCCCAACTCACCTTTCCCCTTAAGCAAACATAAGTTGGTTTTCTAAATTTGAGACCCTGTTCTGTTTTGTAATTCAGTTCATGTGTAGCCAAGTTTACATTCCGTGTATTAGTGATATCTTATGATGTTTCATTTTCTGTGTGACTTATTTCACTTAGAATCATCGTACCTGAATCCACTCATTATGCCACGACGGGCCAGATGACATAGGTTTCATTGGTGAGTTATATTCCATTGTACGTACGTACCACAACTTCTTTATCCATTTTTCGCTTTCTGGGATATTTAACTTGTACCGTAGACGAGGTTCTTGTAAACAGAGCTGTCTGAAACTTTGGGGTGGCTGTGTGTTTTTGATTTTAATTTCTCTAAGCTATAGGACCGTAAGTGGAAGTGCCGTAGGCTCCGTTGCTTTGTTTTTTAGGTGTTTCAGGAAACACCATACACTTCTCCAGAGTGGCTGTTGGCAATTTACATCCCACCCATCAGCATAACAAGGTTCCCTGTTCTCCATGGCCTGTGCTGCATTTCTGGATTTTACACTTTTTTCCCCGATGGCCCTTTTGACCGGGGGGCAGTGAGACTTCATTGTAGTGCAGATTTCTTTATCATGCTTGCTTGGTTGGCCAAAAAGGGCGTATGCGTTTTTTCCTGAATATATTCAGGAAAAAACGCATACGCCCTTTTTGGCCAAGTGCATCATTGTCGACGTTCTGCCTCTTTTCCTATGCTTTAAATGCAATTCCAGTCTACCCCCTGAAATCGTTTTCCTGCAATTCTGCCCCGCTTTCAAGTCCTCTTCGCAGCCTTCCTTCAATATATTTTTGGACGATAGCTGTCATTTATAACTCTGCAGGTTTGTGAGTTACAATGCCCCTGAGCTCCTTTCTTCAAATCGCTTTTTTGTGAGCTGGCCACAAATCCGCAGGATTGCTTCAAGCCCTAATCTGTTTCTGGCACGGCATGGTGAGCGTTTGGTTAATTCCTCTTCCTGGTGGGAAATGAGCGTTAAATTTTCCCGTGCAGACACCTACAGCTAGTCTCTCATTGGTTCTCCCTATTCCTGTTCATCTTGCGCAGAAATTGCAAACTGTGCCAAACAGCAGGTTAAAGGCACTGACTCTCCAAGTGGGGAGAGTGTTAGTAAAGGGTCTGGAATGGTGAACCCGAGTAAAAGGGGACGAAAACTGAGATGCATTTGAAAACGTTTCCCGGTCACACGGTGCACCATACTGTGGGTTTCCCATGCATGTTTTAGCTGAAGGAAGAATCGCTTAAACCTGGAGAGTTGGGACCCATGGAATGGGTACCATGCAGTATGACTTCAAATGGCCTGCATTTGCTCATCGAACCTCACCAATGCTATCAGCCCGAAATGTCCAACCTTATGTCTCACTCAGCCCTGTGTGTAGATGAGGTAAATCCAGGTTGCATCACAAGCCCTGAATGAATTATTTAAGAATTGCTCTCTATTTCACTGTCATTGTGTTTTGTTTTTGTAATTCATTTTGATAATGGGATTTATCGGATTTTCTCTGCTGCCTTCATGCAGCTGTACACACGCTTGATTCTCTTATGGAGACATATAAATCCATGGGTTTCAAGATTCTTACTAGTTAGGTGTATTCCTAGTCGTTGAATATAGGGTGTTTAGCCCATTTCGTTGAGCAAGTGGTAGGTCTTTACTATTACATATTTGACGTATGGAATGGTATGTGTGCTAATTTCTATCTCTAGTTTTATGCAGCACCCAAACTCACCTTTCCCTTAAGCAAACATAAGTTGGTTTTCTAAATTTGAGACCCTGTTCTGTTTTGTAATTCAGTTCATGTGTAGCCAAGATTACATTCAGTTTATTAGTGATATCTTATGATATTTCATTTTCTGTGTGACTTATTTCACTTAGAATCATCGACCTGAATCCACTCATTATGCTGCGACGGGCCTGAAGACACAGATTTCTTTGGAGAGTGATATTACATTGTACGTACGTACCACAACTTCTTTATCCATTTTTGGCTTTCTGCGATATTTAACTTGTACCGTAGATGAGGTTCTTGTAAACAGAGCCGTCTGAAAGTTTGGGGTGGCTGTGTGTTTCTGATTTTAATTTCCCTAAGTTATAGGAACATAAGTGGAAGTGCCGTAGGCTCCGTTGCTTTGCTTTTTAGGTGTTTCAGGAAACACCATACACTTCTCCAGAGTGGCTGTTGCCAACTTACATCCCACCCATCAGCATAACAAGGCTCCCTGTTCTCCATGGCCTGTGCTGCATTTCTAGATTTTACACTTTTTTCAGATGGCCCGTTTGACCGGGGTGCAGTGAGACTTCATTGTAGTGCAGATTTCTTTAACATGCTTGTTGGTTGGCCAAAATGTGCGTATGCGTTTTTTCCTGAATATATTCAGGAAAAAACGCATACGCACTTTTTGGTCAAGAGCATCATTGTCCACGTGCTACCTCTTTTCCTATGCTTTAAATGTAATTCCAGTCTACCCCCTGAAATCGTTTTCCTGCAATTCTGCCATACATAGAAGTTCTCTTCGCTGCCTTCCTTCAATATATTTTTGGACGATAGCTGTCATTTATAACTCTTCAGGTTTGAGAGTTACAGTGCCCCTGAGGTCGTTTCTTCCAATCGCTATATTGTGAGCTGTCCGCAAACCCGCAGGATTGTTTCAGGCCCTAATTTGGTTCTGGCACGGCATGCTGAGCCTTTGGTTAATTCCTCTTCCTGGTGGGAAATGAGCATTAAATTTGCCCGTGCAGACACCTACAGCTAGTCTCTCATTGGTTCTCCCTATTCCTGTTCATCTTGCGCAGAAATTGCAAACTGTGCCAAACAGGAGGTGAAAGGCACTGACTCTCCAAGTGGGGAGAGTATTAGGAAAGGGTCTGGAATGGTGAATCCGAGTAAAAGGGTACGAAAACTGAGATGCATTTGAAAACGTTTGCCGGTCACACGGTGCACCATACTGTGGGTTTCCCATGCATGTTTTAGCTGAAGGAAGGATCCCTTAAACCTGGAGAGTTGGGACCCATGGAATGGGTACCATGCAGTATGACTTCAAAGGGTTTGCATTTGCTCATTGAACCTCACCAATGCTATCAGCCCGAAGTGCCCAACCTTATGTCTCACTCAGCTCTGTGCGTAGATGTGGTAAATCCAGGTTTCATCACAAGCCCTGAATGAATTATTTAAGAATTGCTCTCTATTTCACTGTCCTTGTGTTTTGTTTTTGTAATTCATTTTGATAATGGGATTTATTGGATTTTCTCTGCTGCATTCATGCCGCTGTACACACGCTTCATTCTCTTATGGAGACATATAAATCCATGGGTTTGAATATTCTTACTAGCCAGGTGTATTCCTAGGTGTTGAATATGGGGTGTTTAGTCCATTTCGTTGAGCAAGGGGTAGGTCTTGACTATTACATATTTGGCTTATGGAAAGGTATCTGTGCTAATTTCTATCTCTGGTTTTATGCAGCACCCCAACTCACCTTTCCCCTTAAGCAAGCGTAAGTTGGTTTTCTAAATTTGAAACCCTGTTCTGTTTTGTAATTCAGTTCATGTGTAGCCAAGTTTACATTCCGTGTATTAGTGATATCTTATGATGTTTCATTTTCTGTGTGAATTATTTCACTTAGAATCATCATACCTGAATCCACTCATTATGCCGCGACGGGCCTGATGACATAGATTTCATTGCTGAGTGACATTCCATTGTACGTACGTACCACAACTTCTTTATCCATTTTTCACATTCTGGGATATTTAACTTGTACCGTAGATGAGGTTCTTGTAAACAGAGTCGTCTGAAACTTTGGGGTGGCTGTGTGTTTTTGATTTTAATTTCCCTAAGCTATAGGGCCATAAGTGAAAGTGCCATAGGCTGCGTTGCTTTGTTTTTTAGGTGTTCCAGGAAACACCATACTCTTCTCCAGAGTGGCTGTTGGCAATTTACATCCCGCCCATCAGCATAAAAAGGCTCCCTGTTCCCCATGCCTCGTGCAGCCTTCCTGGATTTTACACTTTTTTCAGATGGCCCTTTTGACCGGGGGGCAGTGAGACTTCATTGTAGTGCAGATTTCTTTAACATGCTTGCTTGGTTGGCCAAAAAGGGCATATGCGTTTTTTACTGAATATATTCAGGAAAAAACGCATACGCCCTTTTTGGCCAAGAGTATCATTGTCGACGTTTTGCCTCTTTTCCTATGCTTTAAATGCAATTCCCGTCTACCCCCTGAAATCGTGTTCCTGCAATTCTGCCATGCATAGAAGTTCTCTTCGCAGCCTTCCTTCAATATATTTTTGGACGATAGCTGTCATTTGTAACTCTGCAGGTTTGTGAGTTACAGTGCCCCTGAGCTCCTTTCTTGTACTCGCTATCATGTGAGCTGGCCGCAAACCCGCAGGATTGCTTCAGGCCTTAATCTTGTTCCGGCATGGCATGCTGAGCCTTAGGTTAATTCCTCTTCCTGGTGGGAAAAGAGCGTTAAATTTGCCTGTGCAGACAGCTACAGCTAGCCTCTCATTTGTTCTCCCTATTCCTGTTCATCTTGCGTTGAAATTGTAAACTGTGCCAAACAGGAGGTTAAAGGCACTGACTCTCCAAGTGGGGAGAGTGTTAGTTAAGCGTCTGGAATGGTGAACCCGAGTATAAAGGGAGGAAACCTGACATGCATTTTAAAACGGTTCCCAATCACATGGTGGACCATACTCTGGGTTTCCCATACATGATTTAGCGGAAGAAAGAATCCCTTAAACCTGGAGATTTGGGACCCATGGAATGGGTACCATGCAGTATGACTTCAAAGGGTCTGCATTTGCTCACCGAACCTCACCAATGCTATCAGGCCGAAGTGTCCGGCCTTATGTCTCCCCAGCTCTGGGTGTAGATGTGGTAAATCCAGGTTGCATCAGAAGCCCTGAGTGAATTATTTAAGAATTGCTTTCTATTTCACTGTCATTGTGTTGTGTTTTTGAAATTTATTTTGATAATGGGATTTATTGGATTTTCACTGCTGCATTTAGGCCACTGAACACATGCTTGATTTTCTTACGGAGACATATAAATCCGTGGGTTTTAAGATTCTTACTAGGCAGGTATATTCCTAGGCGTTGAATATGGGGTGTTGAGTCCATTTCCTTGAGCAAGGAGTAGGTCATGTCTATTATATATTTGGCTTATGGAATGGTTTCTGTGCGAATTTATATCTGTTTTTATGCAGCACCCCAACTCACCTTTCCCAAAAAGCACGCATAAGTTGGTTTTCTAAATTGGAGACCCTGTTCTGTTTTGTAATTCAGTACATGTGTAGCCAAGTTTACATTCCGTGTATTAGTGATATCTTATGATGTTTCTTTTTCTGTGTGACCTATTTCACTTAGGATCATCGTACCTGAATCCACGCATTATGCCGCTATGGGCCTGATGACATAGATTTCATTGCTGAGTGATATTCCATTGTACGTACGTACCACAACTTCTTTATCCATTTTTCGCTTTCTGGGATATTTAACTTGTACCGTAGACGAGGTTCTTGTAAACAGAGCCGTTCCAAACGTTGGGGTGGCTGTGTGGTTTTGATTTTAATTTCCCTAACTATAGGACCATAAGCGAAAGTGCCATAGGCTGTGTTGCTTTGTTATTTATGTGTTTCAGGAAACACCATACACTTCTCCAGAGTGGCTGTTGGCAATTCACATCCCGCCCATCAGCATAACAATGCTCCCTGTTCTCCATGGCCTGTCCTACCCCTCTGGATTTTATACTTTTTTCAGATGGCCTTTTTGAGCGGGGGGCAGTGAGACTTCATTGTAGTGCAGATTTCTTTAACATGCTTGCTTGGTTGGCCAAAAAGGGCGTATGCGTATTTTCCTGAATATATTCAGAAAAAAACGCATACGCTGTTTTAGGCCAAGTGCATCATTCTCGCCATTCTACCTCTTTTCCTATGCTTTAAGTGCAATTCCAGTCTACCCCCTGAAATCGTTTTCCTGAATTTCTGCCCAACTTCCAAGTCCTCTTCGCAGCCTTCCTTCAATATATTTTTGGACGATAGCTGTCATTTATAACTCTGCAGGTTTGTGAATTACAGTGCCCTTGAGCCCCTTTCTTCAACTCGCTTTCCTGTGAGCTGGCCACAAAACCGCAGGATTGCTTCAGGCCCTAATCTGGTTCCGGCACAGCATGCTGAACCTTTGGTTAATTCCTCTTCCTGGTGGGAAATGTGTGTTACATTTGCCCGTGCAGACACCTACAGCTGGTATCTCATTGGTTTTCACTTTTCCTATTCATCTTGCACAGAATTGCAAACTGTGCCAAACAGGAGGTTAAAGGCACTGACTCTCCAAGTGGGGAGAGTGTTAGTAAACCGTGTGGAATGGTGAACCCGAGTACCAGGGGACGAAAACTGTGATGCATTTGAAAACGATTCCCACTCACAGGGAGGACGTTACTTTGGGTTTCCCATGCATGTTTTAACGGAAGGAAGAATCCCTTAATCCTGGAGAGTTGGGACCCATGGAATGGTACCATGCAGTATGACTTCATACAGTCTGCATTTGCTCACGGAACCTCACCAATGCTATCAGCCCGAAGTGTGCAGCGTTATGTTTCACCCAGCTCTGGGTGTAGATGTGGTAAATCCAGGTTGCATCACAAGCCCTGAATTAATTATTTAATAATTGCTCCCTATTTCACTCTCATTGTGTTCTGTATTTGAAATTTATTTTGATAATGGGATTTATCGGATTTTCACTGCTGCGTTTATGCCGCTGTACACATGTTGATTCTCTTACGGAGACATATAAATCCATGGGTTTTAAGATTCTTACTAGTCAGGTATATTCCTAGGCGTTGAATATGGAGTGTTGAGTCCATTTCATTGAGCAGCGAGTAGCTCTTGACTATTACACATTTGGCTTATGGAACGGTATCTGTACTAATTTCAATCTCTGGTTTTATGCAGCATCCCAACTCACCTTTCCCCATTAGCAAGCATAAGTTGGGTTCCTAATTTCAGACCCTGTTCTGTTTTGTATTTCAGTTCATGTGTAGCCAAGTTTACATTCCGTGTATTAGTGATATCTTATGTTGCTTTAAATGATATCTTATGTTGTGTGTCTTTTTCTTTTGAATTATGTGACTTCGAACGATCATACGTAACTCCTCTGGAGTTGTTACAACTGGCCGTATTTCTTTGATTTCCAGGCTGAGTAAAATTCCGGTCTACATAAGTACCACATCTCTATCCATTTTTTCCCTCCAGAGACATTTAAGTTATATCCTAGTCGAGGATCTTTTAAACTGAGAGGCGGTAAACATTGGGGTGCCTGAGTCCTCTCGATTTTTGTTTTTCCCAAGATATACGTCCATGAGTGCTAGTGCCCTGTGCCCTGTAGCTCATTTTTTAGATGCTTTAGTAAACACAATACACTTCTCCAGAGTGACCGTTGGCAATATACGTTTCCACTATAAGCCTCACAGGGCTCCCTTTTCTCCTTGCCCTGTCCTGCATTTCTGGTGTTTACACTTTATGAGGAAGGCTCTTCTGACTGATGCGAAGTGATATCTTTTGTAGTATTGATTTCCAGTGCCCACCTGTTTGGTTGGCTAAAAAGTGTATGCCCTTTTCTTGAATATATACAGAAAAAAACACATATACACTTTTTGGCCAACTGCAATGTTGGCAATGTTCAACCCCTTTTCTTGTGCTTAATGGCGAGTCCTTTCTACCTCTTCCAATCCCTTTCCTGCCATTCTCCATTGCTTACAAGTCCTTTTCTCTGACTTTCCTCAAGACATTGTTCAGTGATAGATATTTTCAACTCTGCAGTTTCGTGAATTTTAGTGCCCCTGAGTTCCATTTTTCAACTTGTGTTTATGGGAACTGGCCACAAAGCAGTGGAATTTCCTCAAGCCCTATTCTGTTACCATGGGCAACCCTAGCCTTTGGTCAATTCGTCTTCCTGATTGGAAATGAGAGTGACATGTGCCTGTCCGAACACCTAGGACTTGCCTCTCCTTGTTCCTCCTCCTTCCGCTTCATCCTCTGGACAAATTCCAAACTGTATGCAACAGGATTTTGACAATGCTGACATCTCCAAGTGGGGAGACTGTTATTACAGACGCTGGAGGGGTGAACCCTAGTACCAGGAGATAAGGAGATGAGATGCCTTTTCCAAACTCTTCCTGATCAGACGGTATACCATCCTCTGGGTGTGACAGGCAAGTTTTAGTTGTAGGAAGGATCCCATTCATGTGAGGAGAACACCAGGGCTTTTTCAAAATCAGTGTCTCTCCACAACCCAAACTGGGGAATTTTTTAAGCTACGGCTACACATATGTTCATTAAGGGCCTTGGGAAGTAGGCAGAGTCCAAGCTTTAGATGATTGAAGTCTTCAGGGTCAGAAGCACTCACCACCGGCTTCCCTTAGGTTCCATTTTAACTGTCATTGATAGATGATGTCAATAAAAACATCTATTCTTTTTCAGATTATTTCCCCTTATAGGTTATTGCAAAATATTGAGTGTAGTTCCCTGTGCTATACAGTAGTTCCTTGTTGATGATCGATTTTATACATAGCAGTGTGTATGTGTTAATCCCAAACTGTTAATTTATCCCTCCTCCCAACTTTCCCCTTTGGTAATAATAAATTATAAGATTTTATACTTCTCAGAAATGGGGGAGCTGAAAGAGAGGTATCATTTTCAATGGAAAAGCTTTTAAAAGAAGATTGAAGCTTTAACCATGATTATTAGATGTACATCCTTGGAAAGAAATCAATTCGTTTCTCTAATATTGACCTGACAAATAAGACAAACCTTTTCACTGAACTTGCTTATAATAAAGTGATGGAAATATCAAATGGAAGTGTTAGAAACATCTTATTTTACCCGAGCCTTATACACTGTTCTATGTTAATTACAGTTTGGCTCACACATCTGTTCATTGAAGTTACAATGTTCTCAATTTCGGTTACTGATCCTCCAGAGTGGACCCCAACAAGTGTCCCCCTGCCTGGTGTCATTGGAGCCAACAGATCGAGACTGAGTTTGGTTCAGAAGCAAAGGAAACTTTATATTTTGATCAGAGAATGGAGAGGTGAGAGCATGTGCTACCCTGTGGGCTGTCGGCTGGGCTGCTGTGTAGAGATCCTGTCAGAGTCAGTGGGAGGGAGTGGCAGAGCTCTCGAAGGCTCGGTTGGCTGCAGTTCAGGCTCTATATCACGGAGTCTGCACTGGGCCCCAGGAGCTGATGTGTCGACCCAGCCATTCTGCACTAGGAATTTTGGTCTGAAGTGCCGGGTGTGGAACCTCTATATGCGGGACCCTAGGAGCACGTGAAATTAGACAAAGCACAAAGGATAAAAAAGTTTAGACTTTATTTTATTGCCCAGATTCTATTTTTATCTCACAGGGATTTTTAAGGGGTTTGCCTGGGACAAACCCCTCTTCTGTCTTTTGTCCCCTTCCTCATTCTTGGAGTGCTGAGGGTGCAGACCCTTCTTCTGTAACTGCTGAGTGCTGAGTTAGGAGCCCTCATACCCGCGGGTGAGGGTCAGATCTTCTCCCCAGTAGCCTGCAGATGACATTGATTGTTCCCAGGCCTCCTGCCTCCCTCTTCGTCCGCCTGAGCACCAGTATTGGAAGTGTGATAGATTCTAATGACCTTTAAGGGTCCAGGAAGGAGATGTGCAGTGATGCTGTGAGGTCCAGTTTCACCCCGCCCCACATTTGTTCGGCCAACTTAGGCTGACCTTTTCTGCCAGGCTAGATGCTCTGACCAGTAGTCTGTGCTTTCTTCAATTAGACCCCTGAATTAACGTAAAAACAGCACCAGGTGTCAGGACTCTGCCCGCTCAACTCCTAGACAGTCCAGGGTCAGTGGTGATAATGGACCATGATGGCCACTGAGTTAACAGCCTTTTGAAGTAAACAGGAGTCCAGCCGGTCTTATTGGCCACCATCATCACGGTTTCTGTAGGCTTTTCTATGGTGACAGCGTGATATACGGTTCCCCCGCCAAGATTATTAGCTCCCCTCTGGGTGCAGTAAGTCCTGCAAGCAGTAGTCTACTCTTTTGGGACACACTCTTGTTGTTTTATGAGAGAAACTCCAGGTCAAGTGATGGTCACACGAGTCGTCATGTTGCCCCATTGCTCCCGGTTATCTCTCTGGAGGTTGGAGTTGGAGGGCCTCCTCACTCGAGGTCAGTGTGCCCACGCAGCAAACCCTGCAACTTCAGGGCATGCCTGGGGGTTAGGATCACCACGTGGGGTCCTTTTCCCTTAGGAGGGAGGTGGCCTTTTGGGCTGCTGATTTCCAGGTTTTCAGATACCGCCAGTATCTTGGCCAGATGTGGTGGTGGGCCAAGCCCCTTGGTGACCGTAGTTTATCCTACCTGGATGGCATTCTTGCATTGTTCCATTTCAAGTGGTCCCAGGTTTTGCACTAATACTCCAATGGCGATTCACCTTTCACCAGGAATGTAAAGGTCAAAGGGTTTAGCTAAATTAGGGAGTTCAAGGGCAAGGGTCTGAATTGACTGCTCTTTCCATTCTTGAAAGGCCACTTCTGGATTCTATTCTAAAGGATCATCATCTCTTCCTTTCAGTGTTTCATATAGAGGCCGAGCTAGTAGACTGTCGTTAGGGATCCAGAAGCAGCAAACCCTGGCCTCCCCAGGAAGCCCTCAGCTGTCTTCTAACTTTAGAAAGGGGTTAGGCTGTAAATTGTTTCTTCTCTTTCCTGGAATGGGCTTCTCCGTCCTTCTGTGAGAATGAAGCCCAGGCAGGTCACCGTAGTCTGTGATATTTGAGCTTTTTCTTGGACACCTTCTATCCTTTATTGGCTTGGTAGTTCAGAGGCCTCCTTAGTAGGGCTGGTGACCAGAATGTCATCTGCATATTGAAGGAATGTTTCCTTTTCCAGAGGTAGAACTTTTAGGTCTTTAGCTGAGCTTTCCCCAAAGATGGTGTGGGAATTTTTGAACCCTTGGGTCAAGACGGCCCGGAAATATTGTTTTAGTTGTATGTTGAGTCCTGCCACTCACAAGCCAAAATTTCTTGTGACTCTGGGACTAATGGAATACAAAAGAAGGCATCATTGAAGACTAATACAGAATACCAAGTCCTGGTGGTTGTTAGAATGACCAGCAGGGTGTAGGATTTAGGAACTACTGGAGGTATATCCTCAGTGGCTTCACTGACTGTCCTGACATCCTTTACCAGGACTCCAGCAGCCCATGGGGCTTTCGAGGTCAGGCCAAACCCAGGATATGGAGCTCACCTGGGCATGTACCCCACCCCCAATCTAGCCCACGGGGCTCTCGTGTTCAGGCCCCTCCCAGGATATGGTGTTCCCTGGGCACGTCCCCTGCAGCCCATGGGGCTCTCGTGGTCAGGCCGCTCCCAGGATACAGAGCTACCCTTGCAGGTACCATGGCAGGGCTGGGCACACAGGAACCGTGCACATAGCCCACATTGCAGAGCACTCCCAGCTCACCTGTCGCTCAGGTCTGACACAGAGCACCTCAGAGCAGGACTTGAACTAACAAACAGCAGCTCTGACAGGTCTGTGACCCTGGGCATCACTCTGTGCGGCCTCCCTCCACCTGGTCTTCCAGAGACTTCCACTGCACCCAGGGCACCAGGCCTCTGTCTCCACCCACCACCCAACCCTCCTCTCCCTGACTCCTGGCTTCCTCTCATTAGGAGAGGGTTTTCTTGAAATTGTCTCCCACTCATGGGCCAGATAATATGATTTGAAAACAAGCCAGAGCTGCAGAGCCTTGTCTATCCTGACTCTCAGGAGCCCACACCTGTTCCTTGGACCTGGCCGATTCAGCAAGTTCCATTTTCTGCAACTATGAGCCCCTGAGGGGTGATTATTGGCTGGCCTGGGAAGCCTGGCCGTGCTGGCCAGCCCTCCCCAGGTGTGCCTGGGTTCAGATCAATATAAACACCGCTCCAGGCAGCAAGAGCCCCTGCAGCTGTGCCTGACGCCATTTTCTCTGCCCTGTCAGCAGTCTTGGGGCTGGGTTCGTGGGAGGGAGTGAGAAGCCACGGCTTTGTGGTTGGCCCAGTGTGAGTGGGGCTCTGCTGGACTTTCTGCAGCAGTTGCAAAGATGACACCTGCTAAAGAAGAGGATGTGTCACCCATACCTGCCGCTGGAATTTCTCCCTGGGCAGAGGTGAGGAAGGAAGAAAGCAGTGGGGGCCGGGACAGCAGGGGTATATCAGGCAGGGAAATGGAAAGCTTCCAGAAGAGCACCTAGGGCCAGGACCATCCTGGCTGACCTGCAGACACCATGTCGCCTGGCATGCTGTCGCTCATGTGGCTCCATAGCCCTTCCTCTAGGCTTTCAAGTCCTTGTACATATTCAGATGTTTTACCTGGGATGGGTGGGAACATTTCAGCAGCAGCTGGCCTGGGTCTCGGCCCACGTTTACTCACAGATGCCTCGGCACGGTACCCCAGCATTGCAATTGGGATGCTTGTTGCGTGGGGCCTGCTGGCTGAATGGGAGATGATTCCCCACCACTGACCAACTTCAGAATTGTTTACAACTGGAGCAAGTGCCTTGATACGGTTTTCCTCTGTGTAACTGGTGGGTTCTGTTTTTTTTTTTTCTTTTTTTCTTTTTTGGTTCAAGGTAGATTTTATTCCTCTTTTTTGTATTTACAGATATAAGCATGGAAATAATTTATTCATATAAATACATGTATGTGAAGGGAAGAATATTTTTTCTGTTTTACTTTTTTAAATTTTATTTTTTTAAATTTGAATTTTATTTTTTTATACAGCAGGTTCTTTATGGTTATCTATTTTATACATATAAATGTATACATGCCAATCCCAATCTCTCAACTCCTCCCACCACCACCCACCCAACAGCTTTCCCTCCTTGGTGTCCATACGTTTGTTGTCTAGATGTTTTGCTCTATTTCTGCCTTGCAAAACGGTTCATCTGTACAATTTTTCTAGGTTCCACATATATGCATTAATATACAAGATTTGTTTCTCTCTTTCTGACTTACTTCACTCTGTATGACAGTCTCTAGATCCATGAACGTCTCTACAAATGACCCAATTTCATTCCTTTTTATGGCTTAGTAATATTCCATTTTATATATGTACCTCATCTTTATGCATTCGTCTGTCTGTGGGCATTTAGGTTGCTTCCATTACCTGGATATTGTAAATAGTGATGCAATGAACATCACGATGAATGTCTCTTTTTGATTTATGGTTTTGTCTGGGTATATGCCCAGTAGTGGGATTGCTGTATCATATGGTATTTCTATTGTTAGCTTTATAAGAAACTCCATAATGTTCTCCAGAGTGACTGTATCAATTTACATTCCCAACAATAGTGGAAGAGGGTTCCTTATCTCCACACCCTTTCCAGCATTTGTTGTTTGTAGTTTTTCTGATGATGCCCATTCTAACAGGTGTGAGGTGATACACCATGGATGAGTCTATTTCGTTGAGCAAAGAGTAGGTCTTGTCTATTACATATTTGGCTTATGGAACGGTATGTGTGCTAATTTCAATCTCTGGTTTTATACAGCACCCTAACTCAACTTTCCCCTTAAACAAGCATAAGTTTTTTACCTAAATGTGAGACTCTGTTCGGTTTTGTAATTCAGTTTATGTGTAGCCAAGTTTACACTCCCTCTATTAGTGATATCTTATGATAATTATCTTTCTTTGTGTGACATATTTCTCTTAGAATCATCATACTCAAATCCACTCAATTTGCTGCTACAGGCCTGATGACATTGATTTCATTGCTGAGTGACATTCCGTTGTACGTAAGTAGCACAACTCCTTTATACATTTTTTTTCTTTCTGGGATATTTAATTTGTACTGGACTTGAGGTTCTCGTAAACACAGCAGCCCTAAATTTTGTGTTGGCTGTGTCTTGTTGAGTTTAATTTTACTAAGCTATAGGGCCATAAGTGGAAGTGCCCTAGGCTCTGTAGCTTTGTTTTTTAGATGTTTCAGGATACACCATAAACATCTCCAGAGTGTCTGTTGGAAATTTACATCCCGCCCATCAGCATAACAAGGCTCCGTGTTCTCCATGGTCTGTCCTGTGTTTCTGGTTTTTACACTTCTTTGCAGACTTACTTCAATATATTTTTGACAATAGCTGTCATTTATAACTCTGCAGGTTTGTAAATTACAGTGCCCCTGATTTCCTTTCTTAACTCGTTTCCTTGTAAGCTGGCCACAAAACCGCAGGTTTGCTTCAGGCCGTAATCTGGTTCTGGCACGGAACGCTGACCGTTTGGTTAATTCCACTTCCTGGTGGGAAATGAGAGTTAAATGTGCCCGTCCAGACACCTGCCTCACTCCCAGCCCCTTAGTGATGTGTGTCCTCTGGTTTGAGACCACATGTGCTGGGTTCCTCACCTTTCAATGATGTGGCCCCAATGGTGTGAGGAAACTCCTGCCTGGTTCCAATCCCCTTGGTGATGTGGGCCCTCTGGTGAGAGTCTGATCCTGGCTGGGTATCTCACCCTTCTGTGAGGTGGGCCCTCTGCTGTGAGGTAACTCCTGCCTGGCTTGCTCCCGTTGCGTTGGAGATGTAGGCCCTCTGGTGGCAGTTGGAGCCTGCTGGGTGCCTCCTCTCCTCGGTGATGAGTGCCCTCTGGCGTCAGGTTCTAACTGCTGTGCTCCCCACGTTTTTTGATGTGAGCCCAGTGATGCCAGGACACTCTTGTAAGGTTCCCATCCCCATGGGGATGTGGCCCTTCTGCTCTGAGGTCCCAACGCCTGGGTTGCTTACAGTTTCATGGTGTTGGCTCTCTGGTGTTAGTTCACTCAGGCCTAGATCCCATAGCCTCTGTGCTCTGGGCCACCTGCTGCGAGGTTCCAACTGCTGGATTCCTCACCATTTTTATTCTTTGTGCCCTGTGTTGTGAGGCACCTCCTGCCTGCCTCACTCCCCACCATTGGTGATGTAGGTCCTGTGGTTTGAGGCTACATGTGCCAGTTTCCTCACCTTTTAGTGATGTGACCCCACTGGTGTGAGGACACTCCTGCCTGGTTCCCATCCCCTTGGTGACGTGGGCCCTCTGGTGAGAGTCTGATCCTGCCTGGATTCTTCACACTTCTGGGAGGTGGGCCCTCTTCTGTGAGGTCACTCCTGCCTGTCTGGCACACGTCACCTTGGCCACGTGGGCCCTCTGGTTGCAGTTGGAGCAGGCTGGGAGCCTCCTCCCCTCGGTGATGAGGGCCCTCTGGCATCAGGCCCTAACTGCTGGGCTCCCCACATTTTCTGATGTTTGCCCACTGGTGTGATGACACTCCTGCCAGGTTCCATCCCCATGGGGATGGGGGTCTTCTGCTCTGAGGTCCCAAAGGCTGGGTTGCTCACAGTGTCAGGATGTGGGCCCTCTGCTGTGAGTACCCGCCGGCATGGATTCCATAGCCTTGGTGCTCTGGGCCACTTGCTTGGAGCTTCCAACTGCTGGAATCCTCAACTTTTTTATTCTATGGACCGTCTGTTGTGTCTCCTCCTGCATGCCTCACTCCCAGCCCCTTCGTGATGTGTGTCCTCTTGTTTGAGGCCACATGTCCGGGGTTCCACACCTTTCGATGATGTGGCCCCACTGGTGTGAGGGCACTCCTGCCTGGTTCCCATCCACTTGGTGATATGTGCCCTCTGGTGAGAGTCTTATCCTGGTTGGGTTCGTCACACTTCTGTGAAGTGAGCCCTCTGCTCTGAGGCCAATCCTGCCTGGGTGGCGCACCCTGCCTTGGCGATATCGGCCCTCTGGTGGCAGTTGGAGCCTGCTGGGAGCCTCCTCCCCTTGGTGATGAGGGCGCTGTGGCGTCAGGCTTTAACTGCTGGCCTCCCAACATTTTCTGATGTGTGCCCACTGGTGCGATGACACTCCTGCCAGGTTCCCATCCCCATGGGGATGTGGGCCTTGTGCTCTGAGGTCCCAATGGCTGGGTTGCTCACAGTATCATGATGTGAGCCCTCTGTTGTGAGTTCACTGCGGTCTAGATCCCATAGACTCGGTGCCCTGGGCTGCCTGCTGGGAGGTTCCAATTACTGGATTCCTCACCTTTTTTATTGTATGGGCCCTGTGTTGTGAGGCTACTCCTGCCTGCCTCACTCCGAGGCCCTTGGAGATGTGGGTCCTCTGGTTTGAGGCCACATGTGCTGGGTTCCTCACCTTTCTATGATGTGGCCACACTGGTGTTAGGACACTCCTGCGTGGTTCCAATCCCCTTGGTGATGTGAGCCCTCTGGCGAGAGTCTTATCCTGGCTGGGTTCCTCACCCTTCTGTGAGGTAGGCCCTCTGCTGTGAGGTCACTCCTGCCTGGCTGGCTCACGTCACCTTGGCGACGTGGGCCCTCAGTTGTGTGTTGGTGTCTGCTGGGAGTCTCCTTCCCTCGGTAATGAGGGCCCTCTGGCGTCAGGCCCTAACTCCTGGGCTCTCAAAATTTTCTGATGTGCACCCTGTGGTGCCAGTACACTCCTGCCAGGTTCCCAACCCCATGGGAATGTGGGCCTTCTGCTCTGAGGTCCCAAAGGCTGGGTTTCTCACAGTTTCATGATGAGGGCCCTCTGGTGTGAGTTCACCCGGCCTGGATCCCATAGCCTCGCTACTCCTGGCCACCTGCTGCGAGGTTCCAACTGCGGGATTCCTCACCGTCTTTATTCTATGGGCCCTCTGTTTTGAGGTTCCTCCTGCCTGCCTCACTCCCAGCCCCTTGTTGATGTGTGTCCTCTGATTAGAGGCCACGTGTGCTGGGTCCCACACCTTTCGATAATGTGGCCCCACTGGTGTGAGGATACTTGTGCCTGGTTCCCCTCCCCTTGGTGATGTGGGCCCTCTGGTGAGAGTCTGATCCTGGCTGGGTTCCTCACACTTCTGTGAGGTGGGCCCTCTGCTGTGAGGTAACTCCTGCCTGGCTTCCCATTACCTTGGTTACGTCGGCCCTCTGGTGGCAGTTGGAACCTATTGGGAGCCTCCTACCCTCGGTGATGAGGGCCCTCTAGTGTCAGGCCGTAACTGCTGGCCTCCCCACGTTTTCTGATGTGAGCCCAGTGATAACAGGACACTCCTGTAAGGTTCCCATCCCCATGGGGATGTGGGTCTTCTGCTCTGTGGTTCCAACGCCTGGGTTGCTCACAGTTTCATGACATAGGCTCTCTGGTGTTAGTTCGCTCAGGCCGGGATCCCATAGCCTGTGTGCTCTGGGCCGCCTGCTGGAAGATTCCAACTGCTGGATACCTCAACTTTTTTATTCTTTGGGCCCTGTGTTGTGAGGCTCCTCCTGCCTGCCTCACTCCCAGGCCCTTGGTGATGTGGGCCCTCTGGTGAGAGTCTGATCCTGGCTTGATTCCTCACACTTCTGGGAGGTGGGCCCTCTGCTGTGAGGTTACTCCTGCCTGGCTGGCACACGTCGCCTTGGCCACATGGGCCCTCTGGTTGCAGTTGGAGCGTGCTGGGAGCCTCCTCCCATCGGTGATAAGGGCCCTCTGGCGTCAGGCCCTAACTGCTGGGCTCCCCACATTTTCTGATGTGTGCCCACTGGTGCGATGACACTCTTGCCAGGTTCCCATCCCCATGCGGATTTGGGCCTTCTGTTCTGAGGTGCCAACGGCTGGGTTGCTCACAGTGTCTGGATGTGGGCCCTCTGCTGTGAGTTCACTCCGGTATGCATCCCATACCCTCGGTGCTCTGGGCCACCTGCTTGGAGCTTCCAACTGCAGGATTCCTTACCTTTTTTCTTCTATGGGCCGTGTGTTGTGAGACACTTCCTGCCTGCCTCACTTTGAGCCCCTTGTTGATGTGGGTCTTCTGGTTTGAGGCCACATGTGGAGGGTTCCTCGCCTTTCAATGATGTGGCCCCACTGGAGTGAGAACACTCCTGCCTGGTTCCCATCCCCTTGGTGATGTGGGTCCTCTGGTGAGAGTCTCATCCTTGTTGGGTACCTCACAGTTTCTTAAGGTTGGCCCTCTGCCCTGAGGTCACTCCTGCCTGGCTGGCACACCCCGCCTTGGTGACGTCGGCCCTCTGGCGGCAGTTGGAGCGTGCTGGGAGCCTTCTCCTATCGGTGAAGAGGACACTCTTGTGTCAGGCCCTAACTGCTGGGTACCCACATTTTCTGATACGTGCTAAGTGGTGAGAGGACACTCCTGCCAGGTTCCCATCCCCATGTGGTTTTGGGCCTTCTGCTCTGGGGTCACAATGGCTGGGTTGCTCACAGTGTCAGGATGTGGCCCCTCTGCTCTGAGTTCAATCCGGCATGGATCCCATAGCCTCGGTGCTCTGGGACAACTGCTTGGAGCTTCCAACTGCTGGATTCCTCACATTTTTTATTCTATGGGCCCTGCGTTGTGAGGCTAGTCCTCCGAACCATTTGGAGGTGTGGGTCCTCTGGTTTAGGTCCTCTGGTTTAGGCCACATGTTCTGGGTTCCTCACCTTTCTATGATTTGGCCACACTGGTGTGAGGCCACTCCTGCCTGGATCTGATCCCCTTGGTGATGTGGGCCCTCTGGTGAGAGTCTTATCCTGGCTGGGTACCTCACCCTTCTGTGACGTAGGCCCTCTGCTGTGAGGTCCCTCCTGCCTGGCTGGCACCCGTCACCTTGGCGACGTGGGCCCTCAGTTGGGAGTTGGTGCCTGCTGGGAGTCTCCTCCCCTCGGTAATGAGGGCCCTCTGGCGTCAGGCCCTAACTCCTGGGCTCCCATACTTTTCTGATGTGTGCCCTCTGGTGGGGGTACACTCCTGCCAGGTTCCCAACCCCATGAGAATGTGGGCCTTCTGTTCTGTGGTCCCAACCGCTGGGTTGTTCACAGTTTCGTGATGAGGGGCCTCTGTTGTGAGTTCACACCGGCCGGGATCCCATAGCCTCGCTGCTCCTAGCCGTCTGCTGGGAGGTTCCAACTGCGGGATTCCTCACCTTTTTTATTTTATGGGCCCTCTGTTTGAGACACCTCCTGCCTGCCTCACTCTGAGCCCCTTGTTGATGTGGGTCCTCTGGATTAGGCCATATGTTCTGGGTTCCTCACTTTTCTATGATTTGGCCATACTGGTGTGAGGCCACTCCTGCCTGGTTCTGATCCCCTTGGTGATGTAGGCCCTCTGGTGAGAGTCTTATCCTGGCTGGGTTCCTCCCCCTTCTGTGACGTAGGCCCGCTTCTGTGAGGTCACTCCTGCCTGGCTGACACACGTCACCTTGGCGACGTGGGCCCTCAGTTGGGAGTTGGTGCCTGCTAGCAGTCTGCTCCCCTCGGTAATTAGGGCCGTCTGGCGTCAGGCCCTAACTCCTGGGCTCCCAAAATTTTCTGAAGTGTGCCCTGTGGTGCGAGTACACTCTTGCCAGGTTCCCAACCCCATGGGAATGTGGGCCTTCTGTTCTGTGGTCCCAACACCTGTGTTGTTCACAGTTTCATGATGAGGGCTCTCTGTTGTGAGTTCACACCGGGCGGGATCCCATAGCCTCTCTGCTCCTTGCTGCATGCTAGGAGGTTCCAACTGCGGGAATCCTCACCTTTTTTATTCTATGGGTCCTCTCTTTTGAGGCTCCTACTGCCTGCCTCACTCCCAGCCCCTTGGAGATGTGGGTCCTCTTGTTTAGGCCACATGTTCTGGGTTCTTCACCTTCCTATGATTTGGCCACACTGGTGTGAGGCCACTCCTGCCTGGCTTGCTCCCGTTGCCTTGGTGACGTCGGACCTCTGGTGGCAGTTGGAGCCTTCTTGTACCCTCCTCTCCAAGGTGATGAGGGCCCTCCTATGTCAGGCTCTAACTTCTGGGCTCCCCACGATTTCTGATGTGAGCCCAGTGATGCCAGGACACTCCTGTAAGGTTCCAATCCTCATGGGGATGTGGGCCTTCTGCTCTGTGGTCGCAACGCCTGTGTTGCTCACAGTTTCGTTATGTTGGCACTCCGGTGTTAGTTCACTCAGGCCTAGATCCCATAGCCTCTGTGCTCTGGGCCGCCTGCTGGGAGGTTCAACTTCTGGATTCCTCACCTTTCTTATACTTTGGGCCCTGTGTTGTGAGGCTCCTCCTGCCTGCCTCACACTGAGCCCCTTGGTGATGTAGGTCTTCTGGTTTGAGACCACGTGTGCCGTTTGCCTCACCTTTTAGGGATGTGGCCCTACTGGTGCGATGACCCTCCTGCCAGGTTCCCATCCCCATGCAGATTTGGACCTTCGGTTCTGAGGTCCCAGCATCTGGGTTGCTCACAGTGTCAGGATGTGGGCCCTCTGCTGTGAGTTCACTCCGGCATGGATCCCAAAGACTCAGTGCTCTGGGCCACCTGCTTGGAGTTTCCAACTGCTGGATTCCTCACCTTTTTTCTTCTATAGGCCCTGTGTTGTGAGACATCTCCTGCCTGACTCACTCCGAGCCCCTTTTTGATGTGGCTCTTCTGGTTTGAGGCCACATGTGCTGGGTTCCTCACCTTTCAATGATGTGGCCCCACTGGTGTGAGCACACTCCTGCCTGGTTCCCATCCCCTTGGTGATATGGGCCCTCTGGTGAGAGTCTGATCCTGGTTGGGTTCCTCACTCTTTTGTGAGCTTGGCCCTCTGCTCTGAGGTCACCGCTGCCTGGCTGGCACACCCCACCTTGGCGACGTCGGCCCTCTGGTGGCAGTTGGAGCGTGCTGGGAGCCTCCTCCCCTCAGTGATGAAGGCCCTTTGGCGTCAGGCCCTAACTGCTGGATTCCCACATTTTCTAATACGTACTAAGTGGTGCGAGGACACTCCTGCCAGGTTCCCATCCCCATGGGGATGTGGGCCTTCTGCTCTGAGGTCGCAACGGCTGAGTTGCTCACAGTTTCATGATGTGGGCCCTCTGCTGTGAGTTCACTTTGTCCTGGATCCCATAGACTCCGTGCTCTGGGCCGCCTTCTGCGAGGTTCCAACTGCTGGATTCCTCACATTTTTTAATCTATGGGCCCTGTGTTGTTAGGCTAGTCCTGCCTGCCTCACTCCGAGCCTCTTGGAGATGTGAGTCCTCTGGTTTAGGTTCTCTGGTTTAGGCCACATGTTCTGGGTTCCTCACCTTTCTATGATTTGGCCACACTGGTGTGAGGCCACTCCTGCCTGGATCCGATCCCCTTGGTGATGTGGGCCCTCTGGTGAGAGTCTTATCCTGGCTGGGTACGTCACCCTTCTGTGACATAGGCCCTCTGCTGTGAGGTCATTCCTTCCTGGCTGGCGCACGTCACCTTGGCGACGTGGGCCCTCAGTTGGGAGTTGGTGCCTGCTGGGAGTCTCCTCCCCTCGGTAATGAGGGCCCTCTTGCGTCAGGCCCTAACTCCTGGGCTCCCATACTTTTCTGATGTGTGCCCTCTAGTGAGAGTACACTCCCGCCAGGTTCCCAACGCCATGGGAATGTGGGCCTTCTGCTCTGTGGTCCCAACTGCTGGGTTGTTCACAGTTTCGTGATGAGGGCCCTCTGTTTTGAGTTCGCACCGGCCGGGATCCCATAGCCTCGCTGCTCCTAGCCATCTGCTGGGAGGTTCCAACTGTGGGATTCCTCACCTTTTTTATTTTATGGGCCCTCTGTTTGAGACACCTCCTGCCTGCCTCACTCTGAGCCCTTTGTTGATGTGGGTCCTCTGGTTAGGCCATATGTTCTGGGTTCCTCACTTTTCTATGATTTGGCCACACTGGTGTGAGGCCACTCCTGCCTGGTTCTGATCCCCTTGGTGATGTGGACCCTCTGGTGACAGTCTGATCCTGGTTGGGTTCCTCACACTTCTGTGAGCTTGGCCCTCTGCTCTGAGGTCATTCCTTCCTGGCTGGCCCACCCCACCTTGGCGACGTCGGCCCTCTGGTGGCTGTTGGAGCGTGCTGGGAGCCTCCTCGCCTCAGTGATGAGGGCCCTTTGGCGTCAGCCCCTAACTGCTGGGTACCCACATTTTCTACTACGTACTAAGTGGTGCGAGGACACTCCTGCCAGGTTCCCATCTTCATGGGGATGTGGGCCTTCTGCTCTGAGGTCCCAACGGCTGGGTTTCTCACATTTTCATGATGTGGACCTTCTGCTGTGAGTTCCCTTTGGCCTGGATCTCATAGACTCTGTGCTCTGGGCCGCCTGCTGCAAGGTTCCAACTGCTGGATTCCTCACATTTTTTAATCTATGGGTCCTGTGTTGTTAGGCTAGTCCTGCATGCCTCACTCCGAGCACCTTAGAGATGTGGTTCCTGTGGTTTAGGCCACATGTTCTGGGTTCCTCACCTTTCCATTATTTGGCCACACTGGTGTGAGGATACTTCTGCCTGGTTCTGATCCCCTTGGTGATGTGGGCCCTCTGGTGAGAGTCTTAACCTGGTTGGGTTCCTCACCCTTCTGTGACATATGCCCTCTGCTGTGAGGTCACTCCTGCCTGGCTGGCGCACTTCACCTTGGCGACGTGGGCCCTCAGTTGGGATTTGGTGCCTGCTGGGAGTTTCCTCCCTTCGGTAATGAGGGTCCTCTGGCGTCAGGCCCTAACTCCTGGGCTCCCAAACTTTTCTGATGTGTGCCCTGTGGTACGAGTACACTCCTGCCAGGTTCCCAACCCCATGGGAATGTGGGCCTTCTGCTCTGTGGACACAACGGCTGTGTTGTTCACAATTTCATGATGAGGGCCCTCTGTTGTGAGTTCACACCAGCCGGGATCCCATAGCCTCACTGTTCCTTGCCGCCTGCTGGGACGTTCCAACTGCGGGATTCCTCACTTCTTTACTCTATGGGCCCTCGGTTTTGAGGCTACTCCTGCCTGCCTCCGTCCCAGCCCCTTGGTGATGTGTGTCCTCTGGTTTGCGGCCACGTGTGTTGCGTCCCTCACCTTTTGTTGATGTGGCCCCATTGGTGTGAGAACACTCCTGCCTGGTTCCCATCCCCTTGGTGTTGTGGGCCCTCTGGTGAGAGTCTGATCCT
This sequence comes from Delphinapterus leucas, assembly GCF_059928025.1. Taxonomy (NCBI): domain Eukaryota; kingdom Metazoa; phylum Chordata; class Mammalia; order Artiodactyla; family Monodontidae; genus Delphinapterus; species Delphinapterus leucas. The sequence goes on along the minus strand of NW_028322240.1, from coordinate 6,846,995 downwards.
TGCTGGGTTCCTGACCCTTCTTTGAGGTGGGCCCTCTTCTGTGAGGTAACTCCTGCCTGGCTTGCTCCCATGGCCTTGGTGACGTCGGCCATCTGGTGGCAGTTGGAGCCTGCTGGGAACCTCCTCTCCTAGGTGATGAGGGCCCTCTGGCATCAGGCTCTAACTGCTGGGCACCCCACGTTTTCTGACTGAGCCCAGTGATGCCAGCACACTCCTGTAAGGTTCCCATCCCCATGGGGATGTGGGCCTGCTGCTCTGTGGTCCCAACGCCTGGGTTGCTCACAGTTTCGTGATGTTGGTTCTCTGGCGTTAGTTCACTCAGGCCTAGATCCCATAGCCTCTGTGCTCTGGGCCGACTGCTGGGAGGTTCCAACTGCGGGATTCCTCACCTTTTTTATTCTATGGGCCCTGTGTTGTGAGGCTCCTCCTGCCTGCCTCACTCCAAGCCCCTTGGTGATGTAGGTCCTCTCGTTTGAAGCCACATGTGCCAGTTGCCTCTCCGTTTAGGTATGTGGCCCCACTGGAGTGGGGACACTCCTGACTGGTTCCCATCCTCTTGTTGATGTGGGCCTTCTGGTGAGAGTCTGATCCTGGCTTGATTCCTCACACTTCTGGGAGGTGGATCCTCTGCTGTTTGGTCACTCCTGCCTGGCTGGCACACGTCGCCTTGGCCACATGGGCCCTCTGGTTGCAGTTGGAGCATGCTGGGAGCCTCCTCCCATCGGTGATGAGGGCCCTTTCGCGTCAGGCCCTAACTGCTGGGCTCCCCACATTTTCTGACGTGCGCCCACTGGTGCGATGACACTCCTGCCAGGTTCCCATCCCCATGCGGATTTGGGCCTTCTGTTCTGAGGTGCCAACGGCTGGGTTGCTCACAGTGTCAGGATGTGGGCCCTCTGCTGTGAGTTCACTCAGGCATGGATCCCATAGCCTCGGTGCTCTGAGCCACATGCTTGGAGCTTCCAACTGCAGGATTACTTACCTTTTTTCTTCTATGGGCCGTGTGTTTTGAGACACTCCCTGCCTGCCTCACTATGAGCCCCATGTTGATGTGGGTCTTCTGGTTTGATGCCACATGTGGTGGGTTCCTCGCCTTTCAATGATGTGGCCCCACTGGAGTGAGAACACTCCTGCCTGGTTCCCATGCCCTTGGTGATGTGGGGTCTCTGGTGAGAGTCTCATCCTGGTTGGGTTCCTCACAGTTCCGTAAGGTTGGCCCTCTGCCCTGAGGTCACTCCTGCCTGGCTGGCACACCCTGCCTTGGTGTCGTCAGCCCTCTGGCGGCAGTTGGAGCATGCTGGGAGCCTTCTCCTCTTGGTGATGAGGACCCTCTGGTTCAGGCCCTAACTGCTGGGTACCCACATTTTCTGATACTTGCTAAGTGGTGAGAGGACACTCCTGCCAGGTTCCCATCCCCATGCGGTTTTGGGCCTTCTGCTCTGGGGTCACAACGGCTGGGTTGCTCACAGTGTCAGGATGTGGTTCCTCTGCTGTGATTTCACTCCAGCATGGATCCCATAGCCTCGGTGCTCTGGGACAACTGCTTGGAGCTTCCAACTGCTGGATTCCTCACCTTTTTTCTTCTATGTGCACTGTGTTGTGAGACACCTCCTCCCTGCCTCACTCCGAGCCCCTTTTTGATGTGGGTCTTCTGGTTCGAGGCCACATGTGCTGGGTTCCTCACCTTTCAATGATGTGGCCTCACTGGTCTCAGAACACTCCTGCCTGGTTCCCATCGCCTTGGTGATGTGGGCCCTCTGGTGAGAGTCTGATCCTGCTTGGGTTCCTCACACTGCCGTGAGCTTGGCCCTCTGCTCTCAGGTCACACCTGCCTGGCTGGCACAAACCGCCTTGGTGATGTCGGCCCTCTGGCGGTAGTTGGAGCGTGCTGGGAACCTCCTCTCCTCGGTGATGAGGGCACTGTCGCGTCAGACCCTAACTGCTGGGTACCCACATTTTCTGATACGTACTAAATGGTGCGAGGACACTCCTGCCAGGTTCCCATCCCCATGGGGATGTGGGACTTCTACTCTGATGTCCAAACGGCTGGGTTGCTCAAAGTTTCATGATGTTGGCCCTCTGCTGTGAGTTCACAGTGGCCTGGATCCCATAGACTGGGTGCTGTGGGCCACCTGCTGGGAGGTTCCAACTGCAGGATTCCTCACATTTTTTATTCTATGGGCCCTGCATTGTGAGGCTAGTCCTGCCTGCTTCACTCCGAGCCCCTTGGAGATGTGGGTCCTCTGGTTTAGGCCATATGTTCTGGGTTCCTCACTTTTCTATGATTTGGCCACACTAGTGTGAGGCCACTCCTGCATGGTTCTGATCCCCTTGGTGATGTGGGCCCTCTGGTGAGAGTCTTATCCTGGCTGTGTTCCTCCCCCTTCTGTGTGAAGGCCCTCTGCTGTGAGGTCACTCCTGCCTGGCTGACACACGTCACCTTGGCAACGTGGGCCCTCAGTTGGGAGTTGGTGACTGCTAGGAGTCTGCTCCCCTCGGTAATTAGGGACATCTGGCGTCAGGCCCTAACTCCTGGGCTCCCAAAATTTTCTGACGTGTGCCCTGTGGTGCGAGTACACTCCTGCCAGGTTTCCAACCCCACCGGAATGTGGGCCTTCTGTTCTGTGGTCCCAACAGCTGTGTTGTTCACAGTTTCATGATGAGGGCCCTCTGTTTTGAGTTCACACCGGCCGGGATCCCATAGCCTCGCTGCTCCTTGCCGCATGCTAGGAGGTTCCAACTGCGGGATTCCTCACATTTTTTATTCTATGGGTCCTCTGTTTTGAGGCTCCACTTTCCTGCCTCACTCCCAGCCCCTTGTTGATGTGTGTCCTCTGATTAGAGGCCACGTGTGCTGGGTCCCTCAACTTTCGATGATGTGGCTCCACTGGTGTGAGGATACTTGTGCCTGGTTCCCCTCCCCTTGGTGATATGGGCCCTCTGGTGAGAGTCTGATCCTGGCTGGGTTCCTCACACTTCTGTGAGGTGGGCCCTCTGCTGTGAGGTAACTCCTGCCTGGCTTCCCATTGCCTTGGTGACGTCGGCCTTCTGGTAGCAGTTGGAACCTATTGGGAGGCTCCTCCCCTCGGTGATGAGGGCCCTCTTGCGTCAGGCCGTAACTGCTGGCCTCCCCACGTTTTCTGATGTGAGCCCAGTGATAACAGGACACTCCTGTAAGGTTCCCATCCCCATGGGGATGTGGGTCTTCAGCTCTGAGATTCCAACCCTGGGTTGCTCACAGTTTCATGACATAGGCTCTCTGGTGTTAGTTCGCTCAGGCTGGGATCCCACAGCCTCTGGGCTCTGGGCCGCCTGCTGGAAGATTCTAACTCCTGGATACCTCACCTTTTTTATTCTTTAGGCCCTTTGTTGTGAGACTCCTCCTGCCTGCCTCACTCCCAGCCCCTTGGTGATGTGGGTCCTCTGGTTTGAGGCCACATGTGCCGGTTTACTCACCTTTTAGTGATGTGGACCCACTGGTGTGAGGACACTCCTGCCTGGTTCCCATCCCCTTGGTGATGTGCGCCGTCTGGTGAGAGTCTGATCCTGGATGGTTTCGTCACCTTTCTGTGAGGTGGTCCCTCTGCTCTGAGGTCACACCTGCCTGGCTTGCTCCCGTTGCCTTGGTGACGTCGGCCCTCTGGTGGCAGTTGGAGCTTGCTGGGAGCCTCCTCCCCTCGGTGATGAGGGCCCTGTGGCGTCAGTCAATAACTGCTGGTCTCCCCATATTTTCTGATGTGTGCCCACTGGTGCGATGACACTCTTGCCGGGTTCCCATCCCCATGTGGATGTGCGCCTTCTGCTGTGAGGTCCCAATGGTTGGGTTGCTCACAGTTTAATGATGAGGGCCCTCTGGTGTGAGTTCATTCCAGACTGGATCCCATAGCCTCGCTGCTCCTGGCCGCCTGCTGGGAGGTTCCAACTGCGGGATTCCTCACCTTTTTAATTCTATGGGCCCTCTGTTTTGAGGCTCCTCCTGCCTGCCTCACTCCCAGCCCCTTGGTGATGTGTGTCCTCTGATTTGAGGCCACATGTGCTCTGTTCCTCAACTTTCGATGATGTGGTCCCACTGGTGTGAGGACACTCCTGCCTGGTTCCCATCCCCTTGGTGATGTGGGCCCTCTGGTGAGAGTCTGATCCTGGCTGGGTACCTCACCCTTCTGTGAGGTGGGCCCTCTGACATGATGTCACTCCTGCCTGGCTGGCACACGTCGCCTTGGTGACATGGGCTCTCTGTTGGCCATTGGAGTGTGCTGGGAGCCTCCTCCCCTCTTTAATGAGGGCCCTGGATAAAACGCATATGCCCTTCTTGGCCAAGTGCATCATTGTCGACGTACTGCCTCTTTTCCTATGCTTTAAATGCAATTACTGTCTACCTCCTGAAATCGGTTTCCTGCAATTCTGCCCCACTTTCAAGTCTGCTTCGCAGCCTTACTTCAATATATTTTTGGAAGATAGCTGTCATTGATAACTGCAGGTTTGTGAATGACAGTGCCCCTGAGCTCTTTTTTTCAACTCGCTTTCTTTTGAGCTGGCCGCAAAACTGCAGGATTGCTTCAGGCCCTAATCTTGTTCCGGCATGGCACGCTGAGCCTTTGGTTCATTCCTCTTCCTGGTGGGAAATGAGAGTTAAATTTGCCCGTGCAGACAGCTACAGCTACTCTCTCATTAGTTCTCCCTATTCCTGTTCATCTTCCACAGAAATTGCAAACTTTGCCAAAGAGGAGGTTAAAGGCACTGACTCTTCAAGTGGGGAGAGTGTTAGAAAAGTGTCTGGAATGGTGAACCTGAGTACCAGGGGACGAAAACTGAGATGCAATTTAAAACGTTTACGGATCACATGTTGGACCATATTCTGGGTACCCCATGCTTGTTTTAGCTGAAGAAAGAATCCCTTAAACATGGAGAGTTTGGATCTATGGATTGGGTACCATGCAGTAAGACTTCAAAGGGTCTGCATTTGCTCACCGAACCTCACCAATCCTATCAGCTCCAAGTGTCCAGACTTATGTCTCACCCAGCTCTGGGTGTAGATGTGGTAAATCCAGGTTGCATCACAAGCCCTGAATGAATTATTTAAGAATTGCTCTCCATTTCACTGTCATTGTGTTTGTTTTTGAAATTTATTTTGATAATGGGATTTAGCTGATTTTCACTGCTGCGTTTATGCCACTGTACAAATGCTTGATTCTCTTACGGAGACATATAAATACATAGGTTTTAAGATATTAACTAGTCAGGTATATTCCTAGGCGTTGAATATGTGGTGTTGAGTCCATTTCATTCAGCAAGGAGTAGGTCTTGTCTATTACATATTTGACTTATGGAACGGTATCTGTGCTAATTTCAATCTCTGGTTTTATGCAACACCCAAACTCACCTTTCCCCTTAAGCAAGGATAAGTTGATTTTCTAAATTTGAGTCCCTCTTCTGTTTTATAAATGTGTTCATGTGTAGCCAAGTTTACATTCCGTGTATTAGTGATAACTTCTGATGTTTCTTTTTCTGTGTGACTTATTTCACGTAGAATCATCGTACCTGTATCCACTCATTATGCTGCTACGGGCCTGATGACATAGATTTCATTGCTGAGTGATATTCCATTGTACGTAGGTACCACTACTTGTTTATCCATTTTTCGATTTCTGGGATATTTATCTTGTACTGTAGACGAGGTTCTTGTAAACAGAACCATCCCAAACTTTGGGGTGGTTGTGTGTTTTGGATTTTAATTTCCGTATGCTAGAGGACCAGAAGTGGAGGTGCCCTAGGTTCTGTTTCTTTGTCTTTTAGAAGTTTCAGGAAACACCATACACTTATCTAGAGTGGCTGTTGGCAATTCACATCCTGCCCACCAGCATAAAAAGGCTCCCTGTTCTCCATGGCCTGTCCTGCCTTTCTGGATTTTACACTTTTTTCAGATGGCCCTTTGACTGGTGGGAAGTGAGACTTCATTGTAGTGCAGATTTCCTTAGCACGCTTGCTTGGTTGGCCATAAAAGGCATATGCGTTTTTTCCTGAATATATTCAGGAAAAAATGCATACGCCATTTTTCGCCAAGTGCATCATTCTCGACGTTCTGCCTCTTTTCCTATGCTTTAAATGGAATTCCAGTCTACCTCCTGAAATCGGTTTCCTGCAATTCTGCCCTGTTTTCAAGTCCTCTTCGCAGCCTTACTTCAATATATTTTTGGGTGAAATCTGTCATTTATAACTCTGCAGTTTTGTGAATTACAGTGCCCCTGAGCTCCTTTCTTCAACTCGCTTTCTTGTGAGCTGGCCGCAAAACCTTAGGATTGCTTCAGGCCCTAATCTGGTTCCGGCAGGGCACGCTGAGCCTTTGGTTAATTCCTCTTCCTAGTGGGAAATGAGAGTTAAATTTGCCCGTGCTGACACCTACAGCTAGTCTCTCATTGGTTCTCCCTATTCCTGTTCGTCTTCCGCAGAAATTGCAAAATGAGCTAAACAGGAGTTTAAAGGCACTGACTCTCCAAGTGGGGAGAGTGTTAGTAAAGCGTCTGGAACGGTGAACCCGAGTACCAGGGGACGAAAACTGAGATGCATTTAAAAACGTTTCCCAATCACTCTGTGGACCATACTCTGGGTTCTCCATGCATGTTTAGCTGAAGGAAGAATCCCTTAAACCTGGAGAGTTGGGACCCATGGAATGGGTACCTTGCAGTATTACTTCAAAGGGTCTGCATTTGCTCACCGAACCTCACCAAATGTATCATCCCCAAGTGCCCCGCCTTCTGTCTCACCCAGCTCTGGATGTGGATGTGGTAAATCCAGGTTGCATCACAAGCCCTGAATGAATTATTTAAGAACTGCTCTCTATGTCACTGTCATTGTGTTTTGTTTTCGAAATTTATTTTGATAATTGGATTTAGCTGATTTTCACTGCTGCGTTTATGTCACTGTACACATGCTTGATTCTCTTACGGAGACATATAAATCCGTAGGTTTTCAGACTCTTACTAGTCAGGTATATTCCTAGGCGCTGAATATGGGGTGTTGGGTCCATTTCGTTGACCAAGGAGTAGGTTTTGCCTATTACATATTTGGCTTATGGAACCGTATCTGTGCTAATTTCAATCTCTGCTTTTATGCAGCACCCCAACTCACCTTTCCCCTTAAGCAAGCATAAGTTGGTTTTCTAAATTTGAGAACCCGTTCTGTTTTGTAATTCAGTTCATGCGTAGCCAAGTTTACAATCCATGTATTAGTGATATCTTATGCCTTTTTCTTTTTGTATTATGTGACTTCGTATGATCATATGTAACTTCTCTGGAGTTGTTACAAATGGCCATATTTCATTGATTTCCAGGCTGAGTAATATTCCACTCTACATAAGTACCACATCTCTATCCATTTTTTCCCTCCAGAGACATTCAAGTTATATCCTAGTCGAGGTTCTTTTACACAGAGAGGCGGTAAATATTGGGGTGCCTGTGTCCTCTCGATTTTTGTTTTTCCCAAGATATACGTCCATGAGTGCAAGTGCCCTGCGCTCTGTAGCTCATTTTTTAGACGCTTTAGTAAACACAATACACTTCTCAAGAGTGACCGTTGACAACATACATTTCCACTATAAGCCTCACAGGGCTCCGTTTTCTCCTTGCCCTATCCTGCATTTCTGGTGTTTACACTTTATGAGGACGGCTCTTCTGACTGATGCGAATTGATATCTTTTGTAGTATTGATTTCCAGTGCCCACCTGTTTGGTTGGCTAAAAATGTGTGTGCCCTTTTCTTGAATGTACACAGAAAGAGACGCATACACCCTTTTTGGCCAAGTGCAATGTTGGCAATGTTCAGCCCCTTTTCTTGTGCTTAATGGCGAGTCCTTTCTACCTCTTCCAATCCCTTTCCTGCCATTCTCCGTTGCTTACAAGTCCTTTTCTCTGACTTTCCTCAAGACATTGTTCAGTGATAGATAATTTCAATTCTGCAGTTTCGTGAATTTTAGTGCCCCTGAGTTCCATTTTTCAACTTGTGTTTATGGGAACTGGCCACAAAGCAGCGGGATTTCCTCAAGCCCTATTCTGTTTCCATGGGCAACCCTAGCCTTTGGTCAATTCGTCTTCCTGATTGGAAATTAGAGTGACATGTGCCTGTCCGAACACCTAGGACTTGTCTCTCATTGTTCCTCCTCCTTCCGCTTCATCCTCTGGACAAATTCCAAACTGTACACAACAGGGTGTTGACAGTGCTGACATCTCCAAGTGGGGAGACTGTTATTAAAGACGCTGGAGGGGTGAACCCGAGCACCAGGAGATGAGGAGATGAGATGCCTTTTCCAAACTCTTCCCGATCAGATGGTATACCATCCTCTGGGTGTGACAGGCATGTTTTAGCTGTAGGAAGGATCCCATTCATGTGAGGAGAACACCAGGGCTTTTTCAAAATCAGTGTCTCTCCGCAACCCAAACTGGGGAATTTTTTAAGCTACGGCTACACGTATGTTCATTAAGGGCCTTGGGAAGTAGTCAGAGTCCAAACTTTAGATGATTGAAGTCTTCCTGGTCAGAAGCACTCACCGCCGGCTTCCCTTAGGTTCCATTTTAACTGTCATTGATAGATGATGTCAATAAACATATCTATTCTTTTTCAGATTATTTCCCCTTATAGGTTATTGCAAAATATTGAGTGTAGTTCCCTGTGCTATACAGTAGTTCCTTGTTGATGATCGATTTTATACATAGCAGTGTGTATGTGTTAATCCCAAACTGTTAATTTATCCCTCCTCCCAACTTTCCCCTTTGGTAATAATAAATTATAAGATTTTATACTTCTCAGAAATGGGGGAGCTGAAAGAGAGGTATCATTTTCAATGGAAAAGCATTTAAAACAAGATTGAAGCTTTAACCAAGGTTATTAGATGTACATCCTTGGAAAGAAATCACTTCGTTTCTCTAATATTGACCTGACAAATAAGACAAACCTTTTCACTGAACTTGCTTATAATAAAGTGATGGAAATATCAAATGGAAGTGTTAGAAACATCTTATTTTACCCGAGCCTTATACACTGTTCTATCACACATCTGTTCATTGAAGTTACAATGTTCTCAATTTCTGTTACTGATCCTCCAGAGTGGACCCCAACAAGTGTCCCCCTGCCCGGTGTCATTGGAGCCAACAGATCGAGACTGAGTTTGGTTCAGAAGCAAAGGAAACTTTATATTTTGATCAGAGAATGGAGAGGTGAGAGCATGTGTTACCCTGTGGGCTGTGGGCTGGGCTGCTGTGTAGAGATCCTGTCAGAGTCAGTGGGAGGGAGGGGGCGGAGCTCTCGAGTGCCCGGTTGGCTGCAGCTCAGGATCTATATCACGGAGTCTGCACTGGGCCCCAGGAGCTGATGTGACGACCCAGCCATTCTGCACTAGAAAATCTGGTCTGAAGTGCCAGGTGTGGAACCAATGTATGCGGGATTCTAGGAGCACGTGAAATTAGACAAAGCACAAAGGATAAAAAAGGTTAGACTTTATTTTATTGCCCAGATTCTATTTTTATCTCCCAGGGATTTTTAAAAGGCTTGGCCTGGGACAAACCCCGCTTCTGCCTTTTGTCCCCTTCCTCATTCTTGGAGTGCTGAGGGTGCAGACCCTTCTTCTGTAACTGCTGAGTGCTAAGTTAGGAGCCCTCATACCCGTGGGCGAGGGTCAGAACTTCTCGCCAGCAGCCTCCAGGTGACGTTGATTGTCCCCAGGCCTGCTGCCTCCCTGCTCATCTGCCTGAGCACCAGTATTGGAAGTGTTATAGATTCTAATGACCTTTAAGGGTCCAGGAATGAGACGTGCAGTGATGCTGTGAAGTCCAGTCTCACACCGCCCCACATTTGTTCGGCAACCTTAGGCTGACCGTTTCTGCCAGCCTAGATGCTCTGACCAGTAGTCTGCGCTTTCTTCAATTAGGCCCCTGAATTATCATAAAAGCAGCACCAGGTGTCAGGACCCTGCCCGCTCAACTCCCAGACAGTCCAGGGTCAGTGGTGATGAAGGATCATGATGGCCACTGAGTCAACAGCCTTTTGAAGTAAACAGGAGTCCAGCCGGTCTTATTGGCCACCATCATCACGGTGTCTGTAGGCTTTTCTATGGTGACAGCGTGATATACGGTTCCCCCGCCAAGATTATTAGCTCCCCTCTGGGTGCAGTAAGTCCTGCAAGCAGTAGTCTACTCTTTTGGGACACACTCTTGTTGTTTTATGAGAGAAACTCCAGGTCAAGTGATGGTCACACGAGTCGTCATGTTGCCCCGTTGCCCCCGGTTATCTCTCTGGAGGTTGGAGTTGGAGGGCCTCCTCACTCGAGGTCAGTGTGCCCACGGAGCAAACCCTGCAACTTCAGGGCATGGTTGGGGGTTAGGATCACCACGTGGGGTCCTTTTCCCTTAGGAGGGAGGTGGCCTTTTGGGCTGCTGATTTCCAGGTTTTTAGATACCGCCAGTATCTTGGCCAGATGTGCGGTGGGCCAAGCCCCTTGGTGACCGTAGTTTATCCTACCTGGATGGCATTCTTGCATTGTTCCATTTCAAGTGGTCCCAGTTTTTGCACTAATACTCCAATGGTGATTCACCTTTCACCAGGAATGTAAAGGTCAAAGGGTTTAGCTAAATTAGGGAGTTCCAGGGCAAGGGTCTGAATTGACTGCTCTTTCCATTCTTGAAAGGCCACTTCTGGATTCTATTCAAAAGGATCATCATCTTTTCCTTTCAGTGTTTCATATAGAGGCCCAGCTAGTAGACTGTAGTTAGGGATCCAGAAGCAGCAAACCCTGGCCTCCCCAGGAACCCCTAAGCTGTCTTCTAGTTTTAGAAATGGGTAAGGCTGTAAATTGTTTCTTCCCTTTCCTGGGATGGGCTTCTCCGACCTTCTGTGAGAATGAAGCCCAGGCAGGTCACCGTAGTCTGTGATATTTGAGCTTTTTCTTGGACTACTTCTATCCTCTATTGGCTTGGTAGTTCAGAGGCCTCCTTAGTAGGGCTGGCAATCAGAATGTCGTCTGCATATTGAAGGAGTGTTTCCTTTTCCAGAGGTAGAGCTTTTAGGTCTTTAGCTGAGCTTTCCCCAAAGATGGTGTGGGAATTTTTGAACCCTTGGGTCAAGACGGCCCGGAAGTATTGTTTTAGTTGTATGTTGAGTTCTGCCACTCACAAGCCAAAATTTTTTGTGACTCTCGGACTAATGGAATACAAAAGAAGGCATCATTGAAGACTAATACATAATACCAAGTCCTGGTGGTTGGTAGAATGACCAGCAGGGTGTAGGATTTAGGAACTACTGGAGGTATATCCTCGGTGGCTTCACTGACTGTCCTGACATCCTTTACCAGGACTCCAGCAGCCCATGGGGCTCTCGAGGTCAGGCCAATCCCAGGATATGGAGCTCACCTGGGCAGGTACCCCACCCCCACGAGAGGCCACGGGCCTCTCGTGTTCAGGACCTTCCCAGGATATGGGGTTCCCTGGGCAGGTTCCCTGCAGCCCATGGGGCTCTCGTGGTCAGGCCCCTCCCAGGATACAGAGCTACCCTTGCAGATACCGTGGCAAGGCTGCACACACAGGAACCGTGCACATAGCCCACATTGCAGAGCACTCCCAGCTCACCTGTCGCTCAGATGTGACACAGAGCTCCTCAGAGCAGGACTTGAACTAACAAACTGCAGCTCCGACAGGTCTGTGACCCTAGGCATCACTCTGTGTGGCTCCCTCCACCTGGTCTTCCAGAGACTTCCACTGCACCCGGAGCACCAGGCCTCTGTCTCCACCCACCACCCAACCGTCCTCTCCCTGACTCCTGGGTTCCTCTCATTAGGAGAGTGTTTTCTTGAAGTTGTCTCCCACTCATGAGCCAGATAAAATGATTAGAAAACAAGCCAGAGCTACAACCCCTTGTCTATCCTGACTCTCAAGAGCCCACACCTGTTCCTTGGACCTGGCCGATTCAGCAATTTCCATTTTCTGCAACTGTGAGACCCTGAGGGGTGATGATTGGCTGACCTGGGCAGCCTGACCGTGCCGGCCAGCCCTCCCCAGGTGTGCCTGGGTTGAGATCAATATAAACACCGCTCCAGGCAGCAAGAGCCCCTGCAGCTGTGCCTGACGCCATTTTCTCTGCCCTGTCAACAGTCTCGGGGCTGGGCTGGTGGGACGGAGTGAGAGGCCACGGATTTGTGGGTGGCCCAGTGTGAGTGGGGCTCTGCTGGGCTTTCTGCAGCAGTTGCCAAGATGCCACCTGCTAAAGAAGAGGATGTGTCACCCATACCTGCCGCTGGAATTTCTTCCTGGTCAGAGGTGAGGAAGGAAGAAAGCAGTGGGGGCCAGGACAGGAGGGGTATCTCAGGCAGGGAAATGGAAAGCTTCCAGAAGAGCACCCAGGGCCAGAGCCATCCTGGCTGTCCTGCAGGCACCAAGTCGGCCGGCATGCTGTCACTCGTGTGGCTCCATGGCCCTTCCTCTAGGCTTTCAAGTCCTTGTACATATTCAGGTGTTTTACCTGGGAAGGGTGGGAACATTTCAGCAGCAGCTGGCCTGGGGCTCGGCCCACGTTTACTCACAGATGCCTCGGCATGGTCCCCCAGCTTTGCAATGAGGGTGCTTGTTGCGTGGGGCCTGCTGGCTGAATGGGAGATGATTCCCCACCACTGACCAACTTCAGAATTGTTTACAACTGGAGCAAGTGTCCTGATACTCTTTTCCTCTGTGTAACTGGTGGGTTCTGTTTTTCTTTTTCTTTTTTCGTTTTTGGTTCAAGGTAGATTTTATTCCTCTTTTCTGTATTTACAGATATATGCATGGAAATAATTTATTCAGATAAATACATGTATATGAAGGGAAGAATATTTTTTCTGTTTTACTTTTTTAATTTTATTTTTTTAATTTTGAATTTTATTTTAATTTTTATACAGCAGGTTCTTATTGGTTATCTATTTTATACATATAAATGTATACATGCCAATCCCAATCTCTCAACTCCTCCCACCACCACCCCCCCAACAGCTTTTCCCCCTTGGTGTCCATACGTTTGTTGTCTACATTTGTTGCTCTATTTCTGTCTTGCAAAACGGTTCATATGTACAATTTTTCTAGGTTCCACATATATGCATTAATATACAAGATTTGTTGTGTTTTTCTCTTTCTGACTTACTTCACTCTGTATGACAGTCTCTAGATCCATGAACGTCTCTACAAATGACCCAATTTCATTCCTTTTTATGGGTTAGTAATATTCCATTTTATATATGTACCACATCTTTATGCATTCGTCTGTCTGTAGGCATTTAGGTTGCTTCCATTACCTGGATATTGTAAATAGTGATGCAATGAACATTGCAGTGAATGTCTCTTTTTGATTTATGGTTTTGTCTGGGTATATGCCCAGTAGTGGGATTGCTGTATCATATGGTAATTCTATTTTTAGTTTTATAAGAAACTCCATAATGTTCTCCACAGTGACTGTATCAATTTACATTCCCAACAGTAGTGGAAGAGGGTTCCTTATCTCCACACCCTTTCCAGCATTTGTTGTTTGTAGATTTTCTGATGATGCCCATTCTAACAGGTGTGAGGTGATACACCATGGATGAGTCTATTTCGTTGAGCAAAGAGTAGGTCTTGTCTATTACATATTTGGCTTATGGAAAGGTATCTGTGCTAATTTCAATCTCTGGTTTTATACAGCACCCCAACTCAACTTTCCCCTTAAGCAAGCATAAGTTTTTTATGTAAATGTGAGACTCTGTTCGGTTTTGTAATTCAGTTCATGTGGAGCCACCTTTACACTCCCTCTATTAGTGATATCTTATGATAACTATCTTTCTCTGTGTGACATATTTCTCTTGGAGTCATCGTGCTTAAATGCACTCAATTTGCTGCTACAGGCCTGATGACATTGATTTCATTGCTGAGTGATATTCCGTTGTACGTAAGTAGCACAACTTCTTTATCCATTTTTTTCTTTCTGGGATGTTTAATTTGTACTGGACTTGAGGCCCTCGTAAACACAGCAGCCCTAAATTTTGTGTTGGCTGTGTCTTGTTGATTTTAATTTTCCTAAGCTATAGGGCCATACGTGGAAGTGCCCTAGGCTCTGTAGCTTTGTTTTTTAGATGTTTCAGGATACACCATAAACATCTCCAGAGTGTCTGTTGGCAATTTACATCCCACCCATCAGCATAACAAGGCTCCCTGTTCTCCATGGCCTTTACTGTGTTTCTCGTTTTTACACTTTTTTCAGATGGCCCTTTTGACGAATGGGAAAAGAGACTTCATTGTACTGCGGATTTCCATTGCTCGAGTGCTTGGTTGACCAAAAAGGGCGTATGCGTTTTTTCCTGAATATATTCACGAAAAAATTCATATGCTCTTTTTGTCCAAGTGCATCACTGTCAAAGATCTGCTGCTTTTCATATTCTTTAAATGCAATTCAAATCTACCTCCTGAAATCTGATTCCTGCAATTCTGCCGTGTTTTCAAGTCTTCTTTGCAGCCTTACTTCAATATATTTTTGACAATAGCTGTCATTTATAACTCTGCAGGTTTGTGAATTACAGTGCCCCTGATTTCCTTTCTTAAGTCGCTTCCCTGTAAGCTGGCCACAAAACCGCAGGTTTGCTTCAGGCCGTAATCTGGTTCCGGCATGGCACACTGAGCGTTTGGTTAATTCCTCTTCCTGGTGGGAAATGAGAGTTAAATGTGCCCGTCCAGACACCTGCCTCACTCCCAGTCCCTTGGTGATGTGTTTCCTCTGGTTTGAGACCACATGTGCTGGGCTCCTCACCTTTCAATGATGTGGCCCCAATGGTGTGAGGAAACTCCTGCCTGGTTCCCATCCCCTTGGTGATGTGGGCCCTCTGGTGAGAGTCTGATTCTGGCTGGGTTCCTCACCCTTCTGTGAGGTGGGCCCTCTGCTGTGAGGTAACTCCTGCCTGGCTTGCTCCCGTTGCCTTGGAGACGTAGGCCCTCTGGTGGCAGTTGGAGCCTGCTGGGAGCCTCCTCTCCTCGGTGATGAGTGCCCTCTGGCGTCAGGTTCTAACTGCTGTGCTCCCCACGTTTTCTGATGTGAGCCCAGTGATGCCAGGATACTCCTGTAAGGTTCCCATCCCCATGGGGATGTGGGCCTTCTGCTCTGAGGTCCTAACGCCTGGGTTGCTTACAGTTTCATGGTGTTGGCTCTCTGGTGTTAGTTCACTCAGGCCTAGATCCCATAGCTTCTGTGCTGTGGGTTGCTTGCTGCGGGGTTCTAACTGCTGGATTCCTCACCTTTTTTATTCTTTGTGCCCTGTGTTGTGAGGCTCCTCCTGCCTGCCTCACTCCCCACCGTTGGTGATATAGGTCCTGTGGTTTGAGGCTACATGTGCCGGTTTCCTCACCTTTTAGTGATGTGGCCCCACTGGTGTGAGGACACTCCTGCCTGGTTCCCATCCCCTTGGTGATGTGGGCCCTATGGTGAGAGTCTGATCCTGCCTGGATTCCTCACACTTCTGGGAGGTGGGCCCTCTGCTGTGAGGTCATTCCTGTCTGGCTGGCACACGTCGCCTTGGCCACGTGTGCCCTCTGGTTGCAGTTGGAGCAGGCTGGGAGCCTCCTCCCCTCGGTGATGAGGGCCCTCTGGCATCAGGCTCTAACTGCTGGGCTCCCCACATTTTCGGATGTGCGCCCACTGGTGCGATGGCACTCCTGCCAGTTTCCCATCCCCATGGGGATGTGGGCCTTCTGCTCTGAGGTCCCAACGGCTGGGTTGCTCACAGTGTCACGATGTGAGCCCTCTGCTGTGAGTACCCTCTGGCATGGATTCCATAGCCTTGGTGTTCTGGGCCACCTGCTTAGAGATTCCAACTGCTGGATTCCTCACCTTTTTTATTCTATGGACAGTCTGTTGTGAGTCTCCGCCTGCATGCCTCACTCCCAGCCCCTTCGTGATGTGTGTCCCCTTGTTTGAGGCCACATGTCCGGGGTTCCACACCTTTCGATGATGTGGCCTCACTGGTGTGAGGGCACTCCTGCCTGGTTCCCATCCACTTGGTGATATTGGCCCTCTGGTGAGAGTGTGATCCTGGTTGGTTTCGTCACACTTCTGTGAGGTGGGCCCTCTGCTCTGAGGCCAATCCTGCCTGTGTGGCACACCCCGCCTTGGCGACATCGGCCCTCTGGTGGCAGATGGATCCTGCTGGGAGACTCCTACCCTTGGTGATGAGGGCGCTGTGGCGTCAGGCCCTAACTGCTGGCCTCCCCACATTTTCTGATGTGCGCCCACGGGTTCGATGACACGCTTGCCAGGTTCCCATCCCCATGGGGATGTGGGCCTTGTGCTCTGTGGTCCCAACGGCTGGGTTGCTCACAGTATCATGATGTGGGCCCTCTGCTGTGAGTTCACTGCAGCCTAGATCCCATAGACTCGGTGCCCTGGGCTGCCTGCTGGGAGGTTCCAATTACTGGATTCCTCACCTTCTTTATTCTATGGGCCCTGTGTTGTGAGGCTACTCCTACCTGCCTCACTCCGAGCCCCTTGGAGATGTGAGTCCTCTGGTTTGAGGCCACATGTGCTGGGTTCCTCACCTTTCTATGATGTGGCTAAACTGGTGTTAAGACATTCCTGCATGGTTCCGATCCCCTTGGTGCTGTGGGCCCTCTGGCGAGAGTGTTATCCTGGCTGGGTTCCTCACCCTTCTGTGAGGTAGGCCCTCTGCTGTGAGATCACTCCTGCCTGGCTGGCACACGTCACCTTGGCGACGTGGGCCCTCAGTTGTGTGTTGGTGCCTGCTGGGCGACTCCTTCCCTCGGTAATGAGGGCCCTCTGGCGTCAGGCCCTAACTCCTGGGCTCTCAAAATTTTCTGATGTGCGCCCTGTGGTGCCAGTACACTCCTGTCAGGTTCCCAACCCCATGGGAATGTGGGCCTTCTGCTCTGAGGTCCCAACGTCTGGGTTTCTCACAGTTTCATGATGAGGGCCCTCTGGTGTGAGTTCACCCGGCCTGGATCCCATAGCCTCGCTACTCCTGGCCGCCTGCTGGGAGGTTCCAACTGCGGGATTCCTCACCGTCTTTATTCTATGGGCCCTCTGTTTTGAGGCTCCTCCTGCCTGCCTCACTCCCAGCCCCTTGTTGATGTGTGTCCTCTGATTAGAGGCCACATGTGCTGGGTCCCTCAACTTTCGATGATGTGGCTCCACTGGTGTGAGGATACTTGTGCCTGGTTCCCCTCCCCTTGGTGATATGGGCCCTCTGGTAAGAGTCTGATCCTGGCTGGGTTCCTCACACTTCTGTGAGGTGGGCCCTCTGCTGTGAGGTAACTCCTGCCTGGCTTCCCATTGCCTTGGTGACGTCGGCCCTCTGGTGGCAGTTGGAACCTATTGGGAGGCTCCTCCCCTCGGTGATGAGGGCCCTCTTGCGTCAGGCCGTAACTGCTGGGCTCCCCACGTTTTCTGATGTGAGCCCAGTGATAACAGGACACTCCTGTAAGGTTCCCATCCCCATGGGGATGTGGGCCTTCTGCTCTGCGGTTCCATCGCCTGGGTTGCTCACAGTTTCGTGATGTTGTTTCTCTGGCGTTAGTACACTCAGGCCAGGTCCCATAGCCTCTGTGCTCTGGGCCAACTGCTGGGAGATTCCAACTCCTGGATACCTCACCTTTTTTATTCTTTAGGCCCTTTGTTGTGAGACTCCTCCTGCCTGCCTCACTCCCAGCCCCTTGGTGATGTGGGTCCTCTGGTTAGAGGCCACATGTGCCGGTTTACTCACCTTTTAGTGATGTGGACCCACTGGTGTGAGGACACTCCTGCCTGGTTCCCATCCCCTTGGTGATGTGCGCCGTCTGGTGAGAGTCTGATCCTGGATGGTTTCGTCACCTTTCTGTGAGGTGGTCCCTCTGCTCTGAGGTCACACCTGCCTGGCTTGCTCCCGTTGCCTTGGTGACGTCGGCCCTCTGGTGGCAGTTGGAGCTTGCTGGGAGCCTCCTCCCCTCGGTGATGAGGGCCCTGTGGCGTCAGTCAATAACTGCTGGTCTCCCCATATTTTCTGATGTGTGCCCACTGGTGCGATGACACTCCTGCCGGGTTCCCATCCCCATGTGGATGTGCGCCTTCTGCTGTGAGGTCCCAACGGTTGGGTTGCTCACAGTTTAATGATGAGGGCCCTCTGGTGTGAGTTCATTCCAGACTGGATCCCATAGCCTCGCTGCTCCTGGCCGCCTGCTGGGAGGTTCCAACTGCGGGATTCCTCACCTTTTTTATTCTATGGGCTCTGTGTTTTGAGGCTCCTCCTGCCTGCCTCACTCCCAGCCCCTTGGTGATGTGTGTCCTCTGGTTTGAGGCCACATGTGTTCTGTTCCTCAACTTTCGATGATGTGGTCCCACTGGTGTGAGGGCACTCCTGCCTGGTTCCCATCCCCTTGGTGATGTGGGCCCTCTGGTGAGAGTCTGATCCTGGCTGGGTACCTCACCCTTCTGTGAGGTGGGCCCTCTGACATGATGTCACTCCTGCCTGGCTGGCACAAGTCGCCTTGGTGACATCGGCCCTCTGTTGACCATTGGAGTGTGCTGGGAGCCTCCTCCCCTCTTTAATGAGGGCCCAGGATAAAACGCATATGCCCTTCTTGGCCAAGTGCATCATTGTCGACGTTCTGCCTCTTTTCATACGCTTTAAATGCAATTCCAGTCTACCCCCTGAAATCGTTTTCCTGCAATTCTGCCCCGCTTTCAAGTCCTCTTCGCAGCCTTCCTTCAATATATTTTTGGACGATAGCTGTCATTTATAACTCTGCAGGTTTGTGAATTACAGTGCCCCTGAGCCCCTTTCTTCAAATCGCTTTCTTGTGAGCTGGCCGCAAACCCGCAGGATTGCTTCAGGCCCTAATCTGGTTCAGGCACGGCATGCTGAGCATTTGGTTAATTCCCCTTCCTGGTTGGAAATGAGCGTTAAATTTGCCGGTGCAGACACCTACAGCTAGTCTCTCATTGGTTCTCCCTATTCCTGTTCATCTTGTGCAGAAATTGCAAACTGTGCCAAATAGGAGGTTAAAGGCACTGAATCTACAAGTGGGGAGAGTGTTAGTAAAGGTTCTGGAATTGTGAACCCGAGTAAAAGAGGACAAAAACTGAGATGCATTTGAAAACGTTTCCCGGTCACACGGTGCACCATACTGTGGGTTTCCCATGCATGCTTTAGCTGAAGGAAGAATCGCTTAAACCTGGAGAGTTGGGACCCATGGAATGGGTACCATGTAGTATGACTTCAAATGGTCTGCATTTGCTCATCGAACCTCACCAATGCTATCAGCCCGAAGTGTCCAAACTTATGTCTCACTCAGCTCTGGGTTTAGATGAGGTAAATCCAGGTTGCATCACAAGCCCTGAATGAATTATTTAAGAATTGCTCTCTATTTCACTGTCATTGTGATTTGTTTTTGTAATTCATTTTGATAATAGGATTTATCGGATTTTCTCTGCTGCCTTCATGCAGCTGTACACACGCTTGATTCTCTTATGGAGACATATAAATCCATGGGTTTGAAGATTCTTACTAGTCAGGTGTATTCCTAGGCGTTGAATATAGGGTGCTTAGCCCATTTCGTTGATCAAGGGGTAGGTCTTGACTATTACATATTTGACGTATGGAATGGTGTCTGTGCTAATTTCTATCTCTGGTTTTATGCAGCACCCCAACTCACCTTTCCCCTTAAGCAAACATAAGTTGGTTTTCTAAATTTGAGACCCTGTTCTGTTTTGTAATTCAGTTCATGTGTAGCCAAGATTACATTCCGTGTATTAGTGATATCTTATGATGTTTCATTTTCTGTGTGAATTATTTCACTTAGAATCATCGTACCTGAATCCACTCATTATGCCACGACAGGCCAGATGACATAGATTTCATTGGTGAGTGATATTTCATTGTACGTACGTACCACAACTTCTTTATCCATTTTTCGCTTTCTGGGATATTTAACTTGTACCGTAGACGAGGTTCTTGTAAACAGAGCCGTCTGAAACTTTGGGGTGGCTGTGTGTTTTTTATTTTAATTTCCCTAAGCTATAGGACCATAAGTGGAAGTGCCGTAGGCTCCGTTGCTTTGTTTTTTAGCTGTTTCAGGAAACACCATACACTTCTCCAGAGTGACTGTTGGCAATTTACATCCCACCCATCAGCATAACAAGGCTCCCTGTTCTCCATGGCCTGTGCTTCATTTCTGGATTTTACACTTTTTTCAGATGGCCCTTTTGACCGGGGGGCAGTGAGACTTCATTGTAGTGCAGATTTCTTTAACATGCTTGCTTGGTTGGCCAAAAAGGGCGTATGCGTTTTTTCCTGAATATATTCAGGAAAAAACGCATACGCCCTTTTTGGCCAAGTGCATCATTGTCGACGTTCTGCCTCTTTTCCTATGCTTTAAATGCAATTCCAGTCTACCCCCTGAAATCGTTTTCCTGCAATTCTGCCCCGCTTTCAAGTCCTCTTCGCAGCCTTCCTTCAATATATTTTTGGACGATAGCTGTCATTTATAACTCTGCAGGTTTGTGAATTACAGTACCCCTGAGCTCCTTTCTTAAAATCGCTTTCTTGTGAGCTGGCCGCAAACCCGCAGGATTGTTTCAGGCCCTAATCTTGTTCCGGAACGGCATGCTGAGCCTATGGTTAATTCCTCTTCCTGGTTGGAAATGAGCGTTAAATTTGCCCGTGTAGACACCTACAGCTAGTCTCTCATTGGTTCTCCCTATTCCTGTTCATCTTGCGCAGAAATTGCAAACTGTGCCAAACAGCAGGTTAAAGGCACTGACTCTCCAAGTGGGGAGAGTGTTAGTAAAGGGTCTGGAATTGTGAACCCGAGTAAAAGGGGACGAAAACTGAGATGCCTTTGAACACGTTTCCTGGTCACACGGTGCACCATACTGTGGGCTTCCCATGCATGCTTTAGCTGAAGGAAGAATCGCTTAAACCTGGAGAGTTGGGACCCATGGAATGAGTACCATGCAGTATGACTTCAAATGGTCTGCATTTGCTCATCGAACCTCACCAAGGGTATCAGCCCGAAGTGTCCAACCTTATGTCTCACTCAGCACTGGGTGTAGATGAGGTAAATCCAGGTTGCATCACAAGCCCTGAATGAATTATTTAAGAATTGCTCTCTATTTCACTGTCATTGTGTTTTGTTCTTGTAATTCATTTTGATAATAGGATTTATCGGATTTTCTCTGCTGCCTTCATGCAGCTGTACACACGCTTGATTCTCTTATGGAGACATATAAATCCATGGGTTTGAAGATTCTTACTAATCAGGTGTATTCCTAGGCGTTGAATATAGGGTGTTTAGCCCATTTCGTTGAGCAAGGGATAGGTCTTGACTATTACATATTTTTTTTTTTTTTTTTTGCTGTACGCGGGCCTCTCAGTGTTGTGGCCTCTCCCGTTGCGGAGCACAGGCTCCGGACGCGCAGGCTGAACGGCCATGACTCACGGGGCCAGTAGCTCCTCGGCATGTGGGATCCTCTCGAACCGGGGCACGAACCCGCGTCCCCTGCATCGGCAGGCGGACTCTCAACCAGTGCGCCACCAGGGAAGCCCCATTGACTATTACATATTTGACGTATGAAATGGTATCTGTGCTAATTTCTATCTCTGGTTTTATGCAGCACCCCAACTCACCTTTCCCCTTAAGCAAACATAAGTTGGTTTTCTAAATTTGAGACCCTGTTCTGTTTTGTAATTCAGTTCATGTGTAGCCAAGATTACATTCCGTGTATTATTGATATCTTATGATGTTTCATTTTCTGTGTGACTTATTTCTCTTAGAATCATCGTACCTGAATCCACTCATTATGCCACGACGGGCCAGATGACATAGATTTCATTGGTGAGTGATATTCCATTGTTCGTACGTACCACAACTTCTTTATCCATTTTTCGCTTTCTGGGATATTTAACTTGTACCGTAGACGAGGTTCTTGTAAACAGAGCCGTCTGAAACTTTGGGGTGGCTGTGTGTTTTTGATTTTAATTTCCCTAAGCTATAGGACCAGAAGTGGAAGTGCCGTAGGCTCCGTTGCTTTGTTTTTTAGGTGTTTCAGGAAGCACCATACACTTCTCCAGAGTGGCTCTTGGCAATTTACATCCCACCCATCAGCATAACAAGGCTCCCTGTTCTCCATGGCCTGTGCTGCCTTTCTGGATTTTACACTTTTTTCAGATGGCCCTTTTG
Organism: Delphinapterus leucas; assembly: GCF_059928025.1. Taxonomy (NCBI): domain Eukaryota; kingdom Metazoa; phylum Chordata; class Mammalia; order Artiodactyla; family Monodontidae; genus Delphinapterus; species Delphinapterus leucas. Next base: position 6,824,803 of record NW_028322240.1, on the reverse strand, counting down.
ACCGGGGGGCAGTGAGACTTCATTGTAGTGCAGATTTCTTTAACATGCTTGCTTGGTTGGCCAAAAAGGGCGTATGCGTTTTTTCCTGAATATATTCAGGAAATAACGCATACGCCCTTTTTGGCCAAGTACATCATTGTCGACGTTCTGCCTCTTTTCCTATGCTTTAAATGCAATTCCAGTCTACCCCCTGAAATCGTGTTCCTGCAATTCTGCCCCTCTTTCAAGTGCTCTTCGCAGCCTTCCTTCAATATATTTTTGGACGATAGCTGTCATTTATAACTCTGCAGGTTTGTGAATTAGAGTGCCCCTGAGCTCCTTTCTTCAAATCGCTTTCTTGTGAGCTGGCCGCAAACCCGCAGGATTGCTTCAGGCCCTAATCTGGTTCCGGCACGGCATGCTGAGCGTTTGGTTAATTCCTCTTCCTGGTTGGAAATGAGCGTTAAATTTGCCCGTGCAGACACCTACAGCTAGTCTCTCATTGGTTCTCGCTATTCCTGTTCATCTTGCACAGAAATTGCCAACTGTGCCAAACAGGAGGTTAAAGGCACTGACTCTCCAAGTGGGGAGAGTGATAGTAAAGGGTCTGGAATTGTGAACCCGAGTAAAAGGGAACAAAAACTGAGATGCATTTGAAAATGTTTCCCGGTCACACGGTGCACCATACTGTGGGTTTCCCATGCATGCTTTAGCTGAAGGAAGAATCGCTTAAACCTGGAGATTTGGGACCCATGGAATGGGTACCATGTAGTATGACTTCAAATGGTCTGCATTTGCTCATCGAACCTCACCAATGCTATCAGCCCGAAGTGTCCAACCTTATGTCTCACTCAGCTCTGGGTTTAGATGAGGTAAATCCAGGTTGCATCACAAGCCCTGAATGAATTATTGAAGAATTGCTCTCTATTTCACTGTCATTGTGTTTTGTTTTTGTAATTCATTTTGATAATAGGATTTATCGGATTTTCTCTGCTGCCTTCATGCAGCTGTACACACGCTTGATTCTCTTATGGAGACATATAAATCCATGGGTTTGAAGATTCTTACTAGTCAGGTGTATTCCTAGGCCTTGAATATAGGGTGTTTAGCCCATTTCGTTGAGCAAGTGGTAGGTCTTGACTATTACATATTTGACGTATGGAATGGTATCTGTGCTAATTTCTATCTCTGGTTTTATGCAGCACCCCAACTCACCTTTCCCCTTAAGCAAACATAAGTTGGTTTTCTAAATTTGAGACCCTGTTCTGTTTTGTAATTCAGTTCATGTGTAGCCAAGATTACATTCGGTGTATTAGTGATATCTTATGATGTTTCATTTTCTGTGTGACTTATTTCACTTAGAATCATCGTACCTGAATCCACTCATTATGCCACGACGGGCCAGATGACATAGATTTCATTGGTGAGTGATATTCCATTGTTCGTACGTACCACAACTTCTTTATCCATTTTTCGCTTTCTGGGATATTTAACTTGTACCGTAGACGAGGATCTTGTAAACAGAGCCGTCTGAAACTTTGGGGTGGCTGTGTGTTTTTGATTTTAATTTCCCTAAGCTATAGGACCATAAGTGGAAGTGCCGTAGGCTCCGTTGCTTTGTTTTTTAGGTGTTTCAGGAAACACCATACACTTCTCCAGAGTGGCTCTTGGCAATTTACATCCCACCCATCAGCATAACAAGGCTCCCTGTTCTCCATGGCCTGTGCTGCATTTCTGGATTTTACACTTTTTTCAGATGGCCCTTTTGACCCGGGGGCAGTGAGACTTCATTGTAGTGCAGATTTCTTTAACATGCTTGCTTGGTTGGCCAAAAAGGGCGTATGCGTTTTTTCCTGAATATATTCAGGTAAAAACGCATACGCCCTTTTTGGCCAAGTGCATCATTGTCGATGTTCTTCCTCTTTTATTATGCTTTAAATGCAATTCCAGTCTACCCCCTGAAATCGTTTTCCTGCCATACTGCCCCGCTTTCAAGTCCTCTTCGCAGCCTTCCTTCAATATATTTTTGGACGATAGCTGTCATTTATAACTCTGCAGGCTTGTGAATTACAGTGCCCCTGAGCTCCTCTCTTCAAATCGCTTTCTTGTGAGCTGGCCGCAAACCCGCAGGATTGTTTCAGGCCCTAATCTGGTTCCGGCCCGGCATGCTGAGCCTTTGGTTAATTCCTCTTTCTCGTGGGAAATGAGCATTAAATTTGCCCATGCAGACAGCTACAGCTAGTCTCTCATTGGTTCTCCCTATTCCTGTTCATCTTGCGCAGAAATTGCAAACTGTGCCAAACAGGAAGTTAAAGGCACTGACTCTCCAAATGGAGAGAATGTTAGTAAAGGGTCTGGAATTGTGAACCCGAGTAAAAGGGGACGAAAACTGAGATGCCTTTGAAAACGTTTCCCGGTCACACGGTGCACCATACTGTGGGTTTCCCATGCATGCTTTAGCTGAAGGAAGAATCGCTTAAACCTGGAGAGTTGGGACCCATGGAATGGGTACCATGCAGTATGACTTCAAATGGTCTGCATTTGCTCATCGAACCTCACCAATGCTATCAGCCCGAAGTGTCCAACCTTATGTCTCACTCAGCTCTGGGTGTAGATGAGGTAAATCCAGGTTGCATCACAAGCCCTGAATGAATTATTTAAGAATTGCTCTCTATTTCACTGTCATTGTGTTTTGTTTTTGTAATTCATTTTGGTAATAGGATTTATCGGATTTTCTCTGCTGCCTTCATGCAGCTGTACACACGCTTGATTCTCTTATGGAGACATATAAATCCATGGGTTTGAAGACTCTTACTAATCAGCTGTATTCCTAGGCGTTGAATATAGGGTGTTTAGCCCATTTCGTTGAGCAAGGGGTAGGTCTTGACTGTTACATATTTTACGTATGGAATGGTATCTGTGCTAATTTCTATCTCTGGTTTTATGCAGCACCCCAACTCACCTTTCCCCATAAGCAAACATAAGTTGGTTTTCTAAATTTGAGACCCTGTTCTGTTTTGTATTTCAGTTCATGTGTAGCCAAGATTACATTCCGTGTATTAGTGATATCTTATGATGTTTCATTTTCTGTGTGACTTATTTCACTTAGAATCATCGTACCTGAATCCACTCATTATGCCACGACGGGCCAGATGACATAGATTTCATTGGTGAGTGATATTCCATTGTACGTACATACCACAACTTCTTTATCCATTTTTCGCTTTCTGGGATATTTAACTTGTACCGTAGACGAGGTTCTCGTAAACAGAGCCGTCTGAAACTTTGGGGTGGCTGTGTGTTTTTGATTTTAATTTCCCTAAGCTATAGGACCATAAGTGGAAGTGCCGTAGGCTCCGTTGCTTTGTTTTTTAGGTGTTTCAGGAAACACCATACACTTCTCCAGAGTGGCTCTTGGCAATTTACATCCCGCCCATCAGCATGACAAGGCTCCCTGTTCTCCATGACCTGTCCTGCCTTCTGGATTTTACACTTTTTTCAGATGGCCCTTTTGACCGGGGGGGCAGTGAGACTTCATTGTAGTGCAGATTTCCTTTACACGCTTGCTTGGTTGGCCAAAAAGGGCGTATGCGTTTTTTCCTGAATATATTCAGGAAAAAACGCATACGCCCTTTTTGGCCAAGTGCATCGTTGTCGACATTCTGCCTCTTTTCCTATGCTTTTAGTACAATTCCAGTCTACCCCCTGAAATCGTTTTCCTGAAATTCTGCCCCGCTTACAAGTCCTCTTGGAAGTATTACTTCAATACATTTTTGGACGATAGCTGTCATTCATAACTCTGCAGGTTTGTGAATTACAGTGCCCTGAGCTCATGTCTTCAACTCGCTTTCTTGTGGGCTGGCCGCAAAACCGCAGGATTGCTTCAGGCCAAAGTCTCTTTCCGGTAGGGCATGCTGAGCCTTTGTTTAATTCCTCTTCCTGGTCGGAAATGAGCATTCCTTTTGCCCGTGCAGGCACCTACAGCCACTCTCTCATTGGTTCCCCCTATTCCTGTACATCTTGCGCAGAAATTGCAAACTGTGCCAAACAGGAGGTTAATGGCACTGACTCTCCAAGTGGGGAGAGTGTTATTAAAGCGTCGGGAATGGTGAACCCGAGTACCAGGGGACGAAAACTGAGATGCATTTGAAAACATTTACCGGTCACACAGTGCACTGTACTGTGGGTTTCCCATGCATGTTTTAGCTGAAGGAAGAATCCCTTAAACCTGGAGAGTTGGGACCCATGGAATGGGTACCATGCAGTATGACTTCAAAGGGTCTGCGTTTGCTCACCGAACCTCACCAATGCTATCAGCCCGAAGTGTCCAGCCTTATGTCTCACCCAGCTCTGGGTGTAGATGTGGGAAATCCAGGTTGCATCACAAGCCCTGAATGAATTATTTAAGAATTGCTCTCTATTTCACTGTCATTGTGTTTTGTTTTTGAAATTTATTTTGATAATGGGATTTATCGGATTTTCACTGCTGCGTTTAGGCCGCTGTACACACACTTGATTTCCTTATGGAGACATATAAATCCATGGGTTTTAAGATTCTTACTTGTCAGGTATCTTGCCAGGCGTTGAATATGGGGTGTTGAGTCCATTTCGTTGAGCAAGGAGTAGGTCTTGTCTATTATATATTTGGCTTATGGAACGGTATCTGTGCTAATTTCAATCTCTGGTTTTATGCAGCACCCCAACTCACCTTTCCCCATAAGCAAGCATAAGTTGGTTTTCTAAATTTGAGACCCTGTTCTGTTTTGTAATTCAGTTTATGTGTAGCCAAGTTTACATTCCGTGTATTACTGATATATTATGATGTTTCTTTTTCTGTGTGACTTATTTCTCGTAGAACCATCGTACCTGAATCCACTCATTATGCCGCTATGGGCCTGAAGACGTAGATTTCATTGCTGAGTGATATTCCATTGTACGTGCGTACCAGAACTTCTTTATCCATTTTTTCCTTTCTCGGATATTTAACTTGTACAGTAGACAAGGTTCTTGTAAACAGAGCCATCCCAAACTTTGGGGTGGCTGTGTGTTTTTGATTTTAATTTCCCTAAGCTATAGGACCATAAGTGGAAGTGCCATAGGCTGTGTTGCTTTGTTTCCTACGTGTTTCTGGAAACACCATACACTTCTCCAGAGTGGTTGTTGGCAATTTACATCCCGCCCATCAGCATGACAAGGCTCCCTGTTCTTCATGACCTGTCTTGACTTTCTGGATTTTACATTTTTTTCAGATGGCCCTTTTGACCGGGGGGCAGTGAGACTTCATTGTAGTGCAGATTTCCATTACACGCTTGCTTGGTTGGCCAAAAAGGGCGTATGGGTTTTTTCCTGAATATATTCAGGAAAAAACGCATACGCCCTTTTTGGCCAAGTGCATCATTGTCGACATTCTGCCTCTTTTCCTATGCTGTTAGTACAATTCCAGTCTACCCCCTGAAATCCTTTTCCTGAAATTCTGCCCCGCTTTCAAGTCCTCTTCGAAGACTTACTTCAATACATTTTTGGACGATAGCTGTCATTCATAACTCTGCAGGTTTGTGAATTACAGTGCCGCTGAGCTCATTTCTTCAACTCGCTTTTTTGTGAGCTGGCCGCCAAACCGCAGGATTGCTTCAGGCCCTAATCTGTTTCCGGCAGGGCACGCTGAGCCTTTGGTTAATTCCTCTCCCTGGTGGGAAATGAGCGTTCCATTTGCCCGTGCAGACACCTACAGCTAGTCTCTCATTGCTTCTCCCTATTCCTGTTCATCTTGCGCAGAAATTGCAAACTGTGCCAAACAGGAGGTTAATGGCACTGACTCTCCAAGTGGGGAGAGTGTTAGTAAAGCGTTCAAATTTTGAACCCGAGTACCAGGGGACGAAAACTGAGATGCATTTGAAAACGTTTCCGAATCACATGGTGGACCATACTCTGGGTTTCCCATGCATGTTTTAGCTGAAGGAAGAATCCCTTAAACCTAGAGAGTTGGGATCCATGGAATGGGTACCATGCAGTATGACTTCAAAGGGTCTGCGTTTGTTCACCGAACCTCACCAATGCTTTCAGCCCGAAGTGTCCAGCCTTATGTCTCATCCAGCTCTGGGTGTAGAGGTGGTAAATCCAGGTTGCATCACAAGCCCTGAATGAATTATTTAAGAATTGCTCTCTATTTCACTGTCATTGTGTTTTGTTTTTGAAATTCATTTTGATAATGGGATTTATCGGATTTTCACTGCTGCTTTTAGGCCTCTGTACACACGTTTGATTTCCTTATAGAGACATATAAATCCATGGGTTTTAAGATTCTTACTTGTCAGGTATCTTCCCAGGCGTTGAATATAGGGTGTTGAGTCCATTTCGTTGAGCAAGGAGTAGGTTTTTTCTATTATATATTTGGCTTATGGAACGGTATCTGTGCTAATTTCAATCTCTGGTTTTATGCAGCATCCCAACTGACCTTTCCCCATAAGCAAGCATAAGTTGGTTTGCTAAATTTGAGACCCTGTTCTGTTTTGTAATTCAGTTCATGGGTAGCCAAGTTTACATTCCGTGTATTAGTGATAACTTATGATGTTTCTTTTTCTGTCTGACTTATTTCTCATAGAATCATCGTACCTGAATCCACTCATTATGCCGCTACGGTCCTGATGACGTAGATTTCATTGCTGAGTGATATTCCATTGTACGTGCGTACCACAACTTCTTTATCCATTTTATGCTTTCTCGGATATTTAACTTCTACCGTAGATGAGGTTCTTGTAAACAGAGCCATCCCAAACTTTGGGGTGGCTGTGTGTTTTTGATTTTAATTTCCCTAAGCTATACGACCATAAGTGGAATTGCCATAGGCTGTGTTGCTTTGTTTCCTACGTGTTTCTGGAAACACCATACACATCTCCAGAGCGGTTGTTGGCCATTTACATCCCGCCCATCAGCATAACAAGGCTCCCTGTTCTCCATGACCTGTCCTGCCTTTCTGGATTTTACACTTTTTTCAGATGGCCCTTTTGACCGGGGGGCAGTGAGACTTCATTGTAGTGCAGATTTCCTTTACACGCTTGCTTGGTTGGCCAAAAAGGGCGTATGCGTTTTTTCCTGAATATATTCAGGAAAAAATGCATACGCCCTTTTTGGCCAACTGCATCATTGTCGACATTCTGCCTCTTTTCCTATGCTTTAAGTGCAATTCCAGTCTATCCCCTGAAATCGTATTCCTGAAATTCTGCCCCGCTTTCAAGTCCTCTTCGAAGAATTACTTCAATACATTTTTGGACGATAGCTGTCATTCATAACTCTGCAGGTTTCTGAATTACACTGCCCCTGAGCTATTTTCTTTAACTCGCTTTCTTGTGAGCTGGCCGCAAAACCGCAGGATTGCTTCACGCCATAATCTCTTTCTGGCAGGGCATGCTGAGCCTTTGGTTAATTCCTCTTAATGGTGGGAAATGAGCGTTCCATTTGCCTGTGCAGACACCTACAGCTAGTCTCTCATTGGTTCTCCCCATTCCTGTTCATCTTGCGCAGAAATTGCAAACTGTGCCAAACAGGAGGTTAAAGGCACTGACTCTCCAAGTGGGGATAGTGTTTGTAAAGCGCCTGGAATGGTGAACCCGAGCACCAGGGGCGAAAACTGAGATGCATTTGAAAACGTTTCCCAATCACACGGTGTACCATACTCTGGGTTTCCCATGCATGTTTTAGCTGAAGGAAGAATCCCTTAAACCTAGAGAGTTGGGACCCATGGAATGGGTACCATGCAGTATGACTTCAAAGGGTCTGCGTTTGCTCACCGAACCTCACCAATGCTATCACCCCGAAGAGTCCAGCCTTATGTCTCACCCAGATCTGGGTGTAGATGTGGGAAATCCAGGTTGCATCACAAGCCCTGAATGAATGATTTAAGAATTGCTCTCTATTTCACTGTCATTGTGTTTTGTTTTTGATATTTATTTTGATAATGGGATTTATCGGATTTTCACTGCTGCGTTTAGGCCGCTGTACACATGCTTGATTTCCTTATGGAGACATATAAATCCATGGGTTTTAAGATTCTTACTTGTCAGGTGTCGTCCCAGGCGTTGAATATGGGGTGTTGAGTCCATTTCGTTGAGCAAGGAGTAGGTCTTGTCTATTATATATTTGGCTTATGGAACGGTATCTGTGCTAATTTCAATCTCTGGTTTTATGCAGCACCCCAACTCACCTTTCCCCATAAGCAAGCATAAGTTGGTTTTCTAAATTTGAGACCCTGTTCTGTTTTGTAATTCAGTTCATGTGTGGCCAAGTTTACATTCCGTGTATTAGTGATATCTTATGATGTTTCTTTTTCTGTGTGACTTATTTCTCGTAGAATCATCGTACCTGAATCCACTCATTATGCCGCTACGGGCCTGATGACGTAGGTTTCATTGCTGAGTGATATTCCATTGTACGTGCGTACCACAACTTCTTTATCCATTTTTTGCTTTCTCGGATATTTAACTTGTACCATAGACGAGGTTCTTGTAAACAGAGCCATCCAAAATTTTGGGGTGGCTGTGTGTTTTTGATTTTAATTTCTCTATGCTATAGGACCATAAGTGGAAGTGCCATAGGCTGTGTTGCTTTGTTTCCTACGTGTTTCAGGAAACACCATACACTTCTCCAGAGTGGTTGTTGGCAATTTACATCCCGCCCATCAGCAAAACAAGGCTCCCTGTTCTCCATGACCTGTCGTGCCTTTCTGGAATTTACACATTTTTCAGATGGCCCTTTTGCCCGGGGGGCAATGAGACTTCATTGTAGTGCACATTTCCTTTAAACGGTTGCTTGGTTGGCCAAAAAGGGCCTATGCGTTTTTTCCTGAATATATTCAGGAAAAAACGCATACGCCCTTTTTGGCCAAGTGCATCATTGTCGACTTTCTGCCTCTAATCTTATTCTTTAAGTGCAATTCCAGTCTACCCCCTGAAATCGTTTTCCTGAAATTCTGCCCCGATTTCAAGTACTCTTCGAAGACTTACTTCAAAACATTTTTTGACGATAGCTGTCATTCATTACTCTGCAGGTTTGTGAATTACAGTGCCCCTGAGCTCCTTTCTTCAACTCGCTTTCTTGTGAGCTGGCCGCAAACCCGCAGGATTGCTTCAGGCCCTAATATGGTTCCGGCATGGCATGCTGAGCCTTTGGTTAATTCCTCTTCCTGGTGGGAAATGAGCGTTAAATTTGCACGTGCAGACACCTTCACATGAGTCGTCATGGTGCCCCTTTGCCCCGGTTATCTCTATGGAGGTTGGAGTTGGAGGGCCTCCTCGCTCAAGGTCAGTGTGCCCACGGAGCCAACCCTGCAACTTCAGGGCATGGTTGGGTGTTAGGATCACCACGTGGGGTCCTTTTCCCTTAGGAGGGAGGTGGCCTTTTGGGCTGCTGATTTCCAGGTTTTCAGATACTGCCAGTATCATGGCCAGATGTGGTGGTGGGCCAAGCCCCTTGGTGACCGTAGTTTATCCTACCTGGATCGCATTCTTGCATTGTTCCATTTCAAGTGGTCCCAGATTTTGCACTAATACTCCAATGGCGATTCACCGTTCACCAGGAATGTAAAGGTCAAAGGGTTTAGCTAAATTAGGGAGTTCCAGGGCAAGGGTCTGAATTGACTGCTCTTTCCATTCTTGAAAGGCCACTTCTGCATTCTATTCAAAAGGATCATCATCTTTTCCTTTCAGTGTTTCATATACAGGCCCAGCTAGTAGACTGTAGTTAGGGATCCAGAAGCAGCAAACCCTGGCCTCCCCAGGAACCCCTAAGCTGTCTTCTAGTTTCAGAAATGGGTAAGGCTGTAAATTGTTTCTTCCCTTTCCTGGGATGGGCTTCTCCGACCTTCTGTGAGAATGAAGCCCAGGCAGGTCACCGTAGTCTGTGATATTTGAGCTTTGTCTTGGACAACTTGTATCCTTTATTGGCTTGGTAGTTCAGAGGTCTCCTTAGTAGGGCTGGCGATCAGAATGTCGTCTGCATATTGAAGGAGTGTTTCCTTTTCCAGAGGTAGAACTTTTAGTTGTTTAGCTGAGCTTTCCCCAAAGATGGTGTGGGAATTTTTGAACCCTTGGGGCAACACGGCCCGGAAGTATTGTTTTAGTTGTATGTTGAGTCCTGCCACTCACAAGCCAAAATTTCTTGTGACTCTGGGACTAATAGAATACAAAAGAAGGCATCATTGAAGACTAATACAGAATACCATGTCCTGGTGGTTGGTAGAATGACCAGCAGGGTGTAGGATTTAGGAACTACTGGAGGTATATCCTCGGTGGCTTCACTGACTGTCCTGACATCCTTTACCAGGACTCCAGCAGCCCATGGGGCTCTCGAGGTCAGGCCAATCCCAGGATATGGAGCTCACCTGGGCAGGTACCCCACCCCAGCCCACGGGGCTCTCGTGGTCAGGCCCCTCCCAGGATACAGAGCTACCCTTGCAGGTACCATGGCAGGGCTGGGAACACAGGAACCGTGCATATCGCCCTCATTGCAGAGCACTCCCAGCTCACCTGTCACTCAGATCTGACACAGAGCACCTCAGAGCAGGACTTGAACTAACAAACAGCAGCTCCGACAGGTCTGTGACCCTGGGCATCACTCTGTGTGGCCTCCCTCCACCTGGTCTTCCAGAGACTTCCACTGCACCCGGGGCACCAGGCCTCTGTCTCTACCCACCAGCCACCCCTCCTCTCCCTGACTCCTGGGTTCCTCTCATTAGGAGAGGGTTTTCTTGAAGTTTTCTCCCACTCATGGGCCAGATAATATAATTAGAAAACAAGCCAGAGCTGCAGCCCCTTGTCTATCCTGACTCTCAGGAGCCCACACCTGTTCCTTGGACCTGGCCGATTCAGCAAGTTCCAGTTTCTGCAACTGTGAGCCCCTGAGGGGTGATCATTGGCTGGCCTGGGAAGCCTGACTGTGCCGGCCAGCCCTCCCCAGGTGTGCCTGGGTTCAGATCAATATAAACACCGCTCCAGGCAGCAAGAGCCCCTGCAGCTGTGCCTGACGCCATTTTCTCTGCCCTGTCAGCAGTCTTGGGGCTGGACTGGTGGGAGGGAGTGAGAGGCCACGGCTTTGTGGGTGGCCCAGTGTGAGTGGGGCTCTGCTGGACTTTCTGCAGCAGTTGCCAAGATGCCACCTGCTAAAGAAGAGGATGTGTCACCCATACCTGCCGCTGGAATTTCTCCCTGGGCAGAGGTGAGTGAGGAAGAAAGCAGTGGGGGCCGGGACAGCAGGGGTATCTCAGGCAGGGAAATGGAAAGCTTCCAGAAGAGCACCCAGGACCAGGATCATCCTGGCTGGCCTGCAGGCACCAAGTCGGCTGGCATGCTGTCGCTCATGTGGCTCCATTGCCCTTCCTCTAGGCTTTCAAGTCCTTGTACATATTCAGGTGTTTTACCTGGGAAGGGTGGGAACATTTCAGCAGCAGCTGGCCTGGGGCTCAGCCCACGTTTACTCACAGATGCCTCGGCACGGTCCCCCAGCTTTGCAATGAGGACGCTTGTTGCGTGGGGCCTGCTGGCTGAATGGGAGATGATTCCCCACCACCGACCAACTTCAGAATTGTTTACAATTGGAGCAAGTGCCCTGATACGGTTTTCCTCTGTGTAGCTGGTGGGTTCTGTTTTTTTTTCTTTTTTGGTTCAAGGTAGATTTTATTCCTCTTTTTTGTATTTACAGATATAAGCATGGAAATAATTTATTCATATAAATACATGTATGTGAAGGGAAGAATATTTTTTCTGTTTTACTTTTTGTAATTTGAATTTTATTTTATTTTTTTATACAGCAGGTTCTTTTTGGTTATCTATTTTATACATAAAAATGTATACATGCCAATCCCAATCTCTCAACTCCTCCCACCACCACCCCCCAACAGCTTTCCCCCCTTGCTGTCCATACGTTTGTTGTCTACATCTGTTGCTCTATTTCTGCCTTGCAAAACGGTTCATCTGTACAATTTGTCTAGGTTCCACATATAGCCATTAATAGACAAGATTTCTTTTTCTCTTTCTGACTTACTTCACTCTGTATGACAGTCTCTAGATCCATCAACGTCTCTACAAATGACCCAATTTCATTCCTTTTTATGGCTTAGTAATATTCCATTTTATATATGTACCACGTCTTTATGCATTCGTCTGTCTGTGGGCATTTAGGTTGCTTCCATTACCTGGATATTGTAAATAGTGATGCAATGAACATTGCGGTGAATGTCTCTTTTTGATTTATGGTTTTGTCTGGGTATATGCCCAGTAGTGGGACTGCTGTATCATATGGTAATTCTATTCTTAGTTTTATAAGAAACTCCATAACTTTCTCCACAGTGACTGTATCAATTTCATTCCCAACAATAGCGGAAGAGGGTTCCTTATCTCCACACCCTTTCCAGCATTTGTTGTTTGTAGATTTTCTGATGATGCCCATTCTAACAGGTGTGAGGTGATACACCATGGATGAGTCTATTTCGTTGAGCAAAGAGTAGGTCTTGTCTATTACATATTTGGCTTATGGAATGGTATGTGTGCTAATTTCAATCTCTGGTTTTATACAGCACCGCAACTCAACTTTCCCCTTAAGCAAGCATAAGTTTTTATCTAAATGTGAGACTCTGTTCGGTTTTGGAATTCAGTTTATGTGTAGCCAAGTTTACACTCTCTCTATTAGTGATATCTTATGATAATTACCTTTCTCTGTGTGACATATTTCTCTTAGAATCATCATACTTAAATCCACTCAATTTGCTGCTACAGGCCTGATGACATTGATTTCATTGCTGAGTGATATTCCATTGTACGTAAGTAGCACAACTCCTTTATCCATATTTTTCTTTCTGGGATATTTAATTTGTACTGGACTCAAGGTTCTTGTAAACACAGCAGCCCTAAATTTGGTGTTGGCTGTGTCTTGTTGATTTTAATTTTCCGAAGCTATAGGGCCAAAAGTGGAAGTGCCCTAGGGTCTGTAGCTTTGTTTTTCAGATGTTTCAGGATACACCATAAACATCTCCAGAGTGTCTGTTGGCAATTTACATCCCGCCCATCAGCATAACAAGGCTCCCTGTTCTCCATGGCCTGTCCTGTGTTTCTGGTTTTTACACTTTTTTCAGATGGCCCTTTTGACGAATGGGAAATGAGACTTCATTGTAGTGCGGATTTCCATTGCTCGAGTGCTTGGTTGGCCAAAAAGGGCATATGTGTTTTTTCCTGAATATATTCAGGAAAAAATGTTTACGCACTTTTGTCCAAGTGCATCACTGTCAAAGATCTGCCGCTTTTCACATGCTTTAAACGCAATTCCAATCTACCTCCTGAAATATGATTCCTGCAATTCTGCCTCGTTTTGAAGTCCTCTTTGCAGACTTACTTCAGTATATTTTTGCCAATAGCTGTCATTTATAACTCTGCAGGTTTGTGAATTACAGTGCCTGTGATTTCCTTTCTTAACTCGTTTCCTTGAAAGCTGGCCACAGAACCGCAGGTTTGCTTTAGGCCATAATCAGGGTCTGGCACGGCACTCTGAGCCTTTGGTTAATTCCTCTTCCTGGTGGGAAATTAGAGTTAAATGTGCCCCTCCGGACACCTGCCTCACTCCCAGCCCCTTGGTGATGTGTGTCCTGTGGTTTGAGGCCACATGTGCTGGGTTCCTCACCTTTGGCTGATGTGGCCCCACTGGTGTGAGGACACTCCTGCCTGGCTCCCATCCCCTTGGTGATGTGGGCCATCCGGTGAGAGTCTGATCCTGGTTGGGTTCCTCACACTTCTGTGAGGTGGGCCCTCTTCTCTGACGTCACTCCTGCCTGGCTGGCACACCCCGCCTTGGCGAAGTCGGCCCTCTGGTGGGATTTGGTGCCTGCTGGGTGTCTCCTGCCCTCGGTAATGAGGGCCCTCTGGCGTCAGGCCCTAATTCCTGGGCTCCCAATATTTTCTGATATGCGCCCTGTGGTTCGAGTACACTCGTGCCAGGTTCCCAACCCCATGGGAATGTGGGCCTTCTGCTCTGAGGTCCCAACCGTGGGTTGCTCAGTTTCATGATGAGGGCCCTCTGCTGTGAGTTCTCTCCGGCCTGGATCCCATAGCCTCGCTGCTCCTGGCCACCTGCTGGGAGGTTCCAACTGCGGGATTCCTCACCTTTTTTCTTCTATGGACCCTCTGTTTTGAGACTCCTCCTGCCTGCCTCACTCCCAGTCCCTTGGTGATGTGTGTCCTCTGGTGTGAGGCCACGTGTGCTGGGTCCCTCGCCTTTGGATGATGTGGCCACACTGGTGTGAGGACACTCCTGCCTGCTTCCTATCCCCTTGATGATGTGGACCCTCTGGTGAGAGTCTGATCCTGGCTGGGTTCCTCACCCTTCTGTGAGGTGGGCCCTCTGCTGTGAGGTCACTCCTGCCTGGCTGGCACACCCCACCTGGGCAACATCGGCCCTCTTGTGGCACTTGGAGCCTGCTGGGAGCCTCCTCCCCTCGGTGATGGGGGCCCTCTAGCGTCAGGCCCTAACTGCTGGGTACCCACATTTTCTGATACGTGCTAAGTGGTGCGAGGACACTCCTGCGAGGTTCCCATCCCCATGGGCATGTGGGCCTTCTGCTCTAAGGTCCCAACACCTGTGTTGTTCACCGTTTCATGATGTTGTCTCTCTGGTGTTAGTTCACTCAGGCCTAGATCCCATAGACTCTGTGCTCTGAGCCGACTGCTGGGAGGTTCCTACTGCTGGATTCCTTACCTTTTTTATTCTTTGGGTCCTGTGTTTTTATGCTCCTACTTCCTGACTCACTCCCAGCCCCTTTGTGATGTAGGTCCTCTGGTTTAAGGCCACATGTACCGGTTTCCTCACCTTTATTGATGTGGCCCCACTGGTGTGAGGACACTCCTGCCTGGTTCCCATCCCCTTGGTGATTGGGGCCCTCTTGTGAGAGTCTGATCCTGTCTGGATTCCTCACACTTATGGGAGGTGGGCCCTCTGCTGTGAGGTCACTCCTGCCTGGCTGGCACACGTCACGTTGGCGATGTGGGCCCTCAGTTGGGAGTTGGTGCCTGCTGGGAGTCTCCTCCCCTCGGTAATGAGGGCCCTCTGGCGTCAGGCCCTAACTCATGGGCTCCCAAAATTTTCTGATGTGCGCCCTGTCGTGTGAGTACACTCCAGCCAGGGTCCCTTCCCTAGGGGATGTGGGCTTTCTGCTCTGTGGTCCCAACGGCTGGGTTGCTCACAGTGTCAGAATGTGGGCCCTCTGTTTTGAGTTCAGTCAGGCCTGGATCCCATAGCCTCGCTGCTCCTGGCCGCCTGCTGGGAGGTTCCAACTGCGGGATTCCTCACCTTTTTTACGCAATGGGCCCTCTGTTTTGAGGCTCCTCCTGCCTGCCTCACTCCCAGCCCCTTGGTGATGTGTGTCCTGTAGTTTGAGGCCACGTGTGCTGGGTCCGTCACATTTCGGGGATGTGGCCCCACTGGTGTGAGGACACTCCTGCCTGGTTTCCATTCCCTTGGTGATGTGGGCCCTCTGGTGAGAGTCTGATCCTCTTTGCGTTCCTCACACTTTTGTGTGGTTGGCCCTCTGCTCTGAGGTCACTCCTGCCTGGCTGGCACACCCCGCATTGGCGACGTCGGCCCTCTGGTAGCATTTGGAGCTTGCTGGGAGCCTCCTCTCCTCAGTGATGAGGGCCCTCTGGCGTCCGGCCCTTACTGCTGGGCTCCCCACATTTTCTGTTGTGTGCCCACTGGTGCGATGACACTCCTGCTTGGTTCCCTTCCCCATGGGGATGTGGGCCTTGTGCTCTGAGGTCACAACGGCTGGGTTGCTTACAGTATCACGATGAGGGCCCTCTGTTGTGAGTTCATCACTGCCTGGATCCCATAGCCTCGGTGCTCTGGGCCGCCTGCTGGGATGTTCCAACTGCTGGATTCCTCACCTTTTTATACAATGGGCCATGTGTTTTGAGGTTAATCCTGCCTGCCTCGCTCTGAGACCCATGGTGATGTGGGTCTTCTGGTTTGAGGCCACATGTGCTGGGTA
Organism: Delphinapterus leucas; assembly: GCF_059928025.1. Taxonomy (NCBI): domain Eukaryota; kingdom Metazoa; phylum Chordata; class Mammalia; order Artiodactyla; family Monodontidae; genus Delphinapterus; species Delphinapterus leucas. The sequence goes on along the minus strand of NW_028322240.1, from coordinate 6,808,803 downwards.
CCTCAACTTTCGATGATGTGGCCCCACGGGTGTGAGGACACTCGTGCCTGATTCCCAGCCCCTTGCTTATGTGGGCACTCTGGTGAGAGTCTGATCATGACTGGGTTCCTTACCCTTCTGTGAGGTGGGCGCTCTGATGTGAGGTCACTCCTGCCTGGATGGCTCACGTCGCCTTGGCGAAGTAGGCCCTCTGTTGGCCACTGAAGCATGCTGGGAGCCTCCTACCCTCTTTAATGAGGGCCCTGGAAGAAACGCATATGCCCTTTTTGACCAAGTGCATCATTGTCGAAGTTCTGCCTCTTCTCCTATACTTTCAGAGGACTTCCCATCTACCTCCTGAAATCGTATTCCTGGAATTCTGCCCCGCGTTCAAGTCCTCTTTGCAGCCTTACTTCAATATATTTTTGGACGATAGCTGTCATTTATAACTCTGCAGTTTTGTGAATTACAGTGCCCCTGAGCTCCATTCTTCAACTCGCTTTCTTGTGAGCTGGCCGCAAAACCGCAGGATTGCTTCAGGCCCTAATCTGGTTCCGGCACGGCATGTTGAGCCTTTGGCTAATTCCTCTTCCTGATGGGAAATGAGCGTTAAATTTGCTCGTGCAGACACCTACAGCTAATCTCTCATTGGTTCTCCCTATTCCTGTTCATCTTGCTCAGAAATTCCAAACTGTGCCAAACAGGAGGTTAAAGGCACTGACTCTCCAATTGGGGAAAGAGTTAGTAAAGCGTCTGGAATGGTAAAACCGAGTATGAGTGGAAGAAAACTGAGATGCATTTAAAAAGGTTTCCCGGTCACACGGTGGACCATATTCTGGGTTTCCCATGCGTGTTTTACCTGAAGGAAGAATCCCTTAAACCTGGAGAGGTGGGACCCATGCAATGGGTACCATGCAGTATGACTTCAAATGGCCTGCATTTTCTCACCGAACCTCACCAATGCTATCAGCCCAAAGTGTCGAACCTTATGTCTCACTCAGCTCTAGGTGTAGATGTGGTAAATCCAGGTTGCATCACAAGCCCTGAATGAATTATTTAAGAATTGCTCTCTATTTCACTGTCATTGTGTTTGTTTCTGTAGTTTATTTTGATAATGGGATTTATCGGATTTTTTCTGCTGCCTTCATGCAGCTGTACACACACTTGATTCTCTTACGGAGACATATAAATCCATGGGTTTGAAGATTCTTACTAGTCATGTGTAATCCTAGGAGTTGAATATGGTGTGTTTAGTCCATTTCGTTGAGCAAGGTGTAAGTCTTGACTATTACATATTTGGCTTATGGAAAGGTATGTGTGCTAATTTCTATCTCTGGTTTTATGCAGCACCCCACCTCACCTTTCCCCATAAGCAAGCATAAGTTGGTGTTCTAAATTTGAGACCCTGTTCTGTTTTGTAATTCAGTTCATGTGTAGCCAAGTTTACATTCCGTGTATTAGTGATATCTTATGATGTTTCATTTTCTGTGTGACTTATTTCACTTAGAATCATCGTACCTGGATCCACTCAATATGCAGCGACGGGCCTGATGACATAGATTTCATTGGTGAGTGATATTCCATTGTACATGCGTACCACAACTTCTTTAGCCATTTTTCACATTCTGGGATATTTAACTTGTACCGTAGACGACGTTCTTGTAAACAGAGCTGTCCCAAACTTTGGGGTGGCTGTGTGTTTTTGATTTTAATTTCCCTAAGCTATAGGACCATAAGTGGAAGTGACATAGGCTCTGTTGCTTTGTTTCCTACGTGTTTCAGGAAACCCCATACACTTCTCCAGAGTGGCTGTTTGCAATTTACATCCCCCCATCAGCATAACAAGGCTCCCTGTTCTCCATGACTTGTCCTGCCTTTCTGGATTTTACACTTTTTCAGATGCCCCTTTTGACCGGGGGGCAGTGAGACTTCATTGTAGTGCAGATTTCATTTACCTGCTTGCTTGCTTGGCCAAAAATGGCGTATGCGTTTTTTCCTGAATATATTCAGGAAAAAACGCATACGCACTTTTTGGCCAGTGCATCATTGTCGACATTCTGCCTCTATTCCTATGCTTTAAGTGCAATTCCAGTCTACCCCCTGAAATCGTTTTCCTGAAATTCTACCCCGCTTTCAAGTCCTCTTCGAAGACTTACTTCAATTCATTTTTGGACGATAGCTGTCATTCATAACTCTGCAGGTTTGTGAAGTACAGTGCCCCTGAGCTCGTTTCCTCAACTCGCTTTCTTGTGAGCTGGCCGCAAAACCGCAGGATTGCTGCAGGCCCTAATCTGTTTCCGTCAGGGCACACTGAGCCTTTGGTGAATTCCTCTTCCTGGTGGGAAATGAGCGTTCCATTTGCCCGTGCAGACACCTACAGCTAGTCTCTCATTGTTTCTCCCTATTCCTGTTAATCTTGCGTAGAAATTGCAAACTGTGCCAAACAGGAGGTTAAAGGCACTGACTCTCCAAGAGGGGAGAATGTTAGTAAAGCGTCTGGAATGGTGAACCCGAGTACCAGGGTTCGAAAACTGAGATATATTTGAAAACGTTTCCCAATCACACGGTGGACAATACTCTGGGTTTCCCATGCATGTCTTAGCTGAAGGAAGAATCCCTTAAACCTGGAGAGCTGGGAACCATGGAATGGGTACCATGCAGTATGACTACAAAGGGTCTGCGTTTGCTCACCGAACCTCACAAATGCTATCAGCCCGAAGTGTCCAGCCGTATATCTCACCCAGCTCTGGGTGTAGATGTGGTAAATCCAGGTTGCATCACAAGCCCTGAATGAATTATTTAAGAATTGCTCTCTATTTCACTGTCAATGTGTTTTGGTTTTGAAATTTATTTTGATAATGGGATTTATCGGATTTTCACTGCTGCGTTTAGGCTGCTGTACACACGCTTGATTTCCTTATAGAGACATATAAATCCATGGGTTTTAAGATTCTTACTTGTCAGGTATAGTCCCAGGCTTTGAGTCCGTTTCGTTGAGCAAGGAGTAGGTCTTGTCTATTATATATTTGGCTTATGGAACGGTATCTGTGCTAATTTCAATCTCTGGTTTTATGCAGCACCCCAACTCACCTTTCCCCATAAGCAAGCATAAGTTGGTTTTCTCAATTTGAGACCCTGTTCTGTTTTGTAATTCAGTTCATGGGTAGCCAAGTTAACATTCCGTGTATTAGTCATATCTTATGATGTTTCTTTTTCTGTGTGACTTATTTCCTGTAGAATCATCATACCTGAATCCACTCATTATGCCGCTACGGGCCTGATGAAGTAGATTTCATTGCTGAGTGATATTCCATTGTACGTGCGTACCACAACTTCTTTATCCATTTTTTGCTTTCTGGGATATTTTACTTGTACCGTAGACGAGGTTCTTGTAAACAGAGCCGTCCCAAACTCTGGGGTGGCTGTGTGTTTTTTATTTTAATTTCCCTAAGCTATAGGACCATAAGTGGAAGTGCCATAGGCTGTGTTGCTTTGTTTCCTACGTGTTTCTGGAAACACCATACACTTCTCCAGAGTGGTTGTTGGCAATTTACATCCCGCCCATCAGCATGACAAGGCTCCCTGTTCTCCATGACCTGTCCTGCCTTTCTGGATTTTACACTTTTTTCAGATGGCCCTTTTGACCGGGGGGGCAGTGAGACTTCATTGTAGTGCAGATTTCCTTTACACGCTTGCTTGGTTGGCCAAAAAGGGCGTATGCGTTTTTTCCTGAATATATTCAGGAAAAAACGCATACGCCCTTTTTGGCCAAGTGCATCGTTGTCGACATTCTACCTCTTTTCCTATGCTTTTAGTACAATTCCAGTCTACCCCCTGAAATCGTTTTCCTGAAATTCTGCCCCGCATTCAAGTCCTCTTCGAAGACTTACTTCAATACATTTTTGGACGATAGCTGTCATTCATAACTCTGCAGGTTTGTGAATTACAGTGCCCCTGAGCTCATGTCTTCAACTCGTTTTCTTGTGAGCTGGCCGCAAAACCGCAGGATTGCTTCAGGCCGTAATCTCTTTCCGGCAGGGCTTGCTGAGCCTTTGTTTAATTCCTCTTCCTGGTCGGAAATGAGCGTTCCTTTTGCCCGTGCAGGCACCTACAGCTAGTCTCTCATTGGTTCTCCCTATTCCTGTACATCTTGCGCAGAAATTGCAAACTGTGCCAAACAGGAGGTTAATGGCACTGACTCTCCAAGTGGGGAGAGTGTTAGTAAAGCGTCTGGAATGGTGAAACCGAGTACCAGGGGACGAAAACTGAGATGCATTTGAAAACGTTTCCCGGTCACACAGTGCACTGTACTGTGGGTTTCCCATGCATGTTTTAGCTGAAGGAAGAATCCCTTAAACCTGGAGAGTTGGGACCCATGGAATGGGTACCATGCAGTATGACTTCAAAGGGTCTGCGTTTGCTCACCGAACCTCACCAATGCTATCAGCCCGAAGTGCCCAGCCTTATGTCTCACCCAGCTCTGGGTGTAGATGCGGTAAATCCAGGTTGCATCACAAGCCCTGAATGAATTATGTAAGAATTGCTCTCTATTGTACTGTCATTGTGTTTTGTTTTTGAAATTTATTTTGATAATGGGATTTATCGGATTTTCACTGCTGCATTTAGGCCGCTGTACACACGCTTGATTTCCTTATGGAGACATATAAATCCATGGGTTTTAAGATTCTTAATTGTCAGGTATATTCCCATGCGTTGAATATGGGGTGTTGAGTCCATTTCGTTGAGCAAGGAGTAGGTATTGTCTATTATATATTTGGCTTATGGAATTGTATCTGTGCTAATTTCAATCTCTGCTTATATTCAGCACCCCAACTCACCTTTCCCTATAAGCAAGCATAAGTTGGTTTTTTAAATTTGAGACCCTGTTCTGTTTTGTAATTCAGTTCATGTGTGGCCAAGTTTACATTCCGTGTATTAGTGATATCTTATGATGTTTCTTTTTCTGTGTGACTTATTTCTCGTAGAATCATCGTACCTGAATCCACTCATTATGCCGCTACGGGCCTGATGACGTAGGTTTCATTGCTGAGTGATATTCCATTGTACGTGCGTACCACAACTTCTTTATCCATTTTTTGCTTTCTCGGATATTTAACTTGTACCGTAGACGAGGTTCTTGTAAACAGAGCCATCCCAAATTTTGGGGTGGCTCTGTGTTTTTGATTTTAATTTCTCTATGCTATAGGACCATAAGTGGAAGTGCCATAGGCTGTGTTGCTTTGTTTCCTACGTGTTTCAGGAAACACCATACACTTCTCCAGAGTGGCTGTTGGCAATTTACATCCCACCCATCAGCATAACAAGGCTCCCTGTTCTCCATGACCTGTCGTGCCTTTCTGGAATTTACACATTTTTCAGATGGCCCTTTTGACCGGGGGGCAGTGAGACTTCATTGTAGTACACATTTCCTTTACATGGTTGCTTGGTTGACCAAAAAGGGCGTATGCGTTTTTTCCTGAATATATTCAGGAAAAAACGCATACGCCCTTTTTGGCCAAGTGCATCATTGTCGACATTCTGCCTCTAATCTTATTCTTTAAGTGCAATTCCAGTCTACCCCCTGAAATCGTTTTCCTGAAATTCTGCCCCGATTTCAAGTCCTCTTCGAAGACTTACTTCAAAACATTTTTGGACGATAGCTGTCATTCATTACTCTGCAGTTTTGTGAATTACAGTGCCCCTGAGCTCCTTTCTTCAACTCGCTTTCTTGTGAGCTGGCCGCAAACCCGCAGGATTGCTTCAGGCCCTAATATGGTTCCGGCATGGCATGCTGAGCCTTTGGTTAATTCCTCTTCCTGGTGGGAAATGAGCGTTAAATTTCCATGTTCAGACACCTTCACATGAGTCGTCATGGTGCCCCTTTGCCCCGGTTATCTCTATGGAGGTTGGAGTTGGAAGGCCTCCTCACTCAAGATCAGTGTGCCCACGGAGCCAACCCTGCAACTTCAGGGCATGGTTGGGGGTTAGGATCACCACGAGGGTTCCTTTTTCCTTAGGAGGGAGGTGGCCTTTTGGGCTGCTGATTTCCAGGTTATCAGATACTGCCAGTATCTTGGCCAGATGTGGTGGTGGGCCAAGCCCCTTGGTGACCGTAGTTTATCCTACCTGGATCGCATTCTTGCATTGTTCCATTTCAAGTGGTCCCAGGTTTTGCACTAATACTCCAATGGCGATTCACTGTTCACCAGGAATGTAAAGGTCAAAGGGTTTAGCTAAATTAGGGAGTTCCAGGGCAAGGGTCTGAATTGACTGCTCTTTCCATTCTTGAAAGGCCACTTCTGCATTCTATTCAAAAGGATCATCACCTTTTCCTTTCAGTGTTTCATATAGAGGCCGAGCTAGTAGACTGTAGTTAGGGATCCAGAAGCAGCAAACCCTGGCCTCCCCAGGAATCCCTAAGCTGTCTTCTAGTTTCAGAAATGGGTAAGGCTGTAAATTGTTTCTTCCCTTTCCTGGGATGGGCTTCTCCGACCTTCTGTGAGAATGAAGCCCAGGCAGGTCACCGTAGTCTGTGATATTTGAGCTTTTTCTTGGACAACTTGTATCCTTTATTGGCTTCGTAGTTCAGAGGTCTCCTTAGTAGGGCTGGCGATCAGAATGTCGTCTGCATATTGAAGGAGTGTTTCCTTTTCCAGAGGTAGAACTTTTAGGTCTTTAGCTGAGCTTTCCCCAAAGATGGTGTGGGAATTTTTGAACCCTTGGGGCAACACGGCCCGGAAGTATTGTTTTAGCTGTATGTTGAGTCCTGCCACTCACAAGCCAAAATTTCTTGTGACTCTGGGACTAATAGAATACAAAAGAAGGCATCATTGAAGACTAATACAGAATACCATGTCCTGGTGGTTGGTAGAATGACCAGCAGGGTGTAGGATTTAGGAACTACTGGAGGTATATCCTCGGTGGCTTCACTGACTGTCCTGACATCCTTTACCAGGACTCCAGCAGCCCATGGGGCTCTCGAGGTCAGGCCAATCCCAGGATATGGAGCTCACCTGGGCAGGTACCCCACCCCAGCCCACGGGGCTCTCGTGTTCAGGACCCTCCCAGGATATGGGGTTCCCTGGGCAGGTCCCCCTGCAGCCCATGGGGCTCTCGTGGTCAGGCCCCTCCCAGGATACAGAGCTACCCTTGCAGGTACCATGGCAGGGCTGGGAACACAGGAACCGTGCATATCGCCCTCATTGCAGAGCACTCCCAGCTCACCTGTCACTCAGATCTGACACAGAGCACCTCAGAGCAGGACTTGAACTAACAAACAGCAGCTCCGACAGGTCTGTGACCCTGGGCATCACTCTGTGTGGCCTCCCTCCACCTGGTCTTCCAGAGACTTCCACTGCACCCGGGGCACCAGGCCTCTGTCTCCACCCACCAGCCACCCCTCCTCTCCCTGACTCCTGGGTTCCTCTCATTAGGAGAGGGTTTTCTTGAAGTTGTCTCCCACTCATGGGCCAGATAATATAATTAGAAAACAAGCCAGAGCTGCAGCCCCTTGTCTATCCTGACTCTCAGGAGCCCACACCTGTTCCTTGGACCTGGCCGATTCAGCAAGTTCCAGTTTCTGCAACTGTGAGCCCCTGAGGGGTGATTATTGGCTGGCCTGGGAAGCCTGACTGTGCCGGCCAGCCCTCCCCAGGTGTGCCTGGGTTCAGATCAATATAAACACCGCTCCAGGCAGCAAGAGCCCCTGCAGCTGTGCCTGACGCCATTTTCTCTGCCCTGTCAGCAGTCTTGGGGCTGGACTGGTGGGAGGGAGTGAGAGGCCACGGCTTTGTGGGTGGCCCAGTGTGAGTGGGGCTCTGCTGGACTTTCTGCAGCAGTTGCCAAGATGCCACCTGCTAAAGAAGAGGATGTGTCACCCATACCTGCCGCTGGAATTTCTCCCTGGGCAGAGGTGAGTGAGGAAGAAAGCAGTGGGGGCCGGGACAGCAGGGGTATCTCAGGCAGGGAAATGGAAAGCTTCCAGAAGAGCACCCAGGACCAGGATCATCCTGGCTGGCCTGCAGGCACCAAGTCGGCTGGCATGCTGTCGCTCATGTGGCTCCATTGCCCTTCCTCTAGGCTTTCAAGTCCTTGTACATATTCAGGTGTTTTACCTGGGAAGGGTGGGAACATTTCAGCAGCAGCTGGCCTGGGGCTCAGCCCACGTTTACTCACAGATGCCTCGGCACGGTCCCCCAGCTTTGCAATGAGGACGCTTGTTGCGTGGGGCCTGCTGGCTGAATGGGAGATGATTCCCCACCACCGACCAACTTCAGAATTGTTTACAATTGGAGCAAGTGCCCTGATACGGTTTTCCTCTGTGTAGCTGGTGGGTTCTGTTTTTTTTTCTTTTTTGGTTCAAGGTAGATTTTATTCCTCTTTTTTGTATTTACAGATATAAGCATGGAAATAATTTATTCATATAAATACATGTATGTGAAGGGAAGAATATTTTTTCTGTTTTACTTTTTGTAATTTGAATTTTATTTTATTTTTTTATACAGCAGGTTCTTTTTGGTTATCTATTTTATACATATAAATGTATACATGCCAATCCCAATCTCTCAACTCCTCCCACCACCACCCCCCAACAGCTTTCCCCCCTTGCTGTCCATACGTTTGTTGTCTACATCTGTTGCTCTATTTCTGCCTTGCAAAACGGTTCATCTGTACAATTTGTCTAGGTTCCACATATAGCCATTAATAGACAAGATTTCTTTTTCTCTTTCTGACTTACTTCACTCTGTATGACAGTCTCTAGATCCATCAACGTCTCTACAAATGACCCAATTTCATTCCTTTTTATGGCTTAGTAATATTCCATTTTATATATGTACCACGTCTTTATGCATTCGTCTGTCTGTGGGCATTTAGGTTGCTTCCATTACCTGGATATTGTAAATAGTGATGCAATGAACATTGCGGTGAATGTCTCTTTTTGATTTATGGTTTTGTCTGGGTATATGCCCAGTAGTGGGACTGCTGTATCATATGGTAATTCTATTCTTAGTTTTATAAGAAACTCCATAACTTTCTCCACAGTGACTGTATCAATTTCATTCCCAACAATAGCGGAAGAGGGTTCCTTATCTCCACACCCTTTCCAGCATTTGTTGTTTGTAGATTTTCTGATGATGCCCATTCTAACAGGTGTGAGGTGATACACCATGGATGAGTCTATTTCGTTGAGCAAAGAGTAGGTCTTGTCTATTACATATTTGGCTTATGGAACGGTATGTGTGCTAATTTCAATCTCTGGTTTTATACAGCACCGCAACTCAACTTTCCCCTTAAGCAAGCATAAGTTTTTATCTAAATGTGAGACTCTGTTCGGTTTTGGAATTCAGTTGATGTGTAGCCAAGTTTACACTCTCTCTATTAGTGATATCTTATGATAATTACCTTTCTCTGTGTGACATATTTCTCTTAGAATCATCATACTTAAATCCACTCAATTTGCTGCTACAGGCCTGATGACATTGATTTCATTGCTGAGTGATATTCCATTGTACGTAAGTAGCACAACTCCTTTATCCATATTTTTCTTTCTGGGATATTTAATTTGTACTGGACTCAAGGTTCTTGTAAACACAGCAGCCCTAAATTTGGTGTTGGCTGTGTCTTGTTGATTTTAATTTTCCTAAACTATAGGGCCAAAAGTGGAAGTGCCCTAGGGCCTGTAGCTTTGTTTTTCAGATGTTTCAGGATACACCATAAACATCTCCAGAGTGTCTGTTGGCAATTTACATCCCGCCCATCAGCATAACAAGGCTCCCTGTTCTCCATGGCCTGTCCTGTGTTTCTGGTTTTTACACTTTTTTCAGATGGCCCTTTTGACGAATGGGAAATGAGACTTCATTGTAGTGCGGATTTCCATTGCTCGAGTGCTTGGTTGGCCAAAAAGGGCATATGTGTTTTTTCCTGAATATATTCAGGAAAAAATGTTTACACACTTTTGTCCAAGTGCATCACTGTCAAAGATCTGCCGCTTTTCACATGCTTTAAACGCAATTCCAATCTACCTCCTGAAATATGTTTCCTGCAATTCTGCCTCGTTTTGAAGTCCTCTTTGCAGACTTACTTCAGTATATTTTTGCCAATAGCTGTCATTTATAACTCTGCAGGTTTGTGAATTACAGTGCCTGTGATTTCCTTTCTTAACTCGTTTCCTTGAAAGCTGGCCACAGAACCGCAGGTTTGCTTTAGGCCATAATCAGGGTCTGGCACGGCACTCTGAGCCTTTGGTTAATTCCTCTTCCTGGTGGGAAATTAGAGTTAAATGTGCCCCTCCGGACACCTGCCTCACTCCCAGCCCCTTGGTGATGTGTGTCCTGTGGTTTGAGGCCACATGTGCTGGGTTCCTCACCTTTGGCTGATGTGGCCCCACTGGTGTGAGGACACTCCTGCCTGGTTCCCATCCCCTTGGTGATGTGGGCCATCCGGTGAGAGTCTGATCCTGGTTGGGTTCCTCACACTTCTGTGAGGTGGGCCCTCTTCTCTGAGGTCACTCCTGCCTGGCTGGCACACCCCGCCTTGGCGAAGTCGGCCCTCTGGTGGGATTTGGTGCCTGCTGGGTGTCTCCTGCCCTCGGTAATGAGGGCCCTCTGGCGTCAGGCCCTAATTCCTGGGCTCCCAATATTTTCTGATATGCGCCCTGTGGTTCGAGTACACTCCTGCCAGGTTCCCAACCCCATGGGAATGTGGGCCTTCTGCTCTGAGGTCCCAACCGTGGGTTGCTCAGTTTCATGATGAGGGCCCTCTGCTGTGAGTTCTCTCCGGCCTGGATCCCATAGCCTCGCTGCTCCTGGCCACCTGCTGGGAGGTTCCAACTGCGGGATTCCTCACCTTTTTTCTTCTATGGACCCTCTGTTTTGAGACTCCTCCTGCCTGCCTCACTCCCAGTCCCTTGGTGATGTGTGTCCTCTGGTGTGAGGCCACGTGTGCTGGGTCCCTCGCCTTTGGATGATGTGGCCACACTGGTGTGAGGACACTCCTGCCTGCTTACTATCCCCTTGATGATGTGGGCCCTCTGGTGAGAGTCTGATCCTGGCTGGGTTCCTCACCCTTCTGTGAGGTGGGCCCTCTGCTGTGAGGTCACTCCTGCCTGGCTGGCACACCCCACCTGGGCAACATCGGCCCTCTTGTGGCACTTGGAGCCTGCTGGGAGCCTCCTCCCCTCGGTGATGGGGGCCCTCTAGCGTCAGGCCCTAACTGCTGGGTACCCACATTTTCTGATACGTGCTAAGTGGTGCGAGGACACTCCTGCGAGGTTCCCATCCCCATGGGCATGTGGGCCTTCTGCTCTAAGGTCCCAACACCTGTGTTGTTCACCGTTTCATGATGTTGTCTCTCTGGTGTTAGTTCACTCAGGCCTAGATCCCATAGACTCTGTGCTCTGAGCCGACTGCTGGGAGGTTCCTACTGCTGGATTCCTTACCTTTTTTATTCTTTGGGTCCTGTGTTTTTATGCTCCTACTTCCTGACTCACTCCCAGCCCCTTTGTGATGTAGGTCCTCTGGTTTAAGGCCACATGTACCGGTTTCCTCACCTTTATTGATGTGGCCCCACTGGTGTGAGGACACTCCTGCCTGGTTCCCATCCCCTTGGTGATTGGGGCCCTCTTGTGAGAGTCTGATCCTGTCTGGATTCCTCACACTTATGGGAGGTGGGCCCTCTGCTGTGAGGTCACTCCTGCCTGGCTGGCACACGTCACGTTGGCGATGTGGGCCCTCAGTTGGGAGTTGGTGCCTGCTGGGAGTCTCCTCCCCTCGGTAATGAGGGCCCTCTGGCGTCAGGCCCTAACTCATGGGCTCCCAAAATTTTCTGATGTGCGCCCTGTCGTGTGAGTACACTCCAGCCAGGGTCCCTTCCCTAGGGGATGTGGGCTTTCTGCTCTGTGGTCCCAACGGCTGGGTTGCTCACAGTGTCAGAATGTGGGCCCTCTGTTTTGAGTTCAGTCAGGCCTGGATCCCATAGCCTCGCTGCTCCTGGCCGCCTGCTGGGAGGTTCCAACTGCGGGATTCCTCACCTTTTTTACGCAATGGGCCCTCTGTTTTGAGGCTCCTCCTGCCTGCCTCACTCCCAGCCCCTTGGTGATGTGTGTCCTGTAGTTTGAGGCCACGTGTGCTGGGTCCGTCACATTTCGGGGATGTGGCCCCACTGGTGTGAGGACACTCCTGCCTGGTTTCCATTCCCTTGGTGATGTGGGCCCTCTGGTGAGAGTCTGATCCTCTTTGCGTTCCTCACACTTTTGTGTGGTTGGCCCTCTGCTCTGAGGTCACTCCTGCCTGGCTGGCACACCCCGCATTGGCGACGTCGGCCCTCTGGTAGCATTTGGAGCTTGCTGGGAGCCTCCTCTCCTCAGTGATGAGGGCCCTCTGGCGTCCGGCCCTTACTGCTGGGCTCCCCACATTTTCTGTTGTGTGCCCACTGGTGCGATGACACTCCTGCTTGGTTCCCTTCCCCATGGGGATGTGGGCCTTGTGCTCTGAGGTCACAACGGCTGGGTTGCTTACAGTATCACGATGAGGGCCCTCTGTTGTGAGTTCATCACTGCCTGGATCCCATAGCCTCGGTGCTCTGGGCCGCCTGCTGGGATGTTCCAACTGCTGGATTCCTCACCTTTTTATACAATGGGCCATGTGTTTGGAGGTTAATCCTGCCTGCCTCGCTCCGAGACCCATGGTGATGTGGGTCTTCTGGTTTGAGGCCACATGTGCTGGGTACCTCAACTTTCGATGATGTGGCCCCACGGGTGTGAGGACACTCGTGCCTGATTCCCAGCCCCTTGCTTATGTGGGCACTCTGGTGAGAGTCTGATCATGACTGGGTTCCTTACCCTTCTGTGAGGTGGGCGCTCTGATGTGAGGTCACTCCTGCCTGGATGGCTCACGTCGCCTTGGCGACGTAGGCCCTCTGTTGGCCACTGAAGCATGCTGGGAGCCTCCTACCCTCTTTAATGAGGGCCCTGGAAGAAACGCATATGCCCTTTTTGACCAAGTGCATCATTGTCGAAGTTCTGCCTCTTCTCCTATACTTTCAGAGGACTTCCCATCTACCTCCTGAAATCGTATTCCTGGAATTCTGCCCCGCGTTCAAGTCCTCTTTGCAGCCTTACTTCAATATATTTTTGGACGATAGCTGTCATTTATAACTCTGCAGTTTTGTGAATTACAGTGCCCCTGAGCTCCATTCTTCAACTCGCTTTCTTGTGAGCTGGCCGCAAAACCGCAGGATTGCTTCAGGCCCTAATCTGGTTCCGGCACGGCATGTTGAGCCTTTGGCTAATTCCTCTTCCTGATGGGAAATGAGCGTTAAATTTGCTCGTGCAGACACCTACAGCTAATCTCTCATTGGTTCTCCCTATTCCTGTTCATCTTGCTCAGAAATTCCAAACTGTGCCAAACAGGAGGTTAAAGGCACTGACTCTCCAATTGGGGAAAGAGTTAGTAAAGCGTCTGGAATGGTAAAACCGAGTATGAGTGGAAGAAAACTGAGATGCATTTAAAAAGGTTTCCCGGTCACACGGTGGACCATATTCTGGGTTTCCCATGCGTGTTTTACCTGAAGGAAGAATCCCTTAAACCTGGAGAGGTGGGACCCATGCAATGGGTACCATGCAGTATGACTTCAAATGGCCTGCATTTTCTCACCGAACCTCACCAATGCTATCAGCCCAAAGTGTCGAACCTTATGTCTCACTCAGCTCTAGGTGTAGATGTGGTAAATCCAGGTTGCATCACAAGCCCTGAATGAATTATTTAAGAATTGCTCTCTATTTCACTGTCATTGTGTTTGTTTTTGTAGTTTATTTTGATAATGGGATTTATCGGATTTTTTCTGCTGCCTTCATGCAGCTGTACACACACTTGATTCTCTTACGGAGACATATAAATCCATGGGTTTGAAGATTCTTACTAGTCATGTGTAATCCTAGGAGTTGAATATGGTGTGTTTAGTCCATTTCGTTGAGCAAGGTGTAAGTCTTGACTATTACATATTTGGCTTATGGAAAGGTATGTGTGCTAATTTCTATCTCTGGTTTTATGCAGCACCCCACCTCACCTTTCCCCATAAGCAAGCATAAGTTGGTGTTCTAAATTTGAGACCCTGTTCTGTTTTGTAATTCAGTTCATGTGTAGCCAAGTTTACATTCCGTGTATTAGTGATATCTTATGATGTTTCATTTTCTGTGTGACTTATTTCACTTAGAATCATCGTACCTGGATCCACTCAATATGCAGCGACGGGCCTGATGACATAGATTTCATTGGTGAGTGATATTCCATTGTACATGCGTACCACAACTTCTTTAGCCATTTTTCACATTCTGGGATATTTAACTTGTACCGTAGACGACGTTCTTGTAAACAGAGCTGTCCCAAACTTTGGGGTGGCTGTGTGTTTTTGATTTTAATTTCCCTAAGCTATAGGACCATAAGTGGAAGTGACATAGGCTCTGTTGCTTTGTTTCCTACGTGTTTCAGGAAACCCCATACACTTCTCCAGAGTGGCTGTTTGCAATTTACATCCCCCCCATCAGCATAACAAGTCTCCCTGTTCTCCATGACCTGTCCTGCCTTTCTGGATTTTACACTTTTTCAGATGCCCCTTTTGACCGGGGGGCAGTGAGACTTCATTGTAGTGCAGATTTCATTTACCTGCTTGCTTGCTTGGCCAAAAATGGCGTATGCGTTTTTTCCTGAATATATTCAGGAAAAAACGCATACGCACTTTTTGGCCAGTGCATCATTGTCGACATTCTGCCTCTATTCCTATGCTTTAAGTGCAATTCCAGTCTACCCCCTGAAATCGTTTTCCTGAAATTCTACCCCGCTTTCAAGTCCTCTTCGAAGACTTACTTCAATTCATTTTTGGACGATAGCTGTCATTCATAACTCTGCAGGTTTGTGAAGTACAGTGCCCCTGAGCTCGTTTCCTCAACTCGCTTTCTTGTGAGCTGGCCGCAAAACCGCAGGATTGCTGCAGGCCCTAATCTGTTTCCGTCAGGGCACACTGAGCCTTTGGTGAATTCCTCTTCCTGGTGGGAAATGAGCGTTCCATTTGCCCGTGCAGACACCTACAGCTAGTCTCTCATTGTTTCTCCCTATTCCTGTTAATCTTGCGTAGAAATTGCAAACTGTGCCAAACAGGAGGTTAAAGGCACTGACTCTCCAAGAGGGGAGAATGTTAGTAAAGTGTCTGGAATGTTGAACCCGAGTACCAGGGTTCGAAAACTGAGATATATTTGAAAACGTTTCCCAATCACACGGTGGACAATACTCTGGGTTTCCCATGCATGTCTTAGCTGAAGGAAGAATCCCATAAACCTGGAGAGCTGGGAACCATGGAATGGGTACCATGCAGTATGACTACAAAGGGTCTGCGTTTGCTCACCGAACCTCACAAATGCTATCAGCCCGAAGTGTCCAGCCGTATATCTCACCCAGCTCTGGGTGTAGATGTGGTAAATCCAGGTTGCATCACAAGCCCTGAATGAATTATTTAAGAATTGCTCTCTATTTCACTGTCAATGTGTTTTGGTTTTGAAATTTATTTTGATAATGGGATTTATCGGATTTTCACTGCTGCGTTTAGGCTGCTGTACACACGCTTGATTTCCTTATAGAGACATATAAATCCATGGGTTTTAAGATTCTTACTTGTCAGGTATATTCCCAGGCTTTGAGTCCGTTTCGTTGAGCAAGGAGTAGGTCTTGTCTATTATATATTTGGCTTATGGAACGGTATCTGTGCTAATTTCAATCTCTGGTTTTATGCAGCACCCCAACTCACCTTTCCCCATAAGCAAGCATAAGTTGGTTTTCTCAATTTGAGACCCTGTTCTGTTTTGTAATTCAGTTCATGGGTAGCCAAGTTAACATTCCGTGTATTAGTCATATCTTATGATGTTTCTTTTTCTGTGTGACTTATTTCCTGTAGAATCATCATACCTGAATCCACTCATTATGCCGCTACGGGCCTGATGAAGTAGATTTCATTGCTGAGTGATATTCCATTGTACGTGCGTACCACAACTTCTTTATCCATTTTTTGCTTTCTGGGATATTTTACTTGTACCGTAGACGAGGTTCTTGTAAACAGAGCCGTCCCAAACTCTGGGGTGGCTGTGTGTTTTTTATTTTAATTTCCCTAAGCTATAGGACCATAAGTGGAAGTGCCATAGGCTGTGTTGCTTTGTTTCCTACGTGTTTCTGGAAACACCATACACTTCTCCAGAGTGGTTGTTGGCAATTTACATCCCGCCCATCAGCATGACAAGGCTCCCTGTTCTCCATGACCTGTCCTGCCTTTCTGGATTTTACACTTTTTTCAGATGGCCCTTTTGACCGGGGGGGCAGTGAGACTTCATTGTAGTGCAGATTTCCTTTACACGCTTGCTTGGTTGGCCAAAAAGGGCGTATGCGTTTTTTCCTGAATATATTCAGGAAAAAACGCATACGCCCTTTTTGGCCAAGTGCATCGTTGTCGACATTCTACCTCTTTTCCTATGCTTTTAGTACAATTCCAGTCTACCCCCTGAAATCGTTTTCCTGAAATTCTGCCCCGCATTCAAGTCCTCTTCGAAGACTTACTTCAATACATTTTTGGACGATAGCTGTCATTCATAACTCTGCAGGTTTGTGAATTACAGTGCCCCTGAGCTCATGTCTTCAACTCGTTTTCTTGTGAGCTGGCCGCAAAACCGCAGGATTGCTTCAGGCCGTAATCTCTTTCCGGCAGGGCTTGCTGAGCCTTTGTTTAATTCCTCTTCCTGGTCGGAAATGAGCGTTCCTTTTGCCCGTGCAGGCACCTACAGCTAGTCTCTCATTGGTTCTCCCTATTCCTGTACATCTTGCGCAGAAATTGCAAACTGTGCCAAACAGGAGGTTAATGGCACTGACTCTCCAAGTGGGGAGAGTGTTAGTAAAGCGTCTGGAATGGTGAAACCGAGTACCAGGGGACGAAAACTGAGATGCATTTGAAAACGTTTCCCGGTCACACAGTGCACTGTACTGTGGGTTTCCCATGCATGTTTTAGCTGAAGGAAGAATCCCTTAAACCTGGAGAGTTGGGACCCATGGAATGGGTACCATGCAGTATGACTTCAAAGGGTCTGCGTTTGCTCACCGAACCTCACCAATGCTATCAGCCCGAAGTGCCCAGCCTTATGTCTCACCCAGCTCTGGGTGTAGATGCGGTAAATCCAGGTTGCATCACAAGCCCTGAATGAATTATGTAAGAATTGCTCTCTATTGTACTGTCATTGTGTTTTGTTTTTGAAATTTATTTTGATAATGGGATTTATCGGATTTTCACTGCTGCATTTAGGCCGCTGTACACACGCTTGATTTCCTTATGGAGACATATAAATCCATGGGTTTTAAGATTCTTAATTGTCAGGTATATTCCCATGCGTTGAATATGGGGTGTTGAGTCCATTTCGTTGAGCAAGGAGTAGGTATTGTCTATTATATATTTGGCTTATGGAATTGTATCTGTGCTAATTTCAATCTCTGCTTATATTCAGCACCCCAACTCACCTTTCCCTATAAGCAAGCATAAGTTGGTTTTTTAAATTTGAGACCCTGTTCTGTTTTGTAATTCAGTTCATGTGTGGCCAAGTTTACATTCCGTGTATTAGTGATATCTTATGATGTTTCTTTTTCTGTGTGACTTATTTCTCGTAGAATCATCGTACCTGAATCCACTCATTATGCCGCTACGGGCCTGATGACGTAGGTTTCATTGCTGAGTGATATTCCATTGTACGTGCGTACCACAACTTCTTTATCCATTTTTTGCTTTCTCGGATATTTAACTTGTACCGTAGACGAGGTTCTTGTAAACAGAGCCATCCCAAATTTTGGGGTGGCTCTGTGTTTTTGATTTTAATTTCTCTATGCTATAGGACCATAAGTGGAAGTGCCATAGGCTGTGTTGCTTTGTTTCCTACGTGTTTCAGGAAACACCATACACTTCTCCAGAGTGGCTGTTGGCAATTTACATCCCACCCATCAGCATAACAAGGCTCCCTGTTCTCCATGACCTGTCGTGCCTTTCTGGAATTTACACATTTTTCAGATGGCCCTTTTGACCGGGGGGCAGTGAGACTTCATTGTAGTACACATTTCCTTTACATGGTTGCTTGGTTGACCAAAAAGGGCGTATGCGTTTTTTCCTGAATATATTCAGGAAAAAACGCATACGCCCTTTTTGGCCAAGTGCATCATTGTCGACATTCTGCCTCTAATCTTATTCTTTAAGTGCAATTCCAGTCTACCCCCTGAAATCGTTTTCCTGAAATTCTGCCCCGATTTCAAGTCCTCTTCGAAGACTTACTTCAAAACATTTTTGGACGATAGCTGTCATTCATTACTCTGCAGTTTTGTGAATTACAGTGCCCCTGAGCTCCTTTCTTCAACTCGCTTTCTTGTGAGCTGGCCGCAAACCCGCAGGATTGCTTCAGGCCCTAATATGGTTCCGGCATGGCATGCTGAGCCTTTGGTTAATTCCTCTTCCTGGTGGGAAATGAGCGTTAAATTTCCATGTTCAGACACCTTCACATGAGTCGTCATGGTGCCCCTTTGCCCCGGTTATCTCTATGGAGGTTGGAGTTGGAAGGCCTCCTCACTCAAGATCAGTGTGCCCACGGAGCCAACCCTGCAACTTCAGGGCATGGTTGGGGGTTAGGATCACCACGAGGGTTCCTTTTTCCTTAGGAGGGAGGTGGCCTTTTGGGCTGCTGATTTCCAGGTTATCAGATACTGCCAGTATCTTGGCCAGATGTGGTGGTGGGCCAAGCCCCTTGGTGACCGTAGTTTATCCTACCTGGATCGCATTCTTGCATTGTTCCATTTCAAGTGGTCCCAGGTTTTGCACTAATACTCCAATGGCGATTCACTGTTCACCAGGAATGTAAAGGTCAAAGGGTTTAGCTAAATTAGGGAGTTCCAGGGCAAGGGTCTGAATTGACTGCTCTTTCCATTCTTGAAAGGCCACTTCTGCATTCTATTCAAAAGGATCATCACCTTTTCCTTTCAGTGTTTCATATAGAGGCCGAGCTAGTAGACTGTAGTTAGGGATCCAGAAGCAGCAAACCCTGGCCTCCCCAGGAATCCCTAAGCTGTCTTCTAGTTTCAGAAATGGGTAAGGCTGTAAATTGTTTCTTCCCTTTCCTGGGATGGGCTTCTCCGACCTTCTGTGAGAATGAAGCCCAGGCAGGTCACCGTAGTCTGTGATATTTGAGCTTTTTCTTGGACAACTTGTATCCTTTATTGGCTTCGTAGTTCAGAGGTCTCCTTAGTAGGGCTGGCGATCAGAATGTCGTCTGCATATTGAAGGAGTGTTTCCTTTTCCAGAGGTAGAACTTTTAGGTCTTTAGCTGAGCTTTCCCCAAAGATGGTGTGGGAATTTTTGAACCCTTGGGGCAACACGGCCCGGAAGTATTGTTTTAGCTGTATGTTGAGTCCTGCCACTCACAAGCCAAAATTTCTTGTGACTCTGGGACTAATAGAATACAAAAGAAGGCATCATTGAAGACTAATACAGAATACCATGTCCTGGTGGTTGGTAGAATGACCAGCAGGGTGTAGGATTTAGGAACTACTGGAGGTATATCCTCGGTGGCTTCACTGACTGTCCTGACATCCTTTACCAGGACTCCAGCAGCCCATGGGGCTCTCGAGGTCAGGCCAATCCCAGGATATGGAGCTCACCTGGGCAGGTACCACACCCCAGCCCACGGGGCTCTCGTGTTCAGGACCCTCCCAGGATATGGGGTTCCCTGGGCAGGTCCCCCTGCAGCCCATGGGGCTCTCGTGGTCAGGCCCCTCCCAGGATACAGAGCTACCCTTGCAGGTACCATGGCAGGGCTGGGAACACAGGAACCGTGCATATCGCCCTCATTGCAGAGCACTCCCAGCTCACCTGTCACTCAGATCTGACACAGAGCACCTCAGAGCAGGACTTGAACTAACAAACAGCAGCTCCGACAGGTCTGTGACCCTGGGCATCACTCTGTGTGGCCTCCCTCCATCTGGTTTTCCAGAGACTTCCACTGCACCCGGGGCACCAGGCCTCTGTCTCCACCCACCAGCCACCCCTCCTCTCCCTGACTCCTGGGTTCCTCTCATTAGGAGAGGGTTTTCTTGAAGTTGTCTCCCACTCATGGGCCAGATAATATAATTAGAAAACAAGCCAGAGCTGCAGCCCCTTGTCTATCCTGACTCTCAGGAGCCCACACCTGTTCCTTGGACCTGGCCGATTCAGCAAGTTCCAGTTTCTGCAACTGTGAGCCCCTGAGGGGTGATTATTGGCTGGCCTGGGAAGCCTGACTGTGCCGGCCAGCCCTCCCCAGGTGTGCCTGGGTTCAGATCAATATAAACACCGCTCCAGGCAGCAAGAGCCCCTGCAGCTGTGCCTGACGCCATTTTCTCTGCCCTGTCAGCAGTCTTGGGGCTGGACTGGTGGGAGGGAGTGAGAGGCCACGGCTTTGTGGGTGGCCCAGTGTGAGTGGGGCTCTGCTGGACTTTCTGCAGCAGTTGCCAAATGCCACCTGCTAAAGAAGAGGATGTGTCACTCATACCTGCCGCTGGAATTTCTCCCTGGGCAGAGGTGAGTGAGGAAGAAAGCAGTGGGGGCCGGGACAGCAGGGGTATCTCAGGCAGGGAAATGGAAAGCTTCCAGAAGAGCACCCAGGACCAGGACCATCCTGGCTGGCCTGCAGGCACCAAGTCGGCTGGCATGCTGTCGCTCATGTGGCTCCATGGCCCTTCCTCTAGGCTTTCAAGTCCTTGTACATATTCAGGTGTTTTACCTGGGAAGGGTGGGAACATTTCAGCAGCAGCTGGCCTGGGGCTCAGCCCACGTTTACTCACAGATGCCTCGGCACGGTCCCCCAGCTTTGCAATGAGGACGCTTGTTGCGTGGGGCCTGCTGGCTGAATGGGAGATGATTCCCCACCACATACCAACTTCAGAATTGTTTACAACTGGAGCAAGTGCCCTGATACGGTTTTCCTCTGTGTAGCTGGTGGGTTCTGTTTTTTTTTCTTTTTTGGTTCAAGGTAGAATTTATTCCTCTTTTTTGTATTTACAGATATAAGCATGGAAATAATTTATTCATATAAATACATGTATGTGAAGGGAAGAATATTTTTTCTGTTTTACTTTTTGTAATTTGAATTTTATTTTAATTTTTTATACAGCAGGTTCTTTTTGGTTATCTATTTTATACATATAAATGTATACATGCCAATCCCAATCTCTCAACTCCTCCCACCACCACCCACCAACAGCTTTCCCCCCTTGGTGTCCATACGTTTGTTGTCTACATCTGTTGCTCTATTTCTGCCTTGCAAAACGGTTCATCTGTACAATTTGTCTAGGTTCCACATATAGCCATTAATAGACAAGATTTCTTTTTCTCTTTCTGACTTACTTCACTCTGTATGACAGTCTCTAGATCCATCAACGTCTCTACAAATGACCCAATTTCATTCCTTTTTATGGCTTAGTAATATTCCATTTTATATATGTACCACGTCTTTATGCATTCGTCTGTCTGTGGGCATTTAAGTTGCTTCCATTACCTGGATATTGTAAATAGTGATGCAATGAACATTGCGGTGAATGTCTCTTTTTGATTTATGGTTTTGTCTGGGTATATGCCCAGTAGTGGGACTGCTGTATCATATGGTAATTCTATTCTTAGTTTTATAAGAAACTCCATAACTTTCTCCACAGTGACTGTATCAATTTCATTCCCAACAATAGCGGAAGAGGGTTCCTTATCTCCACACCCTTTCCAGCATTTGTTGTTTGTAGATTTTCTGATGATGCCCATTCTAACAGGTGTGAGGTGATACACCATGGATGAGTCTATTTCGTTGAGCAAAGAGTAGGTCTTGTCTATTACATATTTGGCTTATGGAACGGTATGTGTGCTAATTTCAATCTCTGGTTTTATACAGCACTGCAACTCAACTTTCCCCTTAAGCAAGCATAAGTTTTTATCTAAATGTGAGACTCTGTTCGGTTTTGGAATTCAGTTTATGTGTAGCCAAGTTTACACTCTCTCTATTAGTGATATCTTATGATAATTACCTTTCTCTGTGTGACATATTTCTCTTAGAATCATCATACTTAAATCCACTCAATTTGCTGCTACAGGCCTGATGACATTGATTTCATTGCTGAGTGATATTCCATTGTACGTAAGTAGCACAACTCCTTTATCCATATTTTTCTTTCTGGGATATTTAATTTGTACTGGACTCAAGGTTCTTGTAAACACAGCAGCCCTAAATTTGGTGTTGGCTGTGTCTTGTTGATTTTAATTTTCCGAAGCTATAGGGCCAAAAGTGGAAGTGCCCTAGGGTCTGTAGCTTTGTTTTTCAGATGTTTCAGGATACACCATAAACATCTCCAGAGTGTCTGTTGGCAATTTACATCCCGCCCATCAGCATAACAAGGCTCCCTGTTCTCCATGGCCTGTCCTGTGTTTCTGGTTTTTACACTTTTTTCAGATGGCCCTTTTGACGAATGGGAAATGAGACTTCATTGTAGTGCGGATTTCCATTGCTCGATTGCTTGGTTGGCCAAAAAGGGCATATGTGTTTTTTCCTGAATATATTCAGGAAAAAATGTTTACGCACTTTTGTCCAAGTGCATCACTGTCAAAGATCTGCCGCTTTTCACATGCTTTAAATGCAACTCCAATCTACCTCCTGAAATATGATTCCTGCAATTCTGCCTCGTTTTGAAGTCCTCTTTGCAGACTTACTTCAGTATATTTTTGCCAATAGCTGTCATTTATAACTCTGCAGGTTTGTGAATTACAGTGCCTGTGATTTCCTTTCTTAACTCGTTTCCTTGAAAGCTGGCCACAGAACCGCAGGTTTGCTTTAGGCCATAATCAGGGTCTGGCACGGCACTCTGAGCCTTTGGTTAATTCCTCTTCCTGGTGGGAAATTAGAGTTAAATGTGCCCCTCCGGACACCTGCCTCACTCCCAGCCCCTTGGTGATGTGTGTCCTGTGGTTTGAGGCCACATGTGCTGGGTTCCTCACCTTTGGCTGATGTGGCCCCACTGGTGTGAGGACACTCCTGCCTGGTTCCCATCCCCTTGGTGATGTGGGCCATCCGGTGAGAGTCTGATCCTGGTTGGGTTCCTCACACTTCTGTGAGGTGGGCCCTCTTCTCTGACGTCACTCCTGCCTGGCTGGCACACCCCGCCTTGGCGAAGTCGGCCCTCTGGTGGGATTTGGTGCCTGCTGTGTGTCTCCTGCCCTCGGTAATGAGGGCCCTCTGGCGTCAGGCCCTAATTCCTGGGCTCCCAATATTTTCTGATATGCGCCCTGTGGTTCGAGTACACTCCTGCCAGGTTCCCAACCCCATGGGAATGTGGGCCTTCTGCTCTGAGGTCCCAACCGTGGGTTGCTCAGTTTCATGATGAGGGCCCTCTGCTGTGAGTTCTCTCCGGCCTGGATCCCATAGCCTCGCTGCTCCTGGCCACCTGCTGGGAGGTTCCAACTGCGGGATTCCTCACCTTTTTTCTTCTATGGACCCTCTGTTTTGAGACTCCTCCTGCCTGCCTCACTCCCAGTCCCTTGGTGATGTGTGTCCTCTGGTGTGAGGCCACGTGTGCTGGGTCCCTCGCCTTTGGATGATGTGGCCACACTGGTGTGAGGACACTCCTGCCTGCTTCCTATCCCCTTGATGATGTGGGCCCTCTGGTGAGAGTCTGATCCTGGCTGGGTTCCTCACCCTTCTGTGAGGTGGGCCCTCTGCTGTGAGGTCACTCCTGCCTGGCTGGCACACCCCACCTGGGCAACATCGGCCCTCTTGTGGCACTTGGAGCCTGCTGGGAGCCTCCTCCCCTCGGTGATGGGGGCCCTCTGGCGTCAGGCCCTAACTGCTGGGTACCCACATTTTCTGATACGTGCTAAGTGGTGCGAGGACACTCCTGCGAGGTTCCCATCCCCATGGGCATGTGGGCCTTCTGCTCTAAGGTCCCAACACCTGTGTTGTTCACCGTTTCATGATGTTGTCTCTCTGGTGTTAGTTCACTCAGGCCTAGATCCCATAGACTCTGTGCTCTGAGCCGACTGCTGGGAGGTTCCTACTGCTGGATTCCTTACCTGTTTTATTCTTTGGGTCCTGTGTTTTTATGCTCCTACTTCCTGACTCACTCCCAGCCCCTTTGTGATGTAGGTCCTCTGGTTTAAGGCCACATGTACCGGTTTCCTCACCTTTATTGATGTGGCCCCACTGGTGTGAGGACACTCCTGCCTGGTTCCCATCCCCTTGGTGATTGGGGCCCTCTTGTGAGAGTCTGATCCTGTCTGGATTCCTCACACTTCTGGGAGGTGGGCCCTCTGCTGTGAGGTCACTCCTGCCTGGCTGGCACACGTCACGTTGGCGATGTGGGCCCTCAGTTGGGAGTTGGTGCCTGCTGGGAGTCTCCTCCCCTCGGTAATGAGGGCCCTCTGGCGTCAGGCCCTAACTCATGGGCTCCCAAAATTTTCTGATGTGCGCCCTGTCGTGTGAGTACACTCCAGCCAGGGTCCCTTCCCTAGGGGATGTGGGCTTTCTGCTCTGTGGTCCCAACGGCTGGGTTGCTCACAGTGTCAGAATGTGGGCCCTCTGTTTTGAGTTCAGTCAGGCCTGGATCCCATAGCCTCGCTGCTCCTGGCCGCCTGCTGGGAGGTTCCAACTGCGGGATTCCTCACCTTTTTTACGCAATGGGCCCTCTGTTTTGAGGCTCCTCCTGCCTGCCTCACTCCCAGCCCCTTGGTGATGTGTGTCCTGTAGTTTGAGGCCACGTGTGCTGGGTCCATCACATTTCGGTGATGTGGCCCCACTGGTGTGAGGACACTCCTGCCTGGTTTCCATTCCCTTGGTGATGTGGGCCCTCTGGTGAGAGTCTGATCCTCTTTGCGTTCCTCACACTTTTGTGTGGTTGGCCCTCTGCTCTGAGGTCACTCCTGCCTGGCTGGCACACCCCGCATTGGCGACGTCGGCCCTCTGTTAGCAGTTGGAGCTTGCTGGGAGCCTCCTCTCCTCAGTGATGAGGGCCCTCTGGCATCCGGCCCTAACTGCTGGGCTCCCCACATTTTCTGTTGTGTGCCCACTGGTGCGATGACACTCCTGCTTGGTTCCCTTCCACATGGGGATGTGGGCCTTGTGCTCTGAGGTCACAACGGCTGGGTTGCTTACAGTATCACGATGAGGGCCCTCTGTTGTGAGTTCATCACTGCCTGGATCCCATAGCCTCGGTGCTCTGGGCCGCCTGCTGGGATGTTCCAACTGCTGGATTCCTCACCTTTTTATACAATGGGCCATGTGTTTGGAGGTTAATCCTGCCTGCCTCGCTCCGAGCCCCATGGTGATGTGGGTCTTCTGGTTTGAGGCCAAATGTGCTGGGTACCTCAACTTTCGATGATGTGGCCCTACGGGTGTGAGGACACTCGTGCCTGATTCCCAGCCCCTTGCTTATGTGGGCACTCTGGTGAGAGTCTGATCATGACTGGGTTCCTTACCCTTCTGTGAGGTGGGCGCTCTGATGTGAGGTCACTCCTGCCTGGATGGCTCACGTCGCCTTGGCGACGTAGGCCCTCTGTTGGCCACTGAAGCATGCTGGGAGCCTCCTACCCTCTTTAATGAGGGCCCTGGAAGAAACGCATATGCCCTTTTTGACCAAGTGCATCATTGTCGAAGTTCTGCCTCTTCTCCTATACTTTCAGAGGACTTCCCATCTACCTCCTGAAATCGTATTCCTGGAATTCTGCCCCGCGTTCAAGTCCTCTTTGCAGCCTTACTTCAATATATTTTTGGACGATAGCTGTCATTTATAACTCTGCAGGTTTGTGAATTACAGTGCCCCTGAGCTCCATTCTTCAACTCGCTTTCTTGTGAGCTGGCCGCAAAACCGCAGGATTGCTTCAGGCCCTAATCTGGTTCCGGCACGGCATGTTGAGCCTTTGGCTAATTCCTCTTCCTGATGGGAAATGAGCGTTAAATTTGCTCGTGCAGACACCTACAGCTAATCTCTCATTGGTTCTCCCTATTCCTGTTCATCTTGCTCAGAAATTCCAAACTGTGCCAAACAGGAGGTTAAAGGCACTGACTCTCCAATTGGGGAAAGAGTTAGTAAAGCGTCTGGAATGGTAAAACCGAGTATGAGTGGAAGAAAACTGAGATGCATTTAAAAAGGTTTCCCGGTCACACGGTGGACCATATTCTGGGTTTCCCATGCGTGTTTTACCTGAAGGAAGAATCCCTTAAACCTGGAGAGGTGGGACCCATGCAATGGGTACCATGCAGTATGACTTCAAATGGCCTGCATTTTCTCACCGAACCTCACCAATGCTATCAGCCCAAAGTGTCGAACCTTATGTCTCACTCAGCTCTAGGTGTAGATGTGGTAAATCCAGGTTGCATCACAAGCCCTGAATGAATTATTTAAGAATTGCTCTCTATTTCACTGTCATTGTGTTTGTTTTTGTAGTTTATTTTGATAATGGGATTTATCGGATTTTCTCTGCTGCCTTCATGCAGCTGTACACACACTTGATTCTCTTACGGAGACATATAAATCCATGGGTTTGAAGATTCTTACTAGTCATGTGTAATCCTAGGAGTTGAATATGGTGTGTTTAGTCCATTTCGTTGAGCAAGGTGTAAGTCTTGACTATTACATATTTGGCTTATGGAAAGGTATGTGTGCTAATTTCTATCTCTGGTTTTATGCAGCACCCCACCTCACCTTTCCCCATAAGCAAGCATAAGTTGGTGTTCTAAATTTGAGACCCTGTTCTGTTTTGTAATTCAGTTCATGTGTAGCCAAGTTTACATTCCGTGTATTAGTGATATCTTATGATGTTTCATTTTCTGTGTGACTTATTTCACTTAGAATCATCGTACCTGGATCCACTCAATATGCCGCGACGGGCCTGATGACATAGATTTCATTGGTGAGTGATATTCCATTGTACATGCGTACCACAACTTCTTTAACCATTTTTCACATTCTGGGATATTTAACTTGTACCGTAGACGACGTTCTTGTAAACAGAGCTGTCCCAAACTTTGGGGTGGCTGTGTGTTTTTGATTTTAATTTCCGTAAGCTATAGGACCATAAGTGGAAGTGACATAGGCTCTGTTGCTTTGTTTCCTACGTGTTTCAGGAAACCCCATACACTTCTCCAGAGTGGCTGTTTGCAATTTACATCCCACCCATCAGCATAACAAGTCTCCCTGTTCTCCATGACCTGTCCTGCCTTTCTGGATTTTACACTTTTTCAGATGCCCCTTTTGACCGGGGGGCAGTGAGACTTCATTGTAGTGCAGATTTCATTTACCTGCTTGCTTGCTTGGCCAAAAATGGCGTATGCGTTTTTTCCTGAATATATTCAGGAAAAAACGCATACGCACTTTTTGGCCAGTGCATCATTCTCGACATTCTGCCTCTATTCCTATGCTTTAAGTGCAATTCCAGTCTACCCCCTGAAATCGTTTTCCTGAAATTCTGCCCCGCTTTCAAGTCCTCTTCGAAGACTTACTTCAATACATTTTTGGACGATAGCTGTCATTCATAACTCTGCAGCTTTGTGAATTACAGTGCCCCTGAGCTCGTTTCCTCAACTCGCTTTCTTTTGAGCTGGCCGCAAAACCGCAGGATTGCTGCAGGCCCTAATCTGTTTCCGTCAGGGCACACTGAGCCTTTGGTGAATTCCTCTTCCTGGTGGGAAATGAGCGTTCCATTTGCCCGTGCAGACACCTACAGCTAGTCTCTCATTGGTTCTCCCTATTCCTGTTAATCTTGCGTAGAAATTGCAAACTGTACCAAACAGGAGGTTAAAGGCACGGACTCTCCAAGTGGGGAGAATGTTAGTAAAGTGTCTGGAATGGTGAACCCGAGTACCAGGGTTCGAAAACTGAGATATATTTGAAAACGTTTCCCAATGACACGGTGGACAATACTCTGGGTTTCCCATGCATGTCTTAGTTGAAGAAAGAATCCCTTAAACCTGGAGAGCTGGGAACCATGGAATGGGTACCATGCTGTATGACTACAAAGGGTCTGCGTTTGCTCAACGAACCTCACAAATGCTATCAGCCCGAAGTGTCCAGCCGTATATCTCACCCAGCTCTGGGTGTAGATGTGGTAAATCCAGGTTGCATCACAATCCCTGAATGAATTATTTAAGAATTGCTCTCTATTTCACTGTCATTTTGTTTTGTTTTTGAAATTTATTTTGATAATGGGATTTATCGGATTTTCACTGCTGCGTTTAGGCCGCTGTACACACGCTTGATTTCCTTATGGAGACATATAAATCCATGGGTTTTAAGATTCTTACTTGTCAGGTATCTTGCCAGGCGTTGAATATGGGGTGTTGAGTCCATTTCGTTGAGCAAGGAGTAGGGCTTGTCTATTATATATTTGGCTTATGGAACGGTATCTGTGCTAATTTCAATCTCTGGTTTTATGCAGCACCCCAACTCACCTTTCCCCATAAGCAAGCATAAGTTGGTTTTCTAAATTTGAGACCCTGTTCTGTTTTGTAATTCAGTTCATGTGTAGCCAACTTTACATTCCGTGTATTAGTGATATCTTATGATGTTTCTTTTTCTGTGTGACTTATTTCTCGTAGAATCATCGTACCTGAATCCACTCATTATGCCGCTACGGGCCTGATGACGTAGATTTCATTGCTGAGTGATATTCCATTGTACGTGCGTACCACAACTTCTTTATCCATTTTTTGCTTTCTGGGATATTTTACTTGTACCGTAGACGAGGTTCTTGTAAACAGAGCCGTCCCAAACTCTGGGGTGGCTGTGTGTTTTTGATTTTAATTTCCCTAAGCTATAGGACCATAAGTGGAAGTGCCATAGGCTGTGTTGCTTTGTTTCCTACGTGTTTCTGGAAACACCATACACTTCTCCAGAGTGGTTGTTGGCAATTTACATCCCGCCCATCAGCATGACAAGGCTCCCTGTTCTCCATGACCTGTCCTGTCTTTCTGGATTTTACACTTTTTTCAGATGGCCCTTTTGACCGGGGGGCAGTGAGACTTCATTGTAGTGCAGATTTCCTTTACACGCTTGCTTGGTTGGCCAAAAAGGGCGTATGCGTTTTTTCCTGAATATATTCAGGAAAAAACGCATACGCCCTTTTTGGCCAAGTGCATCATTGTTGACATTCTGCCTCTTTTCCTACGCTTTAAGTGCAATTCCAGTCTACCCCCTGAAATCGTTTTCCTGAAATTCTGCCCCGCTTTCAAGTCCTCTTTGAAGACTTACTTCAGTACATTTTTGGACGATAGCTGTCATTCATAACTCTGCAGGTTTGTGAATTACAGTGTCCCTGAGCTCCTTTCTTCAACTCCTTTTCTTGTGAGCTGGCCGCAAAACCGCAGGATTGCTTCAGGCCCTAATATGTTTCCGGCCGGGCACGCTGAGCCTTTGGTTAATTCCACTTCCTGGTGGGAAATGATCGTTCAATTTGCCCGTGCAGACACCAACAGCTAGTCTCTCATTGGTTCTCCCTATGCCTGTTCATCTTGCGCAGAAATTGCAAACTGTGCCAAACAGGAGGTTAAAGGCACTGACTCTCCAAGTGGGGAGGGTGTTAGTAAAGCGTCTGGAATGGTGAACCTGAGTACCAGGGGACGAAAACTGAGATGCATTTGAAAACGTTTCCCAATCACACGGCGGACGATAGTCTGGGTTTCCAATGCATGTTTTAGCTGAAGGAAGAATCCCTTAAACCTGGAGAGTTGGGACCCATGGAATGGGTACCATGCAGTATGACTTCAAAGGGTCTGCGTTTGCTCACCGAACCTCACCAATGCTATCAGCCCGAAGTGCTCAGCCTTTTGTCTCATCCAGCTCTGGGTGTAGATGTGGTAAATCCAGGTTGCATCACAAGCCCTGAATGAATTATTTAAGAATTGCTCTCTATTTCACTGTCATTGTGTTTTGTTTTTGTAATTCATTTTGATAATGGGATTTATCGGATTTTCACTGCTGCGTTTAGGACGCTGTACACACGCTTGATTTCCTTATGGAGACATATAAATCCATGGGTTTTAAGATTCTTAATTGTCAGGTATCTTGCCAGGCGTTGAATATGGGGTATTGAGTCCATTTCGTTGAGCAAGGAGTAGGTCTTGTCTATTATATATTTGGCTTATGGAACGGTATCTGTGCTAATTTCAATCTCTGGTTTTATGCAGCACCCCAACTCACCTTTCCCCATAAGCAAGCATAAGTTGGTTTTCTAAATTTGAGACCCTGTTCTGTTTTGTAATTCAGTTCATGTGTAGTCAAGTTTACATTCCGTGTATTAGTGATATCTTATGATGTTTCTTTTTCTGTGTGACTTATTTCTCGTAGAATCATCGTACCTGAATCCACTCATTATGCCGCTACGGGACTGATGACATAGATTTCATTGCTGAGTGATATTCCATTGTACGTGCGTACCACAACTTCTTTATCCATTTTTTACTTTCTGGGATATTTTACTTGTACCGTAGACGAGGTTCTTGTAAACAGAGCCGTCCCAAACTCTGGGGTGGCTGTGTGTTTTTGATTTTAATTTCCCTAAGCTATAGGACCATAAGTGGAAGTGCCATAGGCTGTGTTGCTTTGTTTCCTACGTGTTTCTGGAAACACCATACACTTCTCCAGAGTGGTTGTTGGCAATTTACATCCCGCCCATCAGGATGACAAGGCTCCGTGTTCTCCATGACCTGTCCTGCCTTTCTGGATTTTACACTTTTTTCAGATGGCCCTTTTGACCGGGGGGGCAGTGAGACTTCCTTGTAGTGCAGAGTTCCTTTACACGCTTGCTTGGTTGGCCAAAAAGGGCGTATGCGTTTTTTCCTGAATATATTCAGGAAAAAACGCATACGCCCATTTTGGCCAAGTGCATCGTTGTCGACATTCTGCCTCTTTTCCTATGCTTTTAGTACAATTCCAGTCTACCCCCTGAAATCATTTTCCTGAAATTCTGGCCCGCTTACATGTCCTCTTCGAAGACTTATTTCAATACATTTTTGGACGATAGCTGTCATTCATAACTCTGCAGGTTTGTGAATTACAGTGCCCCTGAGCTCATGTCTTCAACTCGCTTTCTTGTGAGCTGGCCGCAAAATCGCAGGATTGCTTCAGGCCATAATCTCTTTCCGTCAGGGCATGCTGAGCCTTTGGTTAATTCCTCTTCCTGGTGGGAAATGAGCGTTCCATTTGCCCGTGCAGACACCTAGAGCTAGTCTCTCATTGCTTCTCCCTATTCCTGTTCATCTTGCGCAGAAATTGCAAAGTGTGCCAAACAGGAGGTTAAATGTACTGACTCTCCAAGTGGGGAGAGTGTTAGTAAAGCGTCTGGAATGGTGAACCCGAGTACCAGGGTACGAAAACTGAGATGCATTTGAAAACGTTTCCCAATCACACGGTGGACCATACTATGGGTTTCCCATGCATGTTTTAGCTGAAGGAAGAATCCCTTAAACCTGGAAATTTGGAAACCACGGAATGGGTACCATGCAGTATGACTTCAAAGGGTCTGCGTTTGCTCACAGAACCTCACCAATGCTATCAGCCCGAAGTGTCCAGCCTTATGTCTCACCCAGCTCTGGGTGTAGATGTGGTAAATCCAGGTTGCATCACAAGCCCTGAATGAATTATTTAAGAATTGCTCTCTATTTCACTGTCATTGTGTTTTGTTTTTGAAATTTATTTTGATAATGGGATTTATCGGATTTTCACTGCTGCGTTTTGGCCGCTGTACACACGCTTGATTTCCTTATGGAGACATATAAATCCATGGGTTTTAAGATTCTTACTTGTCAGGTATCTTGCCAGGCGTTGAATATGGGGTGTTGAGTACATTTCGTTGAGCAAGGAGTAGGTCTTGTCTATTATATATTTGGCTTATGGAACGGTATCTGTGCTAATTTCAATCTCTGGTTTTATGCAGCACCCCAACTCAGCTTTCCGCATAAGCAAGCATAAGATGGTTTTCTAAATTTGAGACCCTGTTCTGTTTTGTAATTCAGTTTATGTGTAGCCAAGTTTACATTCCGTGTATTACTGATATATTATGATGTTTCTTTTTCTGTGTGACTTATTTCTCGTAGAATCATCGTACCTGAATCCACTCATTATGCCGCTACGGGCCTGATGACGTAGATTTCATTGCTGAGTGATATTCCATTGTACGTGCGTACCAGATATTCTTTATCTATTTTTTCCTTTCTCGGATATTTAACTTGTACCGTAGAAAAGGTTCTTGTAAACAGAGCCATCCCAAACTTTGGGGTGGCTGTGTGTTTGTGATTTTAATTACCCTAATCTATAGGACCATAGTGGAAGTGACATAGGCTGTGTTGCTTTGTTTCCTACGTGTTTCAGGATACACCATACATTTCTCCAGAGTGGCTGTTGGCAATTTACATCCCGCCCATCAGCATAACAAGGCTACCTGTTCTCCAAGACCTGTCCTGCCTTTCTGGATGTTACACTTTTTTCAGATGGCCCTTTTGACCGGGGTGCAGTGAGACTTCATTGTAGTGCAGATTTCCTTTACACGCTTGCTTGGTTGTCCAAAAAGGGCGTATGCGTTTTTTCCTGAATATATTCAGGAAAAAACGCATACGCCCTTTTTGGCCAAGTGCATCATTGTCGACATTCTGCCTCTTTTCCTATGCTTTAAGTGCAATTCCAGTCTACCCCCTGAAATCGTTTTCCTGAAATTCTGCCCCGCTTTCAAGTCCTCTTTGAAGACTTACTTCAGTACATTTTTGGACGATAGCTGTCATTCATAACTCTGCAGGTTTGGGAATTACAGTGCCCCTGAGCTCCTTTCTTCAACTCGTTTTCTTGTGAGCTGGCCGCAAAACCGCAGGATTGCTTCAGGCCCTAATATGTTTCCGGCCGGGCACGCTGAGCCTTTGGTTAATTCCTCTTCCTGGTGGGAAATGATCGTTCAATTTGCCCGTGCAGACACCAACAGCTAGTCTCTCATTGGTTCTCCCTATTCCTGTTCATCTTGCGCAGAAATTGCAAACTGTGCCAAACAGGAGGTTAATGGCACTGACTCTCCAACTGGGGAGTGTGTTAGTAAAGCGTCTGGAATGGTGAACCCGAGTACCAGGGGACGAAAACTGAGATGCATTTGAAAACGTTTCCCAATCACACGGCGGACCATACTCTGGGTTTCCCATGCATGTTTTAGCTGAAGGAAGAATCCCTTAAACCGGGAAATTTGGAACCCATGGAATGGGTACCATGCAGTATGACTTCAAAGGGTCTGCGTTTGCTCACCGAACCTCAACAATGCTATCAGCCCTAAGTGTCCAGCCTTATGTCTCACCCAGCTCTGGGTGTAGATGTGGGAAATCCAGGTTGCATCACAAGCCCTGAATGAATTATTTAAGAATTGCTCTCTATTTCACTGTCATTTTGTTTTGTTTTTGAAATTTATTTTGATAATGGGATTTATCGGATTTTCACTGCT
The DNA here is from genome assembly GCF_059928025.1 of Delphinapterus leucas. NCBI lineage: Eukaryota > Metazoa > Chordata > Mammalia > Artiodactyla > Monodontidae > Delphinapterus > Delphinapterus leucas. The sequence continues at coordinate 6,775,290 of NW_028322240.1, read as the reverse complement.
GCGTTTAGGCCGCTGTACACACGCTTGATTTCCTTATGGAGACATATAAATCCATGTGTTTTAAGATTCTTACTTGTCAGGTATCTTGCCAGGCGTTGAATATGGTGAGTTGAGTCCATTTCGTTGAGCAAGGAGTAGGCCTTGTCTATTATATATTTGGCTTATGGAACGGTATCTGTGCTAATTTCAATCTCTGGTTTTATGCAGCACCCCAACTCACCTTTCCCCATAAGCAAGCATAAGTTGGTTTTCTAAATTTGAGACCCTGTTCTGTTTTGTAATTCAGTTCATGGGTAGCCAAGTTTATATTCCGTGTATTAGTGATACCTTATGATGTTTCTATTTCTGTGTGACTTATTTCTCGTAGAATCATCATACGTGAATCCACTCATTATGCCGCTACGGGCCTGATGACGTAGATTTCATTGCTGAGTGATATTCCATTGTACGTGCGTACCACAACTTCTTTATCCATTTTTTACTTTCTGGGATATTTTACTTGTACCGTAGACGAGGTTCTTGTAAACAGAGCCATCCCAAACTTTGGGGTGGCTGTGTGTTTTTGATTTTAATTTCCCTAAGCTATAGGACCATAAGTGGAAGTGCCATAGGCTGTGTTGCTTTGTTTCCTACGTGTTTCAGGATACACCGTACATTTCTCCAGAGTGGCTGTTGGCAATTTACATCCCGCCCATCAGCATAACAAGGCTCCCTGTTCTCCATGACCTGTCCTGTCTTTCTGGATTTTACTCTTTATTCAGATGGCCCTTTTGACCGGGGGGCAGTGAGACTTCATTGTAGTGCAGATTTCCTTTACACGCTTGTTTGGTTGGCCAAAAAGGGCGTATGCGTTTTTTCCTGAATATATTCAGGAAAAAACGCATACGCCCTTTTTGGCCAAGTGCATCATTGTCGACATTCTGCCTCTTTTTCTATGCTTTAAGTGCAATTCCAGTCTACCCCCTGAAATCGTTTTCCTGAAATTCTGCCCCGCTTTCAAGTCCTCTTCGAAGACTTACTTCAGTACATTTTTGGACGATAGCTGTCATTCATAACTCTGCAGGTTTGTGAATTACAGTGCCCCTGAGCCCCTTTCTTCAACTCATTTTCTTGTGAGCTGGCCGCAAAACCGCAGGATTGCTTCAGGCCCTAATCTGTTTCCGGCATGGCACGCTGAGCCTTTGGTTAATTCCTCTTCCTGGTGGGAAATGAGCGTTCAATTTGCCCGTGCAGACACCAACAGCTAGTCTCTCATTGGTTCTCCCTATGCCTGTTCATCTTGCGCAGAAATTGCAAACTGTGCCAAACAGGAATTTACAGTCCCTGACTCTCCAAGTGGGGAGAGTGTTAGTAAAGTGTCTGCAATGCTGAACCCGAGTACCAGGGTTCGAAAACTGAGATGCATTTGAAAACGTTTCCCAATCACACGGTGGACCATACTCTGGGTTTCCCATGCATGTTTTAGCTGAAGGAAGAATCCCTTAAACGTGGAGAGTTGGGACCCATGGAATGGGTACCGTGCAGTATGACTTCAAAGGGTCTGCGTTTGCTCACCGAACCTCACCAATGCTATCAGCCCGATGTGTCCAGCCTTATGTCTCACCCAGCTCTGGGTGTAGATGTTGTAAATCCAGGTTGCATCACAAGCCCGGAATGAATTATTTAAGAATTGCTCTCTATTTCACTGTCATTGTGTTTTGTTTTTGAAATTTATTTTGATAATGGGACTTATCGGATTTTCACTGCTGCGTTTAGGCCGCTGTACACACGCTTGATTTCCTTATGGAGACATATAAATCCATGGGTTTTAAGATTCTTACTTGTCAGGTATCTTCCGAGGCGTTGAATATGGGGTGTTGAGTCCATTTCGTTGAGCAAGGTGTAGGTCTTGTCTATTATATATTTAGCTTATGGAAAGGTATCTGTGCTAATTTCACTCTCTGGTTTTATGCAGCACCCCAACTCACCTTTCCCCATATGCAAGCATAAGTTGGTTTTCTAAATTTGAGACCCTGTTCTGTTTTGTAATTCAGTTCATGTGTAGGCAAGTTTACATTCCGTGTATTAGTGATATCCTATGATATTTCTTTTTCTGTGTGACTTATTTCTCGTAAAATCATCGTACCTGAATCCACTCATTATGCCGCGACGGGCCTGATGAAATAGATTTCATTGGTGAGTGATATTCATTTGTACGTACGTACCACACTTCTTTATCCATTTTTCGCTTTCTGGGATATTTAACTTGTTCCGTAGACGAGGTTCTTGTAAACAGAGCCGTCCCAAACTTTGGGGTGGCTGTCTGTTTTTGATTTTAATTTCCGTGATCTATAAGACCATAAGTGGAAGTGCCGTAGTCTCCGTTGCTTTGTTTCTTAGGTGTTTCAGGAAACACCATACACTTCTCCAGAGTGGCTGTTGGCATTTACATCCCGCCCATCAGCATAACAAGGCTCCCTGTTCTCCATGGCCTGTCCTGTGTTTCTGGTTTTTACACTTTTTTCAGATGGCCCTTTTGACGAATGGGAAATGAGACTTCATTGTAGTGCGGATTTCCATTTCTCGAGTGCTTGGTTGGCCAAAAAGGGCATATGTGTTTTTTCCTGAATATATTCAGGAAAAAATGTTTACGCACTTTTGTCCAAGTGCATCACTGTCAAAGATCTGCCGCTTTTCACATGCTTTAAATGCAATTCCAATCTACCTCCTGAAATATGATTCCTGCAATTCTGCCTCGTTTTCAAGTCCTCTTTGCAGACTTACTTCCATATATTTTTGCCAATAGCTGTCATTTATAACTCTGCAGGTTTGTGAATTACAGTGCCCATGATTTCCTTTCTTAACTCGTTTCCTTGAAAACTGGCCACAGAACCGTAGGTTTGCTTCAGGCCGTAATCAGGGTCCGGCACGGCACTCTGAGACTTTGGTTCATTCCACTTCCTGGTGGGAAATTAGAGTTAAATGTGCCCCTCCAGACACCTGCCTCACTCCTAGCCCCTTGGTGATGTGTGTCCTCTGGTTTGAGGCCACATGTGCTGGGTTCCTCACCTTTGGCTGATGTGGCCCCACTGATGTGAGGACACTCCTGCCTGGTTCCTATCCCCTTGATGATGTGGGCCCTCTGGTGAGAGTCTGATCCTGGTTGGGTTCCTCACACTTCTGTGAGGTGGGCCCTCTTCTCTGAGGTCACTCCTGCCTGGCTGGCACACCCCACCTTGGCGACGTCGGCCCTCTGGTGGGATTTGGTGCCTGCTGGGTGTCTCCTCCCCTCGGTAATGAGGGCCCTCTGGCGTCAGGCCCTAACTCCTGGGCTCCCAATATTTTCTGATATGCGCCCTGTGGTTCGAGTACACTCCTGCCAGGTTCCCAACCCCATGGGAATGTGGGCCTTCTGCTCTGAGGTCCCAACCGTGGGTTACTCAGTTTCATGATGAGGGCCCTCTGCTGCGAGTTCTCTCCGGCCTGGATCCCATAGCCTCGCTGCTCTTGGCCACCTGCTGGGAGGTTACAACTGCGGGATTCCTCACCTTTTTTCTTCTATGGGCCCTCTGTTTTGAGACTCCTCCTGCCTGCCTCACTCCCAGCCCCTTGGTGATGTGTGTCCTCTGGTTTGAGGCCACGTATGCTGGGTCCCTCGCCTTTCGATGATGTGGCCCCACTGATGTGAGGACACTCCTGCCTGGTTCCTATCCCCTTGATGATGTGGGCCCTCTGGTGAGAGTCTGATCCTGGCTGGGTTCCTCACCCTTCTGTGAGGGGGGCCCTCTGCTGTGAGGTCACTCCTGCCTGGCTGGCACACCCCACCTGGGCAACATCGGCCCTCTTGTGGCAGTTGGAGCCTGCTGGGAACCTCCCCTCGGTGATGGGGGCCCTCTTGCCTCAGGCCCTAACTGCTGGGTACCCACATTTTCTGATACGTGCTAAGTGGTGCGAGGACACTCCTGCGAGGTTCCCATCCCCATGGGCATGTGGGCCTTCTGCTCTAAGGTCCCAACACCTGTGTTGTTCACCGTTTCATGATGTTGGCTCTCTGGTGTTAGTTCACCCAGGCCTAGATCCCATAGACTCTGTGCTCTGAGCGGCCTGCTGGGAGGTTCCTACTGCTGGATTCCTTACCTCTTTTATTCTTTGGGTCCTGTGTTTTCATGCTCCTACTTCCTGACTCACTTCCAGCCCATTTGTGATGTAGGTCCTCTGGTTTAAAGCCACATGTACCGGTTTCCTCACCTTTATTGATGTGGCCCCACTGGTGTGAGGACACTCCTGCCTGGTTCCCATCCCCTTGGTGATGGGGGCCCTCTGGTGAGAGTCTGATCCTGTCTGGATTCCTCACACTTCTGGGAGGTGGGCCCTCTGCTGTGAGGTCACTCGTGCCTGGCTGGCACACGTCACCTTGGCGATGTGGGCCCTCAGTTGGGAGTTGGTGCCTGCTGGGAGTCTCCTCCCCTCGGTAATGAGGGCCCTCTGGCGTCAGGCCCTAACTCATGGGCTCCCAAAATTTTCTGATGTGCGCCCTGTCGTGCGAGTACACTCCAGCCAGGGTCCCATCCCCATGGGGATGTGGGCTTTCTGCTCTGAGGTCCCAAAGGCTGGGTTGCTCACAGTGTCAGAATGTGGGCCCTCTGCTGTGAGTTCACTCCGGCATGGATCCCATAGCCTCGGTGCTCTGGGCCACCTGCTTGGAGCTTCCAACTGCGGGGTTCCTCACCTTTTTTATTCTATGGGCGCTCTGTTGTGAGTTTCCTCCTGCATGCCTCACTCCCAGCCCTTTCGTGATGTGTGTCCCCTTGTTTGAGGCCACATGTGCTGTGTTCCTCACCTTTCGCTGATGTGGCCCCACTGGTGTGAGGACACTCCTGCCTGGTTTCCATCCCATTGGTGATGTGGGCGCTCTGGTTAGAGTCTGATCCTGTTTGGGCTCCTCACACTTCTGTGAGGTGGGCCCTCTGCTGTGAGGTAACTCCTGCCTGGCTTGCTCCCATTGCCTTGGTGACGTCGGCCCTCTGGTGGCATTTGGAGCCTGCTGGTAGCCTCCTCTCCTCAGTGATGAGGGCCCTCTGGCGTCAGGCCATAACTGCTGGGTTCCCACATTTTCTGATACGTGCTAAGTTGTGCGAGGACACTCCTGCGAGGTTCCCATCCCCATGGGGATGTGGGCCTTCTGCTCTGAGGTCCCACTGGCTGGGTTGCTCACAGTTTCATGATGTGGGCCCTCTGCTGTGAGTTCACTGTGGCCTGGATCCCATAGACTCCATGCTCTGGGCCACCTGCTGGGAGGTTCAAACTGCTGGATTCCTCACATTTTTTATTCTGTGGGCCCTGTGTTGTTAGGCTACTCCTGCCTGCCTCACTCGGAGCACCTTGGAAATGTGGGTCCTCTGGTTTAGGCCACATGTGCTGGGTTCCTCACCTTTCTATAATGTGGCCACACTGGTGTGAGGACACTCCTGCCTTGTTCCGATCCCCTTGGTGATGTGGGCCCTCTGGTGAGAGTCTTATCCTGGCTGGGTTCCTCACCCTTCTGTGAGGTAGGCCCTCTGCTGTGAGGTCACTCCTGCCTGGCTGGCACACGTCAACTTGGCGACGTGGGCCCTCAGTTGGGAGTTGGTGCCTGCTGGGAGTCTCCTCCCCTCGGTAATGAGGGCCCTCTGGCGTCAGACCCTAACTCCTGGGCTCCCAAAATTTTCTGATGTGCGCCCTGTGGTGCGAGTACACTCCTGCCAGGATCCCAACCCCATGGGAATGTGGGTCTTCTGCTCTGAGGTCCCAATGGTACGTTGCTCAGTTTCATGATGAGGGCCCTCTGGTGTGAGTTCACTCCGGCATGGACCCCATAGCCTCGCTGCTCCTGGCCTCCTGCGGGGAGGTTCCAACTGCGGGATTCCTCACCTTTTTCCTTCTATGGGCCCTCTGTTTTGAGACTCCTCCTGCCTGCCTCACTCCCAGCCCCTTGGTGATGTGTGTCCTCTGGTTTGAGGCCACGTGTGCTGGGTCCCTCACCTTTCGATGATGTGGCCCCACTGGTGTGAGGACACTCCTGCCTGGTTCCTATCCCCTTGGTGATGTGGGCCCTCTGGTGAGAGTCTGATCCTGGCTGGGTTCCTCCCACTTCTGTGAGGTGGGCCCTCTGCTGTGAGGTCACTCCTGCCTGGCTGGCACACCCCGCCTTGGCAATGTCGGCCCTCTTGTGGCAGTTGGAGCCTGCTCGGAGCCTCCTCCCCTCGGTGATGAGGGCCCTCTGGCGTCAGGCCCTAACTGCTGGATACCCACATTTTCTGATACGTGCTAAGTGGTGCGAGGACACTCGTGCCATGTTCCCAACCCCATGGGGATGTGGGCCTTCTGCTCTGAGGTCCCAACGGCTGGGTTGCTCACAGTTTCATGATGTGGGCCCTCTGCTGTGAGTTAACTGCGGCCTGGATCGCATAGACTCGGTGCTCTGGGCCGCCTGCTGGGAGGTTCCCACTGCACGATTCCTCAGCTTTTTTATTCCATTGGCCCTGTGTTGTGAGTCTACTCCTGCCTGCCTCACTCCGAGACCCTTGGAGATCTGGATCCTCTGGTTTAGGCCACATGTGCTGGGTTCCTCACCTTTCTATGATGTGGCCACCCTGGTGTGAAGACAGTCCTGCCTGGTTCTGATGCCCTTGGTGATGTGGGCTCTCTGGTGAGAGTCTTACCCTGGCTGGGTTCCTCACCATTCTGTGAGGTAGGCCCTCAGCTGTGAGGTCACTCCTGCCTGGCTGTTGCACGTCACCTTGGCGACATGGGCCCTCAGTTGGGAGTTGGTGCCTGCTTGGGGTCTCCTCCCCTTGGTAATGAGGGCCCTCTGGCGTCAGGCCCTAACTTCTGGGCTCCCAAAATTCTCTGATGTGCGCCCTGTGGTGCGAGTACACTTCTGCCAGGTTCCCAACCACATGGGAATGTGGGCCTTCTGCTCTAAGGTCCCAACGGCTGGGTTGCTCACAGTTTCATGATGAGGCCCCTCTGTTTTGAGTTCAGTCAGGCCTGGATCCCATAGCCTCGCTGCTCCTGGCCACCTGCTGGGAGGTTCCAACTGCGGGATTCCTCACCTTTTTTATGCTATGGGCCCACTGTTTGGAGGCTCCTCCTGCCTGCCTCACTCCCAGCCCCTTGGTGATGTGTGTCCTGTAGTTTGAGGCCACGTGTGCTGGGTCCGTCACATTTCGGTGATGTGGCCACACTGGTGTGAGGACACTCCTGCCTGGTTTCCATTCCCTTGGTGATGTGGGCCCTCTGGTGAGAGTCTGATCTTCTTTGGGTTCCTCACACTTTTGTGTGATTGGCCCTCTGCTCTGAGGTCACTCCTGCCTGGCTGGCACACCCCGCATTGGCTACGTCGGCCTTCTGGCAGCAGTTGGAGCTTGCTGGGAGCCTCCTCTCCTCAGTGATGCGGGCCCTCTGGTGTCCGGCCCTAACTGCTGGGCTCCCCACCTTTTCTGATGTGTGCCCACTGGTGCGATGACACTCCTGCTTGGTTCCCTTCCCCATGGGGATGTGGGCCTTGTGCTCTGAGGTTACAACGGCTGGGTTGCTTACAGTATCACGATGAGGGCCCTCTGTTGTGAGTTCATCACTGCCTGGATCCCATAGCCTCGGTGCTCTGGGCCGCCTGCTGGGATGTTCCAACTGCTGGATTCCTCACCTTTTTTATACAATGGGCCATGTGTTTTGAGGTTAATCCTGCCTGCCTCGCTCCGAGACCCATGGTGATGTGGGTCCTCTGGTTTGAGGCCACATGTGCTGGGTACCTCATCTTTCGATGATGTGGCCCCACGGGTGTGAGGACACTCCTGCCTGGTTCCCAGCCCCTTGCTTATGTGGGCACTCTGGTGAGAGTCTGATCCTGACTGGGTTCCTTACCCTTCTGTGAGGTGGGCCCTCTGATGTGAGGTCACTCCTGCCTGGATGTCTCAGGTCGCCTTGGCGACGTAGGCCCTCTGTTGGCCACTGAAGCATGCTGGGAGCCTCCTACCCTCTTTAATAAGGGCCCTGGAAGAAACGCATATGCCCTTTTTGACCAAGTGCATCATTGTCGAGGTTCTGCCTCTTCTCCTATACTTTCAGAGGACTTCCCGTCTACCTCCTGAAATCGTATTCCTGGAATTCTGCCCCGCGTTCAAGTCCTCTTTGCAGCCTTACTTCAATATATTTTTGGACGATAGCTGTCATTTATAACTCTGCAGGTTTGTGAATTACAGTGCCCCTGAGCTCCTTTCTTCAACTCGCTTTCTTGTGAGCTGGCCGCAAAACCGCAGGATTGCTTCAGGCCCTAATCTGGTTCCGGCACGGCATGCTGAGTCTTTGGCTAATTCCTCTTCCTGGTGGGAAATGAGTGTTAAATTTGTTCGTGCAGACACCTACAGCTAATCTCTCATTGGTTCTCCCTATTCCTGTTCATCTTGCGCAGAAATTCCAAACTGTGCCAAACAGGAGGTTAAAGGCACTGACTCTCCAAGTGGGGAGAGTGTTAGTAAAGCGTCTGGAATGGTAAAACCGAGTACGAGGGGACGAAAACTGAGATGCATTTAAAAAGTTTTCCCGGTCACACGGTGGACCATATTCTGGGTTGCCCATGCATGTTTTACCTGAAGGAAGAATCCCTTCAACCTGGAGAGTTGGGACACATGGAATAGGTACCATGCAGTATGACTTCAAAGGGTTGCCTTTGCTCACCGAACGTCACCAATATTATCAGCCCGACGTGTCCAGCCTTATGTCTCACTCAGCTCGGGGTGTAGATGTGGTAAATCCAGGTTGCATCACAAGCCCTGAGTGAATTATTTAAGAATTGCTCTCTATTTCATTGTCATTGTGTTTGGTTTTCAAAATTTATTTTCATAATGGGATTTATCGGATTTTCGCTGCTGCGTTTAGGCCGCTGTACACACGCATGATTTCCTTATGGAGACATATAAATCCATGGGTTTTAAGATTCTTACTTGTCAGATATGTTCCCAGGCGTTGAATATGGGGTGTTGAGTACATTTCATTGAGCAAGGAGTAGGTCTTGTCTATTATATATTTGGCTTATGGAACGGTATCGGTGCTAATTTCAATCTCTGGTTTTATGCAGCACCCCAACTCACCTTTCCCCATAAGCAAGCATAAGTTGGTTTTCTAAATTTGAGACCCTGTTCTGTTTTGTAATTCAGTTCATGTGTAGCCAAGTTTACATTCCGTGTATTAGTGATATCTTATGATGTTTCTTTTTCTGTGTGACTTATTTCTCGTAGAATCATCGTTCCTGAATCCACTCATTATGCCGCTACGGACCTGATGACGTAGATTTCATTGCTGAGTGATATTCCATTGTATGTGCGTACCACAACATCTTTATCCATTTTTTGCTTTCTCAGATAGTTAACTTATACCGTAGACAAGGTTCTTGTAAACAGAGTCGTCCCAAACTTTGGGGTGGCTGTGTGTTTTTGATTTTAATTTCCCAAAGTTATAGGACCATAAGTGGAAGTGCCATAGGCTGTGTTGCTTTGTTTCCTACGTGTTTCAGGAAACACCATACACTTCTCCAGAGTGGCTGTTGGCAATTTACATCCCGCCCATCAGCATAACAAGGCTCCCTGTTCTCCATGACCTGTCCTGCCTTTCTGGATTTTACACTTTGTTCAGATGGCCCTTTTGACCGGTGGGCAGTGAGACTTCATTGTAGTGCAGATTTCCTTTACACGCTTGCTTGGTTGGCCAAAAAGGGCGTATGCGTTTTTTCCTGAATATATTCAGGAAAAAACGCATACGCCCTTTTTGGCCAAGTGCATCATTGTCAACATTCTGCCTCTTTTCCTAGGCTTTAAGTGCAATTCCTGTCTACCCCCTGAAATCGTTTTCCTGAAATTCTTCCCCACTTTCAAGTCCTCTTCGAAGACTTACTTCAATAAATTTTTGGACGATAGCTGTCATTCATAACTCTGCAGGTTTCTGAATTACAGTGCCCCTGAGCTCCTTTCCTCAACACGCTTTCTTGTGAGCTGGCCGCAAAACCACAGGATTGCTTCAGGCCCTAATCTCTTTCTGGCAGGGCACGCTGAGCCTTTGGTTAATTCCACTTCCTGGTGGGAAATGAGCGTTCCATTTGCCAGTGCAGACACCTACACCTAGTCTCTCATTGATTCTCCCTATTCCTGTTCATCTTGCGCAGAAATTGCAAACTGTGCCAAACAGGAGTTTAAAGTCCCTGACTCTCCAAGTGGGGAGAGTGTTAGTAAAGCATCTAGAATGGTGAACCCGAGCACCAGGGTTCGAAAACTGAGATGCATTTGAAAACGTTTCCCAATCACACGGTGGACCATATTCTGGGTTTCCCATGCATGTTTTAGCTGAAGGAAGAATCCCTTAAACGTGGAGAGTTGGAACCCATGGAATGGGTAGCATGCTGTATGACTTCAAAGGGTCTGCGTTTGCTCAGCGAACCTCACCAATGCTATCAGCCCGAAGTGTCCAGCCTTATGTCTCACCCAGCTCTGGGTGTAGATGTGGTAAATCCAGGTTGCATCACAAGCCCTGAATGAATTATTTAAGAATTGATCTCTATTTCACTGTCATTGTGTTTCGTTTTTGAAATTTATTTTGATAATGGGATTTATCGGATTTTCACTGCTGCGTTTAGGCCGCTGTACCCACGCTTGATTTCCTTATGGAGACATATAAATCCATGGGTTTTAAGATTCTTACATGTCAGGAATCTTGCCAGGCGTTGAATATGGGGTGTTGAGTCCATTTCGTTAAGCAAGGAGTAGGGCTTGTCTATTATATATTTGGCTTATGGAACGGTATCTGTGCTAATTTCAATCTCTGGGTTTATGCAGCACCCCAACTCACCTTTCCCCATAAGCAAGCATAAGTTGGTTTTCTAAATTTGAGACCCTGTTCTGTTTTGTAATTCAGTTCATGGGTAGCCAAGTTTACATTCCGTGTATTAGTGATATCTTATGATGTTTCTTTTTCTGTGTGATTTATTTCTCGTAGAATCATCATACCTGAATCCACTCATTATGCCGCTACGGGCCTGATGACGTAGATTTCATTGCTGAGTGATATTCCATTGTACGTGCGTACCACAACTTCTTTATCCATTTTTTGCTTTCTGGGATATTTTACTTGTACCGTAGACGAGGTTCTTGTAAACAGAGCCGTCCCAAACTCTGGGGTGACTGTGTGTTTTTGATTTTAATTTCCCTAAGCTATAAGACCATAAGTGGAAGTGCCATAGGCTGTGTTTCTTTGTTTCCTACGTGTTTCTGGAAACACCATACACTTCTCCAGAGTGGTTGTTGGCAATTTACATCCCGCCCATCAGCATGACAAGGCTCCCTGTTCTCCATGACCTGTCCTGCCTTTCTGGATTTTATACTTTTTTCAGATGGCCCTTTTGACCGGGGGGGCAGTGAGACTTCATTTTAGTGCACATTTCCTTTACACGCTTGCTTGGTTGGCCAAAAACGGCGTATGCGTTTTTTCCTGAATATATTCAGGAAAAAACGCATACGCCCTTTTTGGCCAAGTGCATCGTTGTCGACATTCTGCCTCTTTTCCTATGCTTTTAGTACAATTCCAGTCTACCCCCTGAAATGGTTTTCCTGAAATTCTGCCCCGCTTTCAAGTCCTCTTCGAAGTCTTACTTCAGTACATTTTTGGACGATACCTGTCATTCATAACTCTGCAGGTTTGTGAATTACAGTGCCCCTGAGCTCCTTTCTTCAACTCGTTTCCTTGTGAGCTAGCCGCAAAACCGCAGGATTGCTTCAGGCCCTAATCTGTTTCCGGCCTGGCACGCTGAGCCTTTGGTTAATTCCTCTTCCTGGTGGGAAATGAGTGTTCTATTTGCCCGTGCAGACACCAACAGCTAGTCTCTCATTGGTTCTCCCTATTCCTGTTCATCTTGCGCAGAAATTGCAAACTGTGCCAAACAGGAGGTTAAAGGCAATGACTCTCCAAGTGGGGAGAGTGATAGTAAAGCGTCTGGAATGGTGAACCCGAGTACCAGGGGACGAAATCTGAGATGCATTTGAAAACGTTTCCCAATCACACAGTGGACGATAGTCTGGGTTTCCCATGCATGTTTTAGCTGAAGGAAGAATCCCTTAAACCTGGAGAGTTGGGACCCATGGAATGGGTACCATGCAGTATGACTTCAAAGGGTCTGCGTCTGCTCACCGAACCTCAACAATGCTATCAGCCCGAAGTGTCCAGCCTTATGTCTCACCCAGCTCTGGGTGTAGATGTGGTAAATCCAGGTTGCATCACAAGCCCTGAATGAATTATTTAAGAATTGCTCTCTATTTCACTGTCATTGTGTTTTGTTTTTGAAATTTATTTTGATAATGGGATTTATCGGATTTTCACTGCTGCGTTTAGGCCGCTGTACACACGCTTGATTTCCTTATGGAGACATATAAATCCATGGGTTTTAAGATTCTTATTTGTCAGGTATCTTGCCAGGCGTTGAATATGGGGTGTTGAGTCCATTTCGTTGAGCAAGTAGTAGGTCTTGTCTATAATATATTTGGCTTATGGAACGGTACCTGTGCTAATTTCAATCTCTGGTTTTATGCAGCACCCCAACTCACCTTTCCCCATAAGCAAGCATAAGTTGGTTTTCTAAATTTGAGACCCTGTTCTGTTTTGTAATTCAGTTTATATGTAGCCCAGTTTACATTCCGTGTATTACTGATATATTATAATGTTTCTTTTTCTGTGTGACTTATTTCTCGTAGAATCATCGTACCTGAATCCACTCATTATACCGCTACGGGCCTGAAGACGTAGATTTAATTGCTGAATGATATTCCATTGTACGTGCGTACCAGAATTTCTTTATCCATTTTTTCCTTTCTTGGATATTTAACTTGTACCGTAGACAAGGTTCTTGTAAACAGAGCCATCCCAAACTTTGGGGTGGCTGTGTGTTTTTGATTTTAATTTCCCTAAGCTATAGGACCATAAGTGGAAGTGACATAGGCTGTGTTGCTTTGTTTCCTACGTGTTTCAGGATACACCATACATTTCTCCAGAGTGGCTGTTGGCAATTTACATCCCGCCCATCAGCATAACAAGTCTCCCTGTTCTCCAAGACCTGTCCTGCCTTTCTGGATTTTACACAGTTTTCAGATGGCCCTTTTGACCGGGGGGCAGTGAGACTTCATTGTAGTGCAGATTTCCTTTACACGCTTGCTTGGTTGTCCAAAAAGGGCGTATGCGTTTTTTCCTGAATATATTCAGGAAAAAACGCATACGCCCTTTTTGGCCAAGTGCATCATTGTCGACATTCTGCCTCTTTTCCTATGCTTTAAGTGCAATTCCAGTCTACCCCCTGAAATCGTTTTCCTGAAATTCTGCCCCGCTTTCAAGTCCTCTTCGAAGACTTACTTCAATACATTTTTGGACGATAGCTGTCATTCATAACTCTGCAGGTTTGTGAATTGCAGTGCCCCTGAGCTCCTTTCTTCAACTCTCTTTCTTGTGAGCTGGCGCAAAACCGCAGGATTGCTTCAGGCCATAATCTCTTTCCGGGGGGGAACGCTGAGCCTTTCTTTAATTCCTCGTCCTGTTCGGAAATGAGCGTTCCATTTGCCCGTGCAGGCACCTACAGCTAGTCTCTCATTGGTTCTCCCTATTCCTGTACATCTTGCGCAGAAATTGCAAACTGTGCCCAACAGGAGGTTAATGGCACTGACTCTCCAAGTGGGGAGAGTGTTAGTAAAGCGTCTGGAATGATGAACCCGAGTACCAGGGGACGAAAACTGAGATGCATTTGAAAACGTTTCCCGGTCACACAGTGCACAGTACTGTGGGTTTCCCATGCATGTTTTAGCTGAAGGAAGAATCCCTTAAACCTGGAGAGTTGGGACCCATGGAATGGGTACCATGCAGTATGACTTCAAAGGGTCTGCGTTTGCTCACCGAACCTCACCAATGCTATCAGCCCAAAGTGTCCAGCCTTATGTCTCACCCAGCTCTGGATGTAGATGTGGTAAATCCAGGTTGCATCACATGCCCTGAATGAATTATTTAAGAATTGCTCTCTATTTCACTGTCATTGTGTTTTGTTTTTGTAATTCATTTTGATAATGGGATTTATTGGATTTTCTCTGCTGCGTTCATGCAGCTGTACACACGCTTGATTGTCTTAAGGAAACATATAAATCCATGGGTTTGAAGATTCTTACTAGTCAGGTGTATTCCTAGGCGTTGAATATGAGGTGTTTAGTCCATTTCGTTGAGCAAGGGGTAGGTCTTGCCTATTGCATATTTGGCTTATGGAAAGGTATCTGTGCTAATTTCTATCTCTGCTTTTATGCAGCACCCCAACTCACTTTTCCCCTTAAGCAAGCATAAGTTGGTTTTCTAAATTTGAGACCCTGTTCTGTTTTGTAATTCAGTTCATGTGTAGCCAAGTTTACATTCCGTGTATTAGTGATAACTTATGATGTTTCATTTTCTGTGTGACTTATTTCACTTAGAATCATCGTACCTGAATCCACTCATTATGCCGCGACGGGCCTGATGAAATAGATTTCATTGGTGAGTGATATTCATTTGTACGTACGTACCACACTTCTTTATCCATTTTTCGCTTTCTGGGATATTTAACTTGTTCCGTAGACGAGGTTCTTGTAAACAGAGCCGTCCGACACTTTGGGGTGGCTGTCTGTTTTTGATTTTAATTTCCGTGATCTATAAGACCATAAGTGGAAGTGCCGTAGTCTCCGTTGCTTTGTTTCTTAGGTGTTTCAGGAAACACCATACACTTCTCCAGAGTGGCTGTTGGCATTTACATCCCGCCCATCAGCATAACAAGGCTCCCTGTTCTCCATGGCCTGTCCTGTGTTTCTGGTTTTTACACTTTTTTCAGATGGCCCTTTTGACGAATGGGAAATGAGACTTCATTGTAGTGCGGATTTCCATTTCTCGAGTGCTTGGTTGGCCAAAAAGGGCATATGTGTTTTTTCCTGAATATATTCAGGAAAAAATGTTTACGCACTTTTGTCCAAGTGCATCACTGTCAAAGATCTGCCGCTTTTCACATGCTTTAAATGCAATTCCAATCTACCTCCTGAAATATGATTCCTGCAATTCTGCCTCGTTTTCAAGTCCTCTTTGCAGACTTACTTCCATATATTTTTGCCAATAGCTGTCATTTATAACTCTGCAGGTTTGTGAATTACAGTGCCCATGATTTCCTTTCTTAACTCGTTTCCTTGAAAACTGGCCACAGAACCGTAGGTTTGCTTCAGGCCGTAATCAGGGTCCGGCACGGCACTCTGAGACTTTGGTTCATTCCACTTCCTGGTGGGAAATTAGAGTTAAATGTGCCCCTCCAGACACCTGCCTCACTCCTAGCCCCTTGGTGATGTGTGTCCTCTGGTTTGAGGCCACATGTGCTGGGTTCCTCACCTTTGGCTGATGTGGCCCCACTGATGTGAGGACACTCCTGCCTGGTTCCTATCCCCTTGATGATGTGGGCCCTCTGGTGAGAGTCTGATCCTGGTTGGGTTCCTCACACTTCTGTGAGGTGAGCCCTCTTCTCTGAGGTCACTCCTGCCTGGCTGGCACACCCCACCTTGGCGACGTCGGCCCTCTGGTGGGATTTGGTGCCTGCTGGGTGTCTCCTCCCCTCGGTAATGAGGGCCCTCTGGCGTCAGGCCCTAACTCCTGGGCTCCCAATATTTTCTGATATGCGCCCTGTGGTTCGAGTACACTCCTGCCAGGTTCCCAACCCCATGGGAATGTGGGCCTTCTGCTCTGAGGTCCCAACCGTGGGTTACTCAGTTTCATGATGAGGGCCCTCTGCTGCGAGTTCTCTCCGGCCTGGATCCCATAGCCTCGCTGCTCTTGGCCACCTGCTGGGAGGTTACAACTGCGGGATTCCTCACCTTTTTTCTTCTATGGGCCCTCTGTTTTGAGACTCCTCCTGCCTGCCTCACTCCCAGCCCCTTGGTGATGTGTGTCCTCTGGTTTGAGGCCACGTATGCTGGGTCCCTCGCCTTTCGATGATGTGGCCCCACTGATGTGAGGACACTCCTGCCTGGTTCCTATCCCCTTGATGATGTGGGCCCTCTGGTGAGAGTCTGATCCTGGCTGGGTTCCTCACCCTTCTGTGAGGGGGGCCCTCTGCTGTGAGGTCACTCCTGCCTGGCTGGCACACCCCACCTGGGCAACATCGGCCCTCTTGTGGCAGTTGGAGCCTGCTGGGAACCTCCCCTCGGTGATGGGGGCCCTCTTGCCTCAGGCCCTAACTGCTGGGTACCCACATTTTCTGATACGTGCTAAGTGGTGCGAGGACACTCCTGCGAGGTTCCCATCCCCATGGGCATGTGGGCCTTCTGCTCTAAGGTCCCAACACCTGTGTTGTTCACCGTTTCATGATGTTGGCTCTCTGGTGTTAGTTCACCCAGGCCTAGATCCCATAGACTCTGTGCTCTGAGCGGCCTGCTGGGAGGTTCCTACTGCTGGATTCCTTACCTCTTTTATTCTTTGGGTCCTGTGTTTTCATGCTCCTACTTCCTGACTCACTTCCAGCCCATTTGTGATGTAGGTCCTCTGGTTTAAAGCCACATGTACCGGTTTCCTCACCTTTATTGATGTGGCCCCACTGGTGTGAGGACACTCCTGCCTGGTTCCCATCCCCTTGGTGATGGGGGCCCTCTGGTGAGAGTCTGATCCTGTCTGGATTCCTCACACTTCTGGGAGGTGGGCCCTCTGCTGTGAGGTCACTCGTGCCTGGCTGGCACACGTCACCTTGGCGATGTGGGCCCTCAGTTGGGAGTTGGTGCCTGCTGGGAGTCTCCTCCCCTCGGTAATGAGGGCCCTCTGGCGTCAGGCCCTAACTCATGGGCTCCCAAAATTTTCTGATGTGCGCCCTGTCGTGCGAGTACACTCCAGCCAGGGTCCCATCCCCATGGGGATGTGGGCTTTCTGCTCTGAGGTCCCAAAGGCTGGGTTGCTCACAGTGTCAGAATGTGGGCCCTCTGCTGTGAGTTCACTCCGGCATGGATCCCATAGCCTCGGTGCTCTGGGCCACCTGCTTGGAGCTTCCAACTGCGGGGTTCCTCACCTTTTTTATTCTATGGGCGCTCTGTTGTGAGTTTCCTCCTGCATGCCTCACTCCCAGCCCTTTCGTGATGTGTGTCCCCTTGTTTGAGGCCACATGTGCTGTGTTCCTCACCTTTCGCTGATGTGGCCCCACTGGTGTGAGGACACTCCTGCCTGGTTTCCATCCCATTGGTGATGTGGGCGCTCTGGTTAGAGTCTGATCCTGTTTGGGCTCCTCACACTTCTGTGAGGTGGGCCCTCTGCTGTGAGGTAACTCCTGCCTGGCTTGCTCCCATTGCCTTGGTGACGTCGGCCCTCTGGTGGCATTTGGAGCCTGCTGGTAGCCTCCTCTCCTCAGTGATGAGGGCCCTCTGGCGTCAGGCCATAACTGCTGGGTTCCCACATTTTCTGATACGTGCTAAGTTGTGCGAGGACACTCCTGCGAGGTTCCCATCCCCATGGGGATGTGGGCCTTCTGCTCTGAGGTCCCACTGGCTGGGTTGCTCACAGTTTCATGATGTGGGCCCTCTGCTGTGAGTTCACTGTGGCCTGGATCCCATAGACTCCATGCTCTGGGCCACCTGCTGGGAGGTTCAAACTGCTGGATTCCTCACATTTTTTATTCTGTGGGCCCTGTGTTGTTAGGCTACTCCTGCCTGCCTCACTCGGAGCACCTTGGAAATGTGGGTCCTCTGGTTTAGGCCACATGTGCTGGGTTCCTCACCTTTCTATAATGTGGCCACACTGGTGTGAGGACACTCCTGCCTTGTTCCGATCCCCTTGGTGATGTGGGCCCTCTGGTGAGAGTCTTATCCTGGCTGGGTTCCTCACCCTTCTGTGAGGTAGGCCCTCTG
Source organism: Delphinapterus leucas (assembly GCF_059928025.1). Taxonomy (NCBI): domain Eukaryota; kingdom Metazoa; phylum Chordata; class Mammalia; order Artiodactyla; family Monodontidae; genus Delphinapterus; species Delphinapterus leucas. Next base: position 6,757,366 of record NW_028322240.1, on the reverse strand, counting down.
CTGTGAGGTCACTCCTGCCTGGCTGGCACACGTCAACTTGGCGACGTGGGCCCTCAGTTGGGAGTTGGTGCCTGCTGGGAGTCTCCTCCCCTCGGTAATGAGGGCCCTCTGGCGTCAGACCCTAACTCCTGGGCTCCCAAAATTTTCTGATGTGCGCCCTGTGGTGCGAGTACACTCCTGCCAGGATCCCAACCCCATGGGAATGTGGGTCTTCTGCTCTGAGGTCCCAATGGTACGTTGCTCAGTTTCATGATGAGGGCCCTCTGGTGTGAGTTCACTCCGGCATGGACCCCATAGCCTCGCTGCTCCTGGCCTCCTGCGGGGAGGTTCCAACTGCGGGATTCCTCACCTTTTTCCTTCTATGGGCCCTCTGTTTTGAGACTCCTCCTGCCTGCCTCACTCCCAGCCCCTTGGTGATGTGTGTCCTCTGGTTTGAGGCCACGTGTGCTGGGTCCCTCACCTTTCGATGATGTGGCCCCACTGGTGTGAGGACACTCCTGCCTGGTTCCTATCCCCTTGGTGATGTGGGCCCTCTGGTGAGAGTCTGATCCTGGCTGGGTTCCTCCCACTTCTGTGAGGTGGGCCCTCTGCTGTGAGGTCACTCCTGCCTGGCTGGCACACCCCGCCTTGGCAATGTCGGCCCTCTTGTGGCAGTTGGAGCCTGCTCGGAGCCTCCTCCCCTCGGTGATGAGGGCCCTCTGGCGTCAGGCCCTAACTGCTGGGTACCCACATTTTCTGATACGTGCTAAGTGGTGCGAGGACACTCGTGCCATGTTCCCAACCCCATGGGGATGTGGGCCTTCTGCTCTGAGGTCCCAACGGCTGGGTTGCTCACAGTTTCATGATGTGGGCCCTCTGCTGTGAGTTAACTGCGGCCTGGATCGCATAGACTCGGTGCTCTGGGCCGCCTGCTGGGAGGTTCCCACTGCACGATTCCTCAGCTTTTTTATTCCATTGGCCCTGTGTTGTGAGTCTACTCCTGCCTGCCTCACTCCGAGACCCTTGGAGATCTGGATCCTCTGGTTTAGGCCACATGTGCTGGGTTCCTCACCTTTCTATGATGTGGCCACCCTGGTGTGAAGACAGTCTTGCCTGGTTCTGATGCCCTTGGTGATGTGGGCTCTCTGGTGAGAGTCTTACCCTGGCTGGGTTCCTCACCATTCTGTGAGGTAGGCCCTCAGCTGTGAGGTCACTCCTGCCTGGCTGTTGCACGTCACCTTGGCGACATGGGCCCTCAGTTGGGAGTTGGTGCCTGCTTGGGGTCTCCTCCCCTTGGTAATGAGGGCCCTCTGGCGTCAGGCCCTAACTTCTGGGCTCCCAAAATTCTCTGATGTGCGCCCTGTGGTGCGAGTACACTTCTGCCAGGTTCCCAACCACATGGGAATGTGGGCCTTCTGCTCTAAGGTCCCAACGGCTGGGTTGCTCACAGTTTCATGATGAGGCCCCTCTGTTTTGAGTTCAGTCAGGCCTGGATCCCATAGCCTCGCTGCTCCTGGCCAACTGCTGGGAGGTTCCAACTGGGGGATTCCTCACCTTTTTTATGCTATGGGCCCACTGTTTGGAGGCTCCTCCTGCCTGCCTCACTCCCAGCCCCTTGGTGATGTGTGTCCTGTAGTTTGAGGCCACGTGTGCTGGGTCCGTCACATTTCGGTGATGTGGCCACACTGGTGTGAGGACACTCCTGCCTGGTTTCCATTCCCTTGGTGATGTGGGCCCTCTGGTGAGAGTCTGATCCTCTTTGGTTTCCTCACACTTTTGTGTGATTGGCCCTCTGCTCTGAGGTCACTCCTGCCTGGCTGGCACACCCCGCATTGGCGACGTCGGCCTTCTGGTAGCAGTTGGAGCTTGCTAGGAGCCTCCTCTCCTCAGTGATGAGGGCCCTCTGGCGTCCGGCCCTAACTGCTGGGCTCCCCACCTTTTCTGATGTGTGCCCACTGGTGCGATGACACTCCTGCTTGGTTCCCTTCCCCATGGGGATGTGGGCCTTGTGCTCTGAGGTCACAACGGCTGGGTTGCTTACAGTATCACGATGAGGGCCCTCTGTTGTGAGTTCATCACTGCCTGGATCCCATAGCCTCGGTGCTCTGGGCCGCCTGCTGGGATGTTCCAACTGCTGGATTCCTCACCTTTTTTATACAATGGGCCATGTGTTTTGAGGTTAATCCTGCCTGCCTCGCTCCGAGACCCATGGTGATGTGGGTCCTCTGGTTTGAGGCCACATGTGCTGGGTACCTCAACTTTCGATGATGTGGCCCCACGGGTGTGAGGACACTCCTGCCTGGTTCCCAGCCCCTTGCTTATGTGGGCACTCTGGTGAGAGTCTGATCCTGACTGGGTTCCTTACCCTTCTGTGAGGTGGGCCCTCTGATGTGAGGTCACTCCTGCCTGGATGTCTCAGTTCGCCTTGGCAACGTAGGCCCTCTGTTGGCCACTGAAGCATGCTGGGAGCCTCCTACCCTCTTTAATAAGGGCCCTGGAAGAAACGCATATGCCCTTTTTGACCAAGTGCATCATTGTCGAGGTTCTGCCTCTTCTCCTATACTTTCAGAGGACTCCCCGTCTACCTCCTGAAATCGTATTCCTGGAATTCTGCCCCGCGTTCAAGTCTTCTTTGCAGCCTTACTTCAATATATTTTTGGACGATAGCTGTCATTTATAACTCTGCAGGTTTGTGAATTACAGTGCCCCTGAGCTCCTTTCTTCAACTCGCTTTCTTGTGAGCTGGCCGCAAAACCGCAGGATTGCTTCAGGCCCTAATCTGGTTCCGGCACGGCATGCTGAGCCTTTGGCTAATTCCTCTTCCTGGTGGGAAATGAGCGTTAAATTTGTTCGTGCAGACACCTACAGCTAATCTCTCATTGGTTCTCCCTATTCCTGTTCATCTTGCTCAGAAATTCCAAACTGTGCCAAACAGGAGGTTAAAGGCACTGACTCTCCAAGTGGGGAGAGTGTTAGTAAAGCGTCTGGAATGGTAAAAACGAGTACAAGGGGACGAAAACTGAGATGCATTTAAAAAGGTTTCCCGGTCACACGGTGGACCATATTCTGGGTTGCCCAAGCATGTTTTACCTGAAGGAAGAATCCCTTCAACCTGGAGAGTTGGGACACATGGAATAGGTACCATGCAGTATGACTTCAAAGGGTTGCCTTTGCTCACCGAACGTCACCAATATTATCAGCACGAAGTGTCCAGCCTTATGTCTCACTCAGCTCGGGGTGTAGATGTGGTAAATCCAGGTTGCATCACAAGCCCTGAGTGAATTATTTAAGAATTGCTCTCTATTTCACTGTCATTGTGTTTGGTTTTCAAAATTTATTTTGATAATGGGATTTATCGGATTTTCGCTGCTGCGTTTAGGCCGCTGTACACACGCTTGATTTCCTTATGGAGACATATAAATCCATGGGTTTTAAGATTCTTACTTGTCAGGTATGTTCCCAGGCATTGAATATGGGGTGTTGAGTACATTTCATTGAGCAAGGAGTAGGTCTTGTCTATTATATATTTGGCTTATGGAATGGTATCGGTGCTAATTTCAATCTCTGGTTTTATGCAGCACCCCAACTCACCTTTCCCCATAAGCAAGCATAATTTGGTTTTCTAAATTTGAGACCCTGTTCGGTTTTGTAATTCAGTTCATGTGTAGCCAAGTTTACATTCCGTGTATTAGTGATATCTTATGATGTTTCTTTTTCTGTGTGACTTATTTCTCGTAGAATCATCGTTCCTGAATCCACTCATTATGCCGCTACGGACCTGATGACGTAGATTTCATTGCTGAGTGATATTCCATTGTACGTGCATACCACAACATCTTTATCCATTTTTTGCTTTCTCAGATAGTTAACTTATACCGTAGACAAGTTTCTTGTAAACAGAGCCGTCCCAAACTATGGGGTGGCTGTGTGTTTTTGATTTTAATTTCCCTAAGTTTTAGGACCATAAGTGGAAGTGCCATAGGCTGTGTTGCTTTGTTTCCTACGTGTTTCTGGAAACACCATACACTTCTCCAGAGTGGTTGTTGGCAATTTACATCCCGCCCATCAGCATGACAAGGCTCCCTGTTCTCCATGACCTGTCCTGTCTTTCTGGATTTTACACTTTTTTCAGATGGCCCTTTTGACCGGGGGGCAGTGAGACTTCATTGTAGTGCAGATTTCCTTTACACGCTTGCTTGGTTGGCCAAAAAGGGCGTATGCGTTTTTTCCTGAATATATTCAGGAAAAAACGCATACGCCCTTTTTGGCCAAGTGCATCATTGTCAACATTCTGCCTCTTTTCCTATGCTTTAAGTGCAATTCCTGTCTACCCCCTGAAATCGTTTTCCTGAAATTCTTCCCCACTTTCAAGTCCTCTTCGAAGACTTACTTCAATATATTTTTGGACGATAGCTGTCATTCATAACTCTGCAGGTTTGTGAATTACAGTGCCCCTGAGCTCATGTCTTTAACTCGCTTTCTTGTGAGCTGGCCGCAAAACCGCAGGATTGCTTCAGGCCATAATCTCTTTCCCGCAGGGCATGCTGAGCCTTTGTTTAATTCCTTTTCCTGGTGGTAAATGTGCCTTCCATTTGCCCGTGCAGACACCTACAGCTAGTCTCTCATTGGTTCTCCCTATTCCTGTTCATCTTGCGCAGAAATTGCAAACTGTGCCAAACAGGAGGTTAAAGGCACTGAGTCTCCAAGTGGGGAGAGTGTTAGTAAAGCGTCTGGAATGGTGAAACCGAGTACCAGGGGACAAAAACTGAGATGCATTTGAAAACGTTTCCCAATCACACGGAGGTCCATACTCTTGGTTTCCCATGCATGTTTTACCTGAAGTAAGAATCCCTTAAACCTAGAGAGTTGGGACCCAAGGAATGGATACCATGCAGGGTGACTTAAAAGGGTCTGCGTTTGCTCACCGAACCTCACCAATGCTATCAGCCCGAAGTGTCCAGCCTTATGTCTCACCCAGCTCTGGGTGTAGATGTGGTAAATACAGGTTGCATCACAAGCCCTGAATGAATTATTTAAGAATTGCTCTCTATTTCACTGTCATTGTGTTTTTTTTTGAAATTTATTTTGATAATGGGATTTATCGGATATTCTCTGCTGCGTTTAGGCCGCTGTACACTCGCTTGATTCCCTTATGGAGACATATAAATCCATGGGTTTTAAGATTCTTACTTGTCAGGTATCTTCCCAGTCATTGAATATGTGGTGTTGAGTCCATTTCGTTGAACAAGGAGTAGGTCTTGCCTATTATATATTTGGCTTATGGATCGGTATCTGTGCTAATTTCAATCTCTGGTTTTATGCAGCACCCCAACTCACCTTTCCCCATAAGCAAGCATAAGTTGGTTTTCTAAATTTGAGACCCTGTTCTGTTTTGTAATTCAGTTCATGTTTAGCCAAGTTTACATTCCGTGTATTAGTGATATCTTATGATGTTTCTTTTTCTGTGTGACTTATTTCTCGTAGAATCATCGTACCTGAATCCACTCATTATGCCGCTACGGGCCTGATGACGTAGATTTCACTGCTGAGTGATATTCCATTGTACGTGCGTACCACAACTGCTTTATCCAGTTTTTGCTTTCTCGGATATTTAACTTGTACCGTAGACGAGGTTCTTGTAAACAGAGCCGTCCCAAACTTTGGGGTGGCTGTGTTTTTGATTTTAATTTCCCTAAGCTATTGGACCATAAGTGGAAGTGCCAAAGGCTGTGTTGCTTTGTTTCCTACGTGTTTCAGAAAACCCCATACACTTCTCCAGAGTGGCTGTTGGCAATTTACATCACGCCCATCAGCATAACAAGGCTCCCTGTTCTCCATGACCTGTCGTGCCTTTCTGGATTTTACACATTTTTCAGATGGCCCTTTTGACCGGTGGGCAGTGAGACTTCATTGTAGTGCAGATTTCCTTTACACGCTTGCTTCCTTGGCCAAAAAGGGCGTATGCGTTTTTATCTGAATATATTCAGGAAAAACCGCATATGCCCTTTTTGGCCAAGTGCAACATTGTCGACATTCTGCCTCTTTTCGTATGCTTTAAGTGCAATTCCAGTCTACCCCTTGAAATCGTTTTCCTGAAATTCTGCCCCGCTTTCATGTCCTCTTCGAAGACTTACTTCAATACACTTTTGGACGATAGCTGTCATTCATAACTCTGCAGGTTTGTGAATTGCAGTGCCCCTGAGCTCCTTTCTTCAACTCTCTTTCTTGTGAGCTGGCCGCAAAACCGCAGGAGTGCTTCAGGCCCTAATATGTTTCCGGCGGGGCACACTGAGCTTTTGGTTAATTCCTCTTCCTGGTGGGAAATGAGCGTTCCATTTGCCCTTGCAGACACCTACAGCTAGTCTCTCATTGGTTCTCCCTATTCCTGTTCATCTTGCGCAGAAATTGCAAACTGTGCCAAACAGGAGGTTAAAGGCACTGACTCTCCAAGTGGGGAGAGTGTTAGTAAAGCTTCTGGAATGGTGAACCCGAGTACCAGGGTTCGAAAACTGAGATGCATTTGAAAACGTTTCCCAATCACACGGCGGCCGATAGTCTGGGTTTCCCATGCATGTTTTAGCTGAAGGAAGAATCCCTTAAACCTGGAGACTTGGGAACCATGGAATGGGTACCATGCAGTATGACTTCAAAGGGTCTGCGTTTGCTCACCGAACCTCACCAATGCTATCAGCCCGAAGTGTCCAGCCTTATGTCTCACCCAGCTCTGGGTGTAGATGTGGTAAATCCAGGTTGCATCACAAGCCCTGAATGAATTATTTAAGAATTGCTCTCTATTTCACTGTCATTGTGTTTTGTTTTTGAAATTTATTTTGATAATGGGATTTATCGGATGTTCACTGCTGCGTTTAGGCCACTGTACACATGCTTGATTTCCTTATGGAGACATATAAATCCATGGGTTTTAAGATTCTTACTTGTCAAGTATCTTGCCAGGCGTTGAATATGCGGTGTTGAGTCCATTTCATTGAGCAAGGAGTAGGTCTTGTCTATTATATATTTGGCTTATGGAATGGTATCTGCACTAATTTCAATCTCTGGTTTTATGCAGCACCCCAACTCACCTTTCCCCATAAGCAAGCATAAGTTGGTTTTCTAAATTTGAGACCCTGTTCTGTTTTGTAATTCAGTTCATGTTTAGCCAAGTTTACATTCCGTGTATTAGTGATATCTTATGATGTTTCTTTTTCTGTGTGACTTATTTCTCGTAGAATCATCGTACCTGAATCCACTCATTATGCCACTAGGGGCCTGATGACGTAGATTTCATTGCTGAGTGATATTCCATTGTATGTTCGTACCACAAATTCTTTATCCAATTTTTGCTTTCTCAGATATTTAACTTGTACCGTAGACGAGGTTCTTGTAAACAGAGCCGTCCCAAACTTTGGGGTGGCTGTGTGTTTTTGATTTTAATTTCCCTAAGCTATAGGACCATAAGTGGAAGTGCCATAGGCTGTGTTGCTTTGTTTCCTACGTGTTTCAGGAAACACCATACACTTCTCCAGAGTGGTTGTTGGCAATTTACATCCCGCCCATCAGCATAACAAGGCTCCCTGTTCTCCATGACCTGTCCTGCCTTTCTGGATTTTACACTTTTTTCAGATGGCCCCTTTGACCGGGGGGCAGTGAGACTTCATTGTAGTGCAGATTTCCTTTACAGGCTTGCTTGGTTGGCCAAAAAGGGCTTATGCGTTTTTTCCTGAATATATTCAGGAAAAACCGCATACGCCCTTTTTGGCCAAGTGCATCATTGTCGACATTCTGCCTCTTTTCCTATGCTTTAAGTGCAATTCCAGTCTACCCCGTGAAATCGTTTTCCTGAAATTCTGCCCCGCTTTCAAGTCCTCTTTGAAGACTTACTTCAATACATTTTTGGACGATAGCTGTCATTCATAACTCTGCAGGTTTCTGAATTACACTGCCCCTGAGCTCCTTTCTTCAACTCGTTTTCTTGTGAGCTGGCCGCAAAACCGCAGGATTGCTTCAGGCCCTAATATGTTTCCGGCCGGGCACGCTGAGCCTTTGGTTAATTCCTCTTCCTGGTTGGAAATGAGCGTTCCATTTGCCAGTGCAGACACCTACAGCTAGTCTCTCATTGGTTCTCCCTATTCCTGTTCATCTTGCGCAGAAATTGCAAACTGTGCCAAACAGGAGGTTAAAGGCACTGACTCTCCAAGTGGGGAGAGTGTTAGTAAAGCGTCTGGAATGGTGAACCCGAGTACCAGGGGACGAAAACTGAGATGCATTTGAAAACGTTTCCCGGTCACACAGTGCACTGTACTGTGGGTTTCCCATGCATGTTTTAGCTGAAGGAAGAATCCCTTAAACCTGGAGAGTTGGGACCCATGGAATGGGTACCATGCAGTATGACTTCAAAGGGTCTGCGTTTGCTCACCGAACCTCACCAATGCTATCAGCCCGAAGTGTCCAGCCTTATGTCTCACCCAGCTCTGGGTGTAGATGTGGTAAATCCAGGTTACATCACAAGCCTTGAATGAAATATTTAAGAATTGCTCTCTATTTCACTGTCATTGTGTTTTGTTTTTGAAATTCATTTTGATAATGGGAGATATCGGATGTTCACTGCTGCATTTAGGCCGCTGTACACACGCTTGATTTCCTTATGGAGACATATAAATCCATGGGTTTTAAGATTCTTCCTTGTCAGGTATCTTCCCAGGCGTTGAATATGGGGTGTTGAGTCCATTTCGTTGAGCAAGGAGTAGGTCTTGTCTATTATATATTTGGCTTATGGAACGGTATGTGTGCTGATTTCAATCTCTTTTTTTATGCAGCACCCCAACTCACCTTTCCCCATAAGCAAGCATAAGTTGGTTTTCTAAATTTGAGACCCTGTTCTGTTTTGTAATTCAGTTCATGTGTAGCCAAGTTTACATTCCGTGTATTAGTGATATCTTATGATGTTTCTTTTTCTGTGTGATTTATTTCTCGTAGAATCATCGTACCTGAATCCACTCATTATGCCGATAGGGACCTGATGACGTAGATTTCATTGCTGAGTGATATTCCATTGTACATGCGTACCACAACATCTTTATCCATTTTTTGCTTTCTCGGATATTTAACTTGTACCGTAGACGAGGTTCTTGTAAACAGAGCCGTCCCAAACTTTGGGGTGGCTGTGTGTTTTTGATTTTAATTTCCCTAAGCTATAGGACCATAAGTGGAAGTGCCATAGGCTGTGTTGCTTTGTTTCCTACGTGTTTCTGGAAACACCATACACTTCTCCAGAGTGGTTGTTGGGAATTTACATCCCGCCCATCAGCATAACAAGGCTCCCTGTTCTCCATGAGCTGTCCTGCCTTTCTGGATTTTACACTTTTTTCAGATGGCCCTTTTGACCGGGGGGCAGTGAGACTTCATTGTAGTGCAGATTTCCTTTACACGCTTGCTTGGTTGGCCAAAAAGGGCGTATGCGTTTTTTCCTGAATATATTCAGGAAAAAACGCATACGCCCTTTTTGGCCAAGTGCATCATTGTCGACATTCTGCCTCTTTTCCTATGCTTTAAGTGCAATTCCCGTCTATCCCCTGAAATCGTGTTCCTGAAATTCTGCCCCGCTTTCAAGTCCTCTTCGAAGACTTACTTCAATACATTTTTGGACGATAGCTGTCATTCATAACTCTGCAGGTTTGTGAATTACAGTGCCCCTGAGCTCCTTTCTTCAACTCGCTTTCTAGTGAGCTGTCCACAAAACCGCAGGATTGCTTCAGGTCCTAATCTGTTTCCGGCAGAGCACCCTGAGCCTTTGTTTAATCCCTCTCCCGGGTGGGAAATGAGCATTCCTTTTGCCTGTGCAGACACCTACAGCTAGTGTCTCATTGGTTCTCCCTATTCTGTTTATCTTGCGCAGAATTTGCAAACTGTGCCAAACAGGAGGTTAAAGGCACTGACTCTCCAAGTGGGGAGAGTGTTAGTAAAGCGTCTGGAATGGTGAACCCGAGTACCAGGGTTCGAAAACTGAGATGCATTTGAAAACGTTTCCCGGTCACACAGTGCACTGTACTGTGGGTTTCCCATGCATGTTTTAGCTGAAGGAAGAATCCCTTAAACCGGGAGAGTTGGGACCCATGGAATGGGTACCATGCAGGATGACTTCAAAGGGTCTGCGTTTGCTCACCGAACCTCACCAATGCTATCAGCCCGAAGTGTCCAACCTTATGTCTCACCCAGCTCTGGGTGTAGATGTGGTAATTCCAGGTTGCATCACAAGCCCTGAATGAATTATTTAAGAATTGCTCTCTATTTCACTGTCATTGTGATTTGTTTTTGAAATTCATTTTGATAATGGGATTTATCGGATCTTCACTGCTGCGTTTAGGCCGCTGTACACACGCTTGATTTCCTTATGGAGACATATAAATCCATGGGTTTTAAGATTCTTACTTGTCAGGTATCTTCCCAGACGTTGAATATGGGGTGTTGAATCCATTTCGTTGAGCAAGGAGTAGGTCTTGTCTATTATATATTTGGCTTATGGAAAGGTATCTGTGCTAATTTCAATCTCTGGTTTGATGCAGCACCCCAACTCACCTTTCCCCATTAGCAAGCATAAGTTGGTTTTCTCAATTTGAGACCATGTTCTGTTTTGTAATTCAGTTTATGTGTAGCCAAGTTTACATTCCGTGTATTAGTGATATCTTATGATGTTTCTTTTTCTGTGTGACTTATTTCTCGTAGAATCATCTTACCTGAATCCACTCATTATGCCGATAGGAACCTGATGACATAGATTTCATTGCTGAGTGATATTCCATTGTACGTGCGTACCACAATTTCTTTATCCATTTTTTGCTTTCTCGGATATTTAACTTGTACCGTAGACGAGGTTCTTGTAAACAGAGCCGTCCCAAACTTTGGGGTGGCTGTGTGTTTTTGATTTTAATTTCCCTAAGCTATAGGACCATAAGTGGAAGTGCCATAGGCTGTGTTGCTTTGTTTCCTACATGTTTCAGGAAACACCGTACACTTCTCCAGAGTGGCTGTTGGCAATTTACATCTCGCCCATCAGCATAACAAGGCTCCATGTTCTCCATGGCCTGTGCTGTCTTTCTGGATTTTACACTTTTTTCAGATTGCGCTTTTGACCTGGGGGCATTGAGACTTCATTGTAGTGCAGATTTCTTTAACATGCTTGCTTGGTTGGCCAAAAAGCGCGTATGCGTTTTTTCCTGAATATATTCAGGAAAAAACGCATACGCCCTTTTAGGCCAACTGAATCATTGTCGACGTTCTGCCTCTTTTCCTATGCTTTAAATGCAATTCCAGTCTGCCCCTGAAATCGTTCTCCTTCCATTCTGCCCCGCTTTCAAGTCCTCTTCACAGCCTTCCTTCAATATATTTTTGGACGATAGCTGTCATTTATAACTCTGCAGGTTTTTGAATTACAGTGCCCCTGAGCTCCTTTCTTCAACTCGCTTTCTTGTGAGCTGGCCGCAAACCCGCAGGATTGCTTCAGGCCCTAATCAGGTTCCGGCATGGCATGCTGAGCCTTTGGTTAATTCTTCTTCCTGGTGGGAAATGAGCGTTAAATTGCCAGTGCAGACACCTACAGCTAGTCTCTCATTGCTTCTCCCTATTCCTGTTCATCTTGCGCAGAAATTCCAAACTGTGCCAAACAGGAGGTTAAAGGCACTGACTCTCCAACTGGGGAGAGTGTTAGTAAAGGTCTGGAATGGTGAACCCAAGTAAAAGGGGACGAAAACCGAGATGCATTTGAAAACGTTTCCTGGTCACACGGTGCACCATACTGTGGGTTTCCCATGCACGTTTTAGCTGAAGGAAGAATCCCTTAAAACTGGAGAGTTGGGACCCATGGAATGGGTACCGTGCAGTATGACTTCAAAGGGTCTGCATTTGCTCATCGAACCTCACCAATGCTATCAGCCCGAAGTGTCCAACCTTATGTCTCACTCAGCTCTGGGTGTAGATGTGGTAAATCCAGGTTGCATCACATGCCCTGAATGAATTATTTAAGAATTGCTCTCTATTTCACTGTCATTGTGTTTTGTTCTTTTAATTCATTTTGATAATGGGATTTATTGGATTTTCTCTGCTGCGTTCATGCAGCTGTACACACGCTTGATTGTCTTACGGATACATATAAATCCATGGGTTTGAAGATTCTTACTCGTCAGGTGTATTCCTAGGCGTTGAATATGAGGTGTTTAGTCCATTTCGTTGAGCAAGGGGTAGGTCTTGACTATTACATATTTGGCTTATGGAAAGGTATCTGTGCTAATTTCTATCTCTGCTTTTATGCAGCACCCCAACTCACTTTTCCCCTTAAGCAAGCATAAGTTGGTTTTCTAAATTTGAGACCCTGTTCTGTTTTGTAATTCAGTTCATGTGTAGCCAAGTTTACATTCCGTGTATTAGTGATAACTTATGATGTTTCATTTTCTGTGTGACTTATTTCACAGAATCATCGTACCTGAATCCACTCATTATGCCGCGACGGGCCTGATGAAATAGATTTCATTGGTGAGTGATATTCATTTGTACGTACCTACCACACTTCTTTATCCATTTTTCACTTTCTGGGTTATTTAACTTGTTCCGTAGACGAGGTTCTTGTAAACAGAGCCGTCCGACACTTTGGGGTGGCTGTCTGTTTTTGATTTTAATTTCCGTGATCTATAAGACCATAAGTGGAAGTGCCGTAGTCTCCGTTGCTTTGTTTCTTAGGTGTTTCAGGAAACACCATACACTTCTCCAGAGTGGCTGTTGGCATTTACATCCCGCCCATCAGCATAACAAGGCTCCCTGTTCTCCATGGCCTGTCCTGTGTTTCTGGTTTTTACACTTTTTTCAGATGGCCCTTTTGACGAATGGGAAATGAGACTTCATTGTAGTGCGGATTTCCATTTCTCGAGTGCTTGGTTGGCCAAAAAGGGCATATGTGTTTTTTCCTGAATATATTCAGGAAAAAATGTTTACGCACTTTTGTCCAAGTGCATCACTGTCAAAGATCTGCCGCTTTTCACATGCTTTAAATGCAATTCCAATCTACCTCCTGAAATATGATTCCTGCAATTCTGCCTCGTTTTCAAGTCCTCTTTGCAGACTTACTTCCATATATTTTTGCCAATAGCTGTCATTTATAACTCTGCAGGTTTGTGAATTACAGTGCCCGTGATTTCCTTTCTTAACTCGTTTCCTTGAAAACTGGCCACAGAACCGCAGGTTTGCTTCAGGCCGTAATCAGGGTCCGGCACGGCACTCTGAGACTTTGGTTCATTCCACTTCCTGGTGGGAAATTAGAGTTAAGTGTGCCCCTCCAGACACCTGCCTCACTCCTAGCCCCTTGGTGATGTGTGTCCTCTGGTTTGAGGCCACATGTGCTGGGTTCCTCACCTTTGGCTGATGTGGGCCCACTGGTGTGAGGACACTCCTGCCTGGTTCCCATCCCCTTGGTGATGTGGGCCCTCCGGTGAGAGTCTGATCCTGGTTGGGTTCCTCACACTTCTGTGAGGTGGGCCCTCTTCTCTGAGGTCACTCCTGCCTGGCTGGCACACCCCGCCTTGGCGACGTCGGCCCTCTGGTGGGATTTGGTGCCTGCTGGGTGTCTCCTCCCCTCGGTAATGAGGGCCCTCTGGCGTCAGACCCTAACTCCTGGGCTCCCAAAATTTTCTGATGTGCGCCCTGTGGTGCGAGTACACTCCTGCCAGGATCCCAACCCCATGGGAATGTGGGTCTTCTGCACTGAGGTCCCAATGGTACGTTGCTCAGTTTCATGATGAGGGCCCTCTGGTGTGAGTTCACTCCGGCATGGACCCCATAGCCTCGCTGCTCCTGGCCACCTGCGGGGAGGTTCCCACTGCGGGATTCCTCACCTTTTTCCTTCTATGGGCCCTCTGTTTTGAGACTCCTCCTGCCTGCCTCACTCCCAGCCCCTTGGTGATGTGTGTCCTCTGTTTTGAATCCACGTGTGCTGGGTCCCTCACCTTTCGATGATGTGGCCCCAGTGGTGTGAGGACACTCCTGCCTGGTTCCTATCCCCTTGGTGATGGGGGCCCTCTGGTGAGAGTCTGATCCTGGCTGGGTTCCTCACACTTCTGTGAGGTGGGCCCTCTGCTGTGAGGTCACTCCTGCCTGGCTGGCACACCCCGCCTTGGCAATGTCGGCCCTCTTGTGGCAGTTGGAGCCTGCTCGGAGCCTCCTCCCCTCGGTGGTGAGGGCCCTCTGGCGTCAGGCCCTAACTGCTGGGTACCCACATTTTCTGATACGTGCTAAGTGGTGCGAGGACACTCGTGCCATGTTCCCAACCCCATGGGGATGTGGGCCTTCTGCTCTGAGGTCCCAACGGCTGGGCTGCTCACAGTTTCATGATGTGGGCCCTCTGCTGTGAGTTCACTGTGGCCTGGATAGCATAGACTCGGTGCTCTGGGCCGCCTGCTGGGAGGTTCCCACTGCAGGATTCCTCAGCTTTTTTATTCTATTAGCCCTGTGTTGTGAGGCTACTCCTGCCTGCCTCACTCCGAGCCCCTTGGAGATCTGGATCCTCTGGTTTAGGCCACATGTGCTGGGTTCCTCACCTTTCTATGATGTGGCCACCCTGGTGTGAAGACAGTCCTGCCTGGTTCTGATGCCCTTGGCGATGTGGGCCCTCTGGTGAGAGTCTTACCCTGGCTGGGTTCCTCACCATTCTGTGAGGTAGGCCCTCAGCTGTGAGGTCACTCCTGCCTGGCTGTTGCACGTCACCTTGGCGACATGGGCCCTCAGTTGGGAGTTGGTGCCTGCTTGGGGTCTCCTCCCCTTGGTAATGAGGGCCCTCTGGCGTCAGGCCCTAACTTCTGGGCTCCCAAAATTCTCTGATGTGCGCCCTGTGGTGCGAGTACACTTCTGCCAGGTTCCCAACCACATGGGAATGTGGGCCTTCTGCTCTAAGGTCCCAACGGCTGGGTTGCTCACAGTTTCATGATGAGGGCCCTCTGTTTTGAGTTCAGTCAGGCCTGGATCCCATAGCCTCGCTGCCCCTGGCCACCTGCTGGGAGGTTCCAACTGCGGGATTCCTCACATTTTTTACGCTATGGGCCCTCTGTTTGGAGGCTCCTCCTGCCTGCCTCACTCCCAGCCCCTTGGTGACGTGTGTCCTGTAGTTTGAGGCCACGTGTGCTGGGTCCGTCACATTTCGGTGATGTGGCCCCACTGGTGTGAGGACACTCCTGCCTGGTTTCCATTCCCTTGGTGATGTGGGCCCTCCGGTGAGAGTCTGATCCTCTTTGGGTTCCTCACACTTTTGTGTGATTGGCCCTCTGCTCTGAGGTCACTCCTGCCTGGCTGGCACACCCCGCATTGGCGACGTCGGCCTTCTGGTAGCAGTTGGAGCTTGCTGGGAGCCTCCTCTCCTCAGTGATGAGGGCCCTCTGTCGTCCGGCCCTAACTGCTTGGCTCCCCACCTTTTCTGATGTGTGCCCACTGGTGCGATGACACTCCTGCTTGGTTCCCTTCCCCATGGGGATGTGGGCCTTGTGCTCTGAGGTTACAACGGCTGGGTTGCTTACAGTATCACGATGAGGGCCCTCTGTTGTGAGTTCATCACTGCCTGGATCCCATAGCCTCGGTGCTCTGGGCCGCCAGCTGGGATGTTCCAACTGCTGGATTCTTCACCTTTTTTATACAATGGGCCATGTGTTATGAGGTTAATCCTGCCTGCCTCGCTCCGAGACCCATGGTGATGTGGGTCCTCTGGTTTGAGGCCACATGTGCTGGGTACCTCAACTTTCGATGATGTGGCCCCACGGGTGTGAGGACACTCCTGCCTGGTTCCCAGCCCCTTGCTTATGTGGGCACTCTGGTGAGAGTCTGATCCTGACTGGGTTCCTTACCCTTCTGTGAGGTGGGCCCTCTGATGTGAGGTCACTCCTGCCTGGATGTCTCATGACGCCTTGGCGACGTAGGCCCTCTGTTGGCCACTGAAGCATGCTGGGAGCCTCCTACCCTCTTTAATGAGGGCCCTGGAAGAAACGCATATGCCCTTTTTGACCAAGTGCATCATTGTCGAAGTTCTGCCTCTTCTCCTATACTTTCAGAGGACTTCCCGTCTACCTCCTGAAATCGTATTCCTGGAATTCTGCCCCGCGTTCAAGTCCTCTTTGCAGCCTTACTTCAATATATTTTTGGACGATAGCTGTCATTTATAACTCTGCAGGTTTGTGAATTACAGTGCCCCTGAGCTCCTTTCTTCAACTCGCTTTCTTGTGAGCTGGCCGCAAAACCGCAGGATTGCTTCAGGCCCTAATCTGGTTCCGGCACGGCATGCTGAGCCTTTGGCTAATTCCTCTTCCTGGTGGGAAATGAGCGTTAAATTTGTTCGTGCAGACACCTACAGCTAATCTCTCATTGGTTCTCCCTATTCCTGTTCATCTTGCGCAGAAATTCCAAACTGTGCCAAACAGGAGGTTAAAGGCACTGACTCTCCAAGTGGGGAGAGTGTTAGTAAAGCGTCTGGAATGGTAAAACCGAGTACGAGGGGACGAAAACTGAGATGCATTTAAAAAGGTTTCCCGGTCACACGGTGGACCATATTCTGGGTTGCCCATGCATGTTTTACCTGAAGGAAGAATCCCTTCAACCTGGAGAGTTGGGACCCATGGAATGGGTACCATGCAGTATGACTTCAAAGGGTTGCCTTTGCTCACCGAACGTCACCAATGCTATCAGCCCGAAGTGTCCAGCCTTATGTCTCACTCAGCTCGGGGTGTAGATGTGGTAAATCCACGTTGCATCACAAGCCCTGAATGAATTATTTAAGAATTGCTCTCTATTTCACTGTCATTGTGTTTTGTTTTTGTAATTTATTTTGATAATGGGATTTATCGGATTTTCACTGCTGCGTTTATGCCGCTGTACACATGCTTGATTCTCTTATGGAGACATATAAATCCATGGGTTTTCAGATTCTTACTAGTCAGGTATATTCCTAGGCATTGAATATGGGGTGTTGAGTCCATTTCGTGGAGCAAGGAGTAGATCCTGACTATTACATATTTGCTTATGGAAAGGTATCTGTGCTAATTTCAATCTCTGGTTTTATGCAGCACCACAACTCACCTTTCCCCTTAAGCAAGCATAAGTTGGTTTTCTAAATTTGAGACCCTTTTCTGTTTTGTAATTGAGTTCATGTGCAGCCATGTTTGCATTCCGTGTATTTGAGATATCTTATGGTGTTTCTTTTTCTGTGTGACTTAGTTAACTTAGAATGATCGTACCTGAATCCACTCATTATGCCACGACGGGCCTCATGACATAGATTTCATTGCTGAGTGATATTCCATTGTACGTACGTACAACAACTTCTTTATCCATTTTTGCTTTCTGGGATATTGCACTTGTACCGTAAACGAGGTTCTTGTAAGCAGAGCCGTCCAAAATTTATGGGTGGCTGTGCCTTTTTGATTTTAATTTCCCTAAGCTATAGAACCATAAGTTGAAGTGCCATAGGCTCCATTGCTTAGTTTTTTAGGTGTTTGAGGAAACACCATACACTTCTCCAGAGTGGCTGTTGGCAATTTACATCCCGCCCATCAGCATAACAAGGCTCCCTGTTCTCCATGGCCTGTCCTGCCTTTCTGGATTTTTCACTTTTTTCAGATGTCCCTTTTGACAGGGGGGCAGTGAGACTTCATTGTAATGCAGATTTCTTTACAGGCTTGCTTGTTTGGCCAAAAAGGGCGTATGTGTTTTTTCTTGAATATATTCAGGAAAAAACGCATACGCCCTTTTTGACCAAGTGCATCATTGTCCACTTTCTGTCTCTTTCCCTATGCTTTAAATGCAATTCCAGTCTGCCCCTGAAATCGTTTTCCTGCAATTCTGCCCCGCTTTGCAGTCCTCTTCGCAGCCTTCCTTGAATATATTTTTGGACGATAGCTGTCATTTATAACTCTGCAGGTTTGTGAATTACAGTGCCCCTGAGCTCCTTTCTTCAACTCGCTTTCTTGTGAGCTGGCCGCAAACCCGCAGGAATGCTTCAGGCCCTAATCTGGTTCCGGCACGGCATGCTGAGCCTTTGGTTAATTCCTCTTCCTGGTGGGGAATGAGCGTTAAATTTGCCCGTGCAGGCACCTACAGGTAGTCTCTCATTGGTTCTCCCTATTCCTGTTCATCTTGCGCAGAAATTGCAAACTGTGCCAAACAGGAGGTTAAAGGCACTGACTCTCCAAGTGGGGAGAGTGTTAGTAAAGGGTCTGGAATGGTGAACCCGAGTAAAAGGGGACGAAAACTGAGATGCATTTGAAAACGTTTCCCGGTCACACAGTGCACTCTACTGTGGGTTTCCCATGCCTGTTTTAGCTGAAGGAAGAATCCCTTAAGCCTGGAGAGTTGGGACCCATGGAATGGGTACCATGCAGTATGACTTCAAGGGGTCTGCATTTGCTCATCAAACCTCACCAATGCTATCAGCCCGAAGTGTCCAGCCTTATGTCTCACTCAGCTCTGGGTGTAGATGTGGTAAATCCAGGTTGCATCACATGCCCTGAATGAATTATTTAAGAATTGCTCTCTATTTCACTGTCATTGTGTTTGTTTTTGTAATTCATTTTGATAATGGATTCTATCGGATTTTCTCTGCTGCATTCATGCCACTGTACACACACTTGAGTCTCTTACGGAGACATATAAATCCATGGGTTTGAAGATTCTTACTAGTCATGTGTAATCCTAGGCGTTGAATATGTGGTGTTTAGTCCATTTCGTTGAGCAAGGGCTAGGTCTTGACTATTACATATTTGGCTTATGGAAAGGTATCTGTGCTAATTTCTATCTCTGGTTTTATGCAGCACCCCAACTCACCTTTCCCCTTAAGCAAGCATAAGTTGGTTTTCTAAATTTGAGACCCTGTTCTGTTTTGTAATTCAGTTCATGTGTAGCCAAGTTTACATTCCGTGTATTAGTGATATCTTATGATGTTTCATTTTCTGTGTGACTTATTTCACTTAGAATCATCGTACCTGAATCCACTCATTATGCCGCGACGGGCCTGATGACATAGATTTCATTGCTGAGTGAGATTCGATTTTACGTACGTACCACAACTTCTTTATCCATTTTTCACATTCTGGGATATTTAACTTGTACCGTAGACGAGGTTCTTGTAAACAGAGCCGTCCAAAATTTTGGGGTGGCTGTGTGTTTTTGATTTTAATTTCCCTAAGCTATAGGACCATAAGTGGAAGTGCTATAGGCTCCTTTGCTTTGTTTTTTAGGTGTTTCAGGAAACACAATACACTTCTCCAGAGTGGCTGTTGGCAATTTACATCTCGCCCATCAGCATAACAAGGCTCCATGTTCTCCATGGCCTGTGCTGTCTTTCTGGATTTTACACTTTTTTCAGATTGCGCTTTTGACCTGGGGGCATTGAGACTTCATTGTAGTGCAGATTTCTTTAACATGCTTGCTTGGTTGGCCAAAAAGGGCGTATGCGTTTTTTCCTGAATATATTCAGGAAAAAACGCATACGCCCTTTTAGGCCAACTGAATCATTGTCGACGTTCTGCCTCTTTTCCTATGCTTTAAATGCAATTCCAGTCTACCCCCTAAAATCGTTTTCCTTCCATTCTGCCCCGCTTTCAAGTCCTCTTCACAGCCTTCCTTCAATATATTTTTGGACGATAGCTGTCATTTATAACTCTGCAGGTTTGTGAATTACAGTGCCCCTGAGCTCCTTTCTTCAACTCGCTTTCTTGTGAGCTGGCCGCAAACCCGCAGGATTGCTTCAGGCCCTAATCAGTTTCCGGCATGGCATGCTGAGCCTTTGGCTAATTCCTCTTCCTGGTGGGAAATGAGCGTTAAATTTGTTCGTGCAGACACCTACAGCTAATCTCTCATTGGTTCTCCCTATTCCTGTTCATCTTGCGCAGAAATTCCAAACTGTGCCAAACAGGAGGTTAAAGGCACTGACTCTCCAAGTGGGGAGAGTGTTAGTAAAGCGTCTGGAATGGTAAAACCGAGTACGAGGGGACGAAAACTGAGATGCATTTAAAAAGGTTTCCCGGTCACACGGTGGACCATATTCTGGGTTGCCCATGCATGTTTTACCTGAAGGAAGAATCCCTTCAACCTGGAGAGTTGGGACCCATGGAATGGGTACCATGCAGTATGACTTCAAAGGGTTGCCTTTGCTCACCGAACGTCACCAATGCTATCAGCCCGAAGTGTCCAGCCTTATGTCTCACTCAGCTCGGGGTGTAGATGTGGTAAATCCAGGTTGCATCACAAGCCCTGAATGAATTATTTAAGAATTGCTCTCTATTTCACTGTCATTGTGTTTTGTTTTTGTAATTTATTTTGATAATGGGATTTATCGGATTTTCACTGCTGCGTTTATGCCACTGTACACATGCTTGATTCTCTTATGGAGACATATAAATCCATGGGTTTTCAGATTCTTACTAGTCAGGTATATTCCTAGGCATTGAATATGGGGTGTTGAGTCCATTTCGTGGAGCAAGGAGTAGGTCCTGACTATTACATATTTGCTTATGGAAAGGTATCTGTGCTAATTTCAATCTCTGGTTTTATGCAGCACCACAACTCACCTTTCCCCTTAAGCAAGCATAAGTTGGTTTTCTAAATTTGAGACCCTTTTCTGTTTTGTAATTGAGTTCATGTGCAGCCATGTTTGCATTCCGTGTATTTGAGATATCTTATGGTGTTTCTTTTTCTGTGTGACTTAGTTAACTTAGAATGATCGTACCTGAATCCACTCATTATGCCGCGACGGGCCTCATGACATAGATTTCATTGCTGAGTGATATTCCATTGTACGTACGTACAACAACTTCTTTATCCATTTTTGCTTTCTGGGATATTGCACTTGTACCGTAAACGAGGTTCTTGTAAGCAGAGCCGTCCAAAATTTATGGGTGGCTGTGTCTTTTTGATTTTAATTTCCCTAAGCTATAGAACCATAAGTTGAAGTGCCGTAGGCTCCGTTGCTTAGTTTTTTAGGTGTTTGAGGAAACACCATACACTTCTCCAGAGTGGCTGTTGGCAATTTACATCCCGCCCATCAGCATAACAAGGCTCCCTGTTCTCCATGGCCTGTCCTGCCTTTCTGGATTTTTCACTTTTTTCAGATGTCCCTTTTGACAGGGGGGCAGTGAGACTTCATTGTAATGCAGATTTCTTTACAGGCTTGCTTGTTTGGCCAAAAAGGGCGTATGTGTTTTTTCTTGAATATATTCAGGAAAAAACGCATACGCCCTTTTTGACCAAGTGCATCATTGTCCACTTTCTGTCTCTTTCCCTATGCTTTAAATGCAATTCCAGTCTGCCCCTGAAATCGTTTTCCTGCAATTCTGCCCCGCTTTGCAGTCCTCTTCGCAGCCTTCCTTGAATATATTTTTGGACGGTAGCTGTCATTTATAACTCTGCAGGTTTGTGAATTACAGTGCCCCTGAGCTCCTTTCTTCAACTCGCTTTCTTGTGAGCTGGCCGCAAACCCGCAGGAATGCTTCAGGCCCTAATCTGGTTCCGGCACGGCATGCTGAGCCTTTGGTTAATTCCTCTTCCTGGTGGGGAATGAGCGTTAAATTTGCCCGTGCAGGCACCTACAGGTAGTCTCTCATTGGTTCTCCCTATTCCTGTTCATCTTGCGCAGAAATTGCAAACTGTGCCAAACAGGAGGTTAAAGGCACTGACTCTCCAAGTGGGGAGAGTGTTAGTAAAGGGTCTGGAATGGTGAACCCGAGTAAAAGGGGACGAAAACTGAGATGCATTTGAAAACGTTTCCCGGTCACACTGTGCACTCTACTGTGGGTTTCCCATGCCTGTTTTAGCTGAAGGAAGAATCCCTTAAGCCTGGAGAGTTGGGACCCATGGAATGGGTACCATGCAGTATGACTTCAAGGGGTCTGCATTTGCTCATCAAACCTCACCAATGCTATCAGCCCGAAGTGTCCAGCCTTATGTCTCACTCAGCTCTGGGTGTAGATGTGGTAAATCCAGGTTGCATCACATGCCCTGAATGAATTATTTAAGAATTGCTCTCTATTTCACTGTCATTGTGTTTGTTTTTGTAATTCATTTTGATAATGGATTCTATCGGATTTTCTCTGCTGCATTCATGCCACTGTACACACACTTGAGTCTCTTACGGAGACATATAAATCCATGGGTTTGAAGATTCTTACTAGTCATGTGTAATCCTAGGCGTTGAATATGTGGTGTTTAGTCCATTTCGTTGAGCAAGGGCTAGGTCTTGACTATTACATATTTGGCTTATGGAAAGGTATCTGTGCTAATTTCTATCTCTGGTTTTATGCAGCACCCCAACTCACCTTTCCCCTTAAGCAAGCATAAGTTGGTTTTCTAAATTTGAGACCCTGTTCTGTTTTGTAATTCAGTTCATGTGTAGCCAAGTTTACATTCCGTGTATTAGTGATATCTTATGATGTTTCATTTTCTGTGTGACTTATTTCACTTAGAATCATCGTACCTGAATCCACTCATTATGCCGCGACGGGCCTGATGACATAGATTTCATTGCTGAGTGAGATTCGATTTTACGTACGTACCACAACTTCTTTATCCATTTTTCACATTCTGGGATATTTAACTTGTACCGTAGACGAGGTTCTTGTAAACAGAGCCGTCCAAAATTTTGGGGTGGCTGTGTGTTTTTGATTTTAATTTCCCTAAGCTATAGGACCATAAGTGGAAGTGCTATAGGCTCCTTTGCTTTGTTTTTTAGGTGTTTCAGGAAACACAATACACTTCTCCAGAGTGGCTGTTGGCAATTTACATCTCGCCCATCAGCATAACAAGGCTCCATGTTCTCCATGGCCTGTGCTGTCTTTCTGGATTTTACACATTTTTCAGATTGCGCTTTTGACCTGGGGGCATTGAGACTTCATTGTAGTGCAGATTTCTTTAACATGCTTGCTTGGTTGGCCAAAAAGGGCGTATGCGTTTTTTCCTGAATATATTCAGGAAAAAACGCATACGCCCTTTTAGGCCAACTGAATCATTGTCGACGTTCTGCCTCTTTTCCTATGCTTTAAATGCAATTCCAGTCTACCCCCTAAAATCGTTTTCCTTCCATTCTGCCCCGCTTTCAAGTCCTCTTCACAGCCTTCCTTCAATATATTTTTGGACGATAGCTGTCATTTATAACTCTGCAGGTTTGTGAATTACAGTGCCCCTGAGCTCCTTTCTTCAACTCGCTTTCTTGTGAGCTGGCCGCAAACCCGCAGGATTGCTTCAGGCCCTAATCAGTTTCCGGCATGGCATGCTGAGCCTTTGGCTAATTCCTCTTCCTGGTGGGAAATGAGCGTTAAATTTGTTCGTGCAGACACCTACAGCTAATCTCTCATTGGTTCTCCCTATTCCTGTTCATCTTGCGCAGAAATTCCAAACTGTGCCAAACAGGAGGTTAAAGGCACTGACTCTCCAAGTGGGGAGAGTGTTAGTAAAGCGTCTGGAATGGTAAAACCGAGTACGAGGGGACGAAAACTGAGATGCATTTAAAAAGGTTTCCCGGTCACACGGTGGACCATATTCTGGGTTGCCCATGCATGTTTTACCTGAAGGAAGAATCCCTTCAACCTGGAGAGTTGGGACCCATGGAATGGGTACCATGCAGTATGACTTCAAAGGGTTGCCTTTGCTCACCGAACGTCACCAATGCTATCAGCCCGAAGTGTCCAGCCTTATGTCTCACTCAGCTCGGGGTGTAGATGTGGTAAATCCAGGTTGCATCACAAGCCCTGAATGAATTATTTAAGAATTGCTCTCTATTTCACTGTCATTGTGTTTTGTTTTTGTAATTTATTTTGATAATGGGATTTATCGGATTTTCACTGCTGCGTTTATGCCGCTGTACACATGCTTGATTCTCTTATGGAGACATATAAATCCATGGGTTTTCAGATTCTTACTAGTCAGGTATATTCCTAGGCATTGAATATGGGGTGTTGAGTCCATTTCGTGGAGCAAGGAGTAGGTCCTGACTATTACATATTTGCTTATGGAAAGGTATCTGTGCTAATTTCAATCTCTGGTTTTATGCAGCACCACAACTCACCTTTCCCCTTAAGCAAGCATAAGTTGGTTTTCTAAATTTGAGACCCTTTTCTGTTTTGTAATTGAGTTCATGTGCAGCCATGTTTGCATTCCGTGTATTTGAGATATCTTATGGTGTTTCTTTTTCTGTGTGACTTAGTTAACTTAGAATGATCGTACCTGAATCCACTCATTATGCCGCGATGGGCCTCATGACATAGATTTCATTGCTGAGTGATATTCCATTGTACGTACGTACAACAACTTCTTTATCCATTTTTGCTTTCTGGGATATTGCACTTGTACCGTAAACGAGGTTCTTGTAAGCAGAGCCGTCCAAAATTTATGGGTGGCTGTGTCTTTTTGATTTTAATTTCCCTAAGCTATAGAACCATAAGTTGAAGTGCCGTAGGCTCCGTTGCTTAGTTTTTTAGGTGTTTGAGGAAACACCATACACTTCTCCAGAGTGGCTGTTGGCAATTTACATCCCGCCCATCAGCATAACAAGGCTCCCTGTTCTCCATGGCCTGTCCTGCCTTTCTGGATTTTTCACTTTTTTCAGATGTCCCTTTTGACAGGGGGGCAGTGAGACTTCATTGTAATGCAGATTTCTTTACAGGCTTGCTTGTTTGGCCAAAAAGGGCGTATGTGTTTTTTCTTGAATATATTCAGGAAAAAACGCATACGCCCTTTTTGACCAAGTGCATCATTGTCCACTTTCTGTCTCTTTCCCTATGCTTTAAATGCAATTCCAGTCTGCCCCTGAAATCGTTTTCCTGCAATTCTGCCCCGCTTTGCAGTCCTCTTCGCAGCCTTCCTTGAATATATTTTTGGACGATAGCTGTCATTTATAACTCTGCAGGTTTGTGAATTACAGTGCCCCTGAGCTCCTTTCTTCAACTCGCTTTCTTGTGAGCTGGCCGCAAACCCGCAGGAATGCTTCAGGCCCTAATCTGGTTCCGGCACGGCATGCTGAGCCTTTGGTTAATTCCTCTTCCTGGTGGGGAATGAGCGTTAAATTTGCCCGTGCAGGCACCTACAGGTAGTCTCTCATTGGTTCTCCCTATTCCTGTTCATCTTGCGCAGAAATTGCAAACTGTGCCAAACAGGAGGTTAAAGGCACTGACTCTCCAAGTGGGGAGAGTGTTAGTAAAGGGTCTGGAATGGTGAACCCGAGTAAAAGGGGACGAAAACTGAGATGCATTTGAAAACGTTTCCCGGTCACACTGTGCACTCTACTGTGGGTTTCCCATGCCTGTTTTAGCTGAAGGAAGAATCCCTTAAGCCTGGAGAGTTGGGACCCATGGAATGGGTACCATGCAGTATGACTTCAAGGGGTCTGCATTTGCTCATCAAACCTCACCAATGCTATCAGCCCGAAGTGTCCAGCCTTATGTCTCACTCAGCTCTGGGTGTAGATGTGGTAAATCCAGGTTGCATCACATGCCCTGAATGAATTATTTAAGAATTGCTCTCTATTTCACTGTCATTGTGTTTGTTTTTGTAATTCATTTTGATAATGGATTCTATCGGATTTTCTCTGCTGCATTCATGCCACTGTACACACACTTGAGTCTCTTACGGAGACATATAAATCCATGGGTTTGAAGATTCTTACTAGTCATGTGTAATCCTAGGCGTTGAATATGTGGTGTTTAGTCCATTTCGTTGAGCAAGGGCTAGGTCTTGACTATTACATATTTGGCTTATGGAAAGGTATCTGTGCTAATTTCTATCTCTGGTTTTATGCAGCACCCCAACTCACCTTTCCCCTTAAGCAAGCATAAGTTGGTTTTCTAAATTTGAGACCCTGTTCTGTTTTGTAATTCAGTTCATGTGTAGCCAA
Organism: Delphinapterus leucas; assembly: GCF_059928025.1. Classification (NCBI taxonomy): domain Eukaryota; kingdom Metazoa; phylum Chordata; class Mammalia; order Artiodactyla; family Monodontidae; genus Delphinapterus; species Delphinapterus leucas. The sequence goes on along the minus strand of NW_028322240.1, from coordinate 6,731,490 downwards.
GTTTACATTCCGTGTATTAGTGATATCTTATGATGTTTCATTTTCTGTGTGACTTATTTCACTTAGAATCATCGTACCTGAATCCACTCATTATGCCGCGACGGGCCTGATGACATAGATTTCATTGCTGAGTGAGATTCGATTTTACGTACGTACCACAACTTCTTTATCCATTTTTCACATTCTGGGATATTTAACTTGTACCGTAGACGAGGTTCTTGTAAACAGAGCCGTCCAAAATTTTGGGGTGGCTGTGTGTTTTTGATTTTAATTTCCCTAAGCTATAGGACCATAAGTGGAAGTGCTATAGGCTCCTTTGCTTTGTTTTTTAGGTGTTTCAGGAAACACAATACACTTCTCCAGAGTGGCTGTTGGCAATTTACATCTCGCCCATCAGCATAACAAGGCTCCATGTTCTCCATGGCCTGTGCTGTCTTTCTGGATTTTACACATTTTTCAGATTGCGCTTTTGACCTGGGGGCATTGAGACTTCATTGTAGTGCAGATTTCTTTAACATGCTTGCTTGGTTGGCCAAAAAGGGCGTATGCGTTTTTTCCTGAATATATTCAGGAAAAAACGCATACGCCCTTTTAGGCCAACTGAATCATTGTCGACGTTCTGCCTCTTTTCCTATGCTTTAAATGCAATTCCAGTCTACCCCCTAAAATCGTTTTCCTTCCATTCTGCCCCGCTTTCAAGTCCTCTTCACAGCCTTCCTTCAATATATTTTTGGACGATAGCTGTCATTTATAACTCTGCAGGTTTGTGAATTACAGTGCCCCTGAGCTCCTTTCTTCAACTCGCTTTCTTGTGAGCTGGCCGCAAACCCGCAGGATTGCTTCAGGCCCTAATCAGTTTCCGGCATGGCATGCTGAGCCTTTGGCTAATTCCTCTTCCTGGTGGGAAATGAGCGTTAAATTTGTTCGTGCAGACACCTACAGCTAATCTCTCATTGGTTCTCCCTATTCCTGTTCATCTTGCGCAGAAATTCCAAACTGTGCCAAACAGGAGGTTAAAGGCACTGACTCTCCAAGTGGGGAGAGTGTTAGTAAAGCGTCTGGAATGGTAAAACCGAGTACGAGGGGACGAAAACTGAGATGCATTTAAAAAGGTTTCCCGGTCACACGGTGGACCATATTCTGGGTTGCCCATGCATGTTTTACCTGAAGGAAGAATCCCTTCAACCTGGAGAGTTGGGACCCATGGAATGGGTACCATGCAGTATGACTTCAAAGGGTTGCCTTTGCTCACCGAACGTCACCAATGCTATCAGCCCGAAGTGTCCAGCCTTATGTCTCACTCAGCTCGGGGTGTAGATGTGGTAAATCCAGGTTGCATCACAAGCCCTGAATGAATTATTTAAGAATTGCTCTCTATTTCACTGTCATTGTGTTTTGTTTTTGTAATTTATTTTGATAATGGGATTTATCGGATTTTCACTGCTGCGTTTATGCCGCTGTACACATGCTTGATTCTCTTATGGAGACATATAAATCCATGGGTTTTCAGATTCTTACTAGTCAGGTATATTCCTAGGCATTGAATATGGGGTGTTGAGTCCATTTCGTGGAGCAAGGAGTAGGTCCTGACTATTACATATTTGCTTATGGAAAGGTATCTGTGCTAATTTCAATCTCTGGTTTTATGCAGCACCACAACTCACCTTTCCCCTTAAGCAAGCATAAGTTGGTTTTCTAAATTTGAGACCCTTTTCTGTTTTGTAATTGAGTTCATGTGCAGCCATGTTTGCATTCCGTGTATTTGAGATATCTTATGGTGTTTCTTTTTCTGTGTGACTTAGTTAACTTAGAATGATCGTACCTGAATCCACTCATTATTCCGCGACGGGCCTCATGACATAGATTTCATTGCTGAGTGATATTCCATTGTACGTACGTACAACAACTTCTTTATCCATTTTTGCTTTCTGGGATATTGCACTTGTACCGTAAACGAGGTTCTTGTAAGCAGAGCCGTCCAAAATTTATGGGTGGCTGTGTCTTTTTGATTTTAATTTCCCTAAGCTATAGAACCATAAGTTGAAGTGCCGTAGGCTCCGTTGCTTAGTTTTTTAGGTGTTTGAGGAAACACCATACACTTCTCCAGAGTGGCTGTTGGCAATTTACATCCCGCCCATCAGCATAACAAGGCTCCCTGTTCTCCATGGCCTGTCCTGCCTTTCTGGATTTTTCACTTTTTTCAGATGTCCCTTTTGACAGGGGGGCAGTGAGACTTCATTGTAATGCAGATTTCTTTACAGGCTTGCTTGTTTGGCCAAAAAGGGCGTATGTGTTTTTTCTTGAATATATTCAGGAAAAAACGCATACGCCCTTTTTGACCAAGTGCATCATTGTCCACTTTCTGTCTCTTTCCCTATGCTTTAAATGCAATTCCAGTCTGCCCCTGAAATCGTTTTCCTGCAATTCTGCCCCGCTTTGCAGTCCTCTTCGCAGCCTTCCTTGAATATATTTTTGGACGATAGCTGTCATTTATAACTCTGCAGGTTTGTGAATTACAGTGCCCCTGAGCTCCTTTCTTCAACTCGCTTTCTTGTGAGCTGGCCGCAAACCCGCAGGAATGCTTCAGGCCCTAATCTGGTTCCGGCACGGCATGCTGAGCCTTTGGTTAATTCCTCTTCCTGGTGGGGAATGAGCGTTAAATTTGCCCGTGCAGGCACCTACAGGTAGTCTCTCATTGGTTCTCCCTATTCCTGTTCATCTTGCGCAGAAATTGCAAACTGTGCCAAACAGGAGGTTAAAGGCACTGACTCTCCAAGTGGGGAGAGTGTTAGTAAAGGGTCTGGAATGGTGAACCCGAGTAAAAGGGGACGAAAACTGAGATGCATTTGAAAACGTTTCCCGGTCACACTGTGCACTCTACTGTGGGTTTCCCATGCCTGTTTTAGCTGAAGGAAGAATCCCTTAAGCCTGGAGAGTTGGGACCCATGGAATGGGTACCATGCAGTATGACTTCAAGGGGTCTGCATTTGCTCATCAAACCTCACCAATGCTATCAGCCCGAAGTGTCCAGCCTTATGTCTCACTCAGCTCTGGGTGTAGATGTGGTAAATCCAGGTTGCATCACATGCCCTGAATGAATTATTTAAGAATTGCTCTCTATTTCACTGTCATTGTGTTTGTTTTTGTAATTCATTTTGATAATGGATTCTATCGGATTTTCTCTGCTGCATTCATGCCACTGTACACACACTTGAGTCTCTTACGGAGACATATAAATCCATGGGTTTGAAGATTCTTACTAGTCATGTGTAATCCTAGGCGTTGAATATGTGGTGTTTAGTCCATTTCGTTGAGCAAGGGCTAGGTCTTGACTATTACATATTTGGCTTATGGAAAGGTATCTGTGCTAATTTCTATCTCTGGTTTTATGCAGCACCCCAACTCACCTTTCCCCTTAAGCAAGCATAAGTTGGTTTTCTAAATTTGAGACCCTGTTCTGTTTTGTAATTCAGTTCATGTGTAGCCAAGTTTACATTCCGTGTATTAGTGATATCTTATGATGTTTCATTTTCTGTGTGACTTATTTCACTTAGAATCATCGTACCTGAATCCACTCATTATGCCGCGACGGGCCTGATGACATAGATTTCATTGCTGAGTGAGATTCGATTTTACGTACGTACCACAACTTCTTTATCCATTTTTCACATTCTGGGATATTTAACTTGTACCGTAGACGAGGTTCTTGTAAACAGAGCCGTCCAAAATTTTGGGGTGGCTGTGTGTTTTTGATTTTAATTTCCCTAAGCTATAGGACCATAAGTGGAAGTGCTATAGGCTCCTTTGCTTTGTTTTTTAGGTGTTTCAGGAAACACAATACACTTCTCCAGAGTGGCTGTTGGCAATTTACATCTCGCCCATCAGCATAACAAGGCTCCATGTTCTCCATGGCCTGTGCTGTCTTTCTGGATTTTACACATTTTTCAGATTGCGCTTTTGACCTGGGGGCATTGAGACTTCATTGTAGTGCAGATTTCTTTAACATGCTTGCTTGGTTGGCCAAAAAGGGCGTATGCGTTTTTTCCTGAATATATTCAGGAAAAAACGCATACGCCCTTTTAGGCCAACTGAATCATTGTCGACGTTCTGCCTCTTTTCCTATGCTTTAAATGCAATTCCAGTCTACCCCCTAAAATCGTTTTCCTTCCATTCTGCCCCGCTTTCAAGTCCTCTTCACAGCCTTCCTTCAATATATTTTTGGACGATAGCTGTCATTTATAACTCTGCAGGTTTGTGAATTACAGTGCCCCTGAGCTCCTTTCTTCAACTCGCTTTCTTGTGAGCTGGCCGCAAACCCGCAGGATTGCTTCAGGCCCTAATCAGTTTCCGGCATGGCATGCTGAGCCTTTGGCTAATTCCTCTTCCTGGTGGGAAATGAGCGTTAAATTTGTTCGTGCAGACACCTACAGCTAATCTCTCATTGGTTCTCCCTATTCCTGTTCATCTTGCGCAGAAATTCCAAACTGTGCCAAACAGGAGGTTAAAGGCACTGACTCTCCAAGTGGGGAGAGTGTTAGTAAAGCGTCTGGAATGGTAAAACCGAGTACGAGGGGACGAAAACTGAGATGCATTTAAAAAGGTTTCCCGGTCACACGGTGGACCATATTCTGGGTTGCCCATGCATGTTTTACCTGAAGGAAGAATCCCTTCAACCTGGAGAGTTGGGACCCATGGAATGGGTACCATGCAGTATGACTTCAAAGGGTTGCCTTTGCTCACCGAACGTCACCAATGCTATCAGCCCGAAGTGTCCAGCCTTATGTCTCACTCAGCTCGGGGTGTAGATGTGGTAAATCCAGGTTGCATCACAAGCCCTGAATGAATTATTTAAGAATTGCTCTCTATTTCACTGTCATTGTGTTTTGTTTTTGTAATTTATTTTGATAATGGGATTTATCGGATTTTCACTGCTGCGTTTATGCCGCTGTACACATGCTTGATTCTCTTATGGAGACATATAAATCCATGGGTTTTCAGATTCTTACTAGTCAGGTATATTCCTAGGCATTGAATATGGGGTGTTGAGTCCATTTCGTGGAGCAAGGAGTAGGTCCTGACTATTACATATTTGCTTATGGAAAGGTATCTGTGCTAATTTCAATCTCTGGTTTTATGCAGCACCACAACTCACCTTTCCCCTTAAGCAAGCATAAGTTGGTTTTCTAAATTTGAGACCCTTTTCTGTTTTGTAATTGAGTTCATGTGCAGCCATGTTTGCATTCCGTGTATTTGAGATATCTTATGGTGTTTCTTTTTCTGTGTGACTTAGTTAACTTAGAATGATCGTACCTGAATCCACTCATTATGCCGCGATGGGCCTCATGACATAGATTTCATTGCTGAGTGATATTCCATTGTACGTACGTACAACAACTTCTTTATCCATTTTTGCTTTCTGGGATATTGCACTTGTACCGTAAACGAGGTTCTTGTAAGCAGAGCCGTCCAAAATTTATGGGTGGCTGTGTCTTTTTGATTTTAATTTCCCTAAGCTATAGAACCATAAGTTGAAGTGCCGTAGGCTCCGTTGCTTAGTTTTTTAGGTGTTTGAGGAAACACCATACACTTCTCCAGAGTGGCTGTTGGCAATTTACATCCCGCCCATCAGCATAACAAGGCTCCCTGTTCTCCATGGCCTGTCCTGCCTTTCTGGATTTTTCACTTTTTTCAGATGTCCCTTTTGACAGGGGGGCAGTGAGACTTCATTGTAATGCAGATTTCTTTACAGGCTTGCTTGTTTGGCCAAAAAGGGCGTATGTGTTTTTTCTTGAATATATTCAGGAAAAAACGCATACGCCCTTTTTGACCAAGTGCATCATTGTCCACTTTCTGTCTCTTTCCCTATGCTTTAAATGCAATTCCAGTCTGCCCCTGAAATCGTTTTCCTGCAATTCTGCCCCGCTTTGCAGTCCTCTTCGCAGCCTTCCTTGAATATATTTTTGGACGATAGCTGTCATTTATAACTCTGCAGGTTTGTGAATTACAGTGCCCCTGAGCTCCTTTCTTCAACTCGCTTTCTTGTGAGCTGGCCGCAAACCCGCAGGAATGCTTCAGGCCCTAATCTGGTTCCGGCACGGCATGCTGAGCCTTTGGTTAATTCCTCTTCCTGGTGGGGAATGAGCGTTAAATTTGCCCGTGCAGGCACCTACAGGTAGTCTCTCATTGGTTCTCCCTATTCCTGTTCATCTTGCGCAGAAATTGCAAACTGTGCCAAACAGGAGGTTAAAGGCACTGACTCTCCAAGTGGGGAGAGTGTTAGTAAAGGGTCTGGAATGGTGAACCCGAGTAAAAGGGGACGAAAACTGAGATGCATTTGAAAACGTTTCCCGGTCACACAGTGCACTCTACTGTGGGTTTCCCATGCCTGTTTTAGCTGAAGGAAGAATCCCTTAAGCCTGGAGAGTTGGGACCCATGGAATGGGTACCATGCAGTATGACTTCAAGGGGTCTGCATTTGCTCATCAAACCTCACCAATGCTATCAGCCCGAAGTGTCCAGCCTTATGTCTCACTCAGCTCTGGGTGTAGATGTGGTAAATCCAGGTTGCATCACATGCCCTGAATGAATTATTTAAGAATTGCTCTCTATTTCACTGTCATTGTGTTTGTTTTTGTAATTCATTTTGATAATGGATTCTATCGGATTTTCTCTGCTGCATTCATGCCACTGTACACACACTTGAGTCTCTTACGGAGACATATAAATCCATGGGTTTGAAGATTCTTACTAGTCATGTGTAATCCTAGGCGTTGAATATGTGGTGTTTAGTCCATTTCGTTGAGCAAGGGCTAGGTCTTGACTATTACATATTTGGCTTATGGAAAGGTATCTGTGCTAATTTCTATCTCTGGTTTTATGCAGCACCCCAACTCACCTTTCCCCTTAAGCAAGCATAAGTTGGTTTTCTAAATTTGAGACCCTGTTCTGTTTTGTAATTCAGTTCATGTGTAGCCAAGTTTACATTCCGTGTATTAGTGATATCTTATGATGTTTCATTTTCTGTGTGACTTATTTCACTTAGAATCATCGTACCTGAATCCACTCATTATGCCGCGACGGGCCTGATGACATAGATTTCATTGCTGAGTGAGATTCGATTTTACGTACGTACCACAACTTCTTTATCCATTTTTCACATTCTGGGATATTTAACTTGTACCGTAGACGAGGTTCTTGTAAACAGAGCCGTCCAAAATTTTGGGGTGGCTGTGTGTTTTTGATTTTAATTTCCCTAAGCTATAGGACCATAAGTGGAAGTGCTATAGGCTCCTTTGCTTTGTTTTTTAGGTGTTTCAGGAAACACAATACACTTCTCCAGAGTGGCTGTTGGCAATTTACATCTCGCCCATCAGCATAACAAGGCTCCATGTTCTCCATGGCCTGTGCTGTCTTTCTGGATTTTACACATTTTTCAGATTGCGCTTTTGACCTGGGGGCATTGAGACTTCATTGTAGTGCAGATTTCTTTAACATGCTTGCTTGGTTGGCCAAAAAGGGCGTATGCGTTTTTTCCTGAATATATTCAGGAAAAAACGCATACGCCCTTTTAGGCCAACTGAATCATTGTCGACGTTCTGCCTCTTTTCCTATGCTTTAAATGCAATTCCAGTCTACCCCCTAAAATCGTTTTCCTTCCATTCTGCCCCGCTTTCAAGTCCTCTTCACAGCCTTCCTTCAATATATTTTTGGACGATAGCTGTCATTTATAACTCTGCAGGTTTGTGAATTACAGTGCCCCTGAGCTCCTTTCTTCAACTCGCTTTCTTGTGAGCTGGCCGCAAACCCGCAGGATTGCTTCAGGCCCTAATCAGTTTCCGGCATGGCATGCTGAGCCTTTGGCTAATTCCTCTTCCTGGTGGGAAATGAGCGTTAAATTTGTTCGTGCAGACACCTACAGCTAATCTCTCATTGGTTCTCCCTATTCCTGTTCATCTTGCGCAGAAATTCCAAACTGTGCCAAACAGGAGGTTAAAGGCACTGACTCTCCAAGTGGGGAGAGTGTTAGTAAAGCGTCTGGAATGGTAAAACCGAGTACGAGGGGACGAAAACTGAGATGCATTTAAAAAGGTTTCCCGGTCACACGGTGGACCATATTCTGGGTTGCCCATGCATGTTTTACCTGAAGGAAGAATCCCTTCAACCTGGAGAGTTGGGACCCATGGAATGGGTACCATGCAGTATGACTTCAAAGGGTTGCCTTTGCTCACCGAACGTCACCAATGCTATCAGCCCGAAGTGTCCAGCCTTATGTCTCACTCAGCTCGGGGTGTAGATGTGGTAAATCCAGGTTGCATCACAAGCCCTGAATGAATTATTTAAGAATTGCTCTCTATTTCACTGTCATTGTGTTTTGTTTTTGTAATTTATTTTGATAATGGGATTTATCGGATTTTCACTGCTGCGTTTATGCCGCTGTACACATGCTTGATTCTCTTATGGAGACATATAAATCCATGGGTTTTCAGATTCTTACTAGTCAGGTATATTCCTAGGCATTGAATATGGGGTGTTGAGTCCATTTCGTGGAGCAAGGAGTAGGTCCTGACTATTACATATTTGCTTATGGAAAGGTATCTGTGCTAATTTCAATCTCTGGTTTTATGCAGCACCACAACTCACCTTTCCCCTTAAGCAAGCATAAGTTGGTTTTCTAAATTTGAGACCCTTTTCTGTTTTGTAATTGAGTTCATGTGCAGCCATGTTTGCATTCCGTGTATTTGAGATATCTTATGGTGTTTCTTTTTCTGTGTGACTTAGTTAACTTAGAATGATCGTACCTGAATCCACTCATTATGCCGCGACGGGCCTCATGACATAGATTTCATTGCTGAGTGATATTCCATTGTACGTACGTACAACAACTTCTTTATCCATTTTTGCTTTCTGGGATATTGCACTTGTACCGTAAACGAGGTTCTTGTAAGCAGAGCCGTCCAAAATTTATGGGTGGCTGTGTCTTTTTGATTTTAATTTCCCTAAGCTATAGAACCATAAGTTGAAGTGCCGTAGGCTCCGTTGCTTAGTTTTTTAGGTGTTTGAGGAAACACCATACACTTCTCCAGAGTGGCTGTTGGCAATTTACATCCCGCCCATCAGCATAACAAGGCTCCCTGTTCTCCATGGCCTGTCCTGCCTTTCTGGATTTTTCACTTTTTTCAGATGTCCCTTTTGACAGGGGGGCAGTGAGACTTCATTGTAATGCAGATTTCTTTACAGGCTTGCTTGTTTGGCCAAAAAGGGCGTATGTGTTTTTTCTTGAATATATTCAGGAAAAAACGCATACGCCCTTTTTGACCAAGTGCATCATTGTCCACTTTCTGTCTCTTTCCCTATGCTTTAAATGCAATTCCAGTCTGCCCCTGAAATCGTTTTCCTGCAATTCTGCCCCGCTTTGCAGTCCTCTTCGCAGCCTTCCTTGAATATATTTTTGGACGATAGCTGTCATTTATAACTCTGCAGGTTTGTGAATTACAGTGCCCCTGAGCTCCTTTCTTCAACTCGCTTTCTTGTGAGCTGGCCGCAAACCCGCAGGAATGCTTCAGGCCCTAATCTGGTTCCGGCACGGCATGCTGAGCCTTTGGTTAATTCCTCTTCCTGGTGGGGAATGAGCGTTAAATTTGCCCGTGCAGGCACCTACAGGTAGTCTCTCATTGGTTCTCCCTATTCCTGTTCATCTTGCGCAGAAATTGCAAACTGTGCCAAACAGGAGGTTAAAGGCACTGACTCTCCAAGTGGGGAGAGTGTTAGTAAAGGGTCTGGAATGGTGAACCCGAGTAAAAGGGGACGAAAACTGAGATGCATTTGAAAACGTTTCCCGGTCACACAGTGCACTCTACTGTGGGTTTCCCATGCCTGTTTTAGCTGAAGGAAGAATCCCTTAAGCCTGGAGAGTTGGGACCCATGGAATGGGTACCATGCAGTATGACTTCAAGGGGTCTGCATTTGCTCATCAAACCTCACCAATGCTATCAGCCCGAAGTGTCCAGCCTTATGTCTCACTCAGCTCTGGGTGTAGATGTGGTAAATCCAGGTTGCATCACATGCCCTGAATGAATTATTTAAGAATTGCTCTCTATTTCACTGTCATTGTGTTTGTTTTTGTAATTCATTTTGATAATGGATTCTATCGGATTTTCTCTGCTGCATTCATGCCACTGTACACACACTTGAGTCTCTTACGGAGACATATAAATCCATGGGTTTGAAGATTCTTACTTGTCATGTGTAATCCTAGGCGTTGAATATGTGGTGTTTAGTCCATTTCGTTGAGCAAGGGCTAGGTCTTGACTATTACATATTTGGCTTATGGAAAGGTATCTGTGCTAATTTCTATCTCTGGTTTTATGCAGCACCCCAACTCACCTTTCCCCTTAAGCAAGCATAAGTTGGTTTTCTAAATTTGAGACCCTGTTCTGTTTTGTAATTCAGTTCATGTGTAGCCAAGTTTACATTCCGTGTATTAGTGATATCTTATGATGTTTCATTTTCTGTGTGACTTATTTCACTTAGAATCATCGTACCTGAATCCACTCATTATGCCGCGACGGGCCTGATGACATAGATTTCATTGCTGAGTGAGATTCGATTTTACGTACGTACCACAACTTCTTTATCCATTTTTCACATTCTGGGATATTTAACTTGTACCGTAGACGAGGTTCTTGTAAACAGAGCCGTCCAAAATTTTGGGGTGGCTGTGTGTTTTTGATTTTAATTTCCCTAAGCTATAGGACCATAAGTGGAAGTGCTATAGGCTCCTTTGCTTTGTTTTTTAGGTGTTTCAGGAAACACAATACACTTCTCCAGAGTGGCTGTTGGCAATTTACATCTCGCCCATCAGCATAACAAGGCTCCATGTTCTCCATGGCCTGTGCTGTCTTTCTGGATTTTACACATTTTTCAGATTGCGCTTTTGACCTGGGGGCATTGAGACTTCATTGTAGTGCAGATTTCTTTAACATGCTTGCTTGGTTGGCCAAAAAGGGCGTATGCGTTTTTTCCTGAATATATTCAGGAAAAAACGCATACGCCCTTTTAGGCCAACTGAATCATTGTCGACGTTCTGCCTCTTTTCCTATGCTTTAAATGCAATTCCAGTCTACCCCCTAAAATCGTTTTCCTTCCATTCTGCCCCGCTTTCAAGTCCTCTTCACAGCCTTCCTTCAATATATTTTTGGACGATAGCTGTCATTTATAACTCTGCAGGTTTGTGAATTACAGTGCCCCTGAGCTCCTTTCTTCAACTCGCTTTCTTGTGAGCTGGCCGCAAACCCGCAGGATTGCTTCAGGCCCTAATCAGTTTCCGGCATGGCATGCTGAGCCTTTGGCTAATTCCTCTTCCTGGTGGGAAATGAGCGTTAAATTTGTTCGTGCAGACACCTACAGCTAATCTCTCATTGGTTCTCCCTATTCCTGTTCATCTTGCGCAGAAATTCCAAACTGTGCCAAACAGGAGGTTAAAGGCACTGACTCTCCAAGTGGGGAGAGTGTTAGTAAAGCGTCTGGAATGGTAAAACCGAGTACGAGGGGACGAAAACTGAGATGCATTTAAAAAGGTTTCCCGGTCACACGGTGGACCATATTCTGGGTTGCCCATGCATGTTTTACCTGAAGGAAGAATCCCTTCAACCTGGAGAGTTGGGACCCATGGAATGGGTACCATGCAGTATGACTTCAAAGGGTTGCCTTTGCTCACCGAACGTCACCAATGCTATCAGCCCGAAGTGTCCAGCCTTATGTCTCACTCAGCTCGGGGTGTAGATGTGGTAAATCCAGGTTGCATCACAAGCCCTGAATGAATTATTTAAGAATTGCTCTCTATTTCACTGTCATTGTGTTTTGTTTTTGTAATTTATTTTGATAATGGGATTTATCGGATTTTCACTGCTGCGTTTATGCCGCTGTACACATGCTTGATTCTCTTATGGAGACATATAAATCCATGGGTTTTCAGATTCTTACTAGTCAGGTATATTCCTAGGCATTGAATATGGGGTGTTGAGTCCATTTCGTGGAGCAAGGAGTAGGTCCTGACTATTACATATTTGCTTATGGAAAGGTATCTGTGCTAATTTCAATCTCTGGTTTTATGCAGCACCACAACTCACCTTTCCCCTTAAGCAAGCATAAGTTGGTTTTCTAAATTTGAGACCCTTTTCTGTTTTGTAATTGAGTTCATGTGCAGCCATGTTTGCATTCCGTGTATTTGAGATATCTTATGGTGTTTCTTTTTCTGTGTGACTTAGTTAACTTAGAATGATCGTACCTGAATCCACTCATTATGCCGCGACGGGCCTCATGACATAGATTTCATTGCTGAGTGATATTCCATTGTACGTACGTACAACAACTTCTTTATCCATTTTTGCTTTCTGGGATATTGCACTTGTACCGTAAACGAGGTTCTTGTAAGCAGAGCCGTCCAAAATTTATGGGTGGCTGTGTCTTTTTGATTTTAATTTCCCTAAGCTATAGAACCATAAGTTGAAGTGCCGTAGGCTCCGTTGCTTAGTTTTTTAGGTGTTTGAGGAAACACCATACACTTCTCCAGAGTGGCTGTTGGCAATTTACATCCCGCCCATCAGCATAACAAGGCTCCCTGTTCTCCATGGCCTGTCCTGCCTTTCTGGATTTTTCACTTTTTTCAGATGTCCCTTTTGACAGGGGGGCAGTGAGACTTCATTGTAATGCAGATTTCTTTACAGGCTTGCTTGTTTGGCCAAAAAGGGCGTATGTGTTTTTTCTTGAATATATTCAGGAAAAAACGCATACGCCCTTTTTGACCAAGTGCATCATTGTCCACTTTCTGTCTCTTTCCCTATGCTTTAAATGCAATTCCAGTCTGCCCCTGAAATCGTTTTCCTGCAATTCTGCCCCGCTTTGCAGTCCTCTTCGCAGCCTTCCTTGAATATATTTTTGGACGATAGCTGTCATTTATAACTCTGCAGGTTTGTGAATTACAGTGCCCCTGAGCTCCTTTCTTCAACTCGCTTTCTTGTGAGCTGGCCGCAAACCCGCAGGAATGCTTCAGGCCCTAATCTGGTTCCGGCACGGCATGCTGAGCCTTTGGTTAATTCCTCTTCCTGGTGGGAAATGAGCGTTAAATTTGCCCGTGCAGGCACCTACAGGTAGTCTCTCATTGGTTCTCCCTATTCCTGTTCATCTTGCGCAGAAATTGCAAACTGTGCCAAACAGGAGGTTAAAGGCACTGACTCTCCAAGTGGGGAGAGTGTTAGTAAAGGGTCTGGAATGGTGAACCCGAGTAAAAGGGGACGAAAACTGAGATGCATTTGAAAACGTTTCCCGGTCACACAGTGCACTCTACTGTGGGTTTCCCATGCCTGTTTTAGCTGAAGGAAGAATCCCTTAAACCTGGAGAGTTGGGACCCATGGAATGGGTACCATGCAGTATGACTTCAAAGGGTCTGCATTTGCTCATCGAACCTCACCAATGCTATCAGCCCGAAGTGTCCAGCCTTATGTCTCACTCAGCTCTGGGTGTAGATGTGGTAAATCCAGGTTGCATCACATGCCCTGAATGAATTATTTAAGAATTGCTCTCTATTTCACTGTCATTGTGTTTGTTTTTGTAATTCATTTTGATAATGGATTCTATCGGATTTTCTCTGCTGCATTCATGCCACTGTACACACACTTGAGTCTCTTACGGAGACATATAAATCCATGGGTTTGAAGATTCTTACTAGTCAGGTGTAATCCTAGGCGTTGAATATGGGGTGTTTAGTCCATTTCGTTGAGCAAGGGCTAGGTCTTGACTATTACATATTTGGCTTATGGAAAGGTATCTGTGCTAATTTCTATCTCTGGTTTTATGCAGCACCCCAACTCACCTTTCCCCTTAAGCAAGCATAAGTTGGTTTTCTAAATTTGAGACCGTGTTCTGTTTTGTAATTCAGTTCATGTGTAGCCAAGTTTACATTCCGTGTATTAGTGATATCTTATGATGTTTCTTTTTCTGTGTGACTTATTTCACTTAGAATCATCGTACCTGAATCCACTCATTATGCCGCGACGGGCCTGATGACATAGATTTCATTGCTGAGTGATATTCCATTGTACGTACGTACCACAACTTCTTTATCCATTTTTGCTTTCTGGGATATTGCACTTGTACCGTAAACGAGGTTCTTGTAAACAGAGCCGTCCAAAATTTTGGGGTGGCTGTGTCTTTTTGATTTTAATTTCCCTAAGCTATAGGACCATAAGTGGAAGTGCCATAGGCTCCGTTGCTTTGTTTTTTAGGTGTTTGAGGAAACACCATACACTTCTCCAGAGTGGCTGTTGGCAATTTACATCCCGCCCATCAGCATAACAAGGCTCCCTGTTCTCCATGGCCTGTCCTGCCTTTCTGGATTTTTCACTTTTTTCAGATGGCCCTTTTGACAGGGGGGCAGTGAGACTTCATTGTAGTGCAGATTTCTTTACAGGCTTGCTTGTTTGGCCAAAAAGGGCGTATGCGTTTTTTCCTGAATATATTCAGGAAAAAACGCATACGCCCTTTTTGGCCAAGTGCATCATTGTCGACTTTCTGTCTCTTTCCCTATGCTTTAAATGCAATTCCAGTCTACCCCTGAAATCGTTTTCCTGCAATTCTGCCCCGCTTTGAAGTCCTCTTCGCAGCCTTCCTTGAATATATTTTTGGACGATAGCTGTCATTTATAACTCTGCAGGTTTGTGAATTACAGTGCCCCTGAGCTCCTTTCTTCAACTCGCTTTCTTGTGAGCTGGCTGCAAACCCGCAGGAATGCTTCAGGCCCTAATCTGTTTCCAGCACGGCATGCTGAGCCTTTGGTTAATTCCTCTTCCTGGTGGGAAATGAGCGTTAAATTTGCCCGTGCAGACACCTACAGGTAGTCTCTCATTGGTTCTCCCTATTCCTGTTCATCTTGCGCAGAAATTGCAAACTGTGCCAAACAGGAGGTTAAAGGCACTGACTCTCCAAGTGGGGAGAGTGTTAGTAAAGGGTCTGGAATGGTGAACCCGAGTAAAAGGGGACGAAAACTGAGATGCATTTGAAAACGTTTCCCGGTCACACAGTGCACTCTACTGTGGGTTTCCCATGCATGTTTTAGCTGAAGGAAGAATCCCTTAAACATGGAGAGTTGGGACCCATGGAATGGATACCATGCAGGATGACTTCAAAGGGTCTGCGTTTGCTCACCGAACCTCACCAATGCTATCAGCCCAAAGTGTCCAGCCTTATGACTCACCCAGCTCTGGGTGTAGATGTGGTAAATCCAGGTTGCATCACAAGCCCTGAATGAATGATTTAAGAATTGCTCTCTATTTCACTGTCATTGTGTTTTGTTTTTGAAATTTATTTTGATAATGGGATTTATCGGATTTTCACTGCTGCGTTTATGCCGCTGTACACATGCTTGATTCTCTTATGGAGACATATAAATCCATGGGTTTTCAGATTCTTACTAGTCAGGTATATTCCTAGGCATTGAATATGGGGTGTTGAGTCCATTTCGTGGAGCAAGGAGTAGGTCCTGACTATTACATATTTGCTTATGGAAAGGTATCTGTGCTAATTTCAATCTCTGGTTTTATGCAGCACCACAACTCACCTTTCCCCTTAAGCAAGCATAAGTTGGTTTTCTAAATTTGAGACCCTTTTCTGTTTTGTAATTGAGTTCATGTGCAGCCATGTTTGCATTCCGTGTATTTGAGATATCTTATGGTGTTTCTTTTTCTGTGTGACTTAGTTAACTTAGAATGATCGTACCTGAATCCACTCATTATGCCGCGACGGGCCTCATGACATAGATTTCATTGCTGAGTGATATTCCATTGTACGTACGTACAACAACTTCTTTATCCATTTTTGCTTTCTGGGATATTGCACTTGTACCGTGAACGAGGTTCTTGTAAGCAGAGCCGTCCAAAATTTATGGGTGGCTGTGTCTTTTTGATTTTAATTTCCCTAAGCTATAGAACCATAAGTTGAAGTGCCGTAGGCTCCGTTGCTTAGTTTTTTAGGTGTTTGAGGAAACACCATACACTTCTCCAGAGTGGCTGTTGGCAATTTACATCCCGCCCATCAGCGTAACAAGGCTCCCTGTTCTCCATGGCCTGTCCTGCCTTTCTGGATGTTTCACTTTTTTCAGAAGTCCCTTTTGACAGGGGGGCAGTGAGACTTCATTGTAATGCAGATTTCTTTACAGGCTTGCTTGTTTGGCCAAAAAGGGCGTATGCGTTTTTTCCTGAATATATTCAGGAAAAAACGCATACGCCCTTTTTGACCAAGTGCATCATTGTCGACTTTCTGTCTCTTTCCCTATGCTTTAAATGCAATTCCAGTCTGCCCCTCAAATCGTTTTCCTGCAATTCTGCCCCGCTTTGCAGTCCTCTTCACAGCCTTCCTTGAATATATTTTTGGACGATAGCTGTCATTTATAACTCTGCAGGTTTGTGAATTACAGTGCCCCTGAGCTCCTTTCTTCAACTCGCTTTCTTGTGAGCTGGCCGCAAACCCGCAGGAATGCTTCAGGCCCTAATCTGGTTCCAGCACGGCATGCTGAGCCTTTGGTTAATTCCTCTTCCTGGTGGGAAATGAGCGTTAAATTTGCCCGTGCAGACACCTACAGGTAGTCTCTCATTGGTTCTCCCTATTCCTGTTCATCTTGCGCAGAAATTGCAAACTGTGCCAAACAGGAGGTTAAAGGCACTGACTCTCCAAGTGGGGAGAGTGTTAGTAAAGGGTCTGGAATGGTGAACCCGAGTAAAAGGGGACGAAAACTGAGACGCATTTGAAAACGTTTCCCGGTCACACAGTGCACTCTACTGTGGGTTTCCCATGCATGTTTTAGCTGAAGGAAGAATCCCTTAAACCTGGAGAGTTGGGACCTATGGAATGGGTACCATGCAGTATGACTTCAAAGGGTCTGCGTTTGCTCATCGAACCTCACCAATGCTATCAGCCCGAAGTGTCCAGCCTTATGTCTCACTCAGCTCTGGGTGTAGATGTGGGAAATCCAGGTTGCATCACATGCCCTGAATGAATTATTTAAGAATTGCTCTCTATTTCACTGTCATTGTGTGTGTTTTTGTAATTCATTTTGATAATGGATTTTATCGGATTTTCTCTGCTGCATTCATGCCACTGTACACACACTTGAGTCTCTTACGGAGACATATAAATCCATGGGTTTGAAGATTCTTACTAGTCATGTGTAATCCTAGGCGTTGAATATGGGGTGTTTAGTCCATTTCATTGAGCAAGGGCTAGGTCTTGACTATTACATATTTGGCTTATGGAAAGGTATCTGTGCTAATTTCTATCTCTGGTTTTATGCAGCACCCCAACTCACCTTTCCCCTTAAGCAAGCATAAGTTGGTTTGCTAAATTTGAGACCCTGTTCTGTTTTGTAATTCAGTTCATGTTTAGCCAAGTTTGCATTCCGTGTATTAGTGATATCTTATGATGTTTCATTTTCTGTGTGACTTATTTCACTTAGAATCATCGTACCTGAATCCACTCATTATGCCGCTACGGGCCTGATGACATAGATTTCATTGCTGAGTGATATTCCATTGTACGTGCGTACCACAACTTCTTTATCCATTTTTTGCTTTCTGGGATATTTAACTTGTACCGTAGACGAGGTTCTTGTAAACAGAGCCGTCCAAAATTTAGGGGTGGCTGTGTGTTTTTGATTTTAATTTCCCTAAGCTATAGGACCATAAGTGGAAGTGCCATAGGCTGTGTTGCTTTGTTTCTTACGTGTTTCAGGAAACCCCATACACTTCTCCAGAGTGGCTGTTGGCAATTTACATCCCGCCCATCAGCATAACAAGGCTCCCTGTTCTCCATGGCCTGTCCTACCTTTCTGGATTTTACACTTTTTTCAGATGGCCCTTTTGACCGGGGGGCAATGAGACTTCATTGTAGTGCAGATTTCTTTAACACGCTTGCTTGGTTGGCCAAAAAGGGCGTATGCGTTTTTTCCTGAATATATTCAGGAAAAAACGCATACGCCCTTTTTGGCCAAGTGCATCATTGTCGACATTCTGCCTCTTTTCCTATGCTTTAAATGCAATTCCAGTCTACCCCCTGAAATTGTTTTCCTGAAATTCTGCCCCGCTTTCAAGTCCTCTTCGCAGACTTACTTCAATATAATTTTGGACGATAGCTGTCATTTATAACTCTGCAGGTTTGTGAATTACAGTGCCCATGAGCTCCTTTTTTCAACTCGCTTTCTTGTGAGCTGGCCGCAAACCCGCAGGATTGCTTCAGGCCCTAATCTGTTTCCGGCAGGGCATGCTGAGCCTTTGGTTAATTCCTCTTCCTGGTGGGAAATGAGCGTTAAATTTGCCCGTGCAGACACCTACAGCTAGTCTCTCATTGGTTCTCCCTATTCCTGTTCATCTTGCGCAGAAATTGCAAACTGTGCCAAACAGGAGGTTAAAGGCACTGACTCTCCAAGTGGGGAGAGTGTTAGTAAAGCGTCTGGAATGGTGAACCTAAATACCAGGGTTCGAAAACTGAGATGCATTTGAAAATGTTTCCCAATCACACGGTGGACCATACTCTGGGTTTCCCATGCATGTTTTAGCTGAAGGAATAATCCCTTAAACCTAGAGAGTTGGGACCCATGGAACGGATACCATGCAGGATGACTTCAAAGGGTGTGTGTTTGCTCACCGAACCTCACCAATGCTATCAGCCCAAAGTGTCCCGCCTTATGACTCACCCAGCTCTGGGTGTAGATGTGGTAAATCCAGGTTGCATCAGAAGCCCTGAATGAATGATTTAAGAATTGCTCTCTATTTCACTGTCATTGTGTTTTGTTTTTGAAATTTATTTTGGTAATGGGATTTATCGGATGTTCACTGCTGCGTTTAGGCCGCTGTACACACGCTTGATTTCCATATGGAGACATATAAATCCATGGGTTTTCAGATTCTTTCTAGTCAGGTATATTCCTAGGCATTGAATATGGGGTGTTGAGTCCATTTCGTGGAGCAAGGAGTAGGTCCTGACTATTACATATTTGCTTATGGAAAGGTATCTGTGCTAATTTCAATCTCTGGTTTTATGCAGCACCACAACTCACCTTTCCCCTTAAGCAAGCATAAGTTGGTTTTCTAAATTTGAGACCCTTTTCTGTTTTGTAATTGAGTTCATGTGCAGCCATGTTTGCATTCCGTGTATTTGAGATATCTTATGGTGTTTCTTTTTCTGTGTGACTTAGTTAACTTAGAATGATCGTACCTGAATCCACTCATTATGCCGCGACGGGCCTCATGACATAGATTTCATTGCTGAGTGATATTCCATTGTACGTACGTACAACAACTTCTTTATCCATTTTTGCTTTCTGGGATATTGCACTTGTACCGTGAACGAGGTTCTTGTAAGCAGAGCCGTCCAAAATTTATGGGTGGCTGTGTCTTTTTGATTTTAATTTCCCTAAGCTATAGAACCATAAGTTGAAGTGCCGTAGGCTCCGTTGCTTAGTTTTTTAGGTGTTTGAGGAAACACCATACACTTCTCCAGAGTGGCTGTTGGCAATTTACATCCCGCCCATCAGCATAACAAGGCTCCCTGTTCTCCATGGCCTGTCCTGCCTTTCTGGATTTTTCACTTTTTTCAGATGTCCCTTTTGACAGGGGGGCAGTGAGACTTCATTGTAATGCAGATTTCTTTACAGGCTTGCTTGTTTGGCCAAAAAGGGCGTATGCGTTTTTTCCTGAATATATTCCGGAAAAACGCATACGCCCTTTTTGACCAAGTGCATCATTGTCGACTTTCTGTCTCTTTCCCTATGCTTTAAATGCAATTCCAGTCTGCCCCTGAAATCGTTTTCCTGCAATTCTGCCCCGCTTTGCAGTCCTCTTCGCAGCCTTCCTTGAATATATTTTTGGACGATAGCTGTCATTTATAACTCTGCAGGTTTGTGAATTACAGTGCCCCTGAGCTCCTTTCTTCAACTCGCTTTCTTGTGAGCTGGCCGCAAACCCACAGGAATGCTTCAGGCCCTAATCTGGTTCCAGCACGGCATGCTGAGCCTTTGGTTAATTCCTCTTCCTGGTGGGAAATGAGCGTTAAATTTGCCCGTGCAGACACCTACAGGTAGTCTCTCATTGGTTCTCCCTATTCCTGTTCATCTTGCGCAGAAATTGCAAACTGTGCCAAACAGGAGGTTAAATGCACTGACTCTCCAAGTGGGGAGAGTGTTAGTAAAGGGTCTGGAATGGTGAACCCGAGTAAAAGGGGAGGAAAACTGAGACGCATTTGAAAACGTTTCCCGGTCACACAGTGCACTCTACTGTGGGTTTCCCATGCATGTTTTAGCTGAAGGAAGAATCCCTTAAACCTGGAGAGTTGGGACCTATGGAATGGGTACCATGCAGTATGACTTCAAAGGGTCTGCGTTTGCTCATCGAACCTCACCAATGCTATCAGCCCGAAGTGTCCAGCCTTATGTCTCTCTCAGCTCTGGGTGTAGATGTGGTAAATCCAGGTTGCATCACATGCCCTGAATGAATTATTTAAGAATTGCTCTCTATTTCACTGTCATTGTGTGTGTTTTTGTAATTCATTTTGATAATGGATTTTATCGGATTTTCTCTGCTGCATTCATGCCACTGTACACACACTTGAGTCTCTTACGGAGACATATAAATCCATGGGTTTGAAGATTCTTACTAGTCATGTGTAATCCTAGGCGTTGAATATGGGGTGTTTAGTCCATTTCATTGAGCAAGGGCTAGGTCTTGACTATTACATATTTGGCTTATGGAAAGGTATCTGTGCTAATTTCTATCTCTGGTTTTATGCAGCACCCCAACTCACCTTTCCCCTTAAGCAAGCATAAGTTGGTTTGCTAAATTTGAGACCCTGTTCTGTTTTGTAATTCAGTTCATGTTTAGCCAAGTTTGCATTCCGTGTATTTGAGATATCTTATGGTGTTTCTTTTTCTGTGTGACTTAGTTAACTTAGAATGATCGTACCTGAATCCACTCATTATGCCGCGACGGGCCTCATGACATAGATTTCATTGCTGAGTGATATTCCATTGTACGTACGTACAACAACTTCTTTATCCATTTTTGACTTTCTGGGATATTTAACTTGTACCGTAGACGAGGTTCTTGTAAACAGAGCCGTCCAAAATTTTTGGGTGGCTGTGTGTTTTTGATTTTAATTTCCCTAAGCTATAGGACCATAAGTTGAAGTGCTATAGGCTCCGTTGCTTTGTTTTTTAGGTGTTTCAGGAAACACAATACACTTCTCCAGAGTGGCTGTTGGCAATTTACATCTCGCCCATCAGCATAACAAGGCTCCATGTTCTCCATGGCCTGTCCTGTCTTTCTGGATTTTTCACTTTTTTCAGATTTCGCTTTTGACAGGGGGGCATTGAGACTTCATTGTAGTGCAGATTTCTTTACATGCTTGCTTGGTTGGCCAAAAAGGGCGTATGCGTTTTTTCCTGAATATATTCAGGAAAAAACGCATACGCCCTTTTTGGCCAAGTGCATCATTGTCGACATTCTGTCTCTTTTCCTATGCTTTAAGTGCAATTCCAGTCTTCCCCTGAAATCGTTTTCCTGCAATTCTGCCCCGCTTTGCAGTCCTCTTCGCAGCCTTCCTTGAATA
This sequence comes from Delphinapterus leucas, assembly GCF_059928025.1. Classification (NCBI taxonomy): domain Eukaryota; kingdom Metazoa; phylum Chordata; class Mammalia; order Artiodactyla; family Monodontidae; genus Delphinapterus; species Delphinapterus leucas. The sequence continues at coordinate 6,709,841 of NW_028322240.1, read as the reverse complement.
TATTTTTGCACGATAGCTGTCATTTTTAACTCTGCAGGTTTGTGAATTACAGTGCCCCTGAGCTCCTTTCTTCAACTCGCTTTCTTGTGAGCTGGCTGCAAACCCGCAGGAATGCTTCAGGCCCTAATCTGGTTCCAGCACGGCATGCTGAGCCTTTGGTTAATTCTTCTTCCTGGTGGGAAATGAGCGTTAAATTGCCAGTGCAGACACCTACAGCTAGTCTCTCATTGCTTCTCCCTATTCCTGTTCATCTTGCGCAGAAATTGCAAACTGTGCCAAACAGGAGGTTAAAGGCACTGACTCTCCAAGTGGGGAGAGTGTTAGTAAAGGGTCTGGAATGGTGAACCCGAGTAAAAGGGGACGAAAACTGAGACGCATTTGAAAACGTTTCCCGGTCACACAGTGCACTCTACTGTGCGTTTCCCATGCATGTTTTAGCTGAAGGAAGAATCCCTTAAACCTGGAGAGTTGGGACCTATGGAATGGGTACCATGCAGTATGACTTCAAAGGGTCTGCGTTTGCTCATCGAACCTCACCAATGCTATCAGCCCGAAGTGTCCAGCCTTATGTCTCTCTCAGCTCTGGGTGTAGATGTGGTAAATCCAGGTTGCATCACATGCCCTGAATGAATTATTTAAGAATTGCTCTCTATTTCACTGTCATTGTGTTTGTTTTTGTAATTCATTTTGATAATGGAATTTATCGGATTTTCTCTGCTGCATTCATTCCGCTGTACACACGCTTGATTTTCTTACGGAGACATATAAATCCATGGGTTTGAAGATTCTTACTAGTCAGGTGTATTCCTAGGCGTTGAATATGGGGTGTTTAGTCCATTTCATTGAGCAAGGGGTAGGTCTTGTCTATTACATATTTGGCTTATGGAAAGGTATCTGTGCTAATTTCTATCTCTGGTTTTATGCAGCACCCCAACTCACCTTTCCCCTTAAGCAAGCATAAGTTGGTTTTCTAAATTTGAGACCATGTTCTGTTTTGTAATTCAGTTCATGTGTAGCCAAGTTTACATTCCGTGTATTAGTGATATCTTATGATGTTTCATTTTCTGTGTGACTTATTTCTCTTAGAATCATCGTACTTGAATCCACTCATTATGCCGCTACGGTCCTGATGACGTAGATTTCATTGCTGAGTGTTATTCCATTGTACGTACGTACCACAACTTCTTTATCCATTTTTTGCTTTCTGGGATATTTAACTTGTACCGTAGACGAGGTTCTTGTAAACTGAGCCGTCCCAAATTTTGGGGTGGCTGTGTGTTTTTGATTTTAATTTCCCTAAGCTATAGGACCATAAGTGGAAGTGCCATAGGCTGTGTTGCTTTGTTTCCTACCTGTTTCATGAAACACCATACACTTCTCCAGAGTGGCTGTTGGCAATTTATATCCCACCCATCAGCATAACAAGGCTCCCTGTTCTCCATGACCTGTCATGCCTTTCTGGATTTTACGCTTTTTTCAGATGGCCCTTTTGACCGGCGGGCAGTGAGACTTCATTTTAGTGCAGATTTCCTTTACATGCTTGCTTGGTTGGCCAAAAAGGGCGTATGCGTTTTTTCCTGAATATATTCAGGAATGAACGCATATGCCCTTTTTGGCCAAGTGCATCATTGACCACATTCTGCCTCTTTTCCTATGCTTTAAGTGCAATTGCAGCCTACCCCCTGAAATCGTGTTCCTGAAATTCTGCCCCGCTTTCAAGTCCTCTTCGAAGACTTACTTCAGTACATTTTTGGACAATAGCTGTCATTCATAACTCTGCAGGTTTGTGAATTACAGTGCCCCTGAGCTCCTTTCCTCAACACGCTTTCTTGTGATCTGGCCGCAAAACCGCTGGATTGCTTCAGGCCCTAATCTGTTTCCGGCAGGGCACGCTGAGCCTTTGGTTAATTCCTCTTCCTGGTGGGAAATGAGCGTTTCATTTGCCCGTGCAGACACCTACAGCTAGTCTCTCATTGGTTTTCCCTATTCCTGTTCATCTTGCGCAGAAATTGCAAACTGTGCCAAACAGGAGGTTGTAGGCACTGACTCTGCAAGTGGGGAGAATGTTAGTAAAGCGTCGGGAATGGTGAACCCGAGTACCAGGGGAAGAAAACTGAGATGCATTTGAAAACGTTTCCCAATCACACGGTGGACCATACTCTGGGTTTCCCATGCATGTTTTAGCTGAAGGAATAATCCCTTAAACCTGGAGAGTTGGGACCCATAGAATGGGTACCATGCAGTATGACTTCAAAGGTTCTGCGTTTGCTCACCGAACCTCACCAATGCTATCAGCCCGAAGTGTCCAGCCTTATGTCTCACACAGCTCTGGGTGTAGATGTGGTAAATCCAGGTTGCATCAAAAGCCCTGAATGAATTATTTAAGAATTGCTCTCTATTTCACTGTCATTGTGTTTTGTTTTTGAAATTTATTTTGATAATGGGATTTATCGGATTTTCACTGCTGCATTTAGGCCGCTGTACACACGCTTGATTTCCTTATGGAGACATATAAATCCATGGGTTTTAAGATTCTTAATTGTCAGGTATATTCCCATGCGTTGAATATGGGGTGTTGAGTCCATTTCGTTGAGCAAGGAGTAGGTCTTGTCTATTATATATTTGGCTTATGGAATGGTATCTGTGCTAATTTCAATCTCTGCTTTTATGCAGCACCCCAACTCACCTTTCCCCATAAGCAAGCATAAGTTGGTTTTCTAAATTTGAGACCCTGTTCTGTTTTGTAATTCAGTTCATGTGTGGCCAAGTTTACATTCCGTGTATTAGTGATATCTTATGATGTTTCTTTTTCTGTGTGACTTATTTCTCGTAGAATCATCGTACCTGAATCCACTCATTATGCCGCTACGGGCCTGATGACGTAGGTTTCATTGCTGAGTGATATTCCATTGTACGTGCGTACCACAACTTCTTTATCCATTTTTTGCTTTCTCGGATATTTAACTTGTACCATAGACGAGGTTCTTGTAAACAGAGCCATCCAAAATTTTGGGGTGGCTGTGTGTTTTTGATTTTAATTTCTCTATGCTATAGGACCATAAGTGGAAGTGCCATAGGCTGTGTTGCTTTGTTTCCTACGTGTTTCAGGAAACACCATACACTTCTCCAGAGTGGTTGTTGGCAATTTACATCCCGCCCATCAGCAAAACAAGGCTCCCTGTTCTCCATGACCTGTCGTGCCTTTCTGGAATTTACACATTTTTCAGATGGCCCTTTTGCCCGGGGGGCAATGAGACTTCATTGTAGTGCACATTTCCTTTAAACGGTTGCTTGGTTGGCCAAAAAGGGCCTATGCGTTTTTTCCTGAATATATTCAGGAAAAAACGCATACGCCCTTTTTGGCCAAGTGCATCATTGTCGACTTTCTGCCTCTAATCTTATTCTTTAAGTGCAATTCCAGTCTACCCCCTGAAATCGTTTTCCTGAAATTCTGCCCCGATTTCAAGTACTCTTCGAAGACTTACTTCAAAACATTTTTTGACGATAGCTGTCATTCATTACTCTGCAGGTTTGTGAATTACAGTGCCCCTGAGCTCCTTTCTTCAACTCGCTTTCTTGTGAGCTGGCCGCAAACCCGCAGGATTGCTTCAGGCCCTAATATGGTTCCGGCATGGCATGCTGAGCCTTTGGTTAATTCCTCTTCCTGGTGGGAAATGAGCGTTAAATTTCCATGTTCAGACACCTTCACATGAGTCGTCATGGTGCCCCTTTGCCCCGGTTATCTCTATGGAGGTTGGAGTTGGAAGGCCTCCTCACTCAAGATCAGTGTGCCCACGGAGCCAACCCTGCAACTTCAGGGCATGATTGGGGGTTAGGATCACCACGAGGGTTCCTTTTTCCTTAGGAGGGAGGTGGCCTTTTGGGCTGCTGATTTCCAGGTTATCAGATACTGCCAGTATCTAGGCCAGATGTGGTGGTGGGCCAAGCCCCTTGGTGACCGTAGTTTATCCTACCTGGATCGCATTCTTGCATTGTTCCATTTCAAGTGGTCCCAGGTTTTGCACTAATACTCCAATGGCGATTCACTGTTCACCAGGAATGTAAAGGTCAAAGGGTTTAGCTAAATTAGGGAGTTCCAGGGCAAGGGTCTGAATTGACTGCTCTTTCCATTCTTGAAAGGCCACTTCTGCATTCTATTCAAAAGGATCATCACCTTTTCCTTTCAGTGTTTCATATAGAGGCCGAGCTAGTAGACTGTAGTTAGGGATCCAGAAGCAGCAAACCCTGGCCTCCCCAGGAATCCCTAAGCTGTCTTCTAGTTTCAGAAATGGGTAAGGCTGTAAATTGTTTCTTCCCTTTCCTGGGATGGGCTTCTCCGACCTTCTGTGAGAATGAAGCCCAGGCAGGTCACCGTAGTCTGTGATATTTGAGCTTTTTCTTGGACAACTTGTATCCTTTATTGGCTTCGTAGTTCAGAGGTCTCCTTAGTAGGGCTGGCGATCAGAATGTCGTCTGCATATTGAAGGAGTGTTTCCTTTTCCAGAGGTAGAACTTTTAGTTGTTTAGCTGAGCTTTCCCCAAAGATGGTGTGGGAATTTTTGAACCCTTGGGGCAACACGGCCCGGAAGTATTGTTTTAGCTGTATGTTGAGTCCTGCCACTCACAAGCCAAAATTTCTTGTGACTCTGGGACTAATAGAATACAAAAGAAGGCATCATTGAAGACTAATACAGAATACCATGTCCTGGTGGTTGGTAGAATGACCAGCAGGGTGTAGGATTTAGGAACTACTGGAGGTATATCCTCGGTGGCTTCACTGACTGTCCTGACATCCTTTACCAGGACTCCAGCAGCCCATGGGGCTCTCGAGGTCAGGCCAATCCCAGGATATGGAGCTCACCTGGGCAGGTACCCCACCCCAGCCCACGGGGCTCTCGTGGTCAGGCCCCTCCCAGGATACAGAGCTACCCTTGCAGGTACCATGGCAGGGCTGGGAACACAGGAACCGTGCATATCGCCCTCATTGCAGAGCACTCCCAGCTCACCTGTCACTCAGATCTGACACAGAGCACCTCAGAGCAGGACTTGAACTAACAAACAGCAGCTCCGACAGGTCTGTGACCCTGGGCATCACTCTGTGTGGCCTCCCTCCACCTGGTCTTCCAGAGACTTCCACTGCACCCGGGGCACCAGGCCTCTGTCTCCACCCACCAGCCACCCCTCCTCTCCCTGACTCCTGGGTTCCTCTCATTAGGAGAGGGTTTTCTTGAAGTTGTCTCCCACTCATGGGCCAGATAATATAATTAGAAAACAAGCCAGAGCTGCAGCCCCTTGTCTATCCTGACTCTCAGGAGCCCACACCTGTTCCTTGGACCTGGCCGATTCAGCAAGTTCCAGTTTCTGCAACTGTGAGCCCCTGAGGGGTGATTATTGGCTGGCCTGGGAAGCCTGACTGTGCCGGCCAGCCCTCCCCAGGTGTGCCTGGGTTCAGATCAATATAAACACCGCTCCAGGCAGCAAGAGCCCCTGCAGCTGTGCCTGACGCCATTTTCTCTGCCCTGTCAGCAGTCTTGGGGCTGGACTGGTGGGAGGGAGTGAGAGGCCACGGCTTTGTGGGTGGCCCAGTGTGAGTGGGGCTCTGCTGGACTTTCTGCAGCAGTTGCCAAGATGCCACCTGCTAAAGAAGAGGATGTGTCACCCATACCTGCCGCTGGAATTTCTCCCTGGGCAGAGGTGAGTGAGGAAGAAAGCAGTGGGGGCCGGGACAGCAGGGGTATCTCAGGCAGGGAAATGGAAAGCTTCCAGAAGAGCACCCAGGACCAGGATCATCCTGGCTGGCCTGCAGGCACCAAGTCGGCTGGCATGCTGTCGCTCATGTGGCTCCATTGCCCTTCCTCTAGGCTTTCAAGTCCTTGTACATATTCAGGTGTTTTACCTGGGAAGGGTGGGAACATTTCAGCAGCAGCTGGCCTGGGGCTCAGCCCACGTTTACTCACAGATGCCTCGGCACGGTCCCCCAGCTTTGCAATGAGGACGCTTGTTGCGTGGGGCCTGCTGGCTGAATGGGAGATGATTCCCCACCACCGACCAACTTCAGAATTGTTTACAATTGGAGCAAGTGCCCTGATACGGTTTTCCTCTGTGTAGCTGGTGGGTTCTGTTTTTTTTTCTTTTTTGGTTCAAGGTAGATTTTATTCCTCTTTTTTGTATTTACAGATATAAGCATGGAAATAATTTATTCATATAAATACATGTATGTGAAGGGAAGAATATTTTTTCTGTTTTACTTTTTGTAATTTGAATTTTATTTTATTTTTTTATACAGCAGGTTCTTTTTGGTTATCTATTTTATACATATAAATGTATACATGCCAATCCCAATCTCTCAACTCCTCCCACCACCACCCCCCAACAGCTTTCCCCCCTTGCTGTCCATACGTTTGTTGTCTACATCTGTTGCTCTATTTCTGCCTTGCAAAACGGTTCATCTGTACAATTTGTCTAGGTTCCACATATAGCCATTAATAGACAAGATTTCTTTTTCTCTTTCTGACTTACTTCACTCTGTATGACAGTCTCTAGATCCATCAACGTCTCTACAAATGACCCAATTTCATTCCTTTTTATGGCTTAGTAATATTCCATTTTATATATGTACCACGTCTTTATGCATTCGTCTGTCTGTGGGCATTTAGGTTGCTTCCATTACCTGGATATTGTAAATAGTGATGCAATGAACATTGCGGTGAATGTCTCTTTTTGATTTATGGTTTTGTCTGGGTATATGCCCAGTAGTGGGACTGCTGTATCATATGGTAATTCTATTCTTAGTTTTATAAGAAACTCCATAACTTTCTCCACAGTGACTGTATCAATTTCATTCCCAACAATAGCGGAAGAGGGTTCCTTATCTCCACACCCTTTCCAGCATTTGTTGTTTGTAGATTTTCTGATGATGCCCATTCTAACAGGTGTGAGGTGATACACCATGGATGAGTCTATTTCGTTGAGCAAAGAGTAGGTCTTGTCTATTACATATTTGGCTTATGGAACGGTATGTGTGCTAATTTCAATCTCTGGTTTTATACAGCACCGCAACTCAACTTTCCCCTTAAGCAAGCATAAGTTTTTATCTAAATGTGAGACTCTGTTCGGTTTTGGAATTCAGTTGATGTGTAGCCAAGTTTACACTCTCTCTATTAGTGATATCTTATGATAATTACCTTTCTCTGTGTGACATATTTCTCTTAGAATCATCATACTTAAATCCACTCAATTTGCTGCTACAGGCCTGATGACATTGATTTCATTGCTGAGTGATATTCCATTGTACGTAAGTAGCACAACTCCTTTATCCATATTTTTCTTTCTGGGATATTTAATTTGTACTGGACTCAAGGTTCTTGTAAACACAGCAGCCCTAAATTTGGTGTTGGCTGTGTCTTGTTGATTTTAATTTTCCTAAACTATAGGGCCAAAAGTGGAAGTGCCCTAGGGCCTGTAGCTTTGTTTTTCAGATGTTTCAGGATACACCATAAACATCTCCAGAGTGTCTGTTGGCAATTTACATCCCGCCCATCAGCATAACAAGGCTCCCTGTTCTCCATGGCCTGTCCTGTGTTTCTGGTTTTTACACTTTTTTCAGATGGCCCTTTTGACGAATGGGAAATGAGACTTCATTGTAGTGCGGATTTCCATTGCTCGAGTGCTTGGTTGGCCAAAAAGGGCATATGTGTTTTTTCCTGAATATATTCAGGAAAAAATGTTTACACACTTTTGTCCAAGTGCATCACTGTCAAAGATCTGCCGCTTTTCACATGCTTTAAACGCAATTCCAATCTACCTCCTGAAATATGTTTCCTGCAATTCTGCCTCGTTTTGAAGTCCTCTTTGCAGACTTACTTCAGTATATTTTTGCCAATAGCTGTCATTTATAACTCTGCAGGTTTGTGAATTACAGTGCCTGTGATTTCCTTTCTTAACTCGTTTCCTTGAAAGCTGGCCACAGAACCGCAGGTTTGCTTTAGGCCATAATCAGGGTCTGGCACGGCACTCTGAGCCTTTGGTTAATTCCTCTTCCTGGTGGGAAATTAGAGTTAAATGTGCCCCTCCGGACACCTGCCTCACTCCCAGCCCCTTGGTGATGTGTGTCCTGTGGTTTGAGGCCACATGTGCTGGGTTCCTCACCTTTGGCTGATGTGGCCCCACTGGTGTGAGGACACTCCTGCCTGGTTCCCATCCCCTTGGTGATGTGGGCCATCCGCTGAGAGTCTGATCCTGGTTGGGTTCCTCACACTTCTGTGAGGTGGGCCCTCTTCTCTGACGTCACTCCTGCCTGGCTGGCACACCCCGCCTTGGCGAAGTCGGCCCTCTGGTGGGATTTGGTGCCTGCTGGGTGTCTCCTGCCCTCGGTAATGAGGGCCCTCTGGCGTCAGGCCCTAATTCCTGGGCTCCCAATATTTTCTGATATGCGCCCTGTGGTTCGAGTACACTCCTGCCAGGTTCCCAACCCCATGGGAATGTGGGCCTTCTGCTCTGAGGTCCCAACCGTGGGTTGCTCAGTTTCATGATGAGGGCCCTCTGCTGTGAGTTCTCTCCGGCCTGGATCCCATAGCCTCGCTGCTCCTGGCCACCTGCTGGGAGGTTCCAACTGCGGGATTCCTCACCTTTTTTCTTCTATGGACCCTCTGTTTTGAGACTCCTCCTGCCTGCCTCACTCCCAGTCCCTTGGTGATGTGTGTCCTCTGGTGTGAGGCCACGTGTGCTGGGTCCCTCGCCTTTGGATGATGTGGCCACACTGGTGTGAGGACACTCCTGCCTGCTTCCTATCCCCTTGATGATGTGGGCCCTCTGGTGAGAGTCTGATCCTGGCTGGGTTCCTCACCCTTCTGTGAGGTGGGCCCTCTGCTGTGAGGTCACTCCTGCCTGGCTGGCACACCCCACCTGGGCAACATCGGCCCTCTTGTGGCACTTGGAGCCTGCTGGGAGCCTCCTCCCCTCGGTGATGGGGGCCCTCTAGCGTCAGGCCCTAACTGCTGGGTACCCACATTTTCTGATACGTGCTAAGTGGTGCGAGGACACTCCTGCGAGGTTCCCATCCCCATGGGCATGTGGGCCTTCTGCTCTAAGGTCCCAACACCTGTGTTGTTCACCGTTTCATGATGTTGTCTCTCTGGTGTTAGTTCACTCAGGCCTAGATCCCATAGACTCTGTGCTCTGAGCCGACTGCTGGGAGGTTCCTACTGCTGGATTCCTTACCTTTTTTATTCTTTGGGTCCTGTGTTTTTATGCTCCTACTTCCTGACTCACTCCCAGCCCCTTTGTGATGTAGGTCCTCTGGTTTAAGGCCACATGTACCGGTTTCCTCACCTTTATTGATGTGGCCCCACTGGTGTGAGGACACTCCTGCCTGGTTCCCATCCCCTTGGTGATTGGGGCCCTCTTGTGAGAGTCTGATCCTGTCTGGATTCCTCACACTTATGGGAGGTGGGCCCTCTGCTGTGAGGTCACTCCTGCCTGGCTGGCACACGTCACGTTGGCGATGTGGGCCCTCAGTTGGGAGTTGGTGCCTGCTGGGAGTCTCCTCCCCTCGGTAATGAGGGCCCTCTGGCGTCAGGCCCTAACTCATGGGCTCCCAAAATTTTCTGATGTGCGCCCTGTCGTGTGAGTACACTCCAGCCAGGGTCCCTTCCCTAGGGGATGTGGGCTTTCTGCTCTGTGGTCCCAACGGCTGGGTTGCTCACAGTGTCAGAATGTGGGCCCTCTGTTTTGAGTTCAGTCAGGCCTGGATCCCATAGCCTCGCTGCTCCTGGCCGCCTGCTGGGAGGTTCCAACTGCGGGATTCCTCACCTTTTTTACGCAATGGGCCCTCTGTTTTGAGGCTCCTCCTGCCTGCCTCACTCCCAGCCCCTTGGTGATGTGTGTCCTGTAGTTTGAGGCCACGTGTGCTGGGTCCGTCACATTTCGGTGATGTGGCCCCACTGGTGTGAGGACACTCCTGCCTGGTTTCCATTCCCTTGGTGATGTGGGCCCTCTGGTGAGAGTCTGATCCTCTTTGCGTTCCTCACACTTTTGTGTGGTTGGCCCTCTGCTCTGAGGTCACTCCTGCCTGGCTGGCACACCCCGCATTGGCGACGTCGGCCCTCTGGTAGCATTTGGAGCTTGCTGGGAGCCTCCTCTCCTCAGTGATGAGGGCCCTCTGGCGTCCGGCCCTTACTGCTGGGCTCCCCACATTTTCTGTTGTGTGCCCACTGGTGCGATGACACTCCTGCTTGGTTCCCTTCCCCATGGGGATGTGGGCCTTGTGCTCTGAGGTCACAACGGCTGGGTTGCTTACAGTATCACGATGAGGGCCCTCTGTTGTGAGTTCATCACTGCCTGGATCCCATAGCCTCGGTGCTCTGGGCCGCCTGCTGGGATGTTCCAACTGCTGGATTCCTCACCTTTTTATACAATGGGCCATGTGTTTTGAGGTTAATCCTGCCTGCCTCGCTCTGAGACCCATGGTGATGTGGGTCTTCTGGTTTGAGGCCACATGTGCTGGGTACCTCAACTTTCGATGATGTGGCCCCACGGGTGTGAGGACACTCGTGCCTGATTCCCAGCCCCTTGCTTATGTGGGCACTCTGGTGAGAGTCTGATCATGACTGGGTTCCTTACCCTTCTGTGAGGTGGGCGCTCTGATGTGAGGTCACTCCTGCCTGGATGGCTCACGTCGCCTTGGCGACGTAGGCCCTCTGTTGGCCACTGAAGCATGCTGGGAGCCTCCTACCCTCTTTAATGAGGGCCCTGGAAGAAACGCATATGCCCTTTTTGACCAAGTGCATCATTGTCGAAGTTCTGCCTCTTCTCCTATACTTTCAGAGGACTTCCCATCTACCTCCTGAAATCGTATTCCTGGAATTCTGCCCCGCGTTCAAGTCCTCTTTGCAGCCTTACTTCAATATATTTTTGGACGATAGCTGTCATTTATAACTCTGCAGTTTTGTGAATTACAGTGCCCCTGAGCTCCATTCTTCAACTCGCTTTCTTGTGAGCTGGCCGCAAAACCGCAGGATTGCTTCAGGCCCTAATCTGGTTCCGGCACGGCATGTTGAGCCTTTGGCTAATTCCTCTTCCTGATGGGAAATGAGCATTAAATTTGCTCGTGCAGACACCTACAGCTAATCTCTCATTGGTTCTCCCTATTCCTGTTCATCTTGCTCAGAAATTCCAAACTGTGCCAAACAGGAGGTTAAAGGCACTGACTCTCCAATTGGGGAAAGAGTTAGTAAAGCGTCTGGAATGGTAAAACCGAGTATGAGGGGAAGAAAACTGAGATGCATTTAAAAAGGTTTCCCGGTCACACGGTGGACCATATTCTGGGTTTCCCATGCGTGTTTTACCTGAAGGAAGAATCCCTTAAACCTGGAGAGGTGGGACCCATGCAATGGGTACCATGCAGTATGACTTCAAATGGCCTGCATTTTCTCACCGAACCTCACCAATGCTATCAGCCCAAAGTGTCGAACCTTATGTCTCACTCAGCTCTAGGTGTAGATGTGGTAAATCCAGGTTGCATCACAAGCCCTGAATGAATTATTTAAGAATTGCTCTCTATTTCACTGTCATTGTGTTTGTTTTTGTAGTTTATTTTGATAATGGGATTTATCGGATTTTTTCTGCTGCCTTCATGCAGCTGTACACACACTTGATTCTCTTACGGAGACATATAAATCCATGGGTTTGAAGATTCTTACTAGTCATGTGTAATCCTAGGAGTTGAATATGGTGTGTTTAGTCCATTTCGTTGAGCAAGGTGTAAGTCTTGACTATTACATATTTGGCTTATGGAAAGGTATGTGTGCTAATTTCTATCTCTGGTTTTATGCAGCACCCCACCTCACCTTTCCCCATAAGCAAGCATAAGTTGGTGTTCTAAATTTGAGACCCTGTTCTGTTTTGTAATTCAGTTCATGTGTAGCCAAGTTTACATTCCGTGTATTAGTGATATCTTATGATGTTTCATTTTCTGTGTGACTTATTTCACTTAGAATCATCGTACCTGGATCCACTCAATATGCAGCGACGGGCCTGATGACATAGATTTCATTGGTGAGTGATATTCCATTGTACATGCGTACCACAACTTCTTTAACCATTTTTCACATTCTGGGATATTTAACTTGTACCGTAGACGACGTTCTTGTAAACAGAGCTGTCCCAAACTTTGGGGTGGCTGTGTGTTTTTGATTTTAATTTCCCTAAGCTATAGGACCATAAGTGGAAGTGACATAGGCTCTGTTGCTTTGTTTCCTACGTGTTTCAGGAAACCCCATACACTTCTCCAGAGTGGCTGTTTGCAATTTACATCCCCCCCATCAGCATAACAAGTCTCCCTGTTCTCCATGACCTGTCCTGCCTTTCTGGATTTTACACTTTTTCAGATGCCCATTTTGACCGGGGGGCAGTGAGACTTCATTGTAGTGCAGATTTCATTTACCTGCTTGCTTGCTTGGCCAAAAATGGCGTATGCGTTTTTTCCTGAATATATTCAGGAAAAAACGCATACGCACTTTTTGGCCAGTGCATCATTGTCGACATTCTGCCTCTATTCCTATGCTTTAAGTGCAATTCCAGTCTACCCCCTGAAATCGTTTTCCTGAAATTCTACCCCGCTTTCAAGTCCTCTTCGAAGACTTACTTCAATTCATTTTTGGACGATAGCTGTCATTCATAACTCTGCAGGTTTGTGAAGTACAGTGCCCCTGAGCTCGTTTCCTCAACTCGCTTTCTTGTGAGCTGGCCGCAAAACCGCAGGATTGCTGCAGGCCCTAATCTGTTTCCGTCAGGGCACACTGAGCCTTTGGTGAATTCCTCTTCCTGGTGGGAAATGAGCGTTCCATTTGCCCGTGCAGACACCTACAGCTAGTCTCTCATTGTTTCTCCCTATTCCTGTTAATCTTGCGTAGAAATTGCAAACTGTGCCAAACAGGAGGTTAAAGGCACTGACTCTCCAAGAGGGGAGAATGTTAGTAAAGTGTCTGGAATGGTGAACCCGAGTACCAGGGTTCGAAAACTGAGATATATTTGAAAACGTTTCCCAATCACACGGTGGACAATACTCTGGGTTTCCCATGCATGTCTTAGCTGAAGGAAGAATCCCATAAACCTGGAGAGCTGGGAACCATGGAATGGGTACCATGCAGTATGACTACAAAGGGTCTGCGTTTGCTCACCGAACCTCACAAATGCTATCAGCCCGAAGTGTCCAGCCGTATATCTCACCCAGCTCTGGGTGTAGATGTGGTAAATCCAGGTTGCATCACAAGCCCTGAATGAATTATTTAAGAATTGCTCTCTATTTCACTGTCAATGTGTTTTGGTTTTGAAATTTATTTTGATAATGGGATTTATCGGATTTTCACTGCTGCGTTTAGGCTGCTGTACACACGCTTGATTTCCTTATAGAGACATATAAATCCATGGGTTTTAAGATTCTTACTTGTCAGGTATATTCCCAGGCTTTGAGTCCGTTTCGTTGAGCAAGGAGTAGGTCTTGTCTATTATATATTTGGCTTATGGAACGGTATCTGTGCTAATTTCAATCTCTGGTTTTATGCAGCACCCCAACTCACCTTTCCCCATAAGCAAGCATAAGTTGGTTTTCTCAATTTGAGACCCTGTTCTGTTTTGTAATTCAGTTCATGGGTAGCCAAGTTTACATTCCGTGTATTAGTCATATCTTATGATGTTTCTTTTTCTGTGTGACTTATTTCCTGTAGAATCATCATACCTGAATCCACTCATTATGCCGCTACGGGCCTGATGAAGTAGATTTCATTGCTGAGTGATATTCCATTGTACGTGCGTACCACAACTTCTTTATCCATTTTTTGCTTTCTGGGATATTTTACTTGTACCGTAGACGAGGTTCTTGTAAACAGAGCCGTCCCAAACTCTGGGGTGGCTGTGTGTTTTTTATTTTAATTTCCCTAAGCTATAGGACCATAAGTGGAAGTGCCATAGGCTGTGTTGCTTTGTTTCCTACGTGTTTCTGGAAACACCATACACTTCTCCAGAGTGGTTGTTGGCAATTTACATCCCGCCCATCAGCATGACAAGGCTCCCTGTTCTCCATGACCTGTCCTGCCTTTCTGGATTTTACACTTTTTTCAGATGGCCCTTTTGACCGGGGGGGCAGTGAGACTTCATTGTAGTGCAGATTTCCTTTACACGCTTGCTTGGTTGGCCAAAAAGGGCGTATGCGTTTTTTCCTGAATATATTCAGGAAAAAACGCATACGCCCTTTTTGGCCAAGTGCATCGTTGTCGACATTCTACCTCTTTTCCTATGCTTTTAGTACAATTCCAGTCTACCCCCTGAAATCGTTTTCCTGAAATTCTGCCCCGCATTCAAGTCCTCTTCGAAGACTTACTTCAATACATTTTTGGACGATAGCTGTCATTCATAACTCTGCAGGTTTGTGAATTACAGTGCCCCTGAGCTCATGTCTTCAACTCGTTTTCTTGTGAGCTGGCCGCAAAACCGCAGGATTGCTTCAGGCCGTAATCTCTTTCCGGCAGGGCTTGCTGAGCCTTTGTTTAATTCCTCTTCCTGGTCGGAAATGAGCGTTCCTTTTGCCCGTGCAGGCACCTACAGCTAGTCTCTCATTGGTTCTCCCTATTCCTGTACATCTTGCGCAGAAATTGCAAACTGTGCCAAACAGGAGGTTAATGGCACTGACTCTCCAAGTGGGGAGAGTGTTAGTAAAGCGTCTGGAATGGTGAAACCGAGTACCAGGGGACGAAAACTGAGATGCATTTGAAAACGTTTCCCGGTCACACAGTGCACTGTACTGTGGGTTTCCCATGCATGTTTTAGCTGAAGGAAGAATCCCTTAAACCTGGAGAGTTGGGACCCATGGAATGGGTACCATGCAGTATGACTTCAAAGGGTCTGCGTTTGCTCACCGAACCTCACCAATGCTATCAGCCCGAAGTGCCCAGCCTTATGTCTCACCCAGCTCTGGGTGTAGATGCGGTAAATCCAGGTTGCATCACAAGCCCTGAATGAATTATGTAAGAATTGCTCTCTATTGTACTGTCATTGTGTTTTGTTTTTGAAATTTATTTTGATAATGGGATTTATCGGATTTTCACTGCTGCATTTAGGCCGCTGTACACACGCTTGATTTCCTTATGGAGACATATAAATCCATGGGTTTTAAGATTCTTAATTGTCAGGTATATTCCCATGCGTTGAATATGGGGTGTTGAGTCCATTTCGTTGAGCAAGGAGTAGGTATTGTCTATTATATATTTGGCTTATGGAATTGTATCTGTGCTAATTTCAATCTCTGCTTATATTCAGCACCCCAACTCACCTTTCCCTATAAGCAAGCATAAGTTGGTTTTTTAAATTTGAGACCCTGTTCTGTTTTGTAATTCAGTTCATGTGTGGCCAAGTTTACATTCCGTGTATTAGTGATATCTTATGATGTTTCTTTTTCTGTGTGACTTATTTCTCGTAGAATCATCGTACCTGAATCCACTCATTATGCCGCTACGGGCCTGATGACGTAGGTTTCATTGCTGAGTGATATTCCATTGTACGTGCGTACCACAACTTCTTTATCCATTTTTTGCTTTCTCGGATATTTAACTTGTACCGTAGACGAGGTTCTTGTAAACAGAGCCATCCCAAATTTTGGGGTGGCTCTGTGTTTTTGATTTTAATTTCTCTATGCTATAGGACCATAAGTGGAAGTGCCATAGGCTGTGTTGCTTTGTTTCCTACGTGTTTCAGGAAACACCATACACTTCTCCAGAGTGGCTGTTGGCAATTTACATCCCACCCATCAGCATAACAAGGCTCCCTGTTCTCCATGACCTGTCGTGCCTTTCTGGAACTTACACATTTTTCAGATGGCCCTTTTGACCGGGGGGCAGTGAGACTTCATTGTAGTACACATTTCCTTTACATGGTTGCTTGGTTGACCAAAAAGGGCGTATGCGTTTTTTCCTGAATATATTCAGGAAAAAACGCATACGCCCTTTTTGGCCAAGTGCATCATTGTCGACATTCTGCCTCTAATCTTATTCTTTAAGTGCAATTCCAGTCTACCCCCTGAAATCGTTTTCCTGAAATTCTGCCCCGATTTCAAGTCCTCTTCGAAGACTTACTTCAAAACATTTTTGGACGATAGCTGTCATTCATTACTCTGCAGTTTTGTGAATTACAGTGCCCCTGAGCTCCTTTCTTCAACTCGCTTTCTTGTGAGCTGGCCGCAAACCCGCAGGATTGCTTCAGGCCCTAATATGGTTCCGGCATGGCATGCTGAGCCTTTGGTTAATTCCTCTTCCTGGTGGGAAATGAGCGTTAAATTTCCATGTTCAGACACCTTCACATGAGTCGTCATGGTGCCCCTTTGCCCCGGTTATCTCTATGGAGGTTGGAGTTGGAAGGCCTCCTCACTCAAGATCAGTGTGCCCACGGAGCCAACCCTGCAACTTCAGGGCATGGTTGGGGGTTAGGATCACCACGAGGGTTCCTTTTTCCTTAGGAGGGAGGTGGCCTTTTGGGCTGCTGATTTCCAGGTTATCAGATACTGCCAGTATCTTGGCCAGATGTGGTGGTGGGCCAAGCCCCTTGGTGACCGTAGTTTATCCTACCTGGATCGCATTCTTGCATTGTTCCATTTCAAGTGGTCCCAGGTTTTGCACTAATACTCCAATGGCGATTCACTGTTCACCAGGAATGTAAAGGTCAAAGGGTTTAGCTAAATTAGGGAGTTCCAGGGCAAGGGTCTGAATTGACTGCTCTTTCCATTCTTGAAAGGCCACTTCTGCATTCTATTCAAAAGGATCATCACCTTTTCCTTTCAGTGTTTCATATAGAGGCCGAGCTAGTAGACTGTAGTTAGGGATCCAGAAGCAGCAAACCCTGGCCTCCCCAGGAATCCCTAAGCTGTCTTCTAGTTTCAGAAATGGGTAAGGCTGTAAATTGTTTCTTCCCTTTCCTGGGATGGGCTTCTCCGACCTTCTGTGAGAATGAAGCCCAGGCAGGTCACCGTAGTCTGTGATATTTGAGCTTTTTCTTGGACAACTTGTATCCTTTATTGGCTTCGTAGTTCAGAGGTCTCCTTAGTAGGGCTGGCGATCAGAATGTCGTCTGCATATTGAAGGAGTGTTTCCTTTTCCAGAGGTAGAACTTTTAGTTGTTTAGCTGAGCTATCCCCAAAGATGGTGTGGGAATTTTTGAACCCTTGGGGCAACACGGCCCGGAAGTATTGTTTTAGCTGTATGTTGAGTCCTGCCACTCACAAGCCAAAATTTCTTGTGACTCTGGGACTAATAGAATACAAAAGAAGGCATCATTGAAGACTAATACAGAATACCATGTCCTGGTGGTTGGTAGAATGACCAGCAGGGTGTAGGATTTAGGAACTACTGGAGGTATATCCTCGGTGGCTTCACTGACTGTCCTGACATCCTTTACCAGGACTCCAGCAGCCCATGGGGCTCTCGAGGTCAGGCCAATCCCAGGATATGGAGCTCACCTGGGCAGGTACCCCACCCCAGCCCACGGGGCTCTCGTGTTCAGGACCCTCCCAGGATATGGAGTTCCCTGGGCAGGTCCCCCTGCAGCCCATGGGGCTCTCGTGGTCAGGCCCCTCCCAGGATACAGAGCTACCCTTGCAGGTACCATGGCAGGGCTGGGAACACAGGAACCGTGCATATCGCCCTCATTGCAGAGCACTCCCAGCTCACCTGTCACTCAGATCTGACACAGAGCACCTCAGAGCAGGACTTGAACTAACAAACAGCAGCTCCGACAGGTCTGTGACCCTGGGCATCACTCTGTGTGGCCTCCCTCCACCTGGTCTTCCAGAGACTTCCACTGCACCCGGGGCACCAGGCCTCTGTCTCCACCCACCAGCCACCCCTCCTCTCCCTGACTCCTGGGTTCCTCTCATTAGGAGAGGGTTTTCTTGAAGTTGTCTCCCACTCATGGGCCAGATAATATAATTAGAAAACAAGCCAGAGCTGCAGCCCCTTGTCTATCCTGACTCTCAGGAGCCCACACCTGTTCCTTGGACCTGGCCGATTCAGCAAGTTCCAGTTTCTGCAACTGTGAGCCCCTGAGGGGTGATTATTGGCTGGCCTGGGAAGCCTGACTGTGCCGGCCAGCCCTCCCCAGGTGTGCCTGGGTTCAGATCAATATAAACACCGCTCCAGGCAGCAAGAGCCCCTGCAGCTGTGCCTGACGCCATTTTCTCTGCCCTGTCAGCAGTCTTGGGGCTGGACTGGTGGGAGGGAGTGAGAGGCCACGGCTTTGTGGGTGGCCCAGTGTGAGTGGGGCTCTGCTGGACTTTCTGCAGCAGTTGCCAAGATGCCACCTGCTAAAGAAGAGGATGTGTCACCCATACCTGCCGCTGGAATTTCTCCCTGGGCAGAGGTGAGTGAGGAAGAAAGCAGTGGGGGCCGGGACAGCAGGGGTATCTCAGGCAGGGAAATGGAAAGCTTCCAGAAGAGCACCCAGGACCAGGATCATCCTGGCTGGCCTGCAGGCACCAAGTCGGCTGGCATGCTGTCGCTCATGTGGCTCCATTGCCCTTCCTCTAGGCTTTCAAGTCCTTGTACATATTCAGGTGTTTTACCTGGGAAGGGTGGGAACATTTCAGCAGCAGCTGGCCTGGGGCTCAGCCCACGTTTACTCACAGATGCCTCGGCACGGTCCCCCAGCTTTGCAATGAGGACGCTTGTTGCGTGGGGCCTGCTGGCTGAATGGGAGATGATTCCCCACCACCGACCAACTTCAGAATTGTTTACAATTGGAGCAAGTGCCCTGATACGGTTTTCCTCTGTGTAGCTGGTGGGTTCTGTTTTTTTTTCTTTTTTGGTTCAAGGTAGATTTTATTCCTCTTTTTTGTATTTACAGATATAAGCATGGAAATAATTTATTCATATAAATACATGTATGTGAAGGGAAGAATATTTTTTCTGTTTTACTTTTTGTAATTTGAATTTTATTTTATTTTTTTATACAGCAGGTTCTTTTTGGTTATCTATTTTATACATATAAATGTATACATGCCAATCCCAATCTCTCAACTCCTCCCACCACCACCCCCCAACAGCTTTCCCCCCTTGCTGTCCATACGTTTGTTGTCTACATCTGTTGCTCTATTTCTGCCTTGCAAAACGGTTCATCTGTACAATTTGTCTAGGTTCCACATATAGCCATTAATAGACAAGATTTCTTTTTCTCTTTCTGACTTACTTCACTCTGTATGACAGTCTCTAGATCCATCAACGTCTCTACAAATGACCCAATTTCATTCCTTTTTATGGCTTAGTAATATTCCATTTTATATATGTACCACGTCTTTATGCATTCGTCTGTCTGTGGGCATTTAGGTTGCTTCCATTACCTGGATATTGTAAATAGTGATGCAATGAACATTGCGGTGAATGTCTCTTTTTGATTTATGGTTTTGTCTGGGTATATGCCCAGTAGTGGGACTGCTGTATCATATGGTAATTCTATTCTTAGTTTTATAAGAAACTCCATAACTTTCTCCACAGTGACTGTATCAATTTCATTCCCAACAATAGCGGAAGAGGGTTCCTTATCTCCACACCCTTTCCAGCATTTGTTGTTTGTAGATTTTCTGATGATGCCCATTCTAACAGGTGTGAGGTGATACACCATGGATGAGTCTATTTCGTTGAGCAAAGAGTAGGTCTTGTCTATTACATATTTGGCTTATGGAACGGTATGTGTGCTAATTTCAATCTCTGGTTTTATACAGCACCGCAACTCAACTTTCCCCTTAAGCAAGCATAAGTTTTTATCTAAATGTGAGACTCTGTTCGGTTTTGGAATTCAGTTGATGTGTAGCCAAGTTTACACTCTCTCTATTAGTGATATCTTATGATAATTACCTTTCTCTGTGTGACATATTTCTCTTAGAATCATCATACTTAAATCCACTCAATTTGCTGCTACAGGCCTGATGACATTGATTTCATTGCTGAGTGATATTCCATTGTACGTAAGTAGCACAACTCCTTTATCCATATTTTTCTTTCTGGGATATTTAATTTGTACTGGACTCAAGGTTCTTGTAAACACAGCAGCCCTAAATTTGGTGTTGGCTGTGTCTTGTTGATTTTAATTTTCCTAAACTATAGGGCCAAAAGTGGAAGTGCCCTAGGGCCTGTAGCTTTGTTTTTCAGATGTTTCAGGATACACCATAAACATCTCCAGAGTGTCTGTTGGCAATTTACATCCCGCCCATCAGCATAACAAGGCTCCCTGTTCTCCATGGCCTGTCCTGTGTTTCTGGTTTTTACACTTTTTTCAGATGGCCCTTTTGACGAATGGGAAATGAGACTTCATTGTAGTGCGGATTTCCATTGCTCGAGTGCTTGGTTGGCCAAAAAGGGCATATGTGTTTTTTCCTGAATATATTCAGGAAAAAATGTTTACACACTTTTGTCCAAGTGCATCACTGTCAAAGATCTGCCGCTTTTCGCATGCTTTAAACGCAATTCCAATCTACCTCCTGAAATATGTTTCCTGCAATTCTGCCTCGTTTTGAAGTCCTCTTTGCAGACTTACTTCAGTATATTTTTGCCAATAGCTGTCATTTATAACTCTGCAGGTTTGTGAATTACAGTGCCTGTGATTTCCTTTCTTAACTCGTTTCCTTGAAAGCTGGCCACAGAACCGCAGGTTTGCTTTAGGCCATAATCAGGGTCTGGCACGGCACTCTGAGCCTTTGGTTAATTCCTCTTCCTGGTGGGAAATTAGAGTTAAATGTGCCCCTCCGGACACCTGCCTCACTCCCAGCCCCTTGGTGATGTGTGTCCTGTGGTTTGAGGCCACATGTGCTGGGTTCCTCACCTTTGGCTGATGTGGCCCCACTGGTGTGAGGACACTCCTGCCTGGTTCCCATCCCCTTGGTGATGTGGGCCATCCGCTGAGAGTCTGATCCTGGTTGGGTTCCTCACACTTCTGTGAGGTGGGCCCTCTTCTCTGACGTCACTCCTGCCTGGCTGGCACACCCCGCCTTGGCGAAGTCGGCCCTCTGGTGGGATTTGGTGCCTGCTGGGTGTCTCCTGCCCTCGGTAATGAGGGCCCTCTGGCGTCAGGCCCTAATTCCTGGGCTCCCAATATTTTCTGATATGCGCCCTGTGGTTCGAGTACACTCCTGCCAGGTTCCCAACCCCATGGGAATGTGGGCCTTCTGCTCTGAGGTCCCAACCGTGGGTTGCTCAGTTTCATGATGAGGGCCCTCTGCTGTGAGTTCTCTCCGGCCTGGATCCCATAGCCTCGCTGCTCCTGGCCACCTGCTGGGAGGTTCCAACTGCGGGATTCCTCACCTTTTTTCTTCTATGGACCCTCTGTTTTGAGACTCCTCCTGCCTGCCTCACTCCCAGTCCCTTGGTGATGTGTGTCCTCTGGTGTGAGGCCACGTGTGCTGGGTCCCTCGCCTTTGGATGATGTGGCCACACTGGTGTGAGGACACTCCTGCCTGCTTCCTATCCCCTTGATGATGTGGGCCCTCTGGTGAGAGTCTGATCCTGGCTGGGTTCCTCACCCTTCTGTGAGGTGGGCCCTCTGCTGTGAGGTCACTCCTGCCTGGCTGGCACACCCCACCTGGGCAACATCGGCCCTCTTGTGGCACTTGGAGCCTGCTGGGAGCCTCCTCCCCTCGGTGATGGGGGCCCTCTAGCGTCAGGCCCTAACTGCTGGGTACCCACATTTTCTGATACGTGCTAAGTGGTGCGAGGACACTCCTGCGAGGTTCCCATCCCCATGGGCATGTGGGCCTTCTGCTCTAAGGTCCCAACACCTGTGTTGTTCACCGTTTCATGATGTTGTCTCTCTGGTGTTAGTTCACTCAGGCCTAGATCCCATAGACTCTGTGCTCTGAGCCGACTGCTGGGAGGTTCCTACTGCTGGATTCCTTACCTTTTTTATTCTTTGGGTCCTGTGTTTTTATGCTCCTACTTCCTGACTCACTCCCAGCCCCTTTGTGATGTAGGTCCTCTGGTTTAAGGCCACATGTACCGGTTTCCTCACCTTTATTGATGTGGCCCCACTGGTGTGAGGACACTTCTGCCTGGTTCCCATCCCCTTGGTGATTGGGGCCCTCTTGTGAGAGTCTGATCCTGTCTGGATTCCTCACACTTATGGGAGGTGGGCCCTCTGCTGTGAGGTCACTCCTGCCTGGCTGGCACACGTCACGTTGGCGATGTGGGCCCTCAGTTGGGAGTTGGTGCCTGCTGGGAGTCTCCTCCCCTCGGTAATGAGGGCCCTCTGGCGTCAGGCCCTAACTCATGGGCTCCCAAAATTTTCTGATGTGCGCCCTGTCGTGTGAGTACACTCCAGCCAGGGTCCCTTCCCTAGGGGATGTGGGCTTTCTGCTCTGTGGTCCCAACGGCTGGGTTGCTCACAGTGTCAGAATGTGGGCCCTCTGTTTTGAGTTCAGTCAGGCCTGGATCCCATAGCCTCGCTGCTCCTGGCCGCCTGCTGGGAGGTTCCAACTGCGGGATTCCTCACCTTTTTTACGCAATGGGCCCTCTGTTTTGAGGCTCCTCCTGCCTGCCTCACTCCCAGCCCCTTGGTGATGTGTGTCCTGTAGTTTGAGGCCACGTGTGCTGGGTCCGTCACATTTCGGTGATGTGGCCCCACTGGTGTGAGGACACTCCTGCCTGGTTTCCATTCCCTTGGTGATGTGGGCCCTCTGGTGAGAGTCTGATCCTCTTTGCGTTCCTCACACTTTTGTGTGGTTGGCCCTCTGCTCTGAGGTCACTCCTGCCTGGCTGGCACACCCCGCATTGGCGACGTCGGCCCTCTGGTAGCATTTGGAGCTTGCTGGGAGCCTCCTCTCCTCAGTGATGAGGGCCCTCTGGCGTCCGGCCCTTACTGCTGGGCTCCCCACATTTTCTGTTGTGTGCCCACTGGTGCGATGACACTCCTGCTTGGTTCCCTTCCCCATGGGGATGTGGGCCTTGTGCTCTGAGGTCACAACGGCTGGGTTGCTTACAGTATCACGATGAGGGCCCTCTGTTGTGAGTTCATCACTGCCTGGATCCCATAGCCTCGGTGCTCTGGGCCGCCTGCTGGGATGTTCCAACTGCTGGATTCCTCACCTTTTTATACAATGGGCCATGTGTTTTGAGGTTAATCCTGCCTGCCTCGCTCTGAGACCCATGGTGATGTGGGTCTTCTGGTTTGAGGCCACATGTGCTGGGTACCTCAACTTTCGATGATGTGGCCCCACGGGTGTGAGGACACTCGTGCCTGATTCCCAGCCCCTTGCTTATGTGGGCACTCTGGTGAGAGTCTGATCATGACTGGGTTCCTTACCCTTCTGTGAGGTGGGCGCTCTGATGTGAGGTCACTCCTGCCTGGATGGCTCACGTCGCCTTGGCGACGTAGGCCCTCTGTTGGCCACTGAAGCATGCTGGGAGCCTCCTACCCTCTTTAATGAGGGCCCTGGAAGAAACGCATATGCCCTTTTTGACCAAGTGCATCATTGTCGAAGTTCTGCCTCTTCTCCTATACTTTCAGAGGACTTCCCATCTACCTCCTGAAATCGTATTCCTGGAATTCTGCCCCGCGTTCAAGTCCTCTTTGCAGCCTTACTTCAATATATTTTTGGACGATAGCTGTCATTTATAACTCTGCAGTTTTGTGAATTACAGTGCCCCTGAGCTCCATTCTTCAACTCGCTTTCTTGTGAGCTGGCCGCAAAACCGCAGGATTGCTTCAGGCCCTAATCTGGTTCCGGCACGGCATGTTGAGCCTTTGGCTAATTCCTCTTCCTGATGGGAAATGAGCGTTAAATTTGCTCGTGCAGACACCTACAGCTAATCTCTCATTGGTTCTCCCTATTCCTGTTCATCTTGCTCAGAAATTCCAAACTGTGCCAAACAGGAGGTTAAAGGCACTGACTCTCCAATTGGGGAAAGAGTTAGTAAAGCGTCTGGAATGGTAAAACCGAGTATGAGTGGAAGAAAACTGAGATGCATTTAAAAAGGTTTCCCGGTCACACGGTGGACCATATTCTGGGTTTCCCATGCGTGTTTTACCTGAAGGAAGAATCCCTTAAACCTGGAGAGGTGGGACCCATGCAATGGGTACCATGCAGTATGACTTCAAATGGCCTGCATTTTCTCACCGAACCTCACCAATGCTATCAGCCCAAAGTGTCGAACCTTATGTCTCACTCAGCTCTAGGTGTAGATGTGGTAAATCCAGGTTGCATCACAAGCCCTGAATGAATTATTTAAGAATTGCTCTCTATTTCACTGTCATTGTGTTTGTTTTTGTAGTTTATTTTGATAATGGGATTTATCGGATTTTTTCTGCTGCCTTCATGCAGCTGTACACACACTTGATTCTCTTACGGAGACATATAAATCCATGGGTTTGAAGATTCTTACTAGTCATGTGTAATCCTAGGAGTTGAATATGGTGTGTTTAGTCCATTTCGTTGAGCAAGGTGTAAGTCTTGACTATTACATATTTGGCTTATGGAAAGGTATGTGTGCTAATTTCTATCTCTGGTTTTATGCAGCACCCCACCTCACCTTTCCCCATAAGCAAGCATAAGTTGGTGTTCTAAATTTGAGACCCTGTTCTGTTTTGTAATTCAGTTCATGTGTAGCCAAGTTTACATTCCGTGTATTAGTGATATCTTATGATGTTTCATTTTCTGTGTGACTTATTTCACTTAGAATCATTGTACCTGGATCCACTCAATATGCAGCGACGGGCCTGATGACATAGATTTCATTGGTGAGTGATATTCCATTGTACATGCGTACCACAACTTCTTTAACCATTTTTCACATTCTGGGATATTTAACTTGTACCGTAGACGACGTTCTTGTAAACAGAGCTGTCCCAAACTTTGGGGTGGCTGTGTGTTTTTGATTTTAATTTCCCTAAGCTATAGGACCATAAGTGGAAGTGACATAGGCTCTGTTGCTTTGTTTCCTACGTGTTTCAGGAAACCCCATACACTTCTCCAGAGTGGCTGTTTGCAATTTACATCCCCCCTATCAGCATAACAAGTCTCCCTGTTCTCCATGACCTGTCCTGCCTTTCTGGATTTTACACTTTTTCAGATGCCCCTTTTGACCGGGGGGCAGTGAGACTTCATTGTAGTGCAGATTTCATTTACCTGCTTGCTTGCTTGGCCAAAAATGGCGTATGCGTTTTTTCCTGAATATATTCAGGAAAAAACGCATACGCACTTTTTGGCCAGTGCATCATTGTCGACATTCTGCCTCTATTCCTATGCTTTAAGTGCAATTCCAGTCTACCCCCTGAAATCGTTTTCCTGAAATTCTACCCCGCTTTCAAGTCCTCTTCGAAGACTTACTTCAATTCATTTTTGGACGATAGCTGTCATTCATAACTCTGCAGGTTTGTGAAGTACAGTGCCCCTGAGCTCGTTTCCTCAACTCGCTTTCTTGTGAGCTGGCCGCAAAACCGCAGGATTGCTGCAGGCCCTAATCTGTTTCCGTCAGGGCACACTGAGCCTTTGGTGAATTCCTCTTCCTGGTGGGAAATGAGCGTTCCATTTGCCCGTGCAGACACCTACAGCTAGTCTCTCATTGTTTCTCCCTATTCCTGTTAATCTTGCGTAGAAATTGCAAACTGTGCCAAACAGGAGGTTAAAGGCACTGACTCTCCAAGAGGGGAGAATGTTAGTAAAGTGTCTGGAATGGTGAACCCGAGTACCAGGGTTCGAAAACTGAGATATATTTGAAAACGTTTCCCAATCACACGGTGGACAATACTCTGGGTTTCCCATGCATGTCTTAGCTGAAGGAAGAATCCCATAAACCTGGAGAGCTGGGAACCATGGAATGGGTACCATGCAGTATGACTACAAAGGGTCTGCGTTTGCTCACCGAACCTCACAAATGCTATCAGCCCGAAGTGTCCAGCCGTATATCTCACCCAGCTCTGGGTGTAGATGTGGTAAATCCAGGTTGCATCACAAGCCCTGAATGAATTATTTAAGAATTGCTCTCTATTTCACTGTCAATGTGTTTTGGTTTTGAAATTTATTTTGATAATGGGATTTATCGGATTTTCACTGCTGCGTTTAGGCTGCTGTACACACGCTTGATTTCCTTATAGAGACATATAAATCCATGGGTTTTAAGATTCTTACTTGTCAGGTATATTCCCAGGCTTTGAGTCCGTTTCGTTGAGCAAGGAGTAGGTCTTGTCTATTATATATTTGGCTTATGGAACGGTATCTGTGCTAATTTCAATCTCTGGTTTTATGCAGCACCCCAACTCACCTTTCCCCATAAGCAAGCATAAGTTGGTTTTCTCAATTTGAGACCCTGTTCTGTTTTGTAATTCAGTTCATGGGTAGCCAAGTTTACATTCCGTGTATTAGTCATATCTTATGATGTTTCTTTTTCTGTGTGACTTATTTCCTGTAGAATCATCATACCTGAATCCACTCATTATGCCGCTACGGGCCTGATGAAGTAGATTTCATTGCTGAGTGATATTCCATTGTACGTGCGTACCACAACTTCTTTATCCATTTTTTGCTTTCTGGGATATTTTACTTGTACCGTAGACGAGGTTCTTGTAAACAGAGCCGTCCCAAACTCTGGGGTGGCTGTGTGTTTTTTATTTTAATTTCCCTAAGCTATAGGACCATAAGTGGAAGTGCCATAGGCTGTGTTGCTTTGTTTCCTACGTGTTTCTGGAAACACCATACACTTCTCCAGAGTGGTTGTTGGCAATTTACATCCCGCCCATCAGCATGACAAGGCTCCCTGTTCTCCATGACCTGTCCTGCCTTTCTGGATTTTACACTTTTTTCAGATGGCCCTTTTGACCGGGGGGGCAGTGAGACTTCATTGTAGTGCAGATTTCCTTTACACGCTTGCTTGGTTGGCCAAAAAGGGCGTATGCGTTTTTTCCTGAATATATTCAGGAAAAAACGCATACGCCCTTTTTGGCCAAGTGCATCGTTGTCGACATTCTACCTCTTTTCCTATGCTTTTAGTACAATTCCAGTCTACCCCCTGAAATCGTTTTCCTGAAATTCTGCCCCGCATTCAAGTCCTCTTCGAAGACTTACTTCAATACATTTTTGGACGATAGCTGTCATTCATAACTCTGCAGGTTTGTGAATTACAGTGCCCCTGAGCTCATGTCTTCAACTCGTTTTCTTGTGAGCTGGCCGCAAAACCGCAGGATTGCTTCAGGCCGTAATCTCTTTCCGGCAGGGCTTGCTGAGCCTTTGTTTAATTCCTCTTCCTGGTCGGAAATGAGCGTTCCTTTTGCCCGTGCAGGCACCTACAGCTAGTCTCTCATTGGTTCTCCCTATTCCTGTACATCTTGCGCAGAAATTGCAAACTGTGCCAAACAGGAGGTTAATGGCACTGACTCTCCAAGTGGGGAGAGTGTTAGTAAAGCGTCTGGAATGGTGAAACCGAGTACCAGGGGACGAAAACTGAGATGCATTTGAAAACGTTTCCCGGTCACACAGTGCACTGTACTGTGGGTTTCCCATGCATGTTTTAGCTGAAGGAAGAATCCCTTAAACCTGGAGAGTTGGGACCCATGGAATGGGTACCATGCAGTATGACTTCAAAGGGTCTGCGTTTGCTCACCGAACCTCACCAATGCTATCAGCCCGAAGTGCCCAGCCTTATGTCTCACCCAGCTCTGGGTGTAGATGCGGTAAATCCAGGTTGCATCACAAGCCCTGAATGAATTATGTAAGAATTGCTCTCTATTGTACTGTCATTGTGTTTTGTTTTTGAAATTTATTTTGATAATGGGATTTATCGGATTTTCACTGCTGCATTTAGGCCGCTGTACACACGCTTGATTTCCTTATGGAGACATATAAATCCATGGGTTTTAAGATTCTTAATTGTCAGGTATATTCCCATGCGTTGAATATGGGGTGTTGAGTCCATTTCGTTGAGCAAGGAGTAGGTATTGTCTATTATATATTTGGCTTATGGAATTGTATCTGTGCTAATTTCAATCTCTGCTTATATTCAGCACCCCAACTCACCTTTCCCTATAAGCAAGCATAAGTTGGTTTTTTAAATTTGAGACCCTGTTCTGTTTTGTAATTCAGTTCATGTGTGGCCAAGTTTACATTCCGTGTATTAGTGATATCTTATGATGTTTCTTTTTCTGTGTGACTTATTTCTCGTAGAATCATCGTACCTGAATCCACTCATTATGCCGCTACGGGCCTGATGACGTAGGTTTCATTGCTGAGTGATATTCCATTGTACGTGCGTACCACAACTTCTTTATCCATTTTTTGCTTTCTCGGATATTTAACTTGTACCGTAGACGAGGTTCTTGTAAACAGAGCCATCCCAAATTTTGGGGTGGCTCTGTGTTTTTGATTTTAATTTCTCTATGCTATAGGACCATAAGTGGAAGTGCCATAGGCTGTGTTGCTTTGTTTCCTACGTGTTTCAGGAAACACCATACACTTCTCCAGAGTGGCTGTTGGCAATTTACATCCCACCCATCAGCATAACAAGGCTCCCTGTTCTCCATGACCTGTCGTGCCTTTCTGGAATTTACACATTTTTCAGATGGCCCTTTTGACCGGGGGGCAGTGAGACTTCATTGTAGTACACATTTCCTTTACATGGTTGCTTGGTTGACCAAAAAGGGCGTATGCGTTTTTTCCTGAATATATTCAGGAAAAAACGCATACGCCCTTTTTGGCCAAGTGCATCATTGTCGACATTCTGCCTCTAATCTTATTCTTTAAGTGCAATTCCAGTCTACCCCCTGAAATCGTTTTCCTGAAATTCTGCCCCGATTTCAAGTCCTCTTCGAAGACTTACTTCAAAACATTTTTGGACGATAGCTGTCATTCATTACTCTGCAGTTTTGTGAATTACAGTGCCCCTGAGCTCCTTTCTTCAACTCGCTTTCTTGTGAGCTGGCCGCAAACCCGCAGGATTGCTTCAGGCCCTAATATGGTTCCGGCATGGCATGCTGAGCCTTTGGTTAATTCCTCTTCCTGGTGGGAAATGAGCGTTAAATTTCCATGTTCAGACACCTTCACATGAGTCGTCATGGTGCCCCTTTGCCCCGGTTATCTCTATGGAGGTTGGAGTTGGAAGGCCTCCTCACTCAAGATCAGTGTGCCCACGGAGCCAACCCTGCAACTTCAGGGCATGGTTGGGGGTTAGGATCACCACGAGGGTTCCTTTTTCCTTAGGAGGGAGGTGGCCTTTTGGGCTGCTGATTTCCAGGTTATCAGATACTGCCAGTATCTTGGCCAGATGTGGTGGTGGGCCAAGCCCCTTGGTGACCGTAGTTTATCCTACCTGGATCGCATTCTTGCATTGTTCCATTTCAAGTGGTCCCAGGTTTTGCACTAATACTCCAATGGCGATTCACTGTTCACCAGGAATGTAAAGGTCAAAGGGTTTAGCTAAATTAGGGAGTTCCAGGGCAAGGGTCTGAATTGACTGCTCTTTCCATTCTTGAAAGGCCACTTCTGCATTCTATTCAAAAGGATCATCACCTTTTCCTTTCAGTGTTTCATATAGAGGCCGAGCTAGTAGACTGTAGTTAGGGATCCAGAAGCAACAAACCCTGGCCTCCCCAGGAATCCCTAAGCTGTCTTCTAGTTTCAGAAATGGGTAAGGCTGTAAATTGTTTCTTCCCTTTCCTGGGATGGGCTTCTCCGACCTTCTGTGAGAATGAAGCCCAGGCAGGTCACCGTAGTCTGTGATATTTGAGCTTTTTCTTGGACAACTTGTATCCTTTATTGGCTTCGTAGTTCAGAGGTCTCCTTAGTAGGGCTGGCGATCAGAATGTCGTCTGCATATTGAAGGAGTGTTTCCTTTTCCAGAGGTAGAACTTTTAGGTCTTTAGCTGAGCTTTCCCCAAAGATGGTGTGGGAATTTTTGAACCCTTGGGGCAACACGGCCCGGAAGTATTGTTTTAGCTGTATGTTGAGTCCTGCCACTCACAAGCCAAAATTTCTTGTGACTCTGGGACTAATAGAATACAAAAGAAGGCATCATTGAAGACTAATACAGAATACCATGTCCTGGTGGTTGGTAGAATGACCAGCAGGGTGTAGGATTTAGGAACTACTGGAGGTATATCCTCGGTGGCTTCACTGACTGTCCTGACATCCTTTACCAGGACTCCAGCAGCCCATGGGGCTCTCGAGGTCAGGCCAATCCCAGGATATGGAGCTCACCTGGGCAGGTACCCCACCCCAGCCCACGGGGCTCTCGTGTTCAGGACCCTCCCAGGATATGGAGTTCCCTGGGCAGGTCCCCCTGCAGCCCATGGGGCTCTCGTGGTCAGGCCCCTCCCAGGATACAGAGCTACCCTTGCAGGTACCATGGCAGGGCTGGGAACACAGGAACCGTGCATATCGCCCTCATTGCAGAGCACTCCCAGCTCACCTGTCACTCAGATCTGACACAGAGCACCTCAGAGCAGGACTTGAACTAACAAACAGCAGCTCCGACAGGTCTGTGACCCTGGGCATCACTCTGTGTGGCCTCCCTCCACCTGGTCTTCCAGAGACTTCCACTGCACCCGGGGCACCAGGCCTCTGTCTCCACCCACCAGCCACCCCTCCTCTCCCTGACTCCTGGGTTCCTCTCATTAGGAGAGGGTTTTCTTGAAGTTGTCTCCCACTCATGGGCCAGATAATATAATTAGAAAACAAGCCAGAGCTGCAGCCCCTTGTCTATCCTGACTCTCAGGAGCCCACACCTGTTCCTTGGACCTGGCCGATTCAGCAAGTTCCAGTTTCTGCAACTGTGAGCCCCTGAGGGGTGATTATTGGCTGGCCTGGGAAGCCTGACTGTGCCGGCCAGCCCTCCCCAGGTGTGCCTGGGTTCAGATCAATATAAACACCGCTCCAGGCAGCAAGAGCCCCTGCAGCTGTGCCTGACGCCATTTTCTCTGCCCTGTCAGCAGTCTTGGGGCTGGACTGGTGGGAGGGAGTGAGAGGCCACGGCTTTGTGGGTGGCCCAGTGTGAGTGGGGCTCTGCTGGACTTTCTGCAGCAGTTGCCAAGATGCCACCTGCTAAAGAAGAGGATGTGTCACCCATACCTGCCGCTGGAATTTCTCCCTGGGCAGAGGTGAGTGAGGAAGAAAGCAGTGGGGGCCGGGACAGCAGGGGTATCTCAGGCAGGGAAATGGAAAGCTTCCAGAAGAGCACCCAGGACCAGGATCATCCTGGCTGGCCTGCAGGCACCAAGTCGGCTGGCATGCTGTCGCTCATGTGGC
Source organism: Delphinapterus leucas (assembly GCF_059928025.1). Taxonomy (NCBI): domain Eukaryota; kingdom Metazoa; phylum Chordata; class Mammalia; order Artiodactyla; family Monodontidae; genus Delphinapterus; species Delphinapterus leucas. The sequence goes on along the minus strand of NW_028322240.1, from coordinate 6,678,589 downwards.
TCCATTGCCCTTCCTCTAGGCTTTCAAGTCCTTGTACATATTCAGGTGGTTTACCTGGGAAGGGTGGGAACATTTCAGCAGCAGCTGGCCTGGGGCTCAGCCCACGTTTACTCACAGATGCCTCGGCACGGTCCCCCAGCTTTGCAATGAGGACGCTTGTTGCGTGGGGCCTGCTGGCTGAATGGGAGATGATTCCCCACCACCGACCAACTTCAGAATTGTTTACAATTGGAGCAAGTGCCCTGATACGGTTTTCCTCTGTGTAGCTGGTGGGTTCTGTTTTTTTTTCTTTTTTGGTTCAAGGTAGATTTTATTCCTCTTTTTTGTATTTACAGATATAAGCATGGAAATAATTTATTCATATAAATACATGTATGTGAAGGGAAGAATATTTTTTCTGTTTTACTTTTTGTAATTTGAATTTTATTTTATTTTTTTATACAGCAGGTTCTTTTTGGTTATCTATTTTATACATATAAATGTATACATGCCAATCCCAATCTCTCAACTCCTCCCACCACCACCCCCCAACAGCTTTCCCCCCTTGCTGTCCATACGTTTGTTGTCTACATCTGTTGCTCTATTTCTGCCTTGCAAAACGGTTCATCTGTACAATTTGTCTAGGTTCCACATATAGCCATTAATAGACAAGATTTCTTTTTCTCTTTCTGACTTACTTCACTCTGTATGACAGTCTCTAGATCCATCAACGTCTCTACAAATGACCCAATTTCATTCCTTTTTATGGCTTAGTAATATTCCATTTTATATATGTACCACGTCTTTATGCATTCGTCTGTCTGTGGGCATTTAGGTTGCTTCCATTACCTGGATATTGTAAATAGTGATGCAATGAACATTGCGGTGAATGTCTCTTTTTGATTTATGGTTTTGTCTGGGTATATGCCCAGTAGTGGGACTGCTGTATCATATGGTAATTCTATTCTTAGTTTTATAAGAAACTCCATAACTTTCTCCACAGTGACTGTATCAATTTCATTCCCAACAATAGCGGAAGAGGGTTCCTTATCTCCACACCCTTTCCAGCATTTGTTGTTTGTAGATTTTCTGATGATGCCCATTCTAACAGGTGTGAGGTGATACACCATGGATGAGTCTATTTCGTTGAGCAAAGAGTAGGTCTTGTCTATTACATATTTGGCTTATGGAACGGTATGTGTGCTAATTTCAATCTCTGGTTTTATACAGCACCGCAACTCAACTTTCCCCTTAAGCAAGCATAAGTTTTTATCTAAATGTGAGACTCTGTTCGGTTTTGGAATTCAGTTGATGTGTAGCCAAGTTTACACTCTCTCTATTAGTGATATCTTATGATAATTACCTTTCTCTGTGTGACATATTTCTCTTAGAATCATCATACTTAAATCCACTCAATTTGCTGCTACAGGCCTGATGACATTGATTTCATTGCTGAGTGATATTCCATTGTACGTAAGTAGCACAACTCCTTTATCCATATTTTTCTTTCTGGGATATTTAATTTGTACTGGACTCAAGGTTCTTGTAAACACAGCAGCCCTAAATTTGGTGTTGGCTGTGTCTTGTTGATTTTAATTTTCCTAAACTATAGGGCCAAAAGTGGAAGTGCCCTAGGGCCTGTAGCTTTGTTTTTCAGATGTTTCAGGATACACCATAAACATCTCCAGAGTGTCTGTTGGCAATTTACATCCCGCCCATCAGCATAACAAGGCTCCCTGTTCTCCATGGCCTGTCCTGTGTTTCTGGTTTTTACACTTTTTTCAGATGGCCCTTTTGACGAATGGGAAATGAGACTTCATTGTAGTGCGGATTTCCATTGCTCGAGTGCTTGGTTGGCCAAAAAGGGCATATGTGTTTTTTCCTGAATATATTCAGGAAAAAATGTTTACACACTTTTGTCCAAGTGCATCACTGTCAAAGATCTGCCGCTTTTCACATGCTTTAAACGCAATTCCAATCTACCTCCTGAAATATGTTTCCTGCAATTCTGCCTCGTTTTGAAGTCCTCTTTGCAGACTTACTTCAGTATATTTTTGCCAATAGCTGTCATTTATAACTCTGCAGGTTTGTGAATTACAGTGCCTGTGATTTCCTTTCTTAACTCGTTTCCTTGAAAGCTGGCCACAGAACCGCAGGTTTGCTTTAGGCCATAATCAGGGTCTGGCACGGCACTCTGAGCCTTTGGTTAATTCCTCTTCCTGGTGGGAAATTAGAGTTAAATGTGCCCCTCCGGACACCTGCCTCACTCCCAGCCCCTTGGTGATGTGTGTCCTGTGGTTTGAGGCCACATGTGCTGGGTTCCTCACCTTTGGCTGATGTGGCCCCACTGGTGTGAGGACACTCCTGCCTGGTTCCCATCCCCTTGGTGATGTGGGCCATCCGCTGAGAGTCTGATCCTGGTTGGGTTCCTCACACTTCTGTGAGGTGGGCCCTCTTCTCTGACGTCACTCCTGCCTGGCTGGCACACCCCGCCTTGGCGAAGTCGGCCCTCTGGTGGGATTTGGTGCCTGCTGGGTGTCTCCTGCCCTCGGTAATGAGGGCCCTCTGGCGTCAGGCCCTAATTCCTGGGCTCCCAATATTTTCTGATATGCGCCCTGTGGTTCGAGTACACTCGTGCCAGGTTCCCAACCCCATGGGAATGTGGGCCTTCTGCTCTGAGGTCCCAACCGTGGGTTGCTCAGTTTCATGATGAGGGCCCTCTGCTGTGAGTTCTCTCCGGCCTGGATCCCATAGCCTCGCTGCTCCTGGCCACCTGCTGGGAGGTTCCAACTGCGGGATTCCTCACCTTTTTTCTTCTATGGACCCTCTGTTTTGAGACTCCTCCTGCCTGCCTCACTCCCAGTCCCTTGGTGATGTGTGTCCTCTGGTGTGAGGCCACGTGTGCTGGGTCCCTCGCCTTTGGATGATGTGGCCACACTGGTGTGAGGACACTCCTGCCTGCTTCCTATCCCCTTGATGATGTGGGCCCTCTGGTGAGAGTCTGATCCTGGCTGGGTTCCTCACCCTTCTGTGAGGTGGGCCCTCTGCTGTGAGGTCACTCCTGCCTGGCTGGCACACCCCACCTGGGCAACATCGGCCCTCTTGTGGCACTTGGAGCCTGCTGGGAGCCTCCTCCCCTCGGTGATGGGGGCCCTCTAGCGTCAGGCCCTAACTGCTGGGTACCCACATTTTCTGATACGTGCTAAGTGGTGCGAGGACACTCCTGCGAGGTTCCCATCCCCATGGGCATGTGGGCCTTCTGCTCTAAGGTCCCAACACCTGTGTTGTTCACCGTTTCATGATGTTGTCTCTCTGGTGTTAGTTCACTCAGGCCTAGATCCCATAGACTCTGTGCTCTGAGCCGACTGCTGGGAGGTTCCTACTGCTGGATTCCTTACCTTTTTTATTCTTTGGGTCCTGTGTTTTTATGCTCCTACTTCCTGACTCACTCCCAGCCCCTTTGTGATGTAGGTCCTCTGGTTTAAGGCCACATGTACCGGTTTCCTCACCTTTATTGATGTGGCCCCACTGGTGTGAGGACACTTCTGCCTGGTTCCCATCCCCTTGGTGATTGGGGCCCTCTTGTGAGAGTCTGATCCTGTCTGGATTCCTCACACTTATGGGAGGTGGGCCCTCTGCTGTGAGGTCACTCCTGCCTGGCTGGCACACGTCACGTTGGCGATGTGGGCCCTCAGTTGGGAGTTGGTGCCTGCTGGGAGTCTCCTCCCCTCGGTAATGAGGGCCCTCTGGCGTCAGGCCCTAACTCATGGGCTCCCAAAATTTTCTGATGTGCGCCCTGTCGTGTGAGTACACTCCAGCCAGGGTCCCTTCCCTAGGGGATGTGGGCTTTCTGCTCTGTGGTCCCAACGGCTGGGTTGCTCACAGTGTCAGAATGTGGGCCCTCTGTTTTGAGTTCAGTCAGGCCTGGATCCCATAGCCTCGCTGCTCCTGGCCGCCTGCTGGGAGGTTCCAACTGCGGGATTCCTCACCTTTTTTACGCAATGGGCCCTCTGTTTTGAGGCTCCTCCTGCCTGCCTCACTCCCAGCCCCTTGGTGATGTGTGTCCTGTAGTTTGAGGCCACGTGTGCTGGGTCCGTCACATTTCGGTGATGTGGCCCCACTGGTGTGAGGACACTCCTGCCTGGTTTCCATTCCCTTGGTGATGTGGGCCCTCTGGTGAGAGTCTGATCCTCTTTGCGTTCCTCACACTTTTGTGTGGTTGGCCCTCTGCTCTGAGGTCACTCCTGCCTGGCTGGCACACCCCGCATTGGCGACGTCGGCCCTCTGGTAGCATTTGGAGCTTGCTGGGAGCCTCCTCTCCTCAGTGATGAGGGCCCTCTGGCGTCCGGCCCTTACTGCTGGGCTCCCCACATTTTCTGTTGTGTGCCCACTGGTGCGATGACACTCCTGCTTGGTTCCCTTCCCCATGGGGATGTGGGCCTTGTGCTCTGAGGTCACAACGGCTGGGTTGCTTACAGTATCACGATGAGGGCCCTCTGTTGTGAGTTCATCACTGCCTGGATCCCATAGCCTCGGTGCTCTGGGCCGCCTGCTGGGATGTTCCAACTGCTGGATTCCTCACCTTTTTATACAATGGGCCATGTGTTTTGAGGTTAATCCTGCCTGCCTCGCTCTGAGACCCATGGTGATGTGGGTCTTCTGGTTTGAGGCCACATGTGCTGGGTACCTCAACTTTCGATGATGTGGCCCCACGGGTGTGAGGACACTCGTGCCTGATTCCCAGCCCCTTGCTTATGTGGGCACTCTGGTGAGAGTCTGATCATGACTGGGTTCCTTACCCTTCTGTGAGGTGGGCGCTCTGATGTGAGGTCACTCCTGCCTGGATGGCTCACGTCGCCTTGGCGACGTAGGCCCTCTGTTGGCCACTGAAGCATGCTGGGAGCCTCCTACCCTCTTTAATGAGGGCCCTGGAAGAAACGCATATGCCCTTTTTGACCAAGTGCATCATTGTCGAAGTTCTGCCTCTTCTCCTATACTTTCAGAGGACTTCCCATCTACCTCCTGAAATCGTATTCCTGGAATTCTGCCCCGCGTTCAAGTCCTCTTTGCAGCCTTACTTCAATATATTTTTGGACGATAGCTGTCATTTATAACTCTGCAGTTTTGTGAATTACAGTGCCCCTGAGCTCCATTCTTCAACTCGCTTTCTTGTGAGCTGGCCGCAAAACCGCAGGATTGCTTCAGGCCCTAATCTGGTTCCGGCACGGCATGTTGAGCCTTTGGCTAATTCCTCTTCCTGATGGGAAATGAGCGTTAAATTTGCTCGTGCAGACACCTACAGCTAATCTCTCATTGGTTCTCCCTATTCCTGTTCATCTTGCTCAGAAATTCCAAACTGTGCCAAACAGGAGGTTAAAGGCACTGACTCTCCAATTGGGGAAAGAGTTAGTAAAGCGTCTGGAATGGTAAAACCGAGTATGAGTGGAAGAAAACTGAGATGCATTTAAAAAGGTTTCCCGGTCACACGGTGGACCATATTCTGGGTTTCCCATGCGTGTTTTACCTGAAGGAAGAATCCCTTAAACCTGGAGAGGTGGGACCCATGCAATGGGTACCATGCAGTATGACTTCAAATGGCCTGCATTTTCTCACCGAACCTCACCAATGCTATCAGCCCAAAATGTCGAACCTTATGTCTCACTCAGCTCTAGGTGTAGATGTGGTAAATCCAGGTTGCATCACAAGCCCTGAATGAATTATTTAAGAATTGCTCTCTATTTCACTGTCATTGTGTTTGTTTTTGTAGTTTATTTTGATAATGGGATTTATCGGATTTTTTCTGCTGCCTTCATGCAGCTGTACACACACTTGATTCTCTTACGGAGACATATAAATCCATGGGTTTGAAGATTCTTACTAGTCATGTGTAATCCTAGGAGTTGAATATGGTGTGTTTAGTCCATTTCGTTGAGCAAGGTGTAAGTCTTGACTATTACATATTTGGCTTATGGAAAGGTATGTGTGCTAATTTCTATCTCTGGTTTTATGCAGCACCCCACCTCACCTTTCCCCATAAGCAAGCATAAGTTGGTGTTCTAAATTTGAGACCCTGTTCTGTTTTGTAATTCAGTTCATGTGTAGCCAAGTTTACATTCCGTGTATTAGTGATATCTTATGATGTTTCATTTTCTGTGTGACTTATTTCACTTAGAATCATCGTACCTGGATCCACTCAATATGCAGCGATGGGCCTGATGACATAGATTTCATTGGTGAGTGATATTCCATTGTACATGCGTACCACAACTTCTTTAACCATTTTTCACATTCTGGGATATTTAACTTGTACCGTAGACGACGTTCTTGTAAACAGAGCTGTCCCAAACTTTGGGGTGGCTGTGTGTTTTTGATTTTAATTTCCCTAAGCTATAGGACCATAAGTGGAAGTGACATAGGCTCTGTTGCTTTGTTTCCTACGTGTTTCAGGAAACCCCATACACTTCTCCAGAGTGGCTGTTTGCAATTTACATCCCCCCCATCAGCATAACAAGTCTCCCTGTTCTCCATGACCTGTCCTGCCTTTCTGGATTTTACACTTTTTCAGATGCCCCTTTTGACCGGGGGGCAGTGAGACTTCATTGTAGTGCAGATTTCATTTACCTGCTTGCTTGCTTGGCCAAAAATGGCGTATGCGTTTTTTCCTGAATATATTCAGGAAAAAACGCATATGCCCTTTTTGGCCAAGTGCATCATTGTCGACATTCTGCCTCTTTTCCTATGCTTTAAGTGCAATTCCAGTCTACCCCCTGAAATCGTTTTCCTGAAATTCTGCCCCGCTTTCAAGTCCTCTTCGAAGACTTACTTCAATACATTTTTGGACGATAGCTGTCATTCATAACTCTGCAGGTTTGTGAATTCCAGTGCCCCTGAGCTCCTTTCTTCAACTCGCTTTCTTGTGAGCTGGCCGCAAAACCGCAGGATTGCTTCAGGCCCTAATATGGTTCCAGCAGGGCACGCTGAGACTTTGGTTAATTCCTCTTCCTGGTGGGAAATGTGCATTCCACTTGCCCGTGCAGACACCTACAGCTAGTCTCTCATTGGTTCTCCCTATTCCTGTTCATCTTGCGCAGAAATTACAAACTGTGCCAAACAGGAGGTTAAAGGCACTGACTCTGCAAGTGGGGAGAGTGTTAGTAAAGCGTGTGGAATGGTGAACCCGAATACCAGGGTTCGAAAACTGAGATGCATTTGAAAACGTTTCCCAATCACACGGTGGACCATACTCTGGGTTTCCCATGCATGTTTTATCTGAAGGAAGAATCCCTTAAACCTGGAGAGTTGGGACCCATGGAATGGTACCATGCAGTATGACTTCAAAGGGTCTGCGTTTGCTCACCGAACCTCACCAATGCTATCAGCCCGAAGTGTCCAGCCTTATGTCTCACCCAGCTCTGGGTGTAGATGTGGTAAATCCAGGTTGCATCAGAAGCCCTGAATGAATTATTTAAGATTTGCTCTCTATTTCACTGTCATTGTGTTTTGTTTTTGAAATTTGTTTTGATAATGGGATTTATCGGATTTTCACTGCTGCATTTAGGCCGCTGTACACACGCTTGATTTCCTTATGGAGACATATAAATCCATGGGTTTTAAGATTGTTACTTGTCAGGTATATTCCCAGGCGTTGAATATGGGCTCTTGAGTCCATTTCGTTGAGCAAGGAGTAGGTCTTGTCTATTATATATTTGGCTTATGTAAAGGTATCTGTGCTAATTTCAATCTCTGCTTTTATGCAGCACCCCAACTCACCTTTCCCCATAAGCAAGCATAAGTTGGTTTTCTAAATTTGAGACCCTGTTCTGTTTTGTAATACAGTTCATGTGTAGCCAAGGTTATATTCCGTGTATTAGTGATATCTTATGATGTTTCTTTTTCTGTGTGACTTATTTCTCGTAGAATCTTCGTACCTGAATCCACTCATTATGCCGCTACGGGCCTGATGACGTAGGTTTCATTGCTGAGTGATGTTCCATTGTACGTGCGTACCACAACTTCTTTATCCATTTTTTGCTTTCTCGGATATTTAACTTGTACCGTAGACGAGGTTCTTGTAAACAGAGCCGTCCCAAACTTTGGGGTGGCTGTGTGTTTTTGATTTTCATTTCCCTAAGCTATAGGACCGTAAGTGGAAGTGCCATAGGCTGTGTTCCTATGTTTCCTACGAGTTTCAGGAAACACCATACAATTTTCCAGAGTGGCTGTTGGCAATTTATATGCCGCCCATCAGCGTAACAATGCTCCCTGTTCTCCATGACCTGTCCTGCCTTTCTGGATTTTGCACTTTTTTCAGATGGCCCTTTTGACCGGGAGGCAGAGGGACTTCATTGTAGTGCAGATTTCATTTACACGCTTGCTTGGTTGGCCAAAAAGCGCATATGCGTTTTTTCCTGAATATATTCAGGAAAAAACACATACGCCCTTTTTGGCCAAGTGCATCATTGTCGACATTCTGCCTCTTTTCCTATGCTTTAAGTGCAATTCCAGTCTACCCCGTGAAATCGTTTTCCTGAAATTCTGCCCCGCTTTCAAGTCCTCTTCGAAGACTTACTTCAGTACATTTTTGGACGATAGCTGTCATTCATAACTCTGCAGGTTTGTGAATTACAGTGCCCCTGAGCTCCTTTCTTCAACTCGCTTTCTTGTGAGCTGGCCGCAAACCGCAGGATTGCTTCAGGCCCTAATCTGGTTCCGGCAGGGCACGCTGAGCCTTTGGTTAATTCCTCTTCCTGGTGGGAAATGAGCGTTCCATTTTCCCGTGCAGACACCTACAGCTAGTCTCTCATTGGTTGTCCCTATTCCTGTTCATCTTGCGCAGAAATTGCAAACTGTGTCAAAGAGGAGGTTAAAGGCACTGACTCTCCAAGTGGGGAGAGTGTTAGTAAAGCGTCTGGAACGGTGAACCTGAGTACCAGGCTACGAAACATGAGATGCATTTGAAAAAGTTTCCCAATCACACGGTGGACCATACTCTGGGTTTCCCATGCATGTTTTAGCTGAAGGAAGAATCCCTTAAACCTGGTGAATTGTGACCCGTGGAATGGGTACCATGCAGTATGACTTCAAAGGGTCTGCGTTTGCTCACCGAACCTCACCAAAGCTATCAGCCCGAAGTGTCCAGCCTTATGTCTCACCCCGCTCTGGGTGTAGATGTGGTAAATCCAGGTTGCATCACAAGCCCTGAATGAATTATTTAAGAATTGCTCTCTATTTCACTGTCATAGTGTTTTGTTTTTGAAATTTGTTTTGATAATGGGATTTATCGGATTTTCACTGCTGCGTTTAGGCCGCTGTACACACGCTTGATTTCCTTATGGATACATATAAATCCATGGGTTTTAAGATTCTTACTTGTCAGGTATATTCCCAGGTGTTGAGTATGGTGTGTTGAGTCCATTTCGTTGAGCAAGGAGTAGGTCTTTTCTATTATATATTTGGCTTATGGAAAGGTATCTGTGCTAATTTCAATCTCTCCTTTTATGCAACACCCCAACTCACCTTTCCCCATAAGCAAGCATAAGTTGGTTTTCTAAATTTGAGACCCTGTTCTGTTTTCTAATTCAGTTCATGTGTAGCCAAGTTTACGTTCCGTGTATTAGTGATATCTTATGATGTTTCTTTTTCTGTCTGACTTATTTCTCGTAGAATCGTCGTACCTGAATCCACTCATTATGCCGCTACGGGCCTGATGACGTAGATCTCATTGCTGAGTGATATTCCATTATACGTACGTACCACAACATCTTTATCCATTTTTTGCTTTCTCGGATATTTAACTTGTACCGTAGATGAGGTTCTTGTAAACAGAGCCGTCCCAAACTTTGGGGTGGCTGTGTGTTATTGATTTTAATTTTCCTAAGCTATAGGACGCTAAGTGGAAGTGCCATAGGCTGTGTTGCTTTGTTTCCTACGTGTTTCAGGAAACACCATACACATCTCCAGAGTGGCTGTTGGCAATTTACATCCCGCCCATCAGCATAACAAGGCTCCCTGTTCTCCATGACCTGTCCTGCCTTTCTGGATTTTACACTTGTTTCAGATGGCCCTTTGGACCGGGGGCAGTGAGACTTCATTGTAGTGCAGATTTCCTTTACACGCTTGCTTGGTTGGCCAAAAAGGGCGTATGCGTTTTTTCCTGAATATATTCAGGAAAAAACGCATACGCCCTTTTTGGCCAAGTGCATCTTTGTCGACATTCTGCCTCTTTTCGTATGCTTTAAGTGCAATTCCAGTTACCCCATGAAATCCTTTTCCTGAAATTCTGCCCCACTTTCAAGTCCTCTTCGAAGACTTACTTCAATACATTTTTGGACGATAGCTGTCATTCATAACTCTGCAGGTTTGTGAATTACAGTGCCCCTGAGCTCCTTTCTTCAACTCGCTTTCTTGTGAGCTGGCCGCAAAACCGCAGGATTGCTTCAGGTGCTCATCTGGTTCCGGCAGGGCACGCTGAGCATTTGGTTAATTCCTCTTCCTGGTAGGCAATGAGCGTTCCATTTGCCCGTGCAGACACCTACAGCTAGTCTCTCATTGGTTCTCCCTATTCCTGTTCATCTTGCCCAGAATTTGCAAACTGTGCCAAACAGGAGGTTAAAGGCACTGACTCTCCAAGTGGGGAGAGTGTTAGTAAAGCATCTGGAACGGTGAACCCGAGTACCAGGGGACGAAACCTGAGATGCATTTGAAAACGTTTCCCAATCACACAGTTGTCCATACTCTGGGTTTCCCATGCATGTTTTAGCTGAAGGAAGAATCCCATAAACCTGGAGAGTTGGGACCCAAGGAATGGGTACCATGCAGTATGACTTCAAAGGGTCTGCGTTTGCTCACCGAACCTCACCAATGCTATCAACCCGAAGTGTCCAGCCTTATGTCTCACCCAGCTCTGGGTGTAGATGTGGTAAATCCAGGTTGCAGCACAAGCCCTGAATGCATTATATAAGAATTGCTCTCTTTTTTACTCTCATTGTGTTGTGTTTTTGAAATTTATTTTGATAATGGGATTTATCGGATTTTCATTGCTGCGTTTAGGCCGCTGTACATACTCTTGATTTCCTTATGGAGACAGATAAATCCATGGGTCTTAAGATTATTACTTGCCAGGTATATTCCCAGGCGTTGAATTGGGGTGTTGAGTCCATTTCGTTGAGAAAGGAGTAGGTCTTGTCTATTATATATTTGCCTTATGGAACGGTATTTTTGCTAATTTCAATCTCTGGTTTGATGCAGCACCCGAACACACCTTTCCCCATAAGCAAGCATAAGTTGGTTTTCTAAATTTGAGACCCTGTTCTGTTTTGTAATTCAGTTCATGTGTAGCCAAGTTTACATTCCTAGTATTAGTGATATCTTATGATGTTTGTTTTTCTGTGTGACATGTTTCTCGTAGAATCGTCGTACCTGAATCCACTCACTATGCAGCTACGGGCCTGATGACGTAGATTTCATTGCTGAGTGATATTCCATTGTACGTACGTACCACAACTTCTTTATCTATTTTTTGCTTTCTCGGATATTTAACTTGTACCGTAGACGAGGTTCTTGTAAACAAAGCCGTCCCAAACTTTGGGGTGGCTGTGTGTTTTTTATTTTAATTTCCCTAATCTATAGGACCATAAGTGGAAGTGACATAGGCTGTGTTGCTTTGTTTCCTACGTGTTTCAGGAAACACCATACACTTCTCCAGAGTGGCTGTTTGCAATTTACATCCCTCCCATCAGCATAATAAAGTTCCCTGTTCTCCATGACCTGTCCTGCCTTTCTGGATTTTACACTTGTTTCAGATGGCCCTGTTGACCGGGGGGGAGTGAGACTTCATTGTAGTGCATATTTCCTTTACACGTTTGCTTGGTTGGCCAAAAAGGGCGTATGCGTTTTTTCCTGAATATATTCAGGAAAAAACGCATACGCCCTTTTTTGGCCAAGGGCATCATTGTCGAAATGCTGCCTCTTTTCCTATGCTTCAAGTGCAATTCCAGTCTACCCCCTGAAATCATGTTCCTGAAATTCTGCACTGCTTTCAAGTCCTCTTCGAAGAGTTACTTCAATATATTTTTGGACGATACCTGTCATTCATAACTCTGCAGGTTTGTGAATTACAGTGCCCCTGAGCTCTTTTCTTCAACTCACTTTCTTGTGAGCTCGCCGCAAAACCGCAAGATTGCTTCAGGCCCTAATCTGGTTCTGGCAGGGCACGCTGAGCCTTTGGTTAATTCCTCTTCCTGGTGGGAAATGAGCGTTCCATTTGCCCGTGCAGACACCTACAGCTAGTCTCTCAATTGTTGTCCCTATTCCTGTTCATCTTCCGCAGAAATTGCAAAGTGTGCCAAATAGGAGGTTAAAGGAACTGACTCTCCGAGTGGGGAGAGTGTTAGTAAAGCGTCTGGAACGGTGAACCCGAGTACCAGGGGACGAAACCTGAGATGCATTTGAAAACGTTTCCCAATCAAACGGTGGACCATACTCTGCGTTTCCCATGCATGTTTTAGCTGAAGGAAGAATCCCTTAAACCTGAAGAGTTGGGACCCATGGAATGGGTACCATGCAGTATGACTTCAAAGGGTCTGTGTTTACTCACCGAACCTCACCAATGCTATCCGGCCGAAGTGTCCAGCCTTATGTCTCACCCAGCTCTTGGTGTAGATGTGGTAAATCCAGGTTGCATCAGAAGCCCTGAATGAATAATTTAAGAATTGCTCTCTATTTCACTGTCATTGTGTTTTGTTTTTGAAATTTATTTTGATAATGGGATTTATCGGATTTTCACTGCTGCGTTTAGGCCGCTGTACACACGCTTGACTTCTTTATGGAGACATATAAATCCATGGGTCTTAAGATTCTTACTTGTCAGGTATATTCCCAGGCGTTGAATATGGGGTGTTCAGTCCATTTCGTTGAGCAAGGTGTAGGTCTTGTTTATTATATATTTGGCCTATGGAACGGTATCTGTGCTAATTTCAATCTCTGGTTTTATGCAGCACCCCAACTCACCTTTCCCCATAAGCAAGCATACGTTGGTTTTCTAAATTTGAGACCCTGTTCTGTTTTGTAATTCAGTTCATGTGTAGACAAGTTTACGTTCCGTGTATTAGTGATATCTTATGATGTTTCTTTTTCTGTGTGACTTATTTCTCGTAGAATCGTCGTACCTGAATCCACTCATTATGCCGCTACGGGCCTGATGAGGTAGATCTCATGGCTGAGTGATATTCCATTGTACGTACGTACAACATCTTCTTTATCCATTTTTTGCTTTCTCGGATATTTAACTTGTACCGTAGACGAGGTTCTTGTAAACAGAGCCGTCCCAAACTTTGCGGTGGCTGTGTGTTTATGATTTTAATTTCCCTAAGATATAGGACCCTAAGTGGATGTGCCATAGGCTGTGTTGCTTTGTTTCCTACGTGTTTCAGGAAACACCATACACTTCTCCAGAGTGGCTGTTGGCAATTTACATCCCTCCCATCAGCATAACAAGGCTCCCTGTTCTCCATGACCTGTCCTGCCTTTCTGGATTTTACACCTGTTTCAGATGGCCTTTTGGATCGGGGGGCAAGGAGACTACATTGTAGTGCAGATTTCCTTTACACGCTTGCTTGGTTGGGCAAAAAGGGCGTATGCGTTTTTTCCTGAATATATTCAGGAAAAAACGCATACGCCCTTTTTGGCCAAGTGCATCATTGTCGACATTCTGCCTCTTTTCCTATGCTGAAAGTGCAATTCCGGTCTACCCCCTGAAATCGTTTTCCTGAAATTCTGCCACGCTTTCAAGTCCTCTTCGAAGACTTACTTCAATACATTTTTGGACGATAGCTGTCATTCATAACTCTGCAGGTTTGTGAATTACAGTGCCCCTGAGCTCCTTTCTTCAACTCGCTTTCTTGTGAGCTGGCCGCAAAACCGCAGGATTGCTTCAGGCCCTAATCTGGTTCTGGCAGGGCACGCTGAGCGTTTGGTTAATCACTCTCCCTGGTGGGACATGAGCGTTCCATTTGCCCGTGCAGACACCTACAGCTAGTCTCTCATTGGTTCTCCCTATTCCTGTTCATCTTGCGCAGAAATTGCAAACTGTGCCAAACAGGAGGTTAAAGGCACTGACTCTCCATGTGGGGAGAATGTTAGTAAAGCGTATGGAATGTTGAACCCGAGTACCAGGGGACGAAACCTGAGATGCATTTGAAAACGTTTCCCAATCATACGGTGGACCATACTCTGGGTTTCCCATGCATGTTTTAGCTGAAGGAAGAATCCCTTAAATCTGGCGAGTTGGGACCCATGGAATGGGTACCATGCAGTATGACTTCAAAGGGTCTGCGTTTGCTCACCGAACCTCACCAATGCTCTCAGCCCGAAGTGTCCAGCATTATGTCTCAACCAGCTCTGGGTGTAGATGTGGTAAATCCAGGTTGCATCACAAGCCCTGAATAAATTATTTAAGAATTGCTCTCTATTTCACTGTCATTGTGTTTTGTTTTTGAAATTTATTTTCTTAATGGGATTTATCGGATTTTCACTGCTCCGTTTAGGCCACTGTACACATGCTTGACTTCCTTATGGAGACATATAAATCCATGGGTCTTAAGATTTTTACTTGTCAGGTATATTCCCAGGCGTTGAATATGGGGTGTTGAGTCCATTACGTTGAGCAAGGAGTAGGTCTTTTCTATTATATATTTGGCTTATGGAACAGTATCTGTGCTAATTTCAATCTCTAGTTTTATGCAGCACCCCAACTCACCTTTCACCATAAGCAAGCATAAGATGGTTTTCTAAATTTGAGACCCTGTTCTGTTTTGTAATTCAGTTCATGTGTAGACAAGTTTATGATCCGTGTATTAGTGATATCTTATGATGTGTCTTTTTCTGTGTGACTTATTTCTCGTAGAATCGTCGTACCTGAATCCACTCATTATGCCGCTACGGGCCTGATGACGCAGAATTCATTGTTGAGTGATATTCCATTGTACGTACGTACAACAACTTCTTTATCCATTTTTTGCTTTCTCGGATATTTAACTTGTATCGTAGATGAGGTTCTTGTAAACAGAGCCGTCCCAAACTTTTGGGTGGCTGTGTGTTTTTTATTTTAATTTCCCTAAGCTATAGGACCCTAAGTGGAAGTGCCATAGACTGTGTTGCTTTGTTTCCTACGTGTTTCAGGAAACACCATACACTTCTCCAGAGTGGCTGTTGGCAATTTACAACCCACCCATCAGCATAACAAGGCTCCCTGTTCTCCATGACCTGTCCTGCCTTTCTGGATTTTACACTTTTTTCAGATGGCCCTTTTGACTGGGGGGCAGTGAGCCTTCATTGTAGTGCACATTTCCTTTACACGCTTGCTTGGTTGGCCAAAAAGGGCGTATGCGTTTTTTAATGAATATATATAGGAAAAAACGCATACGCCCTTTTTGGCCAAGTGCATCATTGTCGACATTCTGCCTCTTTTCCTATGCTTTAAGTGCAATTCCAGTCTACCCCCTGAAATCGTTTTCCTGAAATTCTGCCCTGCTTTCAAGTCCTCTTTGAAGACTTACTTCAATATACTTTTGGACGATAGCTGTCATTCATAACTCTGCAGGTTTGTGAATTACAGTGACCCTGAGCTCCTTTTTTCAACTCGCTTTCTTGTGAGCTGGCCGCAAAACCGCAGGATTGCTTCAGGCCTTAATCTGGTTCCGGCAGGGAACACTGAGCCTTTGGTTAATTCCTCTTCCTGGTGGGAAATGTGTGTTCCGTTTGCCCGAGAAGACACCTACAGCTAGTCTCTCATTGGTTCTCCCTATTCCTGTTCATCTTGCGCAGAAATTGCAAACTGTGCCAAACAGGAGGTTAAAGGCAATGACTCTCCAAGTGGGGAGAGTGTTAGTAAAGCTTCTGGATCGGTGAACCCGATTACCAGGCGACGAAACCTGAGATGCATTTGAAAACGTTTCCCAATCACACGGTGGACCATCCTCTGGGTTTCCCATGCATGTTTTAGCTGAAGGAAGAATCCCTTAAACCTGGAGAGTTGGGACCCATGGAATGTCTACCATGCAGTATGACTTCAAAGGGTCTGCGTTTGCTCACCAAACCTCACCATTGCTATCAGCCCGAAGTGTCCAGCCTTATGTCTCAACCAGCTTTGGGTGTATAGGTGGTAAATCCAGGTTGCATCACAAGACCTGAATGAATTATTTAAGAATTGCTCTCTATTTCACTGTCATTGTGTTTTGTTTTTGAAATTTATTTTGCTAATGGGATTTATCGGATTTTGACTGCTGCCTTTAGGCCGCTGTACACAAGCTTGATTTCCTTATGGAGACATATAAATCCATGGGTCTTAAGATTCTTACTTGTCAGGTATATTCCCAGGCGTTGAATATGGGGTGTTGAGTCCATTTCGTTGAGCAAGTAGTAGGTCTTGTCTATTATATATTTGGCTTATGGAACGATATCTGTGCTAATTTCAATCTCTGGTTTTATGCAGCACCCCAACTCACCTTTCCCCATAAGCAAGCATAAGGTGGTTTTCTAAATTTGAGACCCTGTTCTGTTTTGTAATTCAGTTCATGTGTAGACAAGTTTACGTTCCGTGTATTAGTGATATCTTATGATGTTTCTTTTTCTGTGTAACTTATTTCTCGTAGAATCGTCTTACCTGAATCCACTCATTATGCCGGTACGGGCCTGATGACATAGATTTCATTGCTGAGTGATATTCCATTGTACGTACGTACCACAACTTCTTTATCCATTTTTTGCTTTCTCGGATATTTAACTTGTATCGTAGACGACGTTCTTGTAAACAGAGCCGTCCCAAACATTGGGGTGGCTGTGTGTTTTTGAATTTAATTTCCCTAAGCTATATGACCCTAAGTGGAAGTGCCATAGGCTGTGTTGCTTTGTTTCCTACGTGTTTCACGAAACACCATACACTTCTCCAGAGTGGCTGCTGGCAATTTAAATCCCGCCCATCAGCATAACAAGGCTCCCTGTTCTCCATGACCTGTCCTGCCTTTCTGGATTTTACATTTGTTTCAGATGGCCCTTTTGACCGGGGGGCAGTGAGACTTCATTGTAGTGCAG
This sequence comes from Delphinapterus leucas, assembly GCF_059928025.1. NCBI lineage: Eukaryota > Metazoa > Chordata > Mammalia > Artiodactyla > Monodontidae > Delphinapterus > Delphinapterus leucas. The sequence continues at coordinate 6,661,522 of NW_028322240.1, read as the reverse complement.
ATTTCCTTTTCACGCTTGCTTGGTTGGCCAAAAAGGGCGTATGCGTTTTTTCCTGAATATATGCAGGAAAAAACGCATACGCCCTTTTTGGCTAAGTGCATCATTTTCGACATTCTGACTCTTTTCCTATGCTTTAAGTGCAATTCCAGTCTACCCCGTGAAATCGTTTTCCTGAAATTCTGTCCCGCTTTCAAGTCCACTTCGAAGGCTTACTTCAATACATTTTTGGACGATAGCTGTCATTCATAACTCTGCAGGTTTGTGAATTACAGTGCCCCTGAGCTCCTTTCTTCAACTCGCTTTCTTGTGAGCTGGCCGCAAAACCGCAGGATTGCTTCAGGCCCTAATCTGGTTCCGGCAGGGAACCCTGAGCCTTTGGTTAATTCCTCTTCCTGGTGGGAAATGTGCGTTCCCTTTGCCCGAGAAGATACCTACAGCTAGTCTCTCATTGGTTCTCCCTATTCCTGTTCATCTTGCGCAGAAATTGCAAACTGTGCCAAACAGGAGGTTAAAGGCAATGACTCTCCAAGTTGGGAGAGTGTTAGTAAAGCTTCTGGATCGGTGAACCCGATTACCAGGGGACGAAACCTGAGATGCATTTGAAAACGTTTCCCAATCACACGGCGGACCATACTCTGTGTTTCCCATGCATGTTTTAGCTGAAGGAAGAATCCCTTAAACCTGGAGAGTTGGGAACCATGGAATGGGTACCATGCAGTATGACTTCAAAGGGTCTGCGTTTGCTCACCGAACCTCACCAATGCTATCAGCCCGAAGTGTCCAGCCTTATGTCTCACCAAGCTGTGTGTGTAGAAATGGTAAATCCAGGTTGCATCACAAGCCCTGAATGAATTATTTAAGAATTGCTCTCTATTTCACTGTCATTGTGTTTTGTTTGTGAAATTTATTTTGATAATGCAATTTATCGGATTTTCACTGCTGCGTTTAGGCCGCTGTACACATGCTTGATTTCCTTATGGAGACATATAAATCCATGGGTCTTAAGATTCTTACTTGTCAGGTATATTCCCAGGCGTTGAATATGGGGTGTTGATTCCATTTCGTTGAGCAAGGAGTAGGTCTTGTCTATTATATATTTGGCTTATGGAACGGTATCTGTGCTAATTTCAATCTCTAGTTTTATGCAGCACCCCAACTCACCTTTCCCCATAAGCAAGCATAATTTGTTTTTCTAAATTTGAGACCCTGTTCTGTTTTGTAATTCAGTTCATGTGTAGCCAAGTTTACGTTCCGTGTATTAGTGATATCTTATGATGTTTCTTTTTCTGTGTGACTTATTTCTCATAGAATCGTCGTACCTGAATTCACTCATTATGCCGCTACGGGCCTGATGACGTAGATCTCATTGCTGAGTGATATTCCATTGTACGTACGTACCACAACTTCTTTATCCATTTTTTGCTTTCTCGGATATTGAACTTGTACCGTAGGCGAGGTTCTTGTAAACAGAGCCGTCCCAAACTTTGGGGTGGCTGTGTGTTTTTGATTTTAATTTCCCTAAGCTATAGGACCCTAAGTGGAAGTGCCATAGGCTGTGTTGCTTTGTTTCCTACGTGTTTCAGGAAACACCATACACTTCTCCAGAGTGGCTGTTGGCAATTTACATCCCGCCCATCAGCATAACAATGCTCCCTGTTCTCCATGACCTGTCCTGCCTTTCGGGATTTTACACTTTTTTCAGATGGCCCTTTAGACTGGGGGGCAGTGAGACTTCATTGTAGGCAGATTTCCTTTACACATATGCTTGGTTGGCCAAAAAGGGTGTATGCGTTTTCTCCTGAATATATTCAGGAAAAAACGCATACGCACTTTTTGGCCAAGTGCATCATTGTGGACATTATGCCTATTTTCCTATGGTTTAAGTGCCGTTGCAGTCTACCCCCTGAAATCGTTTTCCTGAAATTCTGCTCCGCTTTCAAGTCCCCTTCGAAGACTTACTTCAATACATTTTTGGACGATAGCTGTCATTCATAACTCTGCAGGTTTGTGAATTACAGTGCCCCTGTGTTCTATTCTTCAACTCGCTATCTTGTGAGCTGGCCGCAAAACCGCAGGATTGCTTCAGGCCCTAATCTGGTTCCGGCAGGGCACGCTGAGCCTTTGGTTAATTCCTCTTCCTGGTGGGAAATGAGGGTTCCATTTGCCCGTGCAGACACCTACAGCTAGTCTCTAATTGGTTCTCCCTATTCCTGTTCATCTTGCGCAGAAATTGCAAACTGTGCCAAACAGGAGGTTAAAGGCACTGACTTTCCAAGTGGGGAGAGTGTTACTAAAGCGTCTGGAACGGTGCACCCGAGTACCAGGGGACGAAACCTGAGATGCATTTGAAAACGTTTCCCAATCACACGGTGAACTATAATCTGGGTTTTTCATGCATGTTTTAGCTGAAGGAAGAATCCCTTAAACCTGGAGAGTTGGGACCCATGGAATGGGTACCATGAAGTATGACTTCAAAGGGTCTGCGTTTGCTCACCAAACCTCACCAATGCTATCAGCCCGAAGTGTCCAGCCTTATGTCTCACCCAGCTCTGGGTGTTGATGTGGTAAATCCAGGTTGCATCACAAGCCCTGAATGAATTATTTAAGAATTGCTCTCTATTTCACTGTTACTGTGTTTTGTTTTTGAAATTTATATTGATAATGGGATTTATCGGATTTTCTCTGCTGCGTTCATGCAGCTGTACACACGCTTGATTGTCTTCCGGAGACATATAAATCCATGGGTTTGAAGATTCTTACTTGTCAGGTATCTTCCGACGCGTTGAATATGGGGCGTTGAGTGCATTTCATTGAGCAAGGAGTAGGTCTTGTCTATTATATATTTGGCTTATGGAACGGTATCTGTGCTAATTTCAATCTCTGGTTTTATGCAGCACCCCAACTCACCTTTCCGCCTAAGCAAGCATAAGTTGGTTTTCTAAATTTGAGACCATGTTCTGTTTTGTATTTCAGTTCATGTGTAGCAAAGTTTACATTCCGTGTATTAGGGATATCTTATGATGTTTCTTTTTCTGTGTGACTTATTTCTCGTAGAATCATCGTACCTGAATCCACTCATTATGCCGCTATGGGCCGGATGACGTAGATTTCATTGCTGAGTGATATTCCACTGTACGTGCGTACCACAATTTCTTTATCCATTTTTGGATTTCTCGGATATTTAACTTGTACCGTAGACGAGGTTCTTGTAAACAGATCCGTCCCAAACTTTGGGGTGGCTGTGTGTTTTTGATTTTAATTTCCCTAAGCTATAGGACCCTAAGTGGAAGTGCCATAGGCTGTTTTGCTTTGTTTCCTACGTGTTTCAGGAAACACCATACACTTCTCGAGAGTGGCTGTTGGCAATTTACATCCCGCCCTTCAGCATAACAAGGCTCCCTGTTCTCCATGACCTGTCCTGCCTTTCTGGATTTTACACTTTTTTCAGATGGCCCTTTTGACCGGGGGGCAGTGAGACTTCAATGTAGTGCAGATTTCCTTTACACGCTTGCTTGGTTGGCCAAAAAAGGCGTATGCTTTTTTTCCTGAATATATTCAGAAAAAATCTCAAACGCCCTTTTAGGCCAAGTGCATCATTGTCGACATTCTGCCTATTTTCCTATGCTTTAAGTGCAATTCCAGTGTACCCCCTGAAATCGTTTTCCTGAAATTCTGCCCCGCTTTCAAGTAATCTTCGAAGACTCACTTCAATACATTTTTTGACGATAGCTGTCATTCATAACTCTGCAGGTTTGTGAATTACAGTGCCCCTGAGCTCTTTTCTTCAACTCGCTATCTTGTGAGCTGGCCGCAAAACCGCAGGATTGCTTCAGGCCCTAATCTGGTTCCGGCAGGGCACGCTGAGCCTTTGGTTAATTCCTCTTCCTCGTGGGAAATGAGCGTTCCATTTGCCCGTGCAGACACCTACAGCTAGTCTCTCATTGGTTCTCCCTGTTCCTGTTCATCTTGTGCAGAAATTGCAAACTGTGCCAAACAGGAGGTTAAAGGCACTGACTCTCCAAGTGGAGAGAGTGTTAGTAAAGCATCTGGAACGGTGAACCCGAGTACCAGGGGACGAAACCTGAGATGCATTTGAAAACGTTTCCCAATCATACGGTGGACCATACTCTGGGTTTCCCATGCATGTTTTAGCTGAAGGAAGAATCCCTTAAATCTGGAGAGTTGGGACCCATGGAATGGGTACCATGCAGTATGACTTCAAAGGGTCTGCGTTTGCTCACCGAACCTCACCAATGCTCTCAGCCCGAAGTGTCCAGCATTATGTCTCAACCAGCTCTGGGTGTAGATGTGGTAAATCCAGGTTGCATCACAAGCCCTGAATAAATTATTTAAGAATTGCTCTCTATTTCACTGTCATTGTGTTTTGTTTTTGAAATTTATTTTCTTAATGGGATTTATCGGATTTTCACTGCTCCGTTTAGGCCACTGTACACATGCTTGACTTCCTTATGGAGACATATAAATCCATGGGTCTTAAGATTTTTACTTGTCAGGTATATTCCCAGGCGTTGAATATGGGGTGTTGAGTCCATTACGTTGAGCAAAGAGTAGGTCTTTTCTATTATATATTTGGCTTATGGAACGGTATCTGTGCTAATTTCAATCTCTAGTTTTATGCAGCACCCCAACTCACCTTTCACCATAAGCAAGCATAAGATGGTTTTCTAAATTTGAGACCCTGTTCTGTTTTGTAATTCAGTTCATGTGTAGACAAGTTTATGATCCGTGTATTAGTGATATCTTATGATGTGTCTTTTTCTGTGTGACTTATTTCTCGTAGAATCGTCGTACCTGAATCCACTCATTATGCCGCTACGGGCCTGATGATGCAGAATTCATTGTTGAGTGATATTCCATTGTACGTACGTACAACAACTTCTTTATCCATTTTTTGCTTTCTCGGATATTTAACTTGTATCGTAGATGAGGTTCTTGTAAACAGAGCCGTCCCAAACTTTTGGGTGGCTGTGTGTTTTTTATTTTAATTTCCCTAAGCTATAGGACCCTAAGTGGAAGTGCCATAGACTGTGTTGCTTTGTTTCCTACGTGTTTCAGGAAACACCATACACTTCTCCAGAGTGGCTGTTGGCAATTTACAACCCACCCATCAGCATAACAAGGCTCCCTGTTCTCCATGACCTGTCCTGCCTTTCTGGATTTTACACTTTTTTCAGATGGCCCTTTTGACTGGGGGGCAGTGAGCCTTCATTGTAGTGCACATTTCCTTTACACGCTTGCTTGGTTGGCCAAAAAGGGCGTATGCGTTTTTTAATGAATATATATAGGAAAAAACGCATACGCCCTTTTTGGCCAAGTGCATCATTGTCGACATTCTGCCTCTTTTCCTATGCTTTAAGTGCAATTCCAGTCTACCCCCTGAAATCGTTTTCCTGAAATTCTGCCCTGCTTTCAAGTCCTCTTTGAAGACTTACTTCAATATACTTTTGGACGATAGCTGTCATTCATAACTCTGCAGGTTTGTGAATTACAGTGACCCTGAGCTCCTTTTTTCAACTCGCTTTCTTGTGAGCTGGCCGCAAAACCGCAGGATTGCTTCAGGCCTTAATCTGGTTCCGGCAGGGAACACTGAGCCTTTGGTTAATTCCTCTTCCTGGTGGGAAATGTGTGTTCCGTTTGCCCGAGAAGACACCTACAGCTAGTCTCTCATTGGTTCTCCCTATTCCTGTTCATCTTGCGCAGAAATTGCAAACTGTGCCAAACAGGAGGTTAAAGGCAATGACTCTCCAAGTGGGGAGAGTGTTAGTAAAGCTTCTGGATCGGTGAACCCGATTACCAGGCGACGAAACCTGAGATGCATTTGAAAACGTTTCCCAATCACACGGTGGACCATCCTCTGGGTTTCCCATGCATGTTTTAGCTGAAGGAAGAATCCCTTAAACCTGGAGAGTTGGGACCCATGGAATGTCTACCATGCAGTATGACTTCAAAGGGTCTGCGTTTGCTCACCAAACCTCACCATTGCTATCAGCCCGAAGTGTCCAGCCTTATGTCTCAACCAGCTTTGGGTGTATAGGTGGTAAATCCAGGTTGCATCACAAGACCTGAATGAATTATTTAAGAATTGCTCTCTATTTCACTGTCATTGTGTTTTGTTTTTGAAATTTATTTTGCTAATGGGATTTATCGGATTTTGACTGCTGCCTTTAGGCCGCTGTACACAAGCTTGATTTCCTTATGGAGACATATAAATCCATGGGTCTTAAGATTCTTACTTGTCAGGTATATTCCCAGGCGTTGAATATGGGGTGTTGAGTCCATTTCGTTGAGCAAGTAGTAGGTCTTGTCTATTATATATTTGGCTTATGGAACGATATCTGTGCTAATTTCAATCTCTGGTTTTATGCAGCACCCCAACTCACCTTTCCCCATAAGCAAGCATAAGGTGGTTTTCTAAATTTGAGACCCTGTTCTGTTTTGTAATTCAGTTCATGTGTAGACAAGTTTACGTTCCGTGTATTAGTGATATCTTATGATGTTTCTTTTTCTGTGTAACTTATTTCTCGTAGAATCGTCTTACCTGAATCCACTCATTATGCCGGTACGGGCCTGATGACGTGGATTTCATTGCTGAGTGATATTCCATTGTACGTACGTACCACAACTTCTTTATCCATTTTTTGCTTTCTCGGATATTTAACTTGTATCGTAGACGACGTTCTTGTAAACAGAGCCGTCCCAAACATTGGGGTGGCTGTGTGTTTTTGAATTTAATTTCCCTAAGCTATATGACCCTAAGTGGAAGTGCCATAGGCTGTGTTGCTTTGTTTCCTACGTGTTTCACGAAACACCATACACTTCTCCAGAGTGGCTGCTGGCAATTTAAATCCCGCCCATCAGCATAACAAGGCTCCCTGTTCTCCATGACCTGTCCTGCCTTTCTGGATTTTACATTTGTTTCAGATGGCCCTTTTGACCGGGGGGCAGTGAGACTTCATTGTAGTGCAGATTTCCTTTTCACGCTTGCTTGGTTGGCCAAAAAGGGCGTATGCGTTTTTTCCTGAATATATGCAGGAAAAAACGCATACGCCCTTTTTGGCTAAGTGCATCATTTTCGACATTCTGACTCTTTTCCTATGCTTTAAGTGCAATTCCAGTCTACCCCGTGAAATCGTTTTCCTGAAATTCTGTCCCGCTTTCAAGTCCACTTCGAAGGCTTACTTCAATACATTTTTGGACGATAGCTGTCATTCATAACTCTGCAGGTTTGTGAATTACAGTGCCCCTGAGCTCCTTTCTTCAACTCGCTTTCTTGTGAGCTGGCCGCAAAACCGCAGGATTGCTTCAGGCCCTAATCTGGTTCCGGCAGGGAACCCTGAGCCTTTGGTTAATTCCTCTTCCTGGTGGGAAATGTGCGTTCCCTTTGCCCGAGAAGATACCTACAGCTAGTCTCTCATTGGTTCTCCCTATTCCTGTTCATCTTGCGCAGAAATTGCAAACTGTGCCAAACAGGAGGTTAAAGGCAATGACTCTCCAAGTTGGGAGAGTGTTAGTAAAGCTTCTGGATCGGTGAACCCGATTACCAGGGGACGAAACCTGAGATGCATTTGAAAACGTTTCCCAATCACACGGCGGACCATACTCTGTGTTTCCCATGCATGTTTTAGCTGAAGGAAGAATCCCTTAAACGTGGAGAGTTGGGAACCATGGAATGGGTACCATGCAGTATGACTTCAAAGGGTCTGCGTTTGCTCACCGAACCTCACCAATGCTATCAGCCCGAAGTGTCCAGCCTTATGTCTCACCAAGCTCTGTGTGTAGAAATGGTAAATCCAGGTTGCATCACAAGCCCTGAATGAATTATTTAAGAATTGCTCTCTATTTCACTGTCATTGTGTTTTGTTTGTGAAATTTATTTTGATAATGCGATTTATCGGATTTTCACTGCTGCGTTTAGGCCGCTGTACACACGCTTGATTTCCTTATGGAGACATATAAATCCATGGGTCTTAAGATTCTTACTTGTCAGGTATATTCCCAGGCGTTGAATATGGGGTGTTGATTCCATTTCGTTGAGCAAGGAGTAGGTCTTGTCTATTATATATTTGGCTTATGGAACGGTATCTGTGCTAATTTCAATCTCTAGTTTTATGCAGCACCCCAACTCACCTTTCCCCATAAGCAAGCATAATTTGTTTTTCTAAATTTGAGACCCTGTTCTGTTTTGTAATTCAGTTCATGTGTAGCCAAGTTTACGTTCCGTGTATTAGTGATATCTTATGATGTTTCTTTTTCTGTGTGACTTATTTCTCATAGAATCGTCGTACCTGAATCCACTCATTATGCCGCTACGGGCCTGATGACGTAGATCTCATTGCTGAGTGATATTCCATTGTACGTACGTACCACAACTTCTTTATCCATTTTTTGCTTTCTCGGATACTGAACTTGTACCGTAGGCGAGGTTCTTGTAAACAGAGCCGTCCCAAACTTTGGGGTGGCTGTGTGTTTTTGATTTTAATTTCCCTAAGCTATAGGACCCTAAGTGGAAGTGCCATAGGCTGTGTTGCTTTGTTTCCTACGTGTTTCAGGAAACACCATACACTTCTCCAGAGTGGCTGTTGGCAATTTACATCCCGCCCATCAGCATAACAATGCTCCCTGTTCTCCATGACCTGTCCTGCCTTTCGGGATTTTACACTTTTTTCAGATGGCCCTTTAGACTGGGGGGCAGTGAGACTTCATTGTAGGCAGATTTCCTTTACACATATGCTTGGTTGGCCAAAAAGGGTGTATGCGTTTTCTCCTGAATATATTCAGGAAAAAACGCATACGCACTTTTTGGCCAAGTGCATCATTGTGGACATTATGCCTATTTTCCTATGGTTTAAGTGCCGTTGCAGTCTACCCCCTGAAATCGTTTTCCTGAAATTCTGCTCCGCTTTCAAGTCCCCTTCGAAGACTTACTTCAATACATTTTTGGACGATAGCTGTCATTCATAACTCTGCAGGTTTGTGAATTACAGTGCCCCTGTGTTCTATTCTTCAACTCGCTATCTTGTGAGCTGGCCGCAAAACCGCAGGATTGCTTCAGGCCCTAATCTGGTTCCGGCAGGGCACGCTGAGCCTTTGGTTAATTCCTCTTCCTGGTGGGAAATGAGGGTTCCATTTGCCCGTGCAGACACCTACAGCTAGTCTCTAATTGGTTCTCCCTATTCCTGTTCATCTTGCGCAGAAATTGCAAACTGTGCCGAACAGGAGGTTAAAGGCACTGACTTTCCAAGTGGGGAGAGTGTTACTAAAGCGTCTGGAACGGTGCACCCGAGTACCAGGGGACGAAACCTGAGATGCATTTGAAAACGTTTCCCAATCACACGGTGAACTATAATCTGGGTTTTTCATGCATGTTTTAGCTGAAGGAAGAATCCCTTAAACCTGGAGAGTTGGGACCCATGGAATGGGTACCATGAAGTATGACTTCAAAGGGTCTGCGTTTGCTCACCAAACCTCACCAATGCTATCAGCCCGAAGTGTCCAGCCTTATGTCTCACCCAGCTCTGGGTGTTGATGTGGTAAATCCAGGTTGCATCACAAGCCCTGAATGAATTATTTAAGAATTGCTCTCTATTTCACTGTTACTGTGTTTTGTTTTTGAAATTTATATTGATAATGGGATTTATCGGATTTTCTCTGCTGCGTTCATGCAGCTGTACACACGCTTGATTGTCTTCCGGAGACATATAAATCCATGGGTTTGAAGATTCTTACTTGTCAGGTATCTTCCGACGCGTTGAATATGGGGCGTTGAGTGCATTTCGTTGAGCAAGGAGTAGGTCTTGTCTATTATATATTTGGCTTATGGAACGGTATCTGTGCTAATTTCAATCTCTGGTTTTATGCAGCACCCCAACTCACCTTTCCGCCTAAGCAAGCATAAGTTGGTTTTCTAAATTTGAGACCATGTTCTGTTTTGTATTTCAGTTCATGTGTAGCAAAGTTTACATTCCGTGTATTAGGGATATCTTATGATGTTTCTTTTTCTGTGTGACTTATTTCTCGTAGAATCATCGTACCTGAATCCACTCATTATGCCGCTATGGGCCGGATGACGTAGATTTCATTGCTGAGTGATATTCCACTGTACGTGCGTACCACAATTTCTTTATCCATTTTTGGATTTCTCGGATATTTAACTTGTACCGTAGACGAGGTTCTTGTAAACAGATCCGTCCCAAACTTTGGGGTGGCTGTGTGTTTTTGATTTTAATTTCCCTAAGCTATAGGACCCTAAGTGGAAGTGCCATAGGCTGTTTTGCTTTGTTTCCTACGTGTTTCAGGAAACACCATACACTTCTCGAGAGTGGCTGTTGGCAATTTACATCCCGCCCTTCAGCATAACAAGGCTCCCTGTTCTCCATGACCTGTCCTGCCTTTCTGGATTTTACACTTTTTTCAGATGGCCCTTTTGACCGGGGGGCAGTGAGACTTCAATGTAGTGCAGATTTCTTTACACGCTTGCTTGGTTGGCCAAAAAAGGCGTATGCTTTTTTTCCTGAATATATTCAGAAAAAATCTCAAACGCCCTTTTAGGCCAAGTGCATCATTGTCGACATTCTGCCTATTTTCCTACGCTTTAAGTGCAATTCCAGTGTACCCCCTGAAATCGTTTTCCTGAAATTCTGCCCCGCTTTCAAGTAATCTTCGAAGACTTACTTCAATACATTTTTTGACGATAGCTGTCATTCATAACTCTGCAGGTTTGTGAATTACAGTGCCCCTGAGCTCTTTTCTTCAACTCGCTATCTTGTGAGCTGGCCGCAAAACCGCAGGATTGCTTCAGGCCCTAATCTGGTTCCGGCAGGGCACGCTGAGCCTTTGGTTAATTCCTCTTCCTCGTGGGAAATGAGCGTTCCATTTGCCCGTGCAGACACCTACAGCTAGTCTCTCATTGGTTCTCCCTGTTCCTGTTCATCTTGTGCAGAAATTGCAAACTGTGCCAAACAGGAGGTTAAAGGCACTGACTCTCCAAGTGGGGAGAGTGTTAGTAAAGCGTCTGGAACGGTGAACCCGAGTACCAGGGGACGAAACCTGAGATGCATTTGAAAATGTTTCCCAATCACACGGTGGACCATTCTCTGGGTTTCCCCTGCATGTTTTAGCTGAAAGAAGAATCCCTTAAACCTGGAGAGATGGGACCCATGGAATGGGTACCATGCAGTATGACTTCAAAGGGTCTGCGTTTGCTCATCGAACCCCAACAATGTTATCAGCCCGAAGTGTACAGCCTTATGTCTCACCCAGCTCTGGGTGTAGATGTGGTAAATCCAGGTTGCATCACAAGCCCTGAATGAATTATTTAAGAATTGCTCTCTATTCCACTGTCATTGTGTTGTGTTTGTGAAATTTATTCTGATAATGGGATTTATCGGAGTTTCACTGCTGCGTTTAGGCCGCTGTACACACGCTTGATTTCCTTATGGAGACATATAAATCCATGGGTTTTAAGATTCTTACTTGTCAGGTATATTCCCAGGCGTTGAATATGGGGTGTTGAGTCCATTTCGTTGAGCAAGGAGTAGGTCTTGTCTATTATATATTTGGCTTATGGAACGGTATCTGTGCTAATTTCAATCTCTGGTGTGATGCAGCACCCCAACTCAACTTTCCCCATAAGCAAGCATAAGTTGGTTTTCTAAATTTGAGACCCTGTTCTGTTGTGTAATTCAGTTCATGTGTAGCCAAGTTTACATTCCGTGTATTAGTGATATCTTATGATGTTTCTTTTTCTGTGTGACTTATTTCTCATAGAATCGTCGTACCTGAATCCACTCATTATGCCGCTGCGGGCCTGATGACGTAGATCTCATTGCTGAGTGATATTCCATTTTACACACATACCACAACTTCTTTATCCATTTTATGCTTCTCGGACATTTAACTTGTACCGTAGAAGAGGTTCTTGTAAACAGAGCCGTCCCTAACTTTGGGGTGGCTGTGTGTTTTTGATTTTAATTTCCCTAAGCTATAGGACCCTAAGTGGAAATGCCATAGGCTGTGTTGCTTTGTTTCCTACGTGTTTCAGGAAACACCATACACTTCTCCAGAGTGGCTGTTGGCAATTTACATCCCGCCCATCAGCATCACAAGGTTCCCTGATCTCCATGACCTGTCCTGCCTTCCTGGATTTTACATTTTTTCAGATGGCCCTTTTGACCGGGGGGCAGTGAGACTTCATTGTAGTGCAGATTTCCTTTACACGCTTGCTTGGTTGGCCAAAAAGGGCGTATGCGTTTCTTCCTGAATATATTCAGGAAAAAACGCATACGCCCTTTTTGGCCAAGTGCATCATTGTGGACATTCGGCCTCTTTTCCTATTTTTTAAATGCAATTCCAGTCTACCCCGTGAAATCGTTTTCCTGAAATTCTGCCCCGCTTTCAAGTCCTCTGCGACGACTTACTTCAATACATTTTTGGACGATAGCTGTCATTCATAACTCTGCAGGTTTTTGAATTACAGTGCCCCTGAGCTCCTTTCCTCAACTCGCTTTCTTGTGAGCTGGCCGCAAAACCGCAGGATTGCTTCAGGCCCTAATCTGTTTCCGGCAGGGCACACTGAGCCTTTGGTTAATTCCTCTTCCTGGTGGGAAATGAGCATTCCATTTGCCCGTGCAGATACCTACAGCTAGTCTCTCATTAGTTCTCCCTATTCCTGTTCATCTTGCGCAGAAATTGCAAACTGTGCCAAACAGGAGGTTAAAGGCACTGACTCTCCAGGTGGGGAGAGTGTTAGTAAAGCGTCTGGAATGGTGAACCCGAGTACCAGGGGACGAAAACTGAGATGCATTTGAAAACGTTTCCAAATCACATGGTGGACCATACTCTGGGTTTCCCATGAATGTTTTATCTGAAGGAAGTATCCCTTAAACGTGGAGAGCTGGGACCCATGGAATGGGTACCATACAGTATGACTTCAAAGGGTCTGCGTTTGCTCACCGGACCTCACCAATGCTATCAGCCCGAAGTGCACAGCCTTATATCTCACCCAGCTCTGGATATAGATGTGGTAAATCCAGGTTGCCTCACAAGCCCTGAATGAATTATTTAAGAATTGCTCTCTATTTCACTGTCATTGTGTTTTGTTTTTGAAATTTATTTTGATAATGGGATTTATCGGATTTTCACTGCTGCGTTTAGGCCGCTGTACACACGCTTGATTTCCTTATGGAGACATATAAATCCATGGGTTTTAAGGTTCTTACTTGTCAGGTATATTCCCAGGCGTTGAATATGGGGTGTTGAGCCCATTTCGTTGAGCAAGGAGTAGGTCTTGTCTATTATATATTTAGCTTATGGAAAGGTATCTGTGCCAATTTCAATCTCTGGTTTTATGCAGCACCCCAACTCACCTTTCCCCATAAGCAAGCATAAGTTGGTTTTCTAAATTTGAGACCCTGTTCTGTTTTGTAATTCAGTTCATGTGTAGCCAAGTTTACATTCCGTGTATTAGTGATATCTTATGAAGTTTCTTATTCTGTGTGACTTATTTCTCGTAGAATCTTCGTACCTGAATCCACTCATTATGCCGTTACGGGACTGATGACGTAGATTTCATTGCTGTGTGATATTCCATTGTACATACGTACCACAACTTCTTTATCCATTTTTTGCTTTCTCGGATATTTAACTTGTACCGTAGACGAGGTTCTTGTACACAGAGCCTTCCCAAACTTTGGGGTTGCTGTGTGTTTTTGATTTTAATTTCCCTAAGCTATAGGACCATAAGTGGAAGTGACATAGGCTGTGTTGCTTTGTTTCCTACATGTTTCAAGAAACACCATACACTTCTCCAGGGTGGCTGTAGGCAATTTACATCCCGCCCATCAGCATAACAAGGCTTCCTGTTCTCCATGACCTGTCCTGCCTTTCTGGATTTTACACTTTTTTCAGATGGCCCTTTTGACCGGGAGGCAGTGAGACTTCATTGTAGTGCAGATTTCCTTTACACGATTGCTTTGTTGGCCAAAAAGTGCGCATGCGTTTTTTCCTGAATATATTCAGGAAAAAACGCATACGCCCTTTTTGGCCAAGTGCATCATTGTCGACATTCTGCCTCTTTTCCTATGCTTTAAGTGCAATTCCTGTCTACCCCCTGAAATCGTTTTCCTGAAATTCTGCCCCGCTTTCAAGTCCTCTTCGAAGACTTACTTCAATACATTTTTGGACGATAGCTGTAATTCATAAATCTGCAGGTTTGTGAATTACAGTGCCCCTGAGCTCCTTTCTTCAGCTCGCTTTCTTGTGAGCTGGCCGCAAAACCGCAGGATTGCTTCGGGCCCTAATCTGTTTCTGGCAGGGAACGCTGAGCCTTTTGTTAATTCCTCTTCCTGGTGGGAAATGAGCGTTCCATTTGCCCGTGCAGACACCTACAGCTAGTCTCTCATTGGTTCTCCCTATTCCTGTTCATCTTGCGCAGAAATTGCAAACTGTGCCAAACAGGAGGTTAAAGGCACTGACTCTCCAAGTGGGGAGAGTGTTAGTAAAGCGTCTGGAATGGTGAACCTGAGTATCAGGGTTCGAAAACTGAGATGCATTTGAAGACGTTTCCCAATCACACGGTGGACCATACTCTGGGTTTCCCATGCATGTTTTAGCTGAAGGAAGAATCCCTTAAACCTGGAGAGCTGGGACCCATGGAATGAGTACCATGCAGTATGACTTCAAAGGGTCTGCGTTTGCTCACCGAACCTCACCAATGCTATCAGCCCGAAGTGTCCAGCCTTATGTCTCAACCACCTCTGGGTGTAGATGTGGTAAATCCAGGTTGCATCACAAGCCCTGAATGAATTATTTAAGAATTGCTCTCTATTTCACTGTCATTGTGTTTTGTTTTTGAAATTTATTTTGATAATGGGATTTATCGGATTTTCACTGCTGCATTTAGGCCGCTGTACACACGCTTGATTTCCTTATGGAGACATAAATCCATGGGTTTTAAGATTCTTACTTTTCATGTATATTGCTAGGCGTTGAATATGGGGTGTTGAGTCCATTTCGTTGAGCAAGGAGTAGGTCTTGTCTATTTTATATTTGGCTTATGCAACGGTATCTGTGCTAATATCAATCTCTGGTTTTATGCAGCACCCCAACTCACCTTTCCCCATAAGCAAGCATAAGTTGTTTTTCTCAATTTGAGACCCTGTTCTGTTTTGTAATTCAGTTCATGTGTAGCCAAGTTTACATTCCGTGTATTAGTGACATCTTATGATTTTTTTTGTGTGTTACTTATTTCTCGTAGAATCATCGTATCTGAATCCACTCATTATGCCGCTACGGGCCTGATGACGTAGATTTCATTGCTGAGTGATATTCCATTGTACGTGCGTACCACAACTTCTTTATCCATTTTTTGCTTTCTCGGATATTTAACTTGTACCTTTGACGAGGTGCTTGTAAACAGAGCCGTCCCAAATTTTGGGGTGACTGTGTATTTTTGATTTTAATTTCCCTAAGCTATAGGACCATAAGTGGAAGTGCCATAGGCTGTGTTGCTTTGTTTCCTACGTGTTTCAGGAAACACCATACACTTCTCCAGAGTGGCTGTTGGCAATTTACATCCCGCCCATCAGTATTACAAGGCTCCCTGTTCTCCATGACCTGTGCAGCCTTTCTGGATTTTACACTTTTTTCAGATGGCCCTTTTGACCTGGGGGCAGTGAGACTACATTGTAGTGCAGATTTCCTTTACTCGCTTGCTTTGTTGGCCAAAAAGTGCGTATGCGTTTTTTCCTGAATATATTCAGGAAAAAACGCATACGCCCTTTTTGGCCAAGTGCATCATTGTCTACATTCTCCCTCTTTTGCTATGCTTTAAATGCAATTCCAGTCTATCCCCTGAAATCGTTTTCCTGAAATTCTGCCCCGCTTTCAAGTCCTCTTCGAAGACTTACTTCAGTACATTTTTGGACGATAGCTGTCATTCATAACTCTGCAGGTTTGTGAATTACAGTGCCCCTGAGCTCCTTTCTTCAACTCGCTTTCTTGTGAGCTGGCCGCAAAACCGCAGGATTGCTTCAGGCCCTAATCTGTTTCCATCAGGGCACGCTGAGCCTTTGGTTAATTCCTCTTCCAGGTGGGAAATGAGCATTCCATTTGCCCGTGCAGACTCCTACAGCTAGTCTCTCATTGGTTCTCCCTATTCCTGTTCATCTTGCGCAGAAATTGCAATCTCTGCCAAACAGGAGGTTAAAGGCACTGACTCTCCTGGTGGGGAGAGTGTTAGTAAAGCGTCTGGAATGGTGAACCCGAGTACCAGGGGACGAAATCTGAGATGCATTTGAAAACGTTTCCAAATCACACGGTGTACCATACTCTGGGTTTCCCATGCTTTTTTTAGCTGAAGGAAGAATCCCTTAAACCTGGAGAGCTGGGACCCATGGAATGGGTACCATGCAGTATGACTTCAAAGGGTCTGCGTTTGCTCACCGGACCTCACCAATGCTATCAGCCTGAAGTGCCCAGCCTTATGGCTCACCCAGCTCTGGGTGTAGATGTGGTAAATCCAGGTTGCATCACAAGCCCTGAATGAATTATTTTAGAATTGCTCTCTATTTCACTGTCATTGTGTTTTGTTTTTGAAATTTATTTTGATAATGGGATTTATCGGATTTTCACTGCTGCCTTTAGGCCGCTGTACACACGCTTGATTTCCTTATGGAGACATATAAATCCATGGGTTTTAAGGTTCTTACTTGTCAGGTATATTCCCAGGCGTTGAATATGTTGTGTTGAGTCCATTTCGTTGAGCAAGGAGTAGGTCTTGTCTATTATATACTTGGCTTATGGAACGGTATCTGTGCTAATTTCAATCTCTGGTTTTATGCAGCACCCCAACTCACCTTTCCCCATAAGCAAGCCTAAGTTGGTTTTCCAAATTTGAGACCCTGTTCTGTTTTGTAATTCAGTTCATGTGTAGCCAAGTTTACATTCCGTGTATTAGTGTTATTTTATGATGTTTCATTTTCTGTGTGACTTATTTCACTTAGAATCATTGTAGCTGAATCCACTCATTATGCCGCGATGGGCCTGATGTCATAGATTTCATTGGTGAGTGATATTACATTGTACGTACGTACCACAACTTCTTTATCTATTTTTCGCTTTCTGGGATATGTTACTTGTACCGTAGACGAAGTTCTTATAAACAGAGCCGTCTGAAACTTTGGGGTGGCTGTGTGATTTTATTTTAATTTCCCTAAGCTATAGGACCAAAAGTGGAAGTGCCGTAGGCTCCGTTGCTTTGTTTCTTAGGTGTTTCAGGAAACACCATACACTTCTCCAGAGTGGCTGTTGGCAATTTACATCCCGCCCATCAGCATAACAAGGCTCCCTGTTCTCCATGGCCTGTGCTGCCTTTCCGGAATTTACACTTTTTTCAGATGGCCCTTTTGACCGGGGGGCAGTGAGACTTCATTGTAGTGCAGATTTCTTTAACATGCTTGCTTGGTTGGCCACAAAGAGCGTATGCCTTTTTTCCTGAATATATTCAGGAAAAAACGCATACGCCCTTTTTGGCCAACTGAATCATTGTCGACGTTCTGCCTCTTTTCCTATGCTTTAAATGCAATTCCAGTCTACCCCCTGAAATCGTTTTCCTGCAATTCTGCCCCGCTTTCCAGTCCTCTTCGCAGCCTTCCTTCAATATATTTTTGGACGATAGCTGTCATTTATAACTCGGCAGGCTTGTGAATTACAGTGCCCCTGAGCTCCTTTCTTCAACTCGCTTTCTTGTGAGCTGGCCGCAAACCCACAGGAATGCTTCAGGCCCTAATCTGGTTCCGGCACGGCATCCTGAGCCTTTGGTTAATTCCTCTTCCTGGTGGGAAATGAGCGTTCCATTTGCCCGTGCAGACACCTACAGCTACTCTCTCATTGGTTCTCCCTATTCCTGTTCATCTTGCGCAGAAATTGCAAACTGTGCCAAACAGGAGGTTAAAGGCACTGACTCTCCAAGTGGGGAGAGTGTTAGTAAAGGTCTGGAATGGTGAACCCGAGTAAAAGGGGACGAAAACTGAGATGCATTTGAAAACGTTTCCTGGTCACAGGGTGCACCATACTGTGGGTTTCCCATGCACGTTTTTGCTGAAGGAAGAATCCCTTAAAACTGGAGAGTTGGGACCCATGGAATGGGTACCATGGAGTATGACTTCAAAGGGTCTGCATTTGCTCATCGAACCTCACCAATGCTATCAGCCTGAAGTGTCCAGCTTTATGTCTCACTCAGCTCTGGGTGTAGATGTGTTAAATCCAGGTTGCATCACAAGCCCTGAATGAATTATTTAAGAATTGCTCTCTATTTCACTGTCATTGTGTTTGTTTTGAAATTTATTTTGATAATGGGTTTTATCGGATTTTCTCTGCTGCATTCATGCCGTTGTACACACACTTGAGTCTCTTACGGAGACATATAAATCCATGGGTTTGAAGATTCTTACTAGTCATGTGTAATCCTAGGCGTTGAATATGGGGTGTTTAGTCCATTTCGTTGAGCAAGGGCTCGGTCTTGACTATTACATATTTGGCTTATGGAAAGTTATCTGTGCTAATTTCTATCTCTGGTTTTATGCAGCATCCCAACTCACCTTTCCCCTTAAGCAAGCATAAGTTGGTTTTCTAAATTTGAGACCCTGTTCTGTTTTGTAATTCAGTTCATGTGTAGCCAAGTTTACATTCCGTGTATTAGTGATATCTTATGATGTTTCATTTTCTGTGTGACTTATTTCACTTAGAATCATCGTACCTGAATCCACTCATTATGCCACGACGGGCCTGATGACATAGATTTCATTGCTGAGTGAGATTCCATTTTACGTACGTACCACAACATCTTTATCCGTTTTTCACATTCTGGGGTATTTAACTTGTACCGTAGACCAGGTTCTTGTAAACAGAGCCGTCCAAAACTTTGGGGTGGCTGTGTGTTTTTGATTTTAATTTCCCTAAGCTATAGGACCATAAGTGGAAGTGCTATAGGCTCCGTTGCTTAGTTTTTTAGGTGTTTCAGGAAACACAATACACTTCTCCAGAGTGGCTGTTGGCAATTTACATCTCGCCCATCAGCATAACAAGGCTCCATGTTCTCCATGGCCTGTGCTGTCTTTCTGGATTTTACACTTTTTTCAGATTGCGCTTTTGACCGGGGGGCAGTGAGACTTCATTGTAGTGCAGATTTGTTTAACATGCTTGCTTGGTTGGCCAAAAATGGCGTATGCGTTTTTTCCTGAATATATTCAGGAAAAAACGCATACGCCCTTTTTGGCCAACTGAATCATTGTCGACGTTCTGCCTCTTTTCATATGCTTTAAATGCAATTACAGTCTACTCCCTGAAATCGTTTTCCTGCAATTCTGCCCCGCTTAAAAGTCATCTTTACAGCCTTCCTTCATTATATTTTTGGACGATAGCTGTCATTTATAACTCGGCAGGCTTGTGAATTACAGTGCCCCTGAGCTCCTTTCTTCAACTCGCTTTCTTGTGAGCTGGCCGCAAACCCGCAGGAATGCTTCAGGTCCTAATCAGGTTCCGGCAGGGCATACTGAGCCTTTGGTTAATTCTTGTTCCTGGTGGGAAATGAGCGTTAAATTTCCAGTCCAGACACCTAGAGCTAGTCTCTCATTGGTTCTCCCTATTCCTGTTCATCTTGCGCAGAAATTGCAAACTGTGCCAAACAGGAGGTTAAAGGCACTGACTCTCCAAGTGGGGAGAGTGTTAGTAAAGGTCTGGAATGGTGAACCCGAGTAAAAGGGGACGAAAACTGAGATGCATTTGAAAATGTTTCCTGGTCACAGGGTGCACCATACTGTGGGTTTCCCATGCACGTTTTAGCTGAAGGAAGAATCCCTTAAAACTGGAGAGTTGGGACCCATGGAATGGGTACCATGCAGTATGACTTCAAAGGGTCTGCATTTGCTCATTGAACCTCACCAATGCTATCAGCCTGAAGTGTCCAACCTTATGTCTCACTCAGCTCTGGGTGTAGATGTGGTAAATCCAGGTTGTATCACATGCCGTGAATGAATTATTTAAGAATTGCTCTCTATTTCACTGTCATTGTGTTTTGTTTTTGTAATTCATTTTGATAATGGGATTTATCGGATTTTCTCTGCTGCGTTCATGCAGCTGTACACACGCTTGATTGTCTTACGGAGACATATAAATCCATGGGTTTGAAGATTCTTACTAGTCAGGTGTATTCCTAGGCGTTGAATGGAGGTGTTTCGTCCATTTCTTTGAGCAAGGGGTAGGTCTTGACTATTACATATTTGGCTTATGGAAAGGTATCTGTGCTAGTTTCTATCTTTGCTTTTATGCAGCACCCCAACTCACTTTTCCCCTTAAGCAAGCATAACTTGGTTTTCTAAATTTGAGACCCTGTTCTGTTTTGTAATTCAGTTCATGTGTAGCCAAGTTTACATTCCGTGTATTAGTGATAACTTATGATGTTTCATTTTCTGTGTGACTTATTTCACTTAGAATCATCGTACCTGAATCCACTTATTATGCCGCGACGGGCCTGATGAAATAGATTTCATTGGTGAGTGATATTCTATTGTACGTACGTACCACACTTCTTTATCCATTTTTCGCTTTCTGGGATATTTAACTTGTACCGTAGACGAGGTTCTTGTAAACAGAGCCGTCCGAAATTTTGGGGTGGCTGTGTGTTTTTGATTTGAATTTCCCTAAGCTATAGGACCATAAGTGGTAATGCAGTAGGCTCCGTTGTTTTGTTTTTTAGGTTTTTGAGGGAACACCATACACTTCTCCAGAGTGGCTGTTGGCAATTTACATCCCGCCCATCAGCATAACAAGGCTCCCTGTTCTCCATGGCCTGTGCTGCCTTTCTGGATTTTACACTTTTTTCAGATGGCCCTATTGACCGGCGGGCAGTGAGACTTCATTGTAGTGCAGATTTCTTTAACATGCTTGCTTGGTTGGCCAAAAAGGACGTATGCCTTTTTTCCTGAATATATTCAGGAAAAAAAGCATACGTCCTTTTTGGCCAAGTGCGTCATTGTCGACCTTCTGCCGCTTTTCCTATGCTTTAAATGCAATTCCAGTCTACCCCTGAAATCGTTTTCTTGCAATTCTGCCCCGCATTCAAGTCCTCTTCGCAGCCTTCCTTCAATATAATTTTGGGTGATAGGTGTCATTTATAACTTGCAGGTTTGTGAATTACAGTGTCCCTGAGCTCCTTTCTTCAACTCGCTTTCTTGTGAGCTGGCCGCAAACCCGCAGGATTGCTTCAGGCACTAATCTGGTTCCTGCACGGCATGCTGAGCCTTTGGTTAATTCCTCTTCCTGGTGGGAAATTAGCGTTAAATTTGCTCGTGCAGACACCTTCACACGAGTCGTCATGGTGTCCCTTTGCCCCGGTTATCTCTATGGAGGTTGGAGTTGGAGGGCCTCCTCACTCAAGGTCAGTGTGCCCACGGAGCCAACCCTGCAACTTCAGGGCATGGTTGGGTGTTAGGATCACCACGTGGGGTCCTTTTCCCTGAGGAGGGAGGTGGCCTTTTGGGCTGCTGATTTCCAGGTTTTCAGATACTGCCAGTATCTTGGCCAGATGTGGCGGTGGGCCAAGCCCCTTGGTGACCGTAGTTTATCCTACCTGGATCGCATTCTTGCATTGTTCCATTTCAAGTGGTCCCAGGTTTTGCACTAATACTCCAATGGCGATTCACCATTCACCAGGAATGTAAAGGTCAAAGGGTTTAGCTAAATTAGGGAGTTCCAGGGCAAGGATCTGAATTGACTGCTCTTTCCATTCTTGAAAGGCCACTTCTGCATTCTATTCAAAAGGATCATCATCTCTTCCTTTCAGTGTTTCATATAGAGGCCCAGCTAGTAGACTGTAGTTAGGGATCCAGAAGCAGCAAACCCTGGCCTCCCCAGGAACCCCTAAGCTGTCTTCTAGTTTCAGAAATGGGTAAGGCTGTAAATTGTTTCTTCCCTTTCCTGGGATGGGCTTCTCCGACCTTCTGTGAGAATGAAGCCCAGGCAGGTCACCGTAGTCTGTGATATTTGAGCTTTTTCTTGGACAACTTGTATCCTTTATTGGCTTGGTAGTTCAGAGGTCTCCTTAGTAGGGCTGGTGATCAGATTGTCGTCTGCATATTGAAGGAGTGTTTCCTTTTCCAGAGGTAGAACTTTTAGGTCTTTAGCTGAGCTTTCCCCAAAGATGGTGTGGGAATTTTTGAACCCTTGGGGCAACACGGCCCGGAAGTATTGTTTTAGTTGCATGTTGAGTCCTGCCAATCACAAGCCAAAATTTCTTGTGACTCTGGGACTAATAGAATACAAAAGAAGGCATCATTGAAGACTAATACAGAATACCATGTCCTGGTGGTTGGTAGAATGACCAGCAGGGTGTAGGATTTAGGAACTACTGGAGGTATATCCTCGGTGGCTTCACTGACTGTCCTGACATCCTTTACCAGGACTCCAGCAGCCCATGGGGCTCTCGAGGTCAGGCCAATCCCAGGATATGGAGCTCACCTGGGCAGGTACCCCACCCCCACCCCAGCCCACGGGGCTCTCGTGTTCAGGCCCCTCCCAGGATATGGGGTACCCTGGGCAGGTTCCCCTGCAGCCCATGGGGCTCTCGTGGTCAGGCCCCTCCCAGGATACAGAGCTACCCTTGCAGGTACCATGGCAGGGCTGGGAACACAGGAACCGTGCATATCGCCCTCATTGCAGAGCACTCCCAGCTCACCTGTCACTCAGATCTGACACAGAGCACCTCAGAGCAGGACTTGAACTAACAAACAGCAGCTCCGACAGGTCTGTGACCCTGGGCATCACTCTGTGTGGCCTCCCTCCACCTGGTCTTCCAGAGACTTCCACTGCACCCGGGGCACCAGGCCTCTGTCTCCACCCACCAGCCACCCCTCCTCTCCCTGACTCCTGGGTCCCTCTCATTAGGAGAGGGTTTTCTTGAAGTTGTCTCCCACTCATGGGCCAGATAATATAATTAGAAAACAAGCCAGAGCTGCAGCCCCTTGTCTATAATGACTCTCAGGAGGCCACACCTGTTCCTTGGACCCGGCCGATTCAGCAAGTTCCAGTTTCTGCAACTGTGAGCCCCTGAGGGGTGATTATTGGCTGGCCTGGGAAGCCCGACCGTGCCGGCCAGACCTCCCCAGGTGTGCCTGGGTTCAGATCAATATAAACACCGCTCCAGGCAGCAAGAGCCCCTGCAGCTGTGCCTGACGCCATTTTCTCTGCCCTGTCAGCAGTCTCGGGGCTGGACTGGTGGGAGGGAGTGAGAGGCCACGGCTTTGTGGGTGGCCCAGTGTGAGTGGGGCTCTGCTGGACTTTCTGCAGCAGTTGCCAAGATGCCACCTGCTAAAGAAGAGGATGTGTCACCCATACCTGCCGCTGGAATTTCTCCCTGGGCAGAGGTCAGTGAGGAAGAAAGCAGTGGGGGCCGGGACAGCAGGGGTATCTCAGGCAGGGAAATGGAAAGCTTCCAGAAGAGCACCCAGGGCCAGGACCAACCTGGCTGGCCTGCAGGCACCAAGTCGGCTGGCATGCTGTCGCTCATGTGGCTCCATTGCCCTTCCTCTAGGCTTTCAAGTCCTTGTACATATTCAGGTGTTTTACCTGGGAAGGGTGGGAACATTTCAGCAGCAACTGGCCTGGGGCTCAGCCCACGTTTACTCACAGATGCCTCGGCACGGTCCCCCAGCTTTGCAATGAGGACGCTTGTTGCGTGGGTCCTGCTGGCTGAATGGGAGATGATTCCCCACCACTGACCAACTTCAGAATTGTTTACAACTGGAGCAAGTGCCCTGATACGGTTTTCTTCTGTGTAACTGGTGGGTTCTGTTTTTTTTTCTTTTTTTCGTTTTTGGTTCAAGGTAGATTTTATTCCTCTTTTATGTATTTACAGATATAAGCATGGAAATAAGTTATTCATATAAATACATGTATGTGAAGGGAAGAATATTTTTTCTGTTTTACTTTTTGTAATTTGAATTTTATTTTATTTTTTTATACAGCAGGTTCTTTTTGGTTTTCTATTTTATACATATAAATGTATACATGCCAATCCCAATCTCTCAACTCCTCTCACCACCACCCCCCAACAGCTTTCCCCCCTTGGTGTCCATACGTTTGTTGTCTACATCTGTTGCTCTATTTCTGCCTTGCAAAACGGTTCATCTGTACAATTTGTCTAGGTTCCACATATATGCATTAATAGACAAGATTTGTTTTTCTCTTTCTGACTTACTTCACTCTGTATGACAGTCTCTAGATCCATCAACGTCTCTACAAATGACCCAATTTCATTCCTTTTTATGGCTTAGTAATATTCCATTTTATATATGTACCACATCTTTATGCATTCGTCTGTCTGTGGGCATTTAGGTTGCTTCCATTACCTGGATATTGTAAATAGTGATGCAATGAACATTGCGGTGAATGTCTCTTTTTGATTTATGGTTTTGTCTGGGTATATGCCCAGTAGTGGGATTGCTGTATCATATGGTAATTCTATTCTTAGTTTTATAAGAAACTCCATAATGTTCTCCACAGTGACTGTATCAATTTACATTCCCAACAATAGTGGAAGAGGGTTCCTTATCTCCACACCCTTTCCAGCATTTGTTGTTTGTAGATTTTCTGATGATGCCCATTCTAACAGGTGTGAGGTGATACACCATGGATGAGTCTATTTCGTTGAGCAAAGAGTAGGTCTTGTCTAGTACATATTTGGCTTATGGAACGGTATGTGTGCTAATTTCAATCTCTGGTTTTATACAGCACCCCAACTCAACTTTCCCCTTAAGCAAGCATAAGTTTTTATCTAAATGTGAGACTCTGTTCGGTTTTGGAATTCAGTTTATGTGTAGCCAAGTTTACACTCTCTCTATTAGTGATATCTTATGATAATTATCTTTCTCTGTGTGACCTATTTCTCTTAGAATCATCATACTTAAATCCACTCAATTTGCTGCTACAGGCCTGATGACATTGATTTCATTGCTGAGTGATATTCCGTTGTACGTAAGTAGCACAACTCCTTTATCCATTTTTTTCTTTCTGGGATATTTAATTTGTACTGGACTCAAGGTTCTTGTAAACACAGCAGCCCTAAATTTTGTGTTGGCTGTGTCTTGTTGATTTTAATTTTCCTAAGCTATAGTGCCAAAAGTGGAAGTGCCCTAGGCTCTGTAGCTTTGTTTTTCAGATGTTTCAGGATACACCATAAACATCTCCAGAGTGTCTGTTGGCAATTTACATCCCGCCCGTCAGCATAACAAGGCTCCCTGTTCTCCATGGCCTGTCCTGTGTTTCTGGTTTTTACACTTTTTTCAGATGGCCCTTTTGACGAATGGGAAATGAGACTTCATTGTAGTGCGGATTTCCATTTCTCGAGTGCTTGGTTGGCCAAAAAGGGCATATGTGTTTTTTCCTGAATATATTCAGGAAAAAATGTTTACGCACTTTTGTCCAAGTGCATCACTGTCAAAGATCTGCCGCTTCACATGCTTTAAATGCAATTCCAATCTACCTCCTGAAATATGATTCCTGCAATTCTGCCTCGTTTTCAAGTCCTCTTTGCAGACTTACTTCCATATATTTTTGCCAATAGCTGTCATTTATAACTCTGCAGGATTGTGAATTACAGTGCCCGTGATTTCCTTTCTTAACTCGTTTCCTTGAAAACTGGCCACAGAACCGCAGGTTTGCTTCAGGCCGTAATCAGGGTCCGGCACGGCACTCTGAGACTTTGGTTCATTCCACTTCCTGGTGGGAAATTAGAGTTAAATGTGCCCCTCCAGACACCTGCCTCACTCCTAGCCCCTTGGTGATGTGTGTCCTCTGGTTTGAGGCCACATGTGCTGGTTTCCTCACCTTTGGCTGATGTGGCCCCACTGATGTGAGGACACTCCTGCCTGGTTCCCATCCCCTTGGTGATGTGGGCCCTCCGGTGAGAGTCTGATCCTGGTTGGGTTCCTCACACTTCTGTGAGGTGGGCCCTCTTCTCTGAGGTCACTCCTGCCTGGCTGGCACACCCCGCCTTGGCGACGTCGGCCCTCTGGTGGGATTTGGTGCCTGCTGGGTGTCTCCTCCCCTCGGTAATGAGGGCCCCCTGGCGTCAGGCCCTAACTCCTGGGCTCCCAATATTTTCTGATATGCGCCCTGTGGTTCGAGTACACTCCTGCCAGGTTCCCAACCCCATGGGAATGTGGGCCTTCTGCTCTGAGGTCCCAACCGTGGGTTGCTCAGTTTCATGATGAGGGCCCTCTGCTGTGAGTTCTCTCCGGCCTGGATCCCATAGCCTCGCTGCTCCTGGCCACCGGCTGGGAGGTTACAGCTGCGGGATTCCTCACCTTTTTTCTTCTATGGGCCTCTGTTTTGAGACTCCTCCTGCCTGCCTCACTCCCAGCCCCTTGGTGATGTGTGTCCTCTGGTTTGAGGCCACGTATGCTGGGTCCCTCGCCTTTCGATGATGTGGCCCCACTAGTGTGAGGACACTCCTGCCTGGTTCCTATCCCCTTGATGATGTGGGCCCTCTGGTGAGAGTCTGATCCTGGCTGGGTTCCTCACCCTTCTGTGAGGTGGGCCCTCTGCTGTGAGGTCACTCCTGCCTGGCTGGCACACCCCGCATTGGCGACGTCGGCCTTCTGGTAGCAGTTGGAGCTTGCTGGGAGCCTCTTCTCCTCAGTGATGAGGGCCCTCTGGCGTCCGGCCCTAACTGCTGGGCTCCCCACATTTTCTGATGTGTGCCCACTGGTGCGATGACACTCCTGCTTGGTTCCCTTCCCCATGGGGATGTGGGCCTTGTGCTCTGAGGTTACAACGGCTGGGTTGCTTACAGTATCACGATGAGGGCCCTCTGTTGTGAGTTCTTCACTCCCTGGATCCCATAGCCTCGGTGCTCTGGGCCGCCAGCTGGGATGTTCCAACTGCTGGATTCTTCACCTTTTTTATACAATGGGCCATGTGTTTTGAGGTTAATCCTGCCTGCCTCGCTCCGAGACCCATGGTGATGTGGGTCCTCTGGTTTGAGGCCACATGTGCTGGGTACCTCAACTTTCGATGATGTGGCCCCACGGGTGTGAGGACACTCCTGCCTGGTTCCCAGCCCCTTGCTTATGTGGGCACTCTGGTGAGAGTCTGATCCTGACTGGGTTCCTTACCCTTCTGTGAGGTGGGCCCTCTGATGTGAGGTCACTCCTGCCTGATGGCTCATGACGCCTTGGCGACGTAGGCCCTCTGTTGGCCACTGAAGCATGCTGGGAGCCTCCTACCCTCTTTAATAAGGGCCCTGGAAGAAACGCATATGCCCTTTTTGACCAAGTGCATCATTGTCGAGGTTCTGCCTCTTCTCCTATACTTTCAGAGGACTTCCCGTCTACCTCCTGAAATCTTATTCCTGGAATTCTGCCCCGCGTTCAAGTCCTCTTTGCAGCCTTACTTCAATATATTTTTGGACGATAGCTGTCATTTATAACTCTGCAGGTTTGTGAATTACAGTGTCCCTGAGCTCCTTTCTTCTACTCGCTTTCTTGTGAGCTGGCCGCAAAACCGCAGGATTGCTTCAGGCCCTAATCTGGTTCCGGCACGGCATGCTGAGCCTTTGGCTAATTCCTCTTCCTGGTGGGAAATGAGCGTTAAATTTGTTCGTGCAGACACCTACAGCTAATCTCTCATTGGTTCTCCCTATTCCTGTTCATCTTGCGCAGAAATTCCAAACTGTGCCAAACAGGAGGTTAAAGGCACTGACTCTCCAAGTGGGGAGAGTGTTAGTAAAGCGTCTGGAATGGTAAAACCGAGTACGAGGGGACGAAAACTGAGATGCATTTAAAAAGGTTTCCCGGTCACACGGTGGACCATATTCTGGGTTGCCAATGCATGTTTTAGCTAAAGGAAGAATCCCTTAAACCTGGAGAGTTGGGACCCATGGAATGGGTACCATGCAGTATGACTTCAAAGGGTTGCCTTGGCTCACCGAACGTCACCAATGCTATCAGCCTGAAGTGTCCAGCCTTATGTCTCACTCAGCTCTGGGTGTAGATGTGGTAAATCCACGTTGCATCACAAGCCCTGAATGAATTATTTAAGAATTGCTCTCTATTTCACTGTCATTGTGTTTTGTTTTTGTAATTTATTTTTATAATGGGATTTATCGGATTTTCACTGCTGCGTTTATGCCGCTGTACACATGCTTGATTCTCTTATGGAGACATATAAATCCATGGGTTTTCAGATTCTTACTAGTCAGGTATATTCCTAGGCATTGAATATGGGGTGTTGAGTCCATTTCGTGGAGCAAGGAGTAGGTCCTGACTATTACATACTTGCTTATGGAAAGGTATCTGTGCTAATTTCAATCTCTGGTTTTATGCAGCACCACAACTCACCTTTCCCCATAAGCAAGCATAAGTTGGTTTTCTAAATTTGAGACCCTTCTCTGTTTTGTAATTGAGTTCATTTGCAGCCATGTTTACATTCCGTGTATTTGAGATATCTTATGGTGTTTCTTTTTCTGTGTGACTTAGTTAACTTAGAATCATCGTACCTGAATCCACTCATTATGCCGCGACGGGCCTCATGACATAGATTTCATTGCTGAGTGATATTCCATTGTACGTACGTACAACAACTTCTTTATCCATTTTTCGCTTTCTGGGATATTTCACTTGTACCGTAAACGAGGTTCTTGTAAGCAGAGCCGTCCAAAATTTATGGGTGGCTGTGTCTTTTTGATTTTAATTTCCCTAAGCTATAGAACCATAAGTTGAAGTGCCGTAGGCTCCGTTGCTTAGTTTTTTAGGTGTTTGAGGAAACACCATACACTTCTCCAGAGTGGCTGTTGGCAATTTACATCCCGCCCATCAGCATAACAAGGCTCCCTGTTCTCCATGGCCTGTCCTGCCTTTCTGGATTTTTCACTTTTTTCAGATGTCCCTTTTGACAGGGGGGCAGTGAGACTTCATTGTAATGCAGATTTCTTTACATGCTTGCTTGTTTGGCCAAAAAGGGCGTATGTGTTTTTTTCCTGAATATATTCAGGAAAAAACGCATACGCCCTTTTTGACCAAGTGCATCATTGTCGACTTTCTGTCTCTTTCCCTATGCTTTAAATGCAATTCCAGTCTGCCCCTGAAATCGTTTTCCTTCAATTCTGCCCCGCTTTCAAGTCCTCTACGCAGCCTTACTTCAATATATTTTTGGACAATAGCTGTCATTTATAATTCTGCAGGTTTGTGAATGACAGTGTGCCTGAGCTCCTTTCTTCTACTCGCTTTCTTGTGAGCTGGCCGCAAACCCTCAGGATTGCTTCATGCCCTAATCTGGTTCCGGCACAGCACACTGATCCTTTGGTAAATTCCTCTTCCTGGTGGGAAATGAGCGTTATATTTGAACGTGCAGACACCTAGAGCTAGTCTCTCATTGGTTCTCCCTATTCTTGTTTATCTTGTGCAGAAATTGCAAACTGTGCCAAACATGAGGTTAAAGGCACTGACTCTCTAAGTGGGGAGAGTATTAGTAAAGGGTCTTGAATCGTGAACCCGAGTAAAAGGGCTCAAAAACTGAGATGCATTTGAAAACGTTTCCTGGTCACACAGTGCACCATACTGTGGGTTTCCCATGCATGTTTTAGCTGAAGGAAGAATCCCTTAAACCTGGAGAGTTGGGACCCATCGAATGGGTACCATGAAGTATGACTTCAAAGGGCCTGCATTTTCTCAACTAACCTCACCAATGCTATCAGCCTGAAGTGTACAGCCTTATGTCTCACTCAGCTCTGGTGGTAGATGTGGTAAATCCAGGTTGCATCACAAGCCCTGAATGAATGATTTAAGAATTGCTCTCTATTTCACTGTCATTGTGTTATGTTTTTGAAATTGATTTTGATAATGGGATTTATCGGATTTTCACTGCTGCATTTAGGCCACTGTACACACGCTTGATTCTCTTACAGAGACATATAAACCCATGGGTTTGAAGATTCTTACTAGTCATGTGTAATCCTAGGCGTTGAATATGTGGTGTTTAGTCCATTTCGTTGAGCAAGGAGGAGGTCTTGACTATTACATATTTGGCTTATGGAAAGGTATCTGTGCTAATTTCTATCTCTGCTTTTATGCAGCAACCCAACTCACATTTCCCCTTAAGCAAGCATAAGTTGGTTTTCTAAATTTGAGACCCTGTTCTGTTTTGTAATTCAGTTCATGTGTAGCCAAGTTTACATTCCGTGTATTAGTGATATCTTATGATGTTTCATTTTCTGTGTGACTTATTTCACTTAGAATCATCGTACCTGAATCCACTCATTATGCCACGATGGGCCTGATGACATAGATTTCACTGCTGAGTGATATTCTATTGTACGTACGTACCACAACTTCTTTATCTATTTTTCACATTCTGGGATATTTAATTTGTACCGTAGACGAGATCCCTGTAAACCGAGCCGTCTGAAACTTTGGGGTTGCTGTCTGTTTTTGATTATAATTTCCGTGATCTATAAGACCATAAGTTGAAGTGCCGTAGTCTCCGTTGCTTTGTTTCTTAGGTGTTTCAGGAAACACCATACACTTCTCCAGAGTGGCTGTTGGCAATTTACATCCCGCCAATCAGCATAACAAGGCTCCCTGTTCTCCATGGCCTGTGCTGTCTTTCTGGATTTTACACTTTTTTCAGATGGCCCTTTTGACCTGGGGGCAGTGAGACTTCTTTGTAGTGCAGATTTCTTTAACATGCTTGCTTGGTTGGCCAAAAAGCGCGTATGCGTTTTTTCCTGAATATATTCAGGAAAAAACGCATACGCCCTTGTTGGCCAAGTGCATCATTGTCGACATTCTGCCTCTTTTCCTATGCTTTAAATGCAATTCCAGTCTACCCCCTGAAATCGTTTTCCTGCAATTCTGCCCCGCTTTCCAGTCCTCTTCGCAGCCTTCCTTCAATATATTTTTGGACGATAGCTGTCATTTATAACTCTGCAGGTTTGTGAATTACAGTGCCCCTGAGCTCCTTTCTTCAACTCGCTTTCTTGTGAGTTGGCCGCAAACCCGCAGGAATGATTCAGGCCCTAATCTGGTTCCGGCACGGCATGCTGAGCCTTTGGTTAATCCCTCTTCCTGGTGGGAAATGAGCGTTCCATTTGCCCGTGCAGACACCTACAGCTAGTCTCTCATTGGTTCTCCCTATTCCTGTTCATCTTGCGCAGAAATTGCAAACTGTGCCAAACAGGTGGTTAAAGGCACTGACTCTCCAAGTGGGGAGAGTGTTAGTAAAACGTCTGGAATGGTGAACCTGAGTACCACGGGTTAAAACGTTTCCCAATCACACGGTGGACCATACTCTGGGTTTCCCATGCATGTTTTACCTCAAGGAAGAATCCCTTAAACCTGGAGAGTTGGGACATATGGAATGGGTACCATGCAGTATGACTTCAAAGGGTCTGCGTTTGCTCACCGAACCTCACCAATGCTATCAGCCCGAAGTGTCCAGCCTTATGTCTCACCCACCTCTGGGTGTAGATGTGGTAAATCCAGGTTGCATCACAAGCCCTGAATGAATTATTTAAGAATTGCTCTCTATTTCACTGGCAATGTGTTTTGTTTATGAAATTTATATTGATAATGGGATTTATCGAATTTTCACTGCTGCGTTTAGGCCACTGTACACACGCTTGATTTCCTTATGGAGACATATAAATCCATGGGTTTTAAGATTCTTACTTGTCAGGTATATTCCCAGGCGTTGAATATGGGGTGTTGAGTCCATTTCGTTGAGCAAGGAGTAGGTCTTGTCTATTATATATTTGGCTTATGGAACGGTATCTGTGCTAATTTCAATCTCTGGTTTTATGCAGCTCCCCAACTCACCTTTCCCCTTAAGCAATCATAGGCTGGTTTTCTCAATTTGAGGCCCTGTTCTGTTTGGTAATTCAGGTAATGTGTAGCCAAGTTTACATTCCGTGTATTAATGATATCTTATGGTGTTTCTTTACCTGTGTGACTTATTTCTCGTAGAATCATCGTACCTGAATCCACTCATTATGCCGCTAAGGACCTGATGACGTAGATTTCATTGCTGAGTGATATTCCACTGTACAAGCGTACCACAATTTCTTTATCCATTTTTTGCTTTCTTGGATATTTAACTTGTACCGTAGACGAGGTTCTTGTAAACAGAGCCATCCCAATCATTGGGGTGGCTGTGTGTTTTTTATTTTAATTTCCCTAAGCTATAGGACCATAAGTGGAAGTGCCATAGGCTGTGTTGCTTTGTTTCCTACGTGTTTCAGGAAACAGCATACACTTCTCCAGAGTGGCTGTTGGCAATTTACATCCCGCACATTAGCATAACAAGGCTCCCTGTTCTCCATGACCTGGACTGCCTTTCTGGGTTTTACAATTTTTTCAGATGGCCCTTTTGACCGGGGAGCAGTGAGACTTCATTGTAGTGCAGATTTCCTTTACACGCTTGCTTGGTTGGCCAAAAAGGGCGTATGCGTTTTTTCCTGAATATATTCAGGAAAAAATGCATACGCCCTTTTTGGTCAAGTGCATCATTGTCGACATGCTGCCTCTTTTCCTATGCTTTAAGTGCAATTCCAGTCTACCCCCTGAAATCATTTTCCTGAAATTCTGCCCCGCTTTCAAGTCCTCTTCGAAGACTTACTTAAATACATTTTTGGACGATAGCTGTCATTCATAACTCTGCAGGTTTGTGAATTACAGTACCCCTCAGCTCCTTTCTTCAACTTGCTTTCTTGTGAACTGGCCGCAAAACCGCAGGATTGCTTGAGGCCCTAATCTGTTTCCGGCAGTGCGTGCTGAGCCTTTGGTTAATTCCTCTTCCGGGTGGGAAATGAGCGTTCCATTTGCCCGTGCAGACACCTACAGCTAGTCTCTCATTGGTTCTCCCTATGCCTGTTCATCCTGCGCAGAAATTGCAAACTGTGCCAAACAGGAGGTTAATGGCACTGACTCTCCAAGTGGGGAGAGTGTCAGTAAAGCGTCTGGAATGGTGAACCCGAGTACCAGGGAACGAAAACTGAGATGCATTTGAAAACGTTTCCCAATCACACGGTGGACCATACTCTGGGTTTCCCATGCATGTTTTAACTGAAGGAAGAATCCCTTAATCCTGGAGAGTTGGGACCCATGGAATGGGTATCATGCAGTATGACTTCAAAGGGTCTGACTTTGCTCACCGAACCTCACCAATGCTATCAGCGCGAAGTGTCCAGCCTTATGTCTCACACAGCTCTGGGTGTAGATGTGGTAAATCCAGGTGGCATCACAAGCCCTGAATGCATTATTTAAGAATTGCTCTCTATTTCACTGTCATTGTGTTTTGTTTTTGAAATTTATTTTGATAATGGGATTTATCGGATGTTCACTGTTGCATTTAGGCTGCTGTACACACGCTTGATTTCCTTATGGAGACATATAAATCCATGGGTTTTAAGATTCTTCCTTGTCACGTATCTTCCCAGGCGTTGAATATGGGGTGATGAGTCCATTTCGTTGAGCAAGGAGTACGTCTTGTCTATTATATATTTGGCTTATGGAAAGGTATCTGTGCTAATTTCAATCTCTGGTTTTATGCAGCAACCCAACTCACCTTTCCCCATAACCAAGCATAAGTTGGTTTTCTAAACTTGAGACCCTGTTCTGTTTTGTAATTCAGTACATGTGTAGCCAAGTTTACATTTTGTGTATTAGGGATATCTTATGATGTTTCTTTTTCTGTGTGACTTATTTCTCGTAGAATCATCGTAACTGAATCCACTCATTATGCCGCTAGGGTCCTGATGACGTAGATTTCATTGCTGAGTGATATTCCATTGTACGTGCATACCACAACTTCTTTATCCATTTTTTGCTTTCTTGGATATTTAACTTGTACCGTAGACGAGGTTCTTGTAAACAGAGCCGTCCCAAACTTTGGGCTGGCTGTGTGTTTTTGATTTTAATTTCCCTAAGCTGTAGGACCATAAGTGGAAGTGCCATAGGCTGTGTTGCTTTGTTTCCTACCTGTTTCAGGAAACACCATACACTTCTCCAGAGTGGCTGTTGGCAATTAACATCCGCCCATCAGCATAACAAGGCTCCCTGTTCTCCATGACCTGTCCTGCCTTTCTGGATTTTACACTTTTTTCACATGGCCCTTTTGACCGGGGGGCAGTGAGACTTCATTGTAGTGCAGATTTCCTTTACACGCTTGCTTGGTTGGCCAAAAAGGGCGTATGCGTTTTTTCCTGAATATATTCAGGAAAAAACGCATTCACCCTTTTTGGCCAAATGTATCATTGTCGACATTCTGCCTCTTTTCCTATGCTTTAAGTGCAATTCCAGTCTACCCCCTGAAATCGTTTTCCTGAAATTCTGCCCCACTTTCAAGTAGTCTTCGAAGACTTACTTCAGTACATTTTTGGACGATAGCTGTCATTCATAACTCTGCAGGTTTGTGAATTACAGTGCCCCTGAGCTCCTTTCTTCAACTCGCTTTCTTGTGAGCTGGCCGCAAAACCGCAGGATTCCTTCAGGCCCTAATCTGTTTCTGGCAGGTCACGGTGAGCCTTTGGTTAATTCCTCTTCCTGGTGGGAAATGAGCGTTCCATTTGCCCGTGCAGACACCTACAGCTAGTCTCTCATTGGTTCTCCCTATGCCTGTTCATCTTGCGCAGAAATTGCAAACTGTGCCAAACAGGAGGTTAATGGCACTGACTCTCCAAGTGGGGAGAGTGTCAGTAAAGCGTCTGGAATGGTGAACCCGAGTACCAGGGAACGAAAACTGAGATGCATTTGAAAACGTTTCCCAATCACACGGTGGACCATACTCTGGGTTTCCCATGCATGTTTTAACTGAAGGAAGAATCCCTTAAACCTGGAGAGTTGGGACCCATGGAATGGGTATCATGCAGTATGACTTCAAAGGGTCTGACTTTGCTCACCGAACCTCACCAATGCTATCAGCGCGAAGTGTCCAGCCTTATGTCTCACACAGCTCTGGGTGTAGATGTGGTAAATCCAGGTGGCATCACAAGCCCTGAATGCATTATTTAAGAATTGCTCTCTATTTCACTGTCATTGTGTTTTGTTTTTGAAATTTATTTTGATAATGGGATTTATCGGATGTTCACTGTTGCATTTAGGCCGCTGTACACACGCTTGATTTCCTTATGGAGACATATAAATCCATGGGTTTTAAGATTCTTCCTTGTCACGTATCTTCCCAGGCGTTGAATATGGGGTGATGAGTCCATTTCGTTGAGCAAGGAGTACGTCTTGTCTATTATATATTTGGCTTATGGAAAGGTATCTGTGCTAATTTCAATCTCTGGTTTTATGCAGCAACCCAACTCACCTTTCCCCATAACCAAGCATAAGTTGGTTTTCTAAACTTGAGACCCTGTTCTGTTTTGTAATTCAGTACATGTGTAGCCAAGTTTACATTTTGTGTATTAGGGATACCATATGATGTTTCTTTTTCTGTGTGACTTATTTCTCGTAGAATCATCATACCTGAATAAACTCATTATGCCGCTACGGGCCTGATGACGTAGATTTCATTACTGAGTGATATTCCACTGTACGTGCGTACCACAACTTCTTTATGCATTTTTTGCTTTCTTGCATATTTAACTTGTACCGTAGACGAGGTTCTTGTAAACAGAGCCGTCCCAAACTTTGGGCTGGCTGTGTGTTTTTGATTTTAATTTCCCTAAGCTATAGGACCATAAGTGGAAGTGCCATAGGCTGTGTTCTTTGTTTCCTACGTGTTTCAGGAAACACCATACACTTCTCCAGAGTGGCTGTTGGCAATTTACATCCCGCCCATCAGCATAACAAGGCTCCCTGTTCTCCATGACCTGTCCTGCCTTTCTGGATTTTACACTTTTTTCAGATGGCCCTTTTGACCGGGGGGCAGTGAGACTTCATTGTAGTGCAGATTTCCTTTACACGCTTGCTTGGTTGGCCAAAAAGGGCGTATGCGTTTTTTCCTGAATATATTCAGGAAAAAACGCATACGCCCTTTTTGGCCAAGTGCATCATTGTCGACATTCTGCCTCTTTTCCTATGCTTTAAGTGCAATTCCAGTCTACCCCCTGAAATAGTTTTCCTGAAATTCTGCCCCGCTTTCAAGTCCTCTTTGAAGACTTACTTCAGTACATTTTTGGACGATAGCTGTCATTCATAACTCTGCAGTTTTGTGAATTACAGTGCCCCTGAGCTCCTTTCTTCAACTCGTTTTCTTGTGAGCTGGCCGCAAAACCGCAGGATTGCTTCAGGCCCTAATCTGTTTCCGGAATGGCACGCTGAGCCTTTGGTTAATTCCTCTTCCTGGTGGGAAATGAGCGTTCAATTTGCCCGTGCAGACACCAACAGCTAGTCTCTCATTGGTTCTCCCTATGCCTGTTCATCTTGCGCAGAAATTGCAAACTGTGCCAAACAAGAGTTTAAATGCACTGACTCTCCAAGTGGGGAGAGTGTTAGTAAAGCGTCTGGAATGGTGAACACAAGTACCAGGGGACGAAAACTGAGATGCATTTGAAAACATTTCACAATCACACGGCGGACGATAGTCTGGGTTTCCCATGCATGTTTTAGCTGAAGGAAGAATCCTTTAAACCTGGAGATTTGGGACCCATGGAATGGGTAGCATGCAGTATGACTTCAAATGATCTGCGTTTGCTCACCGAACCTCACCAATGCTATCAGCCCGAAGTGTCCAGCCTTATGTCTCACTCAGCTCTGGGTGTAGATGTGGTAAATCCAGGTTGCATCACAAGTCCTGAATGAATTATTTAAGAATTGCTCTCTATTTCACTGTCATTGTGTTTTGTTTTTGAAATTTATTTTAATAATGGGATTTATCGGATGTTCACTGCTGCATTTAGGCCGCTGTACACACGCTTGATTTCCTTATGGAGACATATAAATCCATGGGTTTTAAGATTCTTACTTGTCAGGTATCTTGCCAGGCTTTGAATATGGGGTGTTGAGTCCATTTCGTTGAGCAACGAGTAGGTCTTGTCTATTATATATTTGGCTTATGGAACGGTATGTGTGCTAATTTCAATCTCTGGTTTTATGCAGCACCCCAACTCACCTTTCCCCATAAGCAAGCATAAGTTGGTTTCCTAAACTTGAGACCCTGTTCTGTTTTGTAATTCAGTACATGTGTAGCCAAGTTTACGTTCCGTGTATTACGGATACATTATGATATTTCTTTTTCTGTGTGACTCATTTCTCGTAGAATCATCGTACCTGAATCCACTCATTATGCCGCTACGGGCCTGAAGACGTAGATTTCCTTGCTGAGTGATATTCCATTGTACGTGCGTAGCACAACTTCTTTATCCATTTAATGCTTTCTTGGATATTTAACTTGTACCGTAGACGAGGTTCTTGTAAACAGAGCCGTCCCAAATTTTGGGGTGGCTGTGTCTTTTGATTTTAATTTCCCTAAGCTATAGGACCATAAGTGGAAGTGCCATAGGCTGTGTTGCTTTGTTTCCTACGTGTTTCAGGAAACACCATACAGTTCTCCAGAGTGGCTGTTGGCAATTTACATCCCGCCCATCAGCATAACAAGGCTCCCTGTTCTCCATGACCTGTCCTGCCTTTCTCGATTTTACACTTTTCTCAGATGGCCCTTTTGACCGGGGGGCAGTGAGACTTCATTGTAGTGCAGATTTCCTTTACACGCTTACTTGGTTGGCCAAAAAGGGCGTATGCGTTTTTTCCTGAATATATTCAGGAAAAAACGCATACGCCCTTTTTGGCCAAGTGCATCATTGTCGACATTCTGCCTGTTTTCCTATGCTTTAAGTGCAATTGCAGTCTACCCCCTGAAATCGTTTTCCTGAAATTCTGCCCCGCTTTCAAGTCCTCTTCGAAGACTTACTTCAATACATTTTTGGACAATAGCTGTCATTCATAACTCTGCAGTTTTCTGAATTACACTGCCCCTGAGCTCCTTTCTTCAACTAGCTTTCTTGTGAGCTGACCGCAAAACCGCAGGATTGCCTCAGGCCATAATCTCTTTCTGGCAGGGCACGCTGAGCTTTTGGTTAATTCCTCTTCCTGGTGGGAAATGAGCGTTCCATTTGCCCGTGCAGACATCTACAGCTAGTCTCTCATTGGTTCTCCCTATTCCTGTTCATCTTGCACAGAAATTGCAAACTGTGCCAAACAGGAGGTTAAAGGCACTGACTCTCCAAGTGGGGAGAGTGTTCGTAAAGGGTCTGGAATGGTGAACCCGAGTACCAGGGGACGAAACCTGAGATGCATTTGAAAACGTTTCCCGGTCACACAGTGCAGTGTACTGTGGGTTTCCCATGCATGTTTTAGCTGAAGGAAGTGTCCCTTAAACCTGGAGAGTTGGGACCCATGGAAGGGGTACCATGCAGTATGACTTCAAAGGGTCTGTGTTTGCTCACCGAACCTCACCAATGCTATCAGCCCGAAGTGTCCAGCCTTATGTCTCACCCAGCTCTGGGTGTAGAAGTGTTAAATCCAGGTTGCATCACAAGCCCTGAATGAATTATTTAAGAATTGCTCTCTATTTCACTGTCATTGTGTTTTGTTTTTGAAATTTATTTTGATAATGGGATTTATCGGATTTTCACTGCTGCATTTAGGTCGCTGTACACGCTCTTGATTTCATTATGTAGACATATAAATCCATGGGTTTTAAGATTCTTACTTGTCAGGTATCTTCCCAGGCGTTGAATATGGGGTGTTGAGTCCATTTCGTTGAGCAAGGAGTAGGTCTTCTCTATTATATATTTGGCTTATGGAACGGTATCTGTGCTAATTTCAATCTCTGGTTTTATGCAGCACCCCAACTCACCTTTCCCCGTAAGCAAGCATAAGTTGGTTTTCTCAATTTGAGACCCTGTTCAGTTTTGTATTTCAGTTCATGTGTACCGAAGTTTACATTCCGTTTATTAGAGATATCTAATGATGTTTCTTTTTCTGTGTGACTTATTTGTCGTAGAATCATCATACCTGAATCCACTCATTATGCCGCGACGGGCCTGATGACGTAGATTTCATTGCTGAGTGATATTCCACTGTACGTGCATACCACAACTTCTTTATCCATTTTTTGATTTCTTGGATATTCAACTTGTACCGTAGACGAGGTTCTTGTAAACAGAGCCGTCCCAAACTTTGGAGTGACTCTGTCTTTTTGATTTTAATTTCCCTAAGCTATAGGACCATAAGTGGAAGTGCCATAGGCTGTGTTGCTTTGTTTCCTACCTGTTTCAGGAAACACCATACACTTCTCCAGAGTGGCTGTTGGCAATTTACATCCGCCCATCAGCATAAAAAGGCTCCCTGTTCTCCATGACCTGTCCTGCCTTTCTGGATTTTACACTTTATTCAGATGGCCCTTTTGACCGGGGGGCAGTGAGACTTCATTGTAGTGCAGATTTCCTTTACACGCTTGCTTGGTTGGCCAAAACGGGCGTATGCATTTTTTCCTGAATATATTCAGGAAAAAACGCATACGCCCTTTTTGGCCAAATGTATCATTGTCGGCATTCTGCCTATTTTCCTATGCTTTAAGTGCAATTCCAGTCTACCCCCTGAAATCGTTTTCCGGAAATTATTTCACGCTTTCAAGTCCTCTTCGAAGACTTACTTCAGTACATTTTTGGACGATAGCTGTCATTCATAACTCTGCAGGTTTGTGAATTACAGTGCCCCTGAGCTCCTTTCTTCAACTCGCTTTCTTGTGAGCTGGCCGCAAAACCGCAGGATTCCTTCAGGCCCTAATCTGTTTCTGGCAGGGCACGCTGAGCCTTTGGTTAATTCCTCTTCCTGTTGGGAAATGAGCGTTCCATTTGCCCATGCAGACACCTACAGCTAGTCTCTCATTGGTTCTCCCTATTCCTGTTCATCTTGCGCAGAAATTGCAAACTGTGCCAAACAGGAGGTTAATGGCACTGACTCTCCAAGTGGGGAGAGTGTCAGTAAAGCGTCTGAAATGGTGAACCCGAGTACCAGGGAACGAAAACTGAGATGCATTTGAAAACGTTTCCCAATCACACGGTGGACCATACTCTGGGTTTCCCATGCATGTTTTAACTGAAGGAAGAATCCCTTAAACCTGGAGAGTTGGGACCCATGGAATGGGTATCATGCAGTATGACTTCAAAAGGTCTGACTTTGCTCACCGAACCTCACTAATGCTATCAGCGCGAAGTGTCCAGCCTTATGTCTCACCCAGCTATGGGTGTAGATGTGGTAAATCCAGGTGGCATCACAAGCCCTGAATGAATTATTTAAGAATTGCTCTCTATTTCACTGTCATTGTGTTTTGTTTTTGAAATTTATTTTGATAATGGGATTTATCGGATGTTCACTGTTGCATTTAGGCCACTGTACACAGGCTTGATTTCCTTATGGAGACATATAAAACCATGGGTTTTAAGATTCTTACTTGTCAGGTATCTTCCCAGGCGTTAAATATGGGGAGTTGAGTCCATTTCGTTGAGCAAGGAGTAGGTTTTGTCTATTATATATTTGGCTTATGGAACGGTATATGTGCTAATTTCAATCTCTGGTTTTATGCAGCACCCCAACTCACCTTTCCCCATAAGCAAGCATAAGTTGGTTTTCTAAACTTGAGGCCCTGTTCTGTTTGGTAATTCAGTACATGTGTAGCCAAGTTTACATTCCGTGTAATAGGGATACCTTATGATGTTTCTTTTTCTGTGTGACTTATTTCTCGTAGAATCATGGTACCTGAATCCACTCATTATGCCGCTAGGGACCTGATGACATAGATTTCATTGCTGAGTGATATTCCATTGTACGTGTGTACCACAACTTCTTTATCCACTTGTTGCTTTCTTGGATATTTAACTTGTACCGTAGACGAGGTTCTTGTAAACAGAGTCGTCCGAAAATTTGGGGTGGCTGTGTGTTTTTGATTTTAATTTCCCTAAGCTATAGGACCATAAGTGGAAGTGCCATAGGCTGTGTTGCTTTGTTTCCTACCTGTTTCAGGAAACACCATACACTTCTCCAGAGTGGCTGTTGGCAATTTTCATCCGCCCATCAGCATAACAAGGCTCCCTGTTCTCCATGACCTGTCCTGCCTTTCTGGATTTTACACTTTTTTCAGATGGCCCTTTTGACCGGGGGGCAGTGAGACTTCATTGTAGTGCAGATTTCCTTTACACGCTTGCTTGGTTGGCCAAAAAGTGTGTATGCGTTTTTTCATGAATATATTCAGGAAAAAACGCATACGCCCTTTTTGGCCAAGTGCATCATTGGAGACATTCTGCTTCTTTTCCTATGCTTTAAGTGCAATTCCAGTCTACCCCCTGAAATCGTGTTCCTGAAATTCTGCCCCGCTTTCAAGTCCTCTTCGAAGACTTACTTCAATACATTTTTGGACGATAGCTGTCATTCATAACTCTGCAGGTTTCTGAATTACACTGCCCCTGAGCTCCTTTCTTCAACTCGCTTTCTTGTAAGCTGGCCGTAAAACCACAGGATTGCTTCACGCCATAATCTCTTTCTGGCAGGGCACGCTGAGCCTTTGGTTAATTCCTCTTCCTGGTGGGAAATGAGCGTTCCATTTGCCCGTGCAGACACCTACATCTAGTCTCTCATTGGTTCTCCCTATTCCTGTTAATCTTGCGCAGAAATTGCAAACTGTGCCAAACAGGAGGTTAAAGGTACTGACTCTCCAAGTGGGGAGAGTGTCAGTAAAGCGTCTGGAATGCTGAACCCGAGTACCAGGGAACGAAAACTGAGATGCATTTGAAAACGTTTCCCAATCACACGGTGGACCATACTCTGGGTTTCCCATGCATGTTTTAACTGAAGGAAGAATCCCTTAAACCTGGAGAGTTGAGACCCCTGGATGGGTATCATGCAGTATGACTTCAAAGGGTCTGACTTTGCTCACCGAACCTCACCAATGCTATCAGCGCGAAGTGTCCAGCCTTATGTCTCACCCAGCTCTGGGTGTAGATGTGGTAAATCCAGGTGGCATCACAAGCCCTGAATGAATTATTTAAGAATTGCTCTCTATTTCACTGTCATTGTGTTTTGTTTTTGAAATTTATTTTGATAATGGGATTTATCGGATGTTCACTGTTGCATTTAGGCCGCTGTACACACGCTTGATTTCTTTATAGAGACATATAAATCCATGGGTTTTAAGATTCTTACTTGTCACGTATCTTCCCAGGCATTGAATATGGGGTGTTGAGTCCATTTCGTTGAGCAAGGAGTAGGTCTTGTCTATTATATATTTGGCTTATGGAACGGTATGTGTGCTAATTTCAATCTCTGGTTTTATGCAGCACCCCAACTCACCTTTCCCCATAAGCAAGCATAAGTTGGTTTTCTAAACTTGAGACCCTGTTCTGTTTTGTAATTCAGTACATGTGTAGCCAAGTTTACATTCTGTGTATTAGGGATATCTTATGATGCTTCTTTTTCTGTGTGACATATTTCTCGTAGAATCATCATACCTGAATCCACTCATTATGCCGCTACGGGCCTGATGACGTAGATTTCATTGCTGAGTGATATTCCACTGTACGTGCGTACCACAACTTCTTTATGCATTTTTTGCTTCCTTGGATATTTAACTTGTACCGTAGACGAGGTTCTTGTAAACAGAGCCGTCCCAAACTTTGGGGTGGCTGTGTGTTTTTGATTTTAATTTCCCTAAGCTATAGGACCATAAGTGGAAGTGCCATAGGCTGTGTTGCTTTGTTTCCTACGTGTTTCAGGAAACACCATACACTTCTCCAGAGTGGCTGTTGGCAATTTACATCCGGCCCATAAGCATAACAAGGCTCCCTGTTCTCCATGACCTTTCCTGCCTTTCAGGATTTTACACTTTTTTCAGATAGCCCTTTTGAGCATGGGGCAGTGAGACTTCATTGTAGTGCCGATATCATTTACACGCTTGCTTGGTTGGTCAAAAAGTGCGTTTGCGTTTTTTCCTGAATATATTCAGGAAAAAACGCATATGCCCTTTTTAGCCAAGTGCATCATTATCGACATTCTGCCTCTATTCCTATGCTTTAAGCGCAATCCAGTCTACCCCCTGAAATCGTTTTCCTGAAATTCTGCCCCGCTTTAAAGTCCTCTTCGAAGACATACTTCAGTACATTTTGGACGATAGCTGTCATTCATAACTCTGCAGGTTTGTGAATTACAGTGCCCCTGAGCTCCTTTCTGCAACTCGCTTCCATGTGAGCTGGCCGCCAAACCACAGGATTGCTTCAGGCCCTAATCTGTTTCTGGCAGGGCACGTTGAGCCTTTGGTTAATTCCTCTTCCTGGTGGGAAATGAGCGTTCCATTTGCCCGTGCAGACACCTACAGCTAGTCTCTAATTGGTTCTCCCTATTCCTATTCATCTTGCGCAGAAATTGCAAACTGT
Source organism: Delphinapterus leucas (assembly GCF_059928025.1). Classification (NCBI taxonomy): domain Eukaryota; kingdom Metazoa; phylum Chordata; class Mammalia; order Artiodactyla; family Monodontidae; genus Delphinapterus; species Delphinapterus leucas. Next base: position 6,618,081 of record NW_028322240.1, on the reverse strand, counting down.
GCCAAACAGGAGGTGAAAGGCACTGACTCTCCAAGTGAGGAGAGTGTTAGTAAAGCATCTGAAATGGTGAACCCGAGTACCAGGGGACGAAAACTGAGATGCATTTGAAAACGTTTCCCAATCACACGGTGGACCATACTCTGGGTTTCCCATGCATGTTTTAACTGAAGAAGAATCCCTAAACCTGGAGAGTTGGGACCCATGGAATGGGTACCATGCAGTATGACTTCAAAGGGTCTGCGTTTGCTCAACGAACCTCACCAATGCTATCAGCCCGAAGTGTCCAGCCTTATGTCTCACCCAGCTCTGGGTGTAGATGTGGTAAATCCAGGTTTCATCACAAGCCCTGAATGAATTATTTAAGAATTGCTCTCTATTTCACTGTCATTGTGTTTCTTTTTTGTAATTCATTTGATAATGGGATTTATCGGATTTTCTCTGCTGCCTTCATGCAGCTGTACACACGCTTGATTCTCTTATGGAGACATATAAATCCATGGGTTTGAAGATTCTTACTAGTCAGGTGTATTCCTAGGCGTTGAATATAGGGTGTTTAGCCCATTTCGTTGAGCAAGTGGTAGGTCTTGACTATTACATATTTGACGTATGGAATGGTATCTGTGCTAATTTCAATCTCTGGTTTTATGCAGCACCCCAACTCACCTTTCCCCTTAAGCAAACATAAGTTGGTTTTCTAAATTTGAGACCCTGTTCTGTTTTGTAATTCTGTTCATGTGTAGCCAAGATTACATTCGGTGTATTATTGATATCTTATGATGTTTCATTTTCTGTGTGACTTATTTCACTTAGAATCATCGTACCTGAATCCACTCATTATGCCACGACGGGCCAGATGACATAGGTTTCATTGGTGAGTTATATTCCATTGTACGTACGTACCACAACTTCTTTATCCATTTTTCGCTTTCTGGGATATTTAACTTGTACCGTAGACGAGGTTCTTGTAAACAGAGCTGTCTGAAACTTTGGGGTGGCTGTGTGTTTTTGATTTTAATTTCTCTAAGCTATAGGACCGTAAGTGGAAGTGCCGTAGGCTCCGTTGCTTTGTTTTTTAGGTGTTTCAGGAAACACCATACACTTCTCCAGAGTGGCTGTTGGCAATTTACATCCCACCCATCAGCATAACAAGGTTCCCTGTTCTCCATGGCCTGTGCTGCATTTCTGGATTTTACACTTTTTTCCCCGATGGCCCTTTTGACCGGGGGGCAGTGAGACTTCATTGTAGTGCAGATTTCTTTATCATGCTTGCTTGGTTGGCCAAAAAGGGCGTATGCGTTTTTTCCTGAATATATTCAGGAAAAAACGCATACGCCCTTTTTGGCCAAGTGCATCATTGTCGACGTTCTGCCTCTTTTCCTATGCTTTAAATGCAATTCCAGTCTACCCCCTGAAATCGTTTTCCTGCAATTCTGCCCCGCTTTCAAGTCCTCTTCGCAGCCTTCCTTCAATATATTTTTGGACGATAGCTGTCATTTATAACTCTGCAGGTTTGTGAGTTACAATGCCCCTGAGCTCCTTTCTTCAAATCGCTTTTTTGTGAGCTGGCCACAAATCCGCAGGATTGCTTCAAGCCCTAATCTGTTTCTGGCACGGCATGGTGAGCGTTTGGTTAATTCCTCTTCCTGGTGGGAAATGAGCGTTAAATTTTCCCGTGCAGACACCTACAGCTAGTCTCTCATTGGTTCTCCCTATTCCTGTTCATCTTGCGCAGAAATTGCAAACTGTGCCAAACAGCAGGTTAAAGGCACTGACTCTCCAAGTGGGGAGAGTGTTAGTAAAGGGTCTGGAATGGTGAACCCGAGTAAAAGGGGACGAAAACTGAGATGCATTTGAAAACGTTTCCCGGTCACACGGTGCACCATACTGTGGGTTTCCCATGCATGTTTTAGCTGAAGGAAGAATCGCTTAAACCTGGAGAGTTGGGACCCATGGAATGGGTACCATGCAGTATGACTTCAAATGGCCTGCATTTGCTCATCGAACCTCACCAATGCTATCAGCCCGAAATGTCCAACCTTATGTCTCACTCAGCCCTGTGTGTAGATGAGGTAAATCCAGGTTGCATCACAAGCCCTGAATGAATTATTTAAGAATTGCTCTCTATTTCACTGTCATTGTGTTTTGTTTTTGTAATTCATTTTGATAATGGGATTTATCGGATTTTCTCTGCTGCCTTCATGCAGCTGTACACACGCTTGATTCTCTTATGGAGACATATAAATCCATGGGTTTCAAGATTCTTACTAGTTAGGTGTATTCCTAGTCGTTGAATATAGGGTGTTTAGCCCATTTCGTTGAGCAAGTGGTAGGTCTTTACTATTACATATTTGACGTATGGAATGGTATGTGTGCTAATTTCTATCTCTAGTTTTATGCAGCACCCAAACTCACCTTTCCCTTAAGCAAACATAAGTTGGTTTTCTAAATTTGAGACCCTGTTCTGTTTTGTAATTCAGTTCATGTGTAGCCAAGATTACATTCAGTTTATTAGTGATATCTTATGATATTTCATTTTCTGTGTGACTTATTTCACTTAGAATCATCGACCTGAATCCACTCATTATGCTGCGACGGGCCTGAAGACACAGATTTCTTTGGAGAGTGATATTACATTGTACGTACGTACCACAACTTCTTTATCCATTTTTGGCTTTCTGCGATATTTAACTTGTACCGTAGATGAGGTTCTTGTAAACAGAGCCGTCTGAAAGTTTGGGGTGGCTGTGTGTTTCTGATTTTAATTTCCCTAAGTTATAGGAACATAAGTGGAAGTGCCGTAGGCTCCGTTGCTTTGCTTTTTAGGTGTTTCAGGAAACACCATACACTTCTCCAGAGTGGCTGTTGCCAACTTACATCCCACCCATCAGCATAACAAGGCTCCCTGTTCTCCATGGCCTGTGCTGCATTTCTAGATTTTACACTTTTTTCAGATGGCCCGTTTGACCGGGGTGCAGTGAGACTTCATTGTAGTGCAGATTTCTTTAACATGCTTGTTGGTTGGCCAAAATGTGCGTATGCGTTTTTTCCTGAATATATTCAGGAAAAAACGCATACGCACTTTTTGGTCAAGAGCATCATTGTCCACGTGCTACCTCTTTTCCTATGCTTTAAATGTAATTCCAGTCTACCCCCTGAAATCGTTTTCCTGCAATTCTGCCATACATAGAAGTTCTCTTCGCTGCCTTCCTTCAATATATTTTTGGACGATAGCTGTCATTTATAACTCTTCAGGTTTGAGAGTTACAGTGCCCCTGAGGTCGTTTCTTCCAATCGCTATATTGTGAGCTGTCCGCAAACCCGCAGGATTGTTTCAGGCCCTAATTTGGTTCTGGCACGGCATGCTGAGCCTTTGGTTAATTCCTCTTCCTGGTGGGAAATGAGCATTAAATTTGCCCGTGCAGACACCTACAGCTAGTCTCTCATTGGTTCTCCCTATTCCTGTTCATCTTGCGCAGAAATTGCAAACTGTGCCAAACAGGAGGTTAAAGGCACTGACTCTCCAAGTGGGGAGAGTATTAGGAAAGGGTCTGGAATGGTGAATCCGAGTAAAAGGGTACGAAAACTGAGATGCATTTGAAAACGTTTGCCGGTCACACGGTGCACCATACTGTGGGTTTCCCATGCATGTTTTAGCTGAAGGAAGGATCCCTTAAACCTGGAGAGTTGGGACCCATGGAATGGGTACCATGCAGTATGACTTCAAAGGGTTTGCATTTGCTCATTGAACCTCACCAATGCTATCAGCCCGAAGTGCCCAACCTTATGTCTCACTCAGCTCTGTGCGTAGATGTGGTAAATCCAGGTTTCATCACAAGCCCTGAATGAATTATTTAAGAATTGCTCTCTATTTCACTGTCCTTGTGTTTTGTTTTTGTAATTCATTTTGATAATGGGATTTATTGGATTTTCTCTGCTGCATTCATGCCGCTGTACACACGCTTCATTCTCTTATGGAGACATATAAATCCATGGGTTTGAATATTCTTACTAGCCAGGTGTATTCCTAGGTGTTGAATATGGGGTGTTTAGTCCATTTCGTTGAGCAAGGGGTAGGTCTTGACTATTACATATTTGGCTTATGGAAAGGTATCTGTGCTAATTTCTATCTCTGGTTTTATGCAGCACCCCAACTCACCTTTCCCCTTAAGCAAGCGTAAGTTGGTTTTCTAAATTTGAAACCCTGTTCTGTTTTGTAATTCAGTTCATGTGTAGCCAAGTTTACATTCCGTGTATTAGTGATATCTTATGATGTTTCATTTTCTGTGTGAATTATTTCACTTAGAATCATCATACCTGAATCCACTCATTATGCCGCGACGGGCCTGATGACATAGATTTCATTGCTGAGTGACATTCCATTGTACGTACGTACCACAACTTCTTTATCCATTTTTCACATTCTGGGATATTTAACTTGTACCGTAGATGAGGTTCTTGTAAACAGAGTCGTCTGAAACTTTGGGGTGGCTGTGTGTTTTTGATTTTAATTTCCCTAAGCTATAGGGCCATAAGTGAAAGTGCCATAGGCTGCGTTGCTTTGTTTTTTAGGTGTTCCAGGAAACACCATACTCTTCTCCAGAGTGGCTGTTGGCAATTTACATCCCGCCCATCAGCATAAAAAGGCTCCCTGTTCCCCATGCCTCATGCAGCCTTCCTGGATTTTACACTTTTTTCAGATGGCCCTTTTGACCGGGGGGCAGTGAGACTTCATTGTAGTGCAGATTTCTTTAACATGCTTGCTTGGTTGGCCAAAAAGGGCATATGCGTTTTTTACTGAATATATTCAGGAAAAAACGCATACGCCCTTTTTGGCCAAGAGTATCATTGTCGACGTTTTGCCTCTTTTCCTATGCTTTAAATGCAATTCCCGTCTACCCCCTGAAATCGTGTTCCTGCAATTCTGCCATGCATAGAAGTTCTCTTCGCAGCCTTCCTTCAATATATTTTTGGACGATAGCTGTCATTTGTAACTCTGCAGGTTTGTGAGTTACAGTGCCCCTGAGCTCCTTTCTTGTACTCGCTATCATGTGAGCTGGCCGCAAACCCGCAGGATTGCTTCAGGCCCTAATCTTGTTCCGGCATGGCATGCTGAGCCTTAGGTTAATTCCTATTCCTGGTGGGAAAAGAGCGTTAAATTTGCCTGTGCAGACAGCTACAGCTAGCCTCTCATTTGTTCTCCCTATTCCTGTTCATCTTGCGTTGAAATTGTAAACTGTGCCAAACAGGAGGTTAAAGGCACTGACTCTCCAAGTGGGGAGAGTGTTAGTTAAGCGTCTGGAATGGTGAACCCGAGTATAAAGGGAGGAAACCTGACATGCATTTTAAAACGGTTCCCAATCACATGGTGGACCATACTCTGGGTTTCCCATACATGATTTAGCGGAAGAAAGAATCCCTTAAACCTGGAGATTTGGGACCCATGGAATGGGTACCATGCAGTATGACTTCAAAGGGACTGCATTTGCTCACCGAACCTCACCAATGCTATCAGGCCGAAGTGTCCGGCCTTATGTCTCCCCAGCTCTGGGTGTAGATGTGGTAAATCCAGGTTGCATCAGAAGCCCTGAGTGAATTATTTAAGAATTGCTTTCTATTTCACTGTCATTGTGTTTTGTTTTTGAAATTTATTTTGATAATGGGATTTATCGGATTTTCACTGCTGCCTTTAGGCCGCTGTACACACGCTTGATTTCCTTATGGAGACATATAAATCCATGGGTTTTAAGATTCTTACTTGTCAGGTATCTTCCCAGGCGTTGAATATGGGGTGTTGAGTCCATTTCATTGAGCAAGGAGTAGGTCTTGTCTATTATATATTTGGCTTATGGAAAGGTATCTGTGCTAATTTCAATCTCTGGTTTTATGCAGCACCCCAACTCACCTTTCCCCATAAGCAAGCATAAGTTAGTTTTCTAAATTTGAGACCCTGTTCTGTTTTGTAATTCAGTTCATGTGTAGCCAAGTTTACATTCCGTGTATTAGTGATATCTTATGATATTTCTTTTTCTGTGTGACTTATTTCTCGTAGAATCATCGTACCTGAATCCACTCATTATGCCGCTACGGGCCTGATGACGTAGATTTCATTGCTGAGTGATATTCCGTTGTACGTGCGTACCACAACTTCTTTATCAATTTTTGCTTTCTCGGATATTTAACTTGTACCGTAGACGAGGTTCTTGTAAACAGAGCCATCCCAAACTTTGGGGTGGCTGTGTGTTTTTGATTTTAATTTCCCTAAGCTATAGGACCATAAGTGGAAGTGCCATAGGCTGTGTTGCTTTGTTTCCTACGTGTTTCAGGAAACACCATACCCTTCTCCAGAGTGGCTGTTGGCAATTTACATCCCGCCCATCAGCATAACAAGGCTCCCTGTTCTCCATGAGCTGTCCTGCCTTTCTGGATTTTACACTTTTTTCAGATGGCCCTTTTGACCGGGGGGCAGTGAGACTTCATTGTAGTGCAGATTTCATTCACAGGCTTCCTTGGTTGGCCAAAAAGGGCGTATGCGTTTTTTCCTGAATACATTCAGGAAAAAACGCATACACTCTTTTTGGACAAGTGCATCATTGTCGACATTCTGCCTCTTTTCCTAGCTTTAAGTGCAATTCCATTCTACACCCTGAAATCGTATTCCTGAAATTCTGCTCCGCTTTCAAGTCCTCTTTGAAGACTTACTTCAATACATTTTTGGACGATAGCTGTCATTCATAACTCTGCATATTTGTGAATTACAGTTCCCCTGAGCTCCTTTCCTCAACTCGCTTTCTTGGGAGCTGGCCACAACACCGCAGGATTGCTTCAGACCCAAATCTGTTTCAGGGAGGGCACGCTGAGCCTTTGGTTAATTCCTCTTCCTGGTGGGAAATGAGCGTTCCATTTGCCCGTGCAGACACCTACAGCTAGTCTCTCATTGGTGCTCCCTATTCCTGTTCATCTTGCGCAGAAATTGCAAACTGTGCCAAACAGGAGGTTAAAGGCACTGACTCTCCAAGTAGGGAGAGTGTTAGTAAAGCGTCTGGAATGGTGAACCCGAGTATCAGTGTTCGAAAACTGAGATGCATTTGAAAACGTTTCCCAATCACACAGTGGACCATACTCTGGGTTTCCCATGCATGTTTTAGCTGAAGGAAGAATCCCTTAAACCTGCAGAGCTGGGACCCTTGGAATGGGTACCATGCAGTATGACTTCAAAGGGTCTGCGTTTGCTCACCGAACCTCACCAATGCTATCAGCCCGAAGTGTCCAGCCTTATGTCTCACCCAGCTCTGGGTGTAGATGTGGTAAATCCAGGTTGCATCACAAGCCCTGAATGAATTATTTAAGCATTGCTCTCTATTTCACTGTCATTGTGTTTTGTTTTTGAAATTTATTTTGATAATGGGATTTATCGGATTTTCACTGCTGCCTTTAGGCCGCTGTACACACGCTGGATTTCCTTATGGAGACATATAAATCCATGGGTTTTAACATTCTTACTTGTAAGGTATCTTCCCAGGCGTTGAATATGGGGTGTTGAGTCCATTTCGTTGAGCAAGGAGTAGGTCTTGTCTATTATATATTTGGCTTATGGAAAGGTATCTGTGCTAATTTCAATCTCTGGTTTTATGCAGCACCCCAACTCACCTTTCCCCATAAGCAAGCATAAGTTGGTTTTCTAAATTTCAGACCCTGTTCTGTTTTGTAATTCAGTTCATGTGTAGCCAAGTTTACATTCCGTGTATTAGTGATATCTTATGAAGTTTCATATTCTGTGTGACTTATTTCTCGTAGAATCTTCGTACCTGAATCCACTCATTATGCCACTACGGGTCTGATGACCTAGATTTCATTGCTGTGTGATATTCCATTGTACGTGCGTACCACAACTTCTTTATCCAATTTTTGCTTTCTCGGATATTTAACTTGTACCGTAGAGGAGGTTCTTGTAAACAGAGCTGTCCCAAAACTTTGGGGTGGCTGTGTGTTATTGATTTTAATTTCCCTAAGCTATAGGACCATAAGTGGAAGTGCCATAGGCTGTGTTGCTTTGTTTCCTACGTGTTTCAGGAAACCCCATACACTTCTCCAGAGTGGCTGTTGGCAATTTACATCCCGCCCATCAGCATAACAAAGCTCCCTGTTCTCCATGACCTGTGCAGCCTTTCTGGATTTTACACTTTTTTCAGATGGCCCTTTTGACCTGGGGGCAGTGAGACTTCATTGTAGTGCAGATTTCCTTTACACGCTTGCTTGGTTGGCCAAAAAGTGCGTATGCCTTTTTTCCTGAATATATTCAGGAAAAAACGCATACGCCCTTTTTGGCCAAGTGCATCATTGTCGTCATTCTGCCTCTTTTCCTATGCTTTAAGTGCAATTCCAGTCTACTCCCTGGAATCGTTTTCCTGAAATTCTGCCCCGCTTTCAAGTCCTCTGCGACGACTTACTTCAATACATTTTTGGACGATAGCTGTCATTCATAACTCTGCAGGTTTGTGAATTACAGTGCCCCTGAGCTCCTTTCCTCAACTCGCTTTCTTGTGAGCTGGCCGCAAAACCGCAGGATTGCTTCAGGCCCTAATCTGTTTCCGGCAGGGCACACTGAGCCTTTGGTTAATTCCTCTTCCTGGTGGGAAATGAGCATTCCATTTGCCCGTGCAGATACCTACAGCTAGTCTCTCATTAGTTCTCCCTATTCCTGTTCATCTTGCGCAGAAATTGCAAACTGTGCCAAACAGGAGGTTAAAGGCACTGACTCTCCAGGTGGGGAGAGTGTTAGTAAAGCGTCTGGAATGGTGAACCCGAGTACCAGGGGACGAAAACTGAGATGCATTTGAAAACGTTTCCAAATCACATGGTGGACCATACTCTGGGTTTCCCATGCATGTTTTATCTGAAGGAAGTATCCCTTAAACGTGGAGAGCTGGGACCCATGGAATGGGTACCATACAGTATGACTTCAAAGGGTCTGCGTTTGCTCACCGGACCTCACCAATGCTATCAGCCCGAAGTGCACAGCCTTATATCTCACCCAGCTCTGGGTGTAGATGTGGTAAATCCAGGTTGCCTCACAAGCCCTGAATGAATTATTTAAGAATTGCTCTCTGTTTCACTGTCATTGTGTTTTGTTTTTGAAATTTATTTTGATAATGGGATTTATCGGATTTTCACTGCTGCGTTTAGGCCGCTGTACACACGCTTGATTTCCTTATGGAGACATATAAATCCATGGGTTTTAAGGTTCTTACTTGTCAGGTATATTCCCAGGCGTTGAATATGGGGTGTTGAGTCCATTTCGTTGAGCAAGGAGTAGTACTTGTCTATTATATATTTAGCTTATGGAAAGGTATCTGTGCCAATTTCAATCTCTGGTTTTATGCAGCACCCCAACTCACCTTTCCCCATAAGCAAGCATAAGTTAGTTTTCTAAATTTGAGACCCTGTTCTGTTTTGTAATTCAGTTCATGTGTAGCCAAGTTTACATTCCGTGTATTAGTGATATCTTATGATATTTCTTTTTCTGTGTGGCTTATTTCTCGTAGAATCATCGTACCTGAATCCGCTCATTATGCCGCTACGGGCCTGATGCCGTAGATTTCATTGCTGAGTGATATTCCGTTGTACGTGCGTACCACAACTTCTTTATCCATTTTTTGATTTCTCGGATATTTAACTTGTACCGTAGACGAGGTTCTTGTAAACAGAGCCATCCCAAACTTTGGAGTGGCTGTGTGTTTTTGATTTTAATTTCCCTAAGCTATAGGACCATAAGTGGAAGTGCCATAGGCTGTGTTGCTTTGTTTCCTACGTGTTTCAGGAAACACCATACACTTCTCCAGAGTGGCTGTTGGCAATTTACATCCCGCCCATCAGCCATAACAAGGCTCCCTGTTCTCCATGAGCTGTCCTGCCTTTCTAGATTTTACACTTTTTTCAGATGGCCCTTTTGTCCGTGGGGCAGTGAGACTTCATTGTAGTGCAGATTTCCTTCACACGCTTCCTTGGTTGGCCAAAAAGGGCGTATGCGTTTTTTCCTGAATACATTCAGGAAAAAACGCATACACCCTTTTTGGGAAAGTGCATCATTGTCGAAATTCTGCCTCTTTTCCTATGCTTTAAGTGCAATTCCATCCTACCCCCTGAAATCGTTTTCCTGAAATTCTGCTCTGCTTTCAAGTCCTCTTTGAAGACTTACTTCAATACATTTTTGGACGATAGCTGTCATTCATAACTCTGCAGGTTTGTGAATTACAGTGCCCCTGAGCTCCTTTCTACAACTCGCTTTCTTGTGAGCTGGCCGCAAAACCGCAGGATTGCTTCAGGCCCTAATCTGTTTCCGGCAGGGCACACTGAGCATTTTGTTAATTCCTCTTCCTGGTGGGAAATGAGCTTTCCATTTTCCCGTGCAGACACCTACAGCTAGTCTCTCATTGCTTCTCCCTATTCCTGTTCATCTTGCGCAGAATTTGCAAACTGTGCCAAACAGGAGGTTAAAGGCACTGACTCTCCAGGTGGGGAGAGTGTTAGTAAAGCGTCTGGAATGGTGAACCCGAGTACCAGGGGACGAAAACTGAGATGCATTTGAAAACGTTTCCAAATCACATGGTGGACCATACTCTGGGTTTCCCATGCATGTTTTATCTGAAGGAAGTATCCCTTAAACGTGGAGAGCTGGGACCCATGGAATGGGTACCATACAGTATGACTTCAAAGCGTCTGCGTTTGCTCACCGGACCTCACCAATGCTATCAGCCCGAAGTGCACAGCCTTATATCTCACCCAGCTCTGGGTATAGATGTGGTAAATCCAGGTTGCCTCACAAGCCCTGAATGAATTATTTAAGAATTGCTCTCTATTTCACTGTCATTGTGTTTTGTTTTTGAAATTTATTTTGATAATGGGATTTATCGGATTTTCACTGCTGCGTTTAGGCCACTGTACACACGCTTGATTTCCTTATGGAGACATATAAATCCATGGGTTTTAAGGTTCTTACTTGTCAGGTATATTCCCAGGCGTTGAATATGGGGTGTTGAGTCCATTTCGTTGAGCAAGGAGTAGTACTTGTCTATTATATACTTGGCTTATGGAACCGTATCTGTGCTAATTTCAATCTGTGGTTTTATGCAGCACCCCAACTCACCTTTCCCCATAAGCAAGCATAAGTTGGTTTTCTAAATTTCAGACCCTGTTCTGTTTTGTAATTCATTTCATGTGTAGCCAAGTTTACATAACGTGTATTAGTGATATCTTATGATGTTTCTTATTCTGTGTGACTTATTTCTCGTAGAATCATCGTACCTGAATCCACTCATTATGCCGATACGGGCCTGATGACGTAGATTTCATTGCTGAGTGATATTCCGTTGTACGTGCGTACCACAACTTCTTTATCAATTTTTGCTTTCTCGGATATTTAACTTGTACCGTAGACGAGGTTCTTGTAAACAGAGCCATCCCAAACTTTGGGGTGGCTGTGTGTTTTTGATTTTAATTTCCCTAAGCTATAGGACCATAAGTGGAAGTGCCATAGGCTGTGTTGCTTTGTTTCCTACGTGTTTCAGGAAACACCATACCCTTCTCCAGAGTGGCTGTTGGCAGTTTACATCCCGCCCATCAGCATAACAAGGCTCCCTGTTCTCCATGAGCTGTCCTGCCTTTCTGGATTTTACACTTTTTTCAGATGGCCCTTTTGACCGGGGGGCAGTGAGACTTCATTGTAGTGCAGATTTCATTCACAGGCTTCCTTGGTTGGCCAAAAAGGGCGTATGCGTTTTTTCCTGAATACATTCAGGAAAAAACGCATACACTCTTTTTGGACAAGTGCATCATTGTCGACATTCTGCCTCTTTTCCTAGCTTTAAGTGCAATTCCATTCTACACCCTGAAATCGTATTCCTGAAATTCTGCTCCGCTTTCAAGTCCTCTTTGAAGACTTACTTCAATACATTTTTGGACGATAGCTGTCATTCATAACTCTGCATATTTGTGAATTACAGTTCCCCTGAGCTCCTTTCCTCAACTCGCTTTCTTGGGAGCTGGCCACAACACCGCAGGATTGCTTCAGACCCAAATCTGTTTCAGGGAGGGCACGCTGAGCCTTTGGTTAATTCCTCTTCCTGGTGGGAAATGAGCGTTCCATTTGCCCGTGCAGACACCTACAGCTAGTCTCTCATTGGTGCTCCCTATTCCTGTTCATCTTGCGCAGAAATTGCAAACTGTGCCAAACAGGAGGTTAAAGGCACTGACTCTCCAAGTAGGGAGAGTGTTAGTAAAGCGTCTGGAATGGTGAACCCGAGTATCAGTGTTCGAAAACTGAGATGCATTTGAAAACGTTTCCCAATCACACAGTGGACCATACTCTGGGTTTCCCATGCATGTTTTAGCTGAAGGAAGAATCCCTTAAACCTGCAGAGCTGGGACCCTTGGAATGGGTACCATGCAGTATGACTTCAAAGGGTCTGCGTTTGCTCACCGAACCTCACCAATGCTATCAGCCCGAAGTGTCCAGCCTTATGTCTCACCCAGCTCTGGGTGTAGATGTGGTAAATCCAGGTTGCATCACAAGCCCTGAATGAATTATTTAAGCATTGCTCTCTATTTCACTGTCATTGTGTTTTGTTTTTGAAATTTATTTTGATAATGGGATTTATCGGATTTTCACTGCTGCCTTTAGGCCGCTGTACACACGCTGGATTTCCTTATGGAGACATATAAATCCATGGGTTTTAACATTCTTACTTGTAAGGTATCTTCCCAGGCGTTGAATATGGGGTGTTGAGTCCATTTCGTTGAGCAAGGAGTAGGTCTTGTCTATTATATATTTGGCTTATGGAAAGGTATCTGTGCTAATTTCAATCTCTGGTTTTATGCAGCACCCCAACTCACCTTTCCCCATAAGCAAGCATAAGTTGGTTTTCTAAATTTCAGACCCTGTTCTGTTTTGTAATTCAGTTCATGTGTAGCCAAGTTTACATTCCGTGTATTAGTGATATCTTATGAAGTTTCATATTCTGTGTGACTTATTTCTCGTAGAATCTTCGTACCTGAATCCACTCATTATGCCACTACGGGTCTGATGACCTAGATTTCATTGCTGTGTGATATTCCATTGTACGTGCGTACCACAACTTCTTTATCCAATTTTTGCTTTCTCGGATATTTAACTTGTACCGTAGAGGAGGTTCTTGTAAACAGAGCTGTCCCAAAACTTTGGGGTGGCTGTGTGTTATTGATTTTAATTTCCCTAAGCTATAGGACCATAAGTGGAAGTGCCATAGGCTGTGTTGCTTTGTTTCCTACGTGTTTCAGGAAACCCCATACACTTCTCCAGAGTGGCTGTTGGCAATTTACATCCCGCCCATCACCATAACAAAGCTCCCTGTTCTCCATGACCTGTGCAGCCTTTCTGGATTTTACACTTTTTTCAGATGGCCCTTTTGACCTGGGGGCAGTGAGACTTCATTGTAGTGCAGATTTCCTTTACACGCTTGCTTGGTTGGCCAAAAAGTGCGTATGCCTTTTTTCCTGAATATATTCAGGAAAAAACGCATACGCCCTTTTTGGCCAAGTGCATCATTGTCGTCATTCTGCCTCTTTTCCTATGCTTTAAGTGCAATTCCAGTCTACTCCCTGGAATCGTTTTCCTGAAATTCTGCCCCGCTTTCAAGTCCTCTGCGACGACTTACTTCAATACATTTTTGGACGATAGCTGTCATTCATAACTCTGCAGGTTTGTGAATTACAGTGCCCCTGAGCTCCTTTCCTCAACTCGCTTTCTTGTGAGCTGGCCGCAAAACCGCAGGATTGCTTCAGGCCCTAATCTGTTTCCGGCAGGGCACACTGAGCCTTTGGTTAATTCCTCTTCCTGGTGGGAAATGAGCATTCCATTTGCCCGTGCAGATACCTACAGCTAGTCTCTCATTAGTTCTCCCTATTCCTGTTCATCTTGCGCAGAAATTGCAAACTGTGCCAAACAGGAGGTTAAAGGCACTGACTCTCCAGGTGGGGAGAGTGTTAGTAAAGCGTCTGGAATGGTGAACCCGAGTACCAGGGGACGAAAACTGAGATGCATTTGAAAAGGTTTCCAAATCACATGGTGGACCATACTCTGGGTTTCCCATGCATGTTTTATCTGAAGGAAGTATCCCTTAAACGTGGAGAGCTGGGACCCATGGAATGGGTACCATACAGTATGACTTCAAAGGGTCTGCGTTTGCTCACCGGACCTCACCAATGCTATCAGCCCGAAGTGCACAGCCTTATATCTCACCCAGCTCTGGGTGTAGATGTGGTAAATCCAGGTTGCCTCACAAGCCCTGAATGAATTATTTAAGAATTGCTCTCTGTTTCACTGTCATTGTGTTTTGTTTTTGAAATTTATTTTGATAATGGGATTTATCGGATTTTCACTGCTGCGTTTAGGCCGCTGTACACACGCTTGATTTCCTTATGGAGACATATAAATCCATGGGTTTTAAGGTTCTTACTTGTCAGGTATATTCCCAGGCGTTGAATATGGGGTGTTGAGTCCATTTCGTTGAGCAAGGAGTAGTACTTGTCTATTATATATTTAGCTTATGGAAAGGTATCTGTGCCAATTTCAATCTCTGGTTTTATGCAGCACCCCAACTCACCTTTCCCCATAAGCAAGCATAAGTTAGTTTTCTAAATTTGAGACCCTGTTCTGTTTTGTAATTCAGTTCATGTGTAGCCAAGTTTACATTCCGTGTATTAGTGATATCTTATGATATTTCTTTTTCTGTGTGGCTTATTTCTCGTAGAATCATCGTACCTGAATCCGCTCATTATGCCGCTACGGGCCTGATGCCGTAGATTTCATTGCTGAGTGATATTCCGTTGTACGTGCGTACCACAACTTCTTTATCCATTTTTTGATTTCTCGGATATTTAACTTGTACCGTAGACGAGGTTCTTGTAAACAGAGCCATCCCAAACTTTGGAGTGGCTGTGTGTTTTTGATTTTAATTTCCCTAAGCTATAGGACCATAAGTGGAAGTGCCATAGGCTGTGTTGCTTTGTTTCCTACGTGTTTCAGGAAACACCATACACTTCTCCAGAGTGGCTGTTGGCAATTTACATCCCGCCCATCAGCCATAACAAGGCTCCCTGTTCTCCATGAGCTGTCCTGCCTTTCTAGATTTTACACTTTTTTCAGATGGCCCTTTTGTCCGTGGGGCAGTGAGACTTCATTGTAGTGCAGATTTCCTTCACACGCTTCCTTGGTTGGCCAAAAAGGGCGTATGCGTTTTTTCCTGAATACATTCAGGAAAAAACGCATACGCCCTTTTTGGGAAAGTGCATCATTGTCGAAATTCTGCCTCTTTTCCTATGCTTTAAGTGCAATTCCATCCTACCCCCTGAAATCGTTTTCCTGAAATTCTGCTCTGCTTTCAAGTCCTCTTTGAAGACTTACTTCAATACATTTTTGGACGATAGCTGTCATTCATAACTCTGCAGGTTTGTGAATTACAGTGCCCCTGAGCTCCTTTCTACAACTCGCTTTCTTGTGAGCTGGCCGCAAAACCGCAGGATTGCTTCAGGCCCTAATCTGTTTCCGGCAGGGCACACTGAGCATTTTGTTAATTCCTCTTCCTGGTGGGAAATGAGCTTTCCATTTTCCCGTGCAGACACCTACAGCTAGTCTCTCATTGCTTCTCCCTATTCCTGTTCATCTTGCGCAGAATTTGCAAACTGTGCCAAACAGGAGGTTAAAGGCACTGACTCTCCAGGTGGGGAGAGTGTTAGTAAAGCGTCTGGAATGGTGAACCCGAGTACCAGGGGACGAAAACTGAGATGCATTTGAAAACGTTTCCAAATCACATGGTGGACCATACTCTGGGTTTCCCATGCATGTTTTATCTGAAGGAAGTATCCCTTAAACGTGGAGAGCTGGGACCCATGGAATGGGTACCATACAGTATGACTTCAAAGCGTCTGCGTTTGCTCACCGGACCTCACCAATGCTATCAGCCCGAAGTGCACAGCCTTATATCTCACCCAGCTCTGGGTATAGATGTGGTAAATCCAGGTTGCCTCACAAGCCCTGAATGAATTATTTAAGAATTGCTCTCTGTTTCACTGTCATTGTGTTTTGTTTTTGAAATTTATTTTGATAATGGGATTTATCGGATTTTCACTGCTGCGTTTAGGCCACTGTACACACGCTTGATTTCCTTATGGAGACATATAAATCCATGGGTTTTAAGGTTCTTACTTGTCAGGTATATTCCCAGGCGTTGAATATGGGGTGTTGAGTCCATTTCGTTGAGCAAGGAGTAGTACTTGTCTATTATATACTTGGCTTATGGAACCGTATCTGTGCTAATTTCAATCTGTGGTTTTATGCAGCACCCCAACTCACCTTTCCCCATAAGCAAGCATAAGTTGGTTTTCTAAATTTCAGACCCTGTTCTGTTTTGTAATTCATTTCATGTGTAGCCAAGTTTACATAACGTGTATTAGTGATATCTTATGATGTTTCTTATTCTGTGTGACTTATTTCTCGTAGAATCATCGTACCTGAATCCACTCATTATGCCGATACGGGCCTGATGACGTAGATTTCATTGCTGAGTGATATTCCGTTGTACGTGCGTACCACAACTTCTTTATCAATTTTTGCTTTCTCGGATATTTAACTTGTACCGTAGACGAGGTTCTTGTAAACAGAGCCATCCCAAACTTTGGGGTGGCTGTGTGTTTTTGATTTTAATTTCCCTAAGCTATAGGACCATAAGTGGAAGTGCCATAGGCTGTGTTGCTTTGTTTCCTACGTGTTTCAGGAAACACCATACCCTTCTCCAGAGTGGCTGTTGGCAGTTTACATCCCGCCCATCAGCATAACAAGGCTCCCTGTTCTCCATGAGCTGTCCTGCCTTTCTGGATTTTACACTTTTTTCAGATGGCCCTTTTGACCGGGGGGCAGTGAGACTTCATTGTAGTGCAGATTTCATTCACAGGCTTCCTTGGTTGGCCAAAAAGGGCGTATGCGTTTTTTCCTGAATACATTCAGGAAAAAACGCATACACTCTTTTTGGACAAGTGCATCATTGTCGACATTCTGCCTCTTTTCCTAGCTTTAAGTGCAATTCCATTCTACACCCTGAAATCGTATTCCTGAAATTCTGCTCCGCTTTCAAGTCCTCTTTGAAGACTTACTTCAATACATTTTTGGACGATAGCTGTCATTCATAACTCTGCATATTTGTGAATTACAGTTCCCCTGAGCTCCTTTCCTCAACTCGCTTTCTTGGGAGCTGGCCACAACACCGCAGGATTGCTTCAGACCCAAATCTGTTTCAGGGAGGGCACGCTGAGCCTTTGGTTAATTCCTCTTCCTGGTGGGAAATGAGCGTTCCATTTGCCCGTGCAGACACCTACAGCTAGTCTCTCATTGGTGCTCCCTATTCCTGTTCATCTTGCGCAGAAATTGCAAACTGTGCCAAACAGGAGGTTAAAGGCACTGACTCTCCAAGTAGGGAGAGTGTTAGTAAAGCGTCTGGAATGGTGAACCCGAGTATCAGTGTTCGAAAACTGAGATGCATTTGAAAACGTTTCCCAATCACACAGTGGACCATACTCTGGGTTTCCCATGCATGTTTTAGCTGAAGGAAGAATCCCTTAAACCTGCAGAGCTGGGACCCTTGGAATGGGTACCATGCAGTATGACTTCAAAGGGTCTGCGTTTGCTCACCGAACCTCACCAATGCTATCAGCCCGAAGTGTCCAGCCTTATGTCTCACCCAGCTCTGGGTGTAGATGTGGTAAATCCAGGTTGCATCACAAGCCCTGAATGAATTATTTAAGCATTGCTCTCTATTTCACTGTCATTGTGTTTTGTTTTTGAAATTTATTTTGATAATGGGATTTATCGGATTTTCACTGCTGCCTTTAGGCCGCTGTACACACGCTGGATTTCCTTATGGAGACATATAAATCCATGGGTTTTAACATTCTTACTTGTAAGGTATCTTCCCAGGCGTTGAATATGGGGTGTTGAGTCCATTTCGTTGAGCAAGGAGTAGGTCTTGTCTATTATATATTTGGCTTATGGAAAGGTATCTGTGCTAATTTCAATCTCTGGTTTTATGCAGCACCCCAACTCACCTTTCCCCATAAGCAAGCATAAGTTGGTTTTCTAAATTTCAGACCCTGTTCTGTTTTGTAATTCAGTTCATGTGTAGCCAAGTTTACATTCCGTGTATTAGTGATATCTTATGAAGTTTCATATTCTGTGTGACTTATTTCTCGTAGAATCTTCGTACCTGAATCCACTCATTATGCCACTACGGGTCTGATGACCTAGATTTCATTGCTGTGTGATATTCCATTGTACGTGCGTACCACAACTTCTTTATCCAATTTTTGCTTTCTCGGATATTTAACTTGTACCGTAGAGGAGGTTCTTGTAAACAGAGCTGTCCCAAAACTTTGGGGTGGCTGTGTGTTATTGATTTTAATTTCCCTAAGCTATAGGACCATAAGTGGAAGTGCCATAGGCTGTGTTGCTTTGTTTCCTACGTGTTTCAGGAAACCCCATACACTTCTCCAGAGTGGCTGTTGGCAATTTACATCCCGCCCATCACCATAACAAAGCTCCCTGTTCTCCATGACCTGTGCAGCCTTTCTGGATTTTACACTTTTTTCAGATGGCCCTTTTGACCTGGGGGCAGTGAGACTTCATTGTAGTGCAGATTTCCTTTACACGCTTGCTTGGTTGGCCAAAAAGTGCGTATGCCTTTTTTCCTGAATATATTCAGGAAAAAACGCATACGCCCTTTTTGGCCAAGTGCATCATTGTCGTCATTCTGCCTCTTTTCCTATGCTTTAAGTGCAATTCCAGTCTACTCCCTGGAATCGTTTTCCTGAAATTCTGCCCCGCTTTCAAGTCCTCTGCGACGACTTACTTCAATACATTTTTGGACGATAGCTGTCATTCATAACTCTGCAGGTTTGTGAATTACAGTGCCCCTGAGCTCCTTTCCTCAACTCGCTTTCTTGTGAGCTGGCCGCAAAACCGCAGGATTGCTTCAGGCCCTAATCTGTTTCCGGCAGGGCACACTGAGCCTTTGGTTAATTCCTCTTCCTGGTGGGAAATGAGCATTCCATTTGCCCGTGCAGATACCTACAGCTAGTCTCTCATTAGTTCTCCCTATTCCTGTTCATCTTGCGCAGAAATTGCAAACTGTGCCAAACAGGAGGTTAAAGGCACTGACTCTCCAGGTGGGGAGAGTGTTAGTAAAGCGTCTGGAATGGTGAACCCGAGTACCAGGGGACGAAAACTGAGATGCATTTGAAAAGGTTTCCAAATCACATGGTGGACCATACTCTGGGTTTCCCATGCATGTTTTATCTGAAGGAAGTATCCCTTAAACGTGGAGAGCTGGGACCCATGGAATGGGTACCATACAGTATGACTTCAAAGGGTCTGCGTTTGCTCACCGGACCTCACCAATGCTATCAGCCCGAAGTGCACAGCCTTATATCTCACCCAGCTCTGGGTGTAGATGTGGTAAATCCAGGTTGCCTCACAAGCCCTGAATGAATTATTTAAGAATTGCTCTCTGTTTCACTGTCATTGTGTTTTGTTTTTGAAATTTATTTTGATAATGGGATTTATCGGATTTTCACTGCTGCGTTTAGGCCGCTGTACACACGCTTGATTTCCTTATGGAGACATATAAATCCATGGGTTTTAAGGTTCTTACTTGTCAGGTATATTCCCAGGCGTTGAATATGGGGTGTTGAGTCCATTTCGTTGAGCAAGGAGTAGTACTTGTCTATTATATATTTAGCTTATGGAAAGGTATCTGTGCCAATTTCAATCTCTGGTTTTATGCAGCACCCCAACTCACCTTTCCCCATAAGCAAGCATAAGTTAGTTTTCTAAATTTGAGACCCTGTTCTGTTTTGTAATTCAGTTCATGTGTAGCCAAGTTTACATTCCGTGTATTAGTGATATCTTATGATATTTCTTTTTCTGTGTGGCTTATTTCTCGTAGAATCATCGTACCTGAATCCGCTCATTATGCCGCTACGGGCCTGATGCCGTAGATTTCATTGCTGAGTGATATTCCGTTGTACGTGCGTACCACAACTTCTTTATCCATTTTTTGATTTCTCGGATATTTAACTTGTACCGTAGACGAGGTTCTTGTAAACAGAGCCATCCCAAACTTTGGAGTGGCTGTGTGTTTTTGATTTTAATTTCCCTAAGCTATAGGACCATAAGTGGAAGTGCCATAGGCTGTGTTGCTTTGTTTCCTACGTGTTTCAGGAAACACCATACACTTCTCCAGAGTGGCTGTTGGCAATTTACATCCCGCCCATCAGCCATAACAAGGCTCCCTGTTCTCCATGAGCTGTCCTGCCTTTCTAGATTTTACACTTTTTTCAGATGGCCATTTTGTCCGTGGGGCAGTGAGACTTCATTGTAGTGCAGATTTCCTTCACACGCTTCCTTGGTTGGCCAAAAAGGGCGTATGCGTTTTTTCCTGAATACATTCAGGAAAAAACGCATACGCCCTTTTTGGGAAAGTGCATCATTGTCGAAATTCTGCCTCTTTTCCTATGCTTTAAGTGCAATTCCATCCTACCCCCTGAAATCGTTTTCCTGAAATTCTGCTCTGCTTTCAAGTCCTCTTTGAAGACTTACTTCAATACATTTTTGGACGATAGCTGTCATTCATAACTCTGCAGGTTTGTGAATTACAGTGCCCCTGAGCTCCTTTCTTCAACTCGCTTTCTTGTGAGCTGGCCGCAAAACCGCAGGATTGCTTCAGGCCCTAATCTGTTTCCGGCAGGGCACACTGAGCATTTTGTTAATTCCTCTTCCTGGTGGGAAATGAGCTTTCCATTTTCCCGTGCAGACACCTACAGCTAGTCTCTCATTGCTTCTCCCTATTCCTGTTCATCTTGCGCAGAATTTGCAAACTGTGCCAAACAGGAGGTTAAAGGCACTGACTCTCCAGGTGGGGAGAGTGTTAGTAAAGCGTCTGGAATGGTGAACCCGAGTACCAGGGGACGAAAACTGAGATGCATTTGAAAACGTTTCCAAATCACATGGTGGACCATACTCTGGGTTTCCCATGCATGTTTTATCTGAAGGAAGTATCCCTTAAACGTGGAGAGCTGGGACCCATGGAATGGGTACCATACAGTATGACTTCAAAGCGTCTGCGTTTGCTCACCGGACCTCACCAATGCTATCAGCCCGAAGTGCACAGCCTTATATCTCACCCAGCTCTGGGTATAGATGTGGTAAATCCAGGTTGCCTCACAAGCCCTGAATGAATTATTTAAGAATTGCTCTCTATTTCACTGTCATTGTGTTTTGTTTTTGAAATTTATTTTGATAATGGGATTTATCGGATTTTCACTGCTGCGTTTAGGCCACTGTACACACGCTTGATTTCCTTATGGAGACATATAAATCCATGGGTTTTAAGGTTCTTACTTGTCAGGTATATTCCCAGGCGTTGAATATGGGGTGTTGAGTCCATTTCGTTGAGCAAGGAGTAGTACTTGTCTATTATATACTTGGCTTATGGAACCGTATCTGTGCTAATTTCAATCTGTGGTTTTATGCAGCACCCCAACTCACCTTTCCCCATAAGCAAGCATAAGTTGGTTTTCTAAATTTCAGACCCTGTTCTGTTTTGTAATTCATTTCATGTGTAGCCAAGTTTACATAACGTGTATTAGTGATATCTTATGATGTTTCTTATTCTGTGTGACTTATTTCTCGTAGAATCATCGTACCTGAATCCACTCATTATGCCGATACGGGCCTGATGACGTAGATTTCATTGCTGAGTGATATTCCATTGTACGTGCGTACCACAACTTCTTTATCCAATTTTTGCTTTCTCGGATATTTAACTTGTACCGTAGAGGAGGTTCTTGTAAACAGAGCTGTCCCAAATTTTGGGGTTGCTGTGTGTTTTTGATTTTAATTTCCCTAAGCTATAGGACCATAAGTGGAAGTGCCATAGGCTGTGTTGCTTTGTTTCCTACGTGTTTCAGGAAACACCATACACTTCTCCTGATTGGCTCTTGGCAATTTACATCCCGCCCATCAGCATAACAAGGCTCCCTGTTCTCCATGACCTGTGCAGCCTTTCTGGATTTTACACTTTTATCAGATGGCCCTTTTGACCGGGGGGCAGTGAGACTTCATTTTAGTGCAGATTTCCTTTACACGCTTGCTTGGTTGGCCAAAAAGTGCGTATGCCTTTTTTCCTGAATATATTCAGGAAAAAACGCATACGCCCTTTTTGGCCAAGTGCATCATTGTCGTCATTCTGCCTCTTTTCCTATGCTTTAAGTGCAGTTCCAGTCTACTCCCTGGAATCGTTTTCCTGAAATTCTGCCCCGCTTTCAAGTCCTCTGCGACGACTTACTTCAATACATTTTTGGACGATAGCTGTCATTCATAACTCTGCAGGTTTTTGAATTACAGTGCCCCTGAGCTCCTTTCCTCAACTCGCTTTCTTGTGAGCTGGCCGCAAAACCGCAGGATTGCTTCAGGCCCTAATCTGTTTCCGGCAGGGCACACTGAGCCTTTGGTTAATTCCTCTTCCTGGTGGGAAATGAGCATTCCATTTGCCCGTGCAGATACCTACAGCTAGTCTCTCATTAGTTCTCCCTATTCCTGTTCATCTTGCGCAGAAATTGCAAACTGTGCCAAACAGGAGGTTAAAGGCACTGACTCTCCAGGTGGGGAGAGTGTTAGTAAAGCGTCTGGAATGGTGAACCCGAGTACCAGGGGACGAAAACTGAGATGCATTTGAAAACGTTTCCAAATCACATGGTGGACCATACTCTGGGTTTCCCATGAATGTTTTATCTGAAGGAAGTATCCCTTAAACGTGGAGAGCTGGGACCCATGGAATGGGTACCATACAGTATGACTTCAAAGGGTCTGCGTTTGCTCACCGGACCTCACCAATGCTATCAGCCCGAAGTGCACAGCCTTATATCTCACCCAGCTCTGGATATAGATGTGGTAAATCCAGGTTGCCTCACAAGCCCTGAATGAATTATTTAAGAATTGCTCTCTATTTCACTGTCATTGTGTTTTGTTTTTGAAATTTATTTTGATAATGGGATTTATCGGATTTTCACTGCTGCGTTTAGGCCGCTGTACACACGCTTGATTTCCTTATGGAGACATATAAATCCATGGGTTTTAAGGTTCTTACTTGTCAGGTATATTCCCAGGCGTTGAATATGGGGTGTTGAGCCCATTTCGTTGAGCAAGGAGTAGGTCTTGTCTATTATATATTTAGCTTATGGAAAGGTATCTGTGCCAATTTCAATCTCTGGTTTTATGCAGCACCCCAACTCACCTTTCCCCATAAGCAAGCATAAGTTGGTTTTCTAAATTTGAGACCCTGTTCTGTTTTGTAATTCAGTTCATGTGTAGCCAAGTTTACATTCCGTGTATTAGTGATATCTTATGAAGTTTCTTATTCTGTGTGACTTATTTCTCGTAGAATCTTCGTACCTGAATCCACTCATTATGCCGTTACGGGACTGATGACGTAGATTTCATTGCTGTGTGATATTCCATTGTACATACGTACCACAACTTCTTTATCCATTTTTTGCTTTCTCGGATATTTAACTTGTACCGTAGACGAGGTTCTTGTACACAGAGCCTTCCCAAACTTTGGGGTTGCTGTGTGTTTTTGATTTTAATTTCCCTAAGCTATAGGACCATAAGTGGAAGTGACATAGGCTGTGTTGCTTTGTTTCCTACATGTTTCAAGAAACACCATACACTTCTCCAGGGTGGCTGTAGGCAATTTACATCCCGCCCATCAGCATAACAAGGCTTCCTGTTCTCCATGACCTGTCCTGCCTTTCTGGATTTTACACTTTTTTCAGATGGCCCTTTTGACCGGGAGGCAGTGAGACTTCATTGTAGTGCAGATTTCCTTTACACGATTGCTTTGTTGGCCAAAAAGTGCGCATGCGTTTTTTCCTGAATATATTCAGGAAAAAACGCATACGCCTTTTTTGGCCAAGTGCATCATTGTCGACATTCTGCCTCTTTTCCTATGCTTTAAGTGCAATTCCTGTCTACCCCATGAAATCGTTTTCCTGAAATTCTGCCCCGCTTTCAAGTCCTCTTCGAAGACTTACTTCAATACATTTTTGGACGATAGCTGTAATTCATAACTCTGCAGGTTTGTGAATTACAGTGCCCCTGAGCTCCTTTCTTCAGCTCGCTTTCTTGTGAGCTGGCCGCAAAACCGCAGGATTGCTTCGGGCCCTAATCTGTTTCTGGCAGGGAACGCTGAGCCTTTTGTTAATTCCTCTTCCTGGTGGGAAATGAGCGTTCCATTTTCCCGTGCAGACACCTACAGCTAGTCTCTCATTGGTTCTCCCTATTCCTGTTCATCTTGCGCAGAAATTGCAAACTGTGCCAAACAGGAGGTTAAAGGCACTGACTCTCCAAGTGGGGAGAGTGTTAGTAAAGCGTCTGGAATGGTGAACCTGAGTATCAGGGTTCGAAAACTGAGATGCATTTGAAGACGTTTCCCAATCACACGGTGGACCATACTCTGGGTTTCCCATGCATGTTTTAGCTGAAGGAAGAATCCCTTAAACCTGGAGAGCTGGGACCCATGGAATGAGTACCATGCAGTATGACTTCAAAGGGTCTGCGTTTGCTCACCGAACCTCACCAATGCTATCAGCCCGAAGTGTCCAGCCTTATGTCTCAACCACCTCTGGGTGTAGATGTGGTAAATCCAGGTTGCATCAGAAGCCCTGAATGAATTATTTAAGAATTGCTCTCTATTTCACTGTCATTGTGTTTTGTTTTTGAAATTTATTTTGATAATGGGATTTATCGGATTTTCACTGCTGCATTTAGGCCGCTGTACACACGCTTGATTTCCTTATGGAGACATAAATCCATGGGTTTTAAGATTCTTACTTTTCATGTATATTGCTAGGCGTTGAATATGGGGTGTTGAGTCCATTTCGTTGAGCAAGGAGTAGGTCTTGTCTATTTTATATTTGGCTTATGCAACGGTATCTGTGCTAATATCAATCTCTGGTTTTATGCAGCACCCCAACTCACCTTTCCCCATAAGCAAGCATAAGTTGTTTTTCTCAATTTGAGACCCTGTTCTGTTTTGTAATTCAGTTCATGTGTAGCCAAGTTTACATTCCGTGTATTAGTGACATCTTATGATTTTTTTTGTGTGTTACTTATTTCTCGTAGAATCATCGTATCTGAATCCACTCATTATGCCGCTACGGGCCTGATGACGTAGATTTCATTGCTGAGTGATATTCCATTGTACGTGCGTACCACAACTTCTTTATCCATTTTTTGCTTTCTCGGATATTTAACTTGTACCGTTGACGAGGTGCTTGTAAACAGAGCCGTCTCAAATTTTGGGGTGACTGTGTATTTTTGATTTTAATTTCCCTAAGCTATAGGACCATAAGTGGAAGTGCCATAGGCTGTGTTGCTTTGTTTCCTACGTGTTTCAGGAAACACCATACACTTCTCCAGAGTGGCTGTTGGCAATTTACATCCCGCCCATCAGTATAACAAGGCTCCCTGTTCTCCATGACCTGTGCAGCCTTTCTGGATTTTACACTTTTTTCAGATGGCCCTTTTGACCTGGGGGCAGTGAGACTACATTGTAGTGCAGATTTCCTTTACTCGCTTGCTTTGTTGGCCAAAAAGGGCGTATGCGTTTTTTCCTGAATATATTCAGGAAAAAACGCATACGCCCTTTTTGGCCAAGTGCATCATTGTCTACATTCTCCCTCTTTTGCTATGCTTTAAGTGCAATTCCAGTCTATCCCCTGAAATCGTTTTCCTGAAATTCTGCCCCGCTTTCAAGTCCTCTTCGAAGACTTACTTCAGTACATTTTTGGACGATAGCTGTCATTCATAACTCTGCAGGTTTGTGAATTACAGTGCCCCTGAGCTCCTTTCTTCAACTCGCTTTCTTGTGAGCTGGCCGCAAAACCGCAGGATTGCTTCAGGCCCTAATCTGTTTCCATCAGGGCACGCTGAGCCTTTGGTTAATTCCTCTTCCAGGTGGGAAATGAGCATTCCATTTGCCCGTGCAGACTCCTACAGCTAGTCTCTCATTGGTTCTCCCTATTCCTGTTCATCTTGCGCAGAAATTGCAATCTCTGCCAAACAGGAGGTTAAAGGCACTGACTCTCCTGGTGGGGAGAGTGTTAGTAAAGCGTCTGGAATGGTGAACCCGAGTACCAGGGGACGAAATCTGAGATACATTTGAAAACGTTTCCAAATCACACGGTGTACCATACTCTGGGTTTCCCATGCATGTTTTACCTCAAGGAAGAATCCCTTAAACCTGGAGAGCTGGGACCCATGGAATGGGTACCATGCAGTATGACTTCAAAGGGTCTGCGTTTGCTCACCGGACCTCACCAATGCTATCAGCCTGAAGTGCCCAGCCTTATGGCTCACCCAGCTCTGGGTGTAGATGTGGTAAATCCAGGTTGCATCACAAGCCCTGAATGAATTATTTTAGAATTGCTCTCTATTTCACTGTCATTGTGTTTTGTTTTTGAAATTTATTTTGATAATGGGATTTATCGGATTTTCACTGCTGCCTTTAGGCCGCTGTACACACGCTTGATTTCCTTATGGAGACATATAAATCCATGGGTTTTAAGGTTCTTACTTGTCAGGTATATTCCCAGGCGTTGAATATGTTGTGTTGAGTCCATTTCGTTGAGCAAGGAGTAGGTCTTGTCTATTATATACTTGGCTTATGGAACGGTATCTGTGCTAATTTCAATCTCTGGTTTTATGCAGCACCCCAACTCACCTTTCCCCATAAGCAAGCCTAAGTTGGTTTTCCAAATTTGAGACCCTGTTCTGTTTTGTAATTCAGTTCATGTGTAGCCAAGTTTACATTCCGTGTATTAGTGTTATTTTATGATGTTTCATTTTCTGTGTGACTTATTTCACTTAGAATCATTGTAGCTGAATCCACTCATTATGCCGCGATGGGCCTGATGTCATAGATTTCATTGGTGAGTGATATTACATTGTACGTACGTACCACAACTTCTTTATCTATTTTTCGCTTTCTGGGATATGTTACTTGTACCGTAGACGAAGTTCTTATAAACAGAGCCGTCTGAAACTTTGGGGTGGCTGTGTGATTTTATTTTAATTTCCCTAAGCTATAGGACCAAAAGTGGAAGTGCCGTAGGCTCCGTTGCTTTGTTTCTTAGGTGTTTCAGGAAACACCATACACTTCTCCAGAGTGGCTGTTGGCAATTTACATCCCGCCCATCAGCATAACAAGGCTCCCTGTTCTCCATGGCCTGTGCTGCCTTTCCGGATTTTACACTTTTTTCAGATGGCCCTTTTGACCGGGGGGCAGTGAGACTTCATTGTAGTGCAGATTTCTTTAACATGCTTGCTTGGTTGGCCACAAAGAGCGTATGCCTTTTTTCCTGAATATATTCAGGAAAAAACGCATACGCCCTTTTTGGCCAAGTGCATCATTGTCGTCATTCTGCCTCTTTTCCTATGCTTTAAGTGCAATTCCAGTCTACTCCCTGGAATCGTTTTCCTGAAATTCTGCCCCGCTTTCAAGTCCTCTGCGACGACTTACTTCAATACATTTTTGGACGATAGCTGTCATTCATAACTCTGCAGGTTTGTGAATTACGGTGCCCCTGAGCTCCTTTCCTCAACTCGCTTTCTTGTGAGCTGGCCGCAAAACCGCAGGATTGCTTCAGGCCCTAATCTGTTTCCGGCAGGGCACACTGAGCCTTTGGTTAATTCCTCTTCCTGGTGGGAAATGAGCATTCCATTTGCCCGTGCAGATACCTACAGCTAGTCTCTCATTAGTTCTCCCTATTCCTGTTCATCTTGCGCAGAAATTGCAAACTGTGCCAAACAGGAGGTTAAAGGCACTGACTCTCCAGGTGGGGAGAGTGTTAGTAAAGCGTCTGGAATGGTGAACCCGAGTACCAGGGGACGAAAACTGAGATGCATTTGAAAAGGTTTCCAAATCACATGGTGGACCATACTCTGGGTTTCCCATGCATGTTTTATCTGAAGGAAGTATCCCTTAAACGTGGAGAGCTGGGACCCATGGAATGGGTACCATACAGTATGACTTCAAAGGGTCTGCGTTTGCTCACCGGACCTCACCAATGCTATCAGCCCGAAGTGCACAGCCTTATATCTCACCCAGCTCTGGGTGTAGATGTGGTAAATCCAGGTTGCCTCACAAGCCCTGAATGAATTATTTAAGAATTGCTCTCTGTTTCACTGTCATTGTGTTTTGTTTTTGAAATTTATTTTGATAATGGGATTTATCGGATTTTCACTGCTGCGTTTAGGCCGCTGTACACACGCTTGATTTCCTTATGGAGACATATAAATCCATGGGTTTTAAGGTTCTTACTTGTCAGGTATATTCCCAGGCGTTGAATATGGGGTGTTGAGTCCATTTCGTTGAGCAAGGAGTAGTACTTGTCTATTATATATTTAGCTTATGGAAAGGTATCTGTGCCAATTTCAATCTCTGGTTTTATGCAGCACCCCAACTCACCTTTCCCCATAAGCAAGCATAAGTTAGTTTTCTAAATTTGAGACCCTGTTCTGTTTTGTAATTCAGTTCATGTGTAGCCAAGTTTACATTCCGTGTATTAGTGATATCTTATGATATTTCTTTTTCTGTGTGGCTTATTTCTCGTAGAATCATCGTACCTGAATCCGCTCATTATGCCGCTACGGGCCTGATGCCGTAGATTTCATTGCTGAGTGATATTCCGTTGTACGTGCGTACCACAACTTCTTTATCCATTTTTTGATTTCTCGGATATTTAACTTGTACCGTAGACGAGGTTTTTGTAAACAGAGCCATCCCAAACTTTGGAGTGGCTGTGTGTTTTTGATTTTAATTTCCCTAAGCTATAGGACCATAAGTGGAAGTGCCATAGGCTGTGTTGCTTTGTTTCCTACGTGTTTCAGGAAACACCATACACTTCTCCAGAGTGGCTGTTGGCAATTTACATCCCGCCCATCAGCCATAACAAGGCTCCCTGTTCTCCATGAGCTGTCCTGCCTTTCTAGATTTTACACTTTTTTCAGATGGCCCTTTTGTCCGTGGGGCAGTGAGACTTCATTGTAGTGCAGATTTCCTTCACACGCTTCCTTGGTTGGCCAAAAAGGGCGTATGCGTTTTTTCCTGAATACATTCAGGAAAAAACGCATACACCCTTTTTGGGAAAGTGCATCATTGTCGAAATTCTGCCTCTTTTCCTATGCTTTAAGTGCAATTCCATCCTACCCCCTGAAATCGTTTTCCTGAAATTCTGCTCTGCTTTCAAGTCCTCTTTGAAGACTTACTTCAATACATTTTTGGACGATAGCTGTCATTCATAACTCTGCAGGTTTGTGAATTACAGTGCCCCTGAGCTCCTTTCTTCAACTCGCTTTCTTGTGAGCTGGCCGCAAAACCGCAGGATTGCTTCAGGCCCTAATCTGTTTCCGGCAGGGCACACTGAGCATTTTGTTAATTCCTCTTCCTGGTGGGAAATGAGCTTTCCATTTTCCCGTGCAGACACCTACAGCTAGTCTCTCATTGCTTCTCCCTATTCCTGTTCATCTTGCGCAGAATTTGCAAACTGTGCCAAACAGGAGGTTAAAGGCACTGACTCTCCAGGTGGGGAGAGTGTTAGTAAAGCGTCTGGAATGGTGAACCCGAGTACCAGGGGACGAAAACTGAGATGCATTTGAAAACGTTTCCAAATCACATGGTGGACCATACTCTGGGTTTCCCATGCATGTTTTATCTGAAGGAAGTATCCCTTAAACGTGGAGAGCTGGGACCCATGGAATGGGTACCATACAGTATGACTTCAAAGCGTCTGCGTTTGCTCACCGGACCTCACCAATGCTATCAGCCCGAAGTGCACAGCCTTATATCTCACCCAGCTCTGGGTATAGATGTGGTAAATCCAGGTTGCCTCACAAGCCCTGAATGAATTATTTAAGAATTGCTCTCTATTTCACTGTCATTGTGTTTTGTTTTTGAAATTTATTTTGATAATGGGATTTATCGGATTTTCACTGCTGCGTTTAGGCCACTGTACACACGCTTGATTTCCTTATGGAGACATATGAATCCATGGGTTTTAAGGTTCTTACTTGTCAGGTATATTCCCAGGCGTTGAATATGGGGTGTTGAGTCCATTTCGTTGAGCAAGGAGTAGTACTTGTCTATTATATACTTGGCTTATGGAACCGTATCTGTGCTAATTTCAATCTGTGGTTTTATGCAGCACCCCAACTCACCTTTCCCCATAAGCAAGCATAAGTTGGTTTTCTAAATTTCAGACCCTGTTCTGTTTTGTAATTCATTTCATGTGTAGCCAAGTTTACATAACGTGTATTAGTGATATCTTATGATGTTTCTTATTCTGTGTGACTTATTTCTCGTAGAATCATCGTACCTGAATCCACTCATTATGCCGATACGGGCCTGATGACGTAGATTTCATTGCTGAGTGATATTCCATTGTACGTGCGTACCACAACTTCTTTATCCAATTTTTGCTTTCTCGGATATTTAACTTGTACCGTAGAGGAGGTTCTTGTAAACAGAGCTGTCCCAAATTTTGGGGTTGCTGTGTGTTTTTGATTTTAATTTCCCTAAGCTATAGGACCATAAGTGGAAGTGCCATAGGCTGTGTTGCTTTGTTTCCTACGTGTTTCAGGAAACACCATACACTTCTCCTGATTGGCTCTTGGCAATTTACATCCCGCCCATCAGCATAACAAGGCTCCCTGTTCTCCATGACCTGTGCAGCCTTTCTGGATTTTACACTTTTATCAGATGGCCCTTTTGACCGGGGGGCAGTGAGACTTCATTGTAGTGCAGATTTCCTTTACATGCTTGCTTGGTTGGCCAAAAAGTGCGTATGCCTTTTTTCCTGAATATATTCAGGAAAAAACGCATACGCCCTTTTTGGCCAAGTGCATCATTGTCGTCATTCTGCCTCTTTTCCTATGCTTTAAGTGCAGTTCCAGTCTACTCCCTGGAATCGTTTTCCTGAAATTCTGCCCCGCTTTCAAGTCCTCTGTGACGACTTACTTCAATACATTTTTGGACGATAGCTGTCATTCATAACTCTGCAGGTTTTTGAATTACAGTGCCCCTGAGCTCCTTTCCTCAACTCGCTTTCTTGTGAGCTGGCCGCAAAACCGCAGGATTGCTTCAGGCCCTAATCTGTTTCCGGCAGGGCACACTGAGCCTTTGGTTAATTCCTCTTCCTGGTGGGAAATGAGCATTCCATTTGCCCGTGCAGATACCTACAGCTAGTCTCTCATTAGTTCTCCCTATTCCTGTTCATCTTGCGCAGAAATTGCAAACTGTGCCAAACAGGAGGTTAAAGGCACTGACTCTCCAGGTGGGGAGAGTGTTAGTAAAGCGTCTGGAATGGTGAACCCGAGTACCAGGGGACGAAAACTGAGATGCATTTGAAAACGTTTCCAAATCACATGGTGGACCATACTCTGGGTTTCCCATGAATGTTTTATCTGAAGGAAGTATCCCTTAAACGTGGAGAGCTGGGACCCATGGAATGGGTACCATACAGTATGACTTCAAAGGGTCTGCGTTTGCTCACCGGACCTCACCAATGCTATCAGCCCGAAGTGCACAGCCTTATATCTCACCCAGCTCTGGATATAGATGTGGTAAATCCAGGTTGCCTCACAAGCCCTGAATGAATTATTTAAGAATTGCTCTCTATTTCACTGTCATTGTGTTTTGTTTTTGAAATTTATTTTGATAATGGGATTTATCGGATTTTCACTGCTGCGTTTAGGCCGCTGTACACACGCTTGATTTCCTTATGGAGACATATAAATCCATGGGTTTTAAGGTTCTTACTTGTCAGGTATATTCCCAGGCGTTGAATATGGGGTGTTGAGCCCATTTCGTTGAGCAAGGAGTAGGTCTTGTCTATTATATATTTAGCTTATGGAAAGGTATCTGTGCCAATTTCAATCTCTGGTTTTATGCAGCACCCCAACTCACCTTTCCCCATAAGCAAGCATAAGTTGGTTTTCTAAATTTGAGACCCTGTTCTGTTTTGTAATTCAGTTCATGTGTAGCCAAGTTTACATTCCGTGTATTAGTGATATCTTATGAAGTTTCTTATTCTGTGTGACTTATTTCTCGTAGAATCTTCGTACCTGAATCCACTCATTATGCCGTTACGGGACTGATGACGTAGATTTCATTGCTGTGTGATATTCCATTGTACATACGTACCACAACTTCTTTATCCATTTTTTGCTTTCTCGGATATTTAACTTGTACCGTAGACGAGGTTCTTGTACACAGAGCCTTCCCAAACTTTGGGGTTGCTGTGTGTTTTTGATTTTAATTTCCCTAAGCTATAGGACCATAAGTGGAAGTGACATAGGCTGTGTTGCTTTGTTTCCTACATGTTTCAAGAAACACCATACACTTCTCCAGGGTGGCTGTAGGCAATTTACATCCCGCCCATCAGCATAACAAGGCTTCCTGTTCTCCATGACCTGTCCTGCCTTTCTGGATTTTACACTTTTTTCAGATGGCCCTTTTGACCGGGAGGCAGTGAGACTTCATTGTAGTGCAGATTTCCTTTACACGATTGCTTTGTTGGCCAAAAAGTGCGCATGCGTTTTTTCCTGAATATATTCAGGAAAAAACGCATACGCCCTTTTTGGCCAAGTGCATCATTGTCGACATTCTGCCTCTTTTCCTATGCTTTAAGTACAATTCCTGTCTACCCCATGAAATCGTTTTCCTGAAATTCTGCCCCGCTTTCAAGTCCTCTTCGAAGACTTACTTCAATACATTTTTGGACGATAGCTGTAATTCATAACTCTGCAGGTTTGTGAATTACAGTGCCCCTGAGCTCCTTTCTTCAGCTCGCTTTCTTGTGAGCTGGCCGCAAAACAGCAGGATTGCTTCGGGCCCTAATCTGTTTCTGGCAGGGAACGCTGAGCCTTTTGTTAATTCCTCTTCCTGGTGGGAAATGAGCGTTCCATTTGCCCGTGCAGACACCTACAGCTAGTCTCTCATTGGTTCTCCCTATTCCTGTTCATCTTGCGCAGAAATTGCAAACTGTGCCAAACAGGAGGTTAAAGGCACTGACTCTCCAAGTGGGGAGAGTGTTAGTAAAGCGTCTGGAATGGTGAACCTGAGTATCAGGGTTCGAAAACTGAGATGCATTTGAAGACGTTTCCCAATCACACGGTGGACCATACTCTGGGTTTCCCATGCATGTTTTAGCTGAAGGAAGAATCCCTTAAACCTGGAGAGCTGGGACCCATGGAATGAGTACCATGCAGTATGACTTCAAAGGGTCTGCGTTTGCTCACCGAACCTCACCAATGCTATCAGCCCGAAGTGTCCAGCCTTATGTCTCAACCACCTCTGGGTGTAGATGTGGTAAATCCAGGTTGCATCACAAGCCCTGAATGAATTATTTAAGAATTGCTCTCTATTTCACTGTCATTGTGTTTTGTTTTTGAAATTTATTTTGATAATGGGATTTATCGGATTTTCACTGCTGCATTTAGGCCGCTGTACACACGCTTGATTTCCTTATGGAGACATAAATCCATGGGTTTTAAGATTCTTACTTTTCATGTATATTGCTAGGCGTTGAATATGGGGTGTTGAGTCCATTTCGTTGAGCAAGGAGTAGGTCTTGTCTATTTTATATTTGGCTTATGCAACGGTATCTGTGCTAATATCAATCTCTGGTTTTATGCAGCACCCCAACTCACCTTTCCCCATAAGCAAGCATAAGTTGTTTTTCTCAATTTGAGACCCTGTTCTGTTTTGTAATTCAGTTCATGTGTAGCCAAGTTTACATTCCGTGTATTAGTGACATCTTATGATTTTTTTTGTGTGTTACTTATTTCTCGTAGAATCATCGTATCTGAATCCACTCATTATGCCGCTACGGGCCTGATGACGTAGATTTCATTGCTGAGTGATATTCCATTGTACGTGCGTACCACAACTTCTTTATCCATTTTTTGCTTTCTCGGATATTTAACTTGTACCGTTGACGAGGTGCTTGTAAACAGAGCCGTCCCAAATTTTGGGGTGACTGTGTATTTTTGATTTTAATTTCCCTAAGCTATAGGACCATAAGTGGAAGTGCCATAAGCTGTGTTGCTTTGTTTCCTACGTGTTTCAGGAAACACCATACACTTCTCCAGAGTGGCTGTTGGCAATTTACATCCCCCCCATCAGTATAACAAGGCTCCCTGTTCTCCATGACCTGTGCAGGCTTTCTGGATTTTAAACATTTTTCAGATGGCCCTTTTGACCTGGGGGCAGTGAGACTACATTGTAGTGCAGATTTCCTTTACTCGCTTGCTTTGTTGGCCAAAAAGGGCGTATGCGTTTTTTCCTGAATATATTCAGGAAAAAACGCATACGCCCTTTTTGGCCAAGTGCATCATTGTCTACATTCTCCCTCTTTTGCTATGCTTTAAGTGCAATTCCAGTCTATCCCCTGAAATCGTTTTCCTGAAATTCTGCCCCGCTTTCAAGTCCTCTTCGAAGACTTACTTCAGTACATTTTTGGACGATAGCTGTCATTCATAACTCTGCAGGTTTGTGAATTACAGTGCCCCTGAGCTCCTTTCTTCAACTCGCTTTCTTGTGAGCTGGCCGCAAAACCGCAGGATTGCTTCAGGCCCTAATCTGTTTCCATCAGGGCACGCTGAGCCTTTGGTTAATTCCTCTTCCAGGTGGGAAATGAGCATTCCATTTGCCCGTGCAGACTCCTACAGCTAGTCTCTCATTGGTTCTCCCTATTCCTGTTCATCTTGCGCAGAAATTGCAATCTCTGCCAAACAGGAGGTTAAAGGCACTGACTCTCCTGGTGGGGAGAGTGTTAGTAAAGCGTCTGGAATGGTGAACCCGAGTACCAGGGGACGAAATCTGAGATACATTTGAAAACGTTTCCAAATCACACGGTGTACCATACTCTGGGTTTCCCATGCATGTTTTACCTCAAGGAAGAATCCCTTAAACCTGGAGAGCTGGGACCCATGGAATGGGTACCATGCAGTATGACTTCAAAGGGTCTGCGTTTGCTCACCGGACCTCACCAATGCTATCAGCCTGAAGTGCCCAGCCTTATGGCTCACCCAGCTCTGGGTGTAGATGTGGTAAATCCAGGTTGCATCACAAGCCCTGAATGAATTATTTTAGAATTGCTCTCTATTTCACTGTCATTGTGTTTTGTTTTTGAAATTTATTTTGATAATGGGATTTATCGGATTTTCACTGCTGCCTTTAGGCCGCTGTACACACGCTTGATTTCCTTATGGAGACATATAAATCCATGGGTTTTAAGGTTCTTACTTGTCAGGTATATTCCCAGGCGTTGAATATGTTGTGTTGAGTCCATTTCGTTGAGCAAGGAGTAGGTCTTGTCTATTATATACTTGGCTTATGGAACGGTATCTGTGCTAATTTCAATCTCTGGTTTTATGCAGCACCCCAACTCACCTTTCCCCATAAGCAAGCCTAAGTTGGTTTTCCAAATTTGAGACCCTGTTCTGTTTTGTAATTCAGTTCATGTGTAGCCAAGTTTACATTCCGTGTATTAGTGTTATTTTATGATGTTTCATTTTCTGTGTGACTTATTTCACTTAGAATCATTGTAGCTGAATCCACTCATTATGCCGCGATGGGCCTGATGTCATAGATTTCATTGGTGAGTGATATTACATTGTACGTACGTACCACAACTTCTTTATCTATTTTTCGCTTTCTGGGATATGTTACTTGTACCGTAGACGAAGTTCTTATAAACAGAGCCGTCTGAAACTTTGGGGTGGCTGTGTGATTTTATTTTAATTTCCCTAAGCTATAGGACCAAAAGTGGAAGTGCCGTAGGCTCCGTTGCTTTGTTTCTTAGGTGTTTCAGGAAACACCATACACTTCTCCAGAGTGGCTGTTGGCAATTTACATCCCGCCCATCAGCATAACAAGGCTCCCTGTTCTCCATGGCCTGTGCTGCCTTTCCGGAATTTACACTTTTTTCAGATGGCCCTTTTGACCGGGGGGCAGTGAGACTTCATTGTAGTGCAGATTTCTTTAACATGCTTGCTTGGTTGGCCACAAAGAGCGTATGCCTTTTTTCCTGAATATATTCAGGAAAAAACGCATACGCCCTTTTTGGCCAAGTGCATCATTGTCGTCATTCTGCCTCTTTTCCTATGCTTTAAGTGCAATTCCAGTCTACTCCCTGGAATCGTTTTCCTGAAATTCTGCCCCGCTTTCAAGTCCTCTGCGACGACTTACTTCAATACATTTTTGGACGATAGCTGTCATTCATAACTCTGCAGGTTTGTGAATTACAGTGCCCCTGAGCTCCTTTCCTCAACTCGCTTTCTTGTGAGCTGGCCGCAAAACCGCAGGATTGCTTCAGGCCCTAATCTGTTTCCGGCAGGGCACACTGAGCCTTTGGTTAATTCCTCTTCCTGGTGGGAAATGAGCATTCCATTTGCCCGTGCAGATACCTACAGCTAGTCTCTCATTAGTTCTCCCTATTCCTGTTCATCTTGCGCAGAAATTGCAAACTGTGCCAAACAGGAGGTTAAAGGCACTGACTCTCCAGGTGGGGAGAGTGTTAGTAAAGCGTCTGGAATGGTGAACCCGAGTACCAGGGGACGAAAACTGAGATGCATTTGAAAAGGTTTCCAAATCACATGGTGGACCATACTCTGGGTTTCCCATGCATGTTTTATCTGAAGGAAGTATCCCTTAAACGTGGAGAGCTGGGACCCATGGAATGGGTACCATACAGTATGACTTCAAAGGGTCTGCGTTTGCTCACCGGACCTCACCAATGCTATCAGCCCGAAGTGCACAGCCTTATATCTCACCCAGCTCTGGGTGTAGATGTGGTAAATCCAGGTTGCCTCACAAGCCCTGAATGAATTATTTAAGAATTGCTCTCTGTTTCACTGTCATTGTGTTTTGTTTTTGAAATTTATTTTGATAATGGGATTTATCGGATTTTCACTGCTGCGTTTAGGCCGCTGTACACACGCTTGATTTCCTTATGGAGACATATAAATCCATGGGTTTTAAGGTTCTTACTTGTCAGGTATATTCCCAGGCGTTGAATATGGGGTGTTGAGTCCATTTCGTTGAGCAAGGAGTAGTACTTGTCTATTATATATTTAGCTTATGGAAAGGTATCTGTGCCAATTTCAATCTCTGGTTTTATGCAGCACCCCAACTCACCTTTCCCCATAAGCAAGCATAAGTTAGTTTTCTAAATTTGAGACCCTGTTCTGTTTTGTAATTCAGTTCATGTGTAGCCAAGTTTACATTCCGTGTATTAGTGATATCTTATGATATTTCTTTTTCTGTGTGGCTTATTTCTCGTAGAATCATCGTACCTGAATCCGCTCATTATGCCGCTACGGGCCTGATGCCGTAGATTTCATTGCTGAGTGATATTCCGTTGTACGTGCGTACCACAACTTCTTTATCCATTTTTTGATTTCTCGGATATTTAACTTGTACCGTAGACGAGGTTCTTGTAAACAGAGCCATCCCAAACTTTGGAGTGGCTGTGTGTTTTTGATTTTAATTTCCCTAAGCTATAGGACCATAAGTGGA
Source organism: Delphinapterus leucas (assembly GCF_059928025.1). Classification (NCBI taxonomy): domain Eukaryota; kingdom Metazoa; phylum Chordata; class Mammalia; order Artiodactyla; family Monodontidae; genus Delphinapterus; species Delphinapterus leucas. The sequence goes on along the minus strand of NW_028322240.1, from coordinate 6,580,363 downwards.
AGTGCCATAGGCTGTGTTGCTTTGTTTCCTACGTGTTTCAGGAAACACCATACACTTCTCCAGAGTGGCTGTTGGCAATTTACATCCCGCCCATCAGCCATAACAAGGCTCCCTGTTCTCCATGAGCTGTCCTGCCTTTCTAGATTTTACACTTTTTTCAGATGGCCCTTTTGTCCGTGGGGCAGTGAGACTTCATTGTAGTGCAGATTTCCTTCACACGCTTCCTTGGTTGGCCAAAAAGGGCGTATGCGTTTTTTCCTGAATACATTCAGGAAAAAACGCATACACCCTTTTTGGGAAAGTGCATCATTGTCGAAATTCTGCCTCTTTTCCTATGCTTTAAGTGCAATTCCATCCTACCCCCTGAAATCGTTTTCCTGAAATTCTGCTCTGCTTTCAAGTCCTCTTTGAAGACTTACTTCAATACATTTTTGGACGATAGCTGTCATTCATAACTCTGCAGGTTTGTGAATTACAGTGCCCCTGAGCTCCTTTCTTCAACTCGCTTTCTTGTGAGCTGGCCGCAAAACCGCAGGATTGCTTCAGGCCCTAATCTGTTTCCGGCAGGGCACACTGAGCATTTTGTTAATTCCTCTTCCTGGTGGGAAATGAGCTTTCCATTTTCCCGTGCAGACACCTACAGCTAGTCTCTCATTGCTTCTCCCTATTCCTGTTCATCTTGCGCAGAATTTGCAAACTGTGCCAAACAGGAGGTTAAAGGCACTGACTCTCCAGGTGGGGAGAGTGTTAGTAAAGCGTCTGGAATGGTGAACCCGAGTACCAGGGGACGAAAACTGAGATGCATTTGAAAACGTTTCCAAATCACATGGTGGACCATACTCTGGGTTTCCCATGCATGTTTTATCTGAAGGAAGTATCCCTTAAACGTGGAGAGCTGGGACCCATGGAATGGGTACCATACAGTATGACTTCAAAGCGTCTGCGTTTGCTCACCGGACCTCACCAATGCTATCAGCCCGAAGTGCACAGCCTTATATCTCACCCAGCTCTGGGTATAGATGTGGTAAATCCAGGTTGCCTCACAAGCCCTGAATGAATTATTTAAGAATTGCTCTCTATTTCACTGTCATTGTGTTTTGTTTTTGAAATTTATTTTGATAATGGGATTTATCGGATTTTCACTGCTGCGTTTAGGCCACTGTACACACGCTTGATTTCCTTATGGAGACATATAAATCCATGGGTTTTAAGGTTCTTACTTGTCAGGTATATTCCCAGGCGTTGAATATGGGGTGTTGAGTCCATTTCGTTGAGCAAGGAGTAGTACTTGTCTATTATATACTTGGCTTATGGAACCGTATCTGTGCTAATTTCAATCTGTGGTTTTATGCAGCACCCCAACTCACCTTTCCCCATAAGCAAGCATAAGTTGGTTTTCTAAATTTCAGACCCTGTTCTGTTTTGTAATTCATTTCATGTGTAGCCAAGTTTACATAACGTGTATTAGTGATATCTTATGATGTTTCTTATTCTGTGTGACTTATTTCTCGTAGAATCATCGTACCTGAATCCACTCATTATGCCGATACGGGCCTGATGACGTAGATTTCATTGCTGAGTGATATTCCATTGTACGTGCGTACCACAACTTCTTTATCCAATTTTTGCTTTCTCGGATATTTAACTTGTACCGTAGAGGAGGTTCTTGTAAACAGAGCTGTCCCAAATTTTGGGGTTGCTGTGTGTTTTTGATTTTAATTTCCCTAAGCTATAGGACCATAAGTGGAAGTGCCATAGGCTGTGTTGCTTTGTTTCCTACGTGTTTCAGGAAACACCATACACTTCTCCTGATTGGCTCTTGGCAATTTACATCCCGCCCATCAGCATAACAAGGCTCCCTGTTCTCCATGACCTGTGCAGCCTTTCTGGATTTTACACTTTTATCAGATGGCCCTTTTGACCGGGGGGCAGTGAGACTTCATTGTAGTGCAGATTTCCTTTACATGCTTGCTTGGTTGGCCAAAAAGTGCGTATGCCTTTTTTCCTGAATATATTCAGGAAAAAACGCATACGCCCTTTTTGGCCAAGTGCATCATTGTCGTCATTCTGCCTCTTTTCCTATGCTTTAAGTGCAGTTCCAGTCTACTCCCTGGAATCGTTTTCCTGAAATTCTGCCCCGCTTTCAAGTCCTCTGTGACGACTTACTTCAATACATTTTTGGACGATAGCTGTCATTCATAACTCTGCAGGTTTTTGAATTACAGTGCCCCTGAGCTCCTTTCCTCAACTCGCTTTCTTGTGAGCTGGCCGCAAAACCGCAGGATTGCTTCAGGCCCTAATCTGTTTCCGGCAGGGCACACTGAGCCTTTGGTTAATTCCTCTTCCTGGTGGGAAATGAGCATTCCATTTGCCCGTGCAGATACCTACAGCTAGTCTCTCATTAGTTCTCCCTATTCCTGTTCATCTTGCGCAGAAATTGCAAACTGTGCCAAACAGGAGGTTAAAGGCACTGACTCTCCAGGTGGGGAGAGTGTTAGTAAAGCGTCTGGAATGGTGAACCCGAGTACCAGGGGACGAAAACTGAGATGCATTTGAAAACGTTTCCAAATCACATGGTGGACCATACTCTGGGTTTCCCATGAATGTTTTATCTGAAGGAAGTATCCCTTAAACGTGGAGAGCTGGGACCCATGGAATGGGTACCATACAGTATGACTTCAAAGGGTCTGCGTTTGCTCACCGGACCTCACCAATGCTATCAGCCCGAAGTGCACAGCCTTATATCTCACCCAGCTCTGGATATAGATGTGGTAAATCCAGGTTGCCTCACAAGCCCTGAATGAATTATTTAAGAATTGCTCTCTATTTCACTGTCATTGTGTTTTGTTTTTGAAATTTATTTTGATAATGGGATTTATCGGATTTTCACTGCTGCGTTTAGGCCGCTGTACACACGCTTGATTTCCTTATGGAGACATATAAATCCATGGGTTTTAAGGTTCTTACTTGTCAGGTATATTCCCAGGCGTTGAATATGGGGTGTTGAGCCCATTTCGTTGAGCAAGGAGTAGGTCTTGTCTATTATATATTTAGCTTATGGAAAGGTATCTGTGCCAATTTCAATCTCTGGTTTTATGCAGCACCCCAACTCACCTTTCCCCATAAGCAAGCATAAGTTGGTTTTCTAAATTTGAGACCCTGTTCTGTTTTGTAATTCAGTTCATGTGTAGCCAAGTTTACATTCCGTGTATTAGTGATATCTTATGAAGTTTCTTATTCTGTGTGACTTATTTCTCGTAGAATCTTCGTACCTGAATCCACTCATTATGCCGTTACGGGACTGATGACGTAGATTTCATTGCTGTGTGATATTCCATTGTACATACGTACCACAACTTCTTTATCCATTTTTTGCTTTCTCGGATATTTAACTTGTACCGTAGACGAGGTTCTTGTACACAGAGCCTTCCCAAACTTTGGGGTTGCTGTGTGTTTTTGATTTTAATTTCCCTAAGCTATAGGACCATAAGTGGAAGTGACATAGGCTGTGTTGCTTTGTTTCCTACATGTTTCAAGAAACACCATACACTTCTCCAGGGTGGCTGTAGGCAATTTACATCCCGCCCATCAGCATAACAAGGCTTCCTGTTCTCCATGACCTGTCCTGCCTTTCTGGATTTTACACTTTTTTCAGATGGCCCTTTTGACCGGGAGGCAGTGAGACTTCATTGTAGTGCAGATTTCCTTTACACGATTGCTTTGTTGGCCAAAAAGTGCGCATGCGTTTTTTCCTGAATATATTCAGGAAAAAACGCATACGCCCTTTTTGGCCAAGTGCATCATTGTCGACATTCTGCCTCTTTTCCTATGCTTTAAGTACAATTCCTGTCTACCCCATGAAATCGTTTTCCTGAAATTCTGCCCCGCTTTCAAGTCCTCTTCGAAGACTTACTTCAATACATTTTTGGACGATAGCTGTAATTCATAACTCTGCAGGTTTGTGAATTACAGTGCCCCTGAGCTCCTTTCTTCAGCTCGCTTTCTTGTGAGCTGGCCGCAAAACAGCAGGATTGCTTCGGGCCCTAATCTGTTTCTGGCAGGGAACGCTGAGCCTTTTGTTAATTCCTCTTCCTGGTGGGAAATGAGCGTTCCATTTGCCCGTGCAGACACCTACAGCTAGTCTCTCATTGGTTCTCCCTATTCCTGTTCATCTTGCGCAGAAATTGCAAACTGTGCCAAACAGGAGGTTAAAGGCACTGACTCTCCAAGTGGGGAGAGTGTTAGTAAAGCGTCTGGAATGGTGAACCTGAGTATCAGGGTTCGAAAACTGAGATGCATTTGAAGACGTTTCCCAATCACACGGTGGACCATACTCTGGGTTTCCCATGCATGTTTTAGCTGAAGGAAGAATCCCTTAAACCTGGAGAGCTGGGACCCATGGAATGAGTACCATGCAGTATGACTTCAAAGGGTCTGCGTTTGCTCACCGAACCTCACCAATGCTATCAGCCCGAAGTGTCCAGCCTTATGTCTCAACCACCTCTGGGTGTAGATGTGGTAAATCCAGGTTGCATCACAAGCCCTGAATGAATTATTTAAGAATTGCTCTCTATTTCACTGTCATTGTGTTTTGTTTTTGAAATTTATTTTGATAATGGGATTTATCGGATTTTCACTGCTGCATTTAGGCCGCTGTACACACGCTTGATTTCCTTATGGAGACATAAATCCATGGGTTTTAAGATTCTTACTTTTCATGTATATTGCTAGGCGTTGAATATGGGGTGTTGAGTCCATTTCGTTGAGCAAGGAGTAGGTCTTGTCTATTTTATATTTGGCTTATGCAACGGTATCTGTGCTAATATCAATCTCTGGTTTTATGCAGCACCCCAACTCACCTTTCCCCATAAGCAAGCATAAGTTGTTTTTCTCAATTTGAGACCCTGTTCTGTTTTGTAATTCAGTTCATGTGTAGCCAAGTTTACATTCCGTGTATTAGTGACATCTTATGATTTTTTTTGTGTGTTACTTATTTCTCGTAGAATCATCGTATCTGAATCCACTCATTATGCCGCTACGGGCCTGATGACGTAGATTTCATTGCTGAGTGATATTCCATTGTACGTGCGTACCACAACTTCTTTATCCATTTTTTGCTTTCTCGGATATTTAACTTGTACCGTTGACGAGGTGCTTGTAAACAGAGCCGTCCCAAATTTTGGGGTGACTGTGTATTTTTGATTTTAATTTCCCTAAGCTATAGGACCATAAGTGGAAGTGCCATAAGCTGTGTTGCTTTGTTTCCTACGTGTTTCAGGAAACACCATACACTTCTCCAGAGTGGCTGTTGGCAATTTACATCCCCCCCATCAGTATAACAAGGCTCCCTGTTCTCCATGACCTGTGCAGCCTTTCTGGATTTTACACTTTTTTCAGATGGCCCTTTTGACCTGGGGGCAGTGAGACTACATTGTAGTGCAGATTTCCTTTACTCGCTTGCTTTGTTGGCCAAAAAGGGCGTATGCGTTTTTTCCTGAATATATTCAGGAAAAAACGCATACGCCCTTTTTGGCCAAGTGCATCATTGTCTACATTCTCCCTCTTTTGCTATGCTTTAAGTGCAATTCCAGTCTATCCCCTGAAATCGTTTTCCTGAAATTCTGCCCCGCTTTCAAGTCCTCTTCGAAGACTTACTTCAGTACATTTTTGGACGATAGCTGTCATTCATAACTCTGCAGGTTTGTGAATTACAGTGCCCCTGAGCTCCTTTCTTCAACTCGCTTTCTTGTGAGCTGGCCGCAAAACCGCAGGATTGCTTCAGGCCCTAATCTGTTTCCATCAGGGCACGCTGAGCCTTTGGTTAATTCCTCTTCCAGGTGGGAAATGAGCATTCCATTTGCCCGTGCAGACTCCTACAGCTAGTCTCTCATTGGTTCTCCCTATTCCTGTTCATCTTGCGCAGAAATTGCAATCTCTGCCAAACAGGAGGTTAAAGGCACTGACTCTCCTGGTGGGGAGAGTGTTAGTAAAGCGTCTGGAATGGTGAACCCGAGTACCAGGGGACGAAATCTGAGATGCATTTGAAAACGTTTCCAAATCACACGGTGTACCATACTCTGGGTTTCCCATGCTTTTTTTAGCTGAAGGAAGAATCCCTTAAACCTGGAGAGCTGGGACCCATGGAATGGGTACCATGCAGTATGACTTCAAAGGGTCTGCGTTTGCTCACCGGACCTCACCAATGCTATCAGCCTGAAGTGCCCAGCCTTATGGCTCACCCAGCTCTGGGTGTAGATGTGGTAAATCCAGGTTGCATCACAAGCCCTGAATGAATTATTTTAGAATTGCTCTCTATTTCACTGTCATTGTGTTTTGTTTTTGAAATTTATTTTGATAATGGGATTTATCGGATTTTCACTGCTGCCTTTAGGCCGCTGTACACACGCTTGATTTCCTTATGGAGACATATAAATCCATGGGTTTTAAGGTTCTTACTTGTCAGGTATATTCCCAGGCGTTGAATATGTTGTGTTGAGTCCATTTCGTTGAGCAAGGAGTAGGTCTTGTCTATTATATACTTGGCTTATGGAACGGTATCTGTGCTAATTTCAATCTCTGGTTTTATGCAGCACCCCAACTCACCTTTCCCCATAAGCAAGCCTAAGTTGGTTTTCCAAATTTGAGACCCTGTTCTGTTTTGTAATTCAGTTCATGTGTAGCCAAGTTTACATTCCGTGTATTAGTGTTATTTTATGATGTTTCATTTTCTGTGTGACTTATTTCACTTAGAATCATTGTAGCTGAATCCACTCATTATGCCGCGATGGGCCTGATGTCATAGATTTCATTGGTGAGTGATATTACATTGTACGTACGTACCACAACTTCTTTATCTATTTTTCGCTTTCTGGGATATGTTACTTGTACCGTAGACGAAGTTCTTATAAACAGAGCCGTCTGAAACTTTGGGGTGGCTGTGTGATTTTATTTTAATTTCCCTAAGCTATAGGACCAAAAGTGGAAGTGCCGTAGGCTCCGTTGCTTTGTTTCTTAGGTGTTTCAGGAAACACCATACACTTCTCCAGAGTGGCTGTTGGCAATTTACATCCCGCCCATCAGCATAACAAGGCTCCCTGTTCTCCATGGCCTGTGCTGCCTTTCCGGAATTTACACTTTTTTCAGATGGCCCTTTTGACCGGGGGGCAGTGAGACTTCATTGTAGTGCAGATTTCTTTAACATGCTTGCTTGGTTGGCCACAAAGAGCGTATGCCTTTTTTCCTGAATATATTCAGGAAAAAACGCATACGCCCTTTTTGGCCAAGTGCATCATTGTCGTCATTCTGCCTCTTTTCCTATGCTTTAAGTGCAATTCCAGTCTACTCCCTGGAATCGTTTTCCTGAAATTCTGCCCCGCTTTCAAGTCCTCTGCGACGACTTACTTCAATACATTTTTGGACGATAGCTGTCATTCATAACTCTGCAGGTTTGTGAATTACAGTGCCCCTGAGCTCCTTTCCTCAACTCGCTTTCTTGTGAGCTGGCCGCAAAACCGCAGGATTGCTTCAGGCCCTAATCTGTTTCCGGCAGGGCACACTGAGCCTTTGGTTAATTCCTCTTCCTGGTGGGAAATGAGCATTCCATTTGCCCGTGCAGATACCTACAGCTAGTCTCTCATTAGTTCTCCCTATTCCTGTTCATCTTGCGCAGAAATTGCAAACTGTGCCAAACAGGAGGTTAAAGGCACTGACTCTCCAGGTGGGGAGAGTGTTAGTAAAGCGTCTGGAATGGTGAACCCGAGTACCAGGGGACGAAAACTGAGATGCATTTGAAAAGGTTTCCAAATCACATGGTGGACCATACTCTGGGTTTCCCATGCATGTTTTATCTGAAGGAAGTATCCCTTAAACGTGGAGAGCTGGGACCCATGGAATGGGTACCATACAGTATGACTTCAAAGGGTCTGCGTTTGCTCACCGGACCTCACCAATGCTATCAGCCCGAAGTGCACAGCCTTATATCTCACCCAGCTCTGGGTGTAGATGTGGTAAATCCAGGTTGCCTCACAAGCCCTGAATGAATTATTTAAGAATTGCTCTCTGTTTCACTGTCATTGTGTTTTGTTTTTGAAATTTATTTTGATAATGGGATTTATCGGATTTTCACTGCTGCGTTTAGGCCGCTGTACACACGCTTGATTTCCTTATGGAGACATATAAATCCATGGGTTTTAAGGTTCTTACTTGTCAGGTATATTCCCAGGCGTTGAATATGGGGTGTTGAGTCCATTTCGTTGAGCAAGGAGTAGTACTTGTCTATTATATATTTAGCTTATGGAAAGGTATCTGTGCCAATTTCAATCTCTGGTTTTATGCAGCACCCCAACTCACCTTTCCCCATAAGCAAGCATAAGTTAGTTTTCTAAATTTGAGACCCTGTTCTGTTTTGTAATTCAGTTCATGTGTAGCCAAGTTTACATTCCGTGTATTAGTGATATCTTATGATGTTTCATTTTCTGTGTGACTTATTTCACTTAGAATCATCGTACCTGAATCCACTCATTATGCCACGATGGGCCTGATGACATAGATTTCACTGCTGAGTGATATTCTATTGTACGTACGTACCACAACTTCTTTATCTATTTTTCACATTCTGGGATATTTAATTTGTACCGTAGACGAGATCCCTGTAAACCGAGCCGTCTGAAACTTTGGGGTTGCTGTCTGTTTTTGATTATAATTTCCGTGATCTATAAGACCATAAGTTGAAGTGCCGTAGTCTCCGTTGCTTTGTTTCTTAGGTGTTTCAGGAAACACCATACACTTCTCCAGAGTGGCTGTTGGCAATTTACATCCCGCCCATCAGCATAACAAGGCTCCCTGTTCTCCATGGCCTGTGCTGTCTTTCTGGATTTTACACTTTTTTCAGATGGCCCTTTTGACCTGGGGGCAGTGAGACTTCTTTGTAGTGCAGATTTCTTTAACATGCTTGCTTGGTTGGCCAAAAAGCGCGTATGCGTTTTTTCCTGAATATATTCAGGAAAAAACGCATACGCCCTTGTTGGCCAAGTGCATCATTGTCGACATTCTGCCTCTTTTCCTATGCTTTAAATGCAATTCCAGTCTACCCCCTGAAATCGTTTTCCTGCAATTCTGCCCCGCTTTCCAGTCCTCTTCGCAGCCTTCCTTCAATATATTTTTGGACGATAGCTGTCATTTATAACTCTGCAGGTTTGTGAATTACAGTGCCCCTGAGCTCCTTTCTTCAACTCGCTTTCTTGTGAGTTGGCCGCAAACCCGCAGGAATGATTCAGGCCCTAATCTGGTTCCGGCACGGCATGCTGAGCCTTTGGTTAATTCCTCTTCCTGGTGGGAAATGAGCGTTCCATTTGCCCGTGCAGACACCTACAGCTAGTCTCTCATTGGTTCTCCCTATTCCTGTTCATCTTGCGCAGAAATTGCAAACTGTGCCAAACAGGTGGTTAAAGGCACTGACTCTCCAAGTGGGGAGAGTGTTAGTAAAACGTCTGGAATGGTGAACCTGAGTACCACGGGTTAAAACGTTTCCCAATCACACGGTGGACCATACTCTGGGTTTCCCATGCATGTTTTACCTCAAGGAAGAATCCCTTAAACCTGGAGAGTTGGGACATATGGAATGGGTACCATGCAGTATGACTTCAAAGGGTCTGCGTTTGCTCACCGAACCTCACCAAAGCTATCAGCCCGAAGTGTCCAGCCTTATGTCTCACCCAGCTCTGGGTGTAGATGTGGTAAATCCAGGTTGCATCACAAGCCCTGAATGAATTATTTTAGAATTGCTCTCTATTTCACTGTCATTGTGTTTTGTTTTTGAAATTTATTTTGATAATGGGATTTATCGGATTTTCACTGCTGCCTTTAGGCCGCTGTACACACGCTTGATTTCCTTATGGAGACATATAAATCCATGGGTTTTAAGGTTCTTACTTGTCAGGTATATTCCCAGGCGTTGAATATGTTGTGTTGAGTCCATTTCGTTGAGCAAGGAGTAGGTCTTGTCTATTATATACTTGGCTTATGGAACGGTATCTGTGCTAATTTCAATCTCTGGTTTTATGCAGCACCCCAACTCACCTTTCCCCATAAGCAAGCCTAAGTTGGTTTTCCAAATTTGAGACCCTGTTCTGTTTTGTAATTCAGTTCATGTGTAGCCAAGTTTACATTCCGTGTATTAGTGTTATTTTATGATGTTTCATTTTCTGTGTGACTTATTTCACTTAGAATCATTGTAGCTGAATCCACTCATTATGCCGCGATGGGCCTGATGTCATAGATTTCATTGGTGAGTGATATTACATTGTACGTACGTACCACAACTTCTTTATCTATTTTTCGCTTTCTGGGATATGTTACTTGTACCGTAGACGAAGTTCTTATAAACAGAGCCGTCTGAAACTTTGGGGTGGCTGTGTGATTTTATTTTAATTTCCCTAAGCTATAGGACCAAAAGTGGAAGTGCCGTAGGCTCCGTTGCTTTGTTTCTTAGGTGTTTCAGGAAACACCATACACTTCTCCAGAGTGGCTGTTGGCAATTTACATCCCGCCCATCAGCATAACAAGGCTCCCTGTTCTCCATGGCCTGTGCTGCCTTTCCGGATTTTACACTTTTTTCAGATGGCCCTTTTGACCGGGGGGCAGTGAGACTTCATTGTAGTGCAGATTTCTTTAACATGCTTGCTTGGTTGGCCACAAAGAGCGTATGCCTTTTTTCCTGAATATATTCAGGAAAAAACGCATACGCCCTTTTTGGCCAACTGAATCATTGTCGACGTTCTGCCTCTTTTCCTATGCTTTAAATGCAATTCCAGTCTACCCCCTGAAATCGTTTTCCTGCAATTCTGCCCCGCTTTCCAGTCCTCTTCGCAGCCTTCCTTCAATATATTTTTGGACGATAGCTGTCATTTATAACTCGGCAGGCTTGTGAATTACAGTGCCCCTGAGCTCCTTTCTTCAACTCGCTTTCTTGTGAGCTGGCCGCAAACCCACAGGAATGCTTCAGGCCCTAATCTGGTTCCGGCATGGCATCCTGAGCCTTTGGTTAATTCCTCTTCCTGGTGGGAAATGAGCGTTCCATTTGCCCGTGCAGACACCTACAGCTACTCTCTCATTGGTTCTCCCTATTCCTGTTCATCTTGCGCAGAAATTGCAAACTGTGCCAAACAGGAGGTTAAAGGCACTGACTCTCCAAGTGGGGAGAGTGTTAGTAAAGGTCTGGAATGGTGAACCCGAGTAAAAGGGGACGAAAACTGAGATGCATTTGAAAACGTTTCCTGGTCACAGGGTGCACCATACTGTGGGTTTCCCATGCACGTTTTTGCTGAAGGAAGAATCCCTTAAAACTGGAGAGTTGGGACCCATGGAATGGGTACCATGGAGTATGACTTCAAAGGGTCTGCATTTGCTCATCGAACCTCACCAATGCTATCAGCCTGAAGTGTCCAGCTTTATGTCTCACTCAGCTCTGGGTGTAGATGTGTTAAATCCAGGTTGCATCACAAGCCCTGAATGAATTATTTAAGAATTGCTCTCTATTTCACTGTCATTGTGTTTGTTTTGTAATTCATTTTGATAATGGGTTTTATCGGATTTTCTCTGCTGCATTCATGCCGTTGTACACACACTTGAGTCTCTTACGGAGACATATAAATCCATGGGTTTGAAGATTCTTACTAGTCATGTGTAATCCTAGGCGTTGAATATGGGGTGTTTAGTCCATTTCGTTGAGCAAGGGCTCGGTCTTGACTATTACATATTTGGCTTATGGAAAGTTATCTGTGCTAATTTCTATCTCTGGTTTTATGCAGCATCCCAACTCACCTTTCCCCTTAAGCAAGCATAAGTTGGTTTTCTAAATTTGAGACCCTGTTCTGTTTTGTAATTCAGTTCATGTGTAGCCAAGTTTACATTCCGTGTATTAGTGATATCTTATGATGTTTCATTTTCTGTGTGACTTATTTCACTTAGAATCATCGTACCTGAATCCACTCATTATGCCACGACGGGCCTGATGACATAGATTTCATTGCTGAGTGAGATTCCATTTTACGTACGTACCACAACATCTTTATCCGTTTTTCACATTCTGGGGTATTTAACTTGTACCGTAGACCAGGTTCTTGTAAACAGAGCCGTCCAAAACTTTGGGGTGGCTGTGTGTTTTTGATTTTAATTTCCCTAAGCTATAGGACCATAAGTGGAAGTGCTATAGGCTCCGTTGCTTAGTTTTTTAGGTGTTTCAGGAAACACAATACACTTCTCCAGAGTGGCTGTTGGCAATTTACATCTCGCCCATCAGCATAACAAGGCTCCATGTTCTCCATGGCCTGTGCTGTCTTTCTGGATTTTACACTTTTTTCAGATTGCGCTTTTGACCGGGGGGCAGTGAGACTTCATTGTAGTGCAGATTTGTTTAACATGCTTGCTTGGTTGGCCAAAAATGGCGTATGCGTTTTTTCCTGAATATATTCAGGAAAAAACGCATACGCCCTTTTTGGCCAACTGAATCATTGTCGACGTTCTGCCTCTTTTCATATGCTTTAAATGCAATTACAGTCTACTCCCTGAAATCGTTTTCCTGCAATTCTGCCCCGCTTAAAAGTCATCTTTACAGCCTTCCTTCATTATATTTTTGGACGATAGCTGTCATTTATAACTCGGCAGGCTTGTGAATTACAGTGCCCCTGAGCTCCTTTCTTCAACTCGCTTTCTTGTGAGCTGGCCGCAAACCCGCAGGATTGCTTCAGGTCCTAATCAGGTTCCGGCAGGGCATACTGAGCCTTTGGTTAATTCTTGTTCCTGGTGGGAAATGAGCGTTAAATTTCCAGTCCAGACACCTAGAGCTAGTCTCTCATTGGTTCTCCCTATTCCTGTTCATCTTGCGCAGAAATTGCAAACTGTGCCAAACAGGAGGTTAAAGGCACTGACTCTCCAAGTGGGGAGAGTGTTAGTAAAGGTCTGGAATGGTGAACCCGAGTAAAAGGGGACGAAAACTGAGATGCATTTGAAAATGTTTCCTGGTCACAGGGTGCACCATACTGTGGGTTTCCCATGCACGTTTTAGCTGAAGGAAGAATCCCTTAAAACTGGAGAGTTGGGACCCATGGAATGGGTACCATGCAGTATGACTTCAAAGGGTCTGCATTTGCTCATTGAACCTCACCAATGCTATCAGCCTGAAGTGTCCAACCTTATGTCTCACTCAGCTCTGGGTGTAGATGTGGTAAATCCAGGTTGTATCACATGCCGTGAATGAATTATTTAAGAATTGCTCTCTATTTCACTGTCATTGTGTTTTGTTTTTGTAATTCATTTTGATAATGGGATTTATCGGATTTTCTCTGCTGCGTTCATGCAGCTGTACACACGCTTGATTGTCTTACGGAGACATATAAATCCATGGGTTTGAAGATTCTTACTAGTCAGGTGTATTCCTAGGCGTTGAATGGAGGTGTTTCGTCCATTTCTTTGAGCAAGGGGTAGGTCTTGACTATTACATATTTGGCTTATGGAAAGGTATCTGTGCTAGTTTCTATCTTTGCTTTTATGCAGCACCCCAACTCACTTTTCCCCTTAAGCAAGCATAACTTGGTTTTCTAAATTTGAGACCCTGTTCTGTTTTGTAATTCAGTTCATGTGTAGCCAAGTTTACATTCCGTGTATTAGTGATAACTTATGATGTTTCATTTTCTGTGTGACTTATTTCACTTAGAATCATCGTACCTGAATCCACTTATTATGCCGCGACGGGCCTGATGAAATAGATTTCATTGGTGAGTGATATTCTATTGTATGTACGTACCACACTTCTTTATCCATTTTTCGCTTTCTGGGATATTTAACTTGTACCGTAGACGAGGTTCTTGTAAACAGAGCCGTCCGAAATTTTGGGGTGGCTGTGTGTTTTTGATTTGAATTTCCCTAAGCTATAGGACCATAAGTGGTAATGCAGTAGGCTCCGTTGTTTTGTTTTTTAGGTTTTTGAGGGAACACCATACACTTCTCCAGAGTGGCTGTTGGCAATTTACATCCCGCCCATCAGCATAACAAGGCTCCCTGTTCTCCATGGCCTGTGCTGCCTTTCTGGATTTTACACTTTTTTCAGATGGCCCTATTGACCGGCGGGCAGTGAGACTTCATTGTAGTGCAGATTTCTTTAACATGCTTGCTTGGTTGGCCAAAAAGGACGTATGCCTTTTTTCCTGAATATATTCAGGAAAAAACGCATACGTCCTTTTTGGCCAAGTGCGTCATTGTCGACCTTCTGCCGCTTTTCCTATGCTTTAAATGCAATTCCAGTCTACCCCTGAAATCGTTTTCTTGCAATTCTGCCCCGCATTCAAGTCCTCTTCGCAGCCTTCCTTCAATATAATTTTGGGTGATAGGTGTCATTTATAACTTGCAGGTTTGTGAATTACAGTGTCCCTGAGCTCCTTTCTTCAACTCGCTTTCTTGTGAGCTGGCCGCAAACCCGCAGGATTGCTTCAGGCACTAATCTGGTTCCTGCACGGCATGCTGAGCCTTTGGTTAATTCCTCTTCCTGGTGGGAAATTAGCGTTAAATTTGCTCGTGCAGACACCTTCACACGAGTCGTCATGGTGTCCCTTTGCCCCGGTTATCTCTATGGAGGTTGGAGTTGGAGGGCCTCCTCACTCAAGGTCAGTGTGCCCACGGAGCCAACCCTGCAACTTCAGGGCATGGTTGGGTGTTAGGATCACCACGTGGGGTCCTTTTCCCTGAGGAGGGAGGTGGCCTTTTGGGCTGCTGATTTCCAGGTTTTCAGATACTGCCAGTATCTTGGCCAGATGTGGCGGTGGGCCAAGCCCCTTGGTGACCGTAGTTTATCCTACCTGGATCGCATTCTTGCATTGTTCCATTTCAAGTGGTCCCAGGTTTTGCACTAATACTCCAATGGCGATTCACCGTTCACCAGGAATGTAAAGGTCAAAGGGTTTAGCTAAATTAGGGAGTTCCAGGGCAAGGATCTGAATTGACTGCTCTTTCCATTCTTGAAAGGCCACTTCTGCATTCTATTCAAAAGGATCATCATCTCTTCCTTTCAGTGTTTCATATAGAGGCCCAGCTAGTAGACTGTAGTTAGGGATCCAGAAGCAGCAAACCCTGGCCTCCCCAGGAACCCCTAAGCTGTCTTCTAGTTTCAGAAATGGGTAAGGCTGTAAATTGTTTCTTCCCTTTCCTGGGATGGGCTTCTCCGACCTTCTGTGAGAATGAAGCCCAGGCAGGTCACCGTAGTCTGTGATATTTGAGCTTTTTCTTGGACAACTTGTATCCTTTATTGGCTTGGTAGTTCAGAGGTCTCCTTAGTAGGGCTGGTGATCAGATTGTCGTCTGCATATTGAAGGAGTGTTTCCTTTTCCAGAGGTAGAACTTTTAGGTCTTTAGCTGAGCTTTCCCCAAAGATGGTGTGGGAATTTTTGAACCCTTGGGGCAACACGGCCCGGAAGTATTGTTTTAGTTGCATGTTGAGTCCTGCCAATCACAAGCCAAAATTTCTTGTGACTCTGGGACTAATAGAATACAAAAGAAGGCATCATTGAAGACTAATACAGAATACCATGTCCTGGTGGTTGGTAGAATGACCAGCAGGGTGTAGGATTTAGGAACTACTGGAGGTATATCCTCGGTGGCTTCACTGACTGTCCTGACATCCTTTACCAGGACTCCAGCAGCCCATGGGGCTCTCGAGGTCAGGCCAATCCCAGGATATGGAGCTCACCTGGGCAGGTACCCCACCCCCACCCCAGCCCACGGGGCTCTCGTGTTCAGGCCCCTCCCAGGATATGGGGTACCCTGGGCAGGTTCCCCTGCAGCCCATGGGGCTCTCGTGGTCAGGCCCCTCCCAGGATACAGAGCTACCCTTGCAGGTACCATGGCAGGGCTGGGAACACAGGAACCGTGCATATCGCCCTCATTGCAGAGCACTCCCAGCTCACCTGTCACTCAGATCTGACACAGAGCACCTCAGAGCAGGACTTGAACTAACAAACAGCAGCTCCGACAGGTCTGTGACCCTGGGCATCACTCTGTGTGGCCTCCCTCCACCTGGTCTTCCAGAGACTTCCACTGCACCCGGGGCACCAGGCCTCTGTCTCCACCCACCAGCCACCCCTCCTCTCCCTGACTCCTGGGTCCCTCTCATTAGGAGAGGGTTTTCTTGAAGTTGTCTCCCACTCATGGGCCAGATAATATAATTAGAAAACAAGCCAGAGCTGCAGCCCCTTGTCTATAATGACTCTCAGGAGGCCACACCTGTTCCTTGGACCCGGCCGATTCAGCAAGTTCCAGTTTCTGCAACTGTGAGCCCCTGAGGGGTGATTATTGGCTGGCCTGGGAAGCCCGACCGTGCCGGCCAGACCTCCCCAGGTGTGCCTGGGTTCAGATCAATATAAACACCGCTCCAGGCAGCAAGAGCCCCTGCAGCTGTGCCTGACGCCATTTTCTCTGCCCTGTCAGCAGTCTCGGGGCTGGACTGGTGGGAGGGAGTGAGAGGCCACGGCTTTGTGGGTGGCCCAGTGTGAGTGGGGCTCTGCTGGACTTTCTGCAGCAGTTGCCAAGATGCCACCTGCTAAAGAAGAGGATGTGTCACCCATACCTGCCGCTGGAATTTCTCCCTGGGCAGAGGTCAGTGAGGAAGAAAGCAGTGGGGGCCGGGACAGCAGGGGTATCTCAGGCAGGGAAATGTAAAGCTTCCAGAAGAGCACCCAGGGCCAGGACCAACCTGGCTGGCCTGCAGGCACCAAGTCGGCTGGCATGCTGTCGCTCATGTGGCTCCATGGCCCTTCCTCTAGGCTTTCAAGTCCTTGTACATATTCAGGTGTTTTACCTGGGAAGGGTGGGAACATTTCAGCAGCAACTGGCCTGGGGCTCAGCCCACGTTTACTCACAGATGCCTCGGCACGGTCCCCCAGCTTTGCAATGAGGACGCTTGTTGCGTGGGTCCTGCTGGCTGAATGGGAGATGATTCCCCACCACTGACCAACTTCAGAATTGTTTACAACTGGAGCAAGTGCCCTGATACGGTTTTCTTCTGTGTAACTGGTGGGTTCTGTTTTTTTTTCTTTTTTTCGTTTTTGGTTCAAGGTAGATTTTATTCCTCTTTTATGTATTTACAGATATAAGCATGGAAATAAGTTATTCATATAAATACATGTATGTGAAGGGAAGAATATTTTTTCTGTTTTACTTTTTGTAATTTGAATTTTATTTTATTTTTTTATACAGCAGGTTCTTTTTGGTTTTCTATTTTATACATATAAATGTATACATGCCAATCCCAATCTCTCAACTCCTCTCACCACCACCCCCCAACAGCTTTCCCCCCTTGGTGTCCATACGTTTGTTGTCTACATCTGTTGCTCTATTTCTGCCTTGCAAAACGGTTCATCTGTACAATTTGTCTAGGTTCCACATATATGCATTAATAGACAAGATTTGTTTTTCTCTTTCTGACTTACTTCACTCTGTATGACAGTCTCTAGATCCATCAACGTCTCTACAAATGACCCAATTTCATTCCTTTTTATGGCTTAGTAATATTCCATTTTATATATGTACCACATCTTTATGCATTCGTCTGTCTGTGGGCATTTAGGTTGCTTCCATTACCTGGATATTGTAAATAGTGATGCAATGAACATTGCGGTGAATGTCTCTTTTTGATTTATGGTTTTGTCTGGGTATATGCCCAGTAGTGGGATTGCTGTATCATATGGTAATTCTATTCTTAGTTTTATAAGAAACTCCATAATGTTCTCCACAGTGACTGTATCAATTTACATTCCCAACAATAGTGGAAGAGGGTTCCTTATCTCCACACCCTTTCCAGCATTTGTTGTTTGTAGATTTTCTGATGATGCCCATTCTAACAGGTGTGAGGTGATACACCATGGATGAGTCTATTTCGTTGAGCAAAGAGTAGGCCTTGTCTAGTACATATTTGGCTTATGGAACGGTATGTGTGCTAATTTCAATCTCTGGTTTTATACAGCACCGCAACTCAACTTTCCCCTTAAGCAAGCATAAGTTTTTATCTAAATGTGAGACTCTGTTCGGTTTTGGAATTCAGTTTATGTGTAGCCAAGTTTACACTCTCTCTATTAGTGATATCTTATGATAATTATCTTTCTCTGTGTGACCTATTTCTCTTAGAATCATCATATTTAAATCCACTCAATTTGCTGCTACAGGCCTGATGACATTGATTTCATTGCTGAGTGATATTCCGTTGTACGTAAGTAGCACAACTCCTTTATCCATTTTTTTCTTTCTGGGATATTTAATTTGTACTGGACTCAAGGTTCTTGTAAACACAGCAGCCCTAAATTTTGTGTTGGCTGTGTCTTGTTGATTTTAATTTTCCTAAGCTATAGTGCCAAAAGTGGAAGTGCCCTAGGCTCTGTAGCTTTGTTTTTCAGATGTTTCAGGATACACCATAAACATCTCCAGAGTGTCTGTTGGCAATTTACATCCCGCCCGTCAGCATAACAAGGCTCCCTGTTCTCCATGGCCTGTCCTGTGTTTCTGGTTTTTACACTTTTTTCAGATGGCCCTTTTGACGAATGGGAAATGAGACTTCATTGTAGTGCGGATTTCCATTTCTCGAGTGCTTGGTTGGCCAAAAAGGGCATATGTGTTTTTTCCTGAATATATTCAGGAAAAAATGTTTACGCACTTTTGTCCAAGTGCATCACTGTCAAAGATCTGCCGCTTCACATGCTTTAAATGCAATTCCAATCTACCTCCTGAAATATGATTCCTGCAATTCTGCCTCGTTTTCAAGTCCTCTTTGCAGACTTACTTCCATATATTTTTGCCAATAGCTGTCATTTATAACTCTGCAGGATTGTGAATTACAGTGCCCGTGATTTCCTTTCTTAACTCGTTTCCTTGAAAACTGGCCACAGAACCGCAGGTTTGCTTCAGGCCGTAATCAGGGTCCGGCATGGCACTCTGAGACTTTGGTTCATTCCACTTCCTGGTGGGAAATTAGAGTTAAATGTGCCCCTCCAGACACCTGCCTCACTCCTAGCCCCTTGGTGATGTGTGTCCTCTGGTTTGAGGCCACATGTGCTGGTTTCCTCACCTTTGGCTGATGTGGCCCCACTGATGTGAGGACACTCCTGCCTGGTTCCCATCCCCTTGGTGATGTGGGCCCTCCGGTGAGAGTCTGATCCTGGTTGGGTTCCTCACACTTCTGTGAGGTGGGCCCTCTTCTCTGAGGTCACTCCTGCCTGGCTGGCACACCCCGCCTTGGCGACGTCGGCCCTCTGGTGGGATTTGGTGCCTGCTGGGTGTCTCCTCCCCTCGGTAATGAGGGCCCCCTGGCGTCAGGCCCTAACTCCTGGGCTCCCAATATTTTCTGATATGCGCCCTGTGGTTCGAGTACACTCCTGCCAGGTTCCCAACCCCATGGGAATGTGGGCCTTCTGCTCTGAGGTCCCAACCGTGGGTTGCTCAGTTTCATGATGAGGGCCCTCTGCTGTGAGTTCTCTCCGGCCTGGATCCCATAGCCTCGCTGCTCCTGGCCACCGGCTGGGAGGTTACAGCTGCGGGATTCCTCACCTTTTTTCTTCTATGGGCCTCTGTTTTGAGACTCCTCCTGCCTGCCTCACTCCCAGCCCCTTGGTGATGTGTGTCCTCTGGTTTGAGGCCACGTATGCTGGGTCCCTCGCCTTTCGATGATGTGGCCCCACTAGTGTGAGGACACTCCTGCCTGGTTCCTATCCCCTTGATGATGTGGGCCCTCTGGTGAGAGTCTGATCCTGGCTGGGTTCCTCACCCTTCTGTGAGGTGGGCCCTCTGCTGTGAGGTCACTCCTGCCTGGCTGGCACACCCCGCATTGGCGACGTCGGCCTTCTGGTAGCAGTTGGAGCTTGCTGGGAGCCTCTTCTCCTCAGTGATGAGGGCCCTCTGGCGTCCGGCCCTAACTGCTGGGCTCCCCACATTTTCTGATGTGTGCCCACTGGTGCGATGACACTCCTGCTTGGTTCCCTTCCCCATGGGGATGTGGGCCTTGTGCTCTGAGGTTACAACGGCTGGGTTGCTTACAGTATCACGATGAGGGCCCTCTGTTGTGAGTTCTTCACTCCCTGGATCCCATAGCCTCGGTGCTCTGGGCCGCCAGCTGGGATGTTCCAACTGCTGGATTCTTCACCTTTTTTATACAATGGGCCATGTGTTTTGAGGTTAATCCTGCCTGCCTCGCTCCGAGACCCATGGTGATGTGGGTCCTCTGGTTTGAGGCCACATGTGCTGGGTACCTCAACTTTCGATGATGTGGCCCCACGGGTGTGAGGACACTCCTGCCTGGTTCCCAGCCCCTTGCTTATGTGGGCACTCTGGTGAGAGTCTGATCCTGACTGGGTTCCTTACCCTTCTGTGAGGTGGGCCCTCTGATGTGAGGTCACTCCTGCCTGATGGCTCATGACGCCTTGGCGACGTAGGCCCTCTGTTGGCCACTGAAGCATGCTGGGAGCCTCCTACCCTCTTTAATAAGGGCCCTGGAAGAAACGCATATGCCCTTTTTGACCAAGTGCATCATTGTCGAGGTTCTGCCTCTTCTCCTATACTTTCAGAGGACTTCCCGTCTACCTCCTGAAATCTTATTCCTGGAATTCTGCCCCGCGTTCAAGTCCTCTTTGCAGCCTTACTTCAATATATTTTTGGACGATAGCTGTCATTTATAACTCTGCAGGTTTGTGAATTACAGTGTCCCTGAGCTCCTTTCTTCTACTCGCTTTCTTGTGAGCTGGCCGCAAAACCGCAGGATTGCTTCAGGCCCTAATCTGGTTCCGGCACGGCATGCTGAGCCTTTGGCTAATTCCTCTTCCTGGTGGGAAATGAGCGTTAAATTTGTTCGTGCAGACACCTACAGCTAATCTCTCATTGGTTCTCCCTATTCCTGTTCATCTTGCGCAGAAATTCCAAACTGTGCCAAACAGGAGGTTAAAGGCACTGACTCTCCAAGTGGGGAGAGTGTTAGTAAAGCGTCTGGAATGGTAAAACCGAGTACGAGGGGACGAAAACTGAGATGCATTTAAAAAGGTTTCCCGGTCACACGGTGGACCATATTCTGGGTTGCCAATGCATGTTTTAGCTAAAGGAAGAATCCCTTAAACCTGGAGAGTTGGGACCCATGGAATGGGTACCATGCAGTATGACTTCAAAGGGTTGCCTTGGCTCACCGAACGTCACCAATGCTATCAGCCTGAAGTGTCCAGCCTTATGTCTCACTCAGCTCTGGGTGTAGATGTGGTAAATCCACGTTGCATCACAAGCCCTGAATGAATTATTTAAGAATTGCTCTCTATTTCACTGTCATTGTGTTTTGTTTTTGTAATTTATTTTTATAATGGGATTTATCGGATTTTCACTGCTGCGTTTATGCCGCTGTACACATGCTTGATTCTCTTATGGAGACATATAAATCCATGGGTTTTCAGATTCTTACTAGTCAGGTATATTCCTAGGCATTGAATATGGGGTGTTGAGTCCATTTCGTGGAGCAAGGAGTAGGTCCTGACTATTACATACTTGCTTATGGAAAGGTATCTGTGCTAATTTCAATCTCTGGTTTTATGCAGCACCACAACTCACCTTTCCCCATAAGCAAGCATAAGTTGGTTTTCTAAATTTGAGACCCTTTTCTGTTTTGTAATTGAGTTCATTTGCAGCCATGTTTACATTCCGTGTATTTGAGATATCTTATGGTGTTTCTTTTTCTGTGTGACTTAGTTAACTTAGAATCATCGTACCTGAATCCACTCATTATGCCGCGACGGGCCTCATGACATAGATTTCATTGCTGAGTGATATTCCATTGTACGTACGTACAACAACTTCTTTATCCATTTTTCGCTTTCTGGGATATTTCACTTGTACCGTAAACGAGGTTCTTGTAAGCAGAGCCGTCCAAAATTTATGGGTGGCTGTGTCTTTTTGATTTTAATTTCCCTAAGCTATAGAACCATAAGTTGAAGTGCCGTAGGCTCCGTTGCTTAGTTTTTTAGGTGTTTGAGGAAACACCATACACTTCTCCAGAGTGGCTGTTGGCAATTTACATCCCGCCCATCAGCATAACAAGGCTCCCTGTTCTCCATGGCCTGTCCTGCCTTTCTGGATTTTTCACTTTTTTCAGATGTCCCTTTTGACAGGGGGGCAGTGAGACTTCATTGTAATGCAGATTTCTTTACATGCTTGCTTGTTTGGCCAAAAAGGGCGTATGTGTTTTTTTCCTGAATATATTCAGGAAAAAACGCATACGCCCTTTTTGACCAAGTGCATCATTGTCGACTTTCTGTCTCTTTCCCTATGCTTTAAATGCAATTCCAGTCTGCCCCTGAAATCATTTTCCTTCAATTCTGCCCCGCTTTCAAGTCCTCTACACAGCCTTACTTCAATATATTTTTGGACAATAGCTGTCATTTATAATTCTGCAGGTTTGTGAATGACAGTGTGCCTGAGCTCCTTTCTTCTACTCGCTTTATTGTGAGCTGGCCGCAAACCCTCAGCATTGCTTCATGCCCTAATCTGGTTCCGGCACAGCACGCTGATCCTTTGGTAAATTCCTCTTCCTGGTGGGAAATGAGCGTTATATTTGAACGTGCAGACACCTAGAGCTAGTCTCTCATTGGTTCTCCCTATTCTTGTTTATCTTGTGCAGAAATTGCAAACTGTGCCAAACATGAGGTTAAAGGCACTGACTCTCTAAGTGGGGAGAGTATTAGTAAAGGGTCTTGAATCGTGAACCCGAGTAAAAGGGCTCAAAAACTGAGATGCATTTGAAAACGTTTCCTGGTCACACAGTGCACCATACTGTGGGTTTCCCATGCATGTTTTAGCTGAAGGAAGAATCCCTTAAACCTGGAGAGTTGGGACCCATCGAATGGGTACCATGAAGTATGACTTCAAAGGGCCTGCATTTTCTCAACGAACCTCACCAATGCTATCAGCCTGAAGTGTACAGCCTTATGTCTCACTCAGCTCTGGTTGTAGATGTGGTAAATCCAGGTTGCATCACAAGCCCTGAATGAATGATTTAAGAATTGCTCTCTATTTCACTGTCATTGTGTTATGTTTTTGAAATTGATTTTGATAATGGGATTTATCGGATTTTCACTGCTGCATTTAGGCCACTGTACACACGCTTGATTCTCTTACAGAGACATATAAACCCATGGGTTTGAAGATTCTTACTAGTCATGTGTAATCCTAGGCGTTGAATATGTGGTGTTTAGTCCATTTCGTTGAGCAAGGAGGAGGTCTTGACTATTACATATTTGGCTTATGGAAAGGTATCTGTGCTAATTTCTATCTCTGCTTTTATGCAGCAACCCAACTCACATTTCCCCTTAAGCAAGCATAAGTTGGTTTTCTAAATTTGAGACCCTGTTCTGTTTTGTAATTCAGTTCATGTGTAGCCAAGTTTACATTCCGTGTATTAGTGATATCTTATGATGTTTCATTTTCTGTGTGACTTATTTCACTTAGAATCATCGTACCTGAATCCACTCATTATGCCACGATGGGCCTGATGACATAGATTTCACTGCTGAGTGAGATTCGATTTTACGTACGTACCACAACTTCTTTATCTATTTTTCACATTCTGGGATATTTAATTTGTACCGTAGACGAGATCCCTGTAAACCGAGCCGTCTGAAACTTTGGGGTTGCTGTCTGTTTTTGATTATAATTTCCGTGATCTATAAGACCATAAGTTGAAGTGCCGTAGTCTCCGTTGCTTTGTTTCTTAGGTGTTTCAGGAAACACCATACACTTCTCCAGAGTGGCTGTTGGCAATTTACATCCCGCCCATCAGCATAACAAGGCTCCCTGTTCTCCATGGCCTGTGCTGCCTTTCCGGATTTTACACTTTTTTCAGATGGCCCTTTTGACCTGGGGGCAGTGAGACTTCTTTGTAGTGCAGATTTCTTTAACATGCTTGCTTGGTTGGCCAAAAAGCTCGTATGCGTTTTTTCCTGAATATATTCAGGAAAAAACGCATACGCCCTTGTTGGCCAAGTGCATCATTGTCGACATTCTGCCTCTTTTCCTATGCTTTAAATGCAATTCCAGTCTACCCCCTGAAATCGTTTTCCTGCAATTCTGCCCCGCTTTCCAGTCCTCTTCGCAGCCTTCCTTCAATATATTTTTGGACGATAGCTGTCATTTATAACTCTGCAGGTTTGTGAATTACAGTGCCCCTGAGCTCCTTTCTTCAACTCGCTTTCTTGTGAGTTGGCCGCAAACCCGCAGGAATTATTCAGGCCCTAATCTGGTTCCGGCACGGCATGCTGAGCCTTTGGTTAATTCCTCTTCCTGGTGGGAAATGAGCGTTCCATTTGCCCGTGCAGACACCTACAGCTAGTCTCTCATTGGTTCTCCCTATTCCTGTTCATCTTGCGCAGAAATTGCAAACTGTGCCAAACAGGTGGTTAAAGGCACTGACTCTCCAAGTGGGGAGAGTGTTAGTAAAACGTCTGGAATGGTGAACCTGAGTACCACGGGTTAAAACGTTTCCCAATCACACGGTGGACCATACTCTGGGTTTCCCATGCATGTTTTACCTCAAGGAAGAATCCCTTAAACCTGGAGAGTTGGGACATATGGAATGGGTACCATGCAGTATGACTTCAAAGGGTCTGCGTTTGCTCACCGAACCTCACCAATGCTATCAGCCCGAAGTGTCCAGCCTTATGTCTCACCCAGCTCTGGGTGTAGATGTGGTAAATCCAGGTTGCATCACAAGCCCTGAATGAATTATTTAAGAATTGCTCTCTATTTCACTGGCAATGTGTTTTGTTTATGAAAATTATATTGATAATGGGATTTATCGAATTTTCACTGCTGCGTTTAGGCCACTGTACACACGCCTGATTTCCTTATGGAGACATATAAATCCATGGGTTTTAAGATTCTTACTTGTCAGGTATATTCCCAGGCGTTGAATATGGGGTGTTGAGTCCATTTCGTTGAGCAAGGAGTAGGTCTTGTCTATTATATATTTGGCTTATGGAACGGTATCTGTGCTAATTTCAATCTCTGGTTTTATGCAGCTCCCCAACTCACCTTTCCCCTTAAGCAATCATAGGCTGGTTTTCTCAATTTGAGGCCCTGTTCTGTTTGGTAATTCAGGTAATGTGTAGCCAAGTTTACATTCCGTGTATTAATGATATCTTATGGTGTTTCTTTATCTGTGTGACTTATTTCTCGTAGAATCATCGTACCTGAATCCACTTATTATGCCGCTAAGGACCTGATGACGTAGATTTCATTGCTGAGTGATATTCCACTGTACAAGCGTACCACAATTTCTTTATCCATTTTTTGCTTTCTTGGATATTTAACTTGTACCGTAGACGAGGTTCTTGTAAACAGAGCCATCCCAATCATTGGGGTGGCTGTGTGTTTTTTATTTTAATTTCCCTAAGCTATAGGACCATAAGTGGAAGTGCCATAGGCTGTGTTGCTTTGTTTCCTACGTGTTTCAGGAAACAGCATACACTTCTCCAGAGTGGCTGTTGGCAATTTACATCCCGCACATTAGCATAACAAGGCTCCCTGTTCTCCATGACCTGGACTGCCTTTCTGGGTTTTACAATTTTTTCAGATGGCCCTTTTGACCGGGGAGCAGTGAGACTTCATTGTAGTGCAGATTTCCTTTACACGCTTGCTTGGTTGGCCAAAAAGGGCGTATGCGTTTTTTCCTGAATATATTCAGGAAAAAATGCATACGCCCTTTTTGGCCAAGTGCATCATTGTCGACATTCTGCCTCTTTTCCTATGCTTTAAGTGCAATTCCAGTCTACCCCCTGAAATCATTTTCCTGAAATTCTGCCCCGCTTTCAAGTCCTCTTCGAAGACTTACTTCAATACATTTTTGGACGATAGCTGTCATTCATAACTCTGCAGGTTTGTGAATTACAGTACCCCTGAGCTCCTTTCTTCAACTTGCTTTCTTGTGAACTGGCCGCAAAACCGCAGGATTGCTTCAGGCCCTAATCTGTTTCCGGCAGTGCGTGCTGAGCCTTTGGTTAATTCCTCTTCCGGGTGGGAAATGAGCGTTCCATTTGCCCGTGCAGACACCTACAGCTAGTCTCTCATTGGTTCTCCCTATGCCTGTTCATCTTGCGCAGAAATTGCAAACTGTGCCAAACAGGAGGTTAATGGCACTGACTCTCCAAGTGGGGAGAGTGTCAGTAAAGCGTCTGGAATGGTGAACCCGAGTACCAGGGAACGAAAACTGAGATGCATTTGAAAACGTTTCCCAATCACACGGTGGACCATACTCTGGGTTTCCCATGCATGTTTTAACTGAAGGAAGAATCCCTTAATCCTGGAGAGTTGGGACCCATGGAATGGGTATCATGCAGTATGACTTCAAAGGGTCTGACTTTGCTCACCGAACCTCACCAATGCTATCAGCGCGAAGTGTCCAGCCTTATGTCTCACACAGCTCTGGGTGTAGATGTGGTAAATCCAGGTGGCATCACAAGCCCTGAATGCATTATTTAAGAATTGCTCTCTATTTCACTGTCATTGTGTTTTGTTTTTGAAATTTATTTTGATAATGGGATTTATCGGATGTTCACTGTTGCATTTAGGCTGCTGTACACACGCTTGATTTCCTTATGGAGACATATAAATCCATGGGTTTTAAGATTCTTCCTTGTCACGTATCTTCCCAGGCGTTGAATATGGGGTGATGAGTCCATTTCGTTGAGCAAGGAGTACGTCTTGTCTATTATATATTTGGCTTATGGAAAGGTATCTGTGCTAATTTCAATCTCTGGTTTTATGCAGCAACCCAACTCACCTTTCCCCATAACCAAGCATAAGTTGGTTTTCTAAACTTGAGACCCTGTTCTGTTTTGTAATTCAGTACATGTGTAGCCAAGTTTACATTTTGTGTATTAGGGATATCTTATGATGTTTCTTTTTCTGTGTGACTTATTTCTCGTAGAATCATCGTAACTGAATCCACTCATTATGCCGCTAGGGTCCTGATGACGTAGATTTCATTGCTGAGTGATATTCCATTGTACGTGCATACCACAACTTCTTTATCCATTTTTTGCTTTCTTGGATATTTAACTTGTACCGTAGACGAGGTTCTTGTAAACAGAGCCGTCCCAAACTTTGGGCTGGCTGTGTGTTTTTGATTTTAATTTCCCTAAGCTGTAGGACCATAAGTGGAAGTGCCATAGGCTGTGTTGCTTTGTTTCCTACCTGTTTCAGGAAACACCATACACTTCTCCAGAGTGGCTGTTGGCAATTAACATCCGCCCATCAGCATAACAAGGCTCCCTGTTCTCCATGACCTGTCCTGCCTTTCTGGATTTTACACTTTTTTCAGATGTCCCTTTTGACCGGGGGGCAGTGAGACTTCATTGTAGTGCAGATTTCCTTTACACGCTTGCTTGGTTGGCCAAAAAGGGCGTATGCGTTTTTTCCTGAATATATTCAGGAAAAAACGCATTCACCCTTTTTGGCCAAATGTATCATTGTCGACATTCTGCCTCTTTTCCTATGCTTTAAGTGCAATTCCAGTCTACCCCCTGAAATCGTTTTCCTGAAATTCTGCCCCACTTTCAAGTAGTCTTCGAAGACTTACTTCAGTACATTTTTGGACGATAGCTGTCATTCATAACTCTGCAGGTTTGTGAATTACAGTGCCCCTGAGCTCCTTTCTTCAACTCGCTTTCTTGTGAGCTGGCCGCAAAACCGCAGGATTCCTTCAGGCCCTAATCTGTTTCTGGCAGGTCACGGTGAGCCTTTGGTTAATTCCTCTTCCTGGTGGGAAATGAGCGTTCCATTTGCCCGTGCAGACACCTACAGCTAGTCTCTCATTGGTTCTCCCTATGCCTGTTCATCTTGCGCAGAAATTGCAAACTGTGCCAAACAGGAGGTTAATGGCACTGACTCTCCAAGTGGGGAGAGTGTCAGTAAAGCGTCTGGAATGGTGAACCCGAGTACCAGGGAACGAAAACTGAGATGCATTTGAAAACGTTTCCCAATCACACGGTGGACCATACTCTGGGTTTCCCATGCATGTTTTAACTGAAGGAAGAATCCCTTAAACCTGGAGAGTTGGGACCCATGGAATGGGTATCATGCAGTATGACTTCAAAGGGTCTGACTTTGCTCACCGAACCTCACCAATGCTATCAGCGCGAAGTGTCCAGCCTTATGTCTCACACAGCTCTGGGTGTAGATGTGGTAAATCCAGGTGGCATCACAAGCCCTGAATGCATTATTTAAGAATTGCTCTCTATTTCACTGTCATTGTGTTTTGTTTTTGAAATTTATTTTGATAATGGGATTTATCGGATGTTCACTGTTGCATTTAGGCCGCTGTACACACGCTTGATTTCCTTATGGAGACATATAAATCCATGGGTTTTAAGATTCTTCCTTGTCACGTATCTTCCCAGGCTTTGAATATGGGGTGATGAGTCCATTTCGTTGAGCAAGGAGTACGTTTTGTCTATTATATATTTGGCTTATGGAAAGGTATCTGTGCTAATTTCAATCTCTGGTTTTATGCAGCAACCCAACTCACCTTTCCCCATAACCAAGCATAAGTTGGTTTTCTAAACTTGAGACCCTGTTCTGTTTTGTAATTCAGTACATGTGTAGCCAAGTTTACATTTTGTGTATTAGGGATATCTTATGATGTTTCTTTTTCTGTGTGACTTATTTCTCGTAGAATCATCGTAACTGAATCCACTCATTATGCCGCTAGGGTCCTGATGACGTAGATTTCATTGCTGAGTGATATTCCATTGTACGTGCATACCACAACTTCTTTATCCATTTTTTGCTTTCTTGGATATTTAACTTGTACCGTAGACGAGGTTCTTGTAAACAGAGCCGTCCCAAACTTTGGGCTGGCTGTGTGTTTTTGATTTTAATTTCCCTAAGCTGTAGGACCATAAGTGGAAGTGCCATAGGCTGTGTTGCTTTGTTTCCTACCTGTTTCAGGAAACACCATACACTTCTCCAGAGTGGCTGTTGGCAATTAACATCCGCCCATCAGCATAACAAGGCTCCCTGTTCTCCATGACCTGTCCTGCCTTTCTGGATTTTACACTTTTTTCAGATGTCCCTTTTGACCGGGGGGCAGTGAGACTTCATTGTAGTGCAGATTTCCTTTACACGCTTGCTTGGTTGGCCAAAAAGGGCGTATGCGTTTTTTCCTGAATATATTCAGGAAAAAACGCATTCACCCTTTTTGGCCAAATGTATCATTGTCGACATTCTGCCTCTTTTCCTATGCTTTAAGTGCAATTCCAGTCTACCCCCTGAAATCGTTTTCCTGAAATTCTGCCCCACTTTCAAGTAGTCTTCGAAGACTTACTTCAGTACATTTTTGGACGATAGCTGTCATTCATAACTCTGCAGGTTTGTGAATTACAGTGCCCCTGAGCTCCTTTCTTCAACTCGCTTTCTTGTGAGCTGGCCGCAAAACCGCAGGATTCCTTCAGGCCCTAATCTGTTTCTGGCAGGGCACGGTGAGCCTTTGGTTAATTCCTCTTCCTGGTGGGAAATGAGCGTTCCATTTACCCGTGCAGACACCTACAGCTAGTCTCTCATTGGTTCTCCCTATGCCTGTTCATCTTGCGCAGAAATTGCAAACTGTGCCAAACAGGAGGTTAATGGCACTGACTCTCCAAGTGGGGAGAGTGTCAGTAAAGCGTCTGGAATGGTGAACCCGAGTACCAGGGAACGAAAACTGAGATGCATTTGAAAACGTTTCCCAATCACACGGTGGACCATACTCTGGGTTTCCCATGCATGTTTTAACTGAAGGAAGAATCCCTTAAACCTGGAGAGTTGAGACCCATGGAATGGGTATCATGCAGTATGACTTCAAAGGGTCTGACTTTGCTCACCGAACCTCACCAATGCTATCAGCGCGAAGTGTCCAGCCTTATGACTCACACAGCTCTGGGTGTAGATGTGGTAAATCCAGGTGGCATCACAAGCCCTGAATGCATTATTTAAGAATTGCTCTCTATTTCACTGTCATTGTGTTTTGTTTTTGAAATTTATTTTGATAATGGGATTTATCGGATGTTCACTGTTGCATTTAGGCCGCTGTACACACGCTTGATTTCCTTATGGAGACATATAAATCCATGGGTTTTAAGATTCTTCCTTGTCACGTATCTTCCCAGGCGTTGAATATGGGGTGATGAGTCCATTTCGTTGAGCAAGGAGTACGTCTTGTCTATTATATATTTGGCTTATGGAAAGGTATCTGTGCTAATTTCAATCTCTGGTTTTATGCAGCAACCCAACTCACCTTTCCCCATAACCAAGCATAAGTTGGTTTTCTAAACTTGAGACCCTGTTCTGTTTTGTAATTCAGTACATGTGTAGCCAAGTTTACATTTTGTGTATTAGGGATACCATATGTTGTTTCTTTTTCTGTGTGACTTATTTCTCGTAGAATCATCATACCTGAATAAACTCATTATGCCGCTACGGGCCTGATGACGTAGATTTCATTGCTGAGTGATATTCCACTGTACGTGCGTACCACAACTTCTTTATGCATTTTTTGCTTTCTTGCATATTTAACTTGTACCGTAGACGAGGTTCTTGTAAACAGAGCCGTCCCAAACTTTGGGCTGGCTGTGTGTTTTTGATTTTAATTTCCCTAAGCTATAGGACCATAAGTGGAAGTGCCATAGGCTGTGTTCTTTGTTTCCTACGTGTTTCAGGAAACACCATACACTTCTCCAGAGTGGCTGTTGGCA
The DNA here is from genome assembly GCF_059928025.1 of Delphinapterus leucas. Classification (NCBI taxonomy): domain Eukaryota; kingdom Metazoa; phylum Chordata; class Mammalia; order Artiodactyla; family Monodontidae; genus Delphinapterus; species Delphinapterus leucas. The sequence continues at coordinate 6,549,578 of NW_028322240.1, read as the reverse complement.
ATTTACATCCCGCCCATCAGCATAACAAGGCTCCCTGTTCTCCATGACCTGTCCTGCCTTTCTGGATTTTACACTTTTTTCAGATGGCCCTTTTGACCGGGGGGCAGTGAGACTTCATTGTAGTGCAGATTTCCTTTACACGCTTGCTTGTTTGGCCAAAAAGGGCGTATGTGTTTTTTCTTGAATATATTCAGGAAAAAACGCATACGCCCTTTTTGGCCAAGTGCATCATTGTCGACATTCTGCCTCTTTTCCTATGCTTTAAGTTCAATTCCAGTCTACCCCCTGAAATAGTTTTCCTGAAATTCTGCCCCGCTTTCAAGTCCTCTTTGAAGACTTACTTCAGTACATTTTTGGACGATAGCTGTCATTCATAACTCTGCAGTTTTGTGAATTACAGTGCCCCTGAGCTCCTTTCTTCAACTCGTTTTCTTGTGAGCTGGCCGCAAAACCGCAGGATTGCTTCAGGCCCTAATCTGTTTCCGGAATGGCACGCTGAGCCTTTGGTTAATTCCTCTTCCTGGTGGGAAATGAGCGTTCAATTTGCCCGTGCAGACACCAACAGCTAGTCTCTCATTGGTTCTCCCTATGCCTGTTCATCTTGCGCAGAAATTGCAAAGTGTGCCAAACAAGAGTTTAAATGCACTGACTCTCCAAGTGGGGAGAGTGTTAGTAAAGCGTCTGGAATGGTGAACACAAGTACCAGGGGACGAGAACTGAGATGCATTTGAAAACATTTCACAATCACACGGCGGACGATAGTCTGGGTTTCCCATGCATGTTTTAGCTGAAGGAAGAATCCTTTAAACCTGGAGATTTGGGACCCATGGAATGGGTAGCATGCAGTATGACTTCAAATGGTCTGCGTTTGCTCACCGAACCTCACCAATGCTATCAGCCCGAAGTGTCCAGCCTTATGTCTCACTCAGCTCTGGGTGTAGATGTGGTAAATCCAGGTTGCATCACAAGCCCTGAATGAATTATTTAAGAATTGCTCTCTATTTCACTGTCATTGTGTTTTGTTTTTGAAATTTATTTTAATAATGGGATTTATCGGATGTTCACTGCTGCATTTAGGCCGCTGTACACACGCTTGATTTCCTTATGGAGACATATAAATCCATGGGTTTTAAGATTCTTACTTGTCAGGTATCTTGCCAGGCTTTGAATATGGGGTGTTGAGTCCATTTCGTTGAGCAACGAGTAGGTCTTGTCTATTATATATTTGGCTTATGGAACGGTATGTGTGCTAATTTCAATCTCTGGTTTTATGCAGCACCCCAACTCACCTTTCCCCATAAGCAAGCATAAGTTGGTTTTCTAAACTTGAGGCCCTGTTCTGTTTGGTAATTCAGTACATGTGTAGCCAAGTTTACATTCCGTGTAATAGGGATACCTTATGATGTTTCTTTTTCTGTGTGACTTATTTCTCGTAGAATCATGGTACCTGAATCCACTCATTATGCCGCTAGGGACCTGATGACATAGATTTCATTGCTGAGTGATATTCCATTGTACGTGTGTACCACAACTTCTTTATCCACTTGTTGCTTTCTTGGATATTTAACTTGTACCGTAGACGAGGTTCTTGTAAACAGAGTCGTCCGAAAATTTGGGGTGGCTGTGTGTTTTTGATTTTAATTTCCCTAAGCTATAGGACCATAAGTGGAAGTGCCATAGGCTGTGTTGCTTTGTTTCCTACCTGTTTCAGGAAACACCATACACTTCTCCAGAGTGGCTGTTGGCAATTTTCATCCGCCCATCAGCATAACAAGGCTCCCTGTTCTCCATGACCTGTCCTGCCTTTCTGGATTTTACACTTTTTTCAGATGGCCCTTTTGACCGGGGGGCAGTGAGACTTCATTGTAGTGCAGATTTCCTTTACACGCTTGCTTGGTTGGCCAAAAAGGGCGTATGGGTTTTTTCCTGAATATATTCAGGAAAAAACGCATACGCCCTTTTTGGCCAAGTGTATCATTGTCGACATTCTGCCTCTTTTCCTATGCTTTAAGTGCAATTCCAGTCTACCCCCTGAAGTCGTTTTCCTGAAATTCTGCCCCGCTTTCAAGTCCTCTTCAAAGACTTACTTCAGTACATTTTTGGACGATAGCTGTCATTCCTAACACCGCAGGTTTGTGAATTACAGTGCCCTTGAGCTCCTTTCTTCAACTCGCTTTCTTGTGAGCTGGCCGCAAAACCGCAGGATTCCTTAAGGCCCTAATCTGTTTCTGGCAGGGCACGGTGAGCCTTTGGTTTATTCCTCTTCCTGGTGGGAAATGAACGTTCCATTTGCCCGTGCAGACACCTACAGCTAGTCTCTCATTGGTTCTCCCTATTCCTGTTCATCTTGCGCAGAAATTGCAAACTGTGCCAAACCGGAGGTTAAAGGCACTGACTCTCCAAGTGGGGAGAGTGTTAGTAAAGCGTCTGGAATGGTGAACCCGAGTACCAGGGGACGAAAACTGAGATGCATTTGAAAACGTTTCCCAATCACACGGTTGACCATAATCTGGGTTTCCCATGCATGTTTTAACTGAAGAAGAATCCCTTAAACCTGGAGAGTTGGGACCCATGGAATGGGTACCATGCAGTATGACTTCAAAGTGTCTGCGTTTGCTCACCAAACCTCACCAATGGTATCAGCCCGAAGTGTGCAGCCTTATGTCTCACCCAGCTCTGGGTGTAGATGTGGTAAATCCAGGTTGCATCACAAGCCCTGAATGAATTATTTAAGAATTGTTCTCTATTTCACTGTTATTGTGTTTTGTTTTTGAAATTTATTTTGATAATGGGATTTATCGCATTTTCATTGCTGTGTTTAGACCACTGTACACACTCTTGATTTCCTTATGGAGACATATAAATCCATGGGTTTTAAGATTTTACTTGTCAGGTATCTTCCCAGGCGTTGTATATGGGGTGTTGAGTCCATTTCGTTGAGCAAGGTGTAGGTCTTGTCTATTATATATTTGGTTTATGGAATGGTATGTGTGCTAATTTCAATCTCTGGTTTTATGCAGCACCCCAACTCACCTTTCCCCATAAGCAAGCATAAGTTGGTTTTCTCAATTTGAGACCCTGGTCTGTTTTGTAATTCAGTTCATGTGTAGCCAAGTTTACATTCCGTGTATTAGTGATATATTATGATGTTTCTTTTTCTGTGTGACTTATTTCACTTAGAATCATCGTACCTGAATCCACTCATTATGCTGCTACGGGCCTGATGACGTAGATTTCATTGCTGAGTGATATTCCACTGTACGTGCGTACCACAACTTCTTTATCCATTTTTTGCTTTCTGGGATATTTAATTTGTACCGTAGAGGACGTTCTTGTAAACAGAGACGTCCCAAATTTTGGGGTGGCTGTGTCTTTTTGATTTTAATTTCCCTAAGCTATAGGACCATAAGTGGAAGTGCCATAGGCTGTGTTGTTTTGTTTCCTACGTGTCTCTGGAAACACCATACACTTCTCCAGAGTGGTTGTTGGCAATTTACATCCCGCCCATCAGCATAACAAGGCTCCCTGTTCTCCATGACCTGTCCTGCCTTTCTGGATTTTACACTTTTTTCAGATGGCCCTTTTGACCGGGGGGCAGTGAGACTTCATTGTAGTGCAGATTTCCTTTACACGCTTGCTTGGTTGGCCAAAAAGTGTGTATGCGTTTTTTCCTGAATATATTCAGGAAAAAACGCATACGCCCTTTTTGGCCAAGTGCATCATTGGAGACATTCTGCTTCTTTTCCTATGCTTTAAGTGCAATTCCAGTCTACCCCCTGAAATCGTGTTCCTGAAATTCTGCCCCGCTTTCAAGTCCTCTTCGAAGACTTACTTCAATACATTTTTGGACGATAGCTGTCATTCATAACTCTGCAGGTTTCTGAATTACACTGCCCCTGAGCTCCTTTCTTCAACTCGCTTTCTTGTAAGCTGGCCGTAAAACCACAGGATTGCTTCACGCCATAATCTCTTTCTGGCAGGGCACGCTGAGCCTTTGGTTAATTCCTCTTCCTGGTGGGAAATGAGCGTTCCATTTGCCCGTGCAGACACCTACATCTAGTCTCTCATTGGTTCTCCCTATTCCTGTTAATCTTGCGCAGAAATTGCAAACTGTGCCAAACAGGAGGTTAAAGGTACTGACTCTCCAAGTGGGGAGAGTGTCAGTAAAGCGTCTGGAATGCTGAACCCGAGTACCAGGGAACGAAAACTGAGATGCATTTGAAAACGTTTCCCAATCACACGGTGGACCATACTCTGGGTTTCCCATGCATGTTTTAACTGAAGGAAGAATCCCTTAAACCTGGAGAGTTGAGACCCCTGGATGGGTATCATGCAGTATGACTTCAAAGGGTCTGACTTTGCTCACCGAACCTCACCAATGCTATCAGCGCGAAGTGTCCAGCCTTATGTCTCACCCAGCTCTGGGTGTAGATGTGGTAAATCCAGGTGGCATCACAAGCCCTGAATGAATTATTTAAGAATTGCTCTCTATTTCACTGTCATTGTGTTTTGTTTTTGAAATTTATTTTGATAATGGGATTTATCGGATGTTCACTGTTGCATTTAGGCCGCTGTACACACGCTTGATTTCTTTATAGAGACATATAAATCCATGGGTTTTAAGATTCTTACTTGTCACGTATCTTCCCAGGCATTGAATATGGGGTGTTGAGTCCATTTCGTTGAGCAAGGAGTAGGTCTTGTCTATTATATATTTGGCTTATGGAACGGTATGTGTGCTAATTTCAATCTCTGGTTTTATGCAGCACCCCAACTCACCTTTCCCCATAAGCAAGCATAAGTTGGTTTTCTAAACTTGAGACCCTGTTCTGTTTTGTAATTCAGTACATGTGTAGCCAAGTTTACATTCTGTGTATTAGGGATATCTTATGATGCTTCTTTTTCTGTGTGACATATTTCTCGTAGAATCATCATACCTGAATCCACTCATTATGCCGCTACGGGCCTGATGACGTAGATTTCATTGCTGAGTGATATTCCACTGTACGTGCGTACCACAACTTCTTTATGCATTTTTTGCTTCCTTGGATATTTAACTTGTACCGTAGACGAGGTTCTTGTAAACAGAGCCGTCCCAAACTTTGGGGTGGCTGTGTGTTTTTGATTTTAATTTCCCTAAGCTATAGGACCATAAGTGGAAGTGCCATAGGCTGTGTTGCTTTGTTTCCTACGTGTTTCAGGAAACACCATACACTTCTCCAGAGTGGCTGTTGGCAATTTACATCCGGCCCATAAGCATAACAAGGCTCCCTGTTCTCCATGACCTTTCCTGCCTTTCAGGATTTTACACTTTTTTCAGATAGCCCTTTTGAGCATGGGGCAGTGAGACTTCATTGTAGTGCCGATTTCATTTACACGCTTGCTTGGTTGGTCAAAAAGTGCGTTTGCGTTTTTTCCTGAATATATTCAGGAAAAAACGCATATGCCCTTTTTAGCCAAGTGCATCATTATCGACATTCTGCCTCTATTCCTATGCTTTAAGCGCAATCCAGTCTACCCCCTGAAATCGTTTTCCTGAAATTCTGCCCCGCTTTAAAGTCCTCTTCGAAGACATACTTCAGTACATTTTGGACGATAGCTGTCATTCATAACTCTGCAGGTTTGTGAATTACAGTGCCCCTGAGCTCCTTTCTGCAACTCGCTTCCATGTGAGCTGGCCGCCAAACCACAGGATTGCTTCAGGCCCTAATCTGTTTCTGGCAGGGCACGTTGAGCCTTTGGTTAATTCCTCTTCCTGGTGGGAAATGAGCGTTCCATTTGCCCGTGCAGACACCTACAGCTAGTCTCTAATTGGTTCTCCCTATTCCTATTCATCTTGCGCAGAAATTGCAAACTGTGCCAAACAGGAGGTGAAAGGCACTGACTCTCCAAGTGAGGAGAGTGTTAGTAAAGCATCTGGAATGGTGAACCCGAGTACCAGGGGACGAAAACTGAGATGCATTTGAAAACGTTTCCCAATCACACGGTGGACCATACTCTGGGTTTCCCATGCATGTTTTAACTGAAGAAGAATCCCTAAACCTGGAGAGTTGGGACCCATGGAATGGGTAGCATGCAGTATGACTTCAAAGGGTCTGCGTTTGCTCAACGAACCTCACCAATGCTATCAGCCCGAAGTGTCCAGCCTTATGTCTCACCCAGCTCTGGGTGTAGATGTGGTAAATCCAGGTTTCATCACAAGCCCTGAATGAATTATTTAAGAATTGCTCTCTATTTCACTGTCATTGTGTTTCTTTTTTGTAATTCATTTGATAATGGGATTTATCGGATTTTCTCTGCTGCCTTCATGCAGCTGTACACACGCTTGATTCTCTTATGGAGACATATAAATCCATGGGTTTGAAGATTCTTACTAGTCAGGTGTATTCCTAGGCGTTGAATATAGGGTGTTTAGCCCATTTCGTTGAGCAAGTGGTAGGTCTTGACTATTACATATTTGACGTATGGAATGGTATCTGTGCTAATTTCAATCTCTGGTTTTATGCAGCACCCCAACTCACCTTTCCCCTTAAGCAAACATAAGTTGGTTTTCTAAATTTGAGACCCTGTTCTGTTTTGTAATTCAGTTCATGTGTAGCCAAGTTTACATTCCGTGTATTAGTGATATCTTATGATGTTTCATTTTCTGTGTGACTTATTTCACTTAGAATCATCGTACCTGAATCCACTCATTATGCCACGACGGGCCAGATGACATAGGTTTCATTGGTGAGTTATATTCCATTGTACGTACGTACCACAACTTCTTTATCCATTTTTCGCTTTCTGGGATATTTAACTTGTACCGTAGACGAGGTTCTTGTAAACAGAGCTGTCTGAAACTTTGGGGTGGCTGTGTGTTTTTGATTTTAATTTCTCTAAGCTATAGGACCGTAAGTGGAAGTGCCGTAGGCTCCGTTGCTTTGTTTTTTAGCTGTTTCAGGAAACACCATACACTTCTCCAGAGTGGCTGTTGGCAATTTACATCCCACCCATCAGCATAACAAGGTTCCCTGTTCTCCATGGCCTGTGCTGCATTTCTGGATTTTACACTTTTTTCCCCGATGGCCCTTTTGACCGGGGGGCAGTGAGACTTCATTGTAGTGCAGATTTCTTTATCATGCTTGCTTGGTTGGCCAAAAAGGGCGTATGCGTTTTTTCCTGAATATATTCAGGAAAAAACGCATACGCCCTTTTTGGCCAAGTGCATCATTGTCGACGTTCTGCCTCTTTTCCTATGCTTTAAATGCAATTCCAGTCTACCCCCTGAAATCGTTTTCCTGCAATTCTGCCCCGCTTTCAAGTCCTCTTCGCAGCCTTCCTTCAATATATTTTTGGACGATAGCTGTCATTTATAACTCTGCAGGTTTGTGAGTTACAATGCCCCTGAGCTCCTTTCTTCAAATCGCTTTTTTGTGAGCTGGCCACAAATCCGCAGGATTGCTTCAAGCCCTAATCTGTTTCTGGCACGGCATGGTGAGCGTTTGGTTAATTCCTCTTCCTGGTGGGAAATGAGCGTTAAATTTTCCCGTGCAGACACCTACAGCTAGTCTCTCATTGGTTCTCCCTATTCCTGTTCATCTTGCGCAGAAATTGCAAACTGTGCCAAACAGCAGGTTAAAGGCACTGACTCTCCAAGTGGGGAGAGTGTTAGTAAAGGGTCTGGAATGGTGAACCCGAGTAAAAGGGGACGAAAACTGAGATGCATTTGAAAACGTTTCCCGGTCACACGGTGCACCATACTGTGGGTTTCCCATGCATGTTTTAGCTGAAGGAAGAATCGCTTAAACCTGGAGAGTTGGGACCCATGGAATGGGTACCATGCAGTATGACTTCAAATGGCCTGCATTTGCTCATCGAACCTCACCAATGCTATCAGCCCGAAATGTCCAACCTTATGTCTCACTCAGCCCTGTGTGTAGATGAGGTAAATCCAGGTTGCATCACAAGCCCTGAATGAATTATTTAAGAATTGCTCTCTATTTCACTGTCATTGTGTTTTGTTTTTGTAATTCATTTTGATAATGGGATTTATCGGATTTTCTCTGCTGCCTTCATGCAGCTGTACACACGCTTGATTCTCTTATGGAGACATATAAATCCATGGGTTTCAAGATTCTTACTAGTTAGGTGTATTCCTAGTCGTTGAATATAGGGTGTTTAGCCCATTTCGTTGAGCAAGTGGTAGGTCTTTACTATTACATATTTGACGTATGGAATGGTATGTGTGCTAATTTCTATCTCTAGTTTTATGCAGCACCCAAACTCACCTTTCCCTTAAGCAAACATAAGTTGGTTTTCTAAATTTGAGACCCTGTTCTGTTTTGTAATTCAGTTCATGTGTAGCCAAGATTACATTCAGTTTATTAGTGATATCTTATGATATTTCATTTTCTGTGTGACTTATTTCACTTAGAATCATCGACCTGAATCCACTCATTATGCTGCGACGGGCCTGAAGACACAGATTTCTTTGGAGAGTGATATTACATTGTACGTACGTACCACAACTTCTTTATCCATTTTTGGCTTTCTGCGATATTTAACTTGTACCGTAGATGAGGTTCTTGTAAACAGAGCCGTCTGAAAGTTTGGGGTGGCTGTGTGTTTCTGATTTTAATTTCCCTAAGTTATAGGAACATAAGTGGAAGTGCCGTAGGCTCCGTTGCTTTGCTTTTTAGGTGTTTCAGGAAACACCATACACTTCTCCAGAGTGGCTGTTGCCAACTTACATCCCACCCATCAGCATAACAAGGCTCCCTGTTCTCCATGGCCTGTGCTGCATTTCTAGATTTTACACTTTTTTCAGATGGCCCGTTTGACCGGGGTGCAGTGAGACTTCATTGTAGTGCAGATTTCTTTAACATGCTTGTTGGTTGGCCAAAATGTGCGTATGCGTTTTTTCCTGAATATATTCAGGAAAAAACGCATACGCACTTTTTGGTCAAGAGCATCATTGTCCACGTGCTACCTCTTTTCCTATGCTTTAAATGTAATTCCAGTCTACCCCCTGAAATCGTTTTCCTGCAATTCTGCCATACATAGAAGTTCTCTTCGCTGCCTTCCTTCAATATATTTTTGGACGATAGCTGTCATTTATAACTCTTCAGGTTTGAGAGTTACAGTGCCCCTGAGGTCGTTTCTTCCAATCGCTATATTGTGAGCTGTCCGCAAACCCGCAGGATTGTTTCAGGCCCTAATTTGGTTCTGGCACGGCATGCTGAGCCTTTGGTTAATTCCTCTTCCTGGTGGGAAATGAGCATTAAATTTGCCCGTGCAGACACCTACAGCTAGTCTCTCATTGGTTCTCCCTATTCCTGTTCATCTTGCGCAGAAATTGCAAACTGTGCCAAACAGGAGGTTAAAGGCACTGACTCTCCAAGTGGGGAGAGTATTAGGAAAGGGTCTGGAATGGTGAATCCGAGTAAAAGGGTACGAAAACTGAGATGCATTTGAAAACGTTTGCCGGTCACACGGTGCACCATACTGTGGGTTTCCCATGCATGTTTTAGCTGAAGGAAGGATCCCTTAAACCTGGAGAGTTGGGACCCATGGAATGGGTACCATGCAGTATGACTTCAAAGGGTTTGCATTTGCTCATTGAACCTCACCAATGCTATCAGCCCGAAGTGCCCAACCTTATGTCTCACTCAGCTCTGTGCGTAGATGTGGTAAATCCAGGTTTCATCACAAGCCCTGAATGAATTATTTAAGAATTGCTCTCTATTTCACTGTCCTTGTGTTTTGTTTTTGTAATTCATTTTGATAATGGGATTTATTGGATTTTCTCTGCTGCATTCATGCCGCTGTACACACGCTTCATTCTCTTATGGAGACATATAAATCCATGGGTTTGAATATTCTTACTAGCCAGGTGTATTCCTAGGTGTTGAATATGGGGTGTTTAGTCCATTTCGTTGAGCAAGGGGTAGGTCTTGACTATTACATATTTGGCTTATGGAAAGGTATCTGTGCTAATTTCTATCTCTGGTTTTATGCAGCACCCCAACTCACCTTTCCCCTTAAGCAAGCGTAAGTTGGTTTTCTAAATTTGAAACCCTGTTCTGTTTTGTAATTCAGTTCATGTGTAGCCAAGTTTACATTCCGTGTATTAGTGATATCTTATGATGTTTCATTTTCTGTGTGAATTATTTCACTTAGAATCATCATACCTGAATCCACTCATTATGCCGCGACGGGCCTGATGACATAGATTTCATTGCTGAGTGACATTCCATTGTACGTACGTACCACAACTTCTTTATCCATTTTTCACATTCTGGGATATTTAACTTGTACCGTAGATGAGGTTCTTGTAAACAGAGTCGTCTGAAACTTTGGGGTGGCTGTGTGTTTTTGATTTTAATTTCCCTAAGCTATAGGGCCATAAGTGAAAGTGCCATAGGCTGCGTTGCTTTGTTTTTTAGGTGTTCCAGGAAACACCATACTCTTCTCCAGAGTGGCTGTTGGCAATTTACATCCCGCCCATCAGCATAAAAAGGCTCCCTGTTCCCCATGCCTCGTGCAGCCTTCCTGGATTTTACACTTTTTTCAGATGGCCCTTTTGACCGGGGGGCAGTGAGACTTCATTGTAGTGCAGATTTCTTTAACATGCTTGCTTGGTTGGCCAAAAAGGGCATATGCGTTTTTTACTGAATATATTCAGGAAAAAACGCATACGCCCTTTTTGGCCAAGAGTATCATTGTCGACGTTTTGCCTCTTTTCCTATGCTTTAAATGCAATTCCCGTCTACCCCCTGAAATCGTGTTCCTGCAATTCTGCCATGCATAGAAGTTCTCTTCGCAGCCTTCCTTCAATATATTTTTGGACGATAGCTGTCATTTGTAACTCTGCAGGTTTGTGAGTTACAGTGCCCCTGAGCTCCTTTCTTGTACTCGCTATCATGTGAGCTGGCCGCAAACCCGCAGGATTGCTTCAGGCCTTAATCTTGTTCCGGCATGGCATGCTGAGCCTTAGGTTAATTCCTCTTCCTGGTGGGAAAAGAGCGTTAAATTTGCCTGTGCAGACAGCTACAGCTAGCCTCTCATTTGTTCTCCCTATTCCTGTTCATCTTGCGTTGAAATTGTAAACTGTGCCAAACAGGAGGTTAAAGGCACTGACTCTCCAAGTGGGGAGAGTGTTAGTTAAGCGTCTGGAATGGTGAACCCGAGTATAAAGGGAGGAAACCTGACATGCATTTTAAAACGGTTCCCAATCACATGGTGGACCATACTCTGGGTTTCCCATACATGATTTAGCGGAAGAAAGAATCCCTTAAACCTGGAGATTTGGGACCCATGGAATGGGTACCATGCAGTATGACTTCAAAGGGTCTGCATTTGCTCACCGAACCTCACCAATGCTATCAGGCCGAAGTGTCCGGCCTTATGTCTCCCCAGCTCTGGGTGTAGATGTGGTAAATCCAGGTTGCATCAGAAGCCCTGAGTGAATTATTTAAGAATTGCTTTCTATTTCACTGTCATTGTGTTGTGTTTTTGAAATTTATTTTGATAATGGGATTTATTGGATTTTCACTGCTGCATTTAGGCCACTGAACACATGCTTGATTTTCTTACGGAGACATATAAATCCGTGGGTTTTAAGATTCTTACTAGGCAGGTATATTCCTAGGCGTTGAATATGGGGTGTTGAGTCCATTTCCTTGAGCAAGGAGTAGGTCATGTCTATTATATATTTGGCTTATGGAATGGTTTCTGTGCGAATTTATATCTGTTTTTATGCAGCACCCCAACTCACCTTTCCCAAAAAGCACGCATAAGTTGGTTTTCTAAATTGGAGACCCTGTTCTCTTTTGTAATTCAGTACATGTGTAGCCAAGTTTACATTCCGTGTATTAGTGATATCTTATGATGTTTCTTTTTCTGTGTGACCTATTTCACTTAGGATCATCGTACCTGAATCCACGCATTATGCCGCTATGGGCCTGATGACATAGATTTCATTGCTGAGTGATATTCCATTGTACGTACGTACCACAACTTCTTTATCCATTTTTCGCTTTCTGGGATATTTAACTTGTACCGTAGACGAGGTTCTTGTAAACAGAGCCGTTCCAAACGTTGGGGTGGCTGTGTGGTTTTGATTTTAATTTCCCTAACTATAGGACCATAAGCGAAAGTGCCATAGGCTGTGTTGCTTTGTTATTTATGTGTTTCAGGAAACACCATACACTTCTCCAGAGTGGCTGTTGGCAATTCACATCCCGCCCATCAGCATAACAATGCTCCCTGTTCTCCATGGCCTGTCCTACCCCTCTGGATTTTATACTTTTTTCAGATGGCCTTTTTGAGCGGGGGGCAGTGAGACTTCATTGTAGTGCAGATTTCTTTAACATGCTTGCTTGGTTGGCCAAAAAGGGCGTATGCGTATTTTCCTGAATATATTCAGAAAAAAACGCATACGCTGTTTTAGGCCAAGTGCATCATTCTCGCCATTCTACCTCTTTTCCTATGCTTTAAGTGCAATTCCAGTCTACCCCCTGAAATCGTTTTCCTGAATTTCTGCCCAACTTCCAAGTCCTCTTCGCAGCCTTCCTTCAATATATTTTTGGACGATAGCTGTCATTTATAACTCTGCAGGTTTGTGAATTACAGTGCCCTTGAGCCCCTTTCTTCAACTCGCTTTCCTGTGAGCTGGCCACAAAACCGCAGGATTGCTTCAGGCCCTAATCTGGTTCCGGCACAGCATGCTGAACCTTTGGTTAATTCCTCTTCCTGGTGGGAAATGTGTGTTACATTTGCCCGTGCAGACACCTACAGCTGGTATCTCATTGGTTTTCACTTTTCCTATTCATCTTGCACAGAATTGCAAACTGTGCCAAACAGGAGGTTAAAGGCACTGACTCTCCAAGTGGGGAGAGTGTTAGTAAACCGTGTGGAATGGTGAACCCGAGTACCAGGGGACGAAAACTGTGATGCATTTGAAAACGATTCCCACTCACAGGGAGGACGTTACTTTGGGTTTCCCATGCATGTTTTAACGGAAGGAAGAATCCCTTAATCCTGGAGAGTTGGGACCCATGGAATGGTACCATGCAGTATGACTTCATACAGTCTGCATTTGCTCACGGAACCTCACCAATGCTATCAGCCCGAAGTGTGCAGCGTTATGTTTCACCCAGCTCTGGGTGTAGATGTGGTAAATCCAGGTTGCATCACAAGCCCTGAATTAATTATTTAATAATTGCTCCCTATTTCACTCTCATTGTGTTCTGTATTTGAAATTTATTTTGATAATGGGATTTATCGGATTTTCACTGCTGCGTTTATGCCGCTGTACACATGTTGATTCTCTTACGGAGACATATAAATCCATGGGTTTTAAGATTCTTACTAGTCAGGTATATTCCTAGGCGTTGAATATGGAGTGTTGAGTCCATTTCATTGAGCAGCGAGTAGCTCTTGACTATTACACATTTGGCTTATGGAACGGTATCTGTACTAATTTCAATCTCTGGTTTTATGCAGCATCCCAACTCACCTTTCCCCATTAGCAAGCATAAGTTGGGTTCCTAATTTCAGACCCTGTTCTGTTTTGTATTTCAGTTCATGTGTAGCCAAGTTTACATTCCGTGTATTAGTGATATCTTATGTTGCTTTAAATGATATCTTATGTTGTGTGTCTTTTTCTTTTGAATTATGTGACTTTGAACGATCATACGTAACTCCTCTGGAGTTGTTACAACTGGCCGTATTTCTTTGATTTCCAGGCTGAGTAAAATTCCGGTCTACATAAGTACCACATCTCTATCCATTTTTTCCCTCCAGAGACATTTAAGTTATATCCTAGTCGAGGATCTTTTAAACTGAGAGGCGGTAAACATTGGGGTGCCTGAGTCCTCTCGATTTTTGTTTTTCCCAAGATATACGTCCATGAGTGCTAGTGCCCTGTGCCCTGTAGCTCATTTTTTAGATGCTTTAGTAAACACAATACACTTCTCCAGAGTGACCGTTGGCAATATACGTTTCCACTATAAGCCTCACAGGGCTCCCTTTTCTCCTTGCCCTGTCCTGCATTTCTGGTGTTTACACTTTATGAGGAAGGCTCTTCTGACTGATGCGAAGTGATATCTTTTGTAGTATTGATTTCCAGTGCCCACCTGTTTGGTTGGCTAAAAAGTGTATGCCCTTTTCTTGAATATATACAGAAAAAAACACATATACACTTTTTGGCCAACTGCAATGTTGGCAATGTTCAACCCCTTTTCTTGTGCTTAATGGCGAGTCCTTTCTACCTCTTCCAATCCCTTTCCTGCCATTCTCCATTGCTTACAAGTCCTTTTCTCTGACTTTCCTCAAGACATTGTTCAGTGATAGATATTTTCAACTCTGCAGTTTCGTGAATTTTAGTGCCCCTGAGTTCCATTTTTCAACTTGTGTTTATGGGAACTGGCCACAAAGCAGTGGAATTTCCTCAAGCCCTATTCTGTTACCATGGGCAACCCTAGCCTTTGGTCAATTCGTCTTCCTGATTGGAAATGAGAGTGACATGTGCCTGTCCGAACACCTAGGACTTGCCTCTCCTTGTTCCTCCTCCTTCCGCTTCATCCTCTGGACAAATTCCAAACTGTATGCAACAGGATTTTGACAATGCTGACATCTCCAAGTGGGGAGACTGTTATTACAGACGCTGGAGGGGTGAACCCTAGTACCAGGAGATAAGGAGATGAGATGCCTTTTCCAAACTCTTCCTGATCAGACGGTATACCATCCTCTGGGTGTGACAGGCAAGTTTTAGTTGTAGGAAGGATCCCATTCATGTGAGGAGAACACCAGGGCTTTTTCAAAATCAGTGTCTCTCCACAACCCAAACTGGGGAATTTTTTAAGCTACGGCTACACATATGTTCATTAAGGGCCTTGGGAAGTAGGCAGAGTCCAAGCTTTAGATGATTGAAGTCTTCAGGGTCAGAAGCACTCACCACCGGCTTCCCTTAGGTTCCATTTTAACTGTCATTGATAGATGATGTCAATAAAAACATCTATTCTTTTTCAGATTATTTCCCCTTATAGGTTATTGCAAAATATTGAGTGTAGTTCCCTGTGCTATACAGTAGTTCCTTGTTGATGATCGATTTTATACATAGCAGTGTGTATGTGTTAATCCCAAACTGTTAATTTATCCCTCCTCCCAACTTTCCCCTTTGGTAATAATAAATTATAAGATTTTATACTTCTCAGAAATGGGGGAGCTGAAAGAGAGGTATCATTTTCAATGGAAAAGCTTTTAAAAGAAGATTGAAGCTTTAACCATGATTATTAGATGTACATCCTTGGAAAGAAATCAATTCGTTTCTCTAATATTGACCTGACAAATAAGACAAACCTTTTCACTGAACTTGCTTATAATAAAGTGATGGAAATATCAAATGGAAGTGTTAGAAACATCTTATTTTACCCGAGCCTTATACACTGTTCTATGTTAATTACAGTTTGGCTCACACATCTGTTCATTGAAGTTACAATGTTCTCAATTTCGGTTACTGATCCTCCAGAGTGGACCCCAACAAGTGTCCCCCTGCCTGGTGTCATTGGAGCCAACAGATCGAGACTGAGTTTGGTTCAGAAGCAAAGGAAACTTTATATTTTGATCAGAGAATGGAGAGGTGAGAGCATGTGCTACCCTGTGGGCTGTCGGCTGGGCTGCTGTGTAGAGATCCTGTCAGAGTCAGTGGGAGGGAGTGGCAGAGCTCTCGAAGGCTCGGTTGGCTGCAGTTCAGGCTCTATATCACGGAGTCTGCACTGGGCCCCAGGAGCTGATGTGTCGACCCAGCCATTCTGCACTAGGAATTTTGGTCTGAAGTGCCGGGTGTGGAACCTCTATATGCGGGACCCTAGGAGCACGTGAAATTAGACAAAGCACAAAGGATAAAAAAGTTTAGACTTTATTTTATTGCCCAGATTCTATTTTTATCTCACAGGGATTTTTAAGGGGTTTGCCTGGGACAAACCCCTCTTCTGTCTTTTGTCCCCTTCCTCATTCTTGGAGTGCTGAGGGTGCAGACCCTTCTTCTGTAACTGCTGAGTGCTGAGTTAGGAGCCCTCATACCCGCGGGTGAGGGTCAGATCTTCTCCCCAGTAGCCTGCAGATGACATTGATTGTTCCCAGGCCTCCTGCCTCCCTCTTCGTCCGCCTGAGCACCAGTATTGGAAGTGTGATAGATTCTAATGACCTTTAAGGGTCCAGGAAGGAGATGTGCAGTGATGCTGTGAGGTCCAGTTTCACCCCGCCCCACATTTGTTCGGCCAACTTAGGCTGACCTTTTCTGCCAGGCTAGATGCTCTGACCAGTAGTCTGTGCTTTCTTCAATTAGACCCCTGAATTAACGTAAAAACAGCACCAGGTGTCAGGACTCTGCCCGCTCAACTCCTAGACAGTCCAGGGTCAGTGGTGATAATGGACCATGATGGCCACTGAGTTAACAGCCTTTTGAAGTAAACAGGAGTCCAGCCGGTCTTATTGGCCACCATCATCACGGTTTCTGTAGGCTTTTCTATGGTGACAGCGTGATATACGGTTCCCCCGCCAAGATTATTAGCTCCCCTCTGGGTGCAGTAAGTCCTGCAAGCAGTAGTCTACTCTTTTGGGACACACTCTTGTTGTTTTATGAGAGAAACTCCAGGTCAAGTGATGGTCACACGAGTCGTCATGTTGCCCCATTGCTCCCGGTTATCTCTCTGGAGGTTGGAGTTGGAGGGCCTCCTCACTCGAGGTCAGTGTGCCCACGCAGCAAACCCTGCAACTTCAGGGCATGCCTGGGGGTTAGGATCACCACGTGGGGTCCTTTTCCCTTAGGAGGGAGGTGGCCTTTTGGGCTGCTGATTTCCAGGTTTTCAGATACCGCCAGTATCTTGGCCAGATGTGGTGGTGGGCCAAGCCCCTTGGTGACCGTAGTTTATCCTACCTGGATGGCATTCTTGCATTGTTCCATTTCAAGTGGTCCCAGGTTTTGCACTAATACTCCAATGGCGATTCACCTTTCACCAGGAATGTAAAGGTCAAAGGGTTTAGCTAAATTAGGGAGTTCAAGGGCAAGGGTCTGAATTGACTGCTCTTTCCATTCTTGAAAGGCCACTTCTGGATTCTATTCTAAAGGATCATCATCTCTTCCTTTCAGTGTTTCATATAGAGGCCGAGCTAGTAGACTGTCGTTAGGGATCCAGAAGCAGCAAACCCTGGCCTCCCCAGGAAGCCCTCAGCTGTCTTCTAACTTTAGAAAGGGGTTAGGCTGTAAATTGTTTCTTCTCTTTCCTGGAATGGGCTTCTCCGTCCTTCTGTGAGAATGAAGCCCAGGCAGGTCACCGTAGTCTGTGATATTTGAGCTTTTTCTTGGACACCTTCTATCCTTTATTGGCTTGGTAGTTCAGAGGCCTCCTTAGTAGGGCTGGTGACCAGAATGTCATCTGCATATTGAAGGAATGTTTCCTTTTCCAGAGGTAGAACTTTTAGGTCTTTAGCTGAGCTTTCCCCAAAGATGGTGTGGGAATTTTTGAACCCTTGGGTCAAGACGGCCCGGAAATATTGTTTTAGTTGTATGTTGAGTCCTGCCACTCACAAGCCAAAATTTCTTGTGACTCTGGGACTAATGGAATACAAAAGAAGGCATCATTGAAGACTAATACAGAATACCAAGTCCTGGTGGTTGTTAGAATGACCAGCAGGGTGTAGGATTTAGGAACTACTGGAGGTATATCCTCAGTGGCTTCACTGACTGTCCTGACATCCTTTACCAGGACTCCAGCAGCCCATGGGGCTTTCGAGGTCAGGCCAAACCCAGGATATGGAGCTCACCTGGGCATGTACCCCACCCCCAATCTAGCCCACGGGGCTCTCGTGTTCAGGCCCCTCCCAGGATATGGTGTTCCCTGGGCACGTCCCCTGCAGCCCATGGGGCTCTCGTGGTCAGGCCGCTCCCAGGATACAGAGCTACCCTTGCAGGTACCATGGCAGGGCTGGGCACACAGGAACCGTGCACATAGCCCACATTGCAGAGCACTCCCAGCTCACCTGTCGCTCAGGTCTGACACAGAGCACCTCAGAGCAGGACTTGAACTAACAAACAGCAGCTCTGACAGGTCTGTGACCCTGGGCATCACTCTGTGCGGCCTCCCTCCACCTGGTCTTCCAGAGACTTCCACTGCACCCAGGGCACCAGGCCTCTGTCTCCACCCACCACCCAACCCTCCTCTCCCTGACTCCTGGCTTCCTCTCATTAGGAGAGGGTTTTCTTGAAATTGTCTCCCACTCATGGGCCAGATAATATGATTTGAAAACAAGCCAGAGCTGCAGAGCCTTGTCTATCCTGACTCTCAGGAGCCCACACCTGTTCCTTGGACCTGGCCGATTCAGCAAGTTCCATTTTCTGCAACTATGAGCCCCTGAGGGGTGATTATTGGCTGGCCTGGGAAGCCTGGCCGTGCTGGCCAGCCCTCCCCAGGTGTGCCTGGGTTCAGATCAATATAAACACCGCTCCAGGCAGCAAGAGCCCCTGCAGCTGTGCCTGACGCCATTTTCTCTGCCCTGTCAGCAGTCTTGGGGCTGGGTTCGTGGGAGGGAGTGAGAAGCCACGGCTTTGTGGTTGGCCCAGTGTGAGTGGGGCTCTGCTGGACTTTCTGCAGCAGTTGCAAAGATGACACCTGCTAAAGAAGAGGATGTGTCACCCATACCTGCCGCTGGAATTTCTCCCTGGGCAGAGGTGAGGAAGGAAGAAAGCAGTGGGGGCCGGGACAGCAGGGGTATATCAGGCAGGGAAATGGAAAGCTTCCAGAAGAGCACCTAGGGCCAGGACCATCCTGGCTGACCTGCAGACACCATGTCGCCTGGCATGCTGTCGCTCATGTGGCTCCATAGCCCTTCCTCTAGGCTTTCAAGTCCTTGTACATATTCAGATGTTTTACCTGGGATGGGTGGGAACATTTCAGCAGCAGCTGGCCTGGGTCTCGGCCCACGTTTACTCACAGATGCCTCGGCACGGTACCCCAGCATTGCAATTGGGACGCTTGTTGCGTGGGGCCTGCTGGCTGAATGGGAGATGATTCCCCACCACTGACCAACTTCAGAATTGTTTACAACTGGAGCAAGTGCCTTGATACGGTTTTCCTCTGTGTAACTGGTGGGTTCTGTTTTTTTTTTTTCTTTTTTTCTTTTTTGGTTCAAGGTAGATTTTATTCCTCTTTTTTGTATTTACAGATATAAGCATGGAAATAATTTATTCATATAAATACATGTATGTGAAGGGAAGAATATTTTTTCTGTTTTACTTTTTTAAATTTTATTTTTTTAAATTTGAATTTTATTTTTTTATACAGCAGGTTCTTTATGGTTATCTATTTTATACATATAAATGTATACATGCCAATCCCAATCTCTCAACTCCTCCCACCACCACCCACCCAACAGCTTTCCCTCCTTGGTGTCCATACGTTTGTTGTCTAGATGTTTTGCTCTATTTCTGCCTTGCAAAACGGTTCATCTGTACAATTTTTCTAGGTTCCACATATATGCATTAATATACAAGATTTGTTTCTCTCTTTCTGACTTACTTCACTCTGTATGACAGTCTCTAGATCCATGAACGTCTCTACAAATGACCCAATTTCATTCCTTTTTATGGCTTAGTAATATTCCATTTTATATATGTACCTCATCTTTATGCATTCGTCTGTCTGTGGGCATTTAGGTTGCTTCCATTACCTGGATATTGTAAATAGTGATGCAATGAACATCACGATGAATGTCTCTTTTTGATTTATGGTTTTGTCTGGGTATATGCCCAGTAGTGGGATTGCTGTATCATATGGTATTTCTATTGTTAGCTTTATAAGAAACTCCATAATGTTCTCCAGAGTGACTGTATCAATTTACATTCCCAACAATAGTGGAAGAGGGTTCCTTATCTCCACACCCTTTCCAGCATTTGTTGTTTGTAGTTTTTCTGATGATGCCCATTCTAACAGGTGTGAGGTGATACACCATGGATGAGTCTATTTCGTTGAGCAAAGAGTAGGTCTTGTCTATTACATATTTGGCTTATGGAACGGTATGTGTGCTAATTTCAATCTCTGGTTTTATACAGCACCCTAACTCAACTTTCCCCTTAAACAAGCATAAGTTTTTTACCTAAATGTGAGACTCTGTTCGGTTTTGTAATTCAGTTTATGTGTAGCCAAGTTTACACTCCCTCTATTAGTGATATCTTATGATAATTATCTTTCTTTGTGTGACATATTTCTCTTAGAATCATCATACTCAAATCCACTCAATTTGCTGCTACAGGCCTGATGACATTGATTTCATTGCTGAGTGACATTCCGTTGTACGTAAGTAGCACAACTCCTTTATACATTTTTTTTCTTTCTGGGATATTTAATTTGTACTGGACTTGAGGTTCTCGTAAACACAGCAGCCCTAAATTTTGTGTTGGCTGTGTCTTGTTGAGTTTAATTTTACTAAGCTATAGGGCCATAAGTGGAAGTGCCCTAGGCTCTGTAGCTTTGTTTTTTAGATGTTTCAGGATACACCATAAACATCTCCAGAGTGTCTGTTGGAAATTTACATCCCGCCCATCAGCATAACAAGGCTCCGTGTTCTCCATGGTCTGTCCTGTGTTTCTGGTTTTTACACTTCTTTGCAGACTTACTTCAATATATTTTTGACAATAGCTGTCATTTATAACTCTGCAGGTTTGTAAATTACAGTGCCCCTGATTTCCTTTCTTAACTCGTTTCCTTGTAAGCTGGCCACAAAACCGCAGGTTTGCTTCAGGCCGTAATCTGGTTCTGGCACGGAACGCTGACCGTTTGGTTAATTCCACTTCCTGGTGGGAAATGAGAGTTAAATGTGCCCGTCCAGACACCTGCCTCACTCCCAGCCCCTTAGTGATGTGTGTCCTCTGGTTTGAGACCACATGTGCTGGGTACCTCACCTTTCAATGATGTGGCCCCAATGGTGTGAGGAAACTCCTGCCTGGTTCCAATCCCCTTGGTGATGTGGGCCCTCTGGTGAGAGTCTGATCCTGGCTGGGTATCTCACCCTTCTGTGAGGTGGGCCCTCTGCTGTGAGGTAACTCCTGCCTGGCTTGCTCCCGTTGCGTTGGAGATGTAGGCCCTCTGGTGGCAGTTGGAGCCTGCTGGGTGCCTCCTCTCCTCGGTGATGAGTGCCCTCTGGCGTCAGGTTCTAACTGCTGTGCTCCCCACGTTTTTTGATGTGAGCCCAGTGATGCCAGGACACTCTTGTAAGGTTCCCATCCCCATGGGGATGTGGCCCTTCTGCTCTGAGGTCCCAACGCCTGGGTTGCTTACAGTTTCATGGTGTTGGCTCTCTGGTGTTAGTTCACTCAGGCCTAGATCCCATAGCCTCTGTGCTCTGGGCCACCTGCTGCGAGGTTCCAACTGCTGGATTCCTCACCATTTTTATTCTTTGTGCCCTGTGTTGTGAGGCACCTCCTGCCTGCCTCACTCCCCACCATTGGTGATGTAGGTCCTGTGGTTTGAGGCTACATGTGCCAGTTTCCTCACCTTTTAGTGATGTGACCCCACTGGTGTGAGGACACTCCTGCCTGGTTCCCATCCCCTTGGTGACGTGGGCCCTCTGGTGAGAGTCTGATCCTGCCTGGATTCTTCACACTTCTGGGAGGTGGGCCCTCTTCTGTGAGGTCACTCCTGCCTGTCTGGCACACGTCACCTTGGCCACGTGGGCCCTCTGGTTGCAGTTGGAGCAGGCTGGGAGCCTCCTCCCCTCGGTGATGAGGGCCCTCTGGCATCAGGCCCTAACTGCTGGGCTCCCCACATTTTCTGATGTTTGCCCACTGGTGTGATGACACTCCTGCCAGGTTCCATCCCCATGGGGATGGGGGTCTTCTGCTCTGAGGTCCCAAAGGCTGGGTTGCTCACAGTGTCAGGATGTGGGCCCTCTGCTGTGAGTACCCGCCGGCATGGATTCCATAGCCTTGGTGCTCTGGGCCACTTGCTTGGAGCTTCCAACTGCTGGAATCCTCAACTTTTTTATTCTATGGACCGTCTGTTGTGTCTCCTCCTGCATGCCTCACTCCCAGCCCCTTCGTGATGTGTGTCCTCTTGTTTGAGGCCACATGTCCGGGGTTCCACACCTTTCGATGATGTGGCCCCACTGGTGTGAGGGCACTCCTGCCTGGTTCCCATCCACTTGGTGATATGTGCCCTCTGGTGAGAGTCTTATCCTGGTTGGGTTCGTCACACTTCTGTGAAGTGAGCCCTCTGCTCTGAGGCCAATCCTGCCTGGGTGGCGCACCCTGCCTTGGCGATATCGGCCCTCTGGTGGCAGTTGGAGCCTGCTGGGAGCCTCCTCCCCTTGGTGATGAGGGCGCTGTGGCGTCAGGCTTTAACTGCTGGCCTCCCAACATTTTCTGATGTGTGCCCACTGGTGCGATGACACTCCTGCCAGGTTCCCATCCCCATGGGGATGTGGGCCTTGTGCTCTGAGGTCCCAATGGCTGGGTTGCTCACAGTATCATGATGTGAGCCCTCTGTTGTGAGTTCACTGCGGTCTAGATCCCATAGACTCGGTGCCCTGGGCTGCCTGCTGGGAGGTTCCAATTACTGGATTCCTCACCTTTTTTATTGTATGGGCCCTGTGTTGTGAGGCTACTCCTGCCTGCCTCACTCCGAGGCCCTTGGAGATGTGGGTCCTCTGGTTTGAGGCCACATGTGCTGGGTTCCTCACCTTTCTATGATGTGGCCACACTGGTGTTAGGACACTCCTGCGTGGTTCCAATCCCCTTGGTGATGTGAGCCCTCTGGCGAGAGTCTTATCCTGGCTGGGTTCCTCACCCTTCTGTGAGGTAGGCCCTCTGCTGTGAGGTCACTCCTGCCTGGCTGGCTCACGTCACCTTGGCGACGTGGGCCCTCAGTTGTGTGTTGGTGTCTGCTGGGAGTCTCCTTCCCTCGGTAATGAGGGCCCTCTGGCGTCAGGCCCTAACTCCTGGGCTCTCAAAATTTTCTGATGTGCACCCTGTGGTGCCAGTACACTCCTGCCAGGTTCCCAACCCCATGGGAATGTGGGCCTTCTGCTCTGAGGTCCCAAAGGCTGGGTTTCTCACAGTTTCATGATGAGGGCCCTCTGGTGTGAGTTCACCCGGCCTGGATCCCATAGCCTCGCTACTCCTGGCCACCTGCTGCGAGGTTCCAACTGCGGGATTCCTCACCGTCTTTATTCTATGGGCCCTCTGTTTTGAGGTTCCTCCTGCCTGCCTCACTCCCAGCCCCTTGTTGATGTGTGTCCTCTGATTAGAGGCCACGTGTGCTGGGTCCCACACCTTTCGATAATGTGGCCCCACTGGTGTGAGGATACTTGTGCCTGGTTCCCCTCCCCTTGGTGATGTGGGCCCTCTGGTGAGAGTCTGATCCTGGCTGGGTTCCTCACACTTCTGTGAGGTGGGCCCTCTGCTGTGAGGTAACTCCTGCCTGGCTTCCCATTACCTTGGTTACGTCGGCCCTCTGGTGGCAGTTGGAACCTATTGGGAGCCTCCTACCCTCGGTGATGAGGGCCCTCTAGTGTCAGGCCGTAACTGCTGGCCTCCCCACGTTTTCTGATGTGAGCCCAGTGATAACAGGACACTCCTGTAAGGTTCCCATCCCCATGGGGATGTGGGTCTTCTGCTCTGTGGTTCCAACGCCTGGGTTGCTCACAGTTTCATGACATAGGCTCTCTGGTGTTAGTTCGCTCAGGCCGGGATCCCATAGCCTGTGTGCTCTGGGCCGCCTGCTGGAAGATTCCAACTGCTGGATACCTCAACTTTTTTATTCTTTGGGCCCTGTGTTGTGAGGCTCCTCCTGCCTGCCTCACTCCCAGGCCCTTGGTGATGTGGGCCCTCTGGTGAGAGTCTGATCCTGGCTTGATTCCTCACACTTCTGGGAGGTGGGCCCTCTGCTGTGAGGTTACTCCTGCCTGGCTGGCACACGTCGCCTTGGCCACATGGGCCCTCTGGTTGCAGTTGGAGCGTGCTGGGAGCCTCCTCCCATCGGTGATAAGGGCCCTCTGGCGTCAGGCCCTAACTGCTGGGCTCCCCACATTTTCTGATGTGTGCCCACTGGTGCGATGACACTCTTGCCAGGTTCCCATCCCCATGCGGATTTGGGCCTTCTGTTCTGAGGTGCCAACGGCTGGGTTGCTCACAGTGTCTGGATGTGGGCCCTCTGCTGTGAGTTCACTCCGGTATGCATCCCATACCCTCGGTGCTCTGGGCCACCTGCTTGGAGCTTCCAACTGCAGGATTCCTTACCTTTTTTCTTCTATGGGCCGTGTGTTGTGAGACACTTCCTGCCTGCCTCACTTTGAGCCCCTTGTTGATGTGGGTCTTCTGGTTTGAGGCCACATGTGGAGGGTTCCTCGCCTTTCAATGATGTGGCCCCACTGGAGTGAGAACACTCCTGCCTGGTTCCCATCCCCTTGGTGATGTGGGTCCTCTGGTGAGAGTCTCATCCTTGTTGGGTACCTCACAGTTTCTTAAGGTTGGCCCTCTGCCCTGAGGTCACTCCTGCCTGGCTGGCACACCCCGCCTTGGTGACGTCGGCCCTCTGGCGGCAGTTGGAGCGTGCTGGGAGCCTTCTCCTATCGGTGAAGAGGACACTCTTGTGTCAGGCCCTAACTGCTGGGTACCCACATTTTCTGATACGTGCTAAGTGGTGAGAGGACACTCCTGCCAGGTTCCCATCCCCATGTGGTTTTGGGCCTTCTGCTCTGGGGTCACAATGGCTGGGTTGCTCACAGTGTCAGGATGTGGCCCCTCTGCTCTGAGTTCAATCCGGCATGGATCCCATAGCCTCGGTGCTCTGGGACAACTGCTTGGAGCTTCCAACTGCTGGATTCCTCACATTTTTTATTCTATGGGCCCTGCGTTGTGAGGCTAGTCCTCCGAACCATTTGGAGGTGTGGGTCCTCTGGTTTAGGTCCTCTGGTTTAGGCCACATGTTCTGGGTTCCTCACCTTTCTATGATTTGGCCACACTGGTGTGAGGCCACTCCTGCCTGGATCTGATCCCCTTGGTGATGTGGGCCCTCTGGTGAGAGTCTTATCCTGGCTGGGTACCTCACCCTTCTGTGACGTAGGCCCTCTGCTGTGAGGTCCCTCCTGCCTGGCTGGCACCCGTCACCTTGGCGACGTGGGCCCTCAGTTGGGAGTTGGTGCCTGCTGGGAGTCTCCTCCCCTCGGTAATGAGGGCCCTCTGGCGTCAGGCCCTAACTCCTGGGCTCCCATACTTTTCTGATGTGTGCCCTCTGGTGGGGGTACACTCCTGCCAGGTTCCCAACCCCATGAGAATGTGGGCCTTCTGTTCTGTGGTCCCAACCGCTGGGTTGTTCACAGTTTCGTGATGAGGGGCCTCTGTTGTGAGTTCACACCGGCCGGGATCCCATAGCCTCGCTGCTCCTAGCCGTCTGCTGGGAGGTTCCAACTGCGGGATTCCTCACCTTTTTTATTTTATGGGCCCTCTGTTTGAGACACCTCCTGCCTGCCTCACTCTGAGCCCCTTGTTGATGTGGGTCCTCTGGATTAGGCCATATGTTCTGGGTTCCTCACTTTTCTATGATTTGGCCATACTGGTGTGAGGCCACTCCTGCCTGGTTCTGATCCCCTTGGTGATGTAGGCCCTCTGGTGAGAGTCTTATCCTGGCTGGGTTCCTCCCCCTTCTGTGACGTAGGCCCACTTCTGTGAGGTCACTCCTGCCTGGCTGACACACGTCACCTTGGCGACGTGGGCCCTCAGTTGGGAGTTGGTGCCTGCTAGCAGTCTGCTCCCCTCGGTAATTAGGGCCGTCTGGCGTCAGGCCCTAACTCCTGGGCTCCCAAAGTTTTCTGATGTGTGCCCTGTGGTGCGAGTACACTCTTGCCAGGTTCCCAACCCCATGGGAATGTGGGCCTTCTGTTCTGTGGTCCCAACACCTGTGTTGTTCACAGTTTCATGATGAGGGCTCTCTGTTGTGAGTTCACACCGGGCGGGATCCCATAGCCTCTCTGCTCCTTGCTGCATGCTAGGAGGTTCCAACTGCGGGAATCCTCACCTTTTTTATTCTATGGGTCCTCTCTTTTGAGGCTCCTACTGCCTGCCTCACTCCCAGCCCCTTGGAGATGTGGGTCCTCTTGTTTAGGCCACATGTTCTGGGTTCTTCACCTTCCTATGATTTGGCCACACTGGTGTGAGGCCACTCCTGCCTGGCTTGCTCCCGTTGCCTTGGTGACGTCGGACCTCTGGTGGCAGTTGGAGCCTTCTTGTACCCTCCTCTCCAAGGTGATGAGGGCCCTCCTATGTCAGGCTCTAACTTCTGGGCTCCCCACGATTTCTGATGTGAGCCCAGTGATGCCAGGACACTCCTGTAAGGTTCCAATCCTCATGGGGATGTGGGCCTTCTGCTCTGTGGTCGCAACGCCTGTGTTGCTCACAGTTTCGTTATGTTGGCACTCCGGTGTTAGTTCACTCAGGCCTAGATCCCATAGCCTCTGTGCTCTGGGCCGCCTGCTGGGAGGTTCAACTTCTGGATTCCTCACCTTTCTTATACTTTGGGCCCTGTGTTGTGAGGCTCCTCCTGCCTGCCTCACACTGAGCCCCTTGGTGATGTAGGTCTTCTGGTTTGAGACCACGTGTGCCGTTTGCCTCACCTTTTAGGGATGTGGCCCTACTGGTGCGATGACCCTCCTGCCAGGTTCCCATCCCCATGCAGATTTGGACCTTCGGTTCTGAGGTCCCAGCATCTGGGTTGCTCACAGTGTCAGGATGTGGGCCCTCTGCTGTGAGTTCACTCCGGCATGGATCCCAAAGACTCAGTGCTCTGGGCCACCTGCTTGGAGTTTCCAACTGCTGGATTCCTCACCTTTTTTCTTCTATAGGCCCTGTGTTGTGAGACATCTCCTGCCTGACTCACTCCGAGCCCCTTTTTGATGTGGCTCTTCTGGTTTGAGGCCACATGTGCTGGGTTCCTCACCTTTCAATGATGTGGCCCCACTGGTGTGAGCACACTCCTGCCTGGTTCCCATCCCCTTGGTGATATGGGCCCTCTGGTGAGAGTCTGATCCTGGTTGGGTTCCTCACTCTTTTGTGAGCTTGGCCCTCTGCTCTGAGGTCACCGCTGCCTGGCTGGCACACCCCACCTTGGCGACGTCGGCCCTCTGGTGGCAGTTGGAGCGTGCTGGGAGCCTCCTCCCCTCAGTGATGAAGGCCCTTTGGCGTCAGGCCCTAACTGCTGGATTCCCACATTTTCTAATACGTACTAAGTGGTGCGAGGACACTCCTGCCAGGTTCCCATCCCCATGGGGATGTGGGCCTTCTGCTCTGAGGTCGCAACGGCTGAGTTGCTCACAGTTTCATGATGTGGGCCCTCTGCTGTGAGTTCACTTTGTCCTGGATCCCATAGACTCCGTGCTCTGGGCCGCCTTCTGCGAGGTTCCAACTGCTGGATTCCTCACATTTTTTAATCTATGGGCCCTGTGTTGTTAGGCTAGTCCTGCCTGCCTCACTCCGAGCCTCTTGGAGATGTGAGTCCTCTGGTTTAGGTTCTCTGGTTTAGGCCACATGTTCTGGGTTCCTCACCTTTCTATGATTTGGCCACACTGGTGTGAGGCCACTCCTGCCTGGATCCGATCCCCTTGGTGATGTGGGCCCTCTGGTGAGAGTCTTATCCTGGCTGGGTACGTCACCCTTCTGTGACATAGGCCCTCTGCTGTGAGGTCATTCCTTCCTGGCTGGCGCACGTCACCTTGGCGACGTGGGCCCTCAGTTGGGAGTTGGTGCCTGCTGGGAGTCTCCTCCCCTCGGTAATGAGGGCCCTCTTGCGTCAGGCCCTAACTCCTGGGCTCCCATACTTTTCTGATGTGTGCCCTCTAGTGAGAGTACACTCCCGCCAGGTTCCCAACGCCATGGGAATGTGGGCCTTCTGCTCTGTGGTCCCAACTGCTGGGTTGTTCACAGTTTCGTGATGAGGGCCCTCTGTTTTGAGTTCGCACTGGCCGGGATCCCATAGCCTCGCTGCTCCTAGCCATCTGCTGGGAGGTTCCAACTGTGGGATTCCTCACCTTTTTTATTTTATGGGCCCTCTGTTTGAGACACCTCCTGCCTGCCTCACTCTGAGCCCTTTGTTGATGTGGGTCCTCTGGTTAGGCCATATGTTCTGGGTTCCTCACTTTTCTATGATTTGGCCACACTGGTGTGAGGCCACTCCTGCCTGGTTCTGATCCCCTTGGTGATGTGGACCCTCTGGTGACAGTCTGATCCTGGTTGGGTTCCTCACACTTCTGTGAGCTTGGCCCTCTGCTCTGAGGTCATTCCTTCCTGGCTGGCCCACCCCACCTTGGCGACGTCGGCCCTCTGGTGGCTGTTGGAGCGTGCTGGGAGCCTCCTCGCCTCAGTGATGAGGGCCCTTTGGCGTCAGCCCCTAACTGCTGGGTACCCACATTTTCTACTACGTACTAAGTGGTGCGAGGACACTCCTGCCAGGTTCCCATCTTCATGGGGATGTGGGCCTTCTGCTCTGAGGTCCCAACGGCTGGGTTTCTCACATTTTCATGATGTGGACCTTCTGCTGTGAGTTCCCTTTGGCCTGGATCTCATAGACTCTGTGCTCTGGGCCGCCTGCTGCAAGGTTCCAACTGCTGGATTCCTCACATTTTTTAATCTATGGGTCCTGTGTTGTTAGGCTAGTCCTGCATGCCTCACTCCGAGCACCTTAGAGATGTGGTTCCTGTGGTTTAGGCCACATGTTCTGGGTTCCTCACCTTTCCATTATTTGGCCACACTGGTGTGAGGATACTTCTGCCTGGTTCTGATCCCCTTGGTGATGTGGGCCCTCTGGTGAGAGTCTTAACCTGGTTGGGTTCCTCACCCTTCTGTGACATATGCCCTCTGCTGTGAGGTCACTCCTGCCTGGCTGGCGCACTTCACCTTGGCGACGTGGGCCCTCAGTTGGGATTTGGTGCCTGCTGGGAGTTTCCTCCCTTCGGTAATGAGGGTCCTCTGGCGTCAGGCCCTAACTCCTGGGCTCCCAAACTTTTCTGATGTGTGCCCTGTGGTACGAGTACACTCCTGCCAGGTTCCCAACCCCATGGGAATGTGGGCCTTCTGCTCTGTGGACACAACGGCTGTGTTGTTCACAATTTCATGATGAGGGCCCTCTGTTGTGAGTTCACACCAGCCGGGATCCCATAGCCTCACTGTTCCTTGCCGCCTGCTGGGACGTTCCAACTGCGGGATTCCTCACTTCTTTACTCTATGGGCCCTCGGTTTTGAGGCTACTCCTGCCTGCCTCCGTCCCAGCCCCTTGGTGATGTGTGTCCTCTGGTTTGCGGCCACGTGTGTTGCGTCCCTCACCTTTTGTTGATGTGGCCCCATTGGTGTGAGAACACTCCTGCCTGGTTCCCATCCCCTTGGTGTTGTGGGCCCTCTGGTGAGAGTCTGATCCTTGCTGGGTTCCTGACCCTTCTTTGAGGTGGGCCCTCTTCTGTGAGGTAACTCCTGCCTGGCTTGCTCCCATGGCCTTGGTGACGTCGGCCATCTGGTGGCAGTTGGAGCCTGCTGGGAACCTCCTCTCCTAGGTGATGAGGGCCCTCTGGCATCAGGCTCTAACTGCTGGGCACCCCACGTTTTCTGACTGAGCCCAGTGATGCCAGCACACTCCTGTAAGGTTCCCATCCCCATGGGGATGTGGGCCTGCTGCTCTGTGGTCCCAACGCCTGGGTTGCTCACAGTTTCGTGATGTTGGTTCTCTGGCGTTAGTTCACTCAGGCCTAGATCCCATAGCCTCTGTGCTCTGGGCCGACTGCTGGGAGGTTCCAACTGCGGGATTCCTCACCTTTTTTATTCTATGGGCCCTGTGTTGTGAGGCTCCTCCTGCCTGCCTCACTCCAAGCCCCTTGGTGATGTAGGTCCTCTCGTTTGAAGCCACATGTGCCAGTTGCCTCTCCGTTTAGGTATGTGGCCCCACTGGAGTGGGGACACTCCTGACTGGTTCCCATCCTCTTGTTGATGTGGGCCTTCTGGTGAGAGTCTGATCCTGGCTTGATTCCTCACACTTCTGGGAGGTGGATCCTCTGCTGTTTGGTCACTCCTGCCTGGCTGGCACACGTCGCCTTGGCCACATGGGCCCTCTGGTTGCAGTTGGAGCATGCTGGGAGCCTCCTCCCATCGGTGATGAGGGCCCTTTCGCGTCAGGCCCTAACTGCTGGGCTCCCCACATTTTCTGACGTGCGCCCACTGGTGCGATGACAC
Organism: Delphinapterus leucas; assembly: GCF_059928025.1. Taxonomy (NCBI): domain Eukaryota; kingdom Metazoa; phylum Chordata; class Mammalia; order Artiodactyla; family Monodontidae; genus Delphinapterus; species Delphinapterus leucas. Next base: position 6,519,331 of record NW_028322240.1, on the reverse strand, counting down.
TCCTGCCAGGTTCCCATCCCCATGCGGATTTGGGCCTTCTGTTCTGAGGTGCCAACGGCTGGGTTGCTCACAGTGTCAGGATGTGGGCCCTCTGCTGTGAGTTCACTCAGGCATGGATCCCATAGCCTCGGTGCTCTGAGCCACATGCTTGGAGCTTCCAACTGCAGGATTACTTACCTTTTTTCTTCTATGGGCCGTGTGTTTTGAGACACTCCCTGCCTGCCTCACTATGAGCCCCATGTTGATGTGGGTCTTCTGGTTTGATGCCACATGTGGTGGGTTCCTCGCCTTTCAATGATGTGGCCCCACTGGAGTGAGAACACTCCTGCCTGGTTCCCATGCCCTTGGTGATGTGGGGTCTCTGGTGAGAGTCTCATCCTGGTTGGGTTCCTCACAGTTCCGTAAGGTTGGCCCTCTGCCCTGAGGTCACTCCTGCCTGGCTGGCACACCCTGCCTTGGTGTCGTCAGCCCTCTGGCGGCAGTTGGAGCATGCTGGGAGCCTTCTCCTCTTGGTGATGAGGACCCTCTGGTTCAGGCCCTAACTGCTGGGTACCCACATTTTCTGATACTTGCTAAGTGGTGAGAGGACACTCCTGCCAGGTTCCCATCCCCATGCGGTTTTGGGCCTTCTGCTCTGGGGTCACAACGGCTGGGTTGCTCACAGTGTCAGGATGTGGTTCCTCTGCTGTGATTTCACTCCAGCATGGATCCCATAGCCTCGGTGCTCTGGGACAACTGCTTGGAGCTTCCAACTGCTGGATTCCTCACCTTTTTTCTTCTATGTGCACTGTGTTGTGAGACACCTCCTCCCTGCCTCACTCCGAGCCCCTTTTTGATGTGGGTCTTCTGGTTCGAGGCCACATGTGCTGGGTTCCTCACCTTTCAATGATGTGGCCTCACTGGTCTCAGAACACTCCTGCCTGGTTCCCATCGCCTTGGTGATGTGGGCCCTCTGGTGAGAGTCTGATCCTGCTTGGGTTCCTCACACTGCCGTGAGCTTGGCCCTCTGCTCTCAGGTCACACCTGCCTGGCTGGCACAAACCGCCTTGGTGATGTCGGCCCTCTGGCGGTAGTTGGAGCGTGCTGGGAACCTCCTCTCCTCGGTGATGAGGGCACTGTCGCGTCAGACCCTAACTGCTGGGTACCCACATTTTCTGATACGTACTAAATGGTGCGAGGACACTCCTGCCAGGTTCCCATCCCCATGGGGATGTGGGACTTCTACTCTGATGTCCAAACGGCTGGGTTGCTCAAAGTTTCATGATGTTGGCCCTCTGCTGTGAGTTCACAGTGGCCTGGATCCCATAGACTGGGTGCTGTGGGCCACCTGCTGGGAGGTTCCAACTGCAGGATTCCTCACATTTTTTATTCTATGGGCCCTGCATTGTGAGGCTAGTCCTGCCTGCTTCACTCCGAGCCCCTTGGAGATGTGGGTCCTCTGGTTTAGGCCATATGTTCTGGGTTCCTCACTTTTCTATGATTTGGCCACACTAGTGTGAGGCCACTCCTGCATGGTTCTGATCCCCTTGGTGATGTGGGCCCTCTGGTGAGAGTCTTATCCTGGCTGTGTTCCTCCCCCTTCTGTGTGAAGGCCCTCTGCTGTGAGGTCACTCCTGCCTGGCTGACACACGTCACCTTGGCAACGTGGGCCCTCAGTTGGGAGTTGGTGACTGCTAGGAGTCTGCTCCCCTCGGTAATTAGGGACATCTGGCGTCAGGCCCTAACTCCTGGGCTCCCAAAATTTTCTGATGTGTGCCCTGTGGTGCGAGTACACTCCTGCCAGGTTTCCAACCCCACCGGAATGTGGGCCTTCTGTTCTGTGGTCCCAACAGCTGTGTTGTTCACAGTTTCATGATGAGGGCCCTCTGTTTTGAGTTCACACCGGCCGGGATCCCATAGCCTCGCTGCTCCTTGCCGCATGCTAGGAGGTTCCAACTGCGGGATTCCTCACATTTTTTATTCTATGGGTCCTCTGTTTTGAGGCTCCACTTTCCTGCCTCACTCCCAGCCCCTTGTTGATGTGTGTCCTCTGATTAGAGGCCACGTGTGCTGGGTCCCTCAACTTTCAATGATGTGGCTCCACTGGTGTGAGGATACTTGTGCCTGGTTCCCCTCCCCTTGGTGATATGGGCCCTCTGGTGAGAGTCTGATCCTGGCTGGGTTCCTCACACTTCTGTGAGGTGGGCCCTCTGCTGTGAGGTAACTCCTGCCTGGCTTCCCATTGCCTTGGTGACGTCGGCCTTCTGGTAGCAGTTGGAACCTATTGGGAGGCTCCTCCCCTCGGTGATGAGGGCCCTCTTGCGTCAGGCCGTAACTGCTGGCCTCCCCACGTTTTCTGATGTGAGCCCAGTGATAACAGGACACTCCTGTAAGGTTCCCATCCCCATGGGGATGTGGGTCTTCAGCTCTGAGATTCCAACCCTGGGTTGCTCACAGTTTCATGACATAGGCTCTCTGGTGTTAGTTCGCTCAGGCTGGGATCCCACAGCCTCTGGGCTCTGGGCCGCCTGCTGGAAGATTCTAACTCCTGGATACCTCACCTTTTTTATTCTTTAGGCCCTTTGTTGTGAGACTCCTCCTGCCTGCCTCACTCCCAGCCCCTTGGTGATGTGGGTCCTCTGGTTTGAGGCCACATGTGCCGGTTTACTCACCTTTTAGTGATGTGGACCCACTGGTGTGAGGACACTCCTGCCTGGTTCCCATCCCCTTGGTGATGTGCGCCGTCTGGTGAGAGTCTGATCCTGGATGGTTTCGTCACCTTTCTGTGAGGTGGTCCCTCTGCTCTGAGGTCACACCTGCCTGGCTTGCTCCCGTTGCCTTGGTGACGTCGGCCCTCTGGTGGCAGTTGGAGCTTGCTGGGAGCCTCCTCCCCTCGGTGATGAGGGCCCTGTGGCGTCAGTCAATAACTGCTGGTCTCCCCATATTTTCTGATGTGTGCCCACTGGTGCGATGACACTCTTGCCGGGTTCCCATCCCCATGTGGATGTGCGCCTTCTGCTGTGAGGTCCCAATGGTTGGGTTGCTCACAGTTTAATGATGAGGGCCCTCTGGTGTGAGTTCATTCCAGACTGGATCCCATAGCCTCGCTGCTCCTGGCCGCCTGCTGGGAGGTTCCAACTGCGGGATTCCTCACCTTTTTAATTCTATGGGCCCTCTGTTTTGAGGCTCCTCCTGCCTGCCTCACTCCCAGCCCCTTGGTGATGTGTGTCCTCTGATTTGAGGCCACATGTGCTCTGTTCCTCAACTTTCGATGATGTGGTCCCACTGGTGTGAGGACACTCCTGCCTGGTTCCCATCCCCTTGGTGATGTGGGCCCTCTGGTGAGAGTCTGATCCTGGCTGGGTACCTCACCCTTCTGTGAGGTGGGCCCTCTGACATGATGTCACTCCTGCCTGGCTGGCACACGTCGCCTTGGTGACATGGGCTCTCTGTTGGCCATTGGAGTGTGCTGGGAGCCTCCTCCCCTCTTTAATGAGGGCCCTGGATAAAACGCATATGCCCTTCTTGGCCAAGTGCATCATTGTCGACGTACTGCCTCTTTTCCTATGCTTTAAATGCAATTACTGTCTACCTCCTGAAATCGGTTTCCTGCAATTCTGCCCCACTTTCAAGTCTGCTTCGCAGCCTTACTTCAATATATTTTTGGAAGATAGCTGTCATTGATAACTGCAGGTTTGTGAATGACAGTGCCCCTGAGCTCTTTTTTTCAACTCGCTTTCTTTTGAGCTGGCCGCAAAACTGCAGGATTGCTTCAGGCCCTAATCTTGTTCCGGCATGGCACGCTGAGCCTTTGGTTCATTCCTCTTCCTGGTGGGAAATGAGAGTTAAATTTGCCCGTGCAGACAGCTACAGCTACTCTCTCATTAGTTCTCCCTATTCCTGTTCATCTTCCACAGAAATTGCAAACTTTGCCAAAGAGGAGGTTAAAGGCACTGACTCTTCAAGTGGGGAGAGTGTTAGAAAAGTGTCTGGAATGGTGAACCTGAGTACCAGGGGACGAAAACTGAGATGCAATTTAAAACGTTTACGGATCACATGTTGGACCATATTCTGGGTACCCCATGCTTGTTTTAGCTGAAGAAAGAATCCCTTAAACATGGAGAGTTTGGATCTATGGATTGGGTACCATGCAGTAAGACTTCAAAGGGTCTGCATTTGCTCACCGAACCTCACCAATCCTATCAGCTCCAAGTGTCCAGACTTATGTCTCACCCAGCTCTGGGTGTAGATGTGGTAAATCCAGGTTGCATCACAAGCCCTGAATGAATTATTTAAGAATTGCTCTCCATTTCACTGTCATTGTGTTTGTTTTTGAAATTTATTTTGATAATGGGATTTAGCTGATTTTCACTGCTGCGTTTATGCCACTGTACAAATGCTTGATTCTCTTACGGAGACATATAAATACATAGGTTTTAAGATATTAACTAGTCAGGTATATTCCTAGGCGTTGAATATGTGGTGTTGAGTCCATTTCATTCAGCAAGGAGTAGGTCTTGTCTATTACATATTTGACTTATGGAACGGTATCTGTGCTAATTTCAATCTCTGGTTTTATGCAACACCCAAACTCACCTTTCCCCTTAAGCAAGGATAAGTTGATTTTCTAAATTTGAGTCCCTCTTCTGTTTTATAAATGTGTTCATGTGTAGCCAAGTTTACATTCCGTGTATTAGTGATAACTTCTGATGTTTCTTTTTCTGTGTGACTTATTTCACGTAGAATCATCGTACCTGTATCCACTCATTATGCTGCTACGGGCCTGATGACATAGATTTCATTGCTGAGTGATATTCCATTGTACGTAGGTACCACTACTTGTTTATCCATTTTTCGATTTCTGGGATATTTATCTTGTACTGTAGACGAGGTTCTTGTAAACAGAACCATCCCAAACTTTGGGGTGGTTGTGTGTTTTGGATTTTAATTTCCGTATGCTAGAGGACCAGAAGTGGAGGTGCCCTAGGTTCTGTTTCTTTGTCTTTTAGAAGTTTCAGGAAACACCATACACTTATCTAGAGTGGCTGTTGGCAATTCACATCCTGCCCACCAGCATAAAAAGGCTCCCTGTTCTCCATGGCCTGTCCTGCCTTTCTGGATTTTACACTTTTTTCAGATGGCCCTTTGACTGGTGGGAAGTGAGACTTCATTGTAGTGCAGATTTCCTTAGCACGCTTGCTTGGTTGGCCATAAAAGGCATATGCGTTTTTTCCTGAATATATTCAGGAAAAAATGCATACGCCATTTTTCGCCAAGTGCATCATTCTCGACGTTCTGCCTCTTTTCCTATGCTTTAAATGGAATTCCAGTCTACCTCCTGAAATCGGTTTCCTGCAATTCTGCCCTGTTTTCAAGTCCTCTTCGCAGCCTTACTTCAATATATTTTTGGGTGAAATCTGTCATTTATAACTCTGCAGTTTTGTGAATTACAGTGCCCCTGAGCTCCTTTCTTCAACTCGCTTTCTTGTGAGCTGGCCGCAAAACCTTAGGATTGCTTCAGGCCCTAATCTGGTTCCGGCAGGGCACGCTGAGCCTTTGGTTAATTCCTCTTCCTAGTGGGAAATGAGAGTTAAATTTGCCCGTGCTGACACCTACAGCTAGTCTCTCATTGGTTCTCCCTATTCCTGTTCGTCTTCCGCAGAAATTGCAAAATGAGCTAAACAGGAGTTTAAAGGCACTGACTCTCCAAGTGGGGAGAGTGTTAGTAAAGCGTCTGGAACGGTGAACCCGAGTACCAGGGGACGAAAACTGAGATGCATTTAAAAACGTTTCCCAATCACTCTGTGGACCATACTCTGGGTTCTCCATGCATGTTTAGCTGAAGGAAGAATCCCTTAAACCTGGAGAGTTGGGACCCATGGAATGGGTACCTTGCAGTATTACTTCAAAGGGTCTGCATTTGCTCACCGAACCTCACCAAATGTATCATCCCCAAGTGCCCCGCCTTCTGTCTCACCCAGCTCTGGATGTGGATGTGGTAAATCCAGGTTGCATCACAAGCCCTGAATGAATTATTTAAGAACTGCTCTCTATGTCACTGTCATTGTGTTTTGTTTTCGAAATTTATTTTGATAATTGGATTTAGCTGATTTTCACTGCTGCGTTTATGTCACTGTACACATGCTTGATTCTCTTACGGAGACATATAAATCCGTAGGTTTTCAGACTCTTACTAGTCAGGTATATTCCTAGGCGCTGAATATGGGGTGTTGGGTCCATTTCGTTGACCAAGGAGTAGGTTTTGCCTATTACATATTTGGCTTATGGAACCGTATCTGTGCTAATTTCAATCTCTGCTTTTATGCAGCACCCCAACTCACCTTTCCCCTTAAGCAAGCATAAGTTGGTTTTCTAAATTTGAGAACCCGTTCTGTTTTGTAATTCAGTTCATGCGTAGCCAAGTTTACAATCCATGTATTAGTGATATCTTATGCCTTTTTCTTTTTGTATTATGTGACTTCGTATGATCATATGTAACTTCTCTGGAGTTGTTACAAATGGCCATATTTCATTGATTTCCAGGCTGAGTAATATTCCACTCTACATAAGTACCACATCTCTATCCATTTTTTCCCTCCAGAGACATTCAAGTTATATCCTAGTCGAGGTTCTTTTACACAGAGAGGCGGTAAATATTGGGGTGCCTGTGTCCTCTCGATTTTTGTTTTTCCCAAGATATACGTCCATGAGTGCAAGTGCCCTGCGCTCTGTAGCTCATTTTTTAGACGCTTTAGTAAACACAATACACTTCTCAAGAGTGACCGTTGACAACATACATTTCCACTATAAGCCTCACAGGGCTCCGTTTTCTCCTTGCCCTATCCTGCATTTCTGGTGTTTACACTTTATGAGGACGGCTCTTCTGACTGATGCGAATTGATATCTTTTGTAGTATTGATTTCCAGTGCCCACCTGTTTGGTTGGCTAAAAATGTGTGTGCCCTTTTCTTGAATGTACACAGAAAGAGACGCATACACCCTTTTTGGCCAAGTGCAATGTTGGCAATGTTCAGCCCCTTTTCTTGTGCTTAATGGCGAGTCCTTTCTACCTCTTCCAATCCCTTTCCTGCCATTCTCCGTTGCTTACAAGTCCTTTTCTCTGACTTTCCTCAAGACATTGTTCAGTGATAGATAATTTCAATTCTGCAGTTTCGTGAATTTTAGTGCCCCTGAGTTCCATTTTTCAACTTGTGTTTATGGGAACTGGCCACAAAGCAGCGGGATTTCCTCAAGCCCTATTCTGTTTCCATGGGCAACCCTAGCCTTTGGTCAATTCGTCTTCCTGATTGGAAATTAGAGTGACATGTGCCTGTCCGAACACCTAGGACTTGTCTCTCATTGTTCCTCCTCCTTCCGCTTCATCCTCTGGACAAATTCCAAACTGTACACAACAGGGTGTTGACAGTGCTGACATCTCCAAGTGGGGAGACTGTTATTAAAGACGCTGGAGGGGTGAACCCGAGCACCAGGAGATGAGGAGATGAGATGCCTTTTCCAAACTCTTCCCGATCAGATGGTATACCATCCTCTGGGTGTGACAGGCATGTTTTAGCTGTAGGAAGGATCCCATTCATGTGAGGAGAACACCAGGGCTTTTTCAAAATCAGTGTCTCTCCGCAACCCAAACTGGGGAATTTTTTAAGCTACGGCTACACGTATGTTCATTAAGGGCCTTGGGAAGTAGTCAGAGTCCAAACTTTAGATGATTGAAGTCTTCCTGGTCAGAAGCACTCACCGCCGGCTTCCCTTAGGTTCCATTTTAACTGTCATTGATAGATGATGTCAATAAACATATCTATTCTTTTTCAGATTATTTCCCCTTATAGGTTATTGCAAAATATTGAGTGTAGTTCCCTGTGCTATACAGTAGTTCCTTGTTGATGATCGATTTTATACATAGCAGTGTGTATGTGTTAATCCCAAACTGTTAATTTATCCCTCCTCCCAACTTTCCCCTTTGGTAATAATAAATTATAAGATTTTATACTTCTCAGAAATGGGGGAGCTGAAAGAGAGGTATCATTTTCAATGGAAAAGCATTTAAAACAAGATTGAAGCTTTAACCAAGGTTATTAGATGTACATCCTTGGAAAGAAATCACTTCGTTTCTCTAATATTGACCTGACAAATAAGACAAACCTTTTCACTGAACTTGCTTATAATAAAGTGATGGAAATATCAAATGGAAGTGTTAGAAACATCTTATTTTACCCGAGCCTTATACACTGTTCTATCACACATCTGTTCATTGAAGTTACAATGTTCTCAATTTCTGTTACTGATCCTCCAGAGTGGACCCCAACAAGTGTCCCCCTGCCCGGTGTCATTGGAGCCAACAGATCGAGACTGAGTTTGGTTCAGAAGCAAAGGAAACTTTATATTTTGATCAGAGAATGGAGAGGTGAGAGCATGTGTTACCCTGTGGGCTGTGGGCTGGGCTGCTGTGTAGAGATCCTGTCAGAGTCAGTGGGAGGGAGGGGGCGGAGCTCTCGAGTGCCCGGTTGGCTGCAGCTCAGGATCTATATCACGGAGTCTGCACTGGGCCCCAGGAGCTGATGTGACGACCCAGCCATTCTGCACTAGAAAATCTGGTCTGAAGTGCCAGGTGTGGAACCAATGTATGCGGGATTCTAGGAGCACGTGAAATTAGACAAAGCACAAAGGATAAAAAAGGTTAGACTTTATTTTATTGCCCAGATTCTATTTTTATCTCCCAGGGATTTTTAAAAGGCTTGGCCTGGGACAAACCCCGCTTCTGCCTTTTGTCCCCTTCCTCATTCTTGGAGTGCTGAGGGTGCAGACCCTTCTTCTGTAACTGCTGAGTGCTAAGTTAGGAGCCCTCATACCCGTGGGCGAGGGTCAGAACTTCTCGCCAGCAGCCTCCAGGTGACGTTGATTGTCCCCAGGCCTGCTGCCTCCCTGCTCATCTGCCTGAGCACCAGTATTGGAAGTGTTATAGATTCTAATGACCTTTAAGGGTCCAGGAATGAGACGTGCAGTGATGCTGTGAAGTCCAGTCTCACACCGCCCCACATTTGTTCGGCAACCTTAGGCTGACCGTTTCTGCCAGCCTAGATGCTCTGACCAGTAGTCTGCGCTTTCTTCAATTAGGCCCCTGAATTATCATAAAAGCAGCACCAGGTGTCAGGACCCTGCCCGCTCAACTCCCAGACAGTCCAGGGTCAGTGGTGATGAAGGATCATGATGGCCACTGAGTCAACAGCCTTTTGAAGTAAACAGGAGTCCAGCCGGTCTTATTGGCCACCATCATCACGGTGTCTGTAGGCTTTTCTATGGTGACAGCGTGATATACGGTTCCCCCGCCAAGATTATTAGCTCCCCTCTGGGTGCAGTAAGTCCTGCAAGCAGTAGTCTACTCTTTTGGGACACACTCTTGTTGTTTTATGAGAGAAACTCCAGGTCAAGTGATGGTCACACGAGTCGTCATGTTGCCCCGTTGCCCCCGGTTATCTCTCTGGAGGTTGGAGTTGGAGGGCCTCCTCACTCGAGGTCAGTGTGCCCACGGAGCAAACCCTGCAACTTCAGGGCATGGTTGGGGGTTAGGATCACCACGTGGGGTCCTTTTCCCTTAGGAGGGAGGTGGCCTTTTGGGCTGCTGATTTCCAGGTTTTTAGATACCGCCAGTATCTTGGCCAGATGTGCGGTGGGCCAAGCCCCTTGGTGACCGTAGTTTATCCTACCTGGATGGCATTCTTGCATTGTTCCATTTCAAGTGGTCCCAGTTTTTGCACTAATACTCCAATGGTGATTCACCTTTCACCAGGAATGTAAAGGTCAAAGGGTTTAGCTAAATTAGGGAGTTCCAGGGCAAGGGTCTGAATTGACTGCTCTTTCCATTCTTGAAAGGCCACTTCTGGATTCTATTCAAAAGGATCATCATCTTTTCCTTTCAGTGTTTCATATAGAGGCCCAGCTAGTAGACTGTAGTTAGGGATCCAGAAGCAGCAAACCCTGGCCTCCCCAGGAACCCCTAAGCTGTCTTCTAGTTTTAGAAATGGGTAAGGCTGTAAATTGTTTCTTCCCTTTCCTGGGATGGGCTTCTCCGACCTTCTGTGAGAATGAAGCCCAGGCAGGTCACCGTAGTCTGTGATATTTGAGCTTTTTCTTGGACTACTTCTATCCTCTATTGGCTTGGTAGTTCAGAGGCCTCCTTAGTAGGGCTGGCAATCAGAATGTCGTCTGCATATTGAAGGAGTGTTTCCTTTTCCAGAGGTAGAGCTTTTAGGTCTTTAGCTGAGCTTTCCCCAAAGATGGTGTGGGAATTTTTGAACCCTTGGGTCAAGACGGCCCGGAAGTATTGTTTTAGTTGTATGTTGAGTTCTGCCACTCACAAGCCAAAATTTTTTGTGACTCTCGGACTAATGGAATACAAAAGAAGGCATCATTGAAGACTAATACATAATACCAAGTCCTGGTGGTTGGTAGAATGACCAGCAGGGTGTAGGATTTAGGAACTACTGGAGGTATATCCTCGGTGGCTTCACTGACTGTCCTGACATCCTTTACCAGGACTCCAGCAGCCCATGGGGCTCTCGAGGTCAGGCCAATCCCAGGATATGGAGCTCACCTGGGCAGGTACCCCACCCCCACGAGAGGCCACGGGCCTCTCGTGTTCAGGACCTTCCCAGGATATGGGGTTCCCTGGGCAGGTTCCCTGCAGCCCATGCGGCTCTCGTGGTCAGGCCCCTCCCAGGATACAGAGCTACCCTTGCAGATACCGTGGCAAGGCTGCACACACAGGAACCGTGCACATAGCCCACATTGCAGAGCACTCCCAGCTCACCTGTCGCTCAGATGTGACACAGAGCTCCTCAGAGCAGGACTTGAACTAACAAACTGCAGCTCCGACAGGTCTGTGACCCTAGGCATCACTCTGTGTGGCTCCCTCCACCTGGTCTTCCAGAGACTTCCACTGCACCCGGAGCACCAGGCCTCTGTCTCCACCCACCACCCAACCGTCCTCTCCCTGACTCCTGGGTTCCTCTCATTAGGAGAGTGTTTTCTTGAAGTTGTCTCCCACTCATGAGCCAGATAAAATGATTAGAAAACAAGCCAGAGCTACAACCCCTTGTCTATCCTGACTCTCAAGAGCCCACACCTGTTCCTTGGACCTGGCCGATTCAGCAATTTCCATTTTCTGCAACTGTGAGACCCTGAGGGGTGATGATTGGCTGACCTGGGCAGCCTGACCGTGCCGGCCAGCCCTCCCCAGCTGTGCCTGGGTTGAGATCAATATAAACACCGCTCCAGGCAGCAAGAGCCCCTGCAGCTGTGCCTGACGCCATTTTCTCTGCCCTGTCAACAGTCTCGGGGCTGGGCTGGTGGGACGGAGTGAGAGGCCACGGATTTGTGGGTGGCCCAGTGTGAGTGGGGCTCTGCTGGGCTTTCTGCAGCAGTTGCCAAGATGCCACCTGCTAAAGAAGAGGATGTGTCACCCATACCTGCCGCTGGAATTTCTTCCTGGTCAGAGGTGAGGAAGGAAGAAAGCAGTGGGGGCCAGGACAGGAGGGGTATCTCAGGCAGGGAAATGGAAAGCTTCCAGAAGAGCACCCAGGGCCAGAGCCATCCTGGCTGTCCTGCAGGCACCAAGTCGGCCGGCATGCTGTCACTCGTGTGGCTCCATGGCCCTTCCTCTAGGCTTTCAAGTCCTTGTACATATTCAGGTGTTTTACCTGGGAAGGGTGGGAACATTTCAGCAGCAGCTGGCCTGGGGCTCGGCCCACGTTTACTCACAGATGCCTCGGCATGGTCCCCCAGCTTTGCAATGAGGGTGCTTGTTGCGTGGGGCCTGCTGGCTGAATGGGAGATGATTCCCCACCACTGACCAACTTCAGAATTGTTTACAACTGGAGCAAGTGTCCTGATACTCTTTTCCTCTGTGTAACTGGTGGGTTCTGTTTTTCTTTTTCTTTTTTCGTTTTTGGTTCAAGGTAGATTTTATTCCTCTTTTCTGTATTTACAGATATATGCATGGAAATAATTTATTCAGATAAATACATGTATATGAAGGGAAGAATATTTTTTCTGTTTTACTTTTTTAATTTTATTTTTTTAATTTTGAATTTTATTTTAATTTTTATACAGCAGGTTCTTATTGGTTATCTATTTTATACATATAAATGTATACATGCCAATCCCAATCTCTCAACTCCTCCCACCACCACCCCCCCAACAGCTTTTCCCCCTTGGTGTCCATACGTTTGTTGTCTACATTTGTTGCTCTATTTCTGTCTTGCAAAACGGTTCATATGTACAATTTTTCTAGGTTCCACATATATGCATTAATATACAAGATTTGTTGTGTTTTTCTCTTTCTGACTTACTTCACTCTGTATGACAGTCTCTAGATCCATGAACGTCTCTACAAATGACCCAATTTCATTCCTTTTTATGGGTTAGTAATATTCCATTTTATATATGTACCACATCTTTATGCATTCGTCTGTCTGTAGGCATTTAGGTTGCTTCCATTACCTGGATATTGTAAATAGTGATGCAATGAACATTGCAGTGAATGTCTCTTTTTGATTTATGGTTTTGTCTGGGTATATGCCCAGTAGTGGGATTGCTGTATCATATGGTAATTCTATTTTTAGTTTTATAAGAAACTCCATAATGTTCTCCACAGTGACTGTATCAATTTACATTCCCAACAGTAGTGGAAGAGGGTTCCTTATCTCCACACCCTTTCCAGCATTTGTTGTTTGTAGATTTTCTGATGATGCCCATTCTAACAGGTGTGAGGTGATACACCATGGATGAGTCTATTTCGTTGAGCAAAGAGTAGGTCTTGTCTATTACATATTTGGCTTATGGAAAGGTATCTGTGCTAATTTCAATCTCTGGTTTTATACAGCACCCCAACTCAACTTTCCCCTTAAGCAAGCATAAGTTTTTTATGTAAATGTGAGACTCTGTTCGGTTTTGTAATTCAGTTCATGTGGAGCCACCTTTACACTCCCTCTATTAGTGATATCTTATGATAACTATCTTTCTCTGTGTGACATATTTCTCTTGGAGTCATCGTGCTTAAATGCACTCAATTTGCTGCTACAGGCCTGATGACATTGATTTCATTGCTGAGTGATATTCCGTTGTACGTAAGTAGCACAACTTCTTTATCCATTTTTTTCTTTCTGGGATGTTTAATTTGTACTGGACTTGAGGCCCTCGTAAACACAGCAGCCCTAAATTTTGTGTTGGCTGTGTCTTGTTGATTTTAATTTTCCTAAGCTATAGGGCCATACGTGGAAGTGCCCTAGGCTCTGTAGCTTTGTTTTTTAGATGTTTCAGGATACACCATAAACATCTCCAGAGTGTCTGTTGGCAATTTACATCCCACCCATCAGCATAACAAGGCTCCCTGTTCTCCATGGCCTTTACTGTGTTTCTCGTTTTTACACTTTTTTCAGATGGCCCTTTTGACGAATGGGAAAAGAGACTTCATTGTACTGCGGATTTCCATTGCTCGAGTGCTTGGTTGACCAAAAAGGGCGTATGCGTTTTTTCCTGAATATATTCACGAAAAAATTCATATGCTCTTTTTGTCCAAGTGCATCACTGTCAAAGATCTGCTGCTTTTCATATTCTTTAAATGCAATTCAAATCTACCTCCTGAAATCTGATTCCTGCAATTCTGCCGTGTTTTCAAGTCTTCTTTGCAGCCTTACTTCAATATATTTTTGACAATAGCTGTCATTTATAACTCTGCAGGTTTGTGAATTACAGTGCCCCTGATTTCCTTTCTTAAGTCGCTTCCCTGTAAGCTGGCCACAAAACCGCAGGTTTGCTTCAGGCCGTAATCTGGTTCCGGCATGGCACACTGAGCGTTTGGTTAATTCCTCTTCCTGGTGGGAAATGAGAGTTAAATGTGCCCGTCCAGACACCTGCCTCACTCCCAGTCCCTTGGTGATGTGTTTCCTCTGGTTTGAGACCACATGTGCTGGGCTCCTCACCTTTCAATGATGTGGCCCCAATGGTGTGAGGAAACTCCTGCCTGGTTCCCATCCCCTTGGTGATGTGGGCCCTCTGGTGAGAGTCTGATTCTGGCTGGGTTCCTCACCCTTCTGTGAGGTGGGCCCTCTGCTGTGAGGTAACTCCTGCCTGGCTTGCTCCCGTTGCCTTGGAGACGTAGGCCCTCTGGTGGCAGTTGGAGCCTGCTGGGAGCCTCCTCTCCTCGGTGATGAGTGCCCTCTGGCGTCAGGTTCTAACTGCTGTGCTCCCCACGTTTTCTGATGTGAGCCCAGTGATGCCAGGATACTCCTGTAAGGTTCCCATCCCCATGGGGATGTGGGCCTTCTGCTCTGAGGTCCTAACGCCTGGGTTGCTTACAGTTTCATGGTGTTGGCTCTCTGGTGTTAGTTCACTCAGGCCTAGATCCCATAGCTTCTGTGCTGTGGGTTGCTTGCTGCGGGGTTCTAACTGCTGGATTCCTCACCTTTTTTATTCTTTGTGCCCTGTGTTGTGAGGCTCCTCCTGCCTGCCTCACTCCCCACCGTTGGTGATATAGGTCCTGTGGTTTGAGGCTACATGTGCCGGTTTCCTCACCTTTTAGTGATGTGGCCCCACTGGTGTGAGGACACTCCTGCCTGGTTCCCATCCCCTTGGTGATGTGGGCCCTATGGTGAGAGTCTGATCCTGCCTGGATTCCTCACACTTCTGGGAGGTGGGCCCTCTGCTGTGAGGTCATTCCTGTCTGGCTGGCACACGTCGCCTTGGCCACGTGTGCCCTCTGGTTGCAGTTGGAGCAGGCTGGGAGCCTCCTCCCCTCGGTGATGAGGGCCCTCTGGCATCAGGCTCTAACTGCTGGGCTCCCCACATTTTCGGATGTGCGCCCACTGGTGCGATGGCACTCCTGCCAGTTTCCCATCCCCATGGGGATGTGGGCCTTCTGCTCTGAGGTCCCAACGGCTGGGTTGCTCACAGTGTCACGATGTGAGCCCTCTGCTGTGAGTACCCTCTGGCATGGATTCCATAGCCTTGGTGTTCTGGGCCACCTGCTTAGAGATTCCAACTGCTGGATTCCTCACCTTTTTTATTCTATGGACAGTCTGTTGTGAGTCTCCGCCTGCATGCCTCACTCCCAGCCCCTTCGTGATGTGTGTCCCCTTGTTTGAGGCCACATGTCCGGGGTTCCACACCTTTCGATGATGTGGCCTCACTGGTGTGAGGGCACTCCTGCCTGGTTCCCATCCACTTGGTGATATTGGCCCTCTGGTGAGAGTGTGATCCTGGTTGGTTTCGTCACACTTCTGTGAGGTGGGCCCTCTGCTCTGAGGCCAATCCTGCCTGTGTGGCACACCCCGCCTTGGCGACATCGGCCCTCTGGTGGCAGATGGATCCTGCTGGGAGACTCCTACCCTTGGTGATGAGGGCGCTGTGGCGTCAGGCCCTAACTGCTGGCCTCCCCACATTTTCTGATGTGCGCCCACGGGTTCGATGACACGCTTGCCAGGTTCCCATCCCCATGGGGATGTGGGCCTTGTGCTCTGTGGTCCCAACGGCTGGGTTGCTCACAGTATCATGATGTGGGCCCTCTGCTGTGAGTTCACTGCAGCCTAGATCCCATAGACTCGGTGCCCTGGGCTGCCTGCTGGGAGGTTCCAATTACTGGATTCCTCACCTTCTTTATTCTATGGGCCCTGTGTTGTGAGGCTACTCCTACCTGCCTCACTCCGAGCCCCTTGGAGATGTGAGTCCTCTGGTTTGAGGCCACATGTGCTGGGTTCCTCACCTTTCTATGATGTGGCTAAACTGGTGTTAAGACATTCCTGCATGGTTCCGATCCCCTTGGTGCTGTGGGCCCTCTGGCGAGAGTGTTATCCTGGCTGGGTTCCTCACCCTTCTGTGAGGTAGGCCCTCTGCTGTGAGATCACTCCTGCCTGGCTGGCACACGTCACCTTGGCGACGTGGGCCCTCAGTTGTGTGTTGGTGCCTGCTGGGCGACTCCTTCCCTCGGTAATGAGGGCCCTCTGGCGTCAGGCCCTAACTCCTGGGCTCTCAAAATTTTCTGATGTGCGCCCTGTGGTGCCAGTACACTCCTGTCAGGTTCCCAACCCCATGGGAATGTGGGCCTTCTGCTCTGAGGTCCCAACGTCTGGGTTTCTCACAGTTTCATGATGAGGGCCCTCTGGTGTGAGTTCACCCGGCCTGGATCCCATAGCCTCGCTACTCCTGGCCGCCTGCTGGGAGGTTCCAACTGCGGGATTCCTCACCGTCTTTATTCTATGGGCCCTCTGTTTTGAGGCTCCTCCTGCCTGCCTCACTCCCAGCCCCTTGTTGATGTGTGTCCTCTGATTAGAGGCCACATGTGCTGGGTCCCTCAACTTTCGATGATGTGGCTCCACTGGTGTGAGGATACTTGTGCCTGGTTCCCCTCCCCTTGGTGATATGGGCCCTCTGGTAAGAGTCTGATCCTGGCTGGGTTCCTCACACTTCTGTGAGGTGGGCCCTCTGCTGTGAGGTAACTCCTGCCTGGCTTCCCATTGCCTTGGTGACGTCGGCCCTCTGGTGGCAGTTGGAACCTATTGGGAGGCTCCTCCCCTCGGTGATGAGGGCCCTCTTGCGTCAGGCCGTAACTGCTGGGCTCCCCACGTTTTCTGATGTGAGCCCAGTGATAACAGGACACTCCTGTAAGGTTCCCATCCCCATGGGGATGTGGGCCTTCTGCTCTGCGGTTCCATCGCCTGGGTTGCTCACAGTTTCGTGATGTTGTTTCTCTGGCGTTAGTACACTCAGGCCAGGTCCCATAGCCTCTGTGCTCTGGGCCAACTGCTGGGAGATTCCAACTCCTGGATACCTCACCTTTTTTATTCTTTAGACCCTTTGTTGTGAGACTCCTCCTGCCTGCCTCACTCCCAGCCCCTTGGTGATGTGGGTCCTCTGGTTAGAGGCCACATGTGCCGGTTTACTCACCTTTTAGTGATGTGGACCCACTGGTGTGAGGACACTCCTGCCTGGTTCCCATCCCCTTGGTGATGTGCGCCGTCTGGTGAGAGTCTGATCCTGGATGGTTTCGTCACCTTTCTGTGAGGTGGTCCCTCTGCTCTGAGGTCACACCTGCCTGGCTTGCTCCCGTTGCCTTGGTGACGTCGGCCCTCTGGTGGCAGTTGGAGCTTGCTGGGAGCCTCCTCCCCTCGGTGATGAGGGCCCTGTGGCGTCAGTCAATAACTGCTGGTCTCCCCATATTTTCTGATGTGTGCCCACTGGTGCGATGACACTCCTGCCGGGTTCCCATCCCCATGTGGATGTGCGCCTTCTGCTGTGAGGTCCCAACGGTTGGGTTGCTCACAGTTTAATGATGAGGGCCCTCTGGTGTGAGTTCATTCCAGACTGGATCCCATAGCCTCGCTGCTCCTGGCCGCCTGCTGGGAGGTTCCAACTGCGGGATTCCTCACCTTTTTTATTCTATGGGCTCTGTGTTTTGAGGCTCCTCCTGCCTGCCTCACTCCCAGCCCCTTGGTGATGTGTGTCCTCTGGTTTGAGGCCACATGTGTTCTGTTCCTCAACTTTCGATGATGTGGTCCCACTGGTGTGAGGACACTCCTGCCTGGTTCCCATCCCCTTGGTGATGTGGGCCCTCTGGTGAGAGTCTGATCCTGGCTGGGTACCTCACCCTTCTGTGAGGTGGGCCCTCTGACATGATGTCACTCCTGCCTGGCTGGCACAAGTCGCCTTGGTGACATCGGCCCTCTGTTGACCATTGGAGTGTGCTGGGAGCCTCCTCCCCTCTTTAATGAGGGCCCAGGATAAAACGCATATGCCCTTCTTGGCCAAGTGCATCATTGTCGACGTTCTGCCTCTTTTCATACGCTTTAAATGCAATTCCAGTCTACCCCCTGAAATCGTTTTCCTGCAATTCTGCCCCGCTTTCAAGTCCTCTTCGCAGCCTTCCTTCAATATATTTTTGGACGATAGCTGTCATTTATAACTCTGCAGGTTTGTGAATTACAGTGCCCCTGAGCCCCTTTCTTCAAATCGCTTTCTTGTGAGCTGGCCGCAAACCCGCAGGATTGCTTCAGGCCCTAATCTGGTTCAGGCACGGCATGCTGAGCATTTGGTTAATTCCCCTTCCTGGTTGGAAATGAGCGTTAAATTTGCCGGTGCAGACACCTACAGCTAGTCTCTCATTGGTTCTCCCTATTCCTGTTCATCTTGTGCAGAAATTGCAAACTGTGCCAAATAGGAGGTTAAAGGCACTGAATCTACAAGTGGGGAGAGTGTTAGTAAAGGTTCTGGAATTGTGAACCCGAGTAAAAGAGGACAAAAACTGAGATGCATTTGAAAACGTTTCCCGGTCACACGGTGCACCATACTGTGGGTTTCCCATGCATGCTTTAGCTGAAGGAAGAATCGCTTAAACCTGGAGAGTTGGGACCCATGGAATGGGTACCATGTAGTATGACTTCAAATGGTCTGCATTTGCTCATCGAACCTCACCAATGCTATCAGCCCGAAGTGTCCAAACTTATGTCTCACTCAGCTCTGGGTTTAGATGAGGTAAATCCAGGTTGCATCACAAGCCCTGAATGAATTATTTAAGAATTGCTCTCTATTTCACTGTCATTGTGATTTGTTTTTGTAATTCATTTTGATAATAGGATTTATCGGATTTTCTCTGCTGCCTTCATGCAGCTGTACACACGCTTGATTCTCTTATGGAGACATATAAATCCATGGGTTTGAAGATTCTTACTAGTCAGGTGTATTCCTAGGCGTTGAATATAGGGTGCTTAGCCCATTTCGTTGATCAAGGGGTAGGTCTTGACTATTACATATTTGACGTATGGAATGGTGTCTGTGCTAATTTCTATCTCTGGTTTTATGCAGCACCCCAACTCACCTTTCCCCTTAAGCAAACATAAGTTGGTTTTCTAAATTTGAGACCCTGTTCTGTTTTGTAATTCAGTTCATGTGTAGCCAAGATTACATTCCGTGTATTAGTGATATCTTATGATGTTTCATTTTCTGTGTGAATTATTTCACTTAGAATCATCGTACCTGAATCCACTCATTATGCCACGACAGGCCAGATGACATAGATTTCATTGGTGAGTGATATTTCATTGTACGTACGTACCACAACTTCTTTATCCATTTTTCGCTTTCTGGGATATTTAACTTGTACCGTAGACGAGGTTCTTGTAAACAGAGCCGTCTGAAACTTTGGGGTGGCTGTGTGTTTTTTATTTTAATTTCCCTAAGCTATAGGACCATAAGTGGAAGTGCCGTAGGCTCCGTTGCTTTGTTTTTTAGCTGTTTCAGGAAACACCATACACATCTCCAGAGTGACTGTTGGCAATTTACATCCCACCCATCAGCATAACAAGGCTCCCTGTTCTCCATGGCCTGTGCTTCATTTCTGGATTTTACACTTTTTTCAGATGGCCCTTTTGACCGGGGGGCAGTGAGACTTCATTGTAGTGCAGATTTCTTTAACATGCTTGCTTGGTTGGCCAAAAAGGGCGTATGCGTTTTTTCCTGAATATATTCAGGAAAAAACGCATACGCCCTTTTTGGCCAAGTGCATCATTGTCGACGTTCTGCCTCTTTTCCTATGCTTTAAATGCAATTCCAGTCTACCCCCTGAAATCGTTTTCCTGCAATTCTGCCCCGCTTTCAAGTCCTCTTCGCAGCCTTCCTTCAATATATTTTTGGACGATAGCTGTCATTTATAACTCTGCAGGTTTGTGAATTACAGTACCCCTGAGCTCCTTTCTTCAAATCGCTTTCTTGTGAGCTGGCCGCAAACCCGCAGGATTGTTTCAGGCCCTAATCTTGTTCCGGAACGGCATGCTGAGCCTATGGTTAATTCCTCTTCCTGGTTGGAAATGAGCGTTAAATTTGCCCGTGTAGACACCTACAGCTAGTCTCTCATTGGTTCTCGCTATTCCTGTTCATCTTGCGCAGAAATTGCAAACTGTGCCAAACAGCAGGTTAAAGGCACTGACTCTCCAAGTGGGGAGAGTGTTAGTAAAGGGTCTGGAATTGTGAACCCGAGTAAAAGGGGACGAAAACTGAGATGCCTTTGAACACGTTTCCTGGTCACACGGTGCACCATACTGTGGGCTTCCCATGCATGCTTTAGCTGAAGGAAGAATCGCTTAAACCTGGAGAGTTGGGACCCATGGAATGAGTACCATGCAGTATGACTTCAAATGGTCTGCATTTGCTCATCGAACCTCACCAAGGGTATCAGCCCGAAGTGTCCAACCTTATGTCTCACTCAGCACTGGGTGTAGATGAGGTAAATCCAGGTTGCATCACAAGCCCTGAATGAATTATTTAAGAATTGCTCTCTATTTCACTGTCATTGTGTTTTGTTCTTGTAATTCATTTTGATAATAGGATTTATCGGATTTTCTCTGCTGCCTTCATGCAGCTGTACACACGCTTGATTCTCTTATGGAGACATATAAATCCATGGGTTTGAAGATTCTTACTAATCAGGTGTATTCCTAGGCGTTGAATATAGGGTGTTTAGCCCATTTCGTTGAGCAAGGGATAGGTCTTGACTATTACATATTTTTTTTTTTTTTTTTGCTGTACGCGGGCCTCTCAGTGTTGTGGCCTCTCCCGTTGCGGAGCACAGGCTCCGGACGCGCAGGCTGAACGGCCATGACTCACGGGGCCAGTAGCTCCTCGGCATGTGGGATCCTCTCGAACCGGGGCACGAACCCGCGTCCCCTGCATCGGCAGGCGGACTCTCAACCAGTGCGCCACCAGGGAAGCCCCATTGACTATTACATATTTGACGTATGGAATGGTATCTGTGCTAATTTCTATCTCTGGTTTTATGCAGCACCCCAACTCACCTTTCCCCTTAAGCAAACATAAGTTGGTTTTCTAAATTTGAGACCCTGTTCTGTTTTGTAATTCAGTTCATGTGTAGCCAAGATTACATTCGGTGTATTAGTGATATCTTATGATGTTTCATTTTCTGTGTGACTTATTTCACTTAGAATCATCGTACCTGAATCCACTCATTATGCCACGACGGGCCAGATGACATAGATTTCATTGGTGAGTGATATTCCATTGTTCGTACGTACCACAACTTCTTTATCCATTTTTCGCTTTCTGGGATATTTAACTTGTACCGTAGACGAGGATCTTGTAAACAGAGCCGTCTGAAACTTTGGGGTGGCTGTGTGTTTTTGATTTTAATTTCCCTAAGCTATAGGACCATAAGTGGAAGTGCCGTAGGCTCCGTTGCTTTGTTTTTTAGGTGTTTCAGGAAACACCATACACTTCTCCAGAGTGGCTCTTGGCAATTTACATCCCACCCATCAGCATAACAAAGCTCCCTGTTCTCCATGGCCTGTGCTGCATTTCTGGATTTTACACTTTTTTCAGATGGCCCTTTTGACCCGGGGGCAGTGAGACTTCATTGTAGTGCAGATTTCTTTAACATGCTTGCTTGGTTGGCCAAAAAGGGCGTATGCGTTTTTTCCTGAATATATTCAGGTAAAAACGCATACGCCCTTTTTGGCCAAGTGCATCATTGTCGACGTTCTTCCTCTTTTATTATGCTTTAAATGCAATTCCAGTCTACCCCCTGAAATCGTTTTCCTGCCATACTGCCCCGCTTTCAAGTCCTCTTCGCAGCCTTCCTTCAATATATTTTTGGACGATAGCTGTCATTTATAACTCTGCAGGCTTGTGAATTACAGTGCCCCTGAGCTCCTCTCTTCAAATCGCTTTCTTGTGAGCTGGCCGCAAACCCGCAGGATTGTTTCAGGCCCTAATCTGGTTCCGGCCCGGCATGCTGAGCCTTTGGTTAATTCCTCTTTCTCGTGGGAAATGAGCATTAAATTTGCCCATGCAGACAGCTACAGCTAGTCTCTCATTGGTTCTCCCTATTCCTGTTCATCTTGCGCAGAAATTGCAAACTGTGCCAAACAGGAAGTTAAAGGCACTGACTCTCCAAATGGGGAGAATGTTAGTAAAGGGTCTGGAATTGTGAACCCGAGTAAAAGGGGACGAAAACTGAGATGCCTTTGAAAACGTTTCCCGGTCACACGGTGCACCATACTGTGGGTTTCCCATGCATGCTTTAGCTGAAGGAAGAATCGCTTAAACCTGGAGAGTTGGGACCCATGGAATGGGTACCATGCAGTATGACTTCAAATGGTCTGCATTTGCTCATCGAACCTCACCAATGCTATCAGCCCGAAGTGTCCAACCTTATGTCTCACTCAGCTCTGGGTGTAGATGAGGTAAATCCAGGTTGCATCACAAGCCCTGAATGAATTATTTAAGAATTGCTCTCTATTTCACTGTCATTGTGTTTTGTTTTTGTAATTCATTTTGGTAATAGGATTTATCGGATTTTCTCTGCTGCCTTCATGCAGCTGTACACACGCTTGATTCTCTTATGGAGACATATAAATCCATGGGTTTGAAGACTCTTACTAATCAGCTGTATTCCTAGGCGTTGAATATAGGGTGTTTAGCCCATTTCGTTGAGCAAGGGGTAGGTCTTGACTGTTACATATTTTACGTATGGAATGGTATCTGTGCTAATTTCTATCTCTGGTTTTATGCAGCACCCCAACTCACCTTTCCCCATAAGCAAACATAAGTTGGTTTTCTAAATTTGAGACCCTGTTCTGTTTTGTATTTCAGTTCATGTGTAGCCAAGATTACATTCCGTGTATTAGTGATATCTTATGATGTTTCATTTTCTGTGTGACTTATTTCACTTAGAATCATCGTACCTGAATCCACTCATTATGCCACGACGGGCCAGATGACATAGATTTCATTGGTGAGTGATATTCCATTGTACGTACATACCACAACTTCTTTATCCATTTTTCGCTTTCTGGGATATTTAACTTGTACCGTAGACGAGGTTCTCGTAAACAGAGCCGTCTGAAACTTTGGGGTGGCTGTGTGTTTTTGATTTTAATTTCCCTAAGCTATAGGACAATAAGTGGAAGTGCCGTAGGCTCCGTTGCTTTGTTTTTTAGGTGTTTCAGGAAACACCATACACTTCTCCAGAGTGGCTCTTGGCAATTTACATCCCGCCCATCAGCATGACAAGGCTCCCTGTTCTCCATGACCTGTCCTGCCTTCTGGATTTTACACTTTTTTCAGATGGCCCTTTTGACCGGGGGGGCAGTGAGACTTCATTGTAGTGCAGATTTCCTTTACACGCTTGCTTGGTTGGCCAAAAAGGGCGTATGCGTTTTTTCCTGAATATATTCAGGAAAAAACGCATACGCCCTTTTTGGCCAAGTGCATCGTTGTCGACATTCTGCCTCTTTTCCTATGCTTTTAGTACAATTCCAGTCTACCCCCTGAAATCGTTTTCCTGAAATTCTGCCCCGCTTACAAGTCCTCTTGGAAGAATTACTTCAATACATTTTTGGACGATAGCTGTCATTCATAACTCTGCAGGTTTGTGAATTACAGTGCCCTGAGCTCATGTCTTCAACTCGCTTTCTTGTGGGCTGGCCGCAAAACCGCAGGATTGCTTCAGGCCAAAGTCTCTTTCCGGTAGGGCATGCTGAGCCTTTGTTTAATTCCTCTTCCTGGTCGGAAATGAGCATTCCTTTTGCCCGTGCAGGCACCTACAGCCACTCTCTCATTGGTTCCCCCTATTCCTGTACATTTTGCGCAGAAATTGCAAACTGTGCCAAACAGGAGGTTAATGGCACTGACTCTCCAAGTGGGGAGAGTGTTATTAAAGCGTCGGGAATGGTGAACCCGAGTACCAGGGGACGAAAACTGAGATGCATTTGAAAACATTTACCGGTCACACAGTGCACTGTACTGTGGGTTTCCCATGCATGTTTTAGCTGAAGGAAGAATCCCTTAAACCTGGAGAGTTGGGACCCATGGAATGGGTACCATGCAGTATGACTTCAAAGGGTCTGCGTTTGCTCACCGAACCTCACCAATGCTATCAGCCCGAAGTGTCCAGCCTTATGTCTCACCCAGCTCTGGGTGTAGATGTGGGAAATCCAGGTTGCATCACAAGCCCTGAATGAATTATTTAAGAATTGCTCTCTATTTCACTGTCATTGTGTTTTGTTTTTGAAATTTATTTTGATAATGGGATTTATCGGATTTTCACTGCTGCGTTTAGGCCGCTGTACACACGCTTGATTTCCTTATGGAGACATATAAATCCATGGGTTTTAAGATTCTTACTTGTCAGGTATCTTGCCAGGCGTTGAATATGGGGTGTTGAGTCCATTTCGTTGAGCAAGGAGTAGGTCTTGTCTATTATATATTTGGCTTATGGAACGGTATCTGTGCTAATTTCAATCTCTGGTTTTATGCAGCACCCCAACTCACCTTTCCCCATAAGCAAGCATAAGTTGGTTTTCTAAATTTGAGACCCTGTTCTGTTTTGTAATTCAGTTTATGTGTAGCCAAGTTTACATTCCGTGTATTACTGATATATTATGATGTTTCTTTTTCTGTGTGACTTATTTCTCGTAGAACCATCGTACCTGAATCCACTCATTATGCCGCTATGGGCCTGAAGACGTAGATTTCATTGCTGAGTGATATTCCATTGTACGTGCGTACCAGAACTTCTTTATCCATTTTTTCCTTTCTCGGATATTTAACTTGTACAGTAGACAAGGTTCTTGTAAACAGAGCCATCCCAAACTTTGGGGTGGCTGTGTGTTTTTGATTTTAATTTCCCTAAGCTATAGGACCATAAGTGGAAGTGCCATAGGCTGTGTTGCTTTGTTTCCTACGTGTTTCTGGAAACACCATACACTTCTCCAGAGTGGTTGTTGGCAATTTACATCCCGCCCATCAGCATGACAAGGCTCCCTGTTCTTCATGACCTGTCTTGACTTTCTGGATTTTACATTTTTTTCAGATGGCCCTTTTGACCGGGGGGCAGTGAGACTTCATTGTAGTGCAGATTTCCATTACACGCTTGCTTGGTTGGCCAAAAAGGGCGTATGGGTTTTTTCCTGAATATATTCAGGAAAAAACGCATACGCCCTTTTTGGCCAAGTGCATCATTGTCGACATTCTGCCTCTTTTCCTATGCTGTTAGTACAATTCCAGTCTACCCCCTGAAATCCTTTTCCTGAAATTCTGCCCCGCTTTCAAGTCCTCTTCGAAGACTTACTTCAATACATTTTTGGACGATAGCTGTCATTCATAACTCTGCAGGTTTGTGAATTACAGTGCCGCTGAGCTCATTTCTTCAACTCGCTTTTTTGTGAGCTGGCCGCCAAACCGCAGGATTGCTTCAGGCCCTAATCTGTTTCCGGCAGGGCACGCTGAGCCTTTGGTTAATTCCTCTCCCTGGTGGGAAATGAGCGTTCCATTTGCCCGTGCAGACACCTACAGCTAGTCTCTCATTGCTTCTCCCTATTCCTGTTCATCTTGCGCAAAAATTGCAAACTGTGCCAAACAGGAGGTTAATGGCACTGACTCTCCAAGTGGGGAGAGTGTTAGTAAAGCGTTCAAATTTTGAACCCGAGTACCAGGGGACGAAAACTGAGATGCATTTGAAAACGTTTCCGAATCACATGGTGGACCATACTCTGGGTTTCCCATGCATGTTTTAGCTGAAGGAAGAATCCCTTAAACCTAGAGAGTTGGGATCCATGGAATGGGTACCATGCAGTATGACTTCAAAGGGTCTGCGTTTGTTCACCGAACCTCACCAATGCTATCAGCCCGAAGTGTCCAGCCTTATGTCTCATCCAGCTCTGGGTGTAGAGGTGGTAAATCCAGGTTGCATCACAAGCCCTGAATGAATTATTTAAGAATTGCTCTCTATTTCACTGTCATTGTGTTTTGTTTTTGAAATTCATTTTGATAATGGGATTTATCGGATTTTCACTGCTGCTTTTAGGCCTCTGTACACACGTTTGATTTCCTTATAGAGACATATAAATCCATGGGTTTTAAGATTCTTACTTGTCAGGTATCTTCCCAGGCGTTGAATATAGGGTGTTGAGTCCATTTCGTTGAGCAAGGAGTAGGTTTTTTCTATTATATATTTGGCTTATGGAACGGTATCTGTGCTAATTTCAATCTCTGGTTTTATGCAGCATCCCAACTGACCTTTCCCCATAAGCAAGCATAAGTTGGTTTGCTAAATTTGAGACCCTGTTCTGTTTTGTAATTCAGTTCATGGGTAGCCAAGTTTACATTCCGTGTATTAGTGATAACTTATGATGTTTCTTTTTCTGTCTGACTTATTTCGCATAGAATCATCGTACCTGAATCCACTCATTATGCCGCTACGGTCCTGATGACGTAGATTTCATTGCTGAGTGATATTCCATTGTACGTGCGTACCACAACTTCTTTATCCATTTTATGCTTTCTCGGATATTTAACTTCTACCGTAGATGAGGTTCTTGTAAACAGAGCCATCCCAAACTTTGGGGTGGCTGTGTGTTTTTGATTTTAATTTCCCTAAGCTATACGACCATAAGTGGAATTGCCATAGGCTGTGTTGCTTTGTTTCCTACGTGTTTCTGGAAACACCATACACATCTCCAGAGCGGTTGTTGGCAATTTACATCCCGCCCATCAGCATAACAAGGCTCCCTGTTCTCCATGACCTGTCCTGCCTTTCTGGATTTTACACTTTTTTCAGATGGCCCTTTTGACCGGGGGGCAGTGAGACTTCATTGTAGTGCAGATTTCCTTTACACGCTTGCTTGGTTGGCCAAAAAGGGCGTATGCATTTTTTCCTGAATATATTCAGGAAAAAATGCATACGCCCTTTTTGGCCAACTGCATCATTGTCGACATTCTGCCTCTTTTCCTATGCTTTAAGTGCAATTCCAGTCTATCCCCTGAAATCGTATTCCTGAAATTCTGCCCCGCTTTCAAGTCCTCTTCGAAGAATTACTTCAATACATTTTTGGACGATAGCTGTCATTCATAACTCTGCAGGTTTCTGAATTACACTGCCCCTGAGCTATTTTCTTTAACTCGCTTTCTTGTGAGCTGGCCGCAAAACCCCAGGATTGCTTCACGCCATAATCTCTTTCTGGCAGGGCATGCTGAGCCTTTGGTTAATTCCTCTTAATGGTGGGAAATGAGCGTTCCATTTGCCTGTGCAGACACCTACAGCTAGTCTCTCATTGGTTCTCCCCATTCCTGTTCATCTTGCGCAGAAATTGCAAACTGTGCCAAACAGGAGGTTAAAGGCACTGACTCTCCAAGTGGGGATAGTGTTTGTAAAGCGCCTGGAATGGTGAACCCGAGCACCAGGGGCGAAAACTGAGATGCATTTGAAAACGTTTCCCAATCACACGGTGGACCATACTCTGGGTTTCCCATGCATATTTTAGCTGAAGGAAGAATCCCTTAAACCTAGAGAGTTGGGACCCATGGAATGGGTACCATGCAGTATGACTTCAAAGGGTCTGCGTTGCTCACCGAACCTCACCAATGCTATCAGCCCGAAGAGTCCAGCCTTATGTCTCACCCAGATCTGGGTGTAGATGTGGGAAATCCAGGTTGCATCACAAGCCCTGAATGAATGATTTAAGAATTGCTCTCTATTTCACTGTCATTGTGTTTTGTTTTTGATATTTATTTTGATAATGGGATTTATCGGATTTTCACTGCTGCGTTTAGGCCGCTGTACACATGCTTGATTTCCTTATGGAGACATATAAATCCATGGGTTTTAAGATTCTTACTTGTCAGGTGTCGTCCCAGGCGTTGAATATGGGGTGTTGAGTCCATTTCGTTGAGCAAGGAGTAGGTCTTGTCTATTATATATTTGGCTTATGGAACGGTATCTGTGCTAATTTCAATCTCTGGTTTTATGCAGCACCCCAACTCACCTTTCCCCATAAGCAAGCATAAGTTGGTTTTCTAAATTTGAGACCCTGTTCTGTTTTGTAATTCAGTTCATGTGTGGCCAAGTTTACATTCCGTGTATTAGTGATATCTTATGATGTTTCTTTTTCTGTGTGACTTATTTCTCGTAGAATCATCGTACCTGAATCCACTCATTATGCCGCTACGGGCCTGATGACGTAGGTTTCATTGCTGAGTGATATTCCATTGTACGTGCGTACCACAACTTCTTTATCCATTTTTTGCTTTCTCGGATATTTAACTTGTACCATAGACGAGGTTCTTGTAAACAGAGCCATCCAAAATTTTGGGGTGGCTGTGTGTTTTTGATTTTAATTTCTCTATGCTATAGGACCATAAGTGGAAGTGCCATAGGCTGTGTTGCTTTGTTTCCTACGTGTTTCAGGAAACACCATACACTTCTCCAGAGTGGTTGTTGGCAATTTACATCCCGCCCATCAGCAAAACAAGGCTCCCTGTTCTCCATGACCTGTCGTGCCTTTCTGGAATTTACACATTTTTCAGATGGCCCTTTTGCCCGGGGGGCAATGAGACTTCATTGTAGTGCACATTTCCTTTAAACGGTTGCTTGGTTGGCCAAAAAGGGCCTATGCGTTTTTTCCTGAATATATTCAGGAAAAAACGCATACGCCCTTTTTGGCCAAGTGCATCATTGTCGACTTTCTGCCTCTAATCTTATTCTTTAAGTGCAATTCCAGTCTACCCCCTGAAATCGTTTTCCTGAAATTCTGCCCCGATTTCAAGTACTCTTCGAAGACTTACTTCAAAACATTTTTTGACGATAGCTGTCATTCATTACTCTGCAGGTTTGTGAATTACAGTGCCCCTGAGCTCCTTTCTTCAACTCGCTTTCTTGTGAGCTGGCCGCAAACCCGCAGGATTGCTTCAGGCCCTAATATGGTTCCGGCATGGCATGCTGAGCCTTTGGTTAATTCCTCTTCCTGGTGGGAAATGAGCGTTAAATTTGCACGTGCAGACACCTTCACATGAGTCGTCATGGTGCCCCTTTGCCCCGGTTATCTCTATGGAGGTTGGAGTTGGAGGGCCTCCTCGCTCAAGGTCAGTGTGCCCACGGAGCCAACCCTGCAACTTCAGGGCATGGTTGGGTGTTAGGATCACCACGTGGGGTCCTTTTCCCTTAGGAGGGAGGTGGCCTTTTGGGCTGCTGATTTCCAGGTTTTC
Organism: Delphinapterus leucas; assembly: GCF_059928025.1. Classification (NCBI taxonomy): domain Eukaryota; kingdom Metazoa; phylum Chordata; class Mammalia; order Artiodactyla; family Monodontidae; genus Delphinapterus; species Delphinapterus leucas. The sequence goes on along the minus strand of NW_028322240.1, from coordinate 6,490,295 downwards.
AGATACTGCCAGTATCATGGCCAGATGTGGTGGTGGGCCAAGCCCCTTGGTGACCGTAGTTTATCCTACCTGGATCGCATTCTTGCATTGTTCCATTTCAAGTGGTCCCAGATTTTGCACTAATACTCCAATGGCGATTCACCGTTCACCAGGAATGTAAAGGTCAAAGGGTTTAGCTAAATTAGGGAGTTCCAGGGCAAGGGTCTGAATTGACTGCTCTTTCCATTCTTGAAAGGCCACTTCTGCATTCTATTCAAAAGGATCATCATCTTTTCCTTTCAGTGTTTCATATACAGGCCCAGCTAGTAGACTGTAGTTAGGGATCCAGAAGCAGCAAACCCTGGCCTCCCCAGGAACCCCTAAGCTGTCTTCTAGTTTCAGAAATGGGTAAGGCTGTAAATTGTTTCTTCCCTTTCCTGGGATGGGCTTCTCCGACCTTCTGTGAGAATGAAGCCCAGGCAGGTCACCGTAGTCTGTGATATTTGAGCTTTGTCTTGGACAACTTGTATCCTTTATTGGCTTGGTAGTTCAGAGGTCTCCTTAGTAGGGCTGGCGATCAGAATGTCGTCTGCATATTGAAGGAGTGTTTCCTTTTCCAGAGGTAGAACTTTTAGTTGTTTAGCTGAGCTTTCCCCAAAGATGGTGTGGGAATTTTTGAACCCTTGGGGCAACACGGCCCGGAAGTATTGTTTTAGTTGTATGTTGAGTCCTGCCACTCACAAGCCAAAATTTCTTGTGACTCTGGGACTAATAGAATACAAAAGAAGGCATCATTGAAGACTAATACAGAATACCATGTCCTGGTGGTTGGTAGAATGACCAGCAGGGTGTAGGATTTAGGAACTACTGGAGGTATATCCTCGGTGGCTTCACTGACTGTCCTGACATCCTTTACCAGGACTCCAGCAGCCCATGGGGCTCTCGAGGTCAGGCCAATCCCAGGATATGGAGCTCACCTGGGCAGGTACCCCACCCCAGCCCACGGGGCTCTCGTGGTCAGGCCCCTCCCAGGATACAGAGCTACCCTTGCAGGTACCATGGCAGGGCTGGGAACACAGGAACCGTGCATATCGCCCTCATTGCAGAGCACTCCCAGCTCACCTGTCACTCAGATCTGACACAGAGCACCTCAGAGCAGGACTTGAACTAACAAACAGCAGCTCCGACAGGTCTGTGACCCTGGGCATCACTCTGTGTGGCCTCCCTCCACCTGGTCTTCCAGAGACTTCCACTGCACCCGGGGCACCAGGCCTCTGTCTCCACCCACCAGCCACCCCTCCTCTCCCTGACTCCTGGGTTCCTCTCATTAGGAGAGGGTTTTCTTGAAGTTGTCTCCCACTCATGGGCCAGATAATATAATTAGAAAACAAGCCAGAGCTGCAGCCCCTTGTCTATCCTGACTCTCAGGAGCCCACACCTGTTCCTTGGACCTGGCCGATTCAGCAAGTTCCAGTTTCTGCAACTGTGAGCCCCTGAGGGGTGATCATTGGCTGGCCTGGGAAGCCTGACTGTGCCGGCCAGCCCTCCCCAGGTGTGCCTGGGTTCAGATCAATATAAACACCGCTCCAGGCAGCAAGAGCCCCTGCAGCTGTGCCTGACGCCATTTTCTCTGCCCTGTCAGCAGTCTTGGGGCTGGACTGGTGGGAGGGAGTGAGAGGCCACGGCTTTGTGGGTGGCCCAGTGTGAGTGGGGCTCTGCTGGACTTTCTGCAGCAGTTGCCAAGATGCCACCTGCTAAAGAAGAGGATGTGTCACCCATACCTGCCGCTGGAATTTCTCCCTGGGCAGAGGTGAGTGAGGAAGAAAGCAGTGGGGGCCGGGACAGCAGGGGTATCTCAGGCAGGGAAATGGAAAGCTTCCAGAAGAGCACCCAGGACCAGGATCATCCTGGCTGGCCTGCAGGCACCAAGTCGGCTGGCATGCTGTCGCTCATGTGGCTCCATTGCCCTTCCTCTAGGCTTTCAAGTCCTTGTACATATTCAGGTGTTTTACCTGGGAAGGGTGGGAACATTTCAGCAGCAGCTGGCCTGGGGCTCAGCCCACGTTTACTCACAGATGCCTCGGCACGGTCCCCCAGCTTTGCAATGAGGACGCTTGTTGCGTGGGGCCTGCTGGCTGAATGGGAGATGATTCCCCACCACCGACCAACTTCAGAATTGTTTACAATTGGAGCAAGTGCCCTGATACGGTTTTCCTCTGTGTAGCTGGTGGGTTCTGTTTTTTTTTCTTTTTTGGTTCAAGGTAGATTTTATTCCTCTTTTTTGTATTTACAGATATAAGCATGGAAATAATTTATTCATATAAATACATGTATGTGAAGGGAAGAATATTTTTTCTGTTTTACTTTTTGTAATTTGAATTTTATTTTATTTTTTTATACAGCAGGTTCTTTTTGGTTATCTATTTTATACATATAAATGTATACATGCCAATCCCAATCTCTCAACTCCTCCCACCACCACCCCCCAACAGCTTTCCCCCCTTGCTGTCCATACGTTTGTTGTCTACATCTGTTGCTCTATTTCTGCCTTGCAAAACGGTTCATCTGTACAATTTGTCTAGGTTCCACATATAGCCATTAATAGACAAGATTTCTTTTTCTCTTTCTGACTTACTTCACTCTGTATGACAGTCTCTAGATCCATCAACGTCTCTACAAATGACCCAATTTCATTCCTTTTTATGGCTTAGTAATATTCCATTTTATATATGTACCACGTCTTTATGCATTCGTCTGTCTGTGGGCATTTAGGTTGCTTCCATTACCTGGATATTGTAAATAGTGATGCAATGAACATTGCGGTGAATGTCTCTTTTTGATTTATGGTTTTGTCTGGGTATATGCCCAGTAGTGGGACTGCTGTATCATATGGTAATTCTATTCTTAGTTTTATAAGAAACTCCATAACTTTCTCCACAGTGACTGTATCAATTTCATTCCCAACAATAGCGGAAGAGGGTTCCTTATCTCCACACCCTTTCCAGCATTTGTTGTTTGTAGATTTTCTGATGATGCCCATTCTAACAGGTGTGAGGTGATACACCATGGATGAGTCTATTTCGTTGAGCAAAGAGTAGGTCTTGTCTATTACATATTTGGCTTATGGAATGGTATGTGTGCTAATTTCAATCTCTGGTTTTATACAGCACCGCAACTCAACTTTCCCCTTAAGCAAGCATAAGTTTTTATCTAAATGTGAGACTCTGTTCGGTTTTGGAATTCAGTTTATGTGTAGCCAAGTTTACACTCTCTCTATTAGTGATATCTTATGATAATTACCTTTCTCTGTGTGACATATTTCTCTTAGAATCATCATACTTAAATCCACTCAATTTGCTGCTACAGGCCTGATGACATTGATTTCATTGCTGAGTGATATTCCATTGTACGTAAGTAGCACAACTCCTTTATCCATATTTTTCTTTCTGGGATATTTAATTTGTACTGGACTCAAGGTTCTTGTAAACACAGCAGCCCTAAATTTGGTGTTGGCTGTGTCTTGTTGATTTTAATTTTCCTAAGCTATAGGGCCAAAAGTGGAAGTGCCCTAGGGTCTGTAGCTTTGTTTTTCAGATGTTTCAGGATACACCATAAACATCTCCAGAGTGTCTGTTGGCAATTTACATCCCGCCCATCAGCATAACAAGGCTCCCTGTTCTCCATGGCCTGTCCTGTGTTTCTGGTTTTTACACTTTTTTCAGATGGCCCTTTTGACGAATGGGAAATGAGACTTCATTGTAGTGCGGATTTCCATTGCTCGAGTGCTTGGTTGGCCAAAAAGGGCATATGTGTTTTTTCCTGAATATATTCAGGAAAAAATGTTTACGCACTTTTGTCCAAGTGCATCACTGTCAAAGATCTGCCGCTTTTCACATGCTTTAAACGCAATTCCAATCTACCTCCTGAAATATGATTCCTGCAATTCTGCCTCGTTTTGAAGTCCTCTTTGCAGACTTACTTCAGTATATTTTTGCCAATAGCTGTCATTTATAACTCTGCAGGTTTGTGAATTACAGTGCCTGTGATTTCCTTTCTTAACTCGTTTCCTTGAAAGCTGGCCACAGAACCGCAGGTTTGCTTTAGGCCATAATCAGGGTCTGGCACGGCACTCTGAGCCTTTGGTTAATTCCTCTTCCTGGTGGGAAATTAGAGTTAAATGTGCCCCTCCGGACACCTGCCTCACTCCCAGCCCCTTGGTGATGTGTGTCCTGTGGTTTGAGGCCACATGTGCTGGGTTCCTCACCTTTGGCTGATGTGGCCCCACTGGTGTGAGGACACTCCTGCCTGGCTCCCATCCCCTTGGTGATGTGGGCCATCCGGTGAGAGTCTGATCCTGGTTGGGTTCCTCACACTTCTGTGAGGTGGGCCCTCTTCTCTGACGTCACTCCTGCCTGGCTGGCACACCCCGCCTTGGCGAAGTCGGCCCTCTGGTGGGATTTGGTGCCTGCTGGGTGTCTCCTGCCCTCGGTAATGAGGGCCCTCTGGCGTCAGGCCCTAATTCCTGGGCTCCCAATATTTTCTGATATGCGCCCTGTGGTTCGAGTACACTCGTGCCAGGTTCCCAACCCCATGGGAATGTGGGCCTTCTGCTCTGAGGTCCCAACCGTGGGTTGCTCAGTTTCATGATGAGGGCCCTCTGCTGTGAGTTCTCTCCGGCCTGGATCCCATAGCCTCGCTGCTCCTGGCCACCTGCTGGGAGGTTCCAACTGCGGGATTCCTCACCTTTTTTCTTCTATGGACCCTCTGTTTTGAGACTCCTCCTGCCTGCCTCACTCCCAGTCCCTTGGTGATGTGTGTCCTCTGGTGTGAGGCCATGTGTGCTGGGTCCCTCGCCTTTGGATGATGTGGCCACACTGGTGTGAGGACACTCCTGCCTGCTTCCTATCCCCTTGATGATGTGGACCCTCTGGTGAGAGTCTGATCCTGGCTGGGTTCCTCACCCTTCTGTGAGGTGGGCCCTCTGCTGTGAGGTCACTCCTGCCTGGCTGGCACACCCCACCTGGGCAACATCGGCCCTCTTGTGGCACTTGGAGCCTGCTGGGAGCCTCCTCCCCTCGGTGATGGGGGCCCTCTAGCGTCAGGCCCTAACTGCTGGGTACCCACATTTTCTGATACGTGCTAAGTGGTGCGAGGACACTCCTGCGAGGTTCCCATCCCCATGGGCATGTGGGCCTTCTGCTCTAAGGTCCCAACACCTGTGTTGTTCACCGTTTCATGATGTTGTCTCTCTGGTGTTAGTTCACTCAGGCCTAGATCCCATAGACTCTGTGCTCTGAGCCGACTGCTGGGAGGTTCCTACTGCTGGATTCCTTACCTTTTTTATTCTTTGGGTCCTGTGTTTTTATGCTCCTACTTCCTGACTCACTCCCAGCCCCTTTGTGATGTAGGTCCTCTGGTTTAAGGCCACATGTACCGGTTTCCTCACCTTTATTGATGTGGCCCCACTGGTGTGAGGACACTCCTGCCTGGTTCCCATCCCCTTGGTGATTGGGGCCCTCTTGTGAGAGTCTGATCCTGTCTGGATTCCTCACACTTATGGGAGGTGGGCCCTCTGCTGTGAGGTCACTCCTGCCTGGCTGGCACACGTCACGTTGGCGATGTGGGCCCTCAGTTGGGAGTTGGTGCCTGCTGGGAGTCTCCTCCCCTCGGTAATGAGGGCCCTCTGGCATCAGGCCCTAACTCATGGGCTCCCAAAATTTTCTGATGTGCGCCCAGTCGTGTGAGTACACTCCAGCCAGGGTCCCTTCCCTAGGGGATGTGGGCTTTCTGCTCTGTGGTCCCAACGGCTGGGTTGCTCACAGTGTCAGAATGTGGGCCCTCTGTTTTGAGTTCAGTCAGGCCTGGATCCCATAGCCTCGCTGCTCCTGGCCGCCTGCTGGGAGGTTCCAACTGCGGGATTCCTCACCTTTTTTACGCAATGGGCCCTCTGTTTTGAGGCTCCTCCTGCCTGCCTCACTCCCAGCCCCTTGGTGATGTGTGTCCTGTAGTTTGAGGCCACGTGTGCTGGGTCCGTCACATTTCGGGGATGTGGCCCCACTGGTGTGAGGACACTCCTGCCTGGTTTCCATTCCCTTGGTGATGTGGGCCCTCTGGTGAGAGTCTGATCCTCTTTGCGTTCCTCACACTTTTGTGTGGTTGGCCCTCTGCTCTGAGGTCACTCCTGCCTGGCTGGCACACCCCGCATTGGCGACGTCGGCCCTCTGGTAGCATTTGGAGCTTGCTGGGAGCCTCCTCTCCTCAGTGATGAGGGCCCTCTGGCGTCCGGCCCTTACTGCTGGGCTCCCCACATTTTCTGTTGTGTGCCCACTGGTGCGATGACACTCCTGCTTGGTTCCCTTCCCCATGGGGATGTGGGCCTTGTGCTCTGAGGTCACAACGGCTGGGTTGCTTACAGTATCACGATGAGGGCCCTCTGTTGTGAGTTCATCACTGCCTGGATCCCATAGCCTCGGTGCTCTGGGCCGCCTGCTGGGATGTTCCAACTGCTGGATTCCTCACCTTTTTATACAATGGGCCATGTGTTTTGAGGTTAATCCTGCCTGCCTCGCTCTGAGACCCATGGTGATGTGGGTCTTCTGGTTTGAGGCCACATGTGCTGGGTACCTCAACTTTCGATGATGTGGCCCCACGGGTGTGAGGACACTCGTGCCTGATTCCCAGCCCCTTGCTTATGTGGGCACTCTGGTGAGAGTCTGATCATGACTGGGTTCCTTACCCTTCTGTGAGGTGGGCGCTCTGATGTGAGGTCACTCCTGCCTGGATGGCTCACGTCGCCTTGGCGAAGTAGGCCCTCTGTTGGCCACTGAAGCATGCTGGGAGCCTCCTACCCTCTTTAATGAGGGCCCTGGAAGAAACGCATATGCCCTTTTTGACCAAGTGCATCATTGTCGAAGTTCTGCCTCTTCTCCTATACTTTCAGAGGACTTCCCATCTACCTCCTGAAATCGTATTCCTGGAATTCTGCCCCGCGTTCAAGTCCTCTTTGCAGCCTTACTTCAATATATTTTTGGACGATAGCTGTCATTTATAACTCTGCAGTTTTGTGAATTACAGTGCCCCTGAGCTCCATTCTTCAACTCGCTTTCTTGTGAGCTGGCCGCAAAACCGCAGGATTGCTTCAGGCCCTAATCTGGTTCCGGCACGGCATGTTGAGCCTTTGGCTAATTCCTCTTCCTGATGGGAAATGAGCGTTAAATTTGCTCGTGCAGACACCTACAGCTAATCTCTCATTGGTTCTCCCTATTCCTGTTCATCTTGCTCAGAAATTCCAAACTGTGCCAAACAGGAGGTTAAAGGCACTGACTCTCCAATTGGGGAAAGAGTGAGTAAAGCGTCTGGAATGGTAAAACCGAGTATGAGTGGAAGAAAACTGAGATGCATTTAAAAAGGTTTCCCGGTCACACGGTGGACCATATTCTGGGTTTCCCATGCGTGTTTTACCTGAAGGAAGAATCCCTTAAACCTGGAGAGGTGGGACCCATGCAATGGGTACCATGCAGTATGACTTCAAATGGCCTGCATTTTCTCACCGAACCTCACCAATGCTATCAGCCCAAAGTGTCGAACCTTATGTCTCACTCAGCTCTAGGTGTAGATGTGGTAAATCCAGGTTGCATCACAAGCCCTGAATGAATTATTTAAGAATTGCTCTCCATTTCACTGTCATTGTGTTTGTTTCTGTAGTTTATTTTGATAATGGGATTTATCGGATTTTTTCTGCTGCCTTCATGCAGCTGTACACACACTTGATTCTCTTACGGAGACATATAAATCCATGGGTTTGAAGATTCTTACTAGTCATGTGTAATCCTAGGAGTTGAATATGGTGTGTTTAGTCCATTTCGTTGAGCAAGGTGTAAGTCTTGACTATTACATATTTGGCTTATGGAAAGGTATGTGTGCTAATTTCTATCTCTGGTTTTATGCAGCACCCCACCTCACCTTTCCCCATAAGCAAGCATAAGTTGGTGTTCTAAATTTGAGACCCTGTTCTGTTTTGTAATTCAGTTCATGTGTAGCCAAGTTTACATTCCGTGTATTAGTGATATCTTATGATGTTTCATTTTCTGTGTGACTTATTTCACTTAGAATCATCGTACCTGGATCCACTCAATATGCAGTGACGGGCCTGATGACATAGATTTCATTGGTGAGTGATATTCCATTGTACATGCGTACCACAACTTCTTTAGCCATTTTTCACATTCTGGGATATTTAACTTGTACCGTAGACGACGTTCTTGTAAACAGAGCTGTCCCAAACTTTGGGGTGGCTGTGTGTTTTTGATTTTAATTTCCCTAAGCTATAGGACCATAAGTGGAAGTGACATAGGCTCTGTTGCTTTGTTTCCTACGTGTTTCAGGAAACCCCATACACTTCTCCAGAGTGGCTGTTTGCAATTTACATCCCCCCATCAGCATAACAAGGCTCCCTGTTCTCCATGACTTGTCCTGCCTTTCTGGATTTTACACTTTTTCAGATGCCCCTTTTGACCGGGGGGCAGTGAGACTTCATTGTAGTGCAGATTTCATTTACCTGCTTGCTTGCTTGGCCAAAAATGGCGTATGCGTTTTTTCCTGAATATATTCAGGAAAAAACGCATACGCACTTTTTGGCCAGTGCATCATTGTCGACATTCTGCCTCTATTCCTATGCTTTAAGTGCAATTCCAGTCTACCCCCTGAAATCGTTTTCCTGAAATTCTACCCCGCTTTCAAGTCCTCTTCGAAGACTTACTTCAATTCATTTTTGGACGATAGCTGTCATTCATAACTCTGCAGGTTTGTGAAGTACAGTGCCCCTGAGCTCGTTTCCTCAACTCGCTTTCTTGTGAGCTGGCCGCAAAACCGCAGGATTGCTGCAGGCCCTAATCTGTTTCCGTCAGGGCACACTGAGCCTTTGGTGAATTCCTCTTCCTGGTGGGAAATGAGCGTTCCATTTGCCCGTGCAGACACCTACAGCTAGTCTCTCATTGTTTCTCCCTATTCCTGTTAATCTTGCGTAGAAATTGCAAACTGTGCCAAACAGGAGGTTAAAGGCACTGACTCTCCAAGAGGGGAGAATGTTAGTAAAGCGTCTGGAATGGTGAACCCGAGTACCAGGGTTCGAAAACTGAGATATATTTGAAAACGTTTCCCAATCACACGGTGGACAATACTCTGGGTTTCCCATGCATGTCTTAGCTGAAGGAAGAATCCCTTAAACCTGGAGAGCTGGGAACCATGGAATGGGTACCATGCAGTATGACTACAAAGGGTCTGCGTTTGCTCACCGAACCTCACAAATGCTATCAGCCCGAAGTGTCCAGCCGTATATCTCACCCAGCTCTGGGTGTAGATGTGGTAAATACAGGTTGCATCACAAGCCCTGAATGAATTATTTAAGAATTGCTCTCTATTTCACTGTCAATGTGTTTTGGTTTTGAAATTTATTTTGATAATGGGATTTATCGGATTTTCACTGCTGCGTTTAGGCTGCTGTACACACGCTTGATTTCCTTATAGAGACATATAAATCCATGGGTTTTAAGATTCTTACTTGTCAGGTATATTCCCAGGCTTTGAGTCCGTTTCGTTGAGCAAGGAGTAGGTCTTGTCTATTATATATTTGGCTTATGGAACGGTATCTGTGCTAATTTCAATCTCTGGTTTTATGCAGCACCCCAACTCACCTTTCCCCATAAGCAAGCATAAGTTGGTTTTCTCAATTTGAGACCCTGTTCTGTTTTGTAATTCAGTTCATGGGTAGCCAAGTTAACATTCCGTGTATTAGTCATATCTTATGATGTTTCTTTTTCTGTGTGACTTATTTCCTGTAGAATCATCATACCTGAATCCACTCATTATCCCGCTACGGGCCTGATGAAGTAGATTTCATTGCTGAGTGATATTCCATTGTACGTGCGTACCACAACTTCTTTATCCATTTTTTGCTTTCTGGGATATTTTACTTGTACCGTAGACGAGGTTCTTGTAAACAGAGCCGTCCCAAACTCTGGGGTGGCTGTGTGTTTTTTATTTTAATTTCCCTAAGCTATAGGACCATAAGTGGAAGTGCCATAGGCTGTGTTGCTTTGTTTCCTACGTGTTTCTGGAAACACCATACACTTCTCCAGAGTGGTTGTTGGCAATTTACATCCCGCCCATCAGCATGACAAGGCTCCCTGTTCTCCATGACCTGTCCTGCCTTTCTGGATTTTACACTTTTTTCAGATGGCCCTTTTGACCGGGGGGGCAGTGAGACTTCATTGTAGTGCAGATTTCCTTTACACGCTTGCTTGGTTGGCCAAAAAGGGCGTATGCGTTTTTTCCTGAATATATTCAGGAAAAAACGCATACGCCCTTTTTGGCCAAGTGCATCGTTGTCGACATTCTACCTCTTTTCCTATGCTTTTAGTACAATTCCAGTCTACCCCCTGAAATCGTTTTCCTGAAATTCTGCCCCGCATTCAAGTCCTCTTCGAAGACTTACTTCAATACATTTTTGGACGATAGCTGTCATTCATAACTCTGCAGGTTTGTGAATTACAGTGCCCCTGAGCTCATGTCTTCAACTCGTTTTCTTGTGAGCTGGCCGCAAAACCGCAGGATTGCTTCAGGCCGTAATCTCTTTCCGGCAGGGCTTGCTGAGCCTTTGTTTAATTCCTCTTCCTGGTCGGAAATGAGCGTTCCTTTTGCCCGTGCAGGCACCTACAGCTAGTCTCTCATTGGTTCTCCCTATTCCTGTACATCTTGCGCAGAAATTGCAAACTGTGCCAAACAGGAGGTTAATGGCACTGACTCTCCAAGTGGGGAGAGTGTTAGTAAAGCGTCTGGAATGGTGAAACCGAGTACCAGGGGACGAAAACTGAGATGCATTTGAAAACGTTTCCCGGTCACACAGTGCACTGTACTGTGGGTTTCCCATGCATGTTTTAGCTGAAGGAAGAATCCCTTAAACCTGGAGAGTTGGGACCCATGGAATGGGTACCATGCAGTATGACTTCAAAGGGTCTGCGTTTGCTCACCGAACCTCACCAATGCTATCAGCCCGAAGTGCCCAGCCTTATGTCTCACCCAGCTCTGGGTGTAGATGCGGTAAATCCAGGTTGCATCACAAGCCCTGAATGAATTATGTAAGAATTGCTCTCTATTGTACTGTCATTGTGTTTTGTTTTTGAAATTTATTTTGATAATGGGATTTATCGGATTTTCACTGCTGCATTTAGGCCGCTGTACACATGCTTGATTTCCTTATGGAGACATATAAATCCATGGGTTTTAAGATTCTTAATTGTCAGGTATATTCCCATGCGTTGAATATGGGGTGTTGAGTCCATTTCGTTGAGCAAGGAGTAGGTATTGTCTATTATATATTTGGCTTATGGAATTGTATCTGTGCTAATTTCAATCTCTGCTTATATTCAGCACCCCAACTCACCTTTCCCTATAAGCAAGCATAAGTTGGTTTTTTAAATTTGAGACCCTGTTCTGTTTTGTAATTCAGTTCATGTGTGGCCAAGTTTACATTCCGTGTATTAGTGATATCTTATGATGTTTCTTTTTCTGTGTGACTTATTTCTCGTAGAATCATCGTACCTGAATCCACTCATTATGCCGCTACGGGCCTGATGACGTAGGTTTCATTGCTGAGTGATATTCCATTGTACGTGCGTACCACAACTTCTTTATCCATTTTTTGCTTTCTCGGATATTTAACTTGTACCGTAGACGAGGTTCTTGTAAACAGAGCCATCCCAAATTTTGGGGTGGCTCTGTGTTTTTGATTTTAATTTCTCTATGCTATAGGACCATAAGTGGAAGTGCCATAGGCTGTGTTGCTTTGTTTCCTACGTGTTTCAGGAAACACCATACACTTCTCCAGAGTGGCTGTTGGCAATTTACATCCCACCCATCAGCATAACAAGGCTCCCTGTTCTCCATGACCTGTCGTGCCTTTCTGGAATTTACACATTTTTCAGATGGCCCTTTTGACCGGGGGGCAGTGAGACTTCATTGTAGTACACATTTCCTTTACATGGTTGCTTGGTTGACCAAAAAGGGCGTATGCGTTTTTTCCTGAATATATTCAGGAAAAAACGCATACGCCCTTTTTGGCCAAGTGCATCATTGTCGACATTCTGCCTCTAATCTTATTCTTTAAGTGCAATTCCAGTCTACCCCCTGAAATCGTTTTCCTGAAATTCTGCCCCGATTTCAAGTCCTCTTCGAAGACTTACTTCAAAACATTTTTGGACGATAGCTGTCATTCATTACTCTGCAGTTTTGTGAATTACAGTGCCCCTGAGCTCCTTTCTTCAACTCGCTTTCTTGTGAGCTGGCCGCAAACCCGCAGGATTGCTTCAGGCCCTAATATGGTTCCGGCATGGCATGCTGAGCCTTTGGTTAATTCCTCTTCCTGGTGGGAAATGAGCGTTAAATTTCCATGTTCAGACACCTTCACATGAGTCGTCATGGTGCCCCTTTGCCCCGGTTATCTCTATGGAGGTTGGAGTTGGAAGGCCTCCTCACTCAAGATCAGTGTGCCCACGGAGCCAACCCTGCAACTTCAGGGCATGGTTGGGGGTTAGGATCACCACGAGGGTTCCTTTTTCCTTAGGAGGGAGGTGGCCTTTTGGGCTGCTGATTTCCAGGTTATCAGATACTGCCAGTATCTTGGCCAGATGTGGTGGTGGGCCAAGCCCCTTGGTGACCGTAGTTTATCCTACCTGGATCGCATTCTTGCATTGTTCCATTTCAAGTGGTCCCAGGTTTTGCACTAATACTCCAATGGCGATTCACTGTTCACCAGGAATGTAAAGGTCAAAGGGTTTAGCTAAATTAGGGAGTTCCAGGGCAAGGGTCTGAATTGACTGCTCTTTCCATTCTTGAAAGGCCACTTCTGCATTCTATTCAAAAGGATCATCACCTTTTCCTTTCAGTGTTTCATATAGAGGCCGAGCTAGTAGACTGTAGTTAGGGATCCAGAAGCAGCAAACCCTGGCCTCCCCAGGAATCCCTAAGCTGTCTTCTAGTTTCAGAAATGGGTAAGGCTGTAAATTGTTTCTTCCCTTTCCTGGGATGGGCTTCTCCGACCTTCTGTGAGAATGAAGCCCAGGCAGGTCACCGTAGTCTGTGATATTTGAGCTTTTTCTTGGACAACTTGTATCCTTTATTGGCTTCGTAGTTCAGAGGTCTCCTTAGTAGGGCTGGCGATCAGAATGTCGTCTGCATATTGAAGGAGTGTTTCCTTTTCCAGAGGTAGAACTTTTAGGTCTTTAGCTGAGCTTTCCCCAAAGATGGTGTGGGAATTTTTGAACCCTTGGGGCAACACGGCCCGGAAGTATTGTTTTAGCTGTATGTTGAGTCCTGCCACTCACAAGCCAAAATTTCTTGTGACTCTGGGACTAATAGAATACAAAAGAAGGCATCATTGAAGACTAATACAGAATACCATGTCCTGGTGGTTGGTAGAATGACCAGCAGGGTGTAGGATTTAGGAACTACTGGAGGTATATCCTCGGTGGCTTCACTGACTGTCCTGACATCCTTTACCAGGACTCCAGCAGCCCATGGGGCTCTCGAGGTCAGGCCAATCCCAGGATATGGAGCTCACCTGGGCAGGTACCCCACCCCAGCCCACGGGGCTCTCGTGTTCAGGACCCTCCCAGGATATGGGGTTCCCTGGGCAGGTCCCCCTGCAGCCCATGGGGCTCTCGTGGTCAGGCCCCTCCCAGGATACAGAGCTACCCTTGCAGGTACCATGGCAGGGCTGGGAACACAGGAACCGTGCATATCGCCCTCATTGCAGAGCACTCCCAGCTCACCTGTCACTCAGATCTGACACAGAGCACCTCAGAGCAGGACTTGAACTAACAAACAGCAGCTCCGACAGGTCTGTGACCCTGGGCATCACTCTGTGTGGCCTCCCTCCACCTGGTCTTCCAGAGACTTCCACTGCACCCGGGGCACCAGGCCTCTGTCTCCACCCACCAGCCACCCCTCCTCTCCCTGACTCCTGGGTTCCTCTCATTAGGAGAGGGTTTTCTTGAAGTTGTCTCCCACTCATGGGCCAGATAATACAATTAGAAAACAAGCCAGAGCTGCAGCCCCTTGTCTATCCTGACTCTCAGGAGCCCACACCTGTTCCTTGGACCTGGCCGATTCAGCAAGTTCCAGTTTCTGCAACTGTGAGCCCCTGAGGGGTGATTATTGGCTGGCCTGGGAAGCCTGACTGTGCCGGCCAGCCCTCCCCAGGTGTGCCTGGGTTCAGATCAATATAAACACCGCTCCAGGCAGCAAGAGCCCCTGCAGCTGTGCCTGACGCCATTTTCTCTGCCCTGTCAGCAGTCTTGGGGCTGGACTGGTGGGAGGGAGTGAGAGGCCACGGCTTTGTGGGTGGCCCAGTGTGAGTGGGGCTCTGCTGGACTTTCTGCAGCAGTTGCCAAGATGCCACCTGCTAAAGAAGAGGATGTGTCACCCATACCTGCCGCTGGAATTTCTCCCTGGGCAGAGGTGAGTGAGGAAGAAAGCAGTGGGGGCCGGGACAGCAGGGGTATCTCAGGCAGGGAAATGGAAAGCTTCCAGAAGAGCACCCAGGACCAGGATCATCCTGGCTGGCCTGCAGGCACCAAGTCGGCTGGCATGCTGTCGCTCATGTGGCTCCATTGCCCTTCCTCTAGGCTTTCAAGTCCTTGTACATATTCAGGTGTTTTACCTGGGAAGGGTGGGAACATTTCAGCAGCAGCTGGCCTGGGGCTCAGCCCACGTTTACTCACAGATGCCTCGGCACGGTCCCCCAGCTTTGCAATGAGGACGCTTGTTGCGTGGGGCCTGCTGGCTGAATGGGAGATGATTCCCCACCACCGACCAACTTCAGAATTGTTTACAATTGGAGCAAGTGCCCTGATACGGTTTTCCTCTGTGTAGCTGGTGGGTTCTGTTTTTTTTTCTTTTTTGGTTCAAGGTAGATTTTATTCCTCTTTTTTGTATTTACAGATATAAGCATGGAAATAATTTATTCATATAAATACATGTATGTGAAGGGAAGAATATTTTTTCTGTTTTACTTTTTGTAATTTGAATTTTATTTTATTTTTTTATACAGCAGGTTCTTTTTGGTTATCTATTTTATACATATAAATGTATACATGCCAATCCCAATCTCTCAACTCCTCCCACCACCACCCCCCAACAGCTTTCCCCCCTTGCTGTCCATACGTTTGTTGTCTACATCTGTTGCTCTATTTCTGCCTTGCAAAACGGTTCATCTGTACAATTTGTCTAGGTTCCACATATAGCCATTAATAGACAAGATTTCTTTTTCTCTTTCTGACTTACTTCACTCTGTATGACAGTCTCTAGATCCATCAACGTCTCTACAAATGACCCAATTTCATTCCTTTTTATGGCTTAGTAATATTCCATTTTATATATGTACCACGTCTTTATGCATTCGTCTGTCTGTGGGCATTTAGGTTGCTTCCATTACCTGGATATTGTAAATAGTGATGCAATGAACATTGCGGTGAATGTCTCTTTTTGATTTATGGTTTTGTCTGGGTATATGCCCAGTAGTGGGACTGCTGTATCATATGGTAATTCTATTCTTAGTTTTATAAGAAACTCCATAACTTTCTCCACAGTGACTGTATCAATTTCATTCCCAACAATAGCGGAAGAGGGTTCCTTATCTCCACACCCTTTCCAGCATTTGTTGTTTGTAGATTTTCTGATGATGCCCATTCTAACAGGTGTGAGGTGATACACCATGGATGAGTCTATTTCGTTGAGCAAAGAGTAGGTCTTGTCTATTACATATTTGGCTTATGGAACGGTATGTGTGCTAATTTCAATCTCTGGTTTTATACAGCACCGCAACTCAACTTTCCCCTTAAGCAAGCATAAGTTTTTATCTAAATGTGAGACTCTGTTCGGTTTTGGAATTCAGTTGATGTGTAGCCAAGTTTACACTCTCTCTATTAGTGATATCTTATGATAATTACCTTTCTCTGTGTGACATATTTCTCTTAGAATCATCATACTTAAATCCACTCAATTTGCTGCTACAGGCCTGATGACATTGATTTCATTGCTGAGTGATATTCCATTGTACGTAAGTAGCACAACTCCTTTATCCATATTTTTCTTTCTGGGATATTTAATTTGTACTGGACTCAAGGTTCTTGTAAACACAGCAGCCCTAAATTTGGTGTTGGCTGTGTCTTGTTGATTTTAATTTTCCTAAACTATAGGGCCAAAAGTGGAAGTGCCCTAGGGCCTGTAGCTTTGTTTTTCAGATGTTTCAGGATACACCATAAACATCTCCAGAGTGTCTGTTGGCAATTTACATCCCGCCCATCAGCATAACAAGGCTCCCTGTTCTCCATGGCCTGTCCTGTGTTTCTGGTTTTTACACTTTTTTCAGATGGCCCTTTTGACGAATGGGAAATGAGACTTCATTGTAGTGCGGATTTCCATTGCTCGAGTGCTTGGTTGGCCAAAAAGGGCATATGTGTTTTTTCCTGAATATATTCAGGAAAAAATGTTTACACACTTTTGTCCAAGTGCATCACTGTCAAAGATCTGCCGCTTTTCACATGCTTTAAACGCAATTCCAATCTACCTCCTGAAATATGTTTCCTGCAATTCTGCCTCGTTTTGAAGTCCTCTTTGCAGACTTACTTCAGTATATTTTTGCCAATAGCTGTCATTTATAACTCTGCAGGTTTGTGAATTACAGTGCCTGTGATTTCCTTTCTTAACTCGTTTCCTTGAAAGCTGGCCACAGAACCGCAGGTTTGCTTTAGGCCATAATCAGGGTCTGGCACGGCACTCTGAGCCTTTGGTTAATTCCTCTTCCTGGTGGGAAATTAGAGTTAAATGTGCCCCTCCGGACACCTGCCTCACTCCCAGCCCCTTGGTGATGTGTGTCCTGTGGTTTGAGGCCACATGTGCTGGGTTCCTCACCTTTGGCTGATGTGGCCCCACTGGTGTGAGGACACTCCTGCCTGGTTCCCATCCCCTTGGTGATGTGGGCCATCCGGTGAGAGTCTGATCCTGGTTGGGTTCCTCACACTTCTGTGAGGTGGGCCCTCTTCTCTGACGTCACTCCTGCCTGGCTGGCACACCCCGCCTTGGCGAAGTCGGCCCTCTGGTGGGATTTGGTGCCTGCTGGGTGTCTCCTGCCCTCGGTAATGAGGGCCCTCTGGCGTCAGGCCCTAATTCCTGGGCTCCCAATATTTTCTGATATGCGCCCTGTGGTTCGAGTACACTCCTGCCAGGTTCCCAACCCCATGGGAATGTGGGCCTTCTGCTCTGAGGTCCCAACCGTGGGTTGCTCAGTTTCATGATGAGGGCCCTCTGCTGTGAGTTCTCTCCGGCCTG
Organism: Delphinapterus leucas; assembly: GCF_059928025.1. Classification (NCBI taxonomy): domain Eukaryota; kingdom Metazoa; phylum Chordata; class Mammalia; order Artiodactyla; family Monodontidae; genus Delphinapterus; species Delphinapterus leucas. The sequence goes on along the minus strand of NW_028322240.1, from coordinate 6,472,931 downwards.
GATCCCATAGCCTCGCTGCTCCTGGCCACCTGCTGGGAGGTTCCAACTGCGGGATTCCTCACCTTTTTTCTTCTATGGACCCTCTGTTTTGAGACTCCTCCTGCCTGCCTCACTCCCAGTCCCTTGGTGATGTGTGTCCTCTGGTGTGAGGCCACGTGTGCTGGGTCCCTCGCCTTTGGATGATGTGGCCACACTGGTGTGAGGACACTCCTGCCTGCTTACTATCCCCTTGATGATGTGGGCCCTCTGGTGAGAGTCTGATCCTGGCTGGGTTCCTCACCCTTCTGTGAGGTGGGCCCTCTGCTGTGAGGTCACTCCTGCCTGGCTGGCACACCCCACCTGGGCAACATCGGCCCTCTTGTGGCACTTGGAGCCTGCTGGGAGCCTCCTCCCCTCGGTGATGGGGGCCCTCTAGCGTCAGGCCCTAACTGCTGGGTACCCACATTTTCTGATACGTGCTAAGTGGTGCGAGGACACTCCTGCGAGGTTCCCATCCCCATGGGCATGTGGGCCTTCTGCTCTAAGGTCCCAACACCTGTGTTGTTCACCGTTTCATGATGTTGTCTCTCTGGTGTTAGTTCACTCAGGCCTAGATCCCATAGACTCTGTGCTCTGAGCCGACTGCTGGGAGGTTCCTACTGCTGGATTCCTTACCTTTTTTATTCTTTGGGTCCTGTGTTTTTATGCTCCTACTTCCTGACTCACTCCCAGCCCCTTTGTGATGTAGGTCCTCTGGTTTAAGGCCACATGTACCGGTTTCCTCACCTTTATTGATGTGGCCCCACTGGTGTGAGGACACTCCTGCCTGGTTCCCATCCCCTTGGTGATTGGGGCCCTCTTGTGAGAGTCTGATCCTGTCTGGATTCCTCACACTTCTGGGAGGTGGGCCCTCTGCTGTGAGGTCACTCCTGCCTGGCTGGCACACGTCACGTTGGCGATGTGGGCCCTCAGTTGGGAGTTGGTGCCTGCTGGGAGTCTCCTCCCCTCGGTAATGAGGGCCCTCTGGCGTCAGGCCCTAACTCATGGGCTCCCAAAATTTTCTGATGTGCACCCTGTCGTGTGAGTACACTCCAGCCAGGGTCCCTTCCCTAGGGGATGTGGGCTTTCTGCTCTGTGGTCCCAACGGCTGGGTTGCTCACAGTGTCAGAATGTGGGCCCTCTGTTTTGAGTTCAGTCAGGCCTGGATCCCATAGCCTCGCTGCTCCTGGCCGCCTGCTGGGAGGTTCCAACTGCGGGATTCCTCACCTTTTTTACGCAATGGGCCCTCTGTTTTGAGGCTCCTCCTGCCTGCCTCACTCCCAGCCCCTTGGTGATGTGTGTCCTGTAGTTTGAGGCCACGTGTGCTGGGTCCGTCACATTTCGGGGATGTGGCCCCACTGGTGTGAGGACACTCCTGCCTGGTTTCCATTCCCTTGGTGATGTGGGCCCTCTGGTGAGAGTCTGATCCTCTTTGCGTTCCTCACACTTTTGTGTGGTTGGCCCTCTGCTCTGAGGTCACTCCTGCCTGGCTGGCACACCCCGCATTGGCGACGTCGGCCCTCTGGTAGCATTTGGAGCTTGCTGGGAGCCTCCTCTCCTCAGTGATGAGGGCCCTCTGGCGTCCGGCCCTTACTGCTGGGCTCCCCACATTTTCTGTTGTGTGCCCACTGGTGCGATGACACTCCTGCTTGGTTCCCTTCCCCATGGGGATGTGGGCCTTGTGCTCTGAGGTCACAACGGCTGGGTTGCTTACAGTATCACGATGAGGGCCCTCTGTTGTGAGTTCATCACTGCCTGGATCCCATAGCCTCGGTGCTCTGGGCCGCCTGCTGGGATGTTCCAACTGCTGGATTCCTCACCTTTTTATACAATGGGCCATGTGTTTGGAGGTTAATCCTGCCTGCCTCGCTCCGAGACCCATGGTGATGTGGGTCTTCTGGTTTGAGGCCACATGTGCTGGGTACCTCAACTTTCGATGATGTGGCCCCACGGGTGTGAGGACACTCGTGCCTGATTCCCAGCCCCTTGCTTATGTGGGCACTCTGGTGAGAGTCTGATCATGACTGGGTTCCTTACCCTTCTGTGAGGTGGGCGCTCTGATGTGAGGTCACTCCTGCCTGGATGGCTCACGTCGCCTTGGCGACGTAGGCCCTCTGTTGGCCACTGAAGCATGCTGGGAGCCTCCTACCCTCTTTAATGAGGGCCCTGGAAGAAACGCATATGCCCTTTTTGACCAAGTGCATCATTGTCGAAGTTCTGCCTCTTCTCCTATACTTTCAGAGGACTTCCCATCTACCTCCTGAAATCGTATTCCTGGAATTCTGCCCCGCGTTCAAGTCCTCTTTGCAGCCTTACTTCAATATATTTTTGGACGATAGCTGTCATTTATAACTCTGCAGTTTTGTGAATTACAGTGCCCCTGAGCTCCATTCTTCAACTCGCTTTCTTGTGAGCTGGCCGCAAAACCGCAGGATTGCTTCAGGCCCTAATCTGGTTCCGGCACGGCATGTTGAGCCTTTGGCTAATTCCTCTTCCTGATGGGAAATGAGCGTTAAATTTGCTCGTGCAGACACCTACAGCTAATCTCTCATTGGTTCTCCCTATTCCTGTTCATCTTGCTCAGAAATTCCAAACTGTGCCAAACAGGAGGTTAAAGGCACTGACTCTCCAATTGGGGAAAGAGTTAGTAAAGCGTCTGGAATGGTAAAACCGAGTATGAGTGGAAGAAAACTGAGATGCATTTAAAAAGGTTTCCCGGTCACACGGTGGACCATATTCTGGGTTTCCCATGCGTGTTTTACCTGAAGGAAGAATCCCTTAAACCTGGAGAGGTGGGACCCATGCAATGGGTACCATGCAGTATGACTTCAAATGGCCTGCATTTTCTCACCGAACCTCACCAATGCTATCAGCCCAAAGTGTCGAACCTTATGTCTCACTCAGCTCTAGGTGTAGATGTGGTAAATCCAGGTTGCATCACAAGCCCTGAATGAATTATTTAAGAATTGCTCTCTATTTCACTGTCATTGTGTTTGTTTTTGTAGTTTATTTTGATAATGGGATTTATCGGATTTTTTCTGCTGCCTTCATGCAGCTGTACACACACTTGATTCTCTTACGGAGACATATAAATCCATGGGTTTGAAGATTCTTACTAGTCATGTGTAATCCTAGGAGTTGAATATGGTGTGTTTAGTCCATTTCGTTGAGCAAGGTGTAAGTCTTGACTATTACATATTTGGCTTATGGAAAGGTATGTGTGCTAATTTCTATCTCTGGTTTTATGCAGCACCCCACCTCACCTTTCCCCATAAGCAAGCATAAGTTGGTGTTCTAAATTTGAGACCCTGTTCTGTTTTGTAATTCAGTTCATGTGTAGCCAAGTTTACATTCCGTGTATTAGTGATATCTTATGATGTTTCATTTTCTGTGTGACTTATTTCACTTAGAATCATCGTACCTGGATCCACTCAATATGCAGCGACGGGCCTGATGACATAGATTTCATTGGTGAGTGATATTCCATTGTACATGCGTACCACAACTTCTTTAACCATTTTTCACATTCTGGGATATTTAACTTGTACCGTAGACGACGTTCTTGTAAACAGAGCTGTCCCAAACTTTGGGGTGGCTGTGTGTTTTTGATTTTAATTTCCCTAAGCTATAGGACCATAAGTGGAAGTGACATAGGCTCTGTTGCTTTGTTTCCTACGTGTTTCAGGAAACCCCATACACTTCTCCAGAGTGGCTGTTTGCAATTTACATCCCCCCCATCAGCATAACAAGTCTCCCTGTTCTCCATGACCTGTCCTGCCTTTCTGGATTTTACACTTTTTCAGATGCCCCTTTTGACCGGGGGGCAGTGAGACTTCATTGTAGTGCAGATTTCATTTACCTGCTTGCTTGCTTGGCCAAAAATGGCGTATGCGTTTTTTCCTGAATATATTCAGGAAAAAACGCATACGCACTTTTTGGCCAGTGCATCATTGTCGACATTCTGCCTCTATTCCTATGCTTTAAGTGCAATTCCAGTCTACCCCCTGAAATCGTTTTCCTGAAATTCTACCCCGCTTTCAAGTCCTCTTCGAAGACTTACTTCAATTCATTTTTGGACGATAGCTGTCATTCATAACTCTGCAGGTTTGTGAAGTACAGTGCCCCTGAGCTCGTTTCCTCAACTCGCTTTCTTGTGAGCTGGCCGCAAAACCGCAGGATTGCTGCAGGCCCTAATCTGTTTCCGTCAGGGCACACTGAGCCTTTGGTGAATTCCTCTTCCTGGTGGGAAATGAGCGTTCCATTTGCCCGTGCAGACACCTACAGCTAGTCTCTCATTGTTTCTCCCTATTCCTGTTAATCTTGCGTAGAAATTGCAAACTGTGCCAAACAGGAGGTTAAAGGCACTGACTCTCCAAGAGGGGAGAATGTTAGTAAAGTGTCTGGAATGGTGAACCCGAGTACCAGGGTTCGAAAACTGAGATATATTTGAAAACGTTTCCCAATCACACGGTGGACAATACTCTGGGTTTCCCATGCATGTCTTAGCTGAAGGAAGAATCCCTTAAACCTGGAGAGCTGGGAACCATGGAATGGGTACCATGCAGTATGACTACAAAGGGTCTGCGTTTGCTCACCGAACCTCACAAATGCTATCAGCCCGAAGTGTCCAGCCGTATATCTCACCCAGCTCTGGGTGTAGATGTGGTAAATACAGGTTGCATCACAAGCCCTGAATGAATTATTTAAGAATTGCTCTCTATTTCACTGTCAATGTGTTTTGGTTTTGAAATTTATTTTGATAATGGGATTTATCGGATTTTCACTGCTGCGTTTAGGCTGCTGTACACACGCTTGATTTCCTTATAGAGACATATAAATCCATGGGTTTTAAGATTCTTACTTGTCAGGTATATTCCCAGGCTTTGAGTCCGTTTCGTTGAGCAAGGAGTAGGTCTTGTCTATTATATATTTGGCTTATGGAACGGTATCTGTGCTAATTTCAATCTCTGGTTTTATGCAGCACCCCAACTCACCTTTCCCCATAAGCAAGCATAAGTTGGTTTTCTCAATTTGAGACCCTGTTCTGTTTTGTAATTCAGTTCATGGGTAGCCAAGTTAACATTCCGTGTATTAGTCATATCTTATGATGTTTCTTTTTCTGTGTGACTTATTTCCTGTAGAATCATCATACCTGAATCCACTCATTATGCCGCTACGGGCCTGATGAAGTAGATTTCATTGCTGAGTGATATTCCATTGTACGTGCGTACCACAACTTCTTTATCCATTTTTTGCTTTCTGGGATATTTTACTTGTACCGTAGACGAGGTTCTTGTAAACAGAGCCGTCCCAAACTCTGGGGTGGCTGTGTGTTTTTTATTTTAATTTCCCTAAGCTATAGGACCATAAGTGGAAGTGCCATAGGCTGTGTTGCTTTGTTTCCTACGTGTTTCTGGAAACACCATACACTTCTCCAGAGTGGTTGTTGGCAATTTACATCCCGCCCATCAGCATGACAAGGCTCCCTGTTCTCCATGACCTGTCCTGCCTTTCTGGATTTTACACTTTTTTCAGATGGCCCTTTTGACCGGGGGGGCAGTGAGACTTCATTGTAGTGCAGATTTCCTTTACACGCTTGCTTGGTTGGCCAAAAAGGGCGTATGCGTTTTTTCCTGAATATATTCAGGAAAAAACGCATACGCCCTTTTTGGCCAAGTGCATCGTTGTCGACATTCTACCTCTTTTCCTATGCTTTTAGTACAATTCCAGTCTACCCCCTGAAATCGTTTTCCTGCAATTCTGCCCCGCATTCAAGTCCTCTTCGAAGACTTACTTCAATACATTTTTGGACGATAGCTGTCATTCATAACTCTGCAGGTTTGTGAATTACAGTGCCCCTGAGCTCATGTCTTCAACTCGTTTTCTTGTGAGCTGGCCGCAAAACCGCAGGATTGCTTCAGGCCGTAATCTCTTTCCGGCAGGGCTTGCTGAGCCTTTGTTTAATTCCTCTTCCTGGTCGGAAATGAGCGTTCCTTTTGCCCGTGCAGGCACCTACAGCTAGTCTCTCATTGGTTCTCCCTATTCCTGTACATCTTGCGCAGAAATTGCAAACTGTGCCAAACAGGAGGTTAATGGCACTGACTCTCCAAGTGGGGAGAGTGTTAGTAAAGCGTCTGGAATGGTGAAACCGAGTACCAGGGGACGAAAACTGAGATGCATTTGAAAACGTTTCCCGGTCACACAGTGCACTGTACTGTGGGTTTCCCATGCATGTTTTAGCTGAAGGAAGAATCCCTTAAACCTGGAGAGTTGGGACCCATGGAATGGGTACCATGCAGTATGACTTCAAAGGGTCTGCGTTTGCTCACCGAACCTCACCAATGCTATCAGCCCGAAGTGCCCAGCCTTATGTCTCACCCAGCTCTGGGTGTAGATGCGGTAAATCCAGGTTGCATCACAAGCCCTGAATGAATTATGTAAGAATTGCTCTCTATTGTACTGTCATTGTGTTTTGTTTTTGAAATTTATTTTGATAATGGGATTTATCGGATTTTCACTGCTGCATTTAGGCCGCTGTACACACGCTTGATTTCCTTATGGAGACATATAAATCCATGGGTTTTAAGATTCTTAATTGTCAGGTATATTCCCATGCGTTGAATATGGGGTGTTGAGTCCATTTCGTTGAGCAAGGAGTAGGTATTGTCTATTATATATTTGGCTTATGGAATTGTATCTGTGCTAATTTCAATCTCTGCTTATATTCAGCACCCCAACTCACCTTTCCCTATAAGCAAGCATAAGTTGGTTTTTTAAATTTGAGACCCTGTTCTGTTTTGTAATTCAGTTCATGTGTGGCCAAGTTTACATTCCGTGTATTAGTGATATCTTATGATGTTTCTTTTTCTGTGTGACTTATTTCTCGTAGAATCATCGTACCTGAATCCACTCATTATGCCGCTACGGGCCTGATGACGTAGGTTTCATTGCTGAGTGATATTCCATTGTACGTGCGTACCACAACTTCTTTATCCATTTTTTGCTTTCTCGGATATTTAACTTGTACCGTAGACGAGGTTCTTGTAAACAGAGCCATCCCAAATTTTGGGGTGGCTCTGTGTTTTTGATTTTAATTTCTCTATGCTATAGGACCATAAGTGGAAGTGCCATAGGCTGTGTTGCTTTGTTTCCTACGTGTTTCAGGAAACACCATACACTTCTCCAGAGTGGCTGTTGGCAATTTACATCCCACCCATCAGCATAACAAGGCTCCCTGTTCTCCATGACCTGTCGTGCCTTTCTGGAATTTACACATTTTTCAGATGGCCCTTTTGACCGGGGGGCAGTGAGACTTCATTGTAGTACACATTTCCTTTACATGGTTGCTTGGTTGACCAAAAAGGGCGTATGCGTTTTTTCCTGAATATATTCAGGAAAAAACGCATACGCCCTTTTTGGCCAAGTGCATCATTGTCGACATTCTGCCTCTAATCTTATTCTTTAAGTGCAATTCCAGTCTACCCCCTGAAATCGTTTTCCTGAAATTCTGCCCCGATTTCAAGTCCTCTTCGAAGACTTACTTCAAAACATTTTTGGACGATAGCTGTCATTCATTACTCTGCAGTTTTGTGAATTACAGTGCCCCTGAGCTCCATTCTTCAACTCGCTTTCTTGTGAGCTGGCCGCAAACCCGCAGGATTGCTTCAGGCCCTAATATGGTTCCGGCATGGCATGCTGAGCCTTTGGTTAATTCCTCTTCCTGGTGGGAAATGAGCGTTAAATTTCCATGTTCAGACACCTTCACATGAGTCGTCATGGTGCCCCTTTGCCCCGGTTATCTCTATGGAGGTTGGAGTTGGAAGGCCTCCTCACTCAAGATCAGTGTGCCCACGGAGCCAACCCTGCAACTTCAGGGCATGGTTGGGGGTTAGGATCACCACGAGGGTTCCTTTTTCCTTAGGAGGGAGGTGGCCTTTTGGGCTGCTGATTTCCAGGTTATCAGATACTGCCAGTATCTTGGCCAGATGTGGTGGTGGGCCAAGCCCCTTGGTGACCGTAGTTTATCCTACCTGGATCGCATTCTTGCATTGTTCCATTTCAAGTGGTCCCAGGTTTTGCACTAATACTCCAATGGCGATTCACTGTTCACCAGGAATGTAAAGGTCAAAGGGTTTAGCTAAATTAGGGAGTTCCAGGGCAAGGGTCTGAATTGACTGCTCTTTCCATTCTTGAAAGGCCACTTCTGCATTCTATTCAAAAGGATCATCACCTTTTCCTTTCAGTGTTTCATATAGAGGCCGAGCTAGTAGACTGTAGTTAGGGATCCAGAAGCAGCAAACCCTGGCCTCCCCAGGAATCCCTAAGCTGTCTTCTAGTTTCAGAAATGGGTAAGGCTGTAAATTGTTTCTTCCCTTTCCTGGGATGGGCTTCTCCGACCTTCTGTGAGAATGAAGCCCAGGCAGGTCACCGTAGTCTGTGATATTTGAGCTTTTTCTTGGACAACTTGTATCCTTTATTGGCTTCGTAGTTCAGAGGTCTCCTTAGTAGGGCTGGCGATCAGAATGTCGTCTGCATATTGAAGGAGTGTTTCCTTTTCCAGAGGTAGAACTTTTAGGTCTTTAGCTGAGCTTTCCCCAAAGATGGTGTGGGAATTTTTGAACCCTTGGGGCAACACGGCCCGGAAGTATTGTTTTAGCTGTATGTTGAGTCCTGCCACTCACAAGCCAAAATTTCTTGTGACTCTGGGACTAATAGAATACAAAAGAAGGCATCATTGAAGACTAATACAGAATACCATGTCCTGGTGGTTGGTAGAATGACCAGCAGGGTGTAGGATTTAGGAACTACTGGAGGTATATCCTCGGTGGCTTCACTGACTGTCCTGACATCCTTTACCAGGACTCCAGCAGCCCATGGGGCTCTCGAGGTCAGGCCAATCCCAGGATATGGAGCTCACCTGGGCAGGTACCCCACCCCAGCCCACGGGGCTCTCGTGTTCAGGACCCTCCCAGGATATGGGGTTCCCTGGGCAGGTCCCCCTGCAGCCCATGGGGCTCTCGTGGTCAGGCCCCTCCCAGGATACAGAGCTACCCTTGCAGGTACCATGGCAGGGCTGGGAACACAGGAACCGTGCATATCGCCCTCATTGCAGAGCACTCCCAGCTCACCTGTCACTCAGATCTGACACAGAGCACCTCAGAGCAGGACTTGAACTAACAAACAGCAGCTCCGACAGGTCTGTGACCCTGGGCATCACTCTGTGTGGCCTCCCTCCATCTGGTTTTCCAGAGACTTCCACTGCACCCGGGGCACCAGGCCTCTGTCTCCACCCACCAGCCACCCCTCCTCTCCCTGACTCCTGGGTTCCTCTCATTAGGAGAGGGTTTTCTTGAAGTTGTCTCCCACTCATGGGCCAGATAATATAATTAGAAAACAAGCCAGAGCTGCAGCCCCTTGTCTATCCTGACTCTCAGGAGCCCACACCTGTTCCTTGGACCTGGCCGATTCAGCAAGTTCCAGTTTCTGCAACTGTGAGCCCCTGAGGGGTGATTATTGGCTGGCCTGGGAAGCCTGACTGTGCCGGCCAGCCCTCCCCAGGTGTGCCTGGGTTCAGATCAATATAAACACCGCTCCAGGCAGCAAGAGCCCCTGCAGCTGTGCCTGACGCCATTTTCTCTGCCCTGTCAGCAGTCTTGGGGCTGGACTGGTGGGAGGGAGTGAGAGGCCACGGCTTTGTGGGTGGCCCAGTGTGAGTGGGGCTCTGCTGGACTTTCTGCAGCAGTTGCCAAGATGCCACCTGCTAAAGAAGAGGATGTGTCACTCATACCTGCCGCTGGAATTTCTCCCTGGGCAGAGGTGAGTGAGGAAGAAAGCAGTGGGGGCCGGGACAGCAGGGGTATCTCAGGCAGGGAAATGGAAAGCTTCCAGAAGAGCACCCAGGACCAGGACCATCCTGGCTGGCCTGCAGGCACCAAGTCGGCTGGCATGCTGTCGCTCATGTGGCTCCATGGCCCTTCCTCTAGGCTTTCAAGTCCTTGTACATATTCAGGTGTTTTACCTGGGAAGGGTGGGAACATTTCAGCAGCAGCTGGCCTGGGGCTCAGCCCACGTTTACTCACAGATGCCTCGGCACGGTCCCCCAGCTTTGCAATGAGGACGCTTGTTGCGTGGGGCCTGCTGGCTGAATGGGAGATGATTCCCCACCACATACCAACTTCAGAATTGTTTACAACTGGAGCAAGTGCCCTGATACGGTTTTCCTCTGTGTAGCTGGTGGGTTCTGTTTTTTTTTCTTTTTTGGTTCAAGGTAGAATTTATTCCTCTTTTTTGTATTTACAGATATAAGCATGGAAATAATTTATTCATATAAATACATGTATGTGAAGGGAAGAATATTTTTTCTGTTTTACTTTTTGTAATTTGAATTTTATTTTAATTTTTTATACAGCAGGTTCTTTTTGGTTATCTATTTTATACATATAAATGTATACATGCCAATCCCAATCTCTCAACTCCTCCCACCACCACCCACCAACAGCTTTCCCCCCTTGGTGTCCATACGTTTGTTGTCTACATCTGTTGCTCTATTTCTGCCTTGCAAAACGGTTCATCTGTACAATTTGTCTAGGTTCCACATATAGCCATTAATAGACAAGATTTCTTTTTCTCTTTCTGACTTACTTCACTCTGTATGACAGTCTCTAGATCCATCAACGTCTCTACAAATGACCCAATTTCATTCCTTTTTATGGCTTAGTAATATTCCATTTTATATATGTACCACGTCTTTATGCATTCGTCTGTCTGTGGGCATTTAGGTTGCTTCCATTACCTGGATATTGTACATAGTGATGCAATGAACATTGCGGTGAATGTCTCTTTTTGATTTATGGTTTTGTCTGGGTATATGCCCAGTAGTGGGACTGCTGTATCATATGGTAATTCTATTCTTAGTTTTATAAGAAACTCCATAACTTTCTCCACAGTGACTGTATCAATTTCATTCCCAACAATAGCGGAAGAGGGTTCCTTATCTCCACACCCTTTCCAGCATTTGTTGTTTGTAGATTTTCTGATGATGCCCATTCTAACAGGTGTGAGGTGATACACCATGGATGAGTCTATTTCGTTGAGCAAAGAGTAGGTCTTGTCTATTACATATTTGGCTTATGGAACGGTATGTGTGCTAATTTCAATCTCTGGTTTTATACAGCACCGCAACTCAACTTTCCCCTTAAGCAAGCATAAGTTTTTATCTAAATGTGAGACTCTGTTCGGTTTTGGAATTCAGTTTATGTGTAGCCAAGTTTACACTCTCTCTATTAGTGATATCTTATGATAATTACCTTTCTCTGTGTGACATATTTCTCTTAGAATCATCATACTTAAATCCACTCAATTTGCTGCTACAGGCCTGATGACATTGATTTCATTGCTGAGTGATATTCCATTGTACGTAAGTAGCACAACTCCTTTATCCATATTTTTCTTTCTGGGATATTTAATTTGTACTGGACTCAAGGTTCTTGTAAACACAGCAGCCCTAAATTTGGTGTTGGCTGTGTCTTGTTGATTTTAATTTTCCGAAGCTATAGGGCCAAAAGTGGAAGTGCCCTAGGGTCTGTAGCTTTGTTTTTCAGATGTTTCAGGATACACCATAAACATCTCCAGAGTGTCTGTTGGCAATTTACATCCCGCCCATCAGCATAACAAGGCTCCCTGTTCTCCATGGCCTGTCCTGTGTTTCTGGTTTTTACACTTTTTTCAGATGGCCCTTTTGACGAATGGGAAATGAGACTTCATTGTAGTGCGGATTTCCATTGCTCGAGTGCTTGGTTGGCCAAAAAGGGCATATGTGTTTTTTCCTGAATATATTCAGGAAAAAATGTTTACGCACTTTTGTCCAAGTGCATCACTGTCAAAGATCTGCCGCTTTTCACATGCTTTAAATGCAATTCCAATCTACCTCCTGAAATATGATTCCTGCAATTCTGCCTCGTTTTGAAGTCCTCTTTGCAGACTTACTTCAGTATATTTTTGCCAATAGCTGTCATTTATAACTCTGCAGGTTTGTGAATTACAGTGCCTGTGATTTCCTTTCTTAACTCGTTTCCTTGAAAGCTGGCCACAGAACCGCAGGTTTGCTTTAGGCCATAATCAGGGTCTGGCACGGCACTCTGAGCCTTTGGTTAATTCCTCTTCCTGGTGGGAAATTAGAGTTAAATGTGCCCCTCCGGACACCTGCCTCACTCCCAGCCCCTTGGTGATGTGTGTCCTGTGGTTTGAGGCCACATGTGCTGGGTTCCTCACCTTTGGCTGATGTGGCCCCACTGGTGTGAGGACACTCCTGCCTGGTTCCCATCCCCTTGGTGATGTGGGCCATCCGGTGAGAGTCTGATCCTGGTTGGGTTCCTCACACTTCTGTGAGGTGGGCCCTCTTCTCTGACGTCACTCCTGCCTGGCTGGCACACCCCGCCTTGGCGAAGTCGGCCCTCTGGTGGGATTTGGTGCCTGCTGTGTGTCTCCTGCCCTCGGTAATGAGGGCCCTCTGGCGTCAGGCCCTAATTCCTGGGCTCCCAATATTTTCTGATATGCGCCCTGTGGTTCGAGTACACTCCTGCCAGGTTCCCAACCCCATGGGAATGTGGGCCTTCTGCTCTGAGGTCCCAACCGTGGGTTGCTCAGTTTCATGATGAGGGCCCTCTGCTGTGAGTTCTCTCCGGCCTGGATCCCATAGCCTCGCTGCTCCTGGCCACCTGCTGGGAGGTTCCAACTGCGGGATTCCTCACCTTTTTTCTTCTATGGACCCTCTGTTTTGAGACTCCTCCTGCCTGCCTCACTCCCAGTCCCTTGGTGATGTGTGTCCTCTGGTGTGAGGCCACGTGTGCTGGGTCCCTCGCCTTTGGATGATGTGGCCACACTGGTGTGAGGACACTCCTGCCTGCTTCCTATCCCCTTGATGATGTGGGCCCTCTGGTGAGAGTCTGATCCTGGCTGGGTTCCTCACCCTTCTGTGAGGTGGGCCCTCTGCTGTGAGGTCACTCCTGCCTGGCTGGCACACCCCACCTGGGCAACATCGGCCCTCTTGTGGCACTTGGAGCCTGCTGGGAGCCTCCTCCCCTCGGTGATGGGGGCCCTCTGGCGTCAGGCCCTAACTGCTGGGTACCCACATTTTCTGATACGTGCTAAGTGGTGCGAGGACACTCCTGCGAGGTTCCCATCCCCATGGGCATGTGGGCCTTCTGCTCTAAGGTCCCAACACCTGTGTTGTTCACCGTTTCATGATGTTGTCTCTCTGGTGTTAGTTCACTCAGGCCTAGATCCCATAGACTCTGTGCTCTGAGCCGACTGCTGGGAGGTTCCTACTGCTGGATTCCTTACCTGTTTTATTCTTTGGGTCCTGTGTTTTTATGCTCCTACTTCCTGACTCACTCCCAGCCCCTTTGTGATGTAGGTCCTCTGGTTTAAGGCCACATGTACCGGTTTCCTCACCTTTATTGATGTGGCCCCACTGGTGTGAGGACACTCCTGCCTGGTTCCCATCCCCTTGGTGATTGGGGCCCTCTTGTGAGAGTCTGATCCTGTCTGGATTCCTCACACTTCTGGGAGGTGGGCCCTCTGCTGTGAGGTCACTCCTGCCTGGCTGGCACACGTCACGTTGGCGATGTGGGCCCTCAGTTGGGAGTTGGTGCCTGCTGGGAGTCTCCTCCCCTCGGTAATGAGGGCCCTCTGGCGTCAGGCCCTAACTCATGGGCTCCCAAAATTTTCTGATGTGCGCCCTGTCGTGTGAGTACACTCCAGCCAGGGTCCCTTCCCTAGGGGATGTGGGCTTTCTGCTCTGTGGTCCCAACGGCTGGGTTGCTCACAGTGTCAGAATGTGGGCCCTCTGTTTTGAGTTCAGTCAGGCCTGGATCCCATAGCCTCGCTGCTCCTGGCCGCCTGCTGGGAGGTTCCAACTGCGGGATTCCTCACCTTTTTTACGCAATGGGCCCTCTGTTTTGAGGCTCCTCCTGCCTGCCTCACTCCCAGCCCCTTGGTGATGTGTGTCCTGTAGTTTGAGGCCACGTGTGCTGGGTCCATCACATTTCGGTGATGTGGCCCCACTGGTGTGAGGACACTCCTGCCTGGTTTCCATTCCCTTGGTGATGTGGGCCCTCTGGTGAGAGTCTGATCCTCTTTGCGTTCCTCACACTTTTGTGTGGTTGGCCCTCTGCTCTGAGGTCACTCCTGCCTGGCTGGCACACCCCGCATTGGCGACGTCGGCCCTCTGGTAGCAGTTGGAGCTTGCTGGGAGCCTCCTCTCCTCAGTGATGAGGGCCCTCTGGCGTCCGGCCCTAACTGCTGGGCTCCCCACATTTTCTGTTGTGTGCCCACTGGTGCGATGACACTCCTGCTTGGTTCCCTTCCACATGGGGATGTGGGCCTTGTGCTCTGAGGTCACAACGGCTGGGTTGCTTACAGTATCACGATGAGGGCCCTCTGTTGTGAGTTCATCACTGCCTGGATCCCATAGCCTCGGTGCTCTGGGCCGCCTGCTGGGATGTTCCAACTGCTGGATTCCTCACCTTTTTATACAATGGGCCATGTGTTTGGAGGTTAATCCTGCCTGCCTCGCTCCGAGCCCCATGGTGATGTGGGTCTTCTGGTTTGAGGCCAAATGTGCTGGGTACCTCAACTTTCGATGATGTGGCCCTACGGGTGTGAGGACACTCGTGCCTGATTCCCAGCCCCTTGCTTATGTGGGCACTCTGGTGAGAGTCTGATCATGACTGGGTTCCTTACCCTTCTGTGAGGTGGGCCCTCTGATGTGAGGTCACTCCTGCCTGGATGGCTCACGTCGCCTTGGCGACGTAGGCCCTCTGTTGGCCACTGAAGCATGCTGGGAGCCTCCTACCCTCTTTAATGAGGGCCCTGGAAGAAACGCATATGCCCTTTTTGACCAAGTGCATCATTGTCGAAGTTCTGCCTCTTCTCCTATACTTTCAGAGGACTTCCCATCTACCTCCTGAAATCGTATTCCTGGAATTCTGCCCCGCGTTCAAGTCCTCTTTGCAGCCTTACTTCAATATATTTTTGGACGATAGCTGTCATTTATAACTCTGCAGGTTTGTGAATTACAGTGCCCCTGAGCTCCATTCTTCAACTCGCTTTCTTGTGAGCTGGCCGCAAAACCGCAGGATTGCTTCAGGCCCTAATCTGGTTCCGGCACGGCATGTTGAGCCTTTGGCTAATTCCTCTTCCTGATGGGAAATGAGCGTTAAATTTGCTCGTGCAGACACCTACAGCTAATCTCTCATTGGTTCTCCCTATTCCTGTTCATCTTGCTCAGAAATTCCAAACTGTGCCAAACAGGAGGTTAAAGGCACTGACTCTCCAATTGGGGAAAGAGTTAGTAAAGCGTCTGGAATGGTAAAACCGAGTATGAGTGGAAGAAAACTGAGATGCATTTAAAAAGGTTTCCCGGTCACACGGTGGACCATATTCTGGGTTTCCCATGCGTGTTTTACCTGAAGGAAGAATCCCTTAAACCTGGAGAGGTGGGACCCATGCAATGGGTACCATGCAGTATGACTTCAAATGGCCTGCATTTTCTCACCGAACCTCACCAATGCTATCAGCCCAAAGTGTCGAACCTTATGTCTCACTCAGCTCTAGGTGTAGATGTGGTAAATCCAGGTTGCATCACAAGCCCTGAATGAATTATTTAAGAATTGCTCTCTATTTCACTGTCATTGTGTTTGTTTTTGTAGTTTATTTTGATAATGGGATTTATCGGATTTTCTCTGCTGCCTTCATGCAGCTGTACACACACTTGATTCTCTTACGGAGACATATAAATCCATGGGTTTGAAGATTCTTACTAGTCATGTGTAATCCTAGGAGTTGAATATGGTGTGTTTAGTCCATTTCGTTGAGCAAGGTGTAAGTCTTGACTATTACATATTTGGCTTATGGAAAGGTATGTGTGCTAATTTCTATCTCTGGTTTTATGCAGCACCCCACCTCACCTTTCCCCATAAGCAAGCATAAGTTGGTGTTCTAAATTTGAGACCCTGTTCTGTTTTGTAATTCAGTTCATGTGTAGCCAAGTTTACATTCCGTGTATTAGTGATATCTTATGATGTTTCATTTTCTGTGTGACTTATTTCACTTAGAATCATCGTACCTGGATCCACTCAATATGCCGCGACGGGCCTGATGACATAGATTTCATTGGTGAGTGATATTCCATTGTACATGCGTACCACAACTTCTTTAACCATTTTTCACATTCTGGGATATTTAACTTGTACCGTAGACGACGTTCTTGTAAACAGAGCTGTCCCAAACTTTGGGGTGGCTGTGTGTTTTTGATTTTAATTTCCGTAAGCTATAGGACCATAAGTGGAAGTGACATAGGCTCTGTTGCTTTGTTTCCTACGTGTTTCAGGAAACCCCATACACTTCTCCAGAGTGGCTGTTTGCAATTTACATCCCACCCATCAGCATAACAAGTCTCCCTGTTCTCCATGACCTGTCCTGCCTTTCTGGATTTTACACTTTTTCAGATGCCCCTTTTGACCGGGGGGCAGTGAGACTTCATTGTAGTGCAGATTTCATTTACCTGCTTGCTTGCTTGGCCAAAAATGGCGTATGCGTTTTTTCCTGAATATATTCAGGAAAAAACGCATACGCACTTTTTGGCCAGTGCATCATTGTCGACATTCTGCCTCTATTCCTATGCTTTAAGTGCAATTCCAGTCTACCCCCTGAAATCGTTTTCCTGAAATTCTGCCCCGCTTTCAAGTCCTCTTCGAAGACTTACTTCAATACATTTTTGGACGATAGCTGTCATT
Source organism: Delphinapterus leucas (assembly GCF_059928025.1). Classification (NCBI taxonomy): domain Eukaryota; kingdom Metazoa; phylum Chordata; class Mammalia; order Artiodactyla; family Monodontidae; genus Delphinapterus; species Delphinapterus leucas. The sequence goes on along the minus strand of NW_028322240.1, from coordinate 6,456,117 downwards.
CATAACTCTGCAGCTTTGTGAATTACAGTGCCCCTGAGCTCGTTTCCTCAACTCGCTTTCTTTTGAGCTGGCCGCAAAACCGCAGGATTGCTGCAGGCCCTAATCTGTTTCCGTCAGGGCACACTGAGCCTTTGGTGAATTCCTCTTCCTGGTGGGAAATGAGCGTTCCATTTGCCCGTGCAGACACCTACAGCTAGTCTCTCATTGGTTCTCCCTATTCCTGTTAATCTTGCGTAGAAATTGCAAACTGTACCAAACAGGAGGTTAAAGGCACGGACTCTCCAAGTGGGGAGAATGTTAGTAAAGTGTCTGGAATGGTGAACCCGAGTACCAGGGTTCGAAAACTGAGATATATTTGAAAACGTTTCCCAATGACACGGTGGACAATACTCTGGGTTTCCCATGCATGTCTTAGTTGAAGAAAGAATCCCTTAAACCTGGAGAGCTGGGAACCATGGAATGGGTACCATGCTGTATGACTACAAAGGGTCTGCGTTTGCTCAACGAACCTCACCAATGCTATCAGCCCGAAGTGTCCAGCCGTATATCTCACCCAGCTCTGGGTGTAGATGTGGTAAATCCAGGTTGCATCACAATCCCTGAATGAATTATTTAAGAATTGCTCTCTATTTCACTGTCATTTTGTTTTGTTTTTGAAATTTATTTTGATAATGGGATTTATCGGATTTTCACTGCTGCGTTTAGGCCGCTGTACACACGCTTGATTTCCTTATGGAGACATATAAATCCATGGGTTTTAAGATTCTTACTTGTCAGGTATCTTGCCAGGCGTTGAATATGGGGTGTTGAGTCCATTTCGTTGAGCAAGGAGTAGGGCTTGTCTATTATATATTTGGCTTATGGAACGGTATCTGTGCTAATTTCAATCTCTGGTTTTATGCAGCACCCCAACTCACCTTTCCCCATAAGCAAGCATAAGTTGGTTTTCTAAATTTGAGACCCTGTTCTGTTTTGTAATTCAGTTCATGTGTAGCCAACTTTACATTCCGTGTATTAGTGATATCTTATGATGTTTCTTTTTCTGTGTGACTTATTTCTCGTAGAATCATCGTACCTGAATCCACTCATTATGCCGCTACGGGCCTGATGACGTAGATTTCATTGCTGAGTGATATTCCATTGTACGTGCGTACCACAACTTCTTTATCCATTTTTTGCTTTCTGGGATATTTTACTTGTACCGTAGACGAGGTTCTTGTAAACAGAGCCGTCCCAAACTCTGGGGTGGCTGTGTGTTTTTGATTTTAATTTCCCTAAGCTATAGGACCATAAGTGGAAGTGCCATAGGCTGTGTTGCTTTGTTTCCTACGTGTTTCTGGAAACACCATACACTTCTCCAGAGTGGTTGTTGGCAATTTACATCCCGCCCATCAGCATGACAAGGCTCCCTGTTCTCCATGACCTGTCCTGTCTTTCTGGATTTTACACTTTTTTCAGATGGCCCTTTTGACCGGGGGGCAGTGAGACTTCATTGTAGTGCAGATTTCCTTTACACGCTTGCTTGGTTGGCCAAAAAGGGCGTATGCGTTTTTTCCTGAATATATTCAGGAAAAAACGCATACGCCCTTTTTGGCCAAGTGCATCATTGTTGACATTCTGCCTCTTTTCCTACGCTTTAAGTGCAATTCCAGTCTACCCCCTGAAATCGTTTTCCTGAAATTCTGCCCCGCTTTCAAGTCCTCTTTGAAGACTTACTTCAGTACATTTTTGGACGATAGCTGTCATTCATAACTCTGCAGGTTTGTGAATTACAGTGTCCCTGAGCTCCTTTCTTCAACTCCTTTTCTTGTGAGCTGGCCGCAAAACCGCAGGATTGCTTCAGGCCCTAATATGTTTCCGGCCGGGCACGCTGAGCCTTTGGTTAATTCCACTTCCTGGTGGGAAATGATCGTTCAATTTGCCCGTGCAGACACCAACAGCTAGTCTCTCATTGGTTCTCCCTATGCCTGTTCATCTTGCGCAGAAATTGCAAACTGTGCCAAACAGGAGGTTAAAGGCACTGACTCTCCAAGTGGGGAGGGTGTTAGTAAAGCGTCTGGAATGGTGAACCCGAGTACCAGGGGACGAAAACTGAGATGCATTTGAAAACGTTTCCCAATCACACGGCGGACGATAGTCTGGGTTTCCAATGCATGTTTTAGCTGAAGGAAGAATCCCTTAAACCTGGAGAGTTGGGACCCATGGAATGGGTACCATGCAGTATGACTTCAAAGGGTCTGCGTTTGCTCACCGAACCTCACCAATGCTATCAGCCCGAAGTGCTCAGCCTTTTGTCTCATCCAGCTCTGGGTGTAGATGTGGTAAATCCAGGTTGCATCACAAGCCCTGAATGAATTATTTAAGAATTGCTCTCTATTTCACTGTCATTGTGTTTTGTTTTTGAAATTTATTTTGATAATGGGATTTATCGGATTTTCACTGCTGCGTTTAGGACGCTGTACACACGCTTGATTTCCTTATGGAGACATATAAATCCATGGGTTTTAAGATTCTTACTTGTCAGGTATCTTGCCAGGCGTTGAATATGGGGTATTGAGTCCATTTCGTTGAGCAAGGAGTAGGTCTTGTCTATTATATATTTGGCTTATGGAACGGTATCTGTGCTAATTTCAATCTCTGGTTTTATGCAGCACCCCAACTCACCTTTCCCCATAAGCAAGCATAAGTTGGTTTTCTAAATTTGAGACCCTGTTCTGTTTTGTAATTCAGTTCATGTGTAGTCAAGTTTACATTCCGTGTATTAGTGATATCTTATGATGTTTCTTTTTCTGTGTGACTTATTTCTCGTAGAATCATCGTACCTGAATCCACTCATTATGCCGCTACGGGACTGATGACATAGATTTCATTGCTGAGTGATATTCCATTGTACGTGCGTACCACAACTTCTTTATCCATTTTTTACTTTCTGGGATATTTTACTTGTACCGTAGACGAGGTTCTTGTAAACAGAGCCGTCCCAAACTCTGGGGTGGCTGTGTGTTTTTGATTTTAATTTCCCTAAGCTATAGGACCATAAGTGGAAGTGCCATAGGCTGTGTTGCTTTGTTTCCTACGTGTTTCTGGAAACACCATACACTTCTCCAGAGTGGTTGTTGGCAATTTACATCCCGCCCATCAGGATGACAAGGCTCCGTGTTCTCCATGACCTGTCCTGCCTTTCTGGATTTTACACTTTTTTCAGATGGCCCTTTTGACCGGGGGGGCAGTGAGACTTCCTTGTAGTGCAGAGTTCCTTTACACGCTTGCTTGGTTGGCCAAAAAGGGCGTATGCGTTTTTTCCTGAATATATTCAGGAAAAAACGCATACGCCCATTTTGGCCAAGTGCATCGTTGTCGACATTCTGCCTCTTTTCCTATGCTTTTAGTACAATTCCAGTCTACCCCCTGAAATCATTTTCCTGAAATTCTGGCCCGCTTACATGTCCTCTTCGAAGACTTATTTCAATACATTTTTGGACGATAGCTGTCATTCATAACTCTGCAGGTTTGTGAATTACAGTGCCCTTGAGCTCATGTCTTCAACTCGCTTTCTTGTGAGCTGGCCGCAAAATCGCAGGATTGCTTCAGGCCATAATCTCTTTCCGGCAGGGCATGCTGAGCCTTTGGTTAATTCCTCTTCCTGGTGGGAAATGAGCGTTCCATTTGCCCGTGCAGACACCTAGAGCTAGTCTCTCATTGCTTCTCCCTATTCCTGTTCATCTTGCGCAGAAATTGCAAAGTGTGCCAAACAGGAGGTTAAATGTACTGACTCTCCAAGTGGGGAGAGTGTTAGTAAAGCGTCTGGAATGGTGAACCCGAGTACCAGGGTACGAAAACTCAGATGCATTTGAAAACGTTTCCCAATCACACGGTGGACCATACTATGGGTTTCCCATGCATGTTTTAGCTGAAGGAAGAATCCCTTAAACCTGGAAATTTGGAAACCACGGAATGGGTACCATGCAGTATGACTTCAAAGGGTCTGCGTTTGCTCACAGAACCTCACCAATGCTATCAGCCCGAAGTGTCCAGCCTTATGTCTCACCCAGCTCTGGGTGTAGATGTGGTAAATCCAGGTTGCATCACAAGCCCTGAATGAATTATTTAAGAATTGCTCTCTATTTCACTGTCATTGTGTTTTGTTTTTGAAATTTATTTTGATAATGGGATTTATCGGATTTTCACTGCTGCGTTTTGGCCGCTGTACACACGCTTGATTTCCTTATGGAGACATATAAATCCATGGGTTTTAAGATTCTTACTTGTCAGGTATCTTGCCAGGCGTTGAATATGGGGTGTTGAGTACATTTCGTTGAGCAAGGAGTAGGTCTTGTCTATTATATATTTGGCTTATGGAACGGTATCTGTGCTAATTTCAATCTCTGGTTTTATGCAGCACCCCAACTCAGCTTTCCGCATAAGCAAGCATAAGATGGTTTTCTAAATTTGAGACCCTGTTCTGTTTTGTAATTCAGTTTATGTGTAGCCAAGTTTACATTCCGTGTATTACTGATATATTATGATGTTTCTTTTTCTGTGTGACTTATTTCTCGTAGAATCATCGTACCTGAATCCACTCATTATGCCGCTACGGGCCTGATGACGTAGATTTCATTGCTGAGTGATATTCCATTGTACGTGCGTACCAGATATTCTTTATCTATTTTTTCCTTTCTCGGATATTTAACTTGTACCGTAGAAAAGGTTCTTGTAAACAGAGCCATCCCAAACTTTGGATTGGCTGTGTGTTTGTGATTTTAATTACCCTAATCTATAGGACCATAGTGGAAGTGACATAGGCTGTGTTGCTTTGTTTCCTACGTGTTTCAGGATACACCATACATTTCTCCAGAGTGGCTGTTGGCAATTTACATCCCGCCCATCAGCATAACAAGGCTACCTGTTCTCCAAGACCTGTCCTGCCTTTCTGGATTTTACACTTTTTTCAGATGGCCCTTTTGACCGGGGTGCAGTGAGACTTCATTGTAGTGCAGATTTCCTTTACACGCTTGCTTGGTTGTCCAAAAAGGGCGTATGCGTTTTTTCCTGAATATATTCAGGAAAAAACGCATACGCCCTTTTTGGCCAAGTGCATCATTGTCGACATTCTGCCTCTTTTACTATGCTTTAAGTGCAATTCCAGTCTACCCCCTGAAATCGTTTTCCTGAAATTCTGCCCCGCTTTCAAGTCCTCTTTGAAGACTTACTTCAGTACATTTTTGGACGATAGCTGTCATTCATAACTCTGCAGGTTTGGGAATTACAGTGCCCCTGAGCTCCTTTCTTCAACTCGTTTTCTTGTGAGCTGGCCGCAAAACCGCAGGATTGCTTCAGGCCCTAATATGTTTCCGGCCGGGCACGCTGAGCCTTTGGTTAATTCCTCTTCCTGGTGGGAAATGATCGTTCAATTTGCCCGTGCAGACACCAACAGCTAGTCTCTCATTGGTTCTCCCTATTCCTGTTCATCTTGCGCAGAAATTGCAAACTGTGCCAAACAGGAGGTTAATGGCACTGACTCTCCAACTGGGGAGTGTGTTAGTAAAGCGTCTGGAATGGTGAACCCGAGTACCAGGGGACGAAAACTGAGATGCATTTGAAAACGTTTCCCAATCACACGGCGGACCATACTCTGGGTTTCCCATGCATGTTTTAGCTGAAGGAAGAATCCCTTAAACCGGGAAATTTGGAACCCATGGAATGGGTACCATGCAGTATGACTTCAAAGGGTCTGCGTTTGCTCACCGAACCTCAACAATGCTATCAGCCCTAAGTGTCCAGCCTTATGTCTCACCCAGCTCTGGGTGTAGATGTGGGAAATCCAGGTTGCATCACAAGCCCTGAATGAATTATTTAAGAATTGCTCTCTATTTCACTGTCATTTTGTTTTGTTTTTGAAATTTATTTTGATAATGGGATTTATCGGATTTTCACTGCTGCGTTTAGGCCGCTGTACACACGCTTGATTTCCTTATGGAGACATATAAATCCATGGGTTTTAAGATTCTTACTTGTCAGGTATCTTGCCAGGCGTTGAATATGGTGAGTTGAGTCCATTTCGTTGAGCAAGGAGTAGGCCTTGTCTATTATATATTTGGCTTATGGAACGGTATCTGTGCTAATTTCAATCTCTGGTTTTATGCAGCACCCCAACTCACCTTTCCCCATAAGCAAGCATAAGTTGGTTTTCTAAATTTGAGACCCTGTTCTGTTTTGTAATTCAGTTCATGGGTAGCCAAGTTTATATTCCGTGTATTAGTGATACCTTATGATGTTTCTATTTCTGTGTGACTTATTTCTCGTAGAATCATCATACGTGAATCCACTCATTATGCCGCTACGGGCCTGATGACGTAGATTTCATTGCTGAGTGATATTCCATTGTACGTGCGTACCACAACTTCTTTATCCATTTTTTACTTTCTGGGATATTTTACTTGTACCGTAGACGAGGTTCTTGTAAACAGAGCCATCCCAAACTTTGGGGTGGCTGTGTGTTTTTGATTTTAATTTCCCTAAGCTATAGGACCATAAGTGGAAGTGCCATAGGCTGTGTTGCTTTGTTTCCTACGTGTTTCAGGATACACCGTACATTTCTCCAGAGTGGCTGTTGGCAATTTACATCCCGCCCATCAGCATAACAAGGCTCCCTGTTCTCCATGACCTGTCCTGTCTTTCTGGATTTTACTCTTTATTCAGATGGCCCTTTTGACCGGGGGGCAGTGAGACTTCATTGTAGTGCAGATTTCCTTTACACGCTTGTTTGGTTGGCCAAAAAGGGCGTATGCGTTTTTTCCTGAATATATTCAGGAAAAAACGCATACGCCCTTTTTGGCCAAGTGCATCATTGTCGACATTCTGCCTCTTTTCCTATGCTTTAAGTGCAATTCCAGTCTACCCCCTGAAATCGTTTTCCTGAAATTCTGCCCCGCTTTCAAGTCCTCTTCGAAGACTTACTTCAGTACATTTTTGGACGATAGCTGTCATTCATAACTCTGCAGGTTTGTGAATTACAGTGCCCCTGAGCCCCTTTCTTCAACTCATTTTCTTGTGAGCTGGCCGCAAAACCGCAGGATTGCTTCAGGCCCTAATCTGTTTCCGGCATGGCACGCTGAGCCTTTGGTTAATTCCTCTTCCTGGTGGGAAATGATCGTTCAATTTGCCCGTGCAGACACCAACAGCTAGTCTCTCATTGGTTCTCCCTATGCCTGTTCATCTTGCGCAGAAATTGCAAACTGTGCCAAACAGGAGTTTACAGTCCCTGACTCTCCAAGTGGGGAGAGTGTTAGTAAAGCGTCTGCAATGCTGAACCCGAGTACCAGGGTTCGAAAACTGAGATGCATTTGAAAACGTTTCCCAATCACACGGTGGACCATACTCTGGGTTTCCCATGCATGTTTTAGCTGAAGGAAGAATCCCTTAAACGTGGAGAGTTGGGACCCATGGAATGGGTACCGTGCAGTATGACTTCAAAGGGTCTGCGTTTGCTCACCGAACCTCACCAATGCTATCAGCCCGATGTGTCCAGCCTTATGTCTCACCCAGCTCTGGGTGTAGATGTTGTAAATCCAGGTTGCATCACAAGCCCGGAATGAATTATTTAAGAATTGCTCTCTATTTCACTGTCATTGTGTTTTGTTTTTGAAATTTATTTTGATAATGGGACTTATCGGATTTTCACTGCTGCGTTTAGGCCGCTGTACACACGCTTGATTTCCTTATGGAGACATATAAATCCATGGGTTTTAAGATTCTTACTTGTCAGGTATCTTCCGAGGCGTTGAATATGGGGTGTTGAGTCCATTTCGTTGAGCAAGGTGTAGGTCTTGTCTATTATATATTTAGCTTATGGAAAGGTATCTGTGCTAATTTCACTCTCTGGTTTTATGCAGCACCCCAACTCACCTTTCCCCATATGCAAGCATAAGTTGGTTTTCTAAATTTGAGACCCTGTTCTGTTTTGTAATTCAGTTCATGTGTAGGCAAGTTTACATTCCGTGTATTAGTGATATCCTATGATATTTCTTTTTCTGTGTGACTTATTTCTCGTAAAATCATCGTACCTGAATCCACTCATTATGCCGCGACGGGCCTGATGAAATAGATTTCATTGGTGAGTGATATTCATTTGTACGTACGTACCACACTTCTTTATCCATTTTTCGCTTTCTGGGATATTTAACTTGTTCCGTAGACGAGGTTCTTGTAAACAGAGCCGTCCCAAACTTTGGGGTGGCTGTCTGTTTTTGATTTTAATTTCCGTGATCTATAAGACCATAAGTGGAAGTGCCGTAGTCTCCGTTGCTTTGTTTCTTAGGTGTTTCAGGAAACACCATACACTTCTCCAGAGTGGCTGTTGGCATTTACATCCCGCCCATCAGCATAACAAGGCTCCCTGTTCTCCATGGCCTGTCCTGTGTTTCTGGTTTTTACACTTTTTTCAGATGGCCCTTTTGACGAATGGGAAATGAGACTTCATTGTAGTGCGGATTTCCATTTCTCGAGTGCTTGGTTGGCCAAAAAGGGCATATGTGTTTTTTCCTGAATATATTCAGGAAAAAATGTTTACGCACTTTTGTCCAAGTGCATCACTGTCAAAGATCTGCCGCTTTTCACATGCTTTAAATGCAATTCCAATCTACCTCCTGAAATATGATTCCTGCAATTCTGCCTCGTTTTCAAGTCCTCTTTGCAGACTTACTTCCATATATTTTTGCCAATAGCTGTCATTTATAACTCTGCAGGTTTGTGAATTACAGTGCCCATGATTTCCTTTCTTAACTCGTTTCCTTGAAAACTGGCCACAGAACCGTAGGTTTGCTTCAGGCCGTAATCAGGGTCCGGCACGGCACTCTGAGACTTTGGTTCATTCCACTTCCTGGTGGGAAATTAGAGTTAAATGTGCCCCTCCAGACACCTGCCTCACTCCTAGCCCCTTGGTGATGTGTGTCCTCTGGTTTGAGGCCACATGTGCTGGGTTCCTCACCTTTGGCTGATGTGGCCCCACTGATGTGAGGACACTCCTGCCTGGTTCCTATCCCCTTGATGATGTGGGCCCTCTGGTGAGAGTCTGATCCTGGTTGGGTTCCTCACACTTCTGAGAGGTGGGCCCTCTTCTCTGAGGTCACTCCTGCCTGGCTGGCACACCCCACCTTGGCGACGTCGGCCCTCTGGTGGGATTTGGTGCCTGCTGGGTGTCTCCTCCCCTCGGTAATGAGGGCCCTCTGGCGTCAGGCCCTAACTCCTGGGCTCCCAATATTTTCTGATATGCGCCCTGTGGTTCGAGTACACTCCTGCCAGGTTCCCAACCCCATGGGAATGTGGGCCTTCTGCTCTGAGGTCCCAACCGTGGGTTACTCAGTTTCATGATGAGGGCCCTCTGCTGCGAGTTCTCTCCGGCCTGGATCCCATAGCCTCGCTGCTCTTGGCCACCTGCTGGGAGGTTACAACTGCGGGATTCCTCACCTTTTTTCTTCTATGGGCCCTCTGTTTTGAGACTCCTCCTGCCTGCCTCACTCCCAGCCCCTTGGTGATGTGTGTCCTCTGGTTTGAGGCCACGTATGCTGGGTCCCTCGCCTTTCGATGATGTGGCCCCACTGATGTGAGGACACTCCTGCCTGGTTCCTATCCCCTTGATGATGTGGGCCCTCTGGTGAGAGTCTGATCCTGGCTGGGTTCCTCACCCTTCTGTGAGGGGGGCCCTCTGCTGTGAGGTCACTCCTGCCTGGCTGGCACACCCCACCTGGGCAACATCGGCCCTCTTGTGGCAGTTGGAGCCTGCTGGGAACCTCCCCTCGGTGATGGGGGCCCTCTTGCCTCAGGCCCTAACTGCTGGGTACCCACATTTTCTGATACGTGCTAAGTGGTGCGAGGACACTCCTGCGAGGTTCCCATCCCCATGGGCATGTGGGCCTTCTGCTCTAAGGTCCCAACACCTGTGTTGTTCACCGTTTCATGATGTTGGCTCTCTGGTGTTAGTTCACCCAGGCCTAGATCCCATAGACTCTGTGCTCTGAGCGGCCTGCTGGGAGGTTCCTACTGCTGGATTCCTTACCTCTTTTATTCTTTGGGTCCTGTGTTTTCATGCTCCTACTTCCTGACTCACTTCCAGCCCATTTGTGATGTAGGTCCTCTGGTTTAAAGCCACATGTACCGGTTTCCTCACCTTTATTGATGTGGCCCCACTGGTGTGAGGACACTCCTGCCTGGTTCCCATCCCCTTGGTGATGGGGGCCCTCTGGTGAGAGTCTGATCCTGTCTGGATTCCTCACACTTCTGGGAGGTGGGCCCTCTGCTGTGAGGTCACTCCTGCCTGGCTGGCACACGTCACCTTGGCGATGTGGGCCCTCAGTTGGGAGTTGGTGCCTGCTGGGAGTCTCCTCCCCTCGGTAATGAGGGCCCTCTGGCGTCAGGCCCTAACTCATGGGCTCCCAAAATTTTCTGATGTGCGCCCTGTCGTGCGAGTACACTCCAGCCAGGGTCCCATCCCCATGGGGATGTGGGCTTTCTGCTCTGAGGTCCCAAAGGCTGGGTTGCTCACAGTGTCAGAATGTGGGCCCTCTGCTGTGAGTTCACTCCGGCATGGATCCCATAGCCTCGGTGCTCTGGGCCACCTGCTTGGAGCTTCCAACTGCGGGGTTCCTCACCTTTTTTATTCTATGGGCGCTCTGTTGTGAGTTTCCTCCTGCATGCCTCACTCCCAGCCCTTTCGTGATGTGTGTCCCCTTGTTTGAGGCCACATGTGCTGTGTTCCTCACCTTTCGCTGATGTGGCCCCACTGGTGTGAGGACACTCCTGCCTGGTTTCCATCCCATTGGTGATGTGGGCGCTCTGGTTAGAGTCTGATCCTGTTTGGGCTCCTCACACTTCTGTGAGGTGGGCCCTCTGCTGTGAGGTAACTCCTGCCTGGCTTGCTCCCATTGCCTTGGTGACGTCGGCCCTCTGGTGGCATTTGGAGCCTGCTGGTAGCCTCCTCTCCTCAGTGATGAGGGCCCTCTGGCGTCAGGCCATAACTGCTGGGTTCCCACATTTTCTGATACGTGCTAAGTTGTGCGAGGACACTCCTGCGAGGTTCCCATCCCCATGGGGATGTGGGCCTTCTGCTCTGAGGTCCCACTGGCTGGGTTGCTCACAGTTTCATGATGTGGGCCCTCTGCTGTGAGTTCACTGTGGCCTGGATCCCATAGACTCCATGCTCTGGGCCACCTGCTGGGAGGTTCAAACTGCTGGATTCCTCACATTTTTTATTCTGTGGGCCCTGTGTTGTTAGGTTACTCCTGCCTGCCTCACTCGGAGCACCTTGGAAATGTGGGTCCTCTGGTTTAGGCCACATGTGCTGGGTTCCTCACCTTTCTATAATGTGGCCACACTGGTGTGAGGACACTCCTGCCTTGTTCCGATCCCCTTGGTGATGTGGGCCCTCTGGTGAGAGTCTTATCCTGGCTGGGTTCCTCACCCTTCTGTGAGGTAGGCCCTCTGCTGTGAGGTCACTCCTGCCTGGCTGGCACACGTCAACTTGGCGACGTGGGCCCTCAGTTGGGAGTTGGTGCCTGCTGGGAGTCTCCTCCCCTCGGTAATGTGGGCCCTCTGGCGTCAGACCCTAACTCCTGGGCTCCCAAAATTTTCTGATGTGCGCCCTGTGGTGCGAGTACACTCCTGCCAGGATCCCAACCCCATGGGAATGTGGGTCTTCTGCTCTGAGGTCCCAATGGTACGTTGCTCAGTTTCATGATGAGGGCCCTCTGGTGTGAGTTCACTCCGGCATGGACCCCATAGCCTCGCTGCTCCTGGCCTCCTGCGGGGAGGTTCCAACTGCGGGATTCCTCACCTTTTTCCTTCTATGGGCCCTCTGTTTTGAGACTCCTCCTGCCTGCCTCACTCCCAGCCCCTTGGTGATGTGTGTCCTCTGGTTTGAGGCCACGTGTGCTGGGTCCCTCACCTTTCGATGATGTGGCCCCACTGGTGTGAGGACACTCCTGCCTGGTTCCTATCCCCTTGGTGATGTGGGCCCTCTGGTGAGAGTCTGATCCTGGCTGGGTTCCTCCCACTTCTGTGAGGTGGGCCCTCTGCTGTGAGGTTACTCCTGCCTGGCTGGCACACCCCGCCTTGGCAATGTCGGCCCTCTTGTGGCAGTTGGAGCCTGCTCGGAGCCTCCTCCCCTCGGTGATGAGGGCCCTCTGGCGTCAGGCCCTAACTGCTGGGTACCCACATTTTCTGATACGTGCTAAGTGGTGCGAGGACACTCGTGCCATGTTCCCAACCCCATGGGGATGTGGGCCTTCTGCTCTGAGGTCCCAATGGCTGGGTTGCTCACAGTTTCATGATGTGGGCCCTCTGCTGTGAGTTAACTGCGGCCTGGATCGCATAGACTCGGTGCTCTGGGCCGCCTGCTGGGAGGTTCCCACTGCACGATTCCTCAGCTTTTTTATTCTATTGGCCCTGTGTTGTGAGTCTACTCCTGCCTGCCTCACTCCGAGCCCCTTGGAGATCTGGATCCTCTGGTTTAGGCCACATGTGCTGGGTTCCTCACCTTTCTATGATGTGGCCACCCTGGTGTGAAGACAGTCCTGCCTGGTTCTGATGCCCTTGGTGATGTGGGCTCTCTGGTGAGAGTCTTACCCTGGCTGGGTTCCTCACCATTCTGTGAGGTAGGCCCTCAGCTGTGAGGTCACTCCTGCCTGGCTGTTGCACGTCACCTTGGCGACATGGGCCCTCAGTTGGGAGTTGGTGCCTGCTTGGGGTCTCCTCCCCTTGGTAATGAGGGCCCTCTGGCGTCAGGCCCTAACTTCTGGGCTCCCAAAATTCTCTGATGTGCGCCCTGTGGTGCGAGTACACTTCTGCCAGGTTCCCAACCACATGGGAATGTGGGCCTTCTGCTCTAAGGTCCCAACGGCTGGGTTGCTCACAGTTTCATGATGAGGCCCCTCTGTTTTGAGTTCAGTCAGGCCTGGATCCCATAGCCTCGCTGCTCCTGGCCACCTGCTGGGAGGTTCCAACTGCGGGATTCCTCACCTTTTTTATGCTATGGGCCCACTGTTTGGAGGCTCCTCCTGCCTGCCTCACTCCCAGCCCCTTGGTGATGTGTGTCCTGTAGTTTGAGGCCACGTGTGCTGGGTCCGTCACATTTCGGTGATGTGGCCACACTGGTGTGAGGACACTCCTGCCTGGTTTCCATTCCCTTGGTGATGTGGGCCCTCTGGTGAGAGTCTGATCCTCTTTGGGTTCCTCACACTTTTGTGTGATTGGCCCTCTGCTCTGAGGTCACTCCTGCCTGGCTGGCCCACCCCGCATTGGTGACGTCGGCCTTCTGGTAGCAGTTGGAGCTTGCTGGGAGCCTCCTCTCCTCAGTGATGAGGGCCCTCTGGCGTCCGGCCCTAACTGCTGGGCTCCCCACCTTTTCTGATGTGTGCTCACTGGTGCGATGACACTCCTGCTTGGTTCCCTTCCCCATGGGGATGTGGGCCTTGTGCTCTGAGGTTACAACGGCTGGGTTGCTTACAGTATCACGATGAGGGCCCTCTGTTGAGAGTTCATCACTGCCTGGATCCCATAGCCTCGGTGCTCTGGGCCGCCTGCTGGGATGTTCCAACTGCTGGATTCCTCACCTTTTTTATACAATGGGCCATGTGTTTTGAGGTTAATCCTGCCTGCCTCGCTCCGAGACCCATGGTGATGTGGGTCCTCTGGTTTGAGGCCACATGTGCTGGGTACCTCAACTTTCGTTGATGTGGCCCCACGGGTGTGAGGACACTCCTGCCTGGTTCCCAGCCCCTTGCTTATGTGGGCACTCTGGTGAGAGTCTGATCCTGACTGGGTTCCTTACCCTTCTGTGAGGTGGGCCCTCTGATGTGAGGTCACTCCTGCCTGGATGTCTCAGGTCGCCTTGGCGACGTAGGCCCTCTGTTGGCCACTGAAGCATGCTGGGAGCCTCCTACCCTCTTTAATAAGGGCCCTGGAAGAAACGCATATGCCCTTTTTGACCAAGTGCATCATTGTCGAGGTTCTGCCTCTTCTCCTATACTTTCAGAGGACTTCCCGTCTACCTCCTGAAATCGTATTCCTGGAATTCTGCCCCGCGTTCAAGTCCTCTTTGCAGCCTTACTTCAATATATTTTTGGACGATAGCTGTCATTTATAACTCTGCAGGTTTGTGAATTACAGTGCCCCTGAGCTCCTTTCTTCAACTCGCTTTCTTGTGAGCTGGCCGCAAAACCGCAGGATTGCTTCAGGCCCTAATCTGGTTCCGGCACGGCATGTTGAGCCTTTGGCTAATTCCTCTTCCTGGTGGGAAATGAGCGTTAAATTTGTTCGTGCAGACACCTACAGCTAATCTCTCATTGGTTCTCCCTATTCCTGTTCATCTTGCTCAGAAATTCCAAACTGTGCCAAACAGGAGGTTAAAGGCACTGACTCTCCAAGTTGGGAGAGTGTTAGTAAAGCGTCTGGAATGGTAAAACCGAGTACGAGGGGACGAAAACTGAGATGCATTTAAAAAGTTTTCCCGGTCACACGGTGGACCATATTCTGGGTTGCCCATGCATGTTTTACCTGAAGGAAGAATCCCTTCAACCTGGAGAGTTGGGACACATGGAATAGGTACCATGCAGTATGACTTCAAAGGGTTGCCTTTGCTCACCGAACGTCACCAATATTATCAGCCCGAAGTGTCCAGCCTTATGTCTCACTCAGCTCGGGGTGTAGATGTGGTAAATCCAGGTTGCATCACAAGCCCTGAGTGAATTATTTAAGAATTGCTCTCTATTTCATTGTCATTGTGTTTGGTTTTCAAAATTTATTTTCATAATGGGATTTATCGGATTTTCGCTGCTGCGTTTAGGCCGCTGTACACACGCATGATTTCCTTATGGAGACATATAAATCCATGGGTTTTAAGATTCTTACTTGTCAGGTATGTTCCCAGGCGTTGAATATGGGGTGTTGAGTACATTTCATTGAGCAAGGAGTAGGTCTTGTCTATTATATATTTGGCTTATGGAACGGTATCGGTGCTAATTTCAATCTCTGGTTTTATGCAGCACCCCAACTCACCTTTCCCCATAAGCAAGCATAAGTTGGTTTTCTAAATTTGAGACCCTGTTCTGTTTTGTAATTCAGTTCATGTGTAGCCAAGTTTACATTCCGTGTATTAGTGATAACTTATGATGTTTCTTTTTCTGTGTGACTTATTTCTCGTAGAATCATCGTTCCTGAATCCACTCATTATGCCGCTACGGGCCTGATGACGTAGATTTCATTGCTGAGTGATATTCCATTGTACGTGCGTACCACAACATCTTTATCCATTTTTTGCTTTCTCAGATAGTTAACTTATACCGTAGACAAGGTTCTTGTAAACAGAGTCGTCCCAAACATTGGGGTGGCTGTGTGTTTTTGATTTTAATTTCCCTAAGTTATAGGACCATAAGTGGAAGTGCCATAGGCTCTGTTGCTTTGTTTCCTACGTGTTTCAGGAAACACCATACACTTCTCCAGAGTGGCTGTTGGCAATTTACATCCCACCCATCAGCATAACAAGGCTCCCTGTTCTCCATGACCTGTCCTGCCTTTCTGGATTTTACACTTTGTTCAGATGGCCCTTTTGACCGGTGGGCAGTGAGACTTCATTGTAGTGCAGATTTCCTTTACACGCTTGCTTGGTTGGCCAAAAAGGGCGTATGCGTTTTTTCCTGAATATATTCAGGAAAAAACGCATACGCCCTTTTTGGCCAAGTGCATCATTGTCAACATTCTGCCTCTTTTCCTAGGCTTTAAGTGCAATTCCTGTCTACCCCCTGAAATCGTTTTCCTGAAATTCTTCCCCACTTTCAAGTCCTCTTCGAAGACTTACTTCAATAAATTTTTGGACGATAGCTGTCATTCATAACTCTGCAGGTTCCTGAATTACAGTGCCCCTGAGCTCCTTTCCTCAACACGCTTTCTTGTGAGCTGGCCGCAAAACCACAGGATTGCTTCAGGCCCTAATCTCTTTCTGGCAGGGCACGCTGAGCCTTTGGTTAATTCCACTTCCTGGTGGGAAATGAGCGTTCCATTTGCCAGTGCAGACACCTACAGCTAGTCTCTCATTGATTCTCCCTATTCCTGTTCATCTTGCGCAGAAATTGCAAACTGTGCCAAACAGGAGTTTAAAGTCCCTGACTCTCCAAGTGGGGAGAGTGTTAGTAAAGCATCTAGAATGGTGAACCCGAGCACCAGGGTTCGAAAACTGAGATGCATTTGAAAACGTTTCCCAATCACACGGTGGACCATACTCTGGGTTTCCCATGCATGTTTTTGCTGAAGGAAGAATCCCTTAAACGTGGAGAGTTGGAACCCATGGAATGGGTAGCATGCTGTATGACTTCAAAGGGTCTGCGTTTGCTCAGCGAACCTCACCAATGCTATCAGCCCGAAGTGTCCAGCCTTATGTCTCACCCAGCTCTGGGTGTAGATGTGGTAAATCCAGGTTGCATCACAAGCCCTGAATGAATTATTTAAGAATTGCTCTCTATTTCACTGTCATTGTGTTTCGTTTTTGAAATTTATTTTGATAATGGGATTTATCGGATTTTCACTGCTGCGTTTAGGCCGCTGTACACACGCTTGATTTCCTTATGGAGACATATAAATCCATGGGTTTTAAGATTCTTACTTGTCAGGTATCTTGCCAGGCGTTGAATATGGGGTGTTGAGTCCATTTCGTTGAGCAAGGAGTAGGGCTTGTCTATTATATATTTGGCTTATGGAACGGTATCTGTGCTAATTTCAATCTCTGGGTTTATGCAGCACCCCAACTCACCTTTCCCCATAAGCAAGCATAAGTTGGTTTTCTAAATTTGAGACCCTGTTCTGTTTTGTAATTCAGTTCATGGGTAGCCAAGTTTACATTCCGTGTATTAGTGATATCTTATGATGTTTCTTTTTCTGTGTGACTTATTTCTCGTAGAATCATCATACCTGAATCCACTCATTATGCCGCTACGGGCCTGATGACGTAGATTTCATTGCTGAGTGATATTCCATTGTACGTGCGTACCACAACTTCTTTATCCATTTTTTGCTTTCTGGGATATTTTACTTGTACCGTAGACGAGGTTCTTGTAAACAGAGCCGTCCCAAACTCTGGGGTGACTGTGTGTTTTTGATTTTAATTTCCCTAAGCTATAAGGCCATAAGTGGAAGTGCCATAGGCTGTGTTTCTTTGTTTCCTACGTGTTTCTGGAAACACCATACACTTCTCCAGAGTGGCTGTTGGCAATTTACATCCCGCCCATCAGCATGACAAAGCTCCCTGTTCTCCATGACCTGTCCTGCCTTTCTGGATTTTATACTTTTTTCAGATGGCCCTTTTGACCGGGGGGGCAGTGAGACTTCATTTTAGTGCACATTTCCTTTACACGCTTGCTTGGTTGGCCAAAAACGGCGTATGCGTTTTTTCCTGAATATATTCAGGAAAAAACGCATACGCCCTTTTTGGCCAAGTGCATCGTTGTCGACATTCTGCCTCTTTTCCTATGCTTTTAGTACAATTCCAGTCTACCCCCTGAAATGGTTTTCCTGAAATTCTGCCCCGCTTTCAAGTCCTCTTCGAAGTCTTACTTCAGTACATTTTTGGACGATACCTGTCATTCATAACTCTGCAGGTTTGTGAATTACAGTGCCCCTGAGCTCCTTTCTTCAACTCGTTTCCTTGTGAGCTAGCCGCAAAACCGCAGGATTGCTTCAGGCCCTAATCTGTTTCCGGCCAGGCACGCTGAGCCTTTGGTTAATTCTTCTTCCTGGTGGGAAATGAGTGTTCTATTTGCCCGTGCAGACACCAACAGCTAGTCTCTCATTGGTTCTCCCTATTCCTGTTCATCTTGCGCAGAAATTGCAAACTGTGCCAAACAGGAGGTTAAAGGCAATGACTCTCCAAGTGGGGAGAGTGTTAGTAAAGCGTCTGGAATGGTGAACCCGAGTACCAGGGGACGAAATCTGAGATGCATTTGAAAACGTTTCCCAATCACACAGCGGACGATAGTCTGGGTTTCCCATGCATGTTTTAGCTGAAGGAAGAATCCCTTAAACCTGGAGAGTTGGGACCCATGGAATGGGTACCATGCAGTATGACTTCAAAGGGTCTGCGTCTGCTCACCGAACCTCACCAATGCTATCAGCCCGAAGTGTCCAGCCTTATGTCTCACCCAGCTCTGGGTGTAGATGTGGTAAATCCAGGTTGCATCACAAGCCCTGAATGAATTATTTAAGAATTGCTCTCTATTTCACTGTCATTGTGTTTTGTTTTTGAAATTTATTTTGATAATGGGATTTATCGGATTTTCACTGCTGCGTTTAGGCCGCTGTACACACGCTTGATTTCCTTATGGAGACATATAAATCCATGGGTTTTAAGATTCTTACTTGTCAGGTATCTTGCCAGGCGTTGAATATGGGGTGTTGAGTCCATTTCGTTGAGCAAGTAGTAGGTCTTGTCTATAATATATTTGGCTTATGGAACGGTACCTGTGCTAATTTCAATCTCTGGTTTTATGCAGCACCCCAACTCACCTTTCCCCATAAGCAAGCATAAGTTGGTTTTCTAAATTTGAGACCCTGTTCTGTTTTGTAATTCAGTTTATGTGTAGCCCAGTTTACATTCCGTGTATTACTGATATATTATAATGTTTCTTTTTCTGTGTGACTTATTTCTCGTAGAATCATCGTACCTGAATCCACTCATTATACCGCTACGGGCCTGAAGACGTAGATTTAATTGCTGAATGATATTCCATTGTACGTGCGTACCAGAATTTCTTTATCCATTTTTTCCTTTCTTGGATATTTAACTTGTACCGTAGACAAGGTTCTTGTAAACAGAGCCATCCCAAACTTTGGGGTGGCTGTGTGTTTTTGATTTTAATTTCCCTAAGCTATAGGACCATAAGTGGAAGTGACATAGGCTGTGTTGCTTTGTTTCCTACGTGTTTCAGGATACACCATACATTTCTCCAGAGTGGCTGTTGGCAATTTACATCCCGCCCATCAGCATAACAAGTCTCCCTGTTCTCCAAGACCTGTCCTGCCTTTCTGGATTTTACACAGTTTTCAGATGGCCCTTTTGACCGGGGGGCAGTGAGACTTCATTGTAGTGCAGATTTCCTTTACACGCTTGCTTGGTTGTCCAAAAAGGGCGTATGCGTTTTTTCCTGAATATATTCAGGAAAAAACGCATACGCCCTTTTTGGCCAAGTGCATCATTGTCGACATTCTGCCTCTTTTCCTATGCTTTAAGTGCAATTCCAGTCTACCCCCTGAAATCGTTTTCCTGAAATTCTGCCCCGCTTTCAAGTCCTCTTCGAAGACTTACTTCAATACATTTTTGGACGATAGCTGTCATTCATAACTCTGCAGGTTTGTGAATTGCAGTGCCCCTGAGCTCCTTTCTTCAACTCTCTTTCTTGTGAGCTGGCCGCAAAACCGCAGGATTGCTTCAGGCCATAATCTCTTTCCGGGGGGGAACGCTGAGCCTTTCTTTAATTCCTCTTCCTGTTCGGAAATGAGCGTTCCATTTGCCCTTGCAGGCACCTACAGCTAGTCTCTCATTGGTTCTCCCTATTCCTGTACATCTTGCGCAGAAATTGCAAACTGTGCCCAACAGGAGGTTAATGGCACTGACTCTCCAATTGGGGAGAGTGTTAGTAAAGCGTCTGGAATGATGAACCCGAGTACCAGGGGACGAAAACTGAGATGCATTTGAAAACGTTTCCCGGTCACACAGTGCACAGTACTGTGGGTTTCCCATGCATGTTTTAGCTGAAGGAAGAATCCCTTAAACCTGGAGAGTTGGGACCCATGGAATGGGTACCATGCAGTATGACTTCAAAGGGTCTGCGTTTGCTCACCGAACCTCACCAATGCTATCAGCCCGAAGTGTCCAGCCTTATGTCTCACCCAGCTCTGGATGTAGATGTGGTAAATCCAGGTTGCATCACATGCCCTGAATGAATTATTTAAGAATTGCTCTCTATTTCACTGTCATTGTGTTTTGTTTTTGTAATTCATTTTGATAATGGGATTTATTGGATTTTCTCTGCTGCGTTCATGCAGCTGTACACACGCTTGATTGTCTTAAGGAAACATATAAATCCATGGGTTTGAAGATTCTTACTAGTCAGGTGTATTCCTAGGCGTTGAATATGAGGTGTTTAGTCCATTTCGTTGAGCAAGGGGTAGGTCTTGACTATTGCATATTTGGCTTATGGAAAGGTATCTGTGCTAATTTCTATCTCTGGTTTTATGCAGCACCCCAACTCACTTTTCCCCTTAAGCAAGCATAAGTTGGTTTTCTAAATTTGAGACCCTGTTCTGTTTTGTAATTCAGTTCATGTGTAGCCAAGTTTACATTCCGTGTATTAGTGATAACTTATGATGTTTCATTTTCTGTGTGACTTATTTCACTTAGAATCATCGTACCTGAATCCACTCATTATGCCGCGACGGGCCTGATGAAATAGATTTCATTGGTGAGTGATATTCATTTGTACGTACGTACCACACTTCTTTATCCATTTTTCACTTTCTGGGATATTTAACTTGTTCCGTAGACGAGGTTCTTGTAAACAGAGCCGTCTGACACTTTGGGGTGGCTGTCTGTTTTTGATTTTAATTTCCGTGATCTATAAGACCATAAGTGGAAGTGCCGTAGTCTCCGTTGCTTTGTTTCTTAGGTGTTTCAGGAAACACCATACACTTCTCCAGAGTGGCTGTTGGCATTTACATCCCGCCCATCAGCATAACAAGGCTCCCTGTTCTCCATGGCCTGTCCTGTGTTTCTGGTTTTTACACTTTTTTCAGATGGCCCTTTTGACGAATGGGAAATGAGACTTCATTGTAGTGCGGATTTCCATTTCTCGAGTGCTTGGTTGGCCAAAAAGGGCTTATGTGTTTTTTCCTGAATATATTCAGGAAAAAATGTTTACGCACTTTTGTCCAAGTGCATCACTGTCAAAGATCTGCCGCTTTTCACATGCTTTAAATGCAATTCCAATCTACCTCCTGAAATATGATTCCTGCAATTCTGCCTCGTTTTCAAGTCCTCTTTGCAGACTTACTTCCATATATTTTTGCCAATAGCTGTCATTTATAACTCTGCAGGTTTGTGAATTACAGTGCCCATGATTTCCTTTCTTAACTCGTTTCCTTAAAAACTGGCCACAGAACCGTAGGTTTGCTTCAGGCCGTAATCAGGGTCCGGCACGGCACTCTGAGACTTTGGTTCATTCCACTTCCTGGTGGGAAATTAGAGTTAAATGTGCCCCTCCAGACACCTGCCTCACTCCTAGCCCCTTGGTGATGTGTGTCCTCTGGTTTGAGGCCACATGTGCTGGGTTCCTCACCTTTGGCTGATGTGGCCCCACTGATGTGAGGACACTCCTGCCTGGTTCCTATCCCCTTGATGATGTGGGCCCTCTGGTGAGAGTCTGATCCTGGTTGGGTTCCTCACACTTCTGTGAGGTGGGCCCTCTTCTCTGAGGTCACTCCTGCCTGGCTGGCACACCCCACCTTGGCGACGTCGGCCCTCTGGTGGGATTTGGTGCCTGCTGGGTGTCTCCTCCCCTCGGTAATGAGGGCCCTCTGGCGTCAGGCCCTAACTCCTGGGCTCCCAATATTTTCTGATATGCGCCCTGTGGTTCGAGTACACTCCTGCCAGGTTCCCAACCCCATGGGAATGTGGGCCTTCTGCTCTGAGGTCCCAACCGTGGGTTACTCAGTTTCATGATGAGGGCCCTCTGCTGCGAGTTCTCTCCGGCCTGGATCCCATAGCCTCGCTGCTCTTGGCCACCTGCTGGGAGGTTACAACTGCGGGATTCCTCACCTTTTTTCTTCTATGGGCCCTCTGTTTTGAGACTCCTCCTGCCTGCCTCACTCCCAGCCCCTTGGTGATGTGTGTCCTCTGGTTTGAGGCCACGTATGCTGGGTCCCTCGCCTTTCGATGATGTGGCCCCACTGATGTGAGGACACTCCTGCCTGGTTCCTATCCCCTTGATGATGTGGGCCCTCTGGTGAGAGTCTGATCCTGGCTGGGTTCCTCACCCTTCTGTGAGGGGGGCCCTCTGCTGTGAGGTCACTCCTGCCTGGCTGGCACACCCCACCTGGGCAACATCGGCCCTCTTGTGGCAGTTGGAGCCTGCTGGGAACCTCCCCTCGGTGATGGGGGCCCTCTTGCCTCAGGCCCTAACTGCTGGGTACCCACATTTTCTGATACGTGCTAAGTGGTGCGAGGACACTCCTGCGAGGTTCCCATCCCCATGGGCATGTGGGCCTTCTGCTCTAAGGTCCCAACACCTGTGTTGTTCACCGTTTCATGATGTTGGCTCTCTGGTGTTAGTTCACCCAGGCCTAGATCCCATAGACTCTGTGCTCTGAGCGGCCTGCTGGGAGGTTCCTACTGCTGGATTCCTTACCTCTTTTATTCTTTGGGTCCTGTGTTTTCATGCTCCTACTTCCTGACTCACTTCCAGCCCATTTGTGATGTAGGTCCTCTGGTTTAAAGCCACATGTACCGGTTTCCTCACCTTTATTGATGTGGCCCCACTGGTGTGAGGACACTCCTGCCTGGTTCCCATCCCCTTGGTGATGGGGGCCCTCTGGTGAGAGTCTGATCCTGTCTGGATTCCTCACACTTCTGGGAGGTGGGCCCTCTGCTGTGAGGTCACTCGTGCCTGGCTGGCACACGTCACCTTGGCGATGTGGGCCCTCAGTTGGGAGTTGGTGCCTGCTGGGAGTCTCCTCCCCTCGGTAATGAGGGCCCTCTGGCGTCAGGCCCTAACTCATGGGCTCCCAAAATTTTCTGATGTGCGCCCTGTCGTGCGAGTACACTCCAGCCAGGGTCCCATCCCCATGGGGATGTGGGCTTTCTGCTCTGAGGTCCCAAAGGCTGGGTTGCTCACAGTGTCAGAATGTGGGCCCTCTGCTGTGAGTTCACTCCGGCATGGATCCCATAGCCTCGGTGCTCTGGGCCACCTGCTTGGAGCTTCCAACTGCGGGGTTCCTCACCTTTTTTATTCTATGGGCGCTCTGTTGTGAGTTTCCTCCTGCATGCCTCACTCCCAGCCCTTTCGTGATGTGTGTCCCCTTGTTTGAGGCCACATGTGCTGTGTTCCTCACCTTTCGCTGATGTGGCCCCACTGGTGTGAGGACACTCCTGCCTGGTTTCCATCCCATTGGTGATGTGGGCGCTCTGGTTAGAGTCTGATCCTGTTTGGGCTCCTCACACTTCTGTGAGGTGGGCCCTCTGCTGTGAGGTAACTCCTGCCTGGCTTGCTCCCATTGCCTTGGTGACGTCGGCCCTCTGGTGGCATTTGGAGCCTGCTGGTAGCCTCCTCTCCTCAGTGATGAGGGCCCTCTGGCGTCAGGCCATAACTGCTGGGTTCCCACATTTTCTGATACGTGCTAAGTTGTGCGAGGACACTCCTGCGAGGTTCCCATCCCCATGGGGATGTGGGCCTTCTGCTCTGAGGTCCCACTGGCTGGGTTGCTCACAGTTTCATGATGTGGGCCCTCTGCTGTGAGTTCACTGTGGCCTGGATCCCATAGACTCCATGCTCTGGGCCACCTGCTGGGAGGTTCAAACTGCTGGATTCCTCACATTTTTTATTCTGTGGGCCCTGTGTTGTTAGGCTACTCCTGCCTGCCTCACTCGGAGCACCTTGGAAATGTGGGTCCTCTGGTTTAGGCCACATGTGCTGGGTTCCTCACCTTTCTATAATGTGGCCACACTGGTGTGAGGACACTCCTGCCTTGTTCCGATCCCCTTGGTGATGTGGGCCCTCTGGTGAGAGTCTTATCCTGGCTGGGTTCCTCACCCTTCTGTGAGGTAGGCCCTCTGCTGTGAGGTCACTCCTGCCTGGCTGGCACACGTCAACTTGGCGACGTGGGCCCTCAGTTGGGAGTTGGTGCCTGCTGGGAGTCTCCTCCCCTCGGTAATGAGGGCCCTCTGGCGTCAGACCCTAACTCCTGGGCTCCCAAAATTTTCTGATGTGCGCCCTGTGGTGCGAGTACACTCCTGCCAGGATCCCAACCCCATGGGAATGTGGGTCTTCTGCTCTGAGGTCCCAATGGTACGTTGCTCAGTTTCATGATGAGGGCCCTCTGGTGTGAGTTCACTCCGGCATGGACCCCATAGCCTCGCTGCTCCTGGCCTCCTGCGGGGAGGTTCCAACTGCGGGATTCCTCACCTTTTTCCTTCTATGGGCCCTCTGTTTTGAGACTCCTCCTGCCTGCCTCACTCCCAGCCCCTTGGTGATGTGTGTCCTCTGGTTTGAGGCCACGTGTGCTGGGTCCCTCACCTTTCGATGATGTGGCCCCACTGGTGTGAGGACACTCCTGCCTGGTTCCTATCCCCTTGGTGATGTGGGCCCTCTGGTGAGAGTCTGATCCTGGCTGGGTTCCTCCCACTTCTGTGAGGTGGGCCCTCTGCTGTGAGGTCACTCCTGCCTGGCTGGCACACCCCGCCTTGGCAATGTCGGCCCTCTTGTGGCAGTTGGAGCCTGCTCGGAGCCTCCTCCCCTCGGTGATGAGGGCCCTCTGGCGTCAGGCCCTAACTGCTGGATACCCACATTTTCTGATACGTGCTAAGTGGTGCGAGGACACTCGTGCCATGTTCCCAACCCCATGGGGATGTGGGCCTTCTGCTCTGAGGTCCCAACGGCTGGGTTGCTCACAGTTTCATGATGTGGGCCCTCTGCTGTGAGTTAACTGCGGCCTGGATCGCATAGACTCGGTGCTCTGGGCCGCCTGCTGGGAGGTTCCCACTGCACGATTCCTCAGCTTTTTTATTCCATTGGCCCTGTGTTGTGAGTCTACTCCTGCCTGCCTCACTCCGAGACCCTTGGAGATCTGGATCCTCTGGTTTAGGCCACATGTGCTGGGTTCCTCACCTTTCTATGATGTGGCCACCCTGGTGTGAAGACAGTCCTGCCTGGTTCTGATGCCCTTGGTGATGTGGGCTCTCTGGTGAGAGTCTTACCCTGGCTGGGTTCCTCACCATTCTGTGAGGTAGGCCCTCAGCTGTGAGGTCACTCCTGCCTGGCTGTTGCACGTCACCTTGGCGACATGGGCCCTCAGTTGGGAGTTGGTGCCTGCTTGGGGTCTCCTCCCCTTGGTAATGAGGGCCCTCTGGCGTCAGGCCCTAACTTCTGGGCTCCCAAAATTCTCTGATGTGCGCCCTGTGGTGCGAGTACACTTCTGCCAGGTTCCCAACCACATGGGAATGTGGGCCTTCTGCTCTTAGGTCCCAACGGCTGGGTTGCTCACAGTTTCATGATGAGGCCCCTCTGTTTTGAGTTCAGTCAGGCCTGGATCCCATAGCCTCGCTGCTCCTGGCCACCTGCTGGGAGGTTCCAACTGCGGGATTCCTCACCTTTTTTATGCTATGGGCCCACTGTTTGGAGGCTCCTCCTGCCTGCCTCACTCCCAGCCCCTTGGTGATGTGTGTCCTGTAGTTTGAGGCCACGTGTGCTGGGTCCGTCACATTTCGGTGATGTGGCCACACTGGTGTGAGGACACTCCTGCCTGGTTTCCATTCCCTTGGTGATGTGGGCCCTCTGGTGAGAGTCTGATCTTCTTTGGGTTCCTCACACTTTTGTGTGATTGGCCCTCTGCTCTGAGGTCACTCCTGCCTGGCTGGCACACCCCGCATTGGCTACGTCGGCCTTCTGGCAGCAGTTGGAGCTTGCTGGGAGCCTCCTCTCCTCAGTGATGCGGGCCCTCTGGTGTCCGGCCCTAACTGCTGGGCTCCCCACCTTTTCTGATGTGTGCCCACTGGTGCGATGACACTCCTGCTTGGTTCCCTTCCCCATGGGGATGTGGGCCTTGTGCTCTGAGGTTACAACGGCTGGGTTGCTTACAGTATCACGATGAGGGCCCTCTGTTGTGAGTTCATCACTGCCTGGATCCCATAGCCTCGGTGCTCTGGGCCGCCTGCTGGGATGTTCCAACTGCTGGATTCCTCACCTTTTTTATACAATGGGCCATGTGTTTTGAGGTTAATCCTGCCTGCCTCGCTCCGAGACCCATGGTGATGTGGGTCCTCTGGTTTGAGGCCACATGTGCTGGGTACCTCAACTTTCGATGATGTGGCCCCACGGGTGTGAGGACACTCCTGCCTGGTTCCCAGCCCCTTGCTTATGTGGGCACTCTGGTGAGAGTCTGATCCTGACTGGGTTCCTTACCCTTCTGTGAGGTGGGCCCTCTGATGTGAGGTCACTCCTGCCTGGATGTCTCAGGTCGCCTTGGCGACGTAGGCCCTCTGTTGGCCACTGAAGCATGCTGGGAGCCTCCTACCCTCTTTAATAAGGGCCCTGGAAGAAACGCATATGCCCTTTTTGACCAAGTGCATCATTGTCGAGGTTCTGCCTCTTCTCCTATACTTTCAGAGGACTTCCCGTCTACCTCCTGAAATCGTATTCCTGGAATTCTGCCCCGCGTTCAAGTCCTCTTTGCAGCCTTACTTCAATATATTTTTGGACGATAGCTGTCATTTATAACTCTGCAGGTTTGTGAATTACAGTGCCCCTGAGCTCCTTTCTTCAACTCGCTTTCTTGTGAGCTGGCCGCAAAACCGCAGGATTGCTTCAGGCCCTAATCTGGTTCCGGCACGGCATGCTGAGTCTTTGGCTAATTCCTCTTCCTGGTGGGAAATGAGTGTTAAATTTGTTCGTGCAGACACCTACAGCTAATCTCTCATTGGTTCTCCCTATTCCTGTTCATCTTGCGCAGAAATTCCAAACTGTGCCAAACAGGAGGTTAAAGGCACTGACTCTCCAAGTGGGGAGAGTGTTAGTAAAGCGTCTGGAATGGTAAAACCGAGTACGAGGGGACGAAAACTGAGATGCATTTAAAAAGTTTTCCCGGTCACACGGTGGACCATATTCTGGGTTGCCCATGCATGTTTTACCTGAAGGAAGAATCCCTTCAACCTGGAGAGTTGGGACCCATGGAATAGGTACCATGCAGTATGACTTCAAAGGGTTGCCTTTGCTCACCGAACGTCACCAATATTATCAGCCCGAAGTGTCCAGCCTTATGTCTCACTCAGCTCGGGGTGTAGATGTGGTAAATCCAGGTTGCATCACAAGCCCTGAGTGAATTATTTAAGAATTGCTCTCTATTTCATTGTCATTGTGTTTGGTTTTCAAAATTTATTTTCATAATGGGATTTATCGGATTTTCGCTGCTGCGTTTAGGCCGCTGTACACACGCATGATTTCCTTATGGAGACATATAAATCCATGGGTTTTAAGATTCTTACTTGTCAGATATGTTCCCAGGCGTTGAATATGGGGTGTTGAGTACATTTCATTGAGCAAGGAGTAGGTCTTGTCTATTATATATTTGGCTTGTGGAACGGTATCGGTGCTAATTTCAATCTCTGGTTTTATGCAGCACCCCAACTCACCTTTCCCCATAAGCAAGCATAAGTTGGTTTTCTAAATTTGAGACCCTGTTCTGTTTTGTAATTCAGTTCATGTGTAGCCAAGTTTACATTCCGTGTATTAGTGATATCTTATGATGTTTCTTTTTCTGTGTGACTTATTTCTCGTAGAATCATCGTTCCTGAATCCACTCATTATGCCGCTACGGACCTGATGACGTAGATTTCATTGCTGAGTGATATTCCATTGTATGTGCGTACCACAACATCTTTATCCATTTTTTGCTTTCTCAGATAGTTAACTTATACCGTAGACAAGGTTCTTGTAAACAGAGTCGTCCCAAACTTTGGGGTGGCTGTGTGTTTTTGATTTTAATTTCCCAAAGTTATAGGACCATAAGTGGAAGTGCCATAGGCTGTGTTGCTTTGTTTCCTACGTGTTTCAGGAAACACCATACACTTCTCCAGAGTGGCTGTTGGCAATTTACATCCCGCCCATCAGCATAACAAGGCTCCCTGTTCTCCATGACCTGTCCTGCCTTTCTGGATTTTACACTTTGGTCAGATGGCCCTTTTGACCGGTGGGCAGTGAGACTTCATTGTAGTGCAGATTTCCTTTACACGCTTGCTTGGTTGGCCAAAAAGGGCGTATGCGTTTTTTCCTGAATATATTCAGGAAAAAACGCATACGCCCTTTTTGGCCAAGTGCATCATTGTCAACATTCTGCCTCTTTTCCTAGGCTTTAAGTGCAATTCCTGTCTACCCCCTGAAATCGTTTTCCTGAAATTCTTCCCCACTTTCAAGTCCTCTTCGAAGACTTACTTCAATAAATTTTTGGACGATAGCTGTCATTCATAACTCTGCAGGTTTCTGAATTACAGTGCCCCTGAGCTCCTTTCCTCAACACGCTTTCTTGTGAGCTGGCCGCAAAACCACAGGATTGCTTCAGGCCCTAATCTCTTTCTGGCAGGGCACGCTGAGCCTTTGGTTAATTCCACTTCCTGGTGGGAAATGAGCGTTCCATTTGCCAGTGCAGACACCTACACCTAGTCTCTCATTGATTCTCCCTATTCCTGTTCATCTTGCGCAGAAATTGCAAACTGTGCCAAACAGGAGTTTAAAGTCCCTGACTCTCCAAGTGGGGAGAGGGTTAGTAAAGCATCTAGAATGGTGAACCCGAGCACCAGGGTTCGAAAACTGAGATGCATTTGAAAACGTTTCCCAATCACACGGTGGACCATATTCTGGGTTTCCCATGCATGTTTTAGCTGAAGGAAGAATCCCTTAAACGTGGAGAGTTGGAACCCATGGAATGGGTAGCATGCTGTATGACTTCAAAGGGTCTGCGTTTGCTCAGCGAACCTCACCAATGCTATCAGCCCGAAGTGTCCAGCCTTATGTCTCACCCAGCTCTGGGTGTAGATGTGGTAAATCCAGGTTGCATCACAAGCCCTGAATGAATTATTTAAGAATTGCTCTCTATTTCACTGTCATTGTGTTTCGTTTTTGAAATTTATTTTGATAATGGGATTTATCGGATTTTCACTGCTGCGTTTAGGCCGCTGTACCCACGCTTGATTTCCTTATGGAGACATATAAATCCATGGGTTTTAAGATTCTTACATGTCAGGAATCTTGCCAGGCGTTGAATATGGGGTGTTGAGTCCATTTCGTTAAGCAAGGAGTAGGGCTTGTCTATTATATATTTGGCTTATGGAACGGTATCTGTGCTAATTTCAATCTCTGGGTTTATGCAGCACCCCAACTCACCTTTCCCCATAAGCAAGCATAAGTTGGTTTTCTAAATTTGAGACCCTGTTCTGTTTTGTAATTCAGTTCATGGGTAGCCAAGTTTACATTCCGTGTATTAGTGATATCTTATGATGTTTCTTTTTCTGTGTGATTTATTTCTCGTAGAATCATCATACCTGAATCCACTCATTATGCCGCTACGGGCCTGATGACGTAGATTTCATTGCTGAGTGATATTCCATTGTACGTGCGTACCACAACTTCTTTATCCATTTTTTGCTTTCTGGGATATTTTACTTGTACCGTAGACGAGGTTCTTGTAAACAGAGCCGTCCCAAACTCTGGGGTGACTGTGTGTTTTTGATTTTAATTTCCCTAAGCTATAAGACCATAAGTGGAAGTGCCATAGGCTGTGTTTCTTTGTTTCCTACGTGTTTCTGGAAACACCATACACTTCTCCAGAGTGGTTGTTGGCAATTTACATCCCGCCCATCAGCATGACAAGGCTCCCTGTTCTCCATGACCTGTCCTGCCTTTCTGGATTTTATACTTTTTTCAGATGGCCCTTTTGACCGGGTGGGCAGTGAGACTTCATTTTAGTGCACATTTCCTTTACACGCTTGCTTGGTTGGCCAAAAACGGCGTATGCGTTTTTTCCTGAATATATTCAGGAAAAAACGCATACGCCCTTTTTGGCCAAGTGCATCGTTGTCGACATTCTGCCTCTTTTCCTATGCTTTTAGTACAATTCCAGTCTACCCCCTGAAATGGTTTTCCTGAAATTCTGCCCCGCTTTCAAGTCCTCTTCGAAGTCTTACTTCAGTACATTTTTGGACGATACCTGTCATTCATAACTCTGCAGGTTTGTGAATTACAGTGCCCCTGAGCTCCTTTCTTCAACTCGTTTCCTTGTGAGCTAGCCGCAAAACCGCAGGATTGCTTCAGGCCCTAATCTGTTTCCGGCCAGGCACGCTGAGCCTTTGGTTAATTCTTCTTCCTGGTGGGAAATGAGTGTTCTATTTGCCCGTGCAGACACCAACAGCTAGTCTCTCATTGGTTCTCCCTATTCCTGTTCATCTTGCGCAGAAATTGCAAACTGTGCCAAACAGGAGGTTAAAGGCAATGACTCTCCAAGTGGGGAGAGTGTTAGTAAAGCGTCTGGAATGGTGAACCCGAGTACCAGGGGACGAAATCTGAGATGCATTTGAAAACGTTTCCCAATCACACAGCGGACGATAGTCTGGGTTTCCCATGCATGTTTTAGCTGAAGGAAGAATCCCTTAAACCTGGAGAGTTGGGACCCATGGAATGGGTACCATGCAGTATGACTTCAAAGGGTCTGCGTCTGCTCACCGAACCTCACCAATGCTATCAGCCCGAAGTGTCCAGCCTTATGTCTCACCCAGCTCTGGGTGTAGATGTGGTAAATCCAGGTTGCATCACAAGCCCTGAATGAATTATTTAAGAATTGCTCTCTATTTCACTGTCATTGTGTTTTGTTTTTGAAATTTATTTTGATAATGGGATTTATCGGATTTTCACTGCTGCGTTTAGGCCGCTGTACACACGCTTGATTTCCTTATGGAGACATATAAATCCATGGGTTTTAAGATTCTTACTTGTCAGGTATCTTGCCAGGCGTTGAATATGGGGTGTTGAGTCCATTTCGTTGAGCAAGTAGTAGGTCTTGTCTATAATATATTTGGCTTATGGAACGGTACCTGTGCTAATTTCAATCTCTGGTTTTATGCAGCACCCCAACTCACCTTTCCCCATAAGCAAGCATAAGTTGGTTTTCTAAATTTGAGACCCTGTTCTGTTTTGTAATTCAGTTTATATGTAGCCCAGTTTACATTCCGTGTATTACTGATATATTATAATGTTTCTTTTTCTGTGTGACTTATTTCTCGTAGAATCATCGTACCTGAATCCACTCATTATACCGCTACGGGCCTGAAGACGTAGATTTAATTGCTGAATGATATTCCATTGTACGTGCGTACCAGAATTTCTTTATCCATTTTTTCCTTTCTTGGATATTTAACTTGTACCGTAGACAAGGTTCTTGTAAACAGAGCCATCCCAAACTTTGGGGTGGCTGTGTGTTTTTGATTTTAATTTCCCTAAGCTATAGGACCATAAGTGGAAGTGACATAGGCTGTGTTGCTTTGTTTCCTACGTGTTTCAGGATACACCATACATTTCTCCAGAGTGGCTGTTGGCAATTTACATCCCGCCCATCAGCATAACAAGTCTCCCTGTTCTCCAAGACCTGTCCTGCCTTTCTGGATTTTACACAGTTTTCAGATGGCCCTTTTGACCGGGGGGCAGTGAGACTTCATTGTAGTGCAGATTTCCTTTACACGCTTGCTTGGTTGTCCAAAAAGGGCGTATGCGTTTTTTCCTGAATATATTCAGGAAAAAACGCATACGCCCTTTTTGGCCAAGTGCATCATTGTCGACATTCTGCCTCTTTTCCTATGCTTTAAGTGCAATTCCAGTCTACCCCCTGAAATCGTTTTCCTGAAATTCTGCCCCGCTTTCAAGTCCTCTTCGAAGACTTACTTCAATACATTTTTGGACGATAGCTGTCATTCATAACTCTGCAGGTTTGTGAATTGCAGTGCCCCTGAGCTCCTTTCTTCAACTCTCTTTCTTGTGAGCTGGCCGCAAAACCGCAGGAGTGCTTCAGGCCCTAATATGTTTCCGGCGGGGCACACTGAGCTTTTGGTTAATTCCTCTTCCTGGTGGGAAATGAGCGTTCCATTTGCCCTTGCAGACACCTACAGCTAGTCTCTCATTGGTTCTCCCTATTCCTGTTCATCTTGCGCAGAAATTGCAAACTGTGCCAAACAGGAGGTTAAAGGCACTGACTCTCCAAGTGGGGAGAGTGTTAGTAAAGCTTCTGGAATGGTGAACCCGAGTACCAGGGTTCGAAACCTGAGATGCATTTGAAAACGTTTCCCAATCACACGGCGGCCGATAGTCTGGGTTTCCCATGCATGTTTTAGCTGAAGGAAGAATCCCTTAAACCTGGAGACTTGGGAACCATGGAATGGGTACCATGCAGTATGACTTCAAAGGGTCTGCGTTTGCTCACCGAACCTCACCAATGCTATCAGCCCGAAGTGTCCAGCCTTATGTCTCACCCAGCTCTGGGTGTAGATGTGGTAAATCCAGGTTGCATCACAAGCCCTGAATGAATTATTTAAGAATTGCTCTCTATTTCACTGTCATTGTGTTTTGTTTTTGAAATTTATTTTGATAATGGGATTTATCGGATGTTCACTGCTGCGTTTAGGCCACTGTACACATGCTTGATTTCCTTATGGAGACATATAAATCCATGGGTTTTAAGATTCTTACTTGTCAAGTATCTTGCCAGGCGTTGAATATGCGGTGTTGAGTCCATTTCATTGAGCAAGGAGTAGGTCTTGTCTATTATATATTTGGCTTATGGAATTGTATCTGCACTAATTTCAATCTCTGGTTTTATGCAGCACCCCAACTCACCTTTCCCCATAAGCAAGCATAAGTTGGTTTTCTAAATTTGAGACCCTGTTCTGTTTTGTAATTCAGTTCATGTTTAGCCAAGTTTACATTCCGTGTATTAGTGATATCTTATGATGTTTCTTTTTCTGTGTGACTTATTTCTCGTAGAATCATCGTACCTGAATCCACTCATTATGCCACTAGGGGCCTGATGACGTAGATTTCATTGCTGAGTGATATTCCATTGTATGTTCGTACCACAAATTCTTTATCCAATTTTTGCTTTCTCAGATATTTAACTTGTACCGTAGACGAGGTTCTTGTAAACAGAGCCGTCCCAAACTTTGGGGTGGCTGTGTGTTTTTGATTTTAATTTCCCTAAGCTATAGGACCATAAGTGGAAGTGCCATAGGCTGTGTTGCTTTGTTTCCTACGTGTTTCAGGAAACACCATACACTTCTCCAGAGTGGTTGTTGGCAATTTACATCCCGCCCATCAGCATAACAAGGCTCCCTGTTCTCCATGACCTGTCCTGCCTTTCTGGATTTTACACTTTTTTCAGATGGCCCCTTTGACCGGGGGGCAGTGAGACTTCATTGTAGTGCAGATTTCCTTTACAGGCTTGCTTGGTTGGCCAAAAAGGGCTTATGCGTTTTTTCCTGAATATATTCAGGAAAAACCGCATACGCCCTTTTTGGCCAAGTGCATCATTGTCGACATTCTGCCTCTTTTCGTATGCTTTAAGTGCAATTCCAGTCTACCCCGTGAAATCGTTTTCCTGAAATTCTGCCCCGCTTTCAAGTCCTCTTTGAAGACTTACTTCAATACATTTTTGGACGATAGCTGTCATTCATAACTCTGCAGGTTTCTGAATTACACTGCCCCTGAGCTCCTTTCTTCAACTCGTTTTCTTGTGAGCTGGCCGCAAAACCGCAGGATTGCTTCAGGCCCTAATATGTTTCCGGCCGGGCACGCTGAGCCTTTGGTTAATTCCTCTTCCTGGTTGGAAATGAGCGTTCCATTTGCCAGTGCAGACACCTACAGCTAGTCTCTCATTGGTTCTCCCTATTCCTGTTCATCTTGCGCAGAAATTGCAAACTGTGCCAAAGAGGAGGTTAAAGGCACTGACTCTCCAACTGGGGAGAGTGTTAGTAAAGCGTCTGGAATGGTGAACCCGAGTACCAGGGGACGAAAACTGAGATGCATTTGAAAACGTTTCCCGGTCACACAGTGCACTGTACTGTGGGTTTCCCATGCATGTTTTAGCTGAAGGAAGAATCCCTTAAACCTGGAGAGTTGGGACCCATGGAATGGGTACCATGCAGTATGACTTCAAAGGGTCTGCGTTTGCTCACCGAACCTCACCAATGCTATCAGCCCGAAGTGTCCAGCCTTATGTCTCACCCAGCTCTGGGTGTAGATGTGGTAAATCCAGGTTACATCACAAGCCTTGAATGAAATATTTAAGAATTGCTCTCTATTTCACTGTCATTGTGTTTTGTTTTTGAAATTCATTTTGATAATGGGAGATATCGGATGTTCACTGCTGCATTTAGGCCGCTGTACACACGCTTGATTTCCTTATGGAGACATATAAATCCATGGGTTTTAAGATTCTTCCTTGTCAGGTATCTTCCCAGGCGTTGAATATGGGGTGTTGAGTCCATTTCGTTGAGCAAGGAGTAGGTCTTGTCTATTATATATTTGGCTTATGGAACGGTATGTGTGCTGATTTCAATCTCTTTTTTTATGCAGCACCCCAACTCACCTTTCCCCATAAGCAAGCATAAGTTGGTTTTCTAAATTTGAGACCCTGTTCTGTTTTGTAATTCAGTTCATGTGTAGCCAAGTTTACATTCCGTGTATTAGTGATATCTTATGATGTTTCTTTTTCTGTGTGATTTATTTCTCGTAGAATCATCGTACCTGAATCCACTCATTATGCCGATAGGGACCTGATGACGTAGATTTCATTGCTGAGTGATATTCCATTGTACATGCGTACCACAACATCTTTATCCATTTTTTGCTTTCTCGGATATTTAACTTGTACCGTAGACGAGGTTCTTGTAAACAGAGCCGTCCCAAACTTTGGGGTGGCTGTGTGTTTTTGATTTTAATTTCCCTAAGCTATAGGACCATAAGTGGAAGTGCCATAGGCTGTGTTGCTTTGTTTCCTACGTGTTTCTGGAAACACCATACACTTCTCCAGAGTGGTTGTTGGGAATTTACATCCCGCCCATCAGCATAACAAGGCTCCCTGTTCTCCATGAGCTGTCCTGCCTTTCTGGATTTTACAATTTTTTCAGATGGCCCTTTTGACCGGGGGGCAGTGAGACTTCATTGTAGTGCAGATTTCCTTTACACGCTTGCTTGGTTGGCCAAAAAGGGCGTATGCGTTTTTTCCTGAATATATTCAGGAAAAAACGCATACGCCCTTTTTGGCCAAGTGCATCATTGTCGACATTCTGCCTCTTTTCCTATGCTTTAAGTGCAATTCCCGTCTATCCCCTGAAATCGTGTTCCTGAAATTCTGCCCCGCTTTCAAGTCCTCTTCGAAGACTTACTTCAATACATTTTTGGACGATAGCTGTCATTCATAACTCTGCAGGTTTGTGAATTACAGTGCCCCTGAGCTCCTTTCTTCAACTCGCTTTCTAGTGAGCTGTCCACAAAACCGCAGGATTGCTTCAGGCCCTAATCTGTTTCCGGCAGAGCACCCTGAGCCTTTGTTTAATCCCTCTCCCTGGTGGGAAATGAGCATTCCTTTTGCCTGTGCAGACACCTACAGCTAGTGTCTCATTGGTTCTCCCTATTCTGTTTATCTTGCGCAGAATTTGCAAACTGTGCCAAACAGGAGGTTAAAGGCACTGACTCTCCAAGTGGGGAGAGTGTTAGTAAAGCGTCTGGAATGGTGAACCCGAGTACCAGGGTTCGAAAACTGAGATGCATTTGAAAACGTTTCCCGGTCACACAGTGCACTGTACTGTGGGTTTCCCATGCATGTTTTAGCTGAAGGAAGAATCCCTTAAACCGGGAGAGTTGGGACCCATGGAATGGGTACCATGCAGGATGACTTCAAAGGGTCTGCGTTTGCTCAACGAACCTCACCAATGCTATCAGCCCGAAGTGTCCAACCTTATGTCTCACCCAGCTCTGGGTGTAGATGTGGTAATTCC
Organism: Delphinapterus leucas; assembly: GCF_059928025.1. Taxonomy (NCBI): domain Eukaryota; kingdom Metazoa; phylum Chordata; class Mammalia; order Artiodactyla; family Monodontidae; genus Delphinapterus; species Delphinapterus leucas. Next base: position 6,420,284 of record NW_028322240.1, on the reverse strand, counting down.
AGGTTGCATCACAAGCCCTGAATGAATTATTTAAGAATTGCTCTCTATTTCACTGTCATTGTGATTTGTTTTTGAAATTCATTTTGATAATGGGATTTATCGGATCTTCACTGCTGCGTTTAGGCCGCTGTACACACGCTTGATTTCCTTATGGAGACATATAAATCCATGGGTTTTAAGATTCTTACTTGTCAGGTATCTTCCCAGACGTTGAATATGGGGTGTTGAATCCATTTCGTTGAGCAAGGAGTAGGTCTTGTCTATTATATATTTGGCTTATGGAAAGGTATCTGTGCTAATTTCAATCTCTGGTTTGATGCAGCACCCCAACTCACCTTTCCCCATTAGCAAGCATAAGTTGGTTTTCTCAATTTGAGACCATGTTCTGTTTTGTAATTCAGTTTATGTGTAGCCAAGTTTACATTCCGTGTATTAGTGATATCTTATGATGTTTCTTTTTCTGTGTGACTTATTTCTCGTAGAATCATCTTACCTGAATCCACTCATTATGCCGATAGGAACCTGATGACATAGATTTCATTGCTGAGTGATATTCCATTGTACGTGCGTACCACAATTTCTTTATCCATTTTTTGCTTTCTCGGATATTTAACTTGTACCGTAGACGAGGTTCTTGTAAACAGAGCCGTCCCAAACTTTGGGGTGGCTGTGTGTTTTTGATTTTAATTTCCCTAAGCTATAGGACCATAAGTGGAAGTGCCATAGGCTGTGTTGCTTTGTTTCCTACATGTTTCAGGAAACACCGTACACTTCTCCAGAGTGGCTGTTGGCAATTTACATCTCGCCCATCAGCATAACAAGGCTCCATGTTCTCCATGGCCTGTGCTGTCTTTCTGGATTTTACACTTTTTTCAGATTGCGCTTTTGACCTGGGGGCATTGAGACTTCATTGTAGTGCAGATTTCTTTAACATGCTTGCTTGGTTGGCCAGAAAGGGCGTATGCGTTTTTTCCTGAATATATTCAGGAAAAAACGCATACGCCCTTTTAGGCCAACTGAATCATTGTCGACGTTCTGCCTCTTTTCCTATGCTTTAAATGCAATTCCAGTCTGCCCCTGAAATCGTTCTCCTTCCATTCTGCCCCGCTTTCAAGTCCTCTTCACAGCCTTCCTTCAATATATTTTTGGACGATAGCTGTCATTTATAACTCTGCAGGTTTTTGAATTACAGTGCCCCTGAGCTCCTTTCTTCAACTCGCTTTCTTGTGAGCTGGCCGCAAACCCGCAGGATTGCTTCAGGCCCTAATCAGGTTCCGGCATGGCATGCTGAGCCTTTGGTTAATTCTTCTTCCTGGTGGCAAATGAGCGTTAAATTGCCAGTGCAGACACCTACAGCTAGTCTCTCATTGCTTCTCCCTATTCCTGTTCATCTTGCGCAGAAATTCCAAACTGTGCCAAACAGGAGGTTAAAGGCACTGACTCTCCAACTGGGGAGAGTGTTAGTAAAGGTCTGGAATGGTGAACCCAAGTAAAAGGGGACGAAAACCGAGATGCATTTGAAAACGTTTCCTGGTCACACGGTGCACCATACTGTGGGTTTCCCATGCACGTTTTAGCTGAAGGAAGAATCCCTTAAAACTGGAGAGTTGGGACCCATGGAATGGGTACCGTGCAGTATGACTTCAAAGGGTCTGCATTTGCTCATCGAACCTCACCAATGCTATCAGCCCGAAGTGTCCAACCTTATGTCTCACTCAGCTCTGGGTGTAGATGTGGTAAATCCAGGTTGCATCACATGCCCTGAATGAATTATTTAAGAATTGCTCTCTATTTCACTGTCATTGTGTTTTGTTCTTTTAATTCATTTTGATAATGGGATTTATTGGATTTTCTCTGCTGCGTTCATGCAGCTGTACACACGCTTGATTGTCTTACGGATACATATAAATCCATGGGTTTGAAGATTCTTACTCGTCAGGTGTATTCCTAGGCGTTGAATATGAGGTGTTTAGTCCATTTCGTTGAGCAAGGGGTAGGTCTTGACTATTACATATTTGGCTTATGGAAAGGTATCTGTGCTAATTTCTATCTCTGCTTTTATGCAGCACCCCAACTCACTTTTCCCCTTAAGCAAGCATAAGTTGGTTTTCTAAATTTGAGACCCTGTTCTGTTTTGTAATTCAGTTCATGTGTAGCCAAGTTTACATTCCGTGTATTAGTGATAACTTATGATGTTTCATTTTCTGTGTGACTTATTTCACAGAATCATCGTACCTGAATCCACTCATTATGCCGCGACGGGCCTGATGAAATAGATTTCATTGGTGAGTGATATTCATTTGTACGTACCTACCACACTTCTTTATCCATTTTTCACTTTCTGGGTTATTTAACTTGTTCCGTAGACGAGGTTCTTGTAAACAGAGCCGTCCGACACTTTGGGGTGGCTGTCTGTTTTTGATTTTAATTTCCGTGATCTATAAGACCATAAGTGGAAGTGCCGTAGTCTCCGTTGCTTTGTTTCTTAGGTGTTTCAGGAAACACCATACACTTCTCCAGAGTGGCTGTTGGCATTTACATCCCGCCCATCAGCATAACAAGGCTCCCTGTTCTCCATGGCCTGTCCTGTGTTTCTGGTTTTTACACTTTTTTCAGATGGCCCTTTTGACGAATGGGAAATGAGACTTCATTGTAGTGCGGATTTCCATTTCTCGAGTGCTTGGTTGGCCAAAAAGGGCATATGTGTTTTTTCCTGAATATATTCAGGAAAAAATGTTTACGCACTTTTGTCCAAGTGCATCACTGTCAAAGATCTGCCGCTTTTCACATGCTTTAAATGCAATTCCAATCTACCTCCTGAAATATGATTCCTGCAATTCTGCCTCGTTTTCAAGTCCTCTTTGCAGACTTACTTCCATATATTTTTGCCAATAGCTGTCATTTATAACTCTGCAGGTTTGTGAATTACAGTGCCCGTGATTTCCTTTCTTAACTCGTTTCCTTGAAAACTGGCCACAGAACCGCAGGTTTGCTTCAGGCCGTAATCAGGGTCCGGCACGGCACTCTGAGACTTTGGTTCATTCCACTTCCTGGTGGGAAATTAGAGTTAAATGTGCCCCTCCAGACACCTGCCTCACTCCTAGCCCCTTGGTGATGTGTGTCCTCTGGTTTGAGGCCACATGTGCTGCGTTCCTCAACTTTGGCTGATGTGGCCCACTGGTGTGAGGACACTCCTGCCTGGTTTCCATTCCCTTGGTGATGTGGGCCCTCCGGTGAGAGTCTGATCCTCTTTGGGTTCCTCACACTTTTGTGTGATTGGCCCTCTGCTCTGAGGTCACTCCTGCCTGGCTGGCACACCCCGCATTGGCGACGTCGGCCTTCTGGTAGCAGTTGGAGCTTGCTGGGAGCCTCCTCTCCTCAGTGATGAGGGCCCTCTGTCGTCCGGCCCTAACTGCTGGGCTCCCCACCTTTTCTGATGTGTGCCCACTGGTGCGATGACACTCCTGCTTGGTTCCCTTCCCCATGGGGATGTGGGCCTTGTGCTCTGAGGTTACAACGGCTGGGTTGCTTACAGTATCACGATGAGGGCCCTCTGTTGTGAGTTCATCACTGCCTGGATCCCATAGCCTCGGTGCTCTGGGCCGCCAGCTGGGATGTTCCAACTGCTGGATTCTTCACCTTTTTTATACAATGGGCCATGTGTTTTGAGGTTAATCCTGCCTGCCTCGCTCCGAGACCCATGGTGATGTGGGCCCTCTGGTTTGAGGCCACATGTGCTGGGTACCTCAACTTTCGATGATGTGGCCCCACGGGTGTGAGGACACTCCTGCCTGGTTCCCAGCCCCTTGCTTATGTGGGCACTCTGGTGAGAGTCTGATCCTGACTGGGTTCCTTACCCTTCTGTGAGGTGGGCCCTCTGATGTGAGGTCACTCCTGCCTGGATGTCTCATGACGCCTTGGCGACGTAGGCCCTCTGTTGGCCACTGAAGCATGCTGGGAGCCTCCTACCCTCTTTAATGAGGGCCCTGGAAGAAACGCATATGCCCTTTTTGACCAAGTGCATCATTGTCGAAGTTCTGCCTCTTCTCCTATACTTTCAGAGGACTTCCCGTCTACCTCCTGAAATCGTATTCCTGGAATTCTGCCCCGCGTTCAAGTCCTCTTTGCAGCCTTACTTCAATATATTTTTGGACGATAGCTGTCATTTATAACTCTGCAGGTTTGTGAATTACAGTGCCCCTGAGCTCCTTTCTTCAACTCGCTTTCTTGTGAGCTGGCCGCAAAACCGCAGGATTGCTTCAGGCCCTAATCTGGTTCCGGCACGGCATGCTGAGCCTTTGGCTAATTCCTCTTCCTGGTGGGAAATGAGCGTTAAATTTGTTCGTGCAGACACCTACAGCTAATCTCTCATTGGTTCTCCCTATTCCTGTTCATCTTGCGCAGAAATTCCAAACTGTGCCAAACAGGAGGTTAAAGGCACTGACTCTCCAAGTGGGGAGAGTGTTAGTAAAGCGTCTGGAATGGTAAAACCGAGTACGAGGGGACGAAAACTGAGATGCATTTAAAAAGGTTTCCCGGTCACACGGTGGACCATATTCTGGGTTGCCCATGCATGTTTTACCTGAAGGAAGAATCCCTTCAACCTGGAGAGTTGGGACCCATGGAATGGGTACCATGCAGTATGACTTCAAAGGGTTGCCTTTGCTCACCGAACGTCACCAATGCTATCAGCCCGAAGTGTCCAGCCTTATGTCTCACTCAGCTCGGGGTGTAGATGTGGTAAATCCACGTTGCATCACAAGCCCTGAATGAATGATTTAAGAATTGCTCTCTATTTCACTGTCATTGTGTTTTGTTTTTGTAATTTATTTTGATAATGGGATTTATCGGATTTTCACTGCTGCGTTTATGCCGCTGTACACATGCTTGATTCTCTTATGGAGACATATAAATCCATGGGTTTTCAGATTCTTACTAGTCAGGTATATTCCTAGGCATTGAATATGGGGTGTTGAGTCCATTTCGTGGAGCAAGGAGTAGGTCCTGACTATTACATATTTGCTTATGGAAAGGTATCTGTGCTAATTTCAATCTCTGGTTTTATGCAGCACCACAACTCACCTTTCCCCTTAAGCAAGCATAAGTTGGTTTTCTAAATTTGAGACCCTTTTCTGTTTTGTAATTGAGTTCATGTGCAGCCATGTTTGCATTCCGTGTATTTGAGATATCTTATGGTGTTTCTTTTTCTGTGTGACTTAGTTAACTTAGAATGATCGTACCTGAATCCACTCATTATGCCACGACGGGCCTCATGACATAGATTTCATTGCTGAGTGATATTCCATTGTACGTACGTACAACAACTTCTTTATCCATTTTTGCTTTCTGGGATATTGCACTTGTACCGTAAACGAGGTTCTTGTAAGCAGAGCCGTCCAAAATTTATGGGTGGCTGTGCCTTTTTGATTTTAATTTCCCTAAGCTATAGAACCATAAGTTGAAGTGCCGTAGGCTCCATTGCTTAGTTTTTTAGGTGTTTGAGGAAACACCATACACTTCTCCAGAGTGGCTGTTGGCAATTTACATCCCGCCCATCAGCATAACAAGGCTCCCTGTTCTCCATGGCCTGTCCTGCCTTTCTGGATTTTTCACTTTTTTCAGATGTCCCTTTTGACAGGGGGGCAGTGAGACTTCATTGTAATGCAGATTTCTTTACAGGCTTGCTTGTTTGGCCAAAAAGGGCGTATGTGTTTTTTCTTGAATATATTCAGGAAAAAACGCATACGCCCTTTTTGACCAAGTGCATCATTGTCCACTTTCTGTCTCTTTCCCTATGCTTTAAATGCAATTCCAGTCTGCCCCTGAAATCGTTTTCCTGCAATTCTGCCCCGCTTTGCAGTCCTCTTCGCAGCCTTCCTTGAATATATTTTTGGACGATAGCTGTCATTTATAACTCTGCAGGTTTGTGAATTACAGTGCCCCTGAGCTCCTTTCTTCAACTCGCTTTCTTGTGAGCTGGCCGCAAACCCGCAGGAATGCTTCAGGCCCTAATCTGGTTCCGGCACGGCATGCTGAGCCTTTGGTTAATTCCTCTTCCTGGTGGGGAATGAGCGTTAAATTTGCCCGTGCAGGCACCTACAGGTAGTCTCTCATTGGTTCTCCCTATTCCTGTTCATCTTGCACAGAAATTGCAAACTGTGCCAAACAGGAGGTTAAAGGCACTGACTCTCCAAGTGGGGAGAGTGTTAGTAAAGGGTCTGGAATGGTGAACCCGAGTAAAAGGGGACGAAAACTGAGATGCATTTGAAAACGTTTCCCGGTCACACTGTGCACTCTACTGTGGGTTTCCCATGCCTGTTTTAGCTGAAGGAAGAATCCCTTAAGCCTGGAGAGTTGGGACCCATGGAATGGGTACCATGCAGTATGACTTCAAGGGGTCTGCATTTGCTTATCAAACCTCACCAATGCTATCAGCCCGAAGTGTCCAGCCTTATGTCTCACTCAGCTCTGGGTGTAGATGTGGTAAATCCAGGTTGCATCACATGCCCTGAATGAATTATTTAAGAATTGCTCTCTATTTCACTGTCATTGTGTTTGTTTTTGTAATTCATTTTGATAATGGATTCTATCGGATTTTCTCTGCTGCATTCATGCCACTGTACACACACTTGAGTCTCTTACGGAGACATATAAATCCATGGGTTTGAAGATTCTTACTAGTCATGTGTAATCCTAGGCGTTGAATATGTGGTGTTTAGTCCATTTCGTTGAGCAAGGGCTAGGTCTTGACTATTACATATTTGGCTTATGGAAAGGTATCTGTGCTAATTTCTATCTCTGGTTTTATGCAGCACCCCAACTCACCTTTCCCCTTAAGCAAGCATAAGTTGGTTTTCTAAATTTGAGACCCTGTTCTGTTTTGTAATTCAGTTCATGTGTAGCCAAGTTTACATTCCGTGTATTAGTGATATCTTATGATGTTTCATTTTCTGTGTGACTTATTTCACTTAGAATCATCGTACCTGAATCCACTCATTATGCCGCGACGGGCCTGATGACATAGATTTCATTGCTGAGTGAGATTCGATTTTACGTACGTACCACAACTTCTTTATCCATTTTTCACATTCTGGGATATTTAACTTGTACCGTAGACGAGGTTCTTGTAAACAGAGCCGTCCAAAATTTTGGGGTGGCTGTGTGTTTTTGATTTTAATTTCCCTAAGCTATAGGACCATAAGTGGAAGTGCTATAGGCTCCTTTGCTTTGTTTTTTAGGTGTTTCAGGAAACACAATACACTTCTCCAGAGTGGCTGTTGGCAATTTACATCTCGCCCATCAGCATAACAAGGCTCCATGTTCTCCATGGCCTGTGCTGTCTTTCTGGATTTTACACATTTTTCAGATTGCGCTTTTGACCTGGGGGCATTGAGACTTCATTGTAGTGCAGATTTCTTTAACATGCTTGCTTGGTTGGCCAAAAAGGGCGTATGCGTTTTTTCCTGAATATATTCAGGAAAAAACGCATACGCCCTTTTAGGCCAACTGAATCATTGTCGACGTTCTGCCTCTTTTCCTATGCTTTAAATGCAATTCCAGTCTACCCCCTAAAATCGTTTTCCTTCCATTCTGCCCCGCTTTCAAGTCCTCTTCACAGCCTTCCTTCAATATATTTTTGGACGATAGCTGTCATTTATAACTCTGCAGGTTTGTGAATTACAGTGCCCCTGAGCTCCTTTCTTCAACTCGCTTTCTTGTGAGCTGGCCGCAAACCCGCAGGATTGCTTCAGGCCCTAATCAGTTTCCGGCATGGCATGCTGAGCCTTTGGCTAATTCCTCTTCCTGGTGGGAAATGAGCGTTAAATTTGTTCGTGCAGACACCTACAGCTAATCTCTCATTGGTTCTCCCTATTCCTGTTCATCTTGCGCAGAAATTCCAAACTGTGCCAAACAGGAGGTTAAAGGCACTGACTCTCCAAGTGGGGAGAGTGTTAGTAAAGCGTCTGGAATGGTAAAACCGAGTACGAGGGGACGAAAACTGAGATGCATTTAAAAAGGTTTCCCGGTCACACGGTGGACCATATTCTGGGTTGCCCATGCATGTTTTACCTGAAGGAAGAATCCCTTCAACCTGGAGAGTTGGGACCCATGGAATGGGTACCATGCAGTATGACTTCAAAGGGTTGCCTTTGCTCACCGAACGTCACCAATGCTATCAGCCCGAAGTGTCCAGCCTTATGTCTCACTCAGCTCGGGGTGTAGATGTGGTAAATCCAGGTTGCATCACAAGCCCTGAATGAATTATTTAAGAATTGCTCTCTATTTCACTGTCATTGTGTTTTGTTTTTGTAATTTATTTTGATAATGGGATTTATCGGATTTTCACTGCTGCGTTTATGCCGCTGTACACATGCTTGATTCTCTTATGGAGACATATAAATCCATGGGTTTTCAGATTCTTACTAGTCAGGTATATTCCTAGGCATTGAATATGGGGTGTTGAGTCCATTTCGTGGAGCAAGGAGTAGGTCCTGACTATTACATATTTGCTTATGGAAAGGTATCTGTGCTAATTTCAATCTCTGGTTTTATGCAGCACCACAACTCACCTTTCCCCTTAAGCAAGCATAAGTTGGTTTTCTAAATTTGAGACCCTTTTCTGTTTTGTAATTGAGTTCATGTGCAGCCATGTTTGCATTCCGTGTATTTGAGGTATCTTATGGTGTTTCTTTTTCTGTGTGACTTAGTTAACTTAGAATGATCGTACCTGAATCCACTCATTATGCCGCAACGGGCCTCATGACATAGATTTCATTGCTGAGTGATATTCCATTGTACGTACGTACAACAACTTCTTTATCCATTTTTGCTTTCTGGGATATTGCACTTGTACCGTAAACGAGGTTCTTGTAAGCAGAGCCGTCCAAAATTTATGGGTGGCTGTGTCTTTTTGATTTTAATTTCCCTAAGCTATAGAACCATAAGTTGAAGTGCCGTAGGCTCCGTTGCTTAGTTTTTTAGGTGTTTGAGGAAACACCATACACTTCTCCAGAGTGGCTGTTGGCAATTTACATCCCGCCCATCAGCATAACAAGGCTCCCTGTTCTCCATGGCCTGTCCTGCCTTTCTGGATTTTTCACTTTTTTCAGATGTCCCTTTTGACAGGGGGGCAGTGAGACTTCATTGTAATGCAGATTTCTTTACAGGCTTGCTTGTTTGGCCAAAAAGGGCGTATGTGTTTTTTCTTGAATATATTCAGGAAAAAACGCATACGCCCTTTTTGACCAAGTGCATCATTGTCCACTTTCTGTCTCTTTCCCTATGCTTTAAATGCAATTCCAGTCTGCCCCTGAAATCGTTTTCCTGCAATTCTGCCCCGCTTTGCAGTCCTCTTCGCAGCCTTCCTTGAATATATTTTTGGACGATAGCTGTCATTTATAACTCTGCAGGTTTGTGAATTACAGTGCCCCTGAGCTCCTTTCTTCAACTCGCTTTCTTGTGAGCTGGCCGCAAACCCGCAGGAATGCTTCAGGCCCTAATCTGGTTCCGGCACGGCATGCTGAGCCTTTGGTTAATTCCTCTTCCTGGTGGGGAATGAGCGTTAAATTTGCCCGTGCAGGCACCTACAGGTAGTCTCTCATTGGTTCTCCCTATTCCTGTTCATCTTGCGCAGAAATTGCAAACTGTGCCAAACAGGAGGTTAAAGGCACTGACTCTCCAAGTGGGGAGAGTGTTAGTAAAGGGTCTGGAATGGTGAACCCGAGTAAAAGGGGACGAAAACTGAGATGCATTTGAAAACGTTTCCCGGTCACACTGTGCACTCTACTGTGGGTTTCCCATGCCTGTTTTAGCTGAAGGAAGAATCCCTTAAGCCTGGAGAGTTGGGACCCATGGAATGGGTACCATGCAGTATGACTTCAAGGGGTCTGCATTTGCTCATCAAACCTCACCAATGCTATCAGCCCGAAGTGTCCAGCCTTATGTCTCACTCAGCTCTGGGTGTAGATGTGGTAAATCCAGGTTGCATCACATGCCCTGAATGAATTATTTAAGAATTGCTCTCTATTTCACTGTCATTGTGTTTGTTTTTGTAATTCATTTTGATAATGGATTCTATCGGATTTTCTCTGCTGCATTCATGCCACTGTACACACACTTGAGTCTCTTACGGAGACATATAAATCCATGGGTTTGAAGATTCTTACTAGTCATGTGTAATCCTAGGCGTTGAATATGTGGTGTTTAGTCCATTTCGTTGAGCAAGGGCTAGGTCTTGACTATTACATATTTGGCTTATGGAAAGGTATCTGTGCTAATTTCTATCTCTGGTTTTATGCAGCACCCCAACTCACCTTTCCCCTTAAGCAAGCATAAGTTGGTTTTCTAAATTTGAGACCCTGTTCTGTTTTGTAATTCAGTTCATGTGTAGCCAAGTTTACATTCCGTGTATTAGTGATATCTTATGATGTTTCATTTTCTGTGTGACTTATTTCACTTAGAATCATCGTACCTGAATCCACTCATTATGCCGCGACGGGCCTGATGACATAGATTTCATTGCTGAGTGAGATTCGATTTTACGTACGTACCACAACTTCTTTATCCATTTTTCACATTCTGGGATATTTAACTTGTACCGTAGACGAGGTTCTTGTAAACAGAGCCGTCCAAAATTTTGGGGTGGCTGTGTGTTTTTGATTTTAATTTCCCTAAGCTATAGGACCATAAGTGGAAGTGCTATAGGCTCCTTTGCTTTGTTTTTTAGGTGTTTCAGGAAACACAATACACTTCTCCAGAGTGGCTGTTGGCAATTTACATCTCGCCCATCAGCATAACAAGGCTCCATGTTCTCCATGGCCTGTGCTGTCTTTCTGGATTTTACACATTTTTCAGATTGCGCTTTTGACCTGGGGGCATTGAGACTTCATTGTAGTGCAGATTTCTTTAACATGCTTGCTTGGTTGGCCAAAAAGGGCGTATGCGTTTTTTCCTGAATATATTCAGGAAAAAACGCATACGCCCTTTTAGGCCAACTGAATCATTGTCGACGTTCTGCCTCTTTTCCTATGCTTTAAATGCAATTCCAGTCTACCCCCTAAAATCGTTTTCCTTCCATTCTGCCCCGCTTTCAAGTCCTCTTCACAGCCTTCCTTCAATATATTTTTGGACGATAGCTGTCATTTATAACTCTGCAGGTTTGTGAATTACAGTGCCCCTGAGCTCCTTTCTTCAACTCGCTTTCTTGTGAGCTGGCCGCAAACCCGCAGGATTGCTTCAGGCCCTAATCAGTTTCCGGCATGGCATGCTGAGCCTTTGGCTAATTCCTCTTCCTGGTGGGAAATGAGCGTTAAATTTGTTCGTGCAGACACCTACAGCTAATCTCTCATTGGTTCTCCCTATTCCTGTTCATCTTGCGCAGAAATTCCAAACTGTGCCAAACAGGAGGTTAAAGGCACTGACTCTCCAAGTGGGGAGAGTGTTAGTAAAGCGTCTGGAATGGTAAAACCGAGTACGAGGGGACGAAAACTGAGATGCATTTAAAAAGGTTTCCCGGTCACACGGTGGACCATATTCTGGGTTGCCCATGCATGTTTTACCTGAAGGAAGAATCCCTTCAACCTGGAGAGTTGGGACCCATGGAATGGGTACCATGCAGTATGACTTCAAAGGGTTGCCTTTGCTCACCGAACGTCACCAATGCTATCAGCCCGAAGTGTCCAGCCTTATGTCTCACTCAGCTCGGGGTGTAGATGTGGTAAATCCAGGTTGCATCACAAGCCCTGAATGAATTATTTAAGAATTGCTCTCTATTTCACTGTCATTGTGTTTTGTTTTTGTAATTTATTTTGATAATGGGATTTATCGGATTTTCACTGCTGCGTTTATGCCGCTGTACACATGCTTGATTCTCTTATGGAGACATATAAATCCATGGGTTTTCAGATTCTTACTAGTCAGGTATATTCCTAGGCATTGAATATGGGGTGTTGAGTCCATTTCGTGGAGCAAGGAGTAGGTCCTGACTATTACATATTTGCTTATGGAAAGGTATCTGTGCTAATTTCAATCTCTGGTTTTATGCAGCACCACAACTCACCTTTCCCCTTAAGCAAGCATAAGTTGGTTTTCTAAATTTGAGACCCTTTTCTGTTTTGTAATTGAGTTCATGTGCAGCCATGTTTGCATTCCGTGTATTTGAGATATCTTATGGTGTTTCTTTTTCTGTGTGACTTAGTTAACTTAGAATGATCGTACCTGAATCCACTCATTATGCCGCGATGGGCCTCATGACATAGATTTCATTGCTGAGTGATATTCCATTGTACGTACGTACAACAACTTCTTTATCCATTTTTGCTTTCTGGGATATTGCACTTGTACCGTAAACGAGGTTCTTGTAAGCAGAGCCGTCCAAAATTTATGGGTGGCTGTGTCTTTTTGATTTTAATTTCCCTAAGCTATAGAACCATAAGTTGAAGTGCCGTAGGCTCCGTTGCTTAGTTTTTTAGGTGTTTGAGGAAACACCATACACTTCTCCAGAGTGGCTGTTGGCAATTTACATCCCGCCCATCAGCATAACAAGGCTCCCTGTTCTCCATGGCCTGTCCTGCCTTTCTGGATTTTTCACTTTTTTCAGATGTCCCTTTTGACAGGGGGGCAGTGAGACTTCATTGTAATGCAGATTTCTTTACAGGCTTGCTTGTTTGGCCAAAAAGGGCGTATGTGTTTTTTCTTGAATATATTCAGGAAAAAACGCATACGCCCTTTTTGACCAAGTGCATCATTGTCCACTTTCTGTCTCTTTCCCTATGCTTTAAATGCAATTCCAGTCTGCCCCTGAAATCGTTTTCCTGCAATTCTGCCCCGCTTTGCAGTCCTCTTCGCAGCCTTCCTTGAATATATTTTTGGACGATAGCTGTCATTTATAACTCTGCAGGTTTGTGAATTACAGTGCCCCTGAGCTCCTTTCTTCAACTCGCTTTCTTGTGAGCTGGCCGCAAACCCGCAGGAATGCTTCAGGCCCTAATCTGGTTCCGGCACGGCATGCTGAGCCTTTGGTTAATTCCTCTTCCTGGTGGGGAATGAGCGTTAAATTTGCCCGTGCAGGCACCTACAGGTAGTCTCTCATTGGTTCTCCCTATTCCTGTTCATCTTGCGCAGAAATTGCAAACTGTGCCAAACAGGAGGTTAAAGGCACTGACTCTCCAAGTGGGGAGAGTGTTAGTAAAGGGTCTGGAATGGTGAACCCGAGTAAAAGGGGACGAAAACTGAGATGCATTTGAAAACGTTTCCCGGTCACACAGTGCACTCTACTGTGGGTTTCCCATGCCTGTTTTAGCTGAAGGAAGAATCCCTTAAGCCTGGAGAGTTGGGACCCATGGAATGGGTACCATGCAGTATGACTTCAAGGGGTCTGCATTTGCTCATCAAACCTCACCAATGCTATCAGCCCGAAGTGTCCAGCCTTATGTCTCACTCAGCTCTGGGTGTAGATGTGGTAAATCCAGGTTGCATCACATGCCCTGAATGAATTATTTAAGAATTGCTCTCTATTTCACTGTCATTGTGTTTGTTTTTGTAATTCATTTTGATAATGGATTCTATCGGATTTTCTCTGCTGCATTCATGCCACTGTACACACACTTGAGTCTCTTACGGAGACATATAAATCCATGGGTTTGAAGATTCTTACTAGTCATGTGTAATCCTAGGCGTTGAATATGTGGTGTTTAGTCCATTTCGTTGAGCAAGGGCTAGGTCTTGACTATTACATATTTGGCTTATGGAAAGGTATCTGTGCTAATTTCTATCTCTGGTTTTATGCAGCACCCCAACTCACCTTTCCCCTTAAGCAAGCATAAGTTGGTTTTCTAAATTTGAGACCCTGTTCTGTTTTGTAATTCAGTTCATGTGTAGCCAAGTTTACATTCCGTGTATTAGTGATATCTTATGATGTTTCATTTTCTGTGTGACTTATTTCACTTAGAATCATCGTACCTGAATCCACTCATTATGCCGCGACGGGCCTGATGACATAGATTTCATTGCTGAGTGAGATTCGATTTTACGTACGTACCACAACTTCTTTATCCATTTTTCACATTCTGGGATATTTAACTTGTACCGTAGACGAGGTTCTTGTAAACAGAGCCGTCCAAAATTTTGGGGTGGCTGTGTGTTTTTGATTTTAATTTCCCTAAGCTATAGGACCATAAGTGGAAGTGCTATAGGCTCCTTTGCTTTGTTTTTTAGGTGTTTCAGGAAACACAATACACTTCTCCAGAGTGGCTGTTGGCAATTTACATCTCGCCCATCAGCATAACAAGGCTCCATGTTCTCCATGGCCTGTGCTGTCTTTCTGGATTTTACACATTTTTCAGATTGCGCTTTTGACCTGGGGGCATTGAGACTTCATTGTAGTGCAGATTTCTTTAACATGCTTGCTTGGTTGGCCAAAAAGGGCGTATGCGTTTTTTCCTGAATATATTCAGGAAAAAACGCATACGCCCTTTTAGGCCAACTGAATCATTGTCGACGTTCTGCCTCTTTTCCTATGCTTTAAATGCAATTCCAGTCTACCCCCTAAAATCGTTTTCCTTCCATTCTGCCCCGCTTTCAAGTCCTCTTCACAGCCTTCCTTCAATATATTTTTGGACGATAGCTGTCATTTATAACTCTGCAGGTTTGTGAATTACAGTGCCCCTGAGCTCCTTTCTTCAACTCGCTTTCTTGTGAGCTGGCCGCAAACCCGCAGGATTGCTTCAGGCCCTAATCAGTTTCCGGCATGGCATGCTGAGCCTTTGGCTAATTCCTCTTCCTGGTGGGAAATGAGCGTTAAATTTGTTCGTGCAGACACCTACAGCTAATCTCTCATTGGTTCTCCCTATTCCTGTTCATCTTGCGCAGAAATTCCAAACTGTGCCAAACAGGAGGTTAAAGGCACTGACTCTCCAAGTGGGGAGAGTGTTAGTAAAGCGTCTGGAATGGTAAAACCGAGTACGAGGGGACGAAAACTGAGATGCATTTAAAAAGGTTTCCCGGTCACACGGTGGACCATATTCTGGGTTGCCCATGCATGTTTTACCTGAAGGAAGAATCCCTTCAACCTGGAGAGTTGGGACCCATGGAATGGGTACCATGCAGTATGACTTCAAAGGGTTGCCTTTGCTCACCGAACGTCACCAATGCTATCAGCCCGAAGTGTCCAGCCTTATGTCTCACTCAGCTCGGGGTGTAGATGTGGTAAATCCAGGTTGCATCACAAGCCCTGAATGAATTATTTAAGAATTGCTCTCTATTTCACTGTCATTGTGTTTTGTTTTTGTAATTTATTTTGATAATGGGATTTATCGGATTTTCACTGCTGCGTTTATGCCGCTGTACACATGCTTGATTCTCTTATGGAGACATATAAATCCATGGGTTTTCAGATTCTTACTAGTCAGGTATATTCCTAGGCATTGAATATGGGGTGTTGAGTCCATTTCGTGGAGCAAGGAGTAGGTCCTGACTATTACATATTTGCTTATGGAAAGGTATCTGTGCTAATTTCAATCTCTGGTTTTATGCAGCACCACAACTCACCTTTCCCCTTAAGCAAGCATAAGTTGGTTTTCTAAATTTGAGACCCTTTTCTGTTTTGTAATTGAGTTCATGTGCAGCCATGTTTGCATTCCGTGTATTTGAGATATCTTATGGTGTTTCTTTTTCTGTGTGACTTAGTTAACTTAGAATGATCGTACCTGAATCCACTCATTATGCCGCGACGGGCCTCATGACATAGATTTCATTGCTGAGTGATATTCCATTGTACGTACGTACAACAACTTCTTTATCCATTTTTGCTTTCTGGGATATTGCACTTGTACCGTAAACGAGGTTCTTGTAAGCAGAGCCGTCCAAAATTTATGGGTGGCTGTGTCTTTTTGATTTTAATTTCCCTAAGCTATAGAACCATAAGTTGAAGTGCCGTAGGCTCCGTTGCTTAGTTTTTTAGGTGTTTGAGGAAACACCATACACTTCTCCAGAGTGGCTGTTGGCAATTTACATCCCGCCCATCAGCATAACAAGGCTCCCTGTTCTCCATGGCCTGTCCTGCCTTTCTGGATTTTTCACTTTTTTCAGATGTCCCTTTTGACAGGGGGGCAGTGAGACTTCATTGTAATGCAGATTTCTTTACAGGCTTGCTTGTTTGGCCAAAAAGGGCGTATGTGTTTTTTCTTGAATATATTCAGGAAAAAACGCATACGCCCTTTTTGACCAAGTGCATCATTGTCCACTTTCTGTCTCTTTCCCTATGCTTTAAATGCAATTCCAGTCTGCCCCTGAAATCGTTTTCCTGCAATTCTGCCCCGCTTTGCAGTCCTCTTCGCAGCCTTCCTTGAATATATTTTTGGACGATAGCTGTCATTTATAACTCTGCAGGTTTGTGAATTACAGTGCCCCTGAGCTCCTTTCTTCAACTCGCTTTCTTGTGAGCTGGCCGCAAACCCGCAGGAATGCTTCAGGCCCTAATCTGGTTCCGGCACGGCATGCTGAGCCTTTGGTTAATTCCTCTTCCTGGTGGGGAATGAGCGTTAAATTTGCCCGTGCAGGCACCTACAGGTAGTCTCTCATTGGTTCTCCCTATTCCTGTTCATCTTGCGCAGAAATTGCAAACTGTGCCAAACAGGAGGTTAAAGGCACTGACTCTCCAAGTGGGGAGAGTGTTAGTAAAGGGTCTGGAATGGTGAACCCGAGTAAAAGGGGACGAAAACTGAGATGCATTTGAAAACGTTTCCCGGTCACACTGTGCACTCTACTGTGGGTTTCCCATGCCTGTTTTAGCTGAAGGAAGAATCCCTTAAGCCTGGAGAGTTGGGACCCATGGAATGGGTACCATGCAGTATGACTTCAAGGGGTCTGCATTTGCTCATCAAACCTCACCAATGCTATCAGCCCGAAGTGTCCAGCCTTATGTCTCACTCAGCTCTGGGTGTAGATGTGGTAAATCCAGGTTGCATCACATGCCCTGAATGAATTATTTAAGAATTGCTCTCTATTTCACTGTCATTGTGTTTGTTTTTGTAATTCATTTTGATAATGGATTCTATCGGATTTTCTCTGCTGCATTCATGCCACTGTACACACACTTGAGTCTCTTACGGAGACATATAAATCCATGGGTTTGAAGATTCTTACTAGTCATGTGTAATCCTAGGCGTTGAATATGTGGTGTTTAGTCCATTTCGTTGAGCAAGGGCTAGGTCTTGACTATTACATATTTGGCTTATGGAAAGGTATCTGTGCTAATTTCTATCTCTGGTTTTATGCAGCACCCCAACTCACCTTTCCCCTTAAGCAAGCATAAGTTGGTTTTCTAAATTTGAGACCCTGTTCTGTTTTGTAATTCAGTTCATGTGTAGCCAAGTTTACATTCCGTGTATTAGTGATATCTTATGATGTTTCATTTTCTGTGTGACTTATTTCACTTAGAATCATCGTACCTGAATCCACTCATTATGCCGCGACGGGCCTGATGACATAGATTTCATTGCTGAGTGAGATTCGATTTTACGTACGTACCACAACTTCTTTATCCATTTTTCACATTCTGGGATATTTAACTTGTACCGTAGACGAGGTTCTTGTAAACAGAGCCGTCCAAAATTTTGGGGTGGCTGTGTGTTTTTGATTTTAATTTCCCTAAGCTATAGGACCATAAGTGGAAGTGCTATAGGCTCCTTTGCTTTGTTTTTTAGGTGTTTCAGGAAACACAATACACTTCTCCAGAGTGGCTGTTGGCAATTTACATCTCGCCCATCAGCATAACAAGGCTCCATGTTCTCCATGGCCTGTGCTGTCTTTCTGGATTTTACACATTTTTCAGATTGCGCTTTTGACCTGGGGGCATTGAGACTTCATTGTAGTGCAGATTTCTTTAACATGCTTGCTTGGTTGGCCAAAAAGGGCGTATGCGTTTTTTCCTGAATATATTCAGGAAAAAACGCATACGCCCTTTTAGGCCAACTGAATCATTGTCGACGTTCTGCCTCTTTTCCTATGCTTTAAATGCAATTCCAGTCTACCCCCTAAAATCGTTTTCCTTCCATTCTGCCCCGCTTTCAAGTCCTCTTCACAGCCTTCCTTCAATATATTTTTGGACGATAGCTGTCATTTATAACTCTGCAGGTTTGTGAATTACAGTGCCCCTGAGCTCCTTTCTTCAACTCGCTTTCTTGTGAGCTGGCCGCAAACCCGCAGGATTGCTTCAGGCCCTAATCAGTTTCCGGCATGGCATGCTGAGCCTTTGGCTAATTCCTCTTCCTGGTGGGAAATGAGCGTTAAATTTGTTCGTGCAGACACCTACAGCTAATCTCTCATTGGTTCTCCCTATTCCTGTTCATCTTGCGCAGAAATTCCAAACTGTGCCAAACAGGAGGTTAAAGGCACTGACTCTCCAAGTGGGGAGAGTGTTAGTAAAGCGTCTGGAATGGTAAAACCGAGTACGAGGGGACGAAAACTGAGATGCATTTAAAAAGGTTTCCCGGTCACACGGTGGACCATATTCTGGGTTGCCCATGCATGTTTTACCTGAAGGAAGAATCCCTTCAACCTGGAGAGTTGGGACCCATGGAATGGGTACCATGCAGTATGACTTCAAAGGGTTGCCTTTGCTCACCGAACGTCACCAATGCTATCAGCCCGAAGTGTCCAGCCTTATGTCTCACTCAGCTCGGGGTGTAGATGTGGTAAATCCAGGTTGCATCACAAGCCCTGAATGAATTATTTAAGAATTGCTCTCTATTTCACTGTCATTGTGTTTTGTTTTTGTAATTTATTTTGATAATGGGATTTATCGGATTTTCACTGCTGCGTTTATGCCGCTGTACACATGCTTGATTCTCTTATGGAGACATATAAATCCATGGGTTTTCAGATTCTTACTAGTCAGGTATATTCCTAGGCATTGAATATGGGGTGTTGAGTCCATTTCGTGGAGCAAGGAGTAGGTCCTGACTATTACATATTTGCTTATGGAAAGGTATCTGTGCTAATTTCAATCTCTGGTTTTATGCAGCACCACAACTCACCTTTCCCCTTAAGCAAGCATAAGTTGGTTTTCTAAATTTGAGACCCTTTTCTGTTTTGTAATTGAGTTCATGTGCAGCCATGTTTGCATTCCGTGTATTTGAGATATCTTATGGTGTTTCTTTTTCTGTGTGACTTAGTTAACTTAGAATGATCGTACCTGAATCCACTCATTATGCCGCGATGGGCCTCATGACATAGATTTCATTGCTGAGTGATATTCCATTGTACGTACGTACAACAACTTCTTTATCCATTTTTGCTTTCTGGGATATTGCACTTGTACCGTAAACGAGGTTCTTGTAAGCAGAGCCGTCCAAAATTTATGGGTGGCTGTGTCTTTTTGATTTTAATTTCCCTAAGCTATAGAACCATAAGTTGAAGTGCCGTAGGCTCCGTTGCTTAGTTTTTTAGGTGTTTGAGGAAACACCATACACTTCTCCAGAGTGGCTGTTGGCAATTTACATCCCGCCCATCAGCATAACAAGGCTCCCTGTTCTCCATGGCCTGTCCTGCCTTTCTGGATTTTTCACTTTTTTCAGATGTCCCTTTTGACAGGGGGGCAGTGAGACTTCATTGTAATGCAGATTTCTTTACAGGCTTGCTTGTTTGGCCAAAAAGGGCGTATGTGTTTTTTCTTGAATATATTCAGGAAAAAACGCATACGCCCTTTTTGACCAAGTGCATCATTGTCCACTTTCTGTCTCTTTCCCTATGCTTTAAATGCAATTCCAGTCTGCCCCTGAAATCGTTTTCCTGCAATTCTGCCCCGCTTTGCAGTCCTCTTCGCAGCCTTCCTTGAATATATTTTTGGACGATAGCTGTCATTTATAACTCTGCAGGTTTGTGAATTACAGTGCCCCTGAGCTCCTTTCTTCAACTCGCTTTCTTGTGAGCTGGCCGCAAACCCGCAGGAATGCTTCAGGCCCTAATCTGGTTCCGGCACGGCATGCTGAGCCTTTGGTTAATTCCTCTTCCTGGTGGGGAATGAGCGTTAAATTTGCCCGTGCAGGCACCTACAGGTAGTCTCTCATTGGTTCTCCCTATTCCTGTTCATCTTGCGCAGAAATTGCAAACTGTGCCAAACAGGAGGTTAAAGGCACTGACTCTCCAAGTGGGGAGAGTGTTAGTAAAGGGTCTGGAATGGTGAACCCGAGTAAAAGGGGACGAAAACTGAGATGCATTTGAAAACGTTTCCCGGTCACACAGTGCACTCTACTGTGGGTTTCCCATGCCTGTTTTAGCTGAAGGAAGAATCCCTTAAGCCTGGAGAGTTGGGACCCATGGAATGGGTACCATGCAGTATGACTTCAAGGGGTCTGCATTTGCTCATCAAACCTCACCAATGCTATCAGCCCGAAGTGTCCAGCCTTATGTCTCACTCAGCTCTGGGTGTAGATGTGGTAAATCCAGGTTGCATCACATGCCCTGAATGAATTATTTAAGAATTGCTCTCTATTTCACTGTCATTGTGTTTGTTTTTGTAATTCATTTTGATAATGGATTCTATCGGATTTTCTCTGCTGCATTCATGCCACTGTACACACACTTGAGTCTCTTACGGAGACATATAAATCCATGGGTTTGAAGATTCTTACTTGTCATGTGTAATCCTAGGCGTTGAATATGTGGTGTTTAGTCCATTTCGTTGAGCAAGGGCTAGGTCTTGACTATTACATATTTGGCTTATGGAAAGGTATCTGTGCTAATTTCTATCTCTGGTTTTATGCAGCACCCCAACTCACCTTTCCCCTTAAGCAAGCATAAGTTGGTTTTCTAAATTTGAGACCCTGTTCTGTTTTGTAATTCAGTTCATGTGTAGCCAAGTTTACATTCCGTGTATTAGTGATATCTTATGATGTTTCATTTTCTGTGTGACTTATTTCACTTAGAATCATCGTACCTGAATCCACTCATTATGCCGCGACGGGCCTGATGACATAGATTTCATTGCTGAGTGAGATTCGATTTTACGTACGTACCACAACTTCTTTATCCATTTTTCACATTCTGGGATATTTAACTTGTACCGTAGACGAGGTTCTTGTAAACAGAGCCGTCCAAAATTTTGGGGTGGCTGTGTGTTTTTGATTTTAATTTCCCTAAGCTATAGGACCATAAGTGGAAGTGCTATAGGCTCCTTTGCTTTGTTTTTTAGGTGTTTCAGGAAACACAATACACTTCTCCAGAGTGGCTGTTGGCAATTTACATCTCGCCCATCAGCATAACAAGGCTCCATGTTCTCCATGGCCTGTGCTGTCTTTCTGGATTTTACACTTTTTTCAGATTGCGCTTTTGACCTGGGGGCATTGAGACTTCATTGTAGTGCAGATTTCTTTAACATGCTTGCTTGGTTGGCCAAAAAGGGCGTATGCGTTTTTTCCTGAATATATTCAGGAAAAAACGCATACGCCCTTTTAGGCCAACTGAATCATTGTCGACGTTCTGCCTCTTTTCCTATGCTTTAAATGCAATTCCAGTCTACCCCCTAAAATCGTTTTCCTTCCATTCTGCCCCGCTTTCAAGTCCTCTTCACAGCCTTCCTTCAATATATTTTTGGACGATAGCTGTCATTTATAACTCTGCAGGTTTGTGAATTACAGTGCCCCTGAGCTCCTTTCTTCAACTCGCTTTCTTGTGAGCTGGCCGCAAACCCGCAGGATTGCTTCAGGCCCTAATCAGTTTCCGGCATGGCATGCTGAGCCTTTGGCTAATTCCTCTTCCTGGTGGGAAATGAGCGTTAAATTTGTTCGTGCAGACACCTACAGCTAATCTCTCATTGGTTCTCCCTATTCCTGTTCATCTTGCGCAGAAATTCCAAACTGTGCCAAACAGGAGGTTAAAGGCACTGACTCTCCAAGTGGGGAGAGTGTTAGTAAAGCGTCTGGAATGGTAAAACCGAGTACGAGGGGACGAAAACTGAGATGCATTTAAAAAGGTTTCCCGGTCACACGGTGGACCATATTCTGGGTTGCCCATGCATGTTTTACCTGAAGGAAGAATCCCTTCAACCTGGAGAGTTGGGACCCATGGAATGGGTACCATGCAGTATGACTTCAAAGGGTTGCCTTTGCTCACCGAACGTCACCAATGCTATCAGCCCGAAGTGTCCAGCCTTATGTCTCACTCAGCTCGGGGTGTAGATGTGGTAAATCCAGGTTGCATCACAAGCCCTGAATGAATTATTTAAGAATTGCTCTCTATTTCACTGTCATTGTGTTTTGTTTTTGTAATTTATTTTGATAATGGGATTTATCGGATTTTCACTGCTGCGTTTATGCCGCTGTACACATGCTTGATTCTCTTATGGAGACATATAAATCCATGGGTTTTCAGATTCTTACTAGTCAGGTATATTCCTAGGCATTGAATATGGGGTGTTGAGTCCATTTCGTGGAGCAAGGAGTAGGTCCTGACTATTACATATTTGCTTATGGAAAGGTATCTGTGCTAATTTCAATCTCTGGTTTTATGCAGCACCACAACTCACCTTTCCCCTTAAGCAAGCATAAGTTGGTTTTCTAAATTTGAGACCCTTTTCTGTTTTGTAATTGAGTTCATGTGCAGCCATGTTTGCATTCCGTGTATTTGAGATATCTTATGGTGTTTCTTTTTCTGTGTGACTTAGTTAACTTAGAATGATCGTACCTGAATCCACTCATTATGCCGCGACGGGCCTCATGACATAGATTTCATTGCTGAGTGATATTCCATTGTACGTACGTACAACAACTTCTTTATCCATTTTTGCTTTCTGGGATATTGCACTTGTACCGTAAACGAGGTTCTTGTAAGCAGAGCCGTCCAAAATTTATGGGTGGCTGTGTCTTTTTGATTTTAATTTCCCTAAGCTATAGAACCATAAGTTGAAGTGCCGTAGGCTCCGTTGCTTAGTTTTTTAGGTGTTTGAGGAAACACCATACACTTCTCCAGAGTGGCTGTTGGCAATTTACATCCCGCCCATCAGCATAACAAGGCTCCCTGTTCTCCATGGCCTGTCCTGCCTTTCTGGATTTTTCACTTTTTTCAGATGTCCCTTTTGACAGGGGGGCAGTGAGACTTCATTGTAATGCAGATTTCTTTACAGGCTTGCTTGTTTGGCCAAAAAGGGCGTATGTGTTTTTTCTTGAATATATTCAGGAAAAAACGCATACGCCCTTTTTGACCAAGTGCATCATTGTCCACTTTCTGTCTCTTTCCCTATGCTTTAAATGCAATTCCAGTCTGCCCCTGAAATCGTTTTCCTGCAATTCTGCCCCGCTTTGCAGTCCTCTTCGCAGCCTTCCTTGAATATATTTTTGGACGATAGCTGTCATTTATAACTCTGCAGGTTTGTGAATTACAGTGCCCCTGAGCTCCTTTCTTCAACTCGCTTTCTTGTGAGCTGGCCGCAAACCCGCAGGAATGCTTCAGGCCCTAATCTGGTTCCGGCACGGCATGCTGAGCCTTTGGTTAATTCCTCTTCCTGGTGGGGAATGAGCGTTAAATTTGCCCGTGCAGGCACCTACAGGTAGTCTCTCATTGGTTCTCCCTATTCCTGTTCATCTTGCGCAGAAATTGCAAACTGTGCCAAACAGGAGGTTAAAGGCACTGACTCTCCAAGTGGGGAGAGTGTTAGTAAAGGGTCTGGAATGGTGAACCCGAGTAAAAGGGGACGAAAACTGAGATGCATTTGAAAACGTTTCCCGGTCACACAGTGCACTCTACTGTGGGTTTCCCATGCCTGTTTTAGCTGAAGGAAGAATCCCTTAAGCCTGGAGAGTTGGGACCCATGGAATGGGTACCATGCAGTATGACTTCAAGGGGTCTGCATTTGCTCATCAAACCTCACCAATGCTATCAGCCCGAAGTGTCCAGCCTTATGTCTCACTCAGCTCTGGGTGTAGATGTGGTAAATCCAGGTTGCATCACATGCCCTGAATGAATTATTTAAGAATTGCTCTCTATTTCACTGTCATTGTGTTTGTTTTTGTAATTCATTTTGATAATGGATTTTATCGGATTCTCTCTGCTGCATTCATGCCACTGTACACACACTTGAGTCTCTTACGGAGACATATAAATCCATGGGTTTGAAGATTCTTACTTGTCATGTGTAATCCTAGGCGTTGAATATGTGGTGTTTAGTCCATTTCGTTGAGCAAGGGCTAGGTCTTGACTATTACATATTTGGCTTATGGAAAGGTATCTGTGCTAATTTCTATCTCTGGTTTTATGCAGCACCCCAACTCACCATTCCCCTTAAGCAAGCATAAGTTGGTTTTCTAAATTTGAGACCCTGTTCTGTTTTGTAATTCAGTTCATGTGTAGCCAAGTTTACATTCCGTGTATTAGTGATATCTTATGATGTTTCATTTTCTGTGTGACTTATTTCACTTAGAATCATCGTACCTGAATCCACTCATTATGCCGCGACGGGCCTGATGACATAGATTTCATTGCTGAGTGAGATTCGATTTTACGTACGTACCACAACTTCTTTATCCATTTTTCACATTCTGGGATATTTAACTTGTACGGTAGACGAGGTTCTTGTAAACAGAGCCGTCCAAAATTTTGGGGTGGCTGTGTGTTTTTGATTTTAATTTCCCTAAGCTATAGGACCATAAGTGGAAGTGCTATAGGCTCCTTTGCTTTGTTTTTTAGGTGTTTCAGGAAACACAATACACTTCTCCAGAGTGGCTGTTGGCAATTTACATCTCGCCCATCAGCATAACAAGGCTCCATGTTCTCCATGGCCTGTGCTGTCTTTCTGGATTTTACACTTTTTTCAGATTGCGCTTTTGACCTGGGGGCATTGAGACTTCATTGTAGTGCAGATTTCTTTAACATGCTTGCTTGGTTGGCCAAAAAGGGCGTATGCGTTTTTTCCTGAATATATTCAGTAAAAAACGCATACGCCCTTTTTGGCCAAGTGCATCATTGTCGACATTCTGCCTCTTTTCCTATCCTTTAAGTGCAATTCCAGCCTACCCCCTGAAACAGTTTTCCTGAAATTCTGTCCCGCTTTCAAGTCCTCTTTGAAGACTTACTTCAGTACATTTTTGGACGATAGCTGTCATTCATAACTCTGCAGGTTTGTGAATTACAGTGCCCCTGAGCTCCTTTCCTCAACTCGCTTTCTTGTGAGCTGGCCGCAAAACCGCAGGATTGCTTCAGGCCCTAATCTGTTTCCGGCATGGCACGCTGAGCCTTTGGTTAATTCCTCTTCCTGGTGGGAAATGAGCGTTCCATTTGCCCGTGCAGACACCTACAGCTAGTCTCTCATTGGTTCTCCCTATTCCTGTTCATCTTGCACAGAAATTGCAAACTGTGCCAAACAGGACGTTAAAGGCACTGACTCTCCAAGTGGGGAGAATGTTAGTAAAGCGTCTGGAATGGTGAACCCGAGTACCAGGGTTCGAAACCTGAGATGCATTTGAAAACCATTCCCAATCACACGGTGGACCATACTCTGGGTTTCCCATGCATGTTTTAGCTGAAGGAAGAATTCCTTAAACCTGGAGAGTTCGGACCCATGGAATGGGTACCATGCAGTAAGACTTCAAAAGGTCTGCGTTTGCTCAACGAACCTCACCAATGCTTTAAACCCGAAGTGTCCAGCCTTATGTCTCACGCAGCTCTGCGTGTAGATGTGGTAAATCCAGGTTGCATCACAATCCCTGAATGAATTATTTAAGAATTGCTCTCTATTTCACTATCATTGTGTTTTGTTTTCAAAATTTATTTTGATAATGGGATTTATCGGATTTTCCCTGCTGCGTTTAGTCCGCTGTACACACGATTGATTTCCTTATGGAGACATATAAATCCATGGGTTTTAAGATTCTTACTTTCAGGTATGTTCCCAGGGGTTGAGTATGGGGTGTTGAGTACATTTCATTGAGCAAGGAGTAAGTCTTGTCTATTATATATTTGGCTTATGGAACGGTATCTGTGCTAATTTCAATCTCTGGTTTTATGCAGCACCCCAACTCACCTTTCCCCATAAGAAAGCATAAGTTGGTTTTCTAAATTTGAGACCCTGTTCTGTTTTGTAATTCAATTCATGTGTAGCCAAGTTTACATTCCGTGTATTAGTGATATCTTATGATGTTTCTTTTTCTGTGTGACTTATTTCTCGTAGAATCATCGTACTTGGATCCACTCATTATGCCGCTACGGTCCTGATGACGTAGATTTCATTGCTGAGTGTTATTCCATTGTACGTGCGTACCACAACTTCTTTATCCATTTTTTGCTTTCTCGGATATTTCACTTGTACCGTAGACGAGGTTCTTGTAAACTGAGCCGTCCCAAATTTTGGGGTGGCTGTGTGTTTTTGATTTTAATTTCCCTAAGCTATAGGACCATAAGTGGAAGTGCCATAGGCTGTGTTGCTTTGTTTCCTACCTGTTTCATGAAACACCATACACTTCTCCAGAGTGGCTGTTGGCAATTTATATCCCACCCATCAGCATAACAAGGCTCCCTGTTCTCCATGACCTGTCATGCCTTTCTGGATTTTACGCTTTTTTCAGATGGCCCTTTTGACCGGCGGGCAGTGAGACTTCATTTTAGTGCAGATTTCCTTTACATGCTTGCTTGGTTGGCCAAAAAGGGCGTATGCGTTTTTTCCTGAATATATTCAGGAATGAACGCATATGCCCTTTTTGGCCAAGTGCATCATTGACCACATTCTGCCTCTTTTCCTATGCTTTAAGTGCAATTGCAGCCTACCCCCTGAAATCGTGTTCCTGAAATTCTGCCCCGCTTTCAAGTCCTCTTCGAAGACTTACTTCAGTACATTTTTGGACAATAGCTGTCATTCATAACTCTGCAGGTTTGTGAATTACAGTGCCCCTGAGCTCCTTTCCTCAACACGCTTTCTTGTGATCTGGCCGCAAAACCGCTGGATTGCTTCAGGCCCTAATCTGTTTCCGGCAGGGCACGCTGAGCCTTTGGTTAATTCCTCTTCCTGGTGGGAAATGAGCGTTTCATTTGCCCGTGCAGACACCTACAGCTAGTCTCTCATTGGTTTTCCCTATTCCTGTTCATCTTGCGCAGAAATTGCAAACTGTGCCAAACAGGAGGTTGTAGGCACTGACTCTGCAAGTGGGGAGAATGTTAGTAAAGCGTCGGGAATGGTGAACCCGAGTACCAGGGGAAGAAAACTGAGATGCATTTGAAAACGTTTCCCAATCACACGGTGGACCATACTCTGGGTTTCCCATGCATGTTTTAGCTGAAGGAATAATCCCTTAAACCTGGAGAGTTGGGACCCATAGAATGGGTACCATGCAGTATGACTTCAAAGGTTCTGCGTTTGCTCACCGAACCTCACCAATGCTATCAGCCCGAAGTGTCCAGCCTTATGTCTCACACAGCTCTGGGTGTAGATGTGGTAAATCCAGGTTGCATCAAAAGCCCTGAATGAATTATTTAAGAATTGCTCTCTATTTCACTGTCATTGTGTTTTGTTTTTGAAATTTATTTTGATAATGGGATTTATCGGATTTTCACTGCTGCATTTAGGCCGCTGTACACACGCTTGATTTCCTTATGGAGACATATAAATCCATGGGTTTTAAGATTCTTAATTGTCAGGTATATTCCCATGCGTTGAATATGGGGTGTTGAGTCCATTTCGTTGAGCAAGGAGTAGGTCTTGTCTATTATATATTTGGCTTATGGAATGGTATCTGTGCTAATTTCAATCTCTGCTTTTATGCAGCACCCCAACTCACCTTTCCCCATAAGCAAGCATAAGTTGGTTTTCTAAATTTGAGACCCTGTTCTGTTTTGTAATTCAGTTCATGTGTGGCCAAGTTTACATTCCGTGTATTAGTGATATCTTATGATGTTTCTTTTTCTGTGTGACTTATTTCTCGTAGAATCATCGTACCTGAATCCACTCATTATGCCGCTACGGGCCTGATGACGTAGGTTTCATTGCTGAGTGATATTCCATTGTACGTGCGTACCACAACTTCTTTATCCATTTTTTGCTTTCTCGGATATTTAACTTGTACCATAGACGAGGTTCTTGTAAACAGAGCCATCCAAAATTTTGGGGTGGCTGTGTGTTTTTGATTTTAATTTCTCTATGCTATAGGACCATAAGTGGAAGTGCCATAGGCTGTGTTGCTTTGTTTCCTACGTGTTTCAGGAAACACCATACACTTCTCCAGAGTGGTTGTTGGCAATTTACATCCCGCCCATCAGCAAAACAAGGCTCCCTGTTCTCCATGACCTGTCGTGCCTTTCTGGAATTTACACATTTTTCAGATGGCCCTTTTGCCCGGGGGGCAATGAGACTTCATTGTAGTGCACATTTCCTTTAAACGGTTGCTTGGTTGGCCAAAAAGGGCCTATGCGTTTTTTCCTGAATATATTCAGGAAAAAACGCATACGCCCTTTTTGGCCAAGTGCATCATTGTCGACTTTCTGCCTCTAATCTTATTCTTTAAGTGCAATTCCAGTCTACCCCCTGAAATCGTTTTCCTGAAATTCTGCCCCGATTTCAAGTACTCTTCGAAGACTTACTTCAAAACATTTTTTGACGATAGCTGTCATTCATTACTCTGCAGGTTTGTGAATTACAGTGCCCCTGAGCTCCTTTCTTCAACTCGCTTTCTTGTGAGCTGGCCGCAAACCCGCAGGATTGCTTCAGGCCCTAATATGGTTCCGGCATGGCATGCTGAGCCTTTGGTTAATTCCTCTTCCTGGTGGGAAATGAGCGTTAAATTTCCATGTTCAGACACCTTCACATGAGTCGTCATGGTGCCCCTTTGCCCCGGTTATCTCTATGGAGGTTGGAGTTGGAAGGCCTCCTCACTCAAGATCAGTGTGCCCACGGAGCCAACCCTGCAACTTCAGGGCATGATTGGGGGTTAGGATCACCACGAGGGTTCCTTTTTCCTTAGGAGGGAGGTGGCCTTTTGGGCTGCTGATTTCCAGGTTTTCAGATACTGCCAGTATCTTGGCCAGATGTGGTGGTGGGCCAAGCCCCTTGGTGACCGTAGTTTATCCTACCTGGATCGCATTCTTGCATTGTTCCATTTCAAGTGGTCCCAGGTTTTGCACTAATACTCCAATGGCGATTCACTGTTCACCAGGAATGTAAAGGTCAAAGGGTTTAGCTAAATTAGGGAGTTCCAGGGCAAGGGTCTGAATTGACTGCTCTTTCCATTCTTGAAAGGCCACTTCTGCATTCTATTCAAAAGGATCATCACCTTTTCCTTTCAGTGTTTCATATAGAGGCCGAGCTAGTAGACTGTAGTTAGGGATCCAGAAGCAGCAAACCCTGGCCTCCCCAGGAATCCCTAAGCTGTCTTCTAGTTTCAGAAATGGGTAAGGCTGTAAATTGTTTCTTCCCTTTCCTGGGATGGGCTTCTCCGACCTTCTGTGAGAATGAAGCCCAGGCAGGTCACCGTAGTCTGTGATATTTGAGCTTTTTCTTGGACAACTTGTATCCTTTATTGGCTTGGTAGTTCAGAGGTCTCCTTAGTAGGGCTGGCGATCAGAATGTCGTCTGCATATTGAAGGAGTGTTTCCTTTTCCAGAGGTAGAACTTTTAGTTGTTTAGCTGAGCTTTCCCCAAAGATGGTGTGGGAATTTTTGAACCCTTGGGGCAACACGGCCCGGAAGTATTGTTTTAGCTGTATGTTGAGTCCTGCCACTCACAAGCCAAAATTTCTTGTGACTCTGGGACTAATAGAATACAAAAGAAGGCATCATTGAAGACTAATACAGAATACCATGTCCTGGTGGTTGGTAGAATGACCAGCAGGGTGTAGGATTTAGGAACTACTGGAGGTATATCCTCGGTGGCTTCACTGACTGTCCTGACATCCTTTACCAGGACTCCAGCAGCCCATGGGGCTCTCGAGGTCAGGCCAATCCCAGGATATGGAGCTCACCTGGGCAGGTACCCCACCCCAGCCCACGGGGCTCTCGTGGTCAGGCCCCTCCCAGGATACAGAGCTACCCTTGCAGGTACCATGGCAGGGCTGGGAACACAGGAACCGTGCATATCGCCCTCATTGCAGAGCACTCCCAGCTCACCTGTCACTCAGATCTGACACAGAGCACCTCAGAGCAGGACTTGAACTAACAAACAGCAGCTCCGACAGGTCTGTGACCCTGGGCATCACTCTGTGTGGCCTCCCTCCACCTGGTCTTCCAGAGACTTCCACTGCACCCGGGGCACCAGGCCTCTGTCTCCACCCACCAGCCACCCCTCCTCTCCCTGACTCCTGGGTTCCTCTCATTAGGAGAGGGTTTTCTTGAAGTTGTCTCCCACTCATGGGCCAGATAATATAATTAGAAAACAAGCCAGAGCTGCAGCCCCTTGTCTATCCTGACTCTCAGGAGCCCACACCTGTTCCTTGGACCTGGCCGATTCAGCAAGTTCCAGTTTCTGCAACTGTGAGCCCCTGAGGGGTGATTATTGGCTGGCCTGGGAAGCCTGACTGTGCCGGCCAGCCCTCCCCAGGTGTGCCTGGGTTCAGATCAATATAAACACCGCTCCAGGCAGCAAGAGCCCCTGCAGCTGTGCCTGACGCCATTTTCTCTGCCCTGTCAGCAGTCTTGGGGCTGGACTGGTGGGAGGGAGTGAGAGGCCACGGCTTTGTGGGTGGCCCAGTGTGAGTGGGGCTCTGCTGGACTTTCTGCAGCAGTTGCCAAGATGCCACCTGCTAAAGAAGAGGATGTGTCACCCATACCTGCCGCTGGAATTTCTCCCTGGGCAGAGGTGAGTGAGGAAGAAAGCAGTGGGGGCCGGGACAGCAGGGGTATCTCAGGCAGGGAAATGGAAAGCTTCCAGAAGAGCACCCAGGACCAGGATCATCCTGGCTGGCCTGCAGGCACCAAGTCGGCTGGCATGCTGTCGCTCATGTGGCTCCATTGCCCTTCCTCTAGGCTTTCAAGTCCTTGTACATATTCAGGTGTTTTACCTGGGAAGGGTGGGAACATTTCAGCAGCAGCTGGCCTGGGGCTCAGCCCACGTTTACTCACAGATGCCTCGGCACGGTCCCCCAGCTTTGCAATGAGGAAGCTTGTTGCGTGGGGCCTGCTGGCTGAATGGGAGATGATTCCCCACCACCGACCAACTTCAGAATTGTTTACAATTGGAGCAAGTGCCCTGATACGGTTTTCCTCTGTGTAGCTGGTGGGTTCTGTTTTTTTTTCTTTTTTGGTTCAAGGTAGATTTTATTCCTCTTTTTTGTATTTACAGATATAAGCATGGAAATAATTTATTCATATAAATACATGTATGTGAAGGGAAGAATATTTTTTCTGTTTTACTTTTTGTAATTTGAATTTTATTTTATTTTTTTATACAGCAGGTTCTTTTTGGTTATCTATTTTATACATATAAATGTATACATGCCAATCCCAATCTCTCAACTCCTCCCACCACCACCCCCCAACAGCTTTCCCCCCTTGCTGTCCATACGTTTGTTGTCTACATCTGTTGCTCTATTTCTGCCTTGCAAAACGGTTCATCTGTACAATTTGTCTAGGTTCCACATATAGCCATTAATAGACAAGATTTCTTTTTCTCTTTCTGACTTACTTCACTCTGTATGACAGTCTCTAGATCCATCAACGTCTCTACAAATGACCCAATTTCATTCCTTTTTATGGCTTAGTAATATTCCATTTTATATATGTACCACGTCTTTATGCATTCGTCTGTCTGTGGGCATTTAGGTTGCTTCCATTACCTGGATATTGTAAATAGTGATGCAATGAACATTGCGGTGAATGTCTCTTTTTGATTTATGGTTTTGTCTGGGTATATGCCCAGTAGTGGGACTGCTGTATCATATGGTAATTCTATTCTTAGTTTTATAAGAAACTCCATAACTTTCTCCACAGTGACTGTATCAATTTCATTCCCAACAATAGCGGAAGAGGGTTCCTTATCTCCACACCCTTTCCAGCATTTGTTGTTTGTAGATTTTCTGATGATGCCCATTCTAACAGGTGTGAGGTGATACACCATGGATGAGTCTATTTCGTTGAGCAAAGAGTAGGTCTTGTCTATTACATATTTGGCTTATGGAACGGTATGTGTGCTAATTTCAATCTCTGGTTTTATACAGCACCGCAACTCAACTTTCCCCTTAAGCAAGCATAAGTTTTTATCTAAATGTGAGACTCTGTTCGGTTTTGGAATTCAGTTGATGTGTAGCCAAGTTTACACTCTCTCTATTAGTGATATCTTATGATAATTACCTTTCTCTGTGTGACATATTTCTCTTAGAATCATCATACTTAAATCCACTCAATTTGCTGCTACAGGCCTGATGACATTGATTTCATTGCTGAGTGATATTCCATTGTACGTAAGTAGCACAACTCCTTTATCCATATTTTTCTTTCTGGGATATTTAATTTGTACTGGACTCAAGGTTCTTGTAAACACAGCAGCCCTAAATTTGGTGTTGGCTGTGTCTTGTTGATTTTAATTTTCCTAAACTATAGGGCCAAAAGTGGAAGTGCCCTAGGGCCTGTAGCTTTGTTTTTCAGATGTTTCAGGATACACCATAAACATCTCCAGAGTGTCTGTTGGCAATTTACATCCCGCCCATCAGCATAACAAGGCTCCCTGTTCTCCATGGCCTGTCCTGTGTTTCTGGTTTTTACACTTTTTTCAGATGGCCCTTTTGACGAATGGGAAATGAGACTTCATTGTAGTGCGGATTTCCATTGCTCGAGTGCTTGGTTGGCCAAAAAGGGCATATGTGTTTTTTCCTGAATATATTCAGGAAAAAATGTTTACACACTTTTGTCCAAGTGCATCACTGTCAAAGATCTGCCGCTTTTCACATGCTTTAAACGCAATTCCAATCTACCTCCTGAAATATGTTTCCTGCAATTCTGCCTCGTTTTGAAGTCCTCTTTGCAGACTTACTTCAGTATATTTTTGCCAATAGCTGTCATTTATAACTCTGCAGGTTTGTGAATTACAGTGCCTGTGATTTCCTTTCTTAACTCGTTTCCTTGAAAGCTGGCCACAGAACCGCAGGTTTGCTTTAGGCCATAATCAGGGTCTGGCACGGCACTCTGAGCCTTTGGTTAATTCCTCTTCCTGGTGGGAAATTAGAGTTAAATGTGCCCCTCCGGACACCTGCCTCACTCCCAGCCCCTTGGTGATGTGTGTCCTGTGGTTTGAGGCCACATGTGCTGGGTTCCTCACCTTTGGCTGATGTGGCCCCACTGGTGTGAGGACACTCCTGCCTGGTTCCCATCCCCTTGGTGATGTGGGCCATCCGCTGAGAGTCTGATCCTGGTTGGGTTCCTCACACTTCTGTGAGGTGGGCCCTCTTCTCTGACGTCACTCCTGCCTGGCTGGCACACCCCGCCTTGGCGAAGTCGGCCCTCTGGTGGGATTTGGTGCCTGCTGGGTGTCTCCTGCCCTCGGTAATGAGGGCCCTCTGGCGTCAGGCCCTAATTCCTGGGCTCCCAATATTTTCTGATATGCGCCCTGTGGTTCGAGTACACTCCTGCCAGGTTCCCAACCCCATGGGAATGTGGGCCTTCTGCTCTGAGGTCCCAACCGTGGGTTGCTCAGTTTCATGATGAGGGCCCTCTGCTGTGAGTTCTCTCCGGCCTGGATCCCATAGCCTCGCTGCTCCTGGCCACCTGCTGGGAGGTTCCAACTGCGGGATTCCTCACCTTTTTTCTTCTATGGACCCTCTGTTTTGAGACTCCTCCTGCCTGCCTCACTCCCAGTCCCTTGGTGATGTGTGTCCTCTGGTGTGAGGCCACGTGTGCTGGGTCCCTCGCCTTTGGATGATGTGGCCACACTGGTGTGAGGACACTCCTGCCTGCTTCCTATCCCCTTGATGATGTGGGCCCTCTGGTGAGAGTCTGATCCTGGCTGGGTTCCTCACCCTTCTGTGAGGTGGGCCCTCTGCTGTGAGGTCACTCCTGCCTGGCTGGCACACCCCACCTGGGCAACATCGGCCCTCTTGTGGCACTTGGAGCCTGCTGGGAGCCTCCTCCCCTCGGTGATGGGGGCCCTCTAGCGTCAGGCCCTAACTGCTGGGTACCCACATTTTCTGATACGTGCTAAGTGGTGCGAGGACACTCCTGCGAGGTTCCCATCCCCATGGGCATGTGGGCCTTCTGCTCTAAGGTCCCAACACCTGTGTTGTTCACCGTTTCATGATGTTGTCTCTCTGGTGTTAGTTCACTCAGGCCTAGATCCCATAGACTCTGTGCTCTGAGCCGACTGCTGGGAGGTTCCTACTGCTGGATTCCTTACCTTTTTTATTCTTTGGGTCCTGTGTTTTTATGCTCCTACTTCCTGACTCACTCCCAGCCCCTTTGTGATGTAGGTCCTCTGGTTTAAGGCCACATGTACCGGTTTCCTCACCTTTATTGATGTGGCCCCACTGGTGTGAGGACACTCCTGCCTGGTTCCCATCCCCTTGGTGATTGGGGCCCTCTTGTGAGAGTCTGATCCTGTCTGGATTCCTCACACTTCTGGGAGGTGGACCCTCTGCTGTGAGGTCACTCCTGCCTGGCTGGCACACGTCACGTTGGCGATGTGGGCCCTCAGTTGGGAGTTGGTGCCTGCTGGGAGTCTCCTCCCCTCGGTAATGAGGGCCCTCTGGCGTCAGGCCCTAACTCATGGGCTCCCAAAATTTTCTGATGTGCGCCCTGTCGTGTGAGTACACTCCAGCCAGGGTCCCTTCCCTAGGGGATGTGGGCTTTCTGCTCTGTGGTCCCAACGGCTGGGTTGCTCACAGTGTCAGAATGTGGGCCCTCTGTTTTGAGTTCAGTCAGGCCTGGATCCCATAGCCTCGCTGCTCCTGGCCGCCTGCTGGGAGGTTCCAACTGCGGGATTCCTCACCTTTTTTACGCAATGGGCCCTCTGTTTTGAGGCTCCTCCTGCCTGCCTCACTCCCAGCCCCTTGGTGATGTGTGTCCTGTAGTTTGAGGCCACGTGTGCTGGGTCCGTCACATTTCGGTGATGTGGCCCCACTGGTGTGAGGACACTCCTGCCTGGTTTCCATTCCCTTGGTGATGTGGGCCCTCTGGTGAGAGTCTGATCCTCTTTGCGTTCCTCACACTTTTGTGTGGTTGGCCCTCTGCTCTGAGGTCACTCCTGCCTGGCTGGCACACCCCGCATTGGCGACGTCGGCCCTCTGGTAGCATTTGGAGCTTGCTGGGAGCCTCCTCTCCTCAGTGATGAGGGCCCTCTGGCGTCCGGCCCTTACTGCTGGGCTCCCCACATTTTCTGTTGTGTGCCCACTGGTGCGATGACACTCCTGCTTGGTTCCCTTCCCCATGGGGATGTGGGCCTTGTGCTCTGAGGTCACAACGGCTGGGTTGCTTACAGTATCACGATGAGGGCCCTCTGTTGTGAGTTCATCACTGCCTGGATCCCATAGCCTCGGTGCTCTGGGCCGCCTGCTGGGATGTTCCAACTGCTGGATTCCTCACCTTTTTATACAATGGGCCATGTGTTTTGAGGTTAATCCTGCCTGCCTCGCTCTGAGACCCATGGTGATGTGGGTCTTCTGGTTTGAGGCCACATGTGCTGGGTACCTCAACTTTCGATGATGTGGCCCCACGGGTGTGAGGACACTCGTGCCTGATTCCCAGCCCCTTGCTTATGTGGGCACTCTGGTGAGAGTCTGATCATGACTGGGTTCCTTACCCTTCTGTGAGGTGGGCGCTCTGATGTGAGGTCACTCCTGCCTGGATGGCTCACGTCGCCTTGGCGACGTAGGCCCTCTGTTGGCCACTGAAGCATGCTGGGAGCCTCCTACCCTCTTTAATGAGGGCCCTGGAAGAAACGCATATGCCCTTTTTGACCAAGTGCATCATTGTCGAAGTTCTGCCTCTTCTCCTATACTTTCAGAGGACTTCCCATCTACCTCCTGAAATCGTATTCCTGGAATTCTGCCCCGCGTTCAAGTCCTCTTTGCAGCCTTACTTCAATATATTTTTGGACGATAGCTGTCATTTATAACTCTGCAGTTTTGTGAATTACAGTGCCCCTGAGCTCCATTCTTCAACTCGCTTTCTTGTGAGCTGGCCGCAAAACCGCAGGATTGCTTCAGGCCCTAATCTGGTTCCGGCACGGCATGTTGAGCCTTTGGCTAATTCCTCTTCCTGATGGGAAATGAGCATTAAATTTGCTCGTGCAGACACCTACAGCTAATCTCTCATTGGTTCTCCCTATTCCTGTTCATCTTGCTCAGAAATTCCAAACTGTGCCAAACAGGAGGTTAAAGGCACTGACTCTCCAATTGGGGAAAGAGTTAGTAAAGCGTCTGGAATGGTAAAACCGAGTATGAGTGGAAGAAAACTGAGATGCATTTAAAAAGGTTTCCCGGTCACACGGTGGACCATATTCTGGGTTTCCCATGCGTGTTTTACCTGAAGGAAGAATCCCTTAAACCTGGAGAGGTGGGACCCATGCAATGGGTACCATGCAGTATGACTTCAAATGGCCTGCATTTTCTCACCGAACCTCACCAATGCTATCAGCCCAAAGTGTCGAACCTTATGTCTCACTCAGCTCTAGGTGTAGATGTGGTAAATCCAGGTTGCATCACAAGCCCTGAATGAATTATTTAAGAATTGCTCTCTATTTCACTGTCATTGTGTTTGTTTTTGTAGTTTATTTTGATAATGGGATTTATCGGATTTTTTCTGCTGCCTTCATGCAGCTGTACACACACTTGATTCTCTTACGGAGACATATAAATCCATGGGTTTGAAGATTCTTACTAGTCATGTGTAATCCTAGGAGTTGAATATGGTGTGTTTAGTCCATTTCGTTGAGCAAGGTGTAAGTCTTGACTATTACATATTTGGCTTATGGAAAGGTATGTGTGCTAATTTCTATCTCTGGTTTTATGCAGCACCCCACCTCACCTTTCCCCATAAGCAAGCATAAGTTGGTGTTCTAAATTTGAGACCCTGTTCTGTTTTGTAATTCAGTTCATGTGTAGCCAAGTTTACATTCCGTGTATTAGTGATATCTTATGATGTTTCATTTTCTGTGTGACTTATTTCACTTAGAATCATCGTACCTGGATCCACTCAATATGCAGCGACGGGCCTGATGACATAGATTTCATTGGTGAGTGATATTCCATTGTACATGCGTACCACAACTTCTTTAACCATTTTTCACATTCTGGGATATTTAACTTGTACCGTAGACGACGTTCTTGTAAACAGAGCTGTCCCAAACTTTGGGGTGGCTGTGTGTTTTTGATTTTAATTTCCCTAAGCTATAGGACCATAAGTGGAAGTGACATAGGCTCTGTTGCTTTGTTTCCTACGTGTTTCAGGAAACCCCATACACTTCTCCAGAGTGGCTGTTTGCAATTTACATCCCCCCCATCAGCATAACAAGTCTCCCTGTTCTCCATGACCTGTCCTGCCTTTCTGGATTTTACACTTTTTCAGATGCCCCTTTTGACCGGGGGGCAGTGAGACTTCATTGTAGTGCAGATTTCATTTACCTGCTTGCTTGCTTGGCCAAAAATGGCGTATGCGTTTTTTCCTGAATATATTCAGGAAAAAACGCATACGCACTTTTTGGCCAGTGCATCATTGTCGACATTCTGCCTCTATTCCTATGCTTTAAGTGCAATTCCAGTCTACCCCCTGAAACCGTTTTCCTGAAATTCTACCCCGCTTTCAAGTCCTCTTCGAAGACTTACTTCAATTCATTTTTGGACGATAGCTGTCATTCATAACTCTGCAGGTTTGTGAAGTACAGTGCCCCTGAGCTCGTTTCCTCAACTCGCTTTCTTGTGAGCTGGCCGCAAAACCGCAGGATTGCTGCAGGCCCTAATCTGTTTCCGTCAGGGCACACTGAGCCTTTGGTGAATTCCTCTTCCTGGTGGGAAATGAGCGTTCCATTTGCCCGTGCAGACACCTACAGCTAGTCTCTCATTGTTTCTCCCTATTCCTGTTAATCTTGCGTAGAAATTGCAAACTGTGCCAAACAGGAGGTTAAAGGCACTGACTCTCCAAGAGGGGAGAATGTTAGTAAAGTGTCTGGAATGGTGAACCCGAGTACCAGGGTTCGAAAACTGAGATATATTTGAAAACGTTTCCCAATCACACGGTGGACAATACTCTGGGTTTCCCATGCATGTCTTAGCTGAAGGAAGAATCCCATAAACCTGGAGAGCTGGGAACCATGGAATGGGTACCATGCAGTATGACTACAAAGGGTCTGCGTTTGCTCACCGAACCTCACAAATGCTATCAGCCCGAAGTGTCCAGCCGTATATCTCACCCAGCTCTGGGTGTAGATGTGGTAAATCCAGGTTGCATCACAAGCCCTGAATGAATTATTTAAGAATTGCTCTCTATTTCACTGTCAATGTGTTTTGGTTTTGAAATTTATTTTGATAATGGGATTTATCGGATTTTCACTGCTGCGTTTAGGCTGCTGTACACACGCTTGATTTCCTTATAGAGACATATAAATCCATGGGTTTTAAGATTCTTACTTGTCAGGTATATTCCCAGGCTTTGAGTCCGTTTCGTTGAGCAAGGAGTAGGTCTTGTCTATTATATATTTGGCTTATGGAACGGTATCTGTGCTAATTTCAATCTCTGGTTTTATGCAGCACCCCAACTCACCTTTCCCCATAAGCAAGCATAAGTTG
The DNA here is from genome assembly GCF_059928025.1 of Delphinapterus leucas. Classification (NCBI taxonomy): domain Eukaryota; kingdom Metazoa; phylum Chordata; class Mammalia; order Artiodactyla; family Monodontidae; genus Delphinapterus; species Delphinapterus leucas. Next base: position 6,381,609 of record NW_028322240.1, on the reverse strand, counting down.
GTTTTCTCAATTTGAGACCCTGTTCTGTTTTGTAATTCAGTTCATGGGTAGCCAAGTTTACATTCCGTGTATTAGTCATATCTTATGATGTTTCTTTTTCTGTGTGACTTATTTCCTGTAGAATCATCATACCTGAATCCACTCATTATGCCGCTACGGGCCTGATGAAGTAGATTTCATTGCTGAGTGATATTCCATTGTACGTGCGTACCACAACTTCTTTATCCATTTTTTGCTTTCTGGGATATTTTACTTGTACCGTAGACGAGGTTCTTGTAAACAGAGCCGTCCCAAACTCTGGGGTGGCTGTGTGTTTTTTATTTTAATTTCCCTAAGCTATAGGACCATAAGTGGAAGTGCCATAGGCTGTGTTGCTTTGTTTCCTACGTGTTTCTGGAAACACCATACACTTCTCCAGAGTGGTTGTTGGCAATTTACATCCCGCCCATCAGCATGACAAGGCTCCCTGTTCTCCATGACCTGTCCTGCCTTTCTGGATTTTACACTTTTTTCAGATGGCCCTTTTGACCGGGGGGGCAGTGAGACTTCATTGTAGTGCAGATTTCCTTTACACGCTTGCTTGGTTGGCCAAAAAGGGCGTATGCGTTTTTTCCTGAATATATTCAGGAAAAAACGCATACGCCCTTTTTGGCCAAGTGCATCGTTGTCGACATTCTACCTCTTTTCCTATGCTTTTAGTACAATTCCAGTCTACCCCCTGAAATCGTTTTCCTGAAATTCTGCCCCGCATTCAAGTCCTCTTCGAAGACTTACTTCAATACATTTTTGGACGATAGCTGTCATTCATAACTCTGCAGGTTTGTGAATTACAGTGCCCCTGAGCTCATGTCTTCAACTCGTTTTCTTGTGAGCTGGCCGCAAAACCGCAGGATTGCTTCAGGCCGTAATCTCTTTCCGGCAGGGCTTGCTGAGCCTTTGTTTAATTCCTCTTCCTGGTCGGAAATGAGCGTTCCTTTTGCCCGTGCAGGCACCTACAGCTAGTCTCTCATTGGTTCTCCCTATTCCTGTACATCTTGCGCAGAAATTGCAAACTGTGCCAAACAGGAGGTTAATGGCACTGACTCTCCAAGTGGGGAGAGTGTTAGTAAAGCGTCTGGAATGGTGAAACCGAGTACCAGGGGACGAAAACTGAGATGCATTTGAAAACGTTTCCCGGTCACACAGTGCACTGTACTGTGGGTTTCCCATGCATGTTTTAGCTGAAGGAAGAATCCCTTAAACCTGGAGAGTTGGGACCCATGGAATGGGTACCATGCAGTATGACTTCAAAGGGTCTGCGTTTGCTCACCGAACCTCACCAATGCTATCAGCCCGAAGTGCCCAGCCTTATGTCTCACCCAGCTCTGGGTGTAGATGCGGTAAATCCAGGTTGCATCACAAGCCCTGAATGAATTATGTAAGAATTGCTCTCTATTGTACTGTCATTGTGTTTTGTTTTTGAAATTTATTTTGATAATGGGATTTATCGGATTTTCACTGCTGCATTTAGGCCGCTGTACACACGCTTGATTTCCTTATGGAGACATATAAATCCATGGGTTTTAAGATTCTTAATTGTCAGGTATATTCCCATGCGTTGAATATGGGGTGTTGAGTCCATTTCGTTGAGCAAGGAGTAGGTATTGTCTATTATATATTTGGCTTATGGAATTGTATCTGTGCTAATTTCAATCTCTGCTTATATTCAGCACCCCAACTCACCTTTCCCTATAAGCAAGCATAAGTTGGTTTTTTAAATTTGAGACCCTGTTCTGTTTTGTAATTCAGTTCATGTGTGGCCAAGTTTACATTCCGTGTATTAGTGATATCTTATGATGTTCCTTTTTCTGTGTGACTTATTTCTCGTAGAATCATCGTACCTGAATCCACTCATTATGCCGCTACGGGCCTGATGACGTAGGTTTCATTGCTGAGTGATATTCCATTGTACGTGCGTACCACAACTTCTTTATCCATTTTTTGCTTTCTCGGATATTTAACTTGTACCGTAGACGAGGTTCTTGTAAACAGAGCCATCCCAAATTTTGGGGTGGCTCTGTGTTTTTGATTTTAATTTCTCTATGCTATAGGACCATAAGTGGAAGTGCCATAGGCTGTGTTGCTTTGTTTCCTACGTGTTTCAGGAAACACCATACACTTCTCCAGAGTGGCTGTTGGCAATTTACATCCCACCCATCAGCATAACAAGGCTCCCTGTTCTCCATGACCTGTCGTGCCTTTCTGGAATTTACACATTTTTCAGATGGCCCTTTTGACCGGGGGGCAGTGAGACTTCATTGTAGTACACATTTCCTTTACATGGTTGCTTGGTTGACCAAAAAGGGCGTATGCGTTTTTTCCTGAATATATTCAGGAAAAAACGCATACGCCCTTTTTGGCCAAGTGCATCATTGTCGACATTCTGCCTCTAATCTTATTCTTTAAGTGCAATTCCAGTCTACCCCCTGAAATCGTTTTCCTGAAATTCTGCCCCGATTTCAAGTCCTCTTCGAAGACTTACTTCAAAACATTTTTGGACGATAGCTGTCATTCATTACTCTGCAGTTTTGTGAATTACAGTGCCCCTGAGCTCCTTTCTTCAACTCGCTTTCTTGTGAGCTGGCCGCAAACCCGCAGGATTGCTTCAGGCCCTAATATGGTTCCGGCATGGCATGCTGAGCCTTTGGTTAATTCCTCTTCCTGGTGGGAAATGAGCGTTAAATTTCCATGTTCAGACACCTTCACATGAGTCGTCATGGTGCCCCTTTGCCCCGGTTATCTCTATGGAGGTTGGAGTTGGAAGGCCTCCTCACTCAAGATCAGTGTGCCCACGGAGCCAACCCTGCAACTTCAGGGCATGGTTGGGGGTTAGGATCACCACGAGGGTTCCTTTTTCCTTAGGAGGGAGGTGGCCTTTTGGGCTGCTGATTTCCAGGTTATCAGATACTGCCAGTATCTTGGCCAGATGTGGTGGTGGGCCAAGCCCCTTGGTGACCGTAGTTTATCCTACCTGGATCGCATTCTTGCATTGTTCCATTTCAAGTGGTCCCAGGTTTTGCACTAATACTCCAATGGCGATTCACTGTTCACCAGGAATGTAAAGGTCAAAGGGTTTAGCTAAATTAGGGAGTTCCAGGGCAAGGGTCTGAATTGACTGCTCTTTCCATTCTTGAAAGGCCACTTCTGCATTCTATTCAAAAGGATCATCACCTTTTCCTTTCAGTGTTTCATATAGAGGCCGAGCTAGTAGACTGTAGTTAGGGATCCAGAAGCAACAAACCCTGGCCTCCCCAGGAATCCCTAAGCTGTCTTCTAGTTTCAGAAATGGGTAAGGCTGTAAATTGTTTCTTCCCTTTCCTGGGATGGGCTTCTCCGACCTTCTGTGAGAATGAAGCCCAGGCAGGTCACCGTAGTCTGTGATATTTGAGCTTTTTCTTGGACAACTTGTATCCTTTATTGGCTTCGTAGTTCAGAGGTCTCCTTAGTAGGGCTGGCGATCAGAATGTCGTCTGCATATTGAAGGAGTGTTTCCTTTTCCAGAGGTAGAACTTTTAGGTCTTTAGCTGAGCTTTCCCCAAAGATGGTGTGGGAATTTTTGAACCCTTGGGGCAACACGGCCCGGAAGTATTGTTTTAGCTGTATGTTGAGTCCTGCCACTCACAAGCCAAAATTTCTTGTGACTCTGGGACTAATAGAATACAAAAGAAGGCATCATTGAAGACTAATACAGAATACCATGTCCTGGTGGTTGGTAGAATGACCAGCAGGGTGTAGGATTTAGGAACTACTGGAGGTATATCCTCGGTGGCTTCACTGACTGTCCTGACATCCTTTACCAGGACTCCAGCAGCCCATGGGGCTCTCGAGGTCAGGCCAATCCCAGGATATGGAGCTCACCTGGGCAGGTACCCCACCCCAGCCCACGGGGCTCTCGTGTTCAGGACCCTCCCAGGATATGGGGTTCCCTGGGCAGGTCCCCCTGCAGCCCATGGGGCTCTCGTGGTCAGGCCCCTCCCAGGATACAGAGCTACCCTTGCAGGTACCATGGCAGGGCTGGGAACACAGGAACCGTGCATATCGCCCTCATTGCAGAGCACTCCCAGCTCACCTGTCACTCAGATCTGACACAGAGCACCTCAGAGCAGGACTTGAACTAACAAACAGCAGCTCCGACAGGTCTGTGACCCTGGGCATCACTCTGTGTGGCCTCCCTCCACCTGGTCTTCCAGAGACTTCCACTGCACCCGGGGCACCAGGCCTCTGTCTCCACCCACCAGCCACCCCTCCTCTCCCTGACTCCTGGGTTCCTCTCATTAGGAGAGGGTTTTCTTGAAGTTGTCTCCCACTCATGGGCCAGATAATATAATTAGAAAACAAGCCAGAGCTGCAGCCCCTTGTCTATCCTGACTCTCAGGAGCCCACACCTGTTCCTTGGACCTGGCCGATTCAGCAAGTTCCAGTTTCTGCAACTGTGAGCCCCTGAGGGGTGATTATTGGCTGGCCTGGGAAGCCTGACTGTGCCGGCCAGCCCTCCCCAGGTGTGCCTGGGTTCAGATCAATATAAACACCGCTCCAGGCAGCAAGAGCCCCTGCAGCTGTGCCTGACGCCATTTTCTCTGCCCTGTCAGCAGTCTTGGGGCTGGACTGGTGGGAGGGAGTGAGAGGCCACGGCTTTGTGGGTGGCCCAGTGTGAGTGGGGCTCTGCTGGACTTTCTGCAGCAGTTGCCAAGATGCCACCTGCTAAAGAAGAGGATGTGTCACCCATACCTGCCGCTGGAATTTCTCCCTGGGCAGAGGTGAGTGAGGAAGAAAGCAGTGGGGGCCGGGACAGCAGGGGTATCTCAGGCAGGGAAATGGAAAGCTTCCAGAAGAGCACCCAGGACCAGGATCATCCTGGCTGGCCTGCAGGCACCAAGTCGGCTGGCATGCTGTCGCTCATGTGGCTCCATTGCCCTTCCTCTAGGCTTTCAAGTCCTTGTACATATTCAGGTGTTTTACCTGGGAAGGGTGGGAACATTTCAGCAGCAGCTGGCCTGGGGCTCAGCCCACGTTTACTCACAGATGCCTCGGCACGGTCCCCCAGCTTTGCAATGAGGACGCTTGTTGCGTGGGGCCTGCTGGCTGAATGGGAGATGATTCCCCACCACCGACCAACTTCAGAATTGTTTACAATTGGAGCAAGTGCCCTGATACGGTTTTCCTCTGTGTAGCTGGTGGGTTCTGTTTTTTTTTCTTTTTTGGTTCAAGGTAGATTTTATTCCTCTTTTTTGTATTTACAGATATAAGCATGGAAATAATTTATTCATATAAATACATGTATGTGAAGGGAAGAATATTTTTTCTGTTTTACTTTTTGTAATTTGAATTTTATTTTATTTTTTTATACAGCAGGTTCTTTTTGGTTATCTATTTTATACATATAAATGTATACATGCCAATCCCAATCTCTCAACTCCTCCCACCACCACCCCCCAACAGCTTTCCCCCCTTGCTGTCCATACGTTTGTTGTCTACATCTGTTGCTCTATTTCTGCCTTGCAAAACGGTTCATCTGTACAATTTGTCTAGGTTCCACATATAGCCATTAATAGACAAGATTTCTTTTTCTCTTTCTGACTTACTTCACTCTGTATGACAGTCTCTAGATCCATCAACGTCTCTACAAATGACCCAATTTCATTCCTTTTTATGGCTTAGTAATATTCCATTTTATATATGTACCACGTCTTTATGCATTCGTCTGTCTGTGGGCATTTAGGTTGCTTCCATTACCTGGATATTGTAAATAGTGATGCAATGAACATTGCGGTGAATGTCTCTTTTTGATTTATGGTTTTGTCTGGGTATATGCCCAGTAGTGGGACTGCTGTATCATATGGTAATTCTATTCTTAGTTTTATAAGAAACTCCATAACTTTCTCCACAGTGACTGTATCAATTTCATTCCCAACAATAGCGGAAGAGGGTTCCTTATCTCCACACCCTTTCCAGCATTTGTTGTTTGTAGATTTTCTGATGATGCCCATTCTAACAGGTGTGAGGTGATACACCATGGATGAGTCTATTTCGTTGAGCAAAGAGTAGGTCTTGTCTATTACATATTTGGCTTATGGAACGGTATGTGTGCTAATTTCAATCTCTGGTTTTATACAGCACCGCAACTCAACTTTCCCCTTAAGCAAGCATAAGTTTTTATCTAAATGTGAGACTCTGTTCGGTTTTGGAATTCAGTTGATGTGTAGCCAAGTTTACACTCTCTCTATTAGTGATATCTTATGATAATTACCTTTCTCTGTGTGACATATTTCTCTTAGAATCATCATACTTAAATCCACTCAATTTGCTGCTACAGGCCTGATGACATTGATTTCATTGCTGAGTGATATTCCATTGTACGTAAGTAGCACAACTCCTTTATCCATATTTTTCTTTCTGGGATATTTAATTTGTACTGGACTCAAGGTTCTTGTAAACACAGCAGCCCTAAATTTGGTGTTGGCTGTGTCTTGTTGATTTTAATTTTCCTAAACTATAGGGCCAAAAGTGGAAGTGCCCTAGGGCCTGTAGCTTTGTTTTTCAGATGTTTCAGGATACACCATAAACATCTCCAGAGTGTCTGTTGGCAATTTACATCCCGCCCATCAGCATAACAAGGCTCCCTGTTCTCCATGGCCTGTCCTGTGTTTCTGGTTTTTACACTTTTTTCAGATGGCCCTTTTGACGAATGGGAAATGAGACTTCATTGTAGTGCGGATTTCCATTGCTCGAGTGCTTGGTTGGCCAAAAAGGGCATATGTGTTTTTTCCTGAATATATTCAGGAAAAAATGTTTACACACTTTTGTCCAAGTGCATCACTGTCAAAGATCTGCCGCTTTTCACATGCTTTAAACGCAATTCCAATCTACCTCCTGAAATATGTTTCCTGCAATTCTGCCTCGTTTTGAAGTCCTCTTTGCAGACTTACTTCAGTATATTTTTGCCAATAGCTGTCATTTATAACTCTGCAGGTTTGTGAATTACAGTGCCTGTGATTTCCTTTCTTAACTCGTTTCCTTGAAAGCTGGCCACAGAACCGCAGGTTTGCTTTAGGCCATAATCAGGGTCTGGCACGGCACTCTGAGCCTTTGGTTAATTCCTCTTCCTGGTGGGAAATTAGAGTTAAATGTGCCCCTCCGGACACCTGCCTCACTCCCAGCCCCTTGGTGATGTGTGTCCTGTGGTTTGAGGCCACATGTGCTGGGTTCCTCACCTTTGGCTGATGTGGCCCCACTGGTGTGAGGACACTCCTGCCTGGTTCCCATCCCCTTGGTGATGTGGGCCATCCGCTGAGAGTCTGATCCTGGTTGGGTTCCTCACACTTCTGTGAGGTGGGCCCTCTTCTCTGACGTCACTCCTGCCTGGCTGGCACACCCCGCCTTGGCGAAGTCGGCCCTCTGGTGGGATTTGGTGCCTGCTGGGTGTCTCCTGCCCTCGGTAATGAGGGCCCTCTGGCGTCAGGCCCTAATTCCTGGGCTCCCAATATTTTCTGATATGCGCCCTGTGGTTCGAGTACACTCGTGCCAGGTTCCCAACCCCATGGGAATGTGGGCCTTCTGCTCTGAGGTCCCAACCGTGGGTTGCTCAGTTTCATGATGAGGGCCCTCTGCTGTGAGTTCTCTCCGGCCTGGATCCCATAGCCTCGCTGCTCCTGGCCACCTGCTGGGAGGTTCCAACTGCGGGATTCCTCACCTTTTTTCTTCTATGGACCCTCTGTTTTGAGACTCCTCCTGCCTGCCTCACTCCCAGTCCCTTGGTGATGTGTGTCCTCTGGTGTGAGGCCACGTGTGCTGGGTCCCTCGCCTTTCGATGATGTGGCCACACTGGTGTGAGGACACTCCTGCCTGCTTCCTATCCCCTTGATGATGTGGGCCCTCTGGTGAGAGTCTGATCCTGGCTGGGTTCCTCACCCTTCTGTGAGGTGGGCCCTCTGCTGTGAGGTCACTCCTGCCTGGCTGGCACACCCCACCTGGGCAACATCGGCCCTCTTGTGGCACTTGGAGCCTGCTGGGAGCCTCCTCCCCTCGGTGATGGGGGCCCTCTAGCGTCAGGCCCTAACTGCTGGGTACCCACATTTTCTGATACGTGCTAAGTGGTGCGAGGACACTCCTGCGAGGTTCCCATCCCCATGGGCATGTGGGCCTTCTGCTCTAAGGTCCCAACACCTGTGTTGTTCACCGTTTCATGATGTTGTCTCTCTGGTGTTAGTTCACTCAGGCCTAGATCCCATAGACTCTGTGCTCTGAGCCGACTGCTGGGAGGTTCCTACTGCTGGATTCCTTACCTTTTTTATTCTTTGGGTCCTGTGTTTTTATGCTCCTACTTCCTGACTCACTCCCAGCCCCTTTGTGATGTAGGTCCTCTGGTTTAAGGCCACATGTACCGGTTTCCTCACCTTTATTGATGTGGCCCCACTGGTGTGAGGACACTTCTGCCTGGTTCCCATCCCCTTGGTGATTGGGGCCCTCTTGTGAGAGTCTGATCCTGTCTGGATTCCTCACACTTATGGGAGGTGGGCCCTCTGCTGTGAGGTCACTCCTGCCTGGCTGGCACACGTCACGTTGGCGATGTGGGCCCTCAGTTGGGAGTTGGTGCCTGCTGGGAGTCTCCTCCCCTCGGTAATGAGGGCCCTCTGGCGTCAGGCCCTAACTCATGGGCTCCCAAAATTTTCTGATGTGCGCCCTGTCGTGTGAGTACACTCCAGCCAGGGTCCCTTCCCTAGGGGATGTGGGCTTTCTGCTCTGTGGTCCCAACGGCTGGGTTGCTCACAGTGTCAGAATGTGGGCCCTCTGTTTTGAGTTCAGTCAGGCCTGGATCCCATAGCCTCGCTGCTCCTGGCCGCCTGCTGGGAGGTTCCAACTGCGGGATTCCTCACCTTTTTTACGCAATGGGCCCTCTGTTTTGAGGCTCCTCCTGCCTGCCTCACTCCCAGCCCCTTGGTGATGTGTGTCCTGTAGTTTGAGGCCACGTGTGCTGGGTCCGTCACATTTCGGTGATGTGGCCCCACTGGTGTGAGGACACTCCTGCCTGGTTTCCATTCCCTTGGTGATGTGGGCCCTCTGGTGAGAGTCTGATCCTCTTTGCGTTCCTCACACTTTTGTGTGGTTGGCCCTCTGCTCTGAGGTCACTCCTGCCTGGCTGGCACACCCCGCATTGGCGACGTCGGCCCTCTGGTAGCATTTGGAGCTTGCTGGGAGCCTCCTCTCCTCAGTGATGAGGGCCCTCTGGCGTCCGGCCCTTACTGCTGGGCTCCCCACATTTTCTGTTGTGTGCCCACTGGTGCGATGACACTCCTGCTTGGTTCCCTTCCCCATGGGGATGTGGGCCTTGTGCTCTGAGGTCACAACGGCTGGGTTGCTTACAGTATCACGATGAGGGCCCTCTGTTGTGAGTTCATCACTGCCTGGATCCCATAGCCTCGGTGCTCTGGGCCGCCTGCTGGGATGTTCCAACTGCTGGATTCCTCACCTTTTTATACAATGGGCCATGTGTTTTGAGGTTAATCCTGCCTGCCTCGCTCTGAGACCCATGGTGATGTGGGTCTTCTGGTTTGAGGCCACATGTGCTGGGTACCTCAACTTTCGATGATGTGGCCCCACGGGTGTGAGGACACTCGTGCCTGATTCCCAGCCCCTTGCTTATGTGGGCACTCTGGTGAGAGTCTGATCATGACTGGGTTCCTTACCCTTCTGTGAGGTGGGCGCTCTGATGTGAGGTCACTCCTGCCTGGATGGCTCACGTCGCCTTGGCGACGTAGGCCCTCTGTTGGCCACTGAAGCATGCTGGGAGCCTCCTACCCTCTTTAATGAGGGCCCTGGAAGAAACGCATATGCCCTTTTTGACCAAGTGCATCATTGTCGAAGTTCTGCCTCTTCTCCTATACTTTCAGAGGACTTCCCATCTACCTCCTGAAATCGTATTCCTGGAATTCTGCCCCGCGTTCAAGTCCTCTTTGCAGCCTTACTTCAATATATTTTTGGACGATAGCTGTCATTTATAACTCTGCAGTTTTGTGAATTACAGTGCCCCTGAGCTCCATTCTTCAACTCGCTTTCTTGTGAGCTGGCCGCAAAACCGCAGGATTGCTTCAGGCCCTAATCTGGTTCCGGCACGGCATGTTGAGCCTTTGGCTAATTCCTCTTCCTGATGGGAAATGAGCGTTAAATTTGCTCGTGCAGACACCTACAGCTAATCTCTCATTGGTTCTCCCTATTCCTGTTCATCTTGCTCAGAAATTCCAAACTGTGCCAAACAGGAGGTTAAAGGCACTGACTCTCCAATTGGGGAAAGAGTTAGTAAAGCGTCTGGAATGGTAAAACCGAGTATGAGTGGAAGAAAACTGAGATGCATTTAAAAAGGTTTCCCGGTCACACGGTGGACCATATTCTGGGTTTCCCATGCGTGTTTTACCTGAAGGAAGAATCCCTTAAACCTGGAGAGGTGGGACCCATGCAATGGGTACCATGCAGTATGACTTCAAATGGCCTGCATTTTCTCACCGAACCTCACCAATGCTATCAGCCCAAAGTGTCGAACCTTATGTCTCACTCAGCTCTAGGTGTAGATGTGGTAAATCCAGGTTGCATCACAAGCCCTGAATGAATTATTTAAGAATTGCTCTCTATTTCACTGTCATTGTGTTTGTTTTTGTAGTTTATTTTGATAATGGGATTTATCGGATTTTTTCTGCTGCCTTCATGCAGCTGTACACACACTTGATTCTCTTACGGAGACATATAAATCCATGGGTTTGAAGATTCTTACTAGTCATGTGTAATCCTAGGAGTTGAATATGGTGTGTTTAGTCCATTTCGTTGAGCAAGGTGTAAGTCTTGACTATTACATATTTGGCTTATGGAAAGGTATGTGTGCTAATTTCTATCTCTGGTTTTATGCAGCACCCCACCTCACCTTTCCCCATAAGCAAGCATAAGTTGGTGTTCTAAATTTGAGACCCTGTTCTGTTTTGTAATTCAGTTCATGTGTAGCCAAGTTTACATTCCGTGTATTAGTGATATCTTATGATGTTTCATTTTCTGTGTGACTTATTTCACTTAGAATCATCGTACCTGGATCCACTCAATATGCAGCGACGGGCCTGATGACATAGATTTCATTGGTGAGTGATATTCCATTGTACATGCGTACCACAACTTCTTTAACCATTTTTCACATTCTGGGATATTTAACTTGTACCGTAGACGACGTTCTTGTAAACAGAGCTGTCCCAAACTTTGGGGTGGCTGTGTGTTTTTGATTTTAATTTCCCTAAGCTATAGGACCATAAGTGGAAGTGACATAGGCTCTGTTGCTTTGTTTCCTACGTGTTTCAGGAAACCCCATACACTTCTCCAGAGTGGCTGTTTGCAATTTACATCCCCCCCATCAGCATAACAAGTCTCCCTGTTCTCCATGACCTGTCCTGCCTTTCTGGATTTTACACTTTTTCAGATGCCCCTTTTGACCGGGGGGCAGTGAGACTTCATTGTAGTGCAGATTTCATTTACCTGCTTGCTTGCTTGGCCAAAAATGGCGTATGCGTTTTTTCCTGAATATATTCAGGAAAAAACGCATACGCACTTTTTGGCCAGTGCATCATTGTCGACATTCTGCCTCTATTCCTATGCTTTAAGTGCAATTCCAGTCTACCCCCTGAAATCGTTTTCCTGAAATTCTACCCCGCTTTCAAGTCCTCTTCGAAGACTTACTTCAATTCATTTTTGGACGATAGCTGTCATTCATAACTCTGCAGGTTTGTGAAGTACAGTGCCCCTGAGCTCGTTTCCTCAACTCGCTTTCTTGTGAGCTGGCCGCAAAACCGCAGGATTGCTGCAGGCCCTAATCTGTTTCCGTCAGGGCACACTGAGCCTTTGGTGAATTCCTCTTCCTGGTGGGAAATGAGCGTTCCATTTGCCCGTGCAGACACCTACAGCTAGTCTCTCATTGTTTCTCCCTATTCCTGTTAATCTTGCGTAGAAATTGCAAACTGTGCCAAACAGGAGGTTAAAGGCACTGACTCTCCAAGAGGGGAGAATGTTAGTAAAGTGTCTGGAATGGTGAACCCGAGTACCAGGGTTCGAAAACTGAGATATATTTGAAAACGTTTCCCAATCACACGGTGGACAATACTCTGGGTTTCCCATGCATGTCTTAGCTGAAGGAAGAATCCCATAAACCTGGAGAGCTGGGAACCATGGAATGGGTACCATGCAGTATGACTACAAAGGGTCTGCGTTTGCTCACCGAACCTCACAAATGCTATCAGCCCGAAGTGTCCAGCCGTATATCTCACCCAGCTCTGGGTGTAGATGTGGTAAATCCAGGTTGCATCACAAGCCCTGAATGAATTATTTAAGAATTGCTCTCTATTTCACTGTCAATGTGTTTTGGTTTTGAAATTTATTTTGATAATGGGATTTATCGGATTTTCACTGCTGCGTTTAGGCTGCTGTACACACGCTTGATTTCCTTATAGAGACATATAAATCCATGGGTTTTAAGATTCTTACTTGTCAGGTATATTCCCAGGCTTTGAGTCCGTTTCGTTGAGCAAGGAGTAGGTCTTGTCTATTATATATTTGGCTTATGGAACGGTATCTGTGCTAATTTCAATCTCTGGTTTTATGCAGCACCCCAACTCACCTTTCCCCATAAGCAAGCATAAGTTGGTTTTCTCAATTTGAGACCCTGTTCTGTTTTGTAATTCAGTTCATGGGTAGCCAAGTTTACATTCCGTGTATTAGTCATATCTTATGATGTTTCTTTTTCTGTGTGACTTATTTCCTGTAGAATCATCATACCTGAATCCACTCATTATGCCGCTACGGGCCTGATGAAGTAGATTTCATTGCTGAGTGATATTCCATTGTACGTGCGTACCACAACTTCTTTATCCATTTTTTGCTTTCTGGGATATTTTACTTGTACCGTAGACGAGGTTCTTGTAAACAGAGCCGTCCCAAACTCTGGGGTGGCTGTGTGTTTTTTATTTTAATTTCCCTAAGCTATAGGACCATAAGTGGAAGTGCCATAGGCTGTGTTGCTTTGTTTCCTACGTGTTTCTGGAAACACCATACACTTCTCCAGAGTGGTTGTTGGCAATTTACATCCCGCCCATCAGCATGACAAGGCTCCCTGTTCTCCATGACCTGTCCTGCCTTTCTGGATTTTACACTTTTTTCAGATGGCCCTTTTGACCGGGGGGGCAGTGAGACTTCATTGTAGTGCAGATTTCCTTTACACGCTTGCTTGGTTGGCCAAAAAGGGCGTATGCGTTTTTTCCTGAATATATTCAGGAAAAAACGCATACGCCCTTTTTGGCCAAGTGCATCGTTGTCGACATTCTACCTCTTTTCCTATGCTTTTAGTACAATTCCAGTCTACCCCCTGAAATCGTTTTCCTGAAATTCTGCCCCGCATTCAAGTCCTCTTGGAAGACTTACTTCAATACATTTTTGGACGATAGCTGTCATTCATAACTCTGCAGGTTTGTGAATTACAGTGCCCCTGAGCTCATGTCTTCAACTCGTTTTCTTGTGAGCTGGCCGCAAAACCGCAGGATTGCTTCAGGCCGTAATCTCTTTCCGGCAGGGCTTGCTGAGCCTTTGTTTAATTCCTCTTCCTGGTCGGAAATGAGCGTTCCTTTTGCCCGTGCAGGCACCTACAGCTAGTCTCTCATTGGTTCTCCCTATTCCTGTACATCTTGCGCAGAAATTGCAAACTGTGCCAAACAGGAGGTTAATGGCACTGACTCTCCAAGTGGGGAGAGTGTTAGTAAAGCGTCTGGAATGGTGAAACCGAGTACCAGGGGACGAAAACTGAGATGCATTTGAAAACGTTTCCCGGTCACACAGTGCACTGTACTGTGGGTTTCCCATGCATGTTTTAGCTGAAGGAAGAATCCCTTAAACCTGGAGAGTTGGGACCCATGGAATGGGTACCATGCAGTATGACTTCAAAGGGTCTGCGTTTGCTCACCGAACCTCACCAATGCTATCAGCCCGAAGTGCCCAGCCTTATGTCTCACCCAGCTCTGGGTGTAGATGCGGTAAATCCAGGTTGCATCACAAGCCCTGAATGAATTATGTAAGAATTGCTCTCTATTGTACTGTCATTGTGTTTTGTTTTTGAAATTTATTTTGATAATGGGATTTATCGGATTTTCACTGCTGCATTTAGGCCGCTGTACACACGCTTGATTTCCTTATGGAGACATATAAATCCATGGGTTTTAAGATTCTTAATTGTCAGGTATATTCCCATGCGTTGAATATGGGGTGTTGAGTCCATTTCGTTGAGCAAGGAGTAGGTATTGTCTATTATATATTTGGCTTATGGAATTGTATCTGTGCTAATTTCAATCTCTGCTTATATTCAGCACCCCAACTCACCTTTCCCTATAAGCAAGCATAAGTTGGTTTTTTAAATTTGAGACCCTGTTCTGTTTTGTAATTCAGTTCATGTGTGGCCAAGTTTACATTCCGTGTATTAGTGATATCTTATGATGTTTCTTTTTCTGTGTGACTTATTTCTCGTAGAATCATCGTACCTGAATCCACTCATTATGCCGCTACGGGCCTGATGACGTAGGTTTCATTGCTGAGTGATATTCCATTGTACGTGCGTACCACAACTTCTTTATCCATTTTTTGCTTTCTCGGATATTTAACTTGTACCGTAGACGAGGTTCTTGTAAACAGAGCCATCCCAAATTTTGGGGTGGCTCTGTGTTTTTGATTTTAATTTCTCTATGCTATAGGACCATAAGTGGAAGTGCCATAGGCTGTGTTGCTTTGTTTCCTACGTGTTTCAGGAAACACCATACACTTCTCCAGAGTGGCTGTTGGCAATTTACATCCCACCCATCAGCATAACAAGGCTCCCTGTTCTCCATGACCTGTCGTGCCTTTCTGGAATTTACACATTTTTCAGATGGCCCTTTTGACCGGGGGGCAGTGAGACTTCATTGTAGTACACATTTCCTTTACATGGTTGCTTGGTTGACCAAAAAGGGCGTATGCGTTTTTTCCTGAATATATTCAGGAAAAAACGCATACGCCCTTTTTGGCCAAGTGCATCATTGTCGACATTCTGCCTCTAATCTTATTCTTTAAGTACAATTCCAGTCTACCCCCTGAAATCGTTTTCCTGAAATTCTGCCCCGATTTCAAGTCCTCTTCGAAGACTTACTTCAAAACATTTTTGGACGATAGCTGTCATTCATTACTCTGCAGTTTTGTGAATTACAGTGCCCCTGAGCTCCTTTCTTCAACTCGCTTTCTTGTGAGCTGGCCGCAAACCCGCAGGATTGCTTCAGGCCCTAATATGGTTCCGGCATGGCATGCTGAGCCTTTGGTTAATTCCTCTTCCTGGTGGGAAATGAGCGTTAAATTTCCATGTTCAGACACCTTCACATGAGTCGTCATGGTGCCCCTTTGCCCCGGTTATCTCTATGGAGGTTGGAGTTGGAAGGCCTCCTCACTCAAGATCAGTGTGCCCACGGAGCCAACCCTGCAACTTCAGGGCATGGTTGGGGGTTAGGATCACCACGAGGGTTCCTTTTTCCTTAGGAGGGAGGTGGCCTTTTGGGCTGCTGATTTCCAGGTTATCAGATACTGCCAGTATCTTGGCCAGATGTGGTGGTGGGCCAAGCCCCTTGGTGACCGTAGTTTATCCTACCTGGATCGCATTCTTGCATTGTTCCATTTCAAGTGGTCCCAGGTTTTGCACTAATACTCCAATGGCGATTCACTGTTCACCAGGAATGTAAAGGTCAAAGGGTTTAGCTAAATTAGGGAGTTCCAGGGCAAGGGTCTGAATTGACTGCTCTTTCCATTCTTGAAAGGCCACTTCTGCATTCTATTCAAAAGGATCATCACCTTTTCCTTTCAGTGTTTCATATAGAGGCCGAGCTAGTAGACTGTAGTTAGGGATCCAGAAGCAGCAAACCCTGGCCTCCCCAGGAATCCCTAAGCTGTCTTCTAGTTTCAGAAATGGGTAAGGCTGTAAATTGTTTCTTCCCTTTCCTGGGATGGGCTTCTCCGACCTTCTGTGAGAATGAAGCCCAGGCAGGTCACCGTAGTCTGTGATATTTGAGCTTTTTCTTGGACAACTTGTATCCTTTATTGGCTTCGTAGTTCAGAGGTCTCCTTAGTAGGGCTGGCGATCAGAATGTCGTCTGCATATTGAAGGAGTGTTTCCTTTTCCAGAGGTAGAACTTTTAGGTCTTTAGCTGAGCTTTCCCCAAAGATGGTGTGGGAATTTTTGAACCCTTGGGGCAACACGGCCCGGAAGTATTGTTTTAGCTGTATGTTGAGTCCTGCCACTCACAAGCCAAAATTTCTTGTGACTCTGGGACTAATAGAATACAAAAGAAGGCATCATTGAAGACTAATACAGAATACCATGTCCTGGTGGTTGGTAGAATGACCAGCAGGGTGTAGGATTTAGGAACTACTGGAGGTATATCCTCGGTGGCTTCACTGACTGTCCTGACATCCTTTACCAGGACTCCAGCAGCCCATGGGGCTCTCGAGGTCAGGCCAATCCCAGGATATGGAGCTCACCTGGGCAGGTACCCCACCCCAGCCCACGGGGCTCTCGTGTTCAGGACCCTCCCAGGATATGGGGTTCCCTGGGCAGGTCCCCCTGCAGCCCATGGGGCTCTCGTGGTCAGGCCCCTCCCAGGATACAGAGCTACCCTTGCAGGTACCATGGCAGGGCTGGGAACACAGGAACCGTGCATATCGCCCTCATTGCAGAGCACTCCCAGCTCACCTGTCACTCAGATCTGACACAGAGCACCTCAGAGCAGGACTTGAACTAACAAACAGCAGCTCCGACAGGTCTGTGACCCTGGGCATCACTCTGTGTGGCCTCCCTCCACCTGGTCTTCCAGAGACTTCCACTGCACCCGGGGCACCAGGCCTCTGTCTCCACCCACCAGCCACCCCTCCTCTCCCTGACTCCTGGGTTCCTCTCATTAGGAGAGGGTTTTCTTGAAGTTGTCTCCCACTCATGGGCCAGATAATATAATTAGAAAACAAGCCAGAGCTGCAGCCCCTTGTCTATCCTGACTCTCAGGAGCCCACACCTGTTCCTTGGACCTGGCCGATTCAGCAAGTTCCAGTTTCTGCAACTGTGAGCCCCTGAGGGGTGATTATTGGCTGGCCTGGGAAGCCTGACTGTGCCGGCCAGCCCTCCCCAGGTGTGCCTGGGTTCAGATCAATATAAACACCGCTCCAGGCAGCAAGAGCCCCTGCAGCTGTGCCTGACGCCATTTTCTCTGCCCTGTCAGCAGTCTTGGGGCTGGACTGGTGGGAGGGAGTGAGAGGCCACGGCTTTGTGGGTGGCCCAGTGTGAGTGGGGCTCTGCTGGACTTTCTGCAGCAGTTGCCAAGATGCCACCTGCTAAAGAAGAGGATGTGTCACCCATACCTGCCGCTGGAATTTCTCCCTGGGCAGAGGTGAGTGAGGAAGAAAGCAGTGGGGGCCGGGACAGCAGGGGTATCTCAGGCAGGGAAATGGAAAGCTTCCAGAAGAGCACCCAGGACCAGGATCATCCTGGCTGGCCTGCAGGCACCAAGTCGGCTGGCATGCTGTCGCTCATGTGGCTCCATTGCCCTTCCTCTAGGCTTTCAAGTCCTTGTACATATTCAGGTGTTTTACCTGGGAAGGGTGGGAACATTTCAGCAGCAGCTGGCCTGGGGCTCAGCCCACGTTTACTCACAGATGCCTCGGCACGGTCCCCCAGCTTTGCAATGAGGACGCTTGTTGCGTGGGGCCTGCTGGCTGAATGGGAGATGATTCCCCACCACCGACCAACTTCAGAATTGTTTACAATTGGAGCAAGTGCCCTGATACGGTTTTCCTCTGTGTAGCTGGTGGGTTCTGTTTTTTTTTCTTTTTTGGTTCAAGGTAGATTTTATTCCTCTTTTTTGTATTTACAGATATAAGCATGGAAATAATTTATTCATATAAATACATGTATGTGAAGGGAAGAATATTTTTTCTGTTTTACTTTTTGTAATTTGAATTTTATTTTATTTTTTTATACAGCAGGTTCTTTTTGGTTATCTATTTTATACATATAAATGTATACATGCCAATCCCAATCTCTCAACTCCTCCCACCACCACCCCCCAACAGCTTTCCCCCCTTGCTGTCCATACGTTTGTTGTCTACATCTGTTGCTCTATTTCTGCCTTGCAAAACGGTTCATCTGTACAATTTGTCTAGGTTCCACATATAGCCATTAATAGACAAGATTTCTTTTTCTCTTTCTGACTTACTTCACTCTGTATGACAGTCTCTAGATCCATCAACGTCTCTACAAATGACCCAATTTCATTCCTTTTTATGGCTTAGTAATATTCCATTTTATATATGTACCACTTCTTTATGCATTCGTCTGTCTGTGGGCATTTAGGTTGCTTCCATTACCTGGATATTGTAAATAGTGATGCAATGAACATTGCGGTGAATGTCTCTTTTTGATTTATGGTTTTGTCTGGGTATATGCCCAGTAGTGGGACTGCTGTATCATATGGTAATTCTATTCTTAGTTTTATAAGAAACTCCATAACTTTCTCCACAGTGACTGTATCAATTTCATTCCCAACAATAGCGGAAGAGGGTTCCTTATCTCCACACCCTTTCCAGCATTTGTTGTTTGTAGATTTTCTGATGATGCCCATTCTAACAGGTGTGAGGTGATACACCATGGATGAGTCTATTTCGTTGAGCAAAGAGTAGGTCTTGTCTATTACATATTTGGCTTATGGAACGGTATGTGTGCTAATTTCAATCTCTGGTTTTATACAGCACCGCAACTCAACTTTCCCCTTAAGCAAGCATAAGTTTTTATCTAAATGTGAGACTCTGTTCGGTTTTGGAATTCAGTTGATGTGTAGCCAAGTTTACACTCTCTCTATTAGTGATATCTTATGATAATTACCTTTCTCTGTGTGACATATTTCTCTTAGAATCATCATACTTAAATCCACTCAATTTGCTGCTACAGGCCTGATGACATTGATTTCATTGCTGAGTGATATTCCATTGTACGTAAGTAGCACAACTCCTTTATCCATATTTTTCTTTCTGGGATATTTAATTTGTACTGGACTCAAGGTTCTTGTAAACACAGCAGCCCTAAATTTGGTGTTGGCTGTGTCTTGTTGATTTTAATTTTCCTAAACTATAGGGCCAAAAGTGGAAGTGCCCTAGGGCCTGTAGCTTTGTTTTTCAGATGTTTCAGGATACACCATAAACATCTCCAGAGTGTCTGTTGGCAATTTACATCCCGCCCATCAGCATAACAAGGCTCCCTGTTCTCCATGGCCTGTCCTGTGTTTCTGGTTTTTACACTTTTTTCAGATGGCCCTTTTGACGAATGGGAAATGAGACTTCATTGTAGTGCGGATTTCCATTGCTCGAGTGCTTGGTTGGCCAAAAAGGGCATATGTGTTTTTTCCTGAATATATTCAGGAAAAAATGTTTACACACTTTTGTCCAAGTGCATCACTGTCAAAGATCTGCCGCTTTTCACATGCTTTAAACGCAATTCCAATCTACCTCCTGAAATATGTTTCCTGCAATTCTGCCTCGTTTTGAAGTCCTCTTTGCAGACTTACTTCAGTATATTTTTGCCAATAGCTGTCATTTATAACTCTGCAGGTTTGTGAATTACAGTGCCTGTGATTTCCTTTCTTAACTCGTTTCCTTGAAAGCTGGCCACAGAACCGCAGGTTTGCTTTAGGCCATAATCAGGGTCTGGCACGGCACTCTGAGCCTTTGGTTAATTCCTCTTCCTGGTGGGAAATTAGAGTTAAATGTGCCCCTCCGGACACCTGCCTCACTCCCAGCCCCTTGGTGATGTGTGTCCTGTGGTTTGAGGCCACATGTGCTGGGTTCCTCACCTTTGGCTGATGTGGCCCCACTGGTGTGAGGACACTCCTGCCTGGTTCCCATCCCCTTGGTGATGTGGGCCATCCGCTGAGAGTCTGATCCTGGTTGGGTTCCTCACACTTCTGTGAGGTGGGCCCTCTTCTCTGACGTCACTCCTGCCTGGCTGGCACACCCCGCCTTGGCGAAGTCGGCCCTCTGGTGGGATTTGGTGCCTGCTGGGTGTCTCCTGCCCTCGGTAATGAGGGCCCTCTGGCGTCAGGCCCTAATTCCTGGGCTCCCAATATTTTCTGATATGCGCCCTGTGGTTCGAGTACACTCGTGCCAGGTTCCCAACCCCATGGGAATGTGGGCCTTCTGCTCTGAGGTCCCAACCGTGGGTTGCTCAGTTTCATGATGAGGGCCCTCTGCTGTGAGTTCTCTCCGGCCTGGATCCCATAGCCTCGCTGCTCCTGGCCACCTGCTGGGAGGTTCCAACTGCGGGATTCCTCACCTTTTTTCTTCTATGGACCCTCTGTTTTGAGACTCCTCCTGCCTGCCTCACTCCCAGTCCCTTGGTGATGTGTGTCCTCTGGTGTGAGGCCACGTGTGCTGGGTCCCTCGCCTTTGGATGATGTGGCCACACTGGTGTGAGGACACTCCTGCCTGCTTCCTATCCCCTTGATGATGTGGGCCCTCTGGTGAGAGTCTGATCCTGGCTGGGTTCCTCACCCTTCTGTGAGGTGGGCCCTCTGCTGTGAGGTCACTCCTGCCTGGCTGGCACACCCCACCTGGGCAACATCGGCCCTCTTGTGGCACTTGGAGCCTGCTGGGAGCCTCCTCCCCTCGGTGATGGGGGCCCTCTAGCGTCAGGCCCTAACTGCTGGGTACCCACATTTTCTGATACGTGCTAAGTGGTGCGAGGACACTCCTGCGAGGTTCCCATCCCCATGGGCATGTGGGCCTTCTGCTCTAAGGTCCCAACACCTGTGTTGTTCACCGTTTCATGATGTTGTCTCTCTGGTGTTAGTTCACTCAGGCCTAGATCCCATAGACTCTGTGCTCTGAGCCGACTGCTGGGAGGTTCCTACTGCTGGATTCCTTACCTTTTTTATTCTTTGGGTCCTGTGTTTTTATGCTCCTACTTCCTGACTCACTCCCAGCCCCTTTGTGATGTAGGTCCTCTGGTTTAAGGCCACATGTACCGGTTTCCTCACCTTTATTGATGTGGCCCCACTGGTGTGAGGACACTTCTGCCTGGTTCCCATCCCCTTGGTGATTGGGGCCCTCTTGTGAGAGTCTGATCCTGTCTGGATTCCTCACACTTATGGGAGGTGGGCCCTCTGCTGTGAGGTCACTCCTGCCTGGCTGGCACACGTCACGTTGGCGATGTGGGCCCTCAGTTGGGAGTTGGTGCCTGCTGGGAGTCTCCTCCCCTCGGTAATGAGGGCCCTCTGGCGTCAGGCCCTAACTCATGGGCTCCCAAAATTTTCTGATGTGCGCCCTGTCGTGTGAGTACACTCCAGCCAGGGTCCCTTCCCTAGGGGATGTGGGCTTTCTGCTCTGTGGTCCCAACGGCTGGGTTGCTCACAGTGTCAGAATGTGGGCCCTCTGTTTTGAGTTCAGTCAGGCCTGGATCCCATAGCCTCGCTGCTCCTGGCCGCCTGCTGGGAGGTTCCAACTGCGGGATTCCTCACCTTTTTTACGCAATGGGCCCTCTGTTTTGAGGCTCCTCCTGCCTGCCTCACTCCCAGCCCCTTGGTGATGTGTGTCCTGTAGTTTGAGGCCACGTGTGCTGGGTCCGTCACATTTCGGTGATGTGGCCCCACTGGTGTGAGGACACTCCTGCCTGGTTTCCATTCCCTTGGTGATGTGGGCCCTCTGGTGAGAGTCTGATCCTCTTTGCGTTCCTCACACTTTTGTGTGGTTGGCCCTCTGCTCTGAGGTCACTCCTGCCTGGCTGGCACACCCCGCATTGGCGACGTCGGCCCTCTGGTAGCATTTGGAGCTTGCTGGGAGCCTCCTCTCCTCAGTGATGAGGGCCCTCTGGCGTCCGGCCCTTACTGCTGGGCTCCCCACATTTTCTGTTGTGTGCCCACTGGTGCGATGACACTCCTGCTTGGTTCCCTTCCCCATGGGGATGTGGGCCTTGTGCTCTGAGGTCACAACGGCTGGGTTGCTTACAGTATCACGATGAGGGCCCTCTGTTGTGAGTTCATCACTGCCTGGATCCCATAGCCTCGGTGCTCTGGGCCGCCTGCTGGGATGTTCCAACTGCTGGATTCCTCACCTTTTTATACAATGGGCCATGTGTTTTGAGGTTAATCCTGCCTGCCTCGCTCTGAGACCCATGGTGATGTGGGTCTTCTGGTTTGAGGCCACATGTGCTGGGTACCTCAACTTTCGATGATGTGGCCCCACGGGTGTGAGGACACTCGTGCCTGATTCCCAGCCCCTTGCTTATGTGGGCACTCTGGTGAGAGTCTGATCATGACTGGGTTCCTTACCCTTCTGTGAGGTGGGCGCTCTGATGTGAGGTCACTCCTGCCTGGATGGCTCACGTCGCCTTGGCGACGTAGGCCCTCTGTTGGCCACTGAAGCATGCTGGGAGCCTCCTACCCTCTTTAATGAGGGCCCTGGAAGAAACGCATATGCCCTTTTTGACCAAGTGCATCATTGTCGAAGTTCTGCCTCTTCTCCTATACTTTCAGAGGACTTCCCATCTACCTCCTGAAATCGTATTCCTGGAATTCTGCCCCGCGTTCAAGTCCTCTTTGCAGCCTTACTTCAATATATTTTTGGACGATAGCTGTCATTTATAACTCTGCAGTTTTGTGAATTACAGTGCCCCTGAGCTCCATTCTTCAACTCGCTTTCTTGTGAGCTGGCCGCAAAACCGCAGGATTGCTTCAGGCCCTAATCTGGTTCCGGCACGGCATGTTGAGCCTTTGGCTAATTCCTCTTCCTGATGGGAAATGAGCGTTAAATTTGCTCGTGCAGACACCTACAGCTAATCTCTCATTGGTTCTCCCTATTCCTGTTCATCTTGCTCAGAAATTCCAAACTGTGCCAAACAGGAGGTTAAAGGCACTGACTCTCCAATTGGGGAAAGAGTTAGTAAAGCGTCTGGAATGGTAAAACCGAGTATGAGTGGAAGAAAACTGAGATGCATTTAAAAAGGTTTCCCGGTCACACGGTGGACCATATTCTGGGTTTCCCATGCGTGTTTTACCTGAAGGAAGAATCCCTTAAACCTGGAGAGGTGGGACCCATGCAATGGGTACCATGCAGTATGACTTCAAATGGCCTGCATTTTCTCACCGAACCTCACCAATGCTATCAGCCCAAAGTGTCGAACCTTATGTCTCACTCAGCTCTAGGTGTAGATGTGGTAAATCCAGGTTGCATCACAAGCCCTGAATGAATTATTTAAGAATTGCTCTCTATTTCACTGTCATTGTGTTTGTTTTTGTAGTTTATTTTGATAATGGGATTTATCGGATTTTTTCTGCTGCCTTCATGCAGCTGTACACACACTTGATTCTCTTACGGAGACATATAAATCCATGGGTTTGAAGATTCTTACTAGTCATGTGTAATCCTAGGAGTTGAATATGGTGTGTTTAGTCCATTTCGTTGAGCAAGGTGTAAGTCTTGACTATTACATATTTGGCTTATGGAAAGGTATGTGTGCTAATTTCTATCTCTGGTTTTATGCAGCACCCCACCTCACCTTTCCCCATAAGCAAGCATAAGTTGGTGTTCTAAATTTGAGACCCTGTTCTGTTTTGTAATTCAGTTCATGTGTAGCCAAGTTTACATTCTGTGTATTAGTGATATCTTATGATGTTTCATTTTCTGTGTGACTTATTTCACTTAGAATCATCGTACCTGGATCCACTCAATATGCAGCGACGGGCCTGATGACATAGATTTCATTGGTGAGTGATATTCCATTGTACATGCGTACCACAACTTCTTTAACCATTTTTCACATTCTGGGATATTTAACTTGTACCGTAGACGACGTTCTTGTAAACAGAGCTGTCCCAAACTTTGGGGTGGCTGTGTGTTTTTGATTTTAATTTCCCTAAGCTATAGGACCATAAGTGGAAGTGACATAGGCTCTGTTGCTTTGTTTCCTACGTGTTTCAGGAAACCCCATACACTTCTCCAGAGTGGCTGTTTGCAATTTACATCCCCCCCATCAGCATAACAAGTCTCCCTGTTCTCCATGACCTGTCCTGCCTTTCTGGATTTTACACTTTTTCAGATGCCCCTTTTGACCGGGGGGCAGTGAGACTTCATTGTAGTGCAGATTTCATTTACCTGCTTGCTTGCTTGGCCAAAAATGGCGTATGCGTTTTTTCCTGAATATATTCAGGAAAAAACGCATACGCACTTTTTGGCCAGTGCATCATTGTCGACATTCTGCCTCTATACCTATGCTTTAAGTGCAATTCCAGTCTACCCCCTGAAATCGTTTTCCTGAAATTTTGCCCCGCTTTCAAGTCCTCTTCGAAGACTTACTTCAATACATTTTTGGACGAGAGCTGTCATTCATAACTCTGCAGGTTTGTGAATTACAGTACCCCTGAGCTCGTTTCCTGAACTCGCTTTCTTTTGAGCTGGCCGCAAAACCGCAGGATTGCTGCAGGCCCTAATCTGTTTCCGTCAGGGCACGCTGAGCCTTTGGTGAATTCCTCTTCCTGGTGGGAAATGAGCGTTAAATTTGTTCGTGCAGACACCTACAGCTAATCTCTCATTGGTTCTCCCTATTCCTGTTCATCTTGCGCAGAAATTCCAAACAATGCCAAACAGGAGGTTAAAGGCACTGACTCTCCAAGTGGGGAGAGTGTTAGTAAAGCGTCTGGAATGGTAAAACCGAGTACGAGGGGACGAAAACTGAGATGCATTTGAAAACGTTTCCCAATCACACGGCGGACGATAGTCTGCGTTTCCCATGCATGTTTTAACTGAAGGAAGAATCCCTTAAAACTGGAGAGTTGGGACTCATGGAATGGGTACCATGCAGTATGACTTCAAAGAGTCTGCGTTTGCTCACCGAACCTCACCAATGCTATCAGCCCGAAGTGTCCAGCCTTATGTCTCACCCAGCTCTGGGTGTAGAACTGGTAAATCCAGGTTGCATCACAAGACCTTAATGAATTATTTAAGAATTGCTCTCTATTTCACTGTCATTGTGTTTTGTTTTTGAAATTTATTTTGATAATGGGATTTATCGGATTTTCACTGCTGCATTTAGGTTGCTGAACACGCTCTTGATTTCCTTATGGAGACATATAAATCCATGGGTTTTAAGATTCTTACTTCTCAGGTATCTTCCCAGGCGTTGAATATGGGGTGTTGAGTCCATTTCGTTGAGCAAGGAGTAGGTCTTGTCTATTATATATTTGGCTTATGGAACGGTATCTGTGCTAATTTCAATCTCTGGTTTTATGCAGCACCCCAACTCACCTTTCCCCATAAGCAAGCATAAGTTGGTTTTCTCAGTTTGAGACCCTGCTCTGTTTTGTAATTCAGTTCATGTGTAGCCAAGTTTACATTCCGTGTATTAGGGATATCTAATGATGTTTCTTTTTCTGTGTGACTTATTTCTCGTAGAATCATGGTACCTGAATCCACTCATTATGCCGCTAGGGTCCTGATGACGTAGATTTCATTGCTGAGTGATATTCCATTGTACGTGTGTACCACAACTTCTTTATCCATTTTTTGCTTTCTCGGATATTTAACTTGTACCGTAGACGAGATTCTTGTAAACAGTGCCCTCCCAAACTTTGGGGTGGCTCAGTCTTTTTGATTTTAATTTCCCTAAGCTATAGGACCATAAGTGGAAGTACCATAGGCTGTGTTGCTTTGTTTCCTACCTCTTTCAGGAAACACCATACACTTCTCCAGAGTGGCTGTTGGCAATTTACATCCCGCCCATACGCATAACAAGGCTCCCTGTTCTCCATGACCTTTCCTGCCTTTCAGGATTTTACACTTTTTTCAGATGGCCCTTTTGACCACGGGGCAGTGAGACTTCATTGTAGTGCCGATTTCATTTACACGCTTGCTTGGTTGGTCAAAAAGTGCGTTTGCTTTTTTTCCTGAATATATTCAGGAAACAACGCATATGCCCTTTTTAGCCAAGTGCATCATTGTCGACATTCTGCCTCTTTTCCTATGCTTTAAGTGCAATTCCAGTCTACCCTGTGAAATCGTTTTTTTGAAATTCTGCCCCGCTTTCAAGTCCTCTTCAAAGACTTACTTCAATACATTTTTGGACGATAGCTGTCATTCATAACTCTGCAGGTTTCTGAATTACACTGCCCCTGAGCTCCATTCTTCAACTCGCTTTCTTGTGAGGTGGCCGCAAAACCGCAGGATTGCTTCAGGCCATAATCTCTTTCTGGCAGGGAACGCTGAGCTTTTGGTTAATTCCTCTTCCTGGTGGGAAATGAGCGTTCCATTTGCCCGTGCATACACCTACAGCTAGTCTCTCATTGGTTCTCCCTATTCCTGTTCATCTTGCGCAGAAATTGCAAACTGTGCCAAACAGGAGGTTAAAGGCAGTGACTCTCCAAGTGGGGAGAGTGTTAGTAAAGCGTCTTGAATAGTGAACCCGAGTGCCAGGGGACGAAAACTGAGATGCACTTGAAAACGTTTCGCAATCACACGGTGGACCATACTCTGGGTTTCCCATGCATGTTTAGCTGAAGGAAGAATCCCTTAAACCTGGAGAGTTGCGACCCATGGAATGGGTACCATGCAGTATGACTTCAAAGGCTCTGCATTTGCTCACCCAACCTAACCAATGCTATCAGCCCGAAGTGTCCAGCATTATGTCTCACGCAGCTCTGTGTGTAGATGTGGTAAATCCAGGTTGCATCACAAGCCCTGAATGAATTATTTAAGAATTGATCTCTATTTCACTGTCATTGTGTTTTGTTTTTGAAATTTATTTTGATAATGGGATTTATCGGATTTTCACTCCTGTGTTCAGGCCGCTGTACACACACTTGATTTCCTTATGGAGACATATAAATCCATGGGTTTTAAAATTCTTACTTGTCAGGTATCTTCCCAGGCGTTGAATATGGGGTGTTGAGTCCATTTTGTTGAGCAAGGAGTAGGTCTTGTCTATTATATATTTGGCTTATGGAACGGTATCTGTGCTAATTTCAATCTCTGGTTTTATGCAGCACCCCAACTCACCTTTCCCCATAAGCAAGCATAAGTTGGTTTTCTAAATTTGAGACCCTGTTCTGTTTTGTATTTCAGTTCACGTGTAGCCAAGGTTACATTCCGTGTATTAGTGATATCTTATGATGTTTCTTTTTCTTTGTGACTTTTTTCTCGTAAAATCATCATACCTGAATCCACTCTTTATGCCGATAGGGACCTGATGACGTAGATTTCATTGCTGAGTGATATTCCATTGTACGTGCGTACCACAACTTCTTTATCCATTTTTTGCTTTCTCGGATATTTAACTTGTACCGTAGACGAGGTTCTTGTAAACAGAGCCGTCCAAAAAATTGGGCTGGCTGTGTGTTTTTGATTTTAATTTCCCTAAGCTATAGGACCATATTTGGAAGTGCCATAGGCTGTGTTGCTTTGTTTCCTACGTGTTTCAGGAAACACCATACACTTCTCCAGAGTGGCTGTTGGCAATTTATATCCCACCCATCAGCATAACAAGGCTCCCTGTTCTCCATGACCTGTCCTACCTTTCTGGATTTTACACATTTTTCAGATGGCCCTTTTGACCGGGGAGCAGTGAGACTTCATTGTAGTGCAGATTTCCTTTACACGCTTCCTGGGTTGGCCAAAAAGGGCGTATGCGTTTTTTTCTGAATATATTCAGGAAAAAACGCATACGCCCTTTATGGCCAAGTGCATCATTGTCGATATTCTGCCTATTTTCCTATGCTTTAAGTGCAATTCCAGTCTGCCCCCTGAAATCATTTTCCTGAAATTCTGCCCCGCTTTCCAGTCCTCTTCGAAGACTTACTTCAGTACATTTTTGTACGATAGCTGTCATTCATAACTCTGCAGGTTTGTGAATTACAGTGCCCCTGAGCTCCTTTTTTCAACACTCTTTCTTGTGAGCTGGCCACAAAACCGCAGGATTGCTTCAGGCCCTAATCTGTTTCCGGCAGGGCAGGCTGAGCATATGGTTAATTCCTCTTCCTTGTGTGAAATGAGCGTTCCATTTGCCTGTGCAGACACCTACAGCTAGTCTCTCATTGGTTCTCCCTATTCCTGTTCATCTTGCGCAGAAATTGCAAACTGTGCCAAACAGGAGGTTAAAGGCACTGACTCTCCAAGTGGGGAGAGTGTTAGTAAAGCGTCTGGAATGGTGAACCCGAGTACCAGGGGACGAAAACTGTGATGCATTTGAAAACGTTTCCCAATCACATGGCGGTCAATACTCTGCGTTACCCATGCATGTTTTAGCTGAAGGAAGAATCCCTTAAACCTGGAGAGTTGGGACCCATGGAATGGGTACCATGCAGGATGACTTCAAAGGGTCTGCGTTTGCTCACCGAACCTCACCAATGCTATCAGCCCGAAGTGTCCAGCCTTATGTCTCACCCAGCTCTGTGTGTAGATGTGGTAAATCCAGGTTGCATCACAAGCCCTGAATGAATGATTTAAGAATTGCTCTCTATTTCACTGTCATTGTGTTTTGTTTTTGAAATTTATTTTGATAATGGGATTTATCGGATTTTCACTGCTCCGTTTAGGCTGCTGTACACACGCTTGTTTTCCTTATGGAGACATATAAATCAATGGTTTTTAAGATTCTTACTTTTCAGGTATCTTCCCAGGCGTTGAATATGGGGTATTGAGTCCATTTCGTTGAGCAAGGAGTAGGTCCTGTCTATTATATATTTGGCTTATGGGACGGTATGTGTGCTAATTTCAATCTCTGGTTTTATGCAGCACCCCAACTCACCTTTCCCCATAAGCAAGCATAAGTTGGTTTTCTAAATTTGAGACCCTGTTCTGTTTTGTATTTCAGTTCACGTGTAGCCAAGGTTACATTCCGTGTATTAGTGATATCTTATGATGTTTCTTTTTCTTTGTGACTTTTTTCTCGTAGAATCATCATACCTGAATCCACTCATTATGCCGATAGGGACCTGATGACGTAGATTTCATTGCTGAGTGATATTCCATTGTACGTGCGTACCACAACTTCTTTATCCATTTTTTGCTTTCTCGGATATTTAACTTGTACCGTAGACGAGGTTCTTGTAAACAGAGCCGTCCCAAACATTGGGCTGGCTGTGTGTTTTTGATTTTAATTTCCCTAAGCTATAGGACCATATTTGGAAGTGCCATAGGCTGTGTTGCTTTGTTTCCTACGTGTTTCAGGAAACACCATACACTTCTCCAGAGTGGCTGTTGGCAATTTATATCCCACCCATCAGCATAACAAGGCTCCCTGTTCTCCATGACCTGTCCTGCCTTTCTGGATTTTACACATTTTTCAGATGGAGCTTTTGACCGGGGAGCAGTGAGACTTCATTGTAGTGCAGATTTCCTTTACACGCTTCCTGGGTTGGCCAAAAAGGGCGTATGCGTTTTTTTCTGAATATATTCAGGAAAAAACGCATACGCCCTTTATGGCCAAGTGCATCATTGTCGATATTCTGCCTATTTTCCTATGCTTTAAGTGCAATTCCAGTCTGCCCCCTGAAATCATTTTCCTGAAATTCTGCCCCGCTTTCCAGTCCTCTTCGAAGACTTACTTCAGTACATTTTTGTACGATAGCTGTCATTCATAACTCTGCAGGTTTGTGAATTACAGTGCCCCTGAGCTCCTTTCTTCAACACTCTTTCTTGTGAGCTGGCCACAAAACCGCAGGATTGCTTCAGGTCCTAATCTGTTTCCGGCAGGGCAGGCTGAGCATATGGTTAATTCCTCTTCCTGGTGTGAAATGAGCGTTCCATTTGCCCGTGCAGACACCTACAGCTAGTCTCTCATTGGTTCTCCCTATTCCTGTTCATCTTGCGCAGAAATTGCAAACTGTGCCAAACAGGAGGTTAAAGGCACTGACTCTCCAAGTGGGGAGAGTGTTAGTAAAGCGTCTGGAATGGTGAACCCGAGTACCAGGGGACGAAAACTGTGATGCATTTGAAAACGTTTCCCAATCACATGGCGGTCAATACTCTGCGTTTCCCATGCATGTTTTAGCTGAAGGAAGAATCCCTTAAACCTGGAGAGTTGGGACCCATGGAATGGGTACCATGCAGGATGACTTCAAAGGGTCTGCGTTTGCTCACCGAACCTCACCAATGCTATCAGCCCGAAGTGTCCAGCCTTATGTCTCACCCAGCTCTGTGTGTAGATGTGGTAAATCCAGGTTGCATCACAAGCCCTGAATGAATGATTTAAGAATTGCTCTCTATTTCACTGTCATTGTGTTTTGTTTTTGAAATTTATTTTGATAATGGGATTTATCAGATTTTCACTGCTCCGTTTAGGCTGCTGTACACACGCTTGTTTTCCTTATGGAGACATATAAATCAATGGTTTTTAAGATTCTTACTTTTCAGGTATCTTCCCAGGCGTTGAATATGGGGTATTGAGTCCATTTCGTTGAGCAAGGAGTAGGTCCTGTCTATTATATATTTGGCTTATGGGACGGTATGTGTGCTAATTTCAATCTCTGGTTTTATGCAGCACCCCAACTCACCTTTCCCCATAAGCAAGCATAAGTTGGTTTTCTAAATTTGAGACCCTGTTCTGTTTTGTAATTCAGTTCATGTGTAGCCAAGTTTACATTCCATGTATTAGTGATATCTTATGATGTTTCTTTTTCTGTGTGACTTATTTCTCGTAGAATCATTGTACCTGAATCCACTCATTATGCCGATAGAGACCTGATGACGTAGATTTCATTGCTGAGTGATATTCCATTGTACATGCGTACCACAACTTCTTTATCCATTTTTTGCTTTCTCGGATATTTAACTTGTACTGTAGACGAGGTTCTTGTAAACAGAGCCGTCCCAAACTTTGGGGTGGCTGTGTGATTTTGATTTTAATTTCCCTAAGCTATAGGACCATAAGTGGAAGTGCCATAGGCTGTGTTGCTTTGTTTCCTACGTGTTTCTGGAAACACCATACACTTCTCCAGAGTGGTTGTTGGGAATTTACATCCCACCCATCAGCATAACAAGGCTCCCTGTTCTCCATGACCTGTCCTGCCTTTCTGGATTTTACACTTTTTTCAGATGGCCCTTTTGACCGGGGGGCAGTGAGACTTCATTGTAGTGCAGATTTCCTTTACACGCTTGCTTGGTTGGCCAAAAAGGGCGTATGCGTTTTTTCCTGAATATATTCAGGAAAAAACGCATACGCCCTTTTTGGCCAAGTGCATCATGGTCGACATTCTGCCTCTTCTCCTATGCTTTAAGTGCAATTCCAGTCTATCCCCTGAAATCGTGTTCCTGAAATTCTGCCCCGCTTTCAAGTCCTCTTCGAAGACTTACTTCAATACATTTTTGGACGATAGCTGTCATTCATAACTCTGCAGGTTTGTGAATTACAGTGCCCCTGAGCTCCTTTCTTCAACTCGCTTTCTTGTGAGCTGGCCACAAAACCGCAGGATTGCTTCAGGCCCTAATCTGTTTCCGGCAGAGCACCCTGAGCCTTTGTTTAATCCCTCTTCCTGGTGGGAAATGAGCATTCCTTTTGCCCGTGCAGACACCTACAGCTAGTCTCTCATTGGTTCTCCCTATTCCTGTACATCTTGCGCAGAAATTGCAAACTGTGCCAAACAGGAGGTTAAAGGCACTGACTCTCCAAGTGGGGAGAGTGTTAGTAAAGCGTCTGGAATGGTGAACCCGAGTACCAGGGTTCGAAAACTGAGATGCATTTGAAAACGTTTCCCAATCACACGGTGGACCATACTCTGGGTTTCCCATGCATGTTTTAGCTGAAGGAAGAATCCCTTAAACCTGGAGAGTTTGGACCCATGGAATGGGTACCATGCAGTATGACTTCAAAGGGTCTGCGTTTGCTCACCGAACCTCAACAATGCTATCAGCACGAAGTGTCCAGCCTTATGTCTCACCCAGCTCTGGATGTAGATGTGGTAAATCCAGGTTGCATCACATGCCCTGAATGAATTATTTAAGAATTGCTCTCTATTTCACTCTCATTGTGTTTTGTTTTTCTAATTCATTTTGATAATGGGATTTATTGGATTTTCTCTGCTGCGTTCATGCAGCTGTACACATGCTTGATTGTCTTAAGGAGACATATAAATCCATGGGTTTGAAGATTCTTACTAGTCAGGTGTATTCCTAGGCGTTGAATATGAGGTGTTTAGTCCATTTCGTTGAGCAAGGCGTAGGTCTTGACTATTACATATTTGGCTTATGGAAAGGTATCTGTGCTAATTTCTATCTCTGCTTTTATGCAGCACCCCAACTCACTTTTCCCCTTAAGCAAGCATAAGTTGGTTTTCTAAATTTGAGACCCTGTTCTGTTTTGTAATTCAGTTCATGTGTAGCCAAGTTTACATTCCGTGTATTAGTGATAACTTATGATGTTTCATTTTCTGTGTGACTTATTTCACTTAGAATCATCGTACCTGAATCCACTCATTATGCCGCGACGGGCCTGATGAAATAGATTTCATTGGTGAGTGATATTCATTTGTACGTACGTACCACACTTCTTTATCCATTTTTCGCTTTCTGGGATATTTAACTTGTTCCGTAGACGAGGTTCTTGTAAACAGAGCCGTCCGACACTTTGGGGTGGCTGTCTGTTTTTGATTTTAATTTCCGTGATCTATAAGACCATAAGTGGAAGTGCCGTAGTCTCCGTTGCTTTGTTTCTTAGGTGTTTCAGGAAACACCATACACTTCTCCAGAGTGGCTGTTGGCATTTACATCCCGCCCATCAGCATAACAAGGCTCCCTGTTCTCCATGGCCTGTCCTGTGTTTCTGGTTTTTACACTTTTTTCAGATGGCCCTTTTGACGAATGGGAAATGAGACTTCATTGTAGTGCGGATTTCCATTGCTCGAGTGCTTGGTTGGCCAAAAAGGGCATATGTGTTTTTTCCTGAATATATTCAGGAAAAAATGTTTACGCACTTTGGTCCAAGTGCATCACTGTCAAAGATCTGCCGCTTTTCACATGCTTTAAATGCAATTCCAATCTACCTCCTGAAATATGATTCCTGCAATTCTGCCTCGTTTTCAAGTCCTCTTTGCAGACTTACTTCCATATATTTTTGCCAATAGCTGTCATTTATAACTCTGCAGGTTTGTGAATTACAGTGCCCGTGATTTCCTTTCTTAACTCGTTTCCCTGAAAACTGGCCACAGAACCGCAGGTTTGCTTCAGGCCGTAATCAGGGTCCGGCACGGCACTCTGAGACTTTGGTTCATTCCACTTCCTGGTGGGAAATTACAGTTAAATGTGCCCCTCCAGACACCTGCCTCACTCCTAGCCCCTTGGTGATGTGTGTCCTCTGGTTTGAGGCCACATGTGCTGCGTTCCTCACCTTTGGCTGATGTGGCCCACTGGTGTGAGGACACTCCTGCCTGGTTCCCATCCCCTTGGTGATGTGGGCCCTCCGGTGAGAGTCTGATCCTGGTTGGGTTCCTCACACTTCTGTGAGGTGGGCCCTCTTCTCTGAGGTCACTCCTGCCTGGCTGGTACACCCCGCCTTGGCGACGTCGGCCCTCTGGTGGGATTTGGTGCCTGCTGGGTGTCTCCTCCCCTCGGTAATGAGGGCCCTCTGGCGTCAGGCCCTAACTCCTGGGCTCCCAATATTTTCTTTTTTTTTTTTTTTTAAACATCTTTATTGGGGTATAATTGCTTTACAATTGTGTGTTAGTTTCTGCTTTATAACAAAGTGAATCAGTTATACATATACATATGTTCCCATATGTCTTCCCTCTTGCGTCTCCCTCCCTCCCACTCTCCCTATCCCACCCCTCCAGGCTGTCACAAAGCACCGAGCTAATATCCCTGTGCCTTGCGGCTGCTTCCCCCAGCTATCTACCTTACTACGTTTGTTAGTGTGTATATGTCCATCACTCTCTCTCACCCTGTCAAAGCTCACCCTTCCCCCTCCCCATATCCTCAAGTCCTTTCTCCAGTAGGTCTGCGTCTTTATTCCTGTCTTACCCCTAGGTTCTTCATGACATTTTTTTTCCCCTTAAATTCCATATATATGCGTTAGCATACGGTATTTGTCTTTTTCTTTCTGACTTACTTCACTCTGTATGACAGACTCTAGGTCTATCCACCTCATTACAAATAGCTCAATTTCGTTTCTTTTTATGGCTGAGTAATATTCCATTGTATATATGTGCCACATCTTCTTTATCCATTCATCCGATGATGGGCGCTTAGGTTGTTTCCATCTCCGGGCTATTGTAAATAGAGCTGCAATGAACATTTTGGTACATGACTCTTTTTGAATTTTGGTTTTCTCAGGGTATATGCCCAGTAGTGGGATTGCTGGGTCATATGGTAATTCTATTTGTAGTTTTTTAAGGAACCTCCATACTGTTCTCCATAGTGGCTGAACCAATTCACATTCCCACCAGCAGTGCAAGAGTGTTCCCTTTTCTCCACACCCTCTCCAGCATTTATTGTTTCTAGATTTTTTGATGATGGCCATTCTGACTGGTGTGAGATGATATCTCATTGTAGTTTTGATTTGCATTTCTCTAATGATTAATGATGTTGAGCATTCTTTCATGTGTTTGTTGGCATTCTGTATATCTTCTTTGGAGAAATGTCTATTTAGGTCTTCTGCCCATTTTTGGATTGGGTTGTTTGTTTTTTTGTTATTGAGCTGCATGAGCTGCTTGTAAATTTTGGAGATTAAACCTTTGTCAGTTGCTTCATTTGCAAATATTTTCTCCCATTCTGAGGGTTGTCTTTTGGTCTTGATTATGGTTTCCTTTGCTGTGCAAAAGCTTTGAAGTTTCATTAGGTCCCATTTGTTTATTTTTGTTTTTATTTCCATTACTCTAGGAGGTGGGTCAGAAAGGATCTTGCTGTGATTTATGTCATAGAGTGTTCTGCCTATGTTTTCCTCTAAGAGTTTGATAGTTTCTGGCCTTACATTTAGGTCTTTAATCCATTTTGAGCTTATTTTTGTGTATGGTGTTAGGGAGTGATCTAATCTCATACTTTTACATGTACCTGTCCAGTTTTCCCAGCACCATTTATTGAAGAGGCTGTCCTTTCTCCACTGTACATTCCTGCCACCTTTATCAAAGATAAGGTGTCCATATGTGCGTGGGTTTATCGCTGGGCTTTCTATCCTGTTCCATTGATCTATCTTTCTGTTTTTGTGCCAGTACCATACTGTCTTGATTACTGTAGCTTTGTAGTATAGTCTGAAGTCAGGGAGCCTGATTCCTCCAGCTCCTTTTTTCGTTCTCAAGATTGCTTTGGCTATTCGGGGTCTTTTGTGTTTCCATACAAATTGTGAAATTTTTTGTTCTAGTTCTGTGAAAAATGCCAGTGGTAGTTTGATAGGGATTGCATTGAATCTGTAGATTGCTTTGGGTAGTAGAGTCATTTTCACAATGTTGATTCTTCCCATCCAAGAACATGGTATATCTCTCCATCTATTTGTATCATCTTTAATTTCTTTCATCAGTGTCTTATAATTTTCTGCATACAGGTCTTTCGTCTCCTTAGGTAGGTTTATTCCTAGATATTTTATTCTTTTTGTTGCAATGGTAAATGGGAGTGTTTTCTTGATTTCACTTTCAGATTTTTCATCATTAGTATATAGGAATGCCAGAGATTTCTGTGCATTAACTTTGTATCCTGCTACTTTACCAAATTCATTGATTAGCTCTAGTAGTTTTCTGGTAGCATCTTTAGGATTCTCTATGTATAGTATCATGTCATCTGCAAACAGTGACAGCTTTACTTCTTCTTTTCCGATTTGGATTCCTTTTATTTCCTTTTCTTCTCTGATTGCTGTGGCTAAAACTTCCAAAACTATGTTGAATAAGAGTGGTGAGAGTGGGCAACCTTGTCTTGTTCCTGATCTTAGTGGAAATGCTTTCAGTTTTTCACCATTGAGGATGATGTTTGCTGTGGGCTTGTCATATATGGCCTTTATTATGTTGAGGAAAGTTCCCTCTATGCCTACTTTCTGCAGGGTTTTTAGCATAAATGGGTGTTGAATTTTGTCAAAAGCTTTCTCTGCATCTATTGAGATGATCATATGGTTTTTCTCTTTCAATTTGTTAATATGGTTTATCACATTGATAGATTTGCGTATATTGAAGAATCCTTGCATTCCTGGAATAAACCCCACTTGATCATGGTGTATGATCCTTTTAATGTGCTGTTGGATTCTGTTTGCTAGTATTTTGTTGAGGATTTTTGCATCTATGTTCATCAGTGATATTGGCCTGTAGTTTTCTTTCTTTGTGACATCCTTGTCTGGTTTTGGTATCAAGGTGATGGTGGCCTCGTAGAAGGAATTTGGGAGTGTTCCTCCCTCTGCTATATTTTGGAAGAGTTTGAGAAGGATAGGTGTTAGCTCTTCTCTAAACGTTTGATAGAATTCACCTGTGAAGCCATCTGGTCCTGGGCTTTTGTTTGTTGGAAGATTTTTAATGACAGTTTCAATTTCAGTGCTTGTGATTGGTCTGTTCATATTTTCTATTTCTTCCTGATTCAGTCTTGGCAGGTTGTGCATTTCTAAGAATTTGTCCATTTCTTCCAGATTGTCCATTTTATTGGCATAGAGTTGCTTGTAGTAATCTCTTATGATTTTTTTTATTTCTGCAGTGTCAGTTGTTACTTCTCCTTTTTCATTTCTAATTCTATTGATTTGAGTCTTCTCCCTTTTTTTCTTGATGAGTCTGGCTAGTGGTTTATCTATTTTGTTTATCTTCTCAAAGAACCAGCTTTTAGTTTTATTGATCTTTGCTATCGTTTCCTTCATTTCTTTTTCATTTATTTCTGATCTGATTTTTATGATTTCTTTCCTTCTGCTAGCTTTGGGGTTTTTTTGTTCTTCTTTCTCTAATTGCTTGAGGTGCAAGGTTAGGTTGTTTATTCGAGATGTTTCCTGCTTCTTAAGGTGGGCTTGTATTGCTATAAACTTCCCCCTTAGAACTGCTTTTGCTGCATCCCATAGGTTTTGGGTCGTTGTGTCTCCATTGTCATTTGTTTCTAGGTATTTTTTTATTTCCTCTTTGATTTCTTCAGTGATCACTTCATTATTAAGTAGTGTATTGTTTAGCTTCCATGTGTTTGTATTTTTTACAGATCTTTTCCTGTAATTGATATCTAGTCTCATGGCGTTGTGGTCAGAAAAGATACTTGATACAATTTCAATTTTCTTAAATTTACCAAGGCTTGATTTGTGACCCAAGATATGATCTATCCTGGAGAATGTTCCATGAGCGCTTGAGAAAAATGTGTATTCTGTTGTTTTTGGATGGAGTGTCCTATAAATATCAATTAAGTCCATCTTGTTTAATGTATCATTTAAAGCTTGTGTTTCCTTATTTATTTTCATTTTGGATGATATGTCCATGGGTGAAAGTGGGGTGTTAAAGTCCCCTACTATGAATGTGTTACTGTCAATCTCCCCTTTTATGGCTGTTAGTATTTGCCTTATGTATTGAGGTGCTCCTATGTTGGGTGCATAAATATTTACAATTGTTATATCTTCTTCTTGAATCGATCCCTTGATCATTATGTAGTGTCCTTCTTTGTCTCTTGTAATAGTCCTTATTTTAAAGTCTATTTTGTCTGATATGAGAATTGCTACTCCAGCTTTCTTTTGGTTTCCATTTGCATGGAATATCTTTTTCCATCCCCTTATTTTCAGTCTGTATGTGTCTCTAGGTCTGAAGTGGGTCTCTTGTAGACAGCATATATAAGGGTCTTGTTTTTGTATCCATTCAGCCAATCTGTGTCTTTTGGTGGGAGCATTTAGTCCATTTACATTTAAGGTAATTATCGATATGTATGTTCCTATTCCCATTTTCTATATTGTTTTGGGTTCGTTATTATAGGTCTTTTCCTTCTCTTGTGTTCCTTGTCTAGAGAAGTTCCTTTAGCATTTGCTGTAAAGCTGGTTTGGTGGTGCTAAACTCTCTCAGCTTTTGCTTGTCTGTAAAGGTTTTAATTTCTCCATCAAATCTGAATGAGATCCTTGCTGGGTAAAGTAGCCTTGGTTGCAGGTTTTTCTCCTTCATCACTTTCAGTATGTCCTGCCACTCCCTTCTGGCTTGTAGGGTTTCTGCTGAGAGATCAGCTGTTAACCTTATGGGGATTCCCTTGTGTGTTATTTGCTGTTTTTCCCTTGCTGCTTTTAATATGCTTTCTTTGTATTTAATTTTTGACAGTTTGATTAATATGTGTCTTGGCGTATTTCTCCTTGTATTTATCCTGTATGGGACTCTCTGTGCTTCCTGGACTTGATTAACTATTTCCTTTCCCATATTAGGGAAGTTTTCAACTATAATCTCTTCAAATATTTTCTCAGTCCCTTTCTTTTTCTCTTCTTCTTCTGGAACCCCTATAATTCGAATGTTGGTGCGTTTAATGTTGTCCCAGAGGTCTCTGAGACTGTCCTCAGTTCTTTTCATTCTTTTTTCTTTATTCTGCTCTGCAGTAGTTATTTCCACTATTTTATCTTCCAGGTCACTTATCCGTTCTTCTGCCTCAGTTATTCTGTTATTGATCCCATCTAGAGTACTTTTAATTTCATTTATTGCGTTGTTCATCATTGCTTGTTTCACCTTTATTTCTTCTAGGTCCTTGTTAACTGCTTCTTGCATTTTGTCCATTCTACTTCCAAGATTTCGGATCATCCTTACTATCATTATTCTGAATTCTTTTTCAGGTAGACTGCCTATTTCCTCTTCATTTGTTAGGTCTGGTGCATTTTTATCTTGCTCCTTCATCTGCTGTGTGTTTTTCTGTCTTCTCATTTTGCTTATCTTACTGTGTTTGGGGTCTCCTTTTTGCAGGCTGCACGTTCGTAGTTCCCGTTGTTTTTGATGTCTGTCTCCAGTGGCTAAGGTTGTTTCAGTGGGTTGTGTAGGCTTCCTGGTGGAGGGGACTAGTGCCTGTGTTGTGGTGGATGAGGCTGGATCTTGTCTCTCTAGTGGGCAGGTTCACGTCTGGTGGTGTGTTTTGGGGTGTCTGTGGCCTTATTATGATTTTAGGCAGCCTCTCTGCTAATGGGTGGGGTTGTGTTCCTGTTTTGCTAGTTGTTTGGCATAGGTTGTCTAGCACTGTGGCTTGCTGGTCGTTGAGTGAAGCTGGGTGCTGGTGTTAAGATGGAGGTCACTGGGAGATTTCCACCGTTTAATATTATGTGGAGCTGGGAGGTCTCTTTTGACCAGTGTCCTGAAGTTGGCTCTCCTACCTCAGAGGCAGAGCCCTGACTCCTGGCTGGAGCACCAAGAGCCTTTCATCCACACGGCTCAGAATAAAAGGGAGAAAAAGTAGAGAGAATTAGTAGATGTATGAGGAAAGAAAGAAGGAAAGGAGGAAAGGAAGGAAGGAAGAAAGAAGCAAAGAAGGAAAGAAAGGAGGGAGGGAGGGAGGAAGGAAGGAAGGAAGGAAGGAAGGAGGGAAAGAAGGAAAAAAGACAGAAAGAAAGAAGATACAGTAAAAATAAAATAAAGTATAATATATTTATTGAATTAAAAAATATTTAGAAAAAAAAAAAAAAAGAGGGACGGATAGAACCTTAGGACAAATGTTGGAAGCAAAGCTATACAGAGAAAATCTTATACAGAAGCATACACATACACCTTCACAAAAAGAGGTAAAGGGGGAAAAATCATAAATCTTGCTCTCAGAGACCACCTCCTCAATTTGGGGTGATTCGTTGTCTAAAGGAGGGAAGGACGGAAAGAAAGAAAGAAAGAAAGAAGGAACGACGGTAAAGTATAATAAAGTTATTACAATTAAAATTATTGAGAAAAAAAATTTTTTTTTTAAAAACCATGGACGGATAGAGCCCTAGGACAAATGGTGGAAGCAAGAGTATACAGACAAGATCTCACACATAAGCATACACGTACACATTCACAAAAAGAGGAAAAGGGAAAAAAATCATAGATCTCGCTCCTAAATTCCACCTCTTCAATTTGGGATCATTTCTTGTCTATTCAGGTATTCCACAGATGCAGGGTATATCAAGTTGATTGTGGAGCTTTAATCCGCTGCTTCTGAGGCTGCTGGGGGAGATTTCCCTTTCTCTTCTTTGTTCTCACAGCTCACAGGAGCTCAGCTTTGGATTTGGCCCTGCCTCTGCGTGTAGGTCGCTGGAGGGCGTCTGTTTTTTGCTCAGACAGGAAAGGGTTAAAGGGGCCGCTAATTCGGGGGCTCAGGCTCACTCAGGCCGGGGGTGAGGGGGGGGAAGGAGGGGCACTGCGTGCGGGGCGGGCCTGCGGCGTCAGAGGCGGCGTGACGTTGCGGCAGAGGCCGGCGTGACGTTGCACCAGCCTGAGGCCCGCCGTGCGTTCTCCCGGGGAAGTTGTCCCTGGTTCCCGGGAACCTGGCAGTGGCGGGCTGCACAGGCTCCGCGGAAGAGGGGTGTGGAGGTTCCCGGGAACCTGGCAGAGGCGGGCTGCACAGGCCCCTTGGTGGCGGCAGCAGCAGCCCTAGCGTCTCCCGCCCGTCTCTGGGGTTCGCGCTTTTAGCCGCGGCTCGCGCCCGTCTCTGGGGTTCGCGCTTTTAGCCGCGGCTCACGCCCATCTCTGGAGTTCCTTTAAGCAGCGCTCTTAAACCCCTCTCCTCGCACACCAGGAAACAAAGAGGGAAGAAAAAGTCTCTTGCCTCTTCGGCAGGTGCAGGCTTTTCCCCGAACTCCCTCCCGGCTAGTCATGGTGCACTAACCCCTTCAGGCTATGTTCAAGCCGCCAACCCCAGTCCTCTCCCTGCGCTCCGTCCAAAACCGAAACCCGAGCTTCAGCTCGCAGCCCCGCCCGCCCGGGCGGGTGAGTAGACAAGCCTCTCGGGCTGGTGAGTGCCGGTCGGCACCGATCCTCTGTGCGGGAATCTCCCCGCTTTGCCCTCCGCACCCGTCGCTGTGCACTACTCCTCGGTCCCGAAGCCCCCCCCTCCGCCTCCCGCAGTCTCCGCCCGCGGAGCGGCTTCCAAGTGTGTGGAAACTTTTCCTCCTTCACAGCTCCCTCCTACTGGCGCAGGTGCCGTCCTTATTCTTTTGTCTCTGTTTTTTCTTTTGCCCTACCCAGGTACGTGGGGAGTTTCATGCATTTTTGGGACGTCTGAGGTCTTCTGCCAGCCTTCAGTAGGTGTTCTGTAGGAGTTGTTCCACGTGTAGATGTATTTCTGGTGTATCCATGGGGAGGAAGGCGATCTCTGCGTCTTACTCTTCCGGCATCTTCAAGGTCCCCCCTCTGTGTTTTGTTTTTGAAATTAATTTTGATAATGGGATTTATCGGATTTTCACTGCTGCTTTTAGGCCACTGTACACACGCTTGATTTCATTATAGAGACATATAAATCCATGGGTTTTAAGATTCTTACTTGTCAGGTATCTTCCCAGGCGTTGAATATAGGGTGTTGAGTCCATTTCGTTGAGCAAGGAGTAGGTTTTGTCTATTATATATTTGGCTTATGGAACGGTATCTGTGCTAATTTCAATTTCTGGTTTTATGCAGCATCCCAACTGACCTTTCCCCATAAGCAAGCATAAGTTGGTTTGCTAAATTTGAGACCCTGTTCTGTTTTGTAATTCAGTTCATGGGTAGCCAAGTTTACATTCCGTGTATTAGTGATAACTTATGATGTTTCTTTTTCTGTC
Source organism: Delphinapterus leucas (assembly GCF_059928025.1). NCBI lineage: Eukaryota > Metazoa > Chordata > Mammalia > Artiodactyla > Monodontidae > Delphinapterus > Delphinapterus leucas. The sequence goes on along the minus strand of NW_028322240.1, from coordinate 6,339,860 downwards.
TGACTTATTTCTCATAGAATCATCGTACCTGAATCCACTCATTATGCCGCTACGGTCCTGATGACGTAGATTTCATTGCTGAGTGATATTCCATTGTACGTGCGTACCACAACTTCTTTAACCATTTTTCACATTCTGGGATATTTAACTTGTACCGTAGACGACGTTCTTGTAAACAGAGCTGTCCCAAACTTTGGGGTGGCTGTGTGTTTTTGATTTTAATTTCCCTAAGCTATAGGACCATAAGTGGAAGTGATATAGGCTCTGTTGCTTTGTTTCCTACGTGTTTCTGGAAACCCCATACACTTCTCCAGAGTGGCTGTTTGCAATTTACATCCCCCCCATCAGCATAACAAGTCTCCCTGTTCTCCATGACCTGTCCTGCCTTTCTGGATTTTACACTTTTTCAGATGCCCCTTTTGACCGGGGGGCAGTGAGACTTCATTGTAGTGCAGATTTCATTTACCTGCTTGCTTGCTTGGCCAAAAATGGCGTATGCGTTTTTTCCTGAATATATTCAGGAAAAAACGCATACGCACTTTTTGGCCAGTGCATCATTGTCGACATTCTGCCTCTATTCCTATGCTTTAATTGCAATTCCAGTCTACCCCCTGAAATCGTTTTCCTGAAATTCTGCCCCGCTTTCAAGTCCTCTTCGAAGACTTACTTCAATACATTTTTGGACGATAGCTGTCATTCATAACTCTGCAGGTTTGTGAAGTACAGTGCCCCTGAGCTCGTTTCCTCAACTCGCTTTCTTGTGAGCTGGCCGCAAAACAGCAGGATTGCTGCAGGCCCTAATCTGTTTCCGTCAGGGCACACTGAGCCTTTGGTGAATTCCTCTTCCTGGTGGGAAATGAGCGTTCCATTTGCCCGTGCAGACACCTACAGCTAGTCTCTCATTGTTTCTCCCTATTCCTGTTAATCTTGCGTAGAATTGCAAACTGTGCCAAACAGGAGGTTAAAGGCACGGACTCTCCAAGTGGGGAGAATGTTAGTAAAGTGTCTGGAATGGTGAACCCGAGTACCAGGGTTCGAAAACTGAGATATATTTGAAAACGTTTCCCAATCACACGGTGGACAATACTCTGGGTTTCCCATGCATGTCTTAGTTGAAGGAAGAATCCCTTAAACCTGGAGAGCTGGGAACCATGGAATGGGTACCATGCTGTATGACTACAAAGGGTCTGCGTTTGCTCACCGAACCTCACAAATGCTATCATCCCGAAGTGTCCAGCCGTATATCTCACCCAGCTCTGGGTGTAGATGTGGTAAATCCAGGTTGCATCACAAGCCCTGAATGAATTATTTAAGAATTGCTCTCTATTTCACTGTCAATGTGTTTTGGTTTTGAAATTTATTTTGATAATGGGATTTATCGGATTTTCACTGCTGCGTTTAGGCTGCTGTACACACGCTTGATTTCCTTATGGAGACATATAAATCCATGGGTTTTAAGATTCTTACTTGTCAGGTATATTCCCAGGCTTTGAGTCCGTTTCTTTGAGCAAGGAGTAGGTCTTGTCTATTATATATTTGGCTTATGGAACGGTATCTGTGCTAATTTCAATCTCTGGTTTTATGCAGCACCCCAACTCACCTTTCCCCATAAGCAAGCATAAGTTGGTTTTCTAAATTTGAGACCCTGTTCTGTTTTGTAATTCAGTTCATGGGTAGCCAAGTTTACATTCCGTGTATTAGTCATATCTTATGATGTTTCTTTTTCTGTGTGACTTATTTCTCGTAGAATCATCATAACTAAATCCACTCATTATGCTGCTACGGGTCTGATGAAGTAGATTTCATTGCTGAGTGATATTCCATTGTACGTGCGTACCACAACTTCTTTATCCATTTTTTACTTTCTGGGATATTTTACTTGTACCGTAGAGGAGGTTCTTGGAAACAGAGCCGTCCCAAACTCTGGGGTGGCTGTGTGTTTTTGATTTTAATTTCCCTAAGCTATAGGACCATAAGCGGAAGTGCCATAGGCTGTGTTGCTTTGTTTCCTACGTGTTTCTGGAAACACCATACACTTCTCCAGAGTGGTTGTTGGCAATTTACATCCCGCCCATCAGCATGACAAGGCTCCCTGTTCTCCATGACCTGTCCTGCCTTTCTGGATTTTACACTTTTTTCAGATGGCCCTTTTGACTGGGGGGGCTGTGAGGCTTCATTGTAGTGCAGATTTCCTTTACAGGCTTGCTTGGTTGGCCAAAAAGGGCGTATGCGTTTTTTCCTGAATATATTCAGGAAAAAACGCATACGCCCTTTTTGGCCAAGTGCATCGTTGTCGACATTCTGCCTCTTTTCCTATGATTTTAGTACAATTCCAGTCTACCCCCTGAAATCGTTTTCCTGAAATTCTGCCCCGCATTCAAGTCCTCTTCGAAGACTTACTTCAATACATTTTTGGACGATAGCTGTCATTCATAACTCTGCAGGTTTGTGAATTACAGTGCCCCTGAGCTCATGTCTTCAACTCGTTTTCTTGTGAGCTGGCCGCAAAACCGCAGGATTGCTTCAGGCCGTAATCTCTTTCCGGCAGGGCTTGCTGAGCCTTTGTTTAATTCCTCTTCCTGGTCGGAAATGAGCGTTCCTTTTGCCCGTGCAGGCACCTACAGCTAGTCTCTCATTGGTTCTCCCTATTCCTGTATATCTTGCGCAGAAATTGCAAACTGTGCCAAACAGGAGGTTAATGGCACTGACTCTCCAAGTGGGGAGAGTGTTAGTAAAGCGTCTGGAATGGTGAACCCGAGTACCAGGGGACGAAAACTGAGATGCATTTGAAAACGTTTCCCGGTCACACAGTGCACTGTACTGTGGGTTTCCCATGCATGTTTTAGCTGAAGGAAGAATCCCTTAAACCTGGAGAGTTGGGACCCATGGAATGGGTACCATGCAGTATGACTTCAAAGGGTCTGCGTTTGCTCACCGAACCTCACGAATGCTATCAGCCCGAAGTGTCCAGCCTTATGTCTCACCCAGCTCTGGGTGTAGATGTGGTAAATCCAGGTTGCATCACAAGCCCTGAATGAATTATTTAAGAATTGCTCTCTATTTCACTGTCAATGTGTTTTGGTTTTGAAATTTATTTTGATAATGGGATTTATCGGATTTTCACTGCTGCGTTTAGGCTGCTGTACACACGCTTGATTTCCTTATGGAGACATATAAATCCATGGGTTTTAAGATTCTTACTTGTCAGGTATATTCCCAGGCTTTGAGTCCGTTTCTTTGAGCAAGGAGTAGGTCTTGTCTATTATATATTTGGCTTATGGAACGGTATCTGTGCTAATTTCAATCTCTGGTTTTATGCAGCACCCCAACTCACCTTTCCCCATAAGCAAGCATAAGTTGGTTTTCTAAATTTGAGACCCTGTTCTGTTTTGTAATTCAGTTCATGGGTAGCCAAGTTTACATTCCGTGTATTAGTCATATCTTATGATGTTTCTTTTTCTGTGTGACTTATTTCTCGTAGAATCATCATAACTAAATCCACTCATTATGCTGCTACGGGTCTGATGAAGTAGATTTCATTGCTGAGTGATATTCCATTGTACGTGCGTACCACAACTTCTTTATCCATTTTTTACTTTCTGGGATATTTTACTTGTACCGTAGAGGAGGTTCTTGGAAACAGAGCCGTCCCAAACTCTGGGGTGGCTGTGTGTTTTTGATTTTAATTTCCCTAAGCTATAGGACCATAAGCGGAAGTGCCATAGGCTGTGTTGCTTTGTTTCCTACGTGTTTCTGGAAACACCATACACTTCTCCAGAGTGGTTGTTGGCAATTTACATCCCGCCCATCAGCATGACAAGGCTCCCTGTTCTCCATGACCTGTCCTGCCTTTCTGGATTTTACACTTTTTTCAGATGGCCCTTTTGACTGGGGGGGCTGTGAGGCTTCATTGTAGTGCAGATTTCCTTTACAGGCTTGCTTGGTTGGCCAAAAAGGGCGTATGCGTTTTTTCCTGAATATATTCAGGAAAAAACGCATACGCCCTTTTTGGCCAAGTGCATCGTTGTCGACATTCTGCCTCTTTTCCTATGATTTTAGTACAATTCCAGTCTACCCCCTGAAATCGTTTTCCTGAAATTCTGCCCCGCATTCAAGTCCTCTTCGAAGACTTACTTCAATACATTTTTGGACGATAGCTGTCATTCATAACTCTGCAGGTTTGTGAATTACAGTGCCCCTGAGCTCATGTCTTCAACTCGTTTTCTTGTGAGCTGGCCGCAAAACCGCAGGATTGCTTCAGGCCGTAATCTCTTTCCGGCAGGGCTTGCTGAGCCTTTGTTTAATTCCTCTTCCTGGTCGGAAATGAGCGTTCCTTTTGCCCGTGCAGGCACCTACAGCTAGTCTCTCATTGGTTCTCCCTATTCCTGTATATCTTGCGCAGAAATTGCAAACTGTGCCAAACAGGAGGTTAATGGCACTGACTCTCCAAGTGGGGAGAGTGTTAGTAAAGCGTCTGGAATGGTGAACCCGAGTACCAGGGGACGAAAACTGAGATGCATTTGAAAACGTTTCCCGGTCACACAGTGCACTGTACTGTGGGTTTCCCATGCATGTTTTAGCTGAAGGAAGAATCCCTTAAACCTGGAGAGTTGGGACCCATGGAATGGGTACCATGCAGTATGACTTCAAAGGGTCTGCGTTTGCTCACCGAACCTCACGAATGCTATCAGCCCGAAGTGTCCAGCCTTATGTCTCACCCAGCTCTGGGTGTAGATGTGGTAAATCCAGGTTGCATCACAAGCCCTGAATGAATTATTTAAGAATTGCTCTCTATTTCACTGTCATTGTGTTTTGTATTTGAAATTTATTTTGATAATGGGATTTATCGGATTTTCACTGCTGCATTTAGGCCGTTGTACACACGCTTGATTTCATTATGGAGACATATAAATCCATGGGTTTTAAGATTCTTACTTGTCAGGTATCTTGCAAGGCGTTGAATATGGGGTGTTGAGTCCATTTCGTTGAGCAAGGAGTAGGTCTTGTCTATTATATATTTGGCTTATGGAACGGTATCTGTGCTAATTTCAATCTCTGGTTTTATGCAGCACCCCAACTCACCTTTCCCCATTAGCAAGCATAAGTTGCTTTTCTAAATTTGAGACCCTGTTCTGTTTTGTAATTCAGTTTATGTGTAGCCAAGTTTACATTCCGTGTATTACTTATATATTATGATGTTTCTTTTTCTGTGTGACGTATTTCTCGTAGAATCATCGTACATGAATCCACTCATTATGCCGCTATGGGCCTGAAGACGTAGATTTCTTTGCTGAGTGATATTCCATTGTACGTGCGTACCAGAACTTCTTTATCCATTTTTTCCTTTCTCGGATACTTAACTTGTACCGTAGACAAGGTTCTTGTAAACAGAGCCATCCCAAACTTTGGGGTGGCTGTGTGTTTTTGATTTTATTTTCCCTAAGCTATAGGACCATAAGTGGAAGTGCCATAGGCTGTGTTGCTTTGTTTCCTACGTGTTTCAGGATACACCATACATTTCTCCAGAGTGGCTGTCGGCAATATACATCCCGCCCATCAGCATAACAAGGCTACCTGTTCTCCATGACCTGTCCTGTCTTTCTGGATTTAACACTTTTTTCAGATGGCCCTTTTGACCGGGGGGCAGTGAGACTTCATTGTAGTGCAGATTTCATATACACGCTTGCTTGGTTGGCCAAAAAGGGCGTATGCGTTTTTTCCTGAATATATTCAGGAAAAAACGCATACGCCCTTTTTGGCCAAGTGCATCATTGTCGACATTCTGCCTCTTTTCCTATGCTTTAAGTGCAATTCCAGTCTACCCCCTGAAATCGTTTTCCTGAAATTCTGCCCCGCTTTCAAGTCCTCTTTGAAGACTTACTTCAGTATATTTTTGGACGATAGCTGTCATTCATAACTCTGCAGGTTTGTGAATTACAGTGCCCCTGAGCTCGTTTCTTCAACTCCTTTTCTTGTGAGCTGGCCGCAAAACCGCAGGATTGCTTCAGGCCGTAATATGTTTCCGGCCAGGCACGCTGAGCCTTTGGTTAATTCCACTTCCTGGTGGGAAATGATCGTTCAATTTGCCCGTGCAGACACCAACAGGTAGTATCTCATTGGTTCTCCCTATGCCTGTTCATCTTGTGCAGAAATTGCAAACTGTGCCAAACAGGAGGTTAAAGGCACTGACTCTCCAAGTGGGGAGAGTGTTAGTAAAGCGTCTGGAATGGTGAACCCGAGTACCAGGGGACGAAAACTGAGATGCATTTGAAAACGTTTGCCAATCACACGGCGGACGATAGTCTGGGTTTCCCATTCATGTTTTAGCTAAAGGAAGAATCCCTTAAACCTGGAGAGTTGGGACCATGGAATGGGTACCATGCAGTATGACTTCAAAGGGTCTGCGTTTGCTCACCGAACCTCACCAATGCTATCAGCCCGAAGTGCCCAGCCTTATGTCTCACCCAGCTCTGGGTGTAGATGTGGTAAATCCAGGTTGCATCACAAGCTCTGAATGAATTATTTAAGAATTGCTCTCTATTTCACTGTCATTGTGTTTTGTTTTTGAAATTTATTTTGATAATGGGATTTATCGGATTTTCACTGCTGCGTTTAGGCCGCTGTACACACGCTTGATTTCCTTATGGAGACATATAAATCCATGGGTTTTAAGATTCTTACTTGTCAGGTATCTTGCCAGGCGTTGAATATGGGGTGTTGAGTCCATTTCGTTGAGCAAGGAGTAGGTCTTGTCTATTATATATTTGGCTTATGGAACGGTATCTGTGCTAATTTCAATCTCTGGTTTTATGCAGCACCCCACCTCACCTTTCCCCATAAGCAAGCATAAGTTGGTGTTCTAAATTTGAGACCCTGTTCTGTTTTGTAATTCAGTTCATGTGTAGCCAAGTTTACATTCCGTGTATTAGTGATATCTTATGATGTTTCATTTTCTGTGTGACTTATTTCACTTAGAATCATCGTACCTGGATCCACTCAATATGCCGCGACGGGCCTGATGACATAGATTTCATTGGTGAGTGATATTCCATTGTACGTGCGTACCACAACTTCTTTAACCATTTTTCACATTCTGGGATATTTAACTTGTACCGTAGACGACGTTCTTGTAAACAGAGCTGTCCCAAACTTTGGGGTGGCTGTGTGTTTTTGATTTTAATTTCCCTAAGCTGTAGGACCATAAGTGGAAGTGACATAGGCTCTGTTGCTTTGTTTCCTACGTGTTTCAGGAAACCCCATACACTTCTCCAGAGTGGCTGTTTGCAATTTACATCCCCCCCATCAGCATAACAAGTCTCCCTGTTCTCCATGACCTGTCCTGCCTTTCTGGATTTTACACTTTTTCAGATGCCCCTTTTGACCGGGGGGCAGTGAGACTTCATTGTAGTGCAGATTTCATTTACCTGCTTGCTTGCTTGGCCAAAAATGGCGTATGCGTTTTTTCCTGAATATATTCAGGAAAAAACGCATACGCACTTTTTGGCCAGTGCATCATTATCGACATTCTGCCTCTATTCCTATGCTTTAAGTGCAATTCCAGTCTACCCCCTGAAATCGTTTTCCTGAAATTCTGCCCCGCTTTCAAGTCCTCTTCGAAGACTTACTTCAATACATTTTTGGACGATAGCTGTCATTCATAACTCTGCAGGTTTGTGAAGTACAGTGCCCCTGAGCTCGTTTCCTCAACTCGCTTTCTTGTGAGCTGGCCGCAAAACCGCAGGATTGCTGCAGGCCCTAATCTGTTTCCGTCAGGGCACACTGAGCCTTTGGTGAATTCCTCTTCCTGGTGGGAAATGAGTGTTCCATTTGCCCGTGCAGACACCTACAGCTAGTCTCTCATTGTTTCTCCCTATTCCTGTTAATCTTGCGTAGAAATTGCAAACTGCCAAACAGGAGGTTAAAGGCACGGACTCTCCAAGTGGGGAGAATGTTAGTAAAGTGTCTGGAATGGTGAACCCGAGTACCAGGGTTCGAAAACTGAGATATATTTGAAAACGTTTCCCAATCACACGGTGGACAATACTCTGGGTTTCCCATGCATGTCTTAGTTGAAGGAAGAATCCCTTAAACCTGGAGAGCTGGGAACCATGGAATGGGTACCATGCTGTATGACTACAAAGGGTCTGCGTTTGCTCACCGAACCTCACAAATGCTATCATCCCGAAGTGTCCAGCCGTATATCTCACCCAGCTCTGGGTGTAGATGTGGTAAATCCAGGTTGCATCACAAGCCCTGAATGAATTATTTAAGAATTGCTCTCTATTTCACTGTGAATGTGTTTTGGTTTTGAAATTTATTTTGATAATGGGATTTATCGGATTTTCACTGCTGCGTTTAGGCTGCTGTACACACGCTTGATTTCCTTATGGAGACATATAAATCCATGGGTTTTAAGATTCTTACTTGTCAGGTATATTCCCAGGCTTTGAGTCCGTTTCTTTGAGCAAGGAGTAGGTCTTGTCTATTATATATTTGGCTTATGGAACGGTATCTGTGCTAATTTCAATCTCTGGTTTTATGCAGCACCCCAACTCACCTTTCCCCTTAAGCAAGCATAAGTTGGTTTTCTAAATTTGAGACCCTGTTCTGTTTTGTAATTCAGTTCATGGGTAGCCAAGTTTACATTCCGTGTATTAGTCATATCTTATGATGTTTCTTTTTCTGTGTGACTTATTTCTCGTAGAATCATCATACCTAAATCCACTCATTATGCTGCTACGGGCCTGATGAAGTAGATTTCATTGCTGAGTGATATTCCATTGTACGTGCGTACCACAACTTCTTTATCCATTTTTTACTTTCTGGGATATTTTACTTGTACCGTAGAGGAGGTTCTTGGAAACAGAGCCGTCCCAAACTCTGGGGTGGCTGTGTGTTTTTGATTTTAATTTCCCTAAGCTATAGGACCATAAGCGGAAGTGCCATAGGCTGTGTTGCTTTGTTTCCTACGTGTTTCTGGAAACACCATACACTTCTCCAGAGTGGTTGTTGGCAATTTACATCCCGCCCATCAGCATGACAAGGCTCCCTGTTCTCCATGACCTGTCCTGCCTTTCTGGATTTTACACTTTTTTCAGATGGCCCTTTTGACTGGGGGGGCTGTGAGGCTTCATTGTAGTGCAGATTTCCTTTACAGGCTTGCTTGGTTGGCCAAAAAGGGCGTATGCGTTTTTTCCTGAATATATTCAGGAAAAAACGCATACGCCCTTTTTGGCCAAGTGCATCGTTGTCGACATTCTGCCTCTTTTCCTATGATTTTAGTACAATTCCAGTCTACCCCCTGAAATCGTTTTCCTGAAATTCTGCCCCGCATTCAAGTCCTCTTCGAAGACTTACTTCAATACATTTTTGGACGATAGCTGTCATTCATAACTCTGCAGGTTTGTGAATTACAGTGCCCCTGAGCTCATGTCTTCAACTCGTTTTCTTGTGAGCTGGCCGCAAAACCGCAGGATTGCTTCAGGCCGTAATCTCTTTCCGGCAGGGCTTGCTGAGCCTTTGTTTAATTCCTCTTCCTGGTCGGAAATGAGCGTTCCTTTTGCCCGTGCAGGCACCTACAGCTAGTCTCTCATTGGTTCTCCCTATTCCTGTATATCTTGCGCAGAAATTGCAAACTGTGCCAAACAGGAGGTTAATGGCACTGACTCTCCAAGTGGGGAGAGTGTTAGTAAAGCGTCTGGAATGGTGAACCCGAGTACCAGGGGACGAAAACTGAGATGCATTTGAAAACGTTTCCTGGTCACACAGTGCACTGTACTGTGGGTTTCCCATGCATGTTTTAGCTGAAGGAAGAATCCCTTAAACCTGGAGAGTTGGGACCCATGGAATGGGTACCATGCAGTATGACTTCAAAGGGTCTGCGTTTGCTCACCGAACCTCACGAATGCTATCAGCCCGAAGTGTCCAGCCTTATGTCTCACCCAGCTCTGGGTGTAGATGTGGTAAATCCAGGTTGCATCACAAGCCCTGAATGAATTATTTAAGAATTGCTCTCTATTTCACTGTCATTGTGTTTTGTATTTGAAATTTATTTTGATAATGGGATTTATCGGATTTTCACTGCTGCATTTAGGCCGATGTACACACGCTTGATTTCATTATGGAGACATATAAATCCATGGGTTTTAAGATTCTTACTTGTCAGGTATCTTGCAAGGCGTTGAATATGGGGTGTTGAGTCCATTTCGTTGAGCAAGGAGTAGGTCTTGTCTATTATATATTTGGCTTATGGAACGGTATCTGTGCTAATTTCAATCTCTGGTTTTATGCAGCACCCCAACTCACCTTTCCCCATTAGCAAGCATAAGTTGCTTTTCTAAATTTGAGACCCTGTTCTGTTTTGTAATTCAGTTTATGTGTAGCCAAGTTTACATTCCGTGTATTACTTATATATTATGATGTTTCTTTTTCTGTGTGACGTATTTCTCGTAGAATCATCGTACATGAATCCACTCATTATGCCGCTATGGGCCTGAAGACGTAGATTTCTTTGCTGAGTGATATTCCATTGTACGTGCGTACCAGAACTTCTTTATCCATTTTTTCCTTTCTCGGATATTTAACTTGTACCGTAGACAAGGTTCTTGTAAACAGAGCCATCCCAAACTTTGGGGTGGCTGTGTGTTTTTGATTTTATTTTCCCTAAGCTATAGGACCATAAGTGGAAGTGCCATAGGCTGTGTTGCTTTGTTTCCTACGTGTTTCAGGATACACCATACATTTCTCCAGAGTGGCTTTCGGCAATATACATCCCGCCCATCAGCATAACAAGGCTACCTGTTCTCCATGACCTGTCCTGTCTTTCTGGATTTAACACTTTTTTCAGATGGCCCTTTTGACCGGGGGGCAGTGAGACTTCATTGTAGTGCAGATTTCATATACACGCTTGCTTGGTTGGCCAAAAAGGGCGTATGCGTTTTTTCCTGAATATATTCAGGAAAAAACGCATACGCCCTTTTTGGCCAAGTGCATCATTGTCGACATTCTGCCTCTTTTCCTATGCTTTAAGTGCAATTCCTGTCTACCCCCTGAAATCGTTTTCCTGAAATTCTGCCCCGCTTTCAAGTCCTCTTTGAAGACTTACTTCAGTATATTTTTGGACGATAGCTGTCATTCATAACTCTGCAGGTTTGTGAATTACAGTGCCCCTGAGCTCGTTTCTTCAACTCCTTTTCTTGTGAGCTGGCCGCAAAACCGCAGGATTGCTTCAGGCCGTAATATGTTTCCGGCCAGGCACGCTGAGCCTTTGGTTAATTCCACTTCCTGGTGGGAAATGATCGTTCAATTTGCCCGTGCAGACACCAACAGGTAGTATCTCATTGGTTCTCCCTATGCCTGTTCATCTTGTGCAGAAATTGCAAACTGTGCCAAACAGGAGGTTAAAGGCACTGACTCTCCAAGTGGGGAGAGTGTTAGTAAAGCGTCTGGAATGGTGAACCCGAGTACCAGGGGACGAAAACTGAGATGCATTTGAAAACGTTTGCCAATCACACGGCGGACGATAGTCTGGGTTTCCCATTCATGTTTTAGCTAAAGGAAGAATCCCTTAAACCTGGAGAGTTGGGACCATGGAATGGGTACCATGCAGTATGACTTCAAAGGGTCTGCGTTTGCTCACCGAACCTCACCAATGCTATCAGCCCGAAGTGCCCAGCCTTATGTCTCACCCAGCTCTGGGTGTAGATGTGGTAAATCCAGGTTGCATCACAAGCCCTGAATGAATTATTTAAGAATTGCTCTCTATTTCACTGTCATTGTGTTTTGTTTTTGAAATTTATTTTGATAATGGGATTTATCGGATTTTCACTGCTGCGTTTAGGCCGCTGTACACACGCTTGATTTCCTTATGGAGACATATAAATCCATGGGTTTTAAGATTCTTACTTGTCAGGTATCTTGCCAGGCGTTGAATATGGGGTGTTGAGTCCATTTCGTTGAGCAAGGAGTAGGTCTTGTCTATTATATATTTGGCTTATGGAACGGTATCTGTGCTAATTTCAATCTCTGGTTTTATGCAGCACCCCACCTCACCTTTCCCCATAAGCAAGCATAAGTTGGTGTTCTAAATTTGAGACCCTGTTCTGTTTTGTAATTCAGTTCATGGGTAGCCAACTTTACATTCCGTGTATTAGTGATATCTTATGATGTTTCTTTTTCTGTGTGACTTATTTCACTTAGAATCATCGTACCTGGATCCACTCAATATGCCGCGACGGGCCTGATGACATAGATTTCATTGGTGAGTGATATTCCATTGTACGTGCGTACCACAACTTCTTTAACCATTTTTCACATTCTGGGATATTTAACTTGTACCATAGACGACGTTCTTGTAAACAGAGCTGTCCCAAACTTTGGGGTGGCTGTGTGTTTTTGATTTTAATTTCCCTAAGCTATAGGACCATAAGTGGAAGTGACATAGGCTCTGTTGCTTTGTTTCCTACGTGTTTCAGGAAACCCCATACACTTCTCCAGAGTGGCTGTTTGCAATTTACATCCCCCCCATCAGCATAACAAGTCTCCCTGTTCTCCATGACCTGTCCTGCCTTTCTGGATTTTACACTTTTTCAGATGCCCCTTTTGACCGGGGGGCAGTGAGACTTCATTGTAGTGCAGATTTCATTTACCTGCTTGCTTGCTTGGCCAAAAATGGCGTATGCGTTTTTTCCTGAATATATTCAGGAAAAAACGCATACGCACTTTTTGGCCAGTGCATCATTATCGACATTCTGCCTCTATTCCTATGCTTTAAGTGCAATTCCAGTCTACCCCCTGAAATCGTTTTCCTGAAATTCTGCCCCGCTTTCAAGTCCTCTTCGAAGACTTACTTCAATACATTTTTGGACGATAGCTGTCATTCATAACTCTGCAGGTTTGTGAAGTACAGTGCCCCTGAGCTCGTTTCCTCAACTCGCTTTCTTGTGAGCTGGCCGCAAAACCGCAGGATTGCTGCAGGCCCTAATCTGTTTCCGTCAGGGCACACTGAGCCTTTGGTGAATTCCTCTTCCTTGTGGGAAATGAGCGTTCCATTTGCCCGTGCAGACACCTACAGCTAGTCTCTCATTGTTTCTCCCTATTCCTGTTAATCTTGCGTAGAAATTGCAAACTGTGCCAAACAGGAGGTTAAAGGCACGGACTCTCCAAGTGGGGAGAATGTTAGTAAAGTGTCTGGAATGGTGAACCCGAGTACCAGGGTTCGAAAACTGAGATATATTTGAAAACGTTTCCCAATCACACGGTGGACAATACTCTGGGTTTCCTATGCATGTCTTAGTTGAAGGAAGAATCCCTTAAACCTGGAGAGCTGGGAACCATGGAATGGGTACCATGCTGTATGACTACAAAGGGTCTGCGTTTGCTCACCGAACCTCACAAATGCTATCATCCCGAAGTGTCCAGCCGTATATCTCACCCAGCTCTGGGTGTAGATGTGGTAAATCCAGGTTGCATCACAAGCCCTGAATGAATTATTTAAGAATTGCTCTCTATTTCACTGTGAATGTGTTTTGGTTTTGAAATTTATTTTGATAATGGGATTTATCGGATTTTCACTGCTGCGTTTAGGCTGCTGTACACACGCTTGATTTCCTTATGGAGACATATAAATCCATGGGTTTGAAGATTCTTACTAGTCAGGTGTATTCCTAGGCGTTGAATATGAGGTGTTTAGTCCATTTCGTTGAGCAAGGGGTAGGTCTTGACTATTGCATATTTGGCTTATGGAAAGGTATCTGTGCTAATTTCTATCTCTGCTTTTATGCAGCACCCCAACTCACTTTTCCCCTTAAGCAAGCATAAGTTGGTTTTCTAAATTTGAGACCCTGTTCTGTTTTGTAATTCAGTTCATGTGTAGCCAAGTTTACATTCCGTGTATTAGTGATAACTTATGATGTTTCATTTTCTGTGTGACTTATTTCACTTAGAATCATCGTACCTGAATCCACTCATTATGCCGCGACGGGCCTGATGAAATAGATTTCATTGGTGAGTGATATTTATTTGTACGTACGTACCACACTTCTTTATCCATTTTTCGCTTTCTGGGATATTTAACTTGTTCCGTAGACGAGGTTCTTGTAAACAGAGCCGTCTGACACTTTGGGGTGGCTGTCGGTTTTTGATTTTAATTTCCGTGATCTATAAGACCATAAGTGGAAGTGCCGTAGTCTCCGTTGCTTTGTTTCTTAGGTGTTTCAGGAAACACCATACACTTCTCCAGAGTGGCTGTTGGCATTTACATCCCGCCCATCAGCATAACAAGGCTCCCTGTTATCCATGGCCTGTCCTGTGTTTCTGGTTTTTACACTTTTTTCAGATGGCCCTTTTGACGAATGGGAAATGAGACTTCATTGTAGTGCGGATTTCCATTTCTCGAGTGCTTGGTTGGCCAAAAAGGGCATACGTGTTTTTTCCTGAATATATTCAGGAAAAAATGTTTACGCACTTTTGTCCAAGTGCATCACTGTCAAAGATCTGCCGCTTTTCACATGCTTTAAATGCAATTCCAATCTACCTCCTGAAATATGATTCCTGCAATTCTGCCTCGTTTTCAAGTCCTCTTTGCAGACTTACTTCCATATATTTTTGCCAATAGCTGTCATTTATAACTCTGCAGGTTTGTGAATTACAGTGCCCATGATTTCCTTTCTTAACTCGTTTCCTTGAAAACTGGCCACAGAACCGTAGGTTTGCTTCAGGCCATAATCAGGGTCCGGCACGGCACTCTGAGACTTTGGTTCATTCCACTTCCTGGTGGGAAATTAGAGTTAAATGTGCCCCTCCAGACACCTGCCTCACTCCTAGCCCCTTGGTGATGTGTGTCCTCTGGTTTGAGGCCACATGTGCTGGGTTCCTCACCTTTGGCTGATGTGGCCCCACTGATGTGAGGACACTCCTGCCTGGTTCCTATCCCCTTGATGATGTGGGCCCTCTGGTGAGAGTCTGATCCTGGTTGGGTTCCTCACACTTCTGTGAGGTGAGCCCTCTTCTCTGAGGTCACTCCTGCCTGGCTGGCACACCCCACCTTGGCGACGTCGGCCCTCTGGTGGGATTTGGTGCCTGCTGGGTGTCTCCTCCCCTCGGTAATGAGGGCCCTCTGGCGTCAGGCCCTAACTCCTGGCCCCCAATATTTTCTGATATGCGCCCTGTGGTTCGAGTACACTCCTGCCAGGTTCCCAACCCCATGGGAATGTGGGCCTTCTGCTCTGAGGTCCCAACCGTGGGTTACTCAGTTTCATGATGAGGGCCCTCTGCTGCGAGTTCTCTCCGGCCTGGATACCATAGCCTCGCTGCTCTTGGCCACCTGCTGGGAGGTTACAACTGCGGGATTCCTCACCTTTTTTCTTCTATGGGCCCTCTGTTTTGAGACTCCTCCTGCCTGCCTCACTCCCAGCCCCTTGGTGATGTGTGTCCTCTGGTTTGAGGCCACGTATGCTGGGTCCCTCGCCTTTCGATGATGTGGCCCCACTGATGTGAGGACACTCCTGCCTGGTTCCTATCCCCTTGATGATGTGGGCCCTCTGGTGAGAGTCTGATCCTGGCTGGGTTCCTCACCCTTCTGTGAGGGGGGCCCTCTGCTGTGAGGTCACTCCTGCCTGGCTGGCACACCCCACCTGGGCAACATCGGCCCTCTTGTGGCAGTTGGAGCCTGCTGGGAACCTCCCCTCGGTGATGGGGGCCCTCTTGCCTCAGGCCCTAACTGCTGGGTACCCACATTTTCTGATACGTGCTAAGTGGTGCGAGGACACTCCTGCGAGGTTCCCATCCCCATGGGCATGTGGGCCTTCTGCTCTAAGGTCCCAACACCTGTGTTGTTCACCGTTTCATGATGTTGGCTCTCTGGTGTTAGTTCACCCAGGCCTAGATCCCATAGACTCTGTGCTCTGAGCCGACTGCTGGGAGGTTCCTACTGCTGGATTCCTTACCTCTTTTATTCTTTGGGTCCTGTGTTTTCATGCTCCTACTTCCTGACTCACTTCCAGCCCATTTGTGATGTAGGTCCTCTGGTTTAAAGCCACATGTACCGGTTTCCTCACCTTTATTGATGTGGCCCCACTGGTGTGAGGACACTCCTGCCTGGTTCCCATCCCCTTGGTGATGGGGGCCCTCTGGTGAGAGTCTGATCCTGTCTGGATTCCTCACACTTCTGGGAGGTGGGCCCTCTGCTGTGAGGTCACTCCTGCCTGGCTGGCACACGTCACCTTGGCGATGTGGGCCCTCAGTTGGGAGTTGGTGCCTGCTGGGAGTCTCCTCCCCTCGGTAATGAGGGCCCTCTGGCGTCAGGCCCTAACTCATGGGCTCCCAAAATTTTCTGATGTGCGCCCTGTCGTGCGAGTACACTCCAGCCAGGGTCCCATCCCCATGGGGATGTGGGCTTTCTGCTCTGAGGTCCCAAAGGCTGGGTTGCTCACAGTGTCAGAATGTGGGCCCTCTGCTGTGAGTTCACTCCGGCATGGATCCCATAGCCTCGGTGCTCTGGGCCACCTGCTTGGAGCTTCCAACTGCGGGGTTCCTCACCTTTTTTATTCTATGGACGCTCTGTTGTGAGTTTCCTCCTGCATGCCTCACTCCCAGCCCTTTCGTGATGTGTGTCCCCTTGTTTGAGGCCACATGTGCTGTGTTCCTCACCTTTCGCTGATGTGGCCCCACTGGTGTGAGGACACTCCTGCCTGGTTTCCATCCCATTGGTGATGTGGGCGCTCTGGTTAGAGTCTGATCCTGTTTGGGCTCCTCACACTTCTGTGAGGTGGGCCCTCTGCTGTGAGGTAACTCCTGCCTGGCTTGCTCCCATTGCCTTGGTGACGTCGGCCCTCTGGTGGCATTTGGAGCCTGCTGGTAGCCTCCTCTCCTCAGTGATGAGGGCCCTCTGGCGTCAGGCCATAACTGCTGGGTTCCCACATTTTCTGATACGTGCTAAGTTGTGCGAGGACACTCCTGCAAGGTTCCCATCCCCATGGGGATGTGGGCCTTCTGCTCTGAGGTCCCACTGGCTGGGCTGCTCACAGTTTCATGATGTGGGCCCTCTGCTGTGAGTTCACTGTGGCCTGGATCCCATAGACTCCATGCTCTGGGCCACCTGCTGGGAGGTTCAAACTGCTGGATTCCTCACATTTTTTATTCTGTGGGCCCTGTGTTGTTAGGCTACTCCTGCCTGCCTCACTCGGAGCACCTTGGAAATGTGGGTCCTCTGGTTTAGGCCACATGTGCTGGGTTCCTCACCTTTCTATAATGTGGCCACACTGGTGTGAGGACACTCCTGCCTTGTTCCGTTCCCCTTGGTGATGTGGGCCCTCTGGTGAGAGTCTTATCCTGGCTGGGTTCCTCACCCTTCTGTGAGGTAGGCCCTCTGCTGTGAGGTCACTCCTGCCTGGCTGGCACACGTCAACTTGGCGACGTGGGCCCTCAGTTGGGAGTTGGTGCCTGCTGGGAGTCTCCTCCCCTCGGTAATGAGGGCCCTCTGGCGTCAGACCCTAACTCCTGGGCTCCCAAAATTTTCTGATGTGCGCCCTGTGGTGCGAGTACACTCCTGCCAGGATCCCAACCCCATGGGAATGTGGGTCTTCTGCTCTGAGGTCCCAATGGTACGTTGCTCAGTTTCATGATGAGGGCCCTCTGGTGTGAGTTCACTCCGGCATGGACCCCATAGCCTCGCTGCTCCTGGCCTCCTGCGGGGAGGTTCCAACTGCGGGATTCCTCACCTTTTTCCTTCTATGGGCCCTCTGTTTTGAGACTCCTCCTGCCTGCCTCACTCCCAGCCCCTTGGTGATGTGTGTCCTCTGGTTTGAGGCCACGTGTGCTGGGTCCCTCACCTTTCGATGATGTGGCCCCACTGGTGTGAGGACACTCCTGCCTGGTTCCTATCCCCTTGGTGATGTGGGCCCTCTGGTGAGAGTCTGATCCTGGCTGGGTTCCTCCCACTTCTGTGAGGTGGGCCCTCTGCTGTGAGGTCACTCCTGCCTGGCTGGCACACCCCGCCTTGGCAATGTCGGCCCTCTTGTGGCAGTTGGAGCCTGCTCGGAGCCTCCTCCCCTCGGTGATGAGGGCCCTCTGGCGTCAGGCCCTAACTGCTGGGTACCCACATTTTCTGATACGTGCTAAGTGGTGCGAGGACACTCGTGCCATGTTCCCAACCCCATGGGGATGTGGGCCTTCTGCTCTGAGGTCCCAACGGCTGGGTTGCTCACAGTTTCATGATGTGGGCCCTCTGCTGTGAGTTAACTGCGGCCTGGATCGCATAGACTCGGTGCTCTGGGCCGCCTGCTGGGAGGTTCCCACTGCACGATTCCTCAGCTTTTTTATTCTATTGGCCCTGTGTTGTGAGTCTACTCCTGCCTGACTCACTCCGAGCCCCTTGGAGATCTGGATCCTCTGGTTTAGGCCACATGTGCTGGGTTCCTCACCTTTCTATGATGTGGCCACCCTGGTGTGAAGACAGTCCTGCCTGGTTCTGATGCCCTTGGTGATGTGGGCTCTCTGGTGAGAGTCTTACCCTGGCTGGGTTCCTCACCATTCTGTGAGGTAGGCCCTCAGCTGTGAGGTCACTCCTGCCTGGCTGTTGCACGTCACCTTGGCGACAGGGGCCCTCAGTTGGGAGTTGGTGCCTGCTTGGGGTCTCCTCCCCTTGGTAATGAGGGCCCTCTGGCGTCAGGCCCTAACTTCTGGGCTCCCAAAATTCTCTGATGTGCGCCCTGTGGTGCGAGTACACTTCTGCCAGGTTCCCAACCACATGGGAATGTGGGCCTTCTGCTCTAAGGTTCCAACGGCTGGGTTGCTCACAGTTTCATGATGAGGCCCCTCTGTTTTGAGTTCAGTCAGGCCTGGATCCCATAGCCTCGCTGCTCCTGGCCACCTGCTGGGAGGTTCCAACTGCGGGATTCCTCACCTTTTTTATGCTATGGGCCCTCTGTTTGGAGGCTCCTCCTGCCTGCCTCACTCCCAGCCCCTTGGTGATGTGTGTCCTGTAGTTTGAGGCCACGTGTGCTGGGTCCGTCACATTTCGGTGATGTGGCCACACTGGTGTGAGGACACTCCTGCCTGGTTTCCATTCCCTTGGTGATGTGGGCCCTCTGGTGAGAGTCTGATCCTCTTTGGGTTCCTCACACTTTTGTGTGATTGGCCCTCTGCTCTGAGGTCACTCCTGCCTGGCTGGCACACCCCGCATTGGCGACGTCGGCCTTCTGGTAGCAGTTGGAGCTTGCTGGGAGCCTCCTCTCCTCAGTGATGAGGGCCCTCTGGCGTCCGGCCCTAACTGCTGGGCTCCCCACCTTTTCTGATGTGTGCCCACTGGTGCGATGACACTCCTGCTTGGTTCCCTTCCCCATGGGGATGTGGGCCTTGTGCTCTGAGGTTACAACGGCTGGGTTGCTTACAGTATCACGATGAGGGCCCTCTGTTGTGAGTTCATCACTGCCTGGATCCCATAGCCTCGGTGCTCTGGGCCGCCTGCTGGGATGTTCCAACTGCTGGATTCCTCACCTTTTTTATACAATGGGCCATGTGTTTTGAGGTTAATCCTGCCTGCCTCGCTCCGAGACCCATGGTGATGTGGGTCCTCTGGTTTGAGGCCACATGTGCTGGGTACCTCAACTTTCGATGATGTGGCCCCACGGGTGTGAGGACACTCCTGCCTGGTTCCCAGCCCCTTGCTTATGTGGGCACTCTGGTGAGAGTCTGATCATGACTGGGTTCCTTACCCTTCTGTGAGGTGGGCCCTCTGATGTGAGGTCACTCCTGCCTGGATGTCTCAGGTCGCCTTGGCGACGTAGGCCCTCTGTTGGCCACTGAAGCATGCTGGGAGCCTCCTACCCTCTTTAATAAGGGCCCTGGAAGAAACGCATATGCCCTTTTTGACCAAGTGCATCATTGTCGAGGTTCTGCCTCTTCTCCTATACTTTCAGAGGACTTCCCGTCTACCTCCTGAAATCGTATTCCTGGAATTCTGCCCCGCGTTCAAGTCTTCTTTGCAGCCTTACTTCAATATATTTTTGGACGATAGCTGTCATTTATAACTCTGCAGGTTTGTGAATTACAGTGCCCCTGAGCTCCTTTCTTCAACTCGCTTTCTTGTGAGCTGGCCGGAAAACCGCAGGATTGCTTCAGGCCCTAATCTGGTTCCCGCACGGCATGCTGAGCCTTTGGCTAATTCCTCTTCCTGGTGGGAAATGAGCGTTAAATCTGTTCGTGCAGACACCTACAGCTAATCTCTCATTGGTTCTCCCTATTCCTGTTCATCTTGCCCAGAAATTCCAAACTGTGCCAAACAGGAGGTTAAAGGCACTGACTCTCCAAGTGGGGAGAGTGTTAGTAAAGCGTCTGGAATGGTAAAAACGAGTACGAGGGGACGAAAACTGAGATGCATTTAAAAAGGTTTCCCGGTCACACGGTGGACCATATTCTGGGTTGCCCATGCATGTTTTACCTGAAGGAAGAATCCCTTCAACCTGGAGAGTTGGGACACATGGAATAGGTACCATGCAGTATGACTTCAAAGGGTTGCCTTTGCTCACCGAACGTCACCAATATTATCAGCACGAAGTGTCCAGCCTTATGTCTCACTCAGCTCGGGGTGTAGATGTGGTAAATCCAGGTTGCATCACAAGCCCTGAGTGAATTATTTAAGAATTGCTCTCTATTTCACTGTCATTGTGTTTGGTTTTCAAAATTTATTTTGATAATGGGATTTATCGGATTTTCGCTGCTGCGTTTAGGCCGCTGTACACACGCTTGATTTCCTTATGGAGACATATAAATCCATGGGTTTTAAGATTCTTACTTGTCAGGTATGTTCCCAGGCATTGAATATGGGGTGTTGAGTACATTTCATTGAGCAAGGAGTAGGTCTTGTCTATTATATATTTGGCTTATGGAACGGTATCGGTGCTAATTTCAATCTCTGGTTTTATGCAGCACCCCAACTCACCTTTCCCCATAAGCAAGCATAATTTGGTTTTCTAAATTTGAGACACTGTTCTGTTTTGTAATTCAGTTCATGTGTAGCCAAGTTTACATTCCGTGTATTACTGATATATTATGATGTTTCTTTTTCTGTGTGACTTATTTCTCGTAGAATCATCGTTCCTGAATCCACTCATTATGCCGCTACGGACCTGATGACGTAGATTTCATTGCTGAGTGATATTCCATTGTACGTGCGTACCACAACATCTTTATCCATTTTTTGCTTTCTCAGATAGTTAACTTATACCGTAGACAAGGTTCTTGTAAACAGAGCCGTCCCAAACTTTGGGGTGGCTGTGTGTTTTTGATTTTAATTTCCCTAAGTTATAGGACCATAAGTGGAAGTGCCATAGGCTGTGTTGCTTTGTTTCCTACGTGTTTCAGGAAACACCATATACATCTCCAGAGTGGCTGTTGGCAATTTACATCCCGCCCATCAGCATAACAAAGCTCCCTGTTCTCCATGACCAGTCCTGCCTTTCTGGATTTTACACTTTGTTCAGATGGCCCTTTTGACCGGTGGGCAGTGAGACTTCATTGTAGTGCAGATTTCCTTTACACGCTTGCTTGGTTGGCCAAAAAGGGCGTATGCGTTTTTTCCTGAATATATTCAGGAAAAAACGCATACGCCCTTTTTGGCCAAGTGCATCATTGTCAACATTCTGCCTCTTTTCCTATGCTTTAAGTGCAATTCCTGTCTACCCCCTGAAATCGTTTTCCTGAAATTCTTCCCCACTTTCAAGTCCTCTTCGAAGACTTACTTCAATACATTATTGAACGATAGCTGTCATTCATAACTCTGCATGTTTGTGAATTACAGTGCCCCTGAGCTCCTTTCCTCAACACGCTTTCTTGTGAGCTGGCCGCAAAACCACAGGATTGCTTCAGGCCCTAATCTCTTTCTGGCAGGGCACGCTGAGCCTTTGGTTAATTCCACTTCCTGGTGGGAAATGAGCATTCCATTTGCCAGTGCAGACACCTACAGCTAGTCTCTCATTGGTTCTCCCTATTCCTGTTCATCTTGCGCAGAAACAGCAAACTGTGCCAAACAGGAGGTTAAAGGCACTGAGTCTCCAAGTGGGGAGAGTGTTAGTAAAGCGTCTGGAATGGTGAACCCGAGTACCAGGGGACGAAAACTGAGATGCATTTGAAAACGTTTCCCGGTCACACAGTGCACTGTACTGTGGGTTTCCCATGCATGTTTTAGCTGAAGGAAGAATCCCTTAAACCTGGAGAGTTGGGACCCATGGAATGGGTACCATGCAGTATGACTTCAAAGGGTCTGCGTTTGCTCACCGAACCTCACGAATGCTATCAGCCCGAAGTGTCCAGCCTTATGTCTCACCCAGCTCTGGGTGTAGATGTGGTAAATCCAGGTTGCATCACAAGCCCTGAATGAATTATTTAAGAATTGCTCTCTATTTCACTGTCATTGTGTTTTGTATTTGAAATTTATTTTGATAATGGGATTTATCGGATTTTCACTGCTGCATTTAGGCCGTTGTACACACGCTTGATTTCATTATGGAGACATATAAATCCATGGGTTTTAAGATTCTTACTTGTCAGGTATCTTGCAAGGCGTTGAATATGGGGTGTTGAGTCCATTTCGTTGAGCAAGGAGTAGGTCTTGTCTATTATATATTTGGCTTATGGAACGGTATCTGTGCTAATTTCAATCTCTGGTTTTATGCAGCACCCCAACTCACCTTTCCCCATTAGCAAGCATAAGTTGCTTTTCTAAATTTGAGACCCTGTTCTGTTTTGTAATTCAGTTTATGTGTAGCCAAGTTTACATTCCGTGTATTACTTATATATTATGATGTTTCTTTTTCTGTGTGACGTATTTCTCGTAGAATCATCGTACATGAATCCACTCATTATGCCGCTATGGGCCTGAAGACGTAGATTTCTTTGCTGAGTGATATTCCATTGTACGTGCGTACCAGAACTTCTTTATCCATTTTTTCCTTTCTCGGATACTTAACTTGTACCGTAGACAAGGTTCTTGTAAACAGAGCCATCCCAAACTTTGGGGTGGCTGTGTGTTTTTGATTTTATTTTCCCTAAGCTATAGGACCATAAGTGGAAGTGCCATAGGCTGTGTTGCTTTGTTTCCTACGTGTTTCAGGATACACCATACATTTCTCCAGAGTGGCTGTCGGCAATATACATCACGCCCATCAGCATAACAAGGCTACCTGTTCTCCATGACCTGTCCTGTCTTTCTGGATTTAACACTTTTTTCAGATGGCCCTTTTGACCGGGGGGCAGTGAGACTTCATTGTAGTGCAGATTTCATATACACGCTTGCTTGGTTGGCCAAAAAGGGCGTATGCGTTTTTTCCTGAATATATTCAGGAAAAAACGCATACGCCCTTTTTGGCCAAGTGCATCATTGTCGACATTCTGCCTCTTTTCCTATGCTTTAAGTGCAATTCCAGTCTACCCCCTGAAATCGTTTTCCTGAAATTCTGCCCCGCTTTCAAGTCCTCTTTGAAGACTTACTTCAGTATATTTTTGGACGATAGCTGTCATTCATAACTCTGCAGGTTTGTGAATTACAGTGCCCCTGAGCTCGTTTCTTCAACTCCTTTTCTTGTGAGCTGGCCGCAAAACCGCAGGATTGCTTCAGGCCGTAATATGTTTCCGGCCAGGCACGCTGAGCCTTTGGTTAATTCCACTTCCTGGTGGGAAATGATCGTTCAATTTGCCCGTGCAGACACCAACAGGTAGTATCTCATTGGTTCTCCCTATGCCTGTTCATCTTGTGCAGAAATTGCAAACTGTGCCAAACAGGAGGTTAAAGGCACTGACTCTCCAAGTGGGGAGAGTGTTAGTAAAGCGTCTGGAATGGTGAACCCGAGTACCAGGGGACGAAAACTGAGATGCATTTGAAAACGTTTGCCAATCACACGGCGGACGATAGTCTGGGTTTCCCATTCATGTTTTAGCTAAAGGAAGAATCCCTTAAACCTGGAGAGTTGGGACCATGGAATGGGTACCATGCAGTATGACTTCAAAGGGTCTGCGTTTGCTCACCGAACCTCACCAATGCTATCAGCCCGAAGTGCCCAGCCTTATGTCTCACCCAGCTCTGGGTGTAGATGTGGTAAATCCAGGTTGCATCACAAGCCCTGAATGAATTATTTAAGAATTGCTCTCTATTTCACTGTCATTGTGTTTTGTTTTTGAAATTTATTTTGATAATGGGATTTATCGGATTTTCACTGCTGCGTTTAGGCCGCTGTACACACGCTTGATTTCCTTATGGAGACATATAAATCCATGGGTTTTAAGATTCTTACTTGTCAGGTATCTTGCCAGGCGTTGAATATGGGGTGTTGAGTCCATTTCGTTGAGCAAGGAGTAGGTCTTGTCTATTATATATTTGGCTTATGGAACGGTATCTGTGCTAATTTCAATCTCTGGTTTTATGCAGCACCCCACCTCACCTTTCCCCATAAGCAAGCATAAGTTGGTGTTCTAAATTTGAGACCCTGTTCTGTTTTGTAATTCAGTTCATGGGTAGCCAACTTTACATTCCGTGTATTAGTGATATCTTATGATGTTTCTTTTTCTGTGTGACTTATTTCACTTAGAATCATCGTACCTGGATCCACTCAATATGCCGCGACGGGCCTGATGACATAGATTTCATTGGTGAGTGATATTCCATTGTACGTGCGTACCACAACTTCTTTAACCATTTTTCACATTCTGGGATATTTAACTTGTACCATAGACGACGTTCTTGTAAACAGAGCTGTCCCAAACTTTGGGGTGGCTGTGTGTTTTTGATTTTAATTTCCCTAAGCTATAGGACCATAAGTGGAAGTGACATAGGCTCTGTTGCTTTGTTTCCTACGTGTTTCAGGAAACCCCATACACTTCTCCAGAGTGGCTGTTTGCAATTTACATCCCCCCCATCAGCATAACAAGTCTCCCTGTTCTCCATGACCTGTCCTGCCTTTCTGGATTTTACACTTTTTCAGATGCCCCTTTTGACCGGGGGGCAGTGAGACTTCATTGTAGTGCAGATTTCATTTACCTGCTTGCTTGCTTGGCCAAAAATGGCGTATGCGTTTTTTCCTGAATATATTCAGGAAAAAACGCATACGCACTTTTTGGCCAGTGCATCATTATCGACATTCTGCCTCTATTCCTATGCTTTAAGTGCAATTCCAGTCTACCCCCTGAAATCGTTTTCCTGAAATTCTGCCCCGCTTTCAAGTCCTCTTCGAAGACTTACTTCAATACATTTTTGGACGATAGCTGTCATTCATAACTCTGCAGGTTTGTGAAGTACAGTGCCCCTGAGCTCGTTTCCTCAACTCGCTTTCTTGTGAGCTGGCCGCAAAACCGCAGGATTGCTGCAGGCCCTAATCTGTTTCCGTCAGGGCACACTGAGCCTTTGGTGAATTCCTCTTCCTTGTGGGAAATGAGCGTTCCATTTGCCCGTGCAGACACCTACAGCTAGTCTCTCATTGTTTCTCCCTATTCCTGTTAATCTTGCGTAGAAATTGCAAACTGTGCCAAACAGGAGGTTAAAGGCACGGACTCTCCAAGTGGGGAGAATGTTAGTAAAGTGTCTGGAATGGTGAACCCGAGTACCAGGGTTCGAAAACTGAGATATATTTGAAAACGTTTCCCAATCACACGGTGGACAATACTCTGGGTTTCCTATGCATGTCTTAGTTGAAGGAAGAATCCCTTAAACCTGGAGAGCTGGGAACCATGGAATGGGTACCATGCTGTATGACTACAAAGGGTCTGCGTTTGCTCACCGAACCTCACAAATGCTATCATCCCGAAGTGTCCAGCCGTATATCTCACCCAGCTCTGGGTGTAGATGTGGTAAATCCAGGTTGCATCACAAGCCCTGAATGAATTATTTAAGAATTGCTCTCTATTTCACTGTGAATGTGTTTTGGTTTTGAAATTTATTTTGATAATGGGATTTATCGGATTTTCACTGCTGCGTTTAGGCTGCTGTACACACGCTTGATTTCCTTATGGAGACATATAAATCCATGGGTTTGAAGATTCTTACTAGTCAGGTGTATTCCTAGGCGTTGAATATGAGGTGTTTAGTCCATTTCGTTGAGCAAGGGGTAGGTCTTGACTATTGCATATTTGGCTTATGGAAAGGTATCTGTGCTAATTTCTATCTCTGCTTTTATGCAGCACCCCAACTCACTTTTCCCCTTAAGCAAGCATAAGTTGGTTTTCTAAATTTGAGACCCTGTTCTGTTTTGTAATTCAGTTCATGTGTAGCCAAGTTTACATTCCGTGTATTAGTGATAACTTATGATGTTTCATTTTCTGTGTGACTTATTTCACTTAGAATCATCGTACCTGAATCCACTCATTATGCCGCGACGGGCCTGATGAAATAGATTTCATTGGTGAGTGATATTTATTTGTACGTACGTACCACACTTCTTTATCCATTTTTCGCTTTCTGGGATATTTAACTTGTTCCGTAGATGAGGTTCTTGTAAACAGAGCCGTCCCAAACTTTGGGGTGGCTGTCGGTTTTTGATTTTAATTTCCGTGATCTATAAGACCATAAGTGGAAGTGCCGTAGTCTCCGTTGCTTTGTTTCTTAGGTGTTTCAGGAAACACCATACACTTCTCCAGAGTGGCTGTTGGCATTTACATCCCGCCCATCAGCATAACAAGGCTCCCTGTTATCCATGGCCTGTCCTGTGTTTCTGGTTTTTACACTTTTTTCAGATGGCCCTTTTGACGAATGGGAAATGAGACTTCATTGTAGTGCGGATTTCCATTTCTCGAGTGCTTGGTTGGCCAAAAAGGGCATATGTGTTTTTTCCTGAATATATTCAGGAAAAAATGTTTACGCACTTTTGTCCAAGTGCATCACTGTCAAAGATCTGCCGCTTTTCACATGCTTTAAATGCAATTCCAATCTACCTCCTGAAATATGATTCCTGCAATTCTGCCTCGTTTTCAAGTCCTCTTTGCAGACTTACTTCCATATATTTTTGCCAATAGCTGTCATTTATAACTCTGCAGGTTTGTGAATTACAGTGCCCATGATTTCCTTTCTTAACTCGTTTCCTTGAAAACTGGCCACAGAACCGTAGGTTTGCTTCAGGCCGTAATCAGGGTCCGGCACGGCACTCTGAGACTTTGGTTCATTCCACTTCCTGGTGGGAAATTAGAGTTAAATGTGCCCCTCCAGACACCTGCCTCACTCCTAGCCCCTTGGTGATGTGTGTCCTCTGGTTTGAGGCCACATGTGCTGGGTTCCTCACCTTTGGCTGATGTGGCCCCACTGATGTGAGGACACTCCTGCCTGGTTCCTATCCCCTTGATGATGTGGGCCCTCTGGTGAGAGTCTGATCCTGGTTGGGTTCCTCACACTTCTGTGAGGTGAGCCCTCTTCTCTGAGGTCACTCCTGCCTGGCTGGCACACCCCACCTTGGCGACGTCGGCCCTCTGGTGGGATTTGGTGCCTGCTGGGTGTCTCCTCCCCTCGGTAATGAGGGCCCTCTGGCGTCAGGCCCTAACTCCTGGCCCCCAATATTTTCTGATATGCGCCCTGTGGTTCGAGTACACTCCTGCCAGGTTCCCAACCCCATGGGAATGTGGGCCTTCTGCTCTGAGGTCCCAACCGTGGGTTACTCAGTTTCATGATGAGGGCCCTCTGCTGCGAGTTCTCTCCGGCCTGGATCCCATAGCCTCGCTGCTCTTGGCCACCTGCTGGGAGGTTACAACTGCGGGATTCCTCACCTTTTTTCTTCTATGGGCCCTCTGTTTTGAGACTCCTCCTGCCTGCCTCACTCCCAGCCCCTTGGTGATGTGTGTCCTCTGGTTTGAGGCCACGTATGCTGGGTCCCTCGCCTTTCGATGATGTGGCCCCACTGATGTGAGGACACTCCTGCCTGGTTCCTATCCCCTTGATGATGTGGGCCCTCTGGTGAGAGTCTGATCCTGGCTGGGTTCCTCACCCTTCTGTGAGGGGGGCCCTCTGCTGTGAGGTCACTCCTGCCTGGCTGGCACACCCCACCTGGGCAACATCGGCCCTCTTGTGGCAGTTGGAGCCTGCTGGGAACCTCCCCTCGGTGATGGGGGCCCTCTTGCCTCAGGCCCTAACTGCTGGGTACCCACATTTTCTGATACGTGCTAAGTGGTGCGAGGACACTCCTGCGAGGTTCCCATCCCCATGGGCATGTGGGCCTTCTGCTCTAAGGTCCCAACACCTGTGTTGTTCACCGTTTCATGATGTTGGCTCTCTGGTGTTAGTTCACCCAGGCCTAGATCCCATAGACTCTGTGCTCTGAGCCGACTGCTGGGAGGTTCCTACTGCTGGATTCCTTACCTCTTTTATTCTTTGGGTCCTGTGTTTTCATGCTCCTACTTCCTGACTCACTTCCAGCCCATTTGTGATGTAGGTCCTCTGGTTTAAAGCCACATGTACCGGTTTCCTCACCTTTATTGATGTGGCCCCACTGGTGTGAGGACACTCCTGCCTGGTTCCCATCCCCTTGGTGATGGGGGCCCTCTGGTGAGAGTCTGATCCTGTCTGGATTCCTCACACTTCTGGGAGGTGGGCCCTCTGCTGTGAGGTCACTCCTGCCTGGCTGGCACACGTCACCTTGGCGATGTGGGCCCTCAGTTGGGAGTTGGTGCCTGCTGGGAGTCTCCTCCCCTCGGTAATGAGGGCCCTCTGGCGTCAGGCCCTAACTCATGGGCTCCCAAAATTTTCTGATGTGCGCCCTGTCGTGCGAGTACACTCCAGCCAGGGTCCCATCCCCATGGGGATGTGGGCTTTCTGCTCTGAGGTCCCAAAGGCTGGGTTGCTCACAGTGTCAGAATGTGGGCCCTCTGCTGTGAGTTCACTCCGGCATGGATCCCATAGCCTCGGTGCTCTGGGCCACCTGCTTGGAGCTTCCAACTGCGGGGTTCCTCACCTTTTTTATTCTATGGACGCTCTGTTGTGAGTTTCCTCCTGCATGCCTCACTCCCAGCCCTTTCGTGATGTGTGTCCCCTTGTTTGAGGCCACATGTGCTGTGTTCCTCACCTTTCGCTGATGTGGCCCCACTGGTGTGAGGACACTCCTGCCTGGTTTCCATCCCATTGGTGATGTGGGCGCTCTGGTTAGAGTCTGATCCTGTTTGGGCTCCTCACACTTCTGTGAGGTGGGCCCTCTGCTGTGAGGTAACTCCTGCCTGGCTTGCTCCCATTGCCTTGGTGACGTCGGCCCTCTGGTGGCATTTGGAGCCTGCTGGTAGCCTCCTCTCCTCAGTGATGAGGGCCCTCTGGCGTCAGGCCATAACTGCTGGGTTCCCACATTTTCTGATACGTGCTAAGTTGTGCGAGGACACTCCTGCAAGGTTCCCATCCCCATGGGGATGTGGGCCTTCTGCTCTGAGGTCCCACTGGCTGGGCTGCTCACAGTTTCATGATGTGGGCCCTCTGCTGTGAGTTCACTGTGGCCTGGATCCCATAGACTCCATGCTCTGGGCCACCTGCTGGGAGGTTCAAACTGCTGGATTCCTCACATTTTTTATTCTGTGGGCCCTGTGTTGTTAGGCTACTCCTGCCTGCCTCACTCGGAGCACCTTGGAAATGTGGGTCCTCTGGTTTAGGCCACATGTGCTGGGTTCCTCACCTTTCTATAATGTGGCCACACTGGTGTGAGGACACTCCTGCCTTGTTCCGTTCCCCTTGGTGATGTGGGCCCTCTGGTGAGAGTCTTATCCTGGCTGGGTTCCTCACCCTTCTGTGAGGTAGGCCCTCTGCTGTGAGGTCACTCCTGCCTGGCTGGCACACGTCAACTTGGCGACGTGGGCCCTCAGTTGGGAGTTGGTGCCTGCTGGGAGTCTCCTCCCCTCGGTAATGAGGGCCCTCTGGCGTCAGACCCTAACTCCTGGGCTCCCAAAATTTTCTGATGTGCACCCTGTGGTGCGAGTACACTCCTGCCAGGATCCCAACCCCATGGGAATGTGGGTCTTCTGCTCTGAGGTCCCAATGGTACGTTGCTCAGTTTCATGATGAGGGCCCTCTGGTGTGAGTTCACTCCGGCATGGACCCCATAGCCTCGCTGCTCCTGGCCTCCTGCGGGGAGGTTCCAACTGCGGGATTCCTCACCTTTTTCCTTCTATGGGCCCTCTGTTTTGAGACTCCTCCTGCCTGCCTCACTCCCAGCCCCTTGGTGATGTGTGTCCTCTGGTTTGAGGCCACGTGTGCTGGGTCCCTCACCTTTCGATGATGTGGCCCCACTGGTGTGAGGACACTCCTGCCTGGTTCCTATCCCCTTGGTGATGTGGGCCCTCTGGTGAGAGTCTGATCCTGGCTGGGTTCCTCCCACTTCTGTGAGGTGGGCCCTCTGCTGTGAGGTCACTCCTGCCTGGCTGGCACACCCCGCCTTGGCAATGTCGGCCCTCTTGTGGCAGTTGGAGCCTGCTCGGAGCCTCCTCCCCTCGGTGATGAGGGCCCTCTGGCGTCAGGCCCTAACTGCTGGGTACCCACATTTTCTGATACGTGCTAAGTGGTGCGAGGACACTCGTGCCATGTTCCCAACCCCATGGGGATGTGGGCCTTCTGCTCTGAGGTCCCAACGGCTGGGTTGCTCACAGTTTCATGATGTGGGCCCTCTGCTGTGAGTTAACTGCGGCCTGGATCGCATAGACTCGGTGCTCTGGGCCGCCTGCTGGGAGGTTCCCACTGCACGATTCCTCAGCTTTTTTATTCTATTGGCCCTGTGTTGTGAGTCTACTCCTGCCTGACTCACTCCGAGCCCCTTGGAGATCTGGATCCTCTGGTTTAGGCCACATGTGCTGGGTTCCTCACCTTTCTATGATGTGGCCACCCTGGTGTGAAGACAGTCCTGCCTGGTTCTGATGCCCTTGGTGATGTGGGCTCTCTGGTGAGAGTCTTACCCTGGCTGGGTTCCTCACCATTCTGTGAGGTAGGCCCTCAGCTGTGAGGTCACTCCTGCCTGGCTGTTGCACGTCACCTTGGCGACAGGGGCCCTCAGTTGGGAGTTGGTGCCTGCTTGGGGTCTCCTCCCCTTGGTAATGAGGGCCCTCTGGCGTCAGGCCCTAACTTCTGGGCTCCCAAAATTCTCTGATGTGCGCCCTGTGGTGCGAGTACACTTCTGCCAGGTTCCCAACCACATGGGAATGTGGGCCTTCTGCTCTAAGGTTCCAACGGCTGGGTTGCTCACAGTTTCATGATGAGGCCCCTCTGTTTTGAGTTCAGTCAGGCCTGGATCCCATAGCCTCGCTGCTCCTGGCCACCTGCTGGGAGGTTCCAACTGCGGGATTCCTCACCTTTTTTATGCTATGGGCCCTCTGTTTGGAGGCTCCTCCTGCCTGCCTCACTCCCAGCCCCTTGGTGATGTGTGTCCTGTAGTTTGAGGCCACGTGTGCTGGGTCCGTCACATTTCGGTGATGTGGCCACACTGGTGTGAGGACACTCCTGCCTGGTTTCCATTCCCTTGGTGATGTGGGCCCTCTGGTGAGAGTCTGATCCTCTTTGGGTTCCTCACACTTTTGTGTGATTGGCCCTCTGCTCTGAGGTCACTCCTGCCTGGCTGGCACACCCCGCATTGGCGACGTCGGCCTTCTGGTAGCAGTTGGAGCTTGCTGGGAGCCTCCTCTCCTCAGTGATGAGGGCCCTCTGGCGTCCGGCCCTAACTGCTGGGCTCCCCACCTTTTCTGATGTGTGCCCACTGGTGCGATGACACTCCTGCTTGGTTCCCTTCCCCATGGGGATGTGGGCCTTGTGCTCTGAGGTTACAACGGCTGGGTTGCTTACAGTATCACGATGAGGGCCCTCTGTTGTGAGTTCATCACTGCCTGGATCCCATAGCCTCGGTGCTCTGGGCCGCCTGCTGGGATGTTCCAACTGCTGGATTCCTCACCTTTTTTATACAATGGGCCATGTGTTTTGAGGTTAATCCTGCCTGCCTCGCTCCGAGACCCATGGTGATGTGGGTCCTCTGGTTTGAGGCCACATGTGCTGGGTACCTCAACTTTCGATGATGTGGCCCCACGGGTGTGAGGACACTCCTGCCTGGTTCCCAGCCCCTTGCTTATGTGGGCACTCTGGTGAGAGTCTGATCATGACTGGGTTCCTTACCCTTCTGTGAGGTGGGCCCTCTGATGTGAGGTCACTCCTGCCTGGATGTCTCAGGTCGCCTTGGCGACGTAGGCCCTCTGTTGGCCACTGAAGCATGCTGGGAGCCTCCTACCCTCTTTAATAAGGGCCCTGGAAGAAACGCATATGCCCTTTTTGACCAAGTGCATCATTGTCGAGGTTCTGCCTCTTCTCCTATACTTTCAGAGGACTTCCCGTCTACCTCCTGAAATCGTATTCCTGGAATTCTGCCCCGCGTTCAAGTCTTCTTTGCAACCTTACTTCAATATATTTTTGGACGATAGCTGTCATTTATAACTCTGCAGGTTTGTGAATTACAGTGCCCCTGAGCTCCTTTCTTCAACTCGCTTTCTTGTGAGCTGGCCGGAAAACCGCAGGATTGCTTCAGGCCCTAATCTGGTTCCCGCACGGCATGCTGAGCCTTTGGCTAATTCCTCTTCCTGGTGGGAAATGAGCGTTAAATCTGTTCGTGCAGACACCTACAGCTAATCTCTCATTGGTTCTCCCTATTCCTGTTCATCTTGCCCAGAAATTCCAAACTGTGCCAAACAGGAGGTTAAAGGCACTGACTCTCCAAGTGGGGAGAGTGTTAGTAAAGCGTCTGGAATGGTAAAAACGAGTACGAGGGGACGAAAACTGAGATGCATTTAAAAAGGTTTCCCGGTCACACGGTGGACCATATTCTGGGTTGCCCATGCATGTTTTACCTGAAGGAAGAATCCCTTCAACCTGGAGAGTTGGGACACATGGAATAGGTACCATGCAGTATGACTTCAAAGGGTTGCCTTTGCTCACCGAACGTCACCAATATTATCAGCACGAAGTGTCCAGCCTTATGTCTCACTCAGCTCGGGGTGTAGATGTGGTAAATCCAGGTTGCATCACAAGCCCTGAGTGAATTATTTAAGAATTGCTCTCTATTTCACTGTCATTGTGTTTGGTTTTCAAAATTTATTTTGATAATGGGATTTATCGGATTTTCGCTGCTGCGTTTAGGCCGCTGTACACACGCTTGATTTCCTTATGGAGACATATAAATCCATGGGTTTTAAGATTCTTACTTGTCAGGTATGTTCCCAGGCATTGAATATGGGGTGTTGAGTACATTTCATTGAGCAAGGAGTAGGTCTTGTCTATTATATATTTGGCTTATGGAACGGTATCGGTGCTAATTTCAATCTCTGGTTTTATGCAGCACCCCAACTCACCTTTCCCCATAAGCAAGCATAATTTGGTTTTCTAAATTTGAGACACTGTTCTGTTTTGTAATTCAGTTCATGTGTAGCCAAGTTTACATTCCGTGTATTACTGATATATTATGATGTTTCTTTTTCTGTGTGACTTATTTCTCGTAGAATCATCGTTCCTGAATCCACTCATTATGCCGCTACGGACCTGATGACGTAGATTTCATTGCTGAGTGATATTCCATTGTACGTGCGTACCACAACATCTTTATCCATTTTTTGCTTTCTCAGATAGTTAACTTATACCGTAGACAAGGTTCTTGTAAACAGAGCCGTCCCAAACTTTGGGGTGGCTGTGTGTTTTTGATTTTAATTTCCCTAAGTTATAGGACCATAAGTGGAAGTGCCATAGGCTGTGTTGCTTTGTTTCCTACGTGTTTCAGGAAACACCATATACATCTCCAGAGTGGCTGTTGGCAATTTACATCCCGCCCATCAGCATAACAAAGCTCCCTGTTCTCCATGACCAGTCCTGCCTTTCTGGATTTTACACTTTGTTCAGATGGCCCTTTTGACCGGTGGGCAGTGAGACTTCATTGTAGTGCAGATTTCCTTTACACGCTTGCTTGGTTGGCCAAAAAGGGCGTATGCGTTTTTTCCTGAATATATTCAGGAAAAAACGCATACGCCCTTTTTGGCCAAGTGCATCATTGTCAACATTCTGCCTCTTTTCCTATGCTTTAAGTGCAATTCCTGTCTACCCCCTGAAATCGTTTTCCTGAAATTCTTCCCCACTTTCAAGTCCTCTTCGAAGACTTACTTCAATACATTATTGGACGATAGCTGTCATTCATAACTCTGCATGTTTGTGAATTACAGTGCCCCTGAGCTCCTTTCCTCAACACGCTTTCTTGTGAGCTGGCCGCAAAACCACAGGATTGCTTCAGGCCCTAATCTCTTTCTGGCAGGGCACGCTGAGCCTTTGGTTAATTCCACTTCCTGGTGGGAAATGAGCATTCCATTTGCCAGTGCAGACACCTACAGCTAGTCTCTCATTGGTTCTCCCTATTCCTGTTCATCTTGCGCAGAAACAGCAAACTGTGCCAAACAGGACTTTAAAGTCCCTGACTCTCCAAGTGGGGAGAGTGTTAGTAAAGCGTCTGGAATGGTGAACCCGAGCACCAGGGTTCGAAAACTGAGATGCATGTGAAAACGTTTCCCAATCACACGGTGGACCATACTCTGGGTTTCCCATGCATGTTTTAGCTGAAGGAAGAATCCCTTAAACGTGGAGAGTTGGAACCCATGGAATGGGTAGCATGCTGTATGACTTCAAAGGGTCTGCGTTTGCTCACCGAACCTCACCAATGCTATCAGCCCGAAGTGTCCAGCCTTATGTCTCACCCAGCTCTGGGTGTAGATGTGGTAAATCCAGGTTGCATCACAAGCCCTGAATGAATTATTTAAGAATTGCTCTCTATTTCACTGTCATTGTGTTTCGTTTTTGAAATTTATTTTGATAATGGGATTTATCGGATTTTCACTGCTATGTTTAGGCCGCTGTACACACGCTTGATTTCCTTATGGAGACATATAAATCCATGGGTTTTAAGATTCTTACTTGTCAGGTATCTTGCCAGGCGTTGAATATGGGGTGTTGAGTCCATTTCGTTGAGCAAGGAGTAGGTCTTGTCTATTATATATTTGGCTTATGGAACGGTATCTGTGCTAATTTCAATCTCTGGTTTTATGCAGCACCCCAACTCACTTTTCCCCATAAGCAAACATAAGTTGGTTTTCTAAATTTGAGACCCTGTTCTGTTTTGTAATTCAGTTCATGGGTAGCCAAGTTTACATTCTGTGTATTAGTGATATCTTATGATGTTTCTTTTTCTGTGTGACTTATTTCTCGTAGAATCATCATACCTGAATCCACTCATTATGCCGCTACGGGCCTGATGACGTAGATTTCATTGCTGAGTGATATTCCATTGTACGTGCGTACCACAACTTCTTTATCCATTTTTTGCTTTCTGGGATATTTTACTTGTACCGTAGACGAGGTTCTTGTAAACAGAGCCATCCCAAACTCTGGGGTGGCTGTGTGTTTTTGATTTTAATTTCCCTAAGCTATAGGACCATAAGTGGAAGTGCCATAGGCTGTGTTGCTTTGTTTCCTACGTGTTTCTGGAAACACCATACACTTCTCCAGAGTGGTTGTTGGCAATTTACATCCCGCCCATCAGCATGACAAGGCTCCCTGTTCTCCATGACCTGTCCTGCCTTTCTGGATTTTACACTTTTTTCAGATGGCCCTTTTGACCGGGGGGGCAGTGAGACATCATTTTAGTGCAGATTTCCTTTACACGCTTGCTTGGTTGGCCAAAAAGGGCGTATGCGTTTTTTCCTGAATATATTCAGGAAAAAACGCATACGCCCTTTTTGGCCAAGGGCATCGTTGTCGACATTCTGCCTCTTTTCCTATGCTTTTAGTACAATTAAAGTCTACACCCTGAAATCGTTTTCCTGAAATTCTGCCCCGCTTTCAAGTCCTCTTCAAAGACTTACTTCAATACATTTTTGGACGATAGCTGTCATTCATAACTCTGCAGGTTTGTGAATTACAGTGCCCCTGAGCTCATGTCTTTAACTCGCTTTCTTGTGAGCTGTCCGCAAAACCGCAGGATTGCTTCAGGCCATAATCTCTTTCCGGCAGGGCATGCTGAGCCTTTGGCTAATTCCTCTTCCTGGTGGGAAATGAGCGTTAAATTTGTTCGTGCAGACACCTACAGCTAGTCTCTCATTGGTTCTCCCTATTCCTGTTCATCTTGTGCAGAAATTGCAAACTGTGCCAAACAGGAGGTTAAAGGCACTGAGTCTCCAAGTGGGGAGAGTGTTAGTAAAGCGTCTGGAATGGTGAACCCGAGTACCAGGGGACGAAAACTGAGATGCATTTGAAAACGTTTCCCAATCACACGGAGGACCATACTCTGGGTTTCCCATGCATGTTTTACCTGAAGGAAGAATCCCTTAAACCTAGAGAGTTGGGACCCAAGGAATGGATACCATGCAGGGTGACTTCAAAGGGTCTGCGTTTGCTCACCGAACCTCACCAATGCTATCAGCCCGAAGTGTCCAGCCTTATGTCTCACCCAGCTCTGGGTGTAGATGTGGTAAAGCCAGGTTGCATCACAAGCCCTGAATGAATTATTTAAGAATTGCTCTCTATTTCACTGTCATTGTGATTTTTTTTTGAAATTCATTTTGATAATGGGATTTTTCGGATTTTCTCTGCTGTGTTCAGGCCGCTGTACACATGCTTGATTTCCTTATGGAGACATATAAATCCATGGGTTTTAAAATTCTTACTTGTCAGGTATCTTCCCAGGCGTTGAATATGGGGTGTTGAGTCCATTTCGTTGAGCAAGGAGTAGGTCTTGTCTATTATATATTTGGCTTATGGAACGGTATCTGTGCTAATTTCAATCTCTGGTTTTATGCAGCACCCCAACTCACCTTTCCCCATAAGCAAGCATAAGTTGGTTTTCTAAATTTGAGACCCTGTTCTGTTTTGTATTTCAGTTCATGTGTAGCCAAGTTTACATTCCGTGTATTAGTGATATCTTATGATGTTTCTTTTTCTGTGTGACTTATTTCTCGTAGAATCATCATACCTGAATCCACTCATTATGCCGCTACGGGCCTGATGACGTAGATTTCATTGCTGAGTGATATTCCATTGTACGTGCGTACCACAACTACTTTATCCAGTTTTTGCTTTCTCAGATATTTAACTTGTACCATAGACGAGATACTTGTAAACAGAGCCGTCCCAAACATTGGGGTGGCTGTGTGTTTTTGATTTTAATTTCCCTAAGCTATAGGACCATAAGTGGAAGTGCCATAGGCTGTGTTGCTTTGTTTCCTACGTGTTTCAGGAAACACCATACACTTCTCCAGAGTGGCTGTTGGCAATTTACATCCCGCCCATCAGCATAACAAGGCTCCCTCTTCTCCATGACCTGTCGTGCCTTTCTGGATTTTACACATTTTTCAGACGGCCCTTTTGACCGGGGGGCAGTGAGACTTCATTGTAGTGCAGATTTCCTTTACACACTTGCTTCGTTGGCCAAAAAGGGCGTATGCGTTTTTACCTGAATATATTCTGGAAAAACCGCATATGCCCTTTTTGTCCAAGTGCATCATTGTCAACATTCTGCCTCTTTTCGTATGCTTTAAGTGCAATTCCAGTCTACCCCTTGAAATCGTTTTCCTGAAATTCTGCCCCGCTTTCATGTCCTCTTTGAAGATTTACTTCAATACATTTTTGGACGATAGCTGTCATTTATAACTCTGCAGGTTTGTGAATTGCAGTGCCCCTGAGCTCCTTTCTTCAGCTCTCTTTCTTGTGAGCTGGCCGCAAACCCGCAGGATTGCTTCAGGCCATAATCTCTTTCCAGGGGGGGAACGCTGAGCCTTTGCTTAATTCCTCTTCCTGGTGGGAAATGAGCGTTCCATTTGCCCTTGCAGACACCTACAGCTAGTCTCTCATTGGTTCTCCCTATTCCTGTTCATCTTGCGCAGAAATTGCAAACTGTGCCAAACAGGAGGTTAAAGGCACTGACTCTCCAAGTGGGGAGAGTGTTAGTAAAGCTTCTGGAATGGTGAACCCGAGTACCAGGGTTCGAAAACTGAGATGCATTTTAAAACGTTTCCGAATCACACGGCGGACGATAGTCTGGGTTTCCCATGCATGTTTTAGCTGAAGGAAGAATCCCTTAAACCTGGAGAGTTGGGAACCATGGAATGGGTACCATGCAGTATGACTTCAAAGGGTCTGCGTTTGCTCACCGAACCTCACCAATGCTATCAGCCCGAAGTGTCCAGCCTTATGTCTCACCCAGCTCTGGGTGTAGATGTGGTAAATCCAGGTTGCATCACAAGCCCTGAATGAATTATTTAAGAATTGCTCTCTATTTCACTGTCATTGTGTTTTCTTTTTGAAATTTATTTTGATAATGGGATTTATCGGATGTTCACTGCTGCGTTTAGGCCGCTGTACACATGCTTGATTTCCTTATGGAGACATATAAATCCATGGGTTTTAGATTCTTACTTGTCAAGTATCTTGCCAGGCGTTGAATATGGGGTGTTGAGTCCATTTCGTTGAGCAAGGAGTAGGTCTTGTCTATTATATATTTGGCTTATGGAATGGTATCTGTGCTAATTTCAATCTCTGGTTTTATGCAGCACCCCAACTCACTTTTCCCCTTAAGCAAGCATAAGTTGGTTTTCTAAATTTGAGACCCTGTTCTGTTTTGTAATTCAGTTCATGTGTAGCCAAGTTTACATTCCGTTTATTAGTGATATCTTATGATGTTTCTTTTTCTGTGTGACTTATTTCTCGTAGAATCATCGTACCTGAATCCACTCATTATGCCGCTACGGGCCTGATGACGTAGATTTCATTGCTGAGTGATATTCCATTGTACGTGCGTACCACAATTTCTTTATCCATTTTTTGCTTTCTCGGATATTAAACTTGTACCGTAGACGAGGTTCTTGTAAACAGAGCCGTTCCAAACTTTGGGGTGGCTGTGTGTTTTTGATATTAATTTCCGTAAGCTATAGGAGCATAAGTGGAAGTGCCATAGGCTGTGTTTCTTTGTTTCCTACGTGTTTCAGGAAACACCATACACTTCTCCAGAGTGGCTGTTGGCTATTTACATCCCGCCCATCAGCATAACAAGGCTCCCTGTTCTCCATGACCTGTCCTGCCTTTCTGGATTTTACAAAATTTTCAGATGCCCCTTTTGACCGGGGGGCAGTGAGACTTCATTGTAGTGCAGATTTCTTTTACACGCTTGGTTGGTTGGCCAAAAAGTGCGTATGCGTCTTTTCCTGAATATATTCACGATAAAACGCATACGCAATTTTTGGGCAAGTGCATCATTGTCGACATTCTGCCTTTTTTCCTATGCTTTAAGTGCAATTCCTGTCTACCCCCGAAATCTTTTTCCTGAAATTCTGCCCCGCTTTCAAGCCCTCTTTGAAGACTTACTTCAATACATTTTTGGACGATAGCTGTCATTCATAACTCTGCAGGTTTGTGAATTACAGTGTCCCTGAGCTCCTTTCTTCAACTCGCTTTCTTGTGAGCTGTCCGCAAAACTGCAAGATTACTTCAGGCCCTAATCTGTTTCTGGCAGGGCACGCTGAGCCTTTGTTTAAATCCTCATCCTGGTGGGAAATGTGCATTCCATTTGCCCGTGAAGACACCTACAGCTAGTCTCTCCTTTGTTCTCCCTATTCCTGTTCATCTTGGGCAGAAATTGCAAACTGTGCCAAACAGGAGGTTAAAGACACTGACTCTCCAAGTGGGGAGAGTGTTAGTAAAGCGTCTGGAATGGTGAACCCGAGTCCCAGGTTTCGAAAACTGAGATGCATTTGAAAACGTTTCCCAATCACACGGTGGACCATACTCTGGGTTTCCCATGCATGTTTTAGCTGAAAGAAGAATCCCTTAAACCTGAAGAGTTGGGAACCATGGAATGGGTACCATGCAGTATGACTTCAAAGGGTCTGCGTTTGCTCACCGAACCTCACCAATGCTATCAGCCCGAAGTGTCCAGCC
Source organism: Delphinapterus leucas (assembly GCF_059928025.1). NCBI lineage: Eukaryota > Metazoa > Chordata > Mammalia > Artiodactyla > Monodontidae > Delphinapterus > Delphinapterus leucas. The sequence goes on along the minus strand of NW_028322240.1, from coordinate 6,299,929 downwards.
GTATGTCTCAGCCAGCTCTGGGTGTAGATGTGGTAAATCCAGGTTGCATCACAAGCCTTGAATGAATTATTTAAGAATTGCTCTCTATTTCACTGTCATTGGGTTTTGTTTTTGAAATTTATTTTGGTAATGGGATTTATCGGATGTTCACTGCTGCATTTAGACCGCTGTACACACGCTTGATTTCCTTATGTAGACATATAAATCCATGGGTTTTAAGATTCTTACTTGTCAGGTATCTTCCCAGGCGTTGAATATGGGGTGTTGAGTCCATTTCGTTGAGCAAGTTGTAGGTTTTGTCTATTATATATTTGGCTTATGGAAAGGTATCTGTGCTAATTTCAATCTCTGGTTTTATGCAGCACCCCAACTCACCTTTCCCCATAAGCAAGCATAAGTTGCTTTTCTAAATTTGAGACCCTGTTCTGTTTTGTATTTCAGTTCATGTGTAACCAAGGTTACATTCCGTGTATTAGTGATATCTTATGATGTTTCTTTTTCTGTGTGACATATTTCTCGTAGAATCATCTTACCTGAATCCACTCATTATGCCACTACGGGCCTGATGACGTAGGTTTCATTGCTGAGTGATATTCCATTGTACGTGCGTACCACAACTTCTTTATCCATTTTTTGCTTTCTCGGATATTTAACTTGTACCGTAGACGAGGTTCTTGTAAACAGAGCCATCCCAAACTTTGGGGTGGCTGTGTCTTTTTGATTTTAATTTCCCTAAGCTATAGGACCATAAGTGGAAGTGCCATAGGCTGTGTTGCTTTGTTTCCTACGTGTTTCAGAATACACCATACATTTCTCCAGAGTGGCTGTTGGCAATTTACATCCCGCCCATCAGCATAACAAGGCTCCCTGTTCTCCATGACCTGTCCTGCCTTTCTGGATTTTACACTTTTTTCAGATGGCCCTTTTGACCGGGGGGCAGTGAGACTTCATTGTAGTGCAGATTTCCTTTACACGCTTGCTTGGTAGGCCAAAATGGGCGTATGCGTTTATTCCTGAATATATTCAGGAAAAAACGCATACGCACTTTTTCACCAAGTGCATCATTGTCGACATTCTGCCTCTTTTCCTATGCTTTAAGTGCAATTCCTGTCTACCCCCTGAAATCGTTTTCCTGTAATTCTGACCCGCTTTCAAGTCCTCTTCGAAGACTTACTTCAGTACAATTTTGGACGATACCTGTCATTCATAACTCTGCAGGTTTGTGAATTACAGTGTCCCTGAGCTCCTTTCTTCAACTCGTTTCCTTGTGAGCTAGCCGCAAAACCGCAGGATTTCTTCAGGCCCTAATCTGTTTCCGGCCAGGCACGCTGAGCCTTTGGTTAATTCCTCTTCCTTGTCGGAAATGAGCGTTCCATTTGCCCGTGCAGGCACCTACAGGTAGTCTCTCATTGGTTCTCCCTATTCCTGTACATCTTGCGCAGAATTTGCAAACGGTGCCCAACAGGAGGTTAATGGCGTTGACTCTCCAAGTGGGGAGAGTGTTAGTAAAGCGTCTGGAATGATGAACCCGAGTACCAGGGGACGAAAACTGAGATGCATTTCAAAACGTTTCCCGGTCACACAGTGCACAGTACTGTGGGTTTCCCATGCATGTTTTAGCTGAAGGAAGAATCCCTTAAACCTGGAGAGTTGGGACCCATGGAATGGGTACCATGCAATATGACTTCAAAGGGTCTGCGTTTGCTCACCGAACCTCACCAATGCTATCAGCCCGAAGTGTCCAGCCTTATGTCTCACCCAGCTCTGGGTGTAGATGTGGTAAATCCAGGTTGCATCACAAGCCCTGAATGAATTATTTAAGAATTGCTCTCTATTTCACTGTCATTGTGTTTTGTTTTTGAAATTCATTTTCATAATGGGATTTATCGGATGTTCACTGCTGCGTTTAGGCCGCTGTACACACGCTTGATTTCCTTATGGAGACATATAAATCCATGGGTTTTAAGATTCTTACTTGTCAGGTATCTTCCCAGGCGTTGAATATGGGGTGTTGAGTCCATTTCGTTGAGCAAGGAGTAGGTCTTGTCTATTATATATTTGCCTTATGGAACGGTATCTGTGCTAATTTCAATCTCTGGTTTGATGCAGCACCCCAACTCACCTTTCCCCATAAGCAAGCATAAGTTGGTTTTCTAAATTTGAGACACTGTTCTGTTTTGTAATTCAGTTCATGTGTAGCCAAGTTTACATTCCGTGTATTAGTGATATCTTATGATATTTCTTTTTCTGTGTGACTTATTTCTCGTAGAATCATCGTACCTGAATCCACTCATTATGCCTTACGGGCCTGCTGACGTAGATTTCATGGCTGAATGATATTCCATTGTACGTGCGTACCACAACATCTTTATCCATTTTTTGCTTTTTCGGATATTTAACATGATCCGTAGACGAACTTCTTGTAAACAGAGCCGTCCCAAACTTTGGGGTGGCTGTGTGTTTTTGATTTTAATTTCCCTAAGCTATAGGACCATAAGTGGAAGTGCCATAGGCTGTGTTGCTTTGTTTCCTTCGTGTTTCACGAAACACCATACACTTCTCCAGATTGGCTGTTGGCAATTTACATCACGCCCATCAGCGTAACAAGGCTCCCTGTTCTCCATGACCTGTCCTGCCTTTGTGGATTTTACACATTTTTCAGATGGCCCTTTTGACCGGGGGGCAGTGAGACTTCATTGTAGTGCAGATTTCCTTTACACGCTTACTTGGTTGGCCAAAAAGGGCGTATGCGTTTTTTCCTGAATATATTCAGGAAAAAACGCATACGCACTTTTTTGGCTAAGTGCATCATTGTCGACATTCTGCCTCTCTTCCTATGCTTTAAGTGCAATTCCAGTCTACCCCCTGAAATCGTTTTCCTGAAATTCTGTCCCGCTTTCAAGTCCTCTTCGAAGACTTACTTCAATGCATTTTTGTATGATAGCTGTCATTCATAACTCTGCAGGTTTGTGAATTACAGTGCCCCTGAGCTCCTTTCTTCAACTCGCTTTCTTGTGAGCTGGCCACAAACCGCAGGATTGCTTTAGGCCCTAATCTGTTTCCGGCAGGGCTCGCTGAGCCTTTGGTTAATTCTTCTTCCTGGTGGGAAATGAGCGTTCCATTTGCCCGTGCAGACACCTACAGCTAGTCTCTCATTGGTTCTCCCTATTCCTGTGCGTCTTGTGCAGAAATTGCAAACTGTGCCAAACAGGAGGTTAATGGCACTGACTCTCCAAGTGGGGAGAGTGTTAGTAAAGCGTCTGGAATGGTGAACCCGTGTACCAGGGGACGAAAACTGAGATGCATTTGAAAACGTTTCCCTATCACACGGTGGACCATGCTCTGGGTTTCGCATGCATGATTTACCCGAAGGAAAAATCCCTTAAACCTGGAGAGTTGGGACACATGGAATGGGTACCATGCAGTATGACTTCAAAGGGTCTGTGTTTGCTCACCGAACCTCAGCAATGCTATCAGCCCGAAGTGTCCAGCCTTATGTCTCACACAGCTCTGGGTGTAGATGTGGTAAATCCAGGTTGCATCACAAGCCCTGAATGAATTATTTAAGAATTGCTCTCTATTTTACTGTCATTGTGTTTTGTTTGTGAAATTTATTTTAATAATGGGATTTATCGGATTTTCACTGCTGCGTTTAGGCTGCTGTACACACGCTTGATTTCCTTATGGAGACATATACATCCATGGGTTTTAAGATTCTTACTTGTCAGGTATCTTCCCACTCGTTCAGTCCGTTTCGTTGATCAAGGAATAGGTCTTGTCTATTATATATTTGGATTATGGAACGGTATCTGTGCTAATTTCAATCTCTGGTTTGATGCAGCACCCCAACTCACCTTTCCCCATATGCAAGCATAAGTTGGTTTTCTAAATTTGAGACCCTGTTCTGTTTTGTAATTCAATTCATGTGTAGCCAAGTTTACATTCCGCGTATTAGTGATATCTTATGATGTTTCTTTTTCTGTGTGACTTATTTCTCGTAGAATCATCGTACTTGGATCCACTAATTATGCCGCTACGGGCCTGATGACGTAGATTTCATTGCTGAGTGATATTCCATTGTACGTGCGTACCACAACTTCTTTATCCATTTTTTGCTTTCTCGGATATTTAACTTGTACCGCAGACGAGGTTCTTGTAAACAGAGCCGTCCCAAATTTTGGGGTGGCTGTGTGTTTTTGATTTTAATTTCCCTAAGCTATAGGACCATAAGTGGAAGTGCCATAGGCTGTGTTGCTTTGTTTCCTACGTGTTTCAGGAAACACTATACACTTCTCCAGAGTGGCTGTTGGCAATTTATATCCCGCACATCAGCATAACAAGGCTCCCTGTTTTCCATGACCTGTCCTGCCTTTCTGGATTTTACACTTTTTTCAGATTGCCCTTTTGACCGGGGGGGCAGTGAGACTTCATTGTAGTGCAGATTTCCTTTACACGCTTGCTTGGTTGGCCAAAAAGGGCGTATGCGTTTTTTCCTGAATATATTCAGGAAAAAACGCATACGCCCTTTTTGGCCAAGTGCATCGTTGTCGACATTCTGCCTCTTTTCCTATGCTTTTAGTACAATTCCAGTCTACCCCCTGAAATCGTTTTCCTGAAATTCTGCCCCGCTTTCAAGTCCTCTTGGAAGACTTACTTCAATACATTTTTGGACGATAGCTGTCATTCATAACTCTGCAGGTTTGTGAATTACAGTGCCCCTGAGCTCATGTCTTCAACTCGCTTTCTTGTGAGCTGGCCGCAAAACCGCTGGATTGCTTCAGGCCAAAGTCTCTTTCCAGCAGGGCACGCTGAGCCTTTGTTTAATTCCTCTTCCTGGTCGGAAATGAGTGTTCCATTTGCCCGTGAAAACACCTACAGCTAGTCTCTCATTGCTTCTCCCTATTCCTCTTCATCTTGCGCAGAAATTGCAAAGTGTGCCAAACAGGAGGTTAAATGCACTGACTCTCCAAGTGGGGAGAGTGTTAGTAAAGCGGCTGGAATGGTGAACCCGAGTACCAGGGGACGAAAACTGAGATGCATTTGAAAACGTTTCCCAATCACACGGTGGACCATACTATGGGTTTCCCATGCATGTTTTAGCTGAAGGAAGAATCCCTTAAACCTGGAAATTTGGAACCCATGAAATGGGTACCATGCAGTATGACTTCAAAGGGTCTGCGTTTGCTCACCGAACCTCACCAATGCTATCAGCCCGAAGTGTCCAGCCTTATGTCTCACCCAGCTCTGGGTGTAGATGTGGGAAATCCAGGTTGCATCACAAGCCCTGAATGAATTATTTAAAAATTGCTCTCTATTTCACTGTCATTTTGTTTTGTTTTTGAAATTCATTTTGATAATGGGATTTATCGGATTTTCACTGCTGCGTTTAGTCCGCTGTACACACGCTTGATTTCCTTATGGAGACATATAAATCCATGGGTTTTAAGATTCTTACTTGTCAGGTATCTTGCCAGGCGTTGAATATGGGGTGTTGAGTCCATTTCGTTGAGCAAGGAGTAGGGCTTGTCTATTATATATTTGGCTTATGGAACGGTATCTGTGCTAATTTCAATCTCTGGTTTTATGCAGCACCCCAACTCACCTTTCCCCATAAGCAAGCATAAGTTGGTTTTCTAAATTTGAGACCCTGTTCTGTTTTGTAATTCAGTTCATGGGTAGCCAAGTTTACATTCCGTGTATTAGTGATATCTTATTATGTTTCTTTTTCTGTGTGACTTATTTCTCGTAGAATCATCATACCTGAATCCACTCATTATGCCGCTACGGGCCTGATGACGTAGATTTCATTGCTGAGTGATATTCCATTGTACGTGCGTACCACAACTTCTTTATCCATTTTTTACTTTCTGGGATATTTTACTTGTACCGTAGACGAGGTTCTTGTAAACAGAGCCGTCCCAAACTCTGGGGTGGCTGTGTGTTTTTGATTTTAATTTCCCTAAGCTATAGGACCATAAGTGGAAGTGCCATAGGCTGTGTTGCTTTGTTTCCTACGTGTTTCTGGAAACACCATACACTTCTCCAGAGTGGTTGTTGGCAATTTACATCCCGCCCATCAGCATGACAAGGCTCCCTGTTCTCCATGACCTGTCCTGCCTTTCTGGATTTTACACTTTTTTCAGATGGCCCTTTTGACCGGGGGGGCAGTGAGACTTCATTGTAGTGCAGATTTCCTTTACACGCTTGCTTGGTTGGCCAAAAAGGGCGTATGCGTTTTTTCCTGAATATATTCAGGAAAAAACGCATACGCCCTTTTTGGCCAAGTGCATCGTTGTTGACATTCTGCCTCTTTTCCTATGCTTTTAGTACAATTCCAGTCTACCCCCTGAAATCGTTTTCCTGAAATTCTGCCCCGCTTTCAAGTCCTCTTGGAAGACTTACTTCAATACATTTTTGGACGATAGCTGTCATTCATAACTCTGAAAGTTTGTGAATTACAGTGCCCCTGAGCTCATGTCTTCAACTCGCTTTCTTGTGAGCTGGCCGCAAAACCGCTGGATTGCTTCAGGCCAAAGTCTCTTTCCGGCAGGGCATGCTGAGCCTTTGTTTAATTCCACTTCCTGGTCGGAAATGAGCGCTCCTTTTGCCCGTGCAGGCACCTACAGCTAGTCTCTCATTGGTTCTCCCTATTCCTGTACATCTTGCGCAGAAATTGCAAACTGTGCCAAACAGGAGGTTAAAGGCACTGACTCTCCAAGTGGGGAGAGTGTTAGTAAAGCGTCTGGAATGGTGAACCCGAGTACCAGGCGACGAAAACTGAGATGCATTTGAAAACGTTTACCGGTCACACAGTGCACTGTACTGTGGGTTTACCATGCATGTTTTAGCTGAAGGAAGAATCCCTTAAACCTGGAGAGTTGGGACCCATGGAATGGGTACCATGCAGTATGACTTCAAAGGGTCTGCGTTTGCTCACCGAACCTCACCAATGCTATCAGCCCAAAGTGTCCAGCCTTATGTCTCACCCAGTTCTGGGTGTAGATGTGGTAAATCCAGGTTGCATCACAAGCCCTGAATGAATTATTTAAGAAATGCTCTCTATTTCACTGTCATTGTGTTTTGTTTTTGAAATTTATTTTGATAATGGGATTTATCGGATTTTCACTTCTGCCTTTAGGCCGCTGTACACACACTTGATTTCCTTATGGAGACATATAAATCCATGGGTTTTAAGATTCTTACTTGTCAGGTATCTTGCCAGGCGTTGAATATGGGGTGTTGAGTCCATTTCGTTGAGCAAGGAGTAGGTCTTGTCTATTATATATTTGGCTTATGGAACGGTATCTGTGCTAATTTCAATCTCTGGTTTTATGCAGCACCCCAACTCACCTTTCCCCATATGCAAGCATAAGTTGGTTTTCTAAATTTGAGACCCTGTTCTGTTTTGTAATTCAGTTTATGTGTAGCCAAGTTTACATTCCGTGTATTAGTGATAACTTATGATGTTTCTTTTCTGTCTGACTTATTTCTCATAGAATCATCGTACCTGAATCCACTCATTATGCCGTTATGGGCCTGAAGACGTAGATTTCATTGCTGAGTGATATTCCATTGTACGTGCGTACCACAACTTCTTTATCCATTTTTTGCTTTCTGGGATATTTTACTTGTACCGTAGACGAGGTTCTTGTAAACAGAGCCATCCCAAACTCTGGGGTGGCTGTGTGTTTTTGATTTTAATTTCCCTAAGCTATAGGACCATAAGTGGAAGTGCCATAGGCTGTGTTGCTTTGTTTCCTACGTGTTTCTGGAAACACCATACACTTCTCCAGAGTGGTTGTTGGCAATTTACATCCCGCCCATCAGCATGACAAGGCTCCCTGTTCTCCATGACCTGTCCTGCCTTTCTGGATTTTACACTTTTTTCAGATGGCCCTTTTGACCGGGGGGGCAGTGAGACATCATTTTAGTGCAGATTTCCTTTACACGCTTGCTTGGTTGGCCAAAAAGGGCGTATGCGTTTTTTCCTGAATATATTCAGGAAAAAACGCATACGCCCTTTTTGGCCAAGGGCATCGTTGTCGACATTCTGCCTCTTTTCCTATGCTTTTAGTACAATTAAAGTCTACACCCTGAAATCGTTTTCCTGAAATTCTGCCCCGCTTTCAAGTCCTCTTCAAAGACTTACTTCAATACATTTTTGGACGATAGCTGTCATTCATAACTCTGCAGGTTTGTGAATTACAGTGCCCCTGAGCTCATGTCTTTAACTCGCTTTCTTGTGAGCTGTCCGCAAAACCGCAGGATTGCTTCAGGCCATAATCTCTTTCCGGCAGGGCATGCTGAGCCTTTGTTTAATTCCTTTTCCTGGTGGTAAATGTGCATTCCATTTGCCCGTGCAGACACCTACAGCTAGTCTCTCATTGGTTCTCCCTATTCCTGTTCATCTTGTGCAGAAATTGCAAACTGTGCCAAACAGGAGGTTAAAGGCACTGAGTCTCCAAGTGGGGAGAGTGTTAGTAAAGCGTCTGGAATGGTGAACCCGAGTACCAGGGGACGAAAACTGAGATGCATTTGAAAACGTTTCCCAATCACACGGAGGACCATACTCTGGGTTTCCCATGCATGTTTTACCTGAAGGAAGAATCCCTTAAACCTAGAGAGTTGGGACCCAAGGAATGGATACCATGCAGGGTGACTTCAAAGGGTCTGCGTTTGCTCACCGAACCTCACCAATGCTATCAGCCCGAAGTGTCCAGCCTTATGTCTCACCCAGCTCTGGGTGTAGATGTGGTAAAGCCAGGTTGCATCACAAGCCCTGAATGAATTATTTAAGAATTGCTCTCTATTTCACTGTCATTGTGATTTTTTTTTGAAATTCATTTTGATAATGGGATTTTTCGGATTTTCTCTGCTGTGTTCAGGCCGCTGTACACATGCTTGATTTCCTTATGGAGACATATAAATCCATGGGTTTTAAAATTCTTACTTGTCAGGTATCTTCCCAGGCGTTGAATATGGGGTGTTGAGTCCATTTCGTTGAGCAAGGAGTAGGTCTTGTCTATTATATATTTGGCTTATGGAACGGTATCTGTGCTAATTTCAATCTCTGGTTTTATGCAGCACCCCAACTCACCTTTCCCCATAAGCAAGCATAAGTTGGTTTTCTAAATTTGAGACCCTGTTCTGTTTTGTATTTCAGTTCATGTGTAGCCAAGTTTACATTCCGTGTATTAGTGATATCTTATGATGTTTCTTTTTCTGTGTGACTTATTTCTCGTAGAATCATCATACCTGAATCCACTCATTATGCCGCTACGGGCCTGATGACGTAGATTTCATTGCTGAGTGATATTCCATTGTACGTGCGTACCACAACTACTTTATCCAGTTTTTGCTTTCTCAGATATTTAACTTGTACCATAGACGAGATACTTGTAAACAGAGCCGTCCCAAACATTGGGGTGGCTGTGTGTTTTTGATTTTAATTTCCCTAAGCTATAGGACCATAAGTGGAAGTGCCATAGGCTGTGTTGCTTTGTTTCCTACGTGTTTCAGGAAACACCATACACTTCTCCAGAGTGGCTGTTGGCAATTTACATCCCGCCCATCAGCATAACAAGGCTCCCTCTTCTCCATGACCTGTCGTGCCTTTCTGGATTTTACACATTTTTCAGACGGCCCTTTTGACCGGGGGGCAGTGAGACTTCATTGTAGTGCAGATTTCCTTTACACACTTGCTTCGTTGGCCAAAAAGGGCGTATGCGTTTTTACCTGAATATATTCTGGAAAAACCGCATATGCCCTTTTTGTCCAAGTGCATCATTGTCAACATTCTGCCTCTTTTCGTATGCTTTAAGTGCAATTCCAGTCTACCCCTTGAAATCGTTTTCCTGAAATTCTGCCCCGCTTTCATGTCCTCTTTGAAGATTTACTTCAATACATTTTTGGACGATAGCTGTCATTTATAACTCTGCAGGTTTGTGAATTGCAGTGCCCCTGAGCTCCTTTCTTCAGCTCTCTTTCTTGTGAGCTGGCCGCAAACCCGCAGGATTGCTTCAGGCCATAATCTCTTTCCAGGGGGGGAACGCTGAGCCTTTGCTTAATTCCTCTTCCTGGTGGGAAATGAGCGTTCCATTTGCCCTTGCAGACACCTACAGCTAGTCTCTCATTGGTTCTCCCTATTCCTGTTCATCTTGCGCAGAAATTGCAAACTGTGCCAAACAGGAGGTTAAAGGCACTGACTCTCCAAGTGGGGAGAGTGTTAGTAAAGCTTCTGGAATGGTGAACCCGAGTACCAGGGTTCGAAAACTGAGATGCATTTTAAAACGTTTCCGAATCACACGGCGGACGATAGTCTGGGTTTCCCATGCATGTTTTAGCTGAAGGAAGAATCCCTTAAACCTGGAGAGTTGGGAACCATGGAATGGGTACCATGCAGTATGACTTCAAAGGGTCTGCGTTTGCTCACCGAACCTCACCAATGCTATCAGCCCGAAGTGTCCAGCCTTATGTCTCACCCAGCTCTGGGTGTAGATGTGGTAAATCCAGGTTGCATCACAAGCCCTGAATGAATTATTTAAGAATTGCTCTCTATTTCACTGTCATTGTGTTTTCTTTTTGAAATTTATTTTGATAATGGGATTTATCGGATGTTCACTGCTGCGTTTAGGCCGCTGTACACATGCTTGATTTCCTTATGGAGACATATAAATCCATGGGTTTTAGATTCTTACTTGTCAAGTATCTTGCCAGGCGTTGAATATGGGGTGTTGAGTCCATTTCGTTGAGCAAGGAGTAGGTCTTGTCTATTATATATTTGGCTTATGGAATGGTATCTGTGCTAATTTCAATCTCTGGTTTTATGCAGCACCCCAACTCACTTTTCCCCTTAAGCAAGCATAAGTTGGTTTTCTAAATTTGAGACCCTGTTCTGTTTTGTAATTCAGTTCATGTGTAGCCAAGTTTACATTCCGTTTATTAGTGATATCTTATGATGTTTCTTTTTCTGTGTGACTTATTTCTCGTAGAATCATCGTACCTGAATCCACTCATTATGCCGCTACGGGCCTGATGACGTAGATTTCATTGCTGAGTGATATTCCATTGTACGTGCGTACCACAATTTCTTTATCCATTTTTTGCTTTCTCGGATATTAAACTTGTACCGTAGACGAGGTTCTTGTAAACAGAGCCGTTCCAAACTTTGGGGTGGCTGTGTGTTTTTGATATTAATTTCCGTAAGCTATAGGAGCATAAGTGGAAGTGCCATAGGCTGTGTTTCTTTGTTTCCTACGTGTTTCAGGAAACACCATACACTTCTCCAGAGTGGCTGTTGGCTATTTACATCCCGCCCATCAGCATAACAAGGCTCCCTGTTCTCCATGACCTGTCCTGCCTTTCTGGATTTTACAAAATTTTCAGATGCCCCTTTTGACCGGGGGGCAGTGAGACTTCATTGTAGTGCAGATTTCTTTTACACGCTTGGTTGGTTGGCCAAAAAGTGCGTATGCGTCTTTTCCTGAATATATTCACGATAAAACGCATACGCAATTTTTGGGCAAGTGCATCATTGTCGACATTCTGCCTTTTTTCCTATGCTTTAAGTGCAATTCCTGTCTACCCCCGAAATCTTTTTCCTGAAATTCTGCCCCGCTTTCAAGCCCTCTTTGAAGACTTACTTCAATACATTTTTGGACGATAGCTGTCATTCATAACTCTGCAGGTTTGTGAATTACAGTGTCCCTGAGCTCCTTTCTTCAACTCGCTTTCTTGTGAGCTGTCCGCAAAACTGCAAGATTACTTCAGGCCCTAATCTGTTTCTGGCAGGGCACGCTGAGCCTTTGTTTAATTCCTCATCCTGGTGGGAAATGTGCATTCCATTTGCCCGTGAAGACACCTACAGCTAGTCTCTCCTTTGTTCTCCCTATTCCTGTTCATCTTGGGCAGAAATTGCAAACTGTGCCAAACAGGAGGTTAAAGACACTGACTCTCCAAGTGGGGAGAGTGTTAGTAAAGCGTCTGGAATGGTGAACCCGAGTCCCAGGTTTCGAAAACTGAGATGCATTTGAAAACGTTTCCCAATCACACGGTGGACCATACTCTGGGTTTCCCATGCATGTTTTAGCTGAAAGAAGAATCCCTTAAACCTGAAGAGTTGGGAACCATGGAATGGGTACCATGCAGTATGACTTCAAAGGGTCTGCGTTTGCTCACCGAACCTCACCAATGCTATCAGCCCGAAGTGTCCAGCCGTATGTCTCAGCCAGCTCTGGGTGTAGATGTGGTAAATCCAGGTTGCATCACAAGCCTTGAATGAATTATTTAAGAATTGCTCTCTATTTCACTGTCATTGGGTTTTGTTTTTGAAATTTATTTTGGTAATGGGATTTATCGGATGTTCACTGCTGCATTTAGACCGCTGTACACACGCTTGATTTCCTTATGTAGACATATAAATCCATGGGTTTTAAGATTCTTACTTGTCAGGTATCTTCCCAGGCGTTGAATATGGGGTGTTGAGTCCATTTCGTTGAGCAAGTTGTAGGTTTTGTCTATTATATATTTGGCTTATGGAAAGGTATCTGTGCTAATTTCAATCTCTGGTTTTATGCAGCACCCCAACTCACCTTTCCCCATAAGCAAGCATAAGTTGCTTTTCTAAATTTGAGACCCTGTTCTGTTTTGTATTTCAGTTCATGTGTAACCAAGGTTACATTCCGTGTATTAGTGATATCTTATGATGTTTCTTTTTCTGTGTGACATATTTCTCGTAGAATCATCTTACCTGAATCCACTCATTATGCCACTACGGGCCTGATGACGTAGGTTTCATTGCTGAGTGATATTCCATTGTACGTGCGTACCACAACTTCTTTATCCATTTTTTGCTTTCTCGGATATTTAACTTGTACCGTAGACGAGGTTCTTGTAAACAGAGCCATCCCAAACTTTGGGGTGGCTGTGTCTTTTTGATTTTAATTTCCCTAAGCTATAGGACCATAAGTGGAAGTGCCATAGGCTGTGTTGCTTTGTTTCCTACGTGTTTCAGAATACACCATACATTTCTCCAGAGTGGCTGTTGGCAATTTACATCCCGCCCATCAGCATAACAAGGCTCCCTGTTCTCCATGACCTGTCCTGCCTTTCTGGATTTTACACTTTTTTCAGATGGCCCTTTTGACCGGGGGGCAGTGAGACTTCATTGTAGTGCAGATTTCCTTTACACGCTTGCTTGGTAGGCCAAAATGGGCGTATGCGTTTATTCCTGAATATATTCAGGAAAAAACGCATACGCACTTTTTCACCAAGTGCATCATTGTCGACATTCTGCCTCTTTTCCTATGCTTTAAGTGCAATTCCTGTCTACCCCCTGAAATCGTTTTCCTGTAATTCTGACCCGCTTTCAAGTCCTCTTCGAAGACTTACTTCAGTACAATTTTGGACGATACCTGTCATTCATAACTCTGCAGGTTTGTGAATTACAGTGTCCCTGAGCTCCTTTCTTCAACTCGTTTCCTTGTGAGCTAGCCGCAAAACCGCAGGATTTCTTCAGGCCCTAATCTGTTTCCGGCCAGGCACGCTGAGCCTTTGGTTAATTCCTCTTCCTTGTCGGAAATGAGCGTTCCATTTGCCCGTGCAGGCACCTACAGGTAGTCTCTCATTGGTTCTCCCTATTCCTGTACATCTTGCGCAGAATTTGCAAACGGTGCCCAACAGGAGGTTAATGGCGTTGACTCTCCAAGTGGGGAGAGTGTTAGTAAAGCGTCTGGAATGATGAACCCGAGTACCAGGGGACGAAAACTGAGATGCATTTCAAAACGTTTCCCGGTCACACAGTGCACAGTACTGTGGGTTTCCCATGCATGTTTTAGCTGAAGGAAGAATCCCTTAAACCTGGAGAGTTGGGACCCATGGAATGGGTACCATGCAATATGACTTCAAAGGGTCTGCGTTTGCTCACCGAACCTCACCAATGCTATCAGCCCGAAGTGTCCAGCCTTATGTCTCACCCAGCTCTGGGTGTAGATGTGGTAAATCCAGGTTGCATCACAAGCCCTGAATGAATTATTTAAGAATTGCTCTCTATTTCACTGTCATTGTGTTTTGTTTTTGAAATTCATTTTCATAATGGGATTTATCGGATGTTCACTGCTGCGTTTAGGCCGCTGTACACACGCTTGATTTCCTTATGGAGACATATAAATCCATGGGTTTTAAGATTCTTACTTGTCAGGTATCTTCCCAGGCGTTGAATATGGGGTGTTGAGTCCATTTCGTTGAGCAAGGAGTAGGTCTTGTCTATTATATATTTGCCTTATGGAACGGTATCTGTGCTAATTTCAATCTCTGGTTTGATGCAGCACCCCAACTCACCTTTCCCCATAAGCAAGCATAAGTTGGTTTTCTAAATTTGAGACACTGTTCTGTTTTGTAATTCAGTTCATGTGTAGCCAAGTTTACATTCCGTGTATTAGTGATATCTTATGATATTTCTTTTTCTGTGTGACTTATTTCTCGTAGAATCATCGTACCTGAATCCACTCATTATGCCTTACGGGCCTGCTGACGTAGATTTCATGGCTGAATGATATTCCATTGTACGTGCGTACCACAACATCTTTATCCATTTTTTGCTTTTTCGGATATTTAACATGATCCGTAGACGAACTTCTTGTAAACAGAGCCGTCCCAAACTTTGGGGTGGCTGTGTGTTTTTGATTTTAATTTCCCTAAGCTATAGGACCATAAGTGGAAGTGCCATAGGCTGTGTTGCTTTGTTTCCTTCGTGTTTCACGAAACACCATACACTTCTCCAGATTGGCTGTTGGCAATTTACATCACGCCCATCAGCGTAACAAGGCTCCCTGTTCTCCATGACCTGTCCTGCCTTTGTGGATTTTACACATTTTTCAGATGGCCCTTTTGACCGGGGGGCAGTGAGACTTCATTGTAGTGCAGATTTCCTTTACACGCTTACTTGGTTGGCCAAAAAGGGCGTATGCGTTTTTTCCTGAATATATTCAGGAAAAAACGCATACGCACTTTTTTGGCTAAGTGCATCATTGTCGACATTCTGCCTCTCTTCCTATGCTTTAAGTGCAATTCCAGTCTACCCCCTGAAATCGTTTTCCTGAAATTCTGTCCCGCTTTCAAGTCCTCTTCGAAGACTTACTTCAATGCATTTTTGTATGATAGCTGTCATTCATAACTCTGCAGGTTTGTGAATTACAGTGCCCCTGAGCTCCTTTCTTCAACTCGCTTTCTTGTGAGCTGGCCACAAACCGCAGGATTGCTTTAGGCCCTAATCTGTTTCCGGCAGGGCTCGCTGAGCCTTTGGTTAATTCTTCTTCCTGGTGGGAAATGAGCGTTCCATTTGCCCGTGCAGACACCTACAGCTAGTCTCTCATTGGTTCTCCCTATTCCTGTGCGTCTTGTGCAGAAATTGCAAACTGTGCCAAACAGGAGGTTAATGGCACTGACTCTCCAAGTGGGGAGAGTGTTAGTAAAGCGTCTGGAATGGTGAACCCGTGTACCAGGGGACGAAAACTGAGATGCATTTGAAAACGTTTCCCTATCACACGGTGGACCATGCTCTGGGTTTCGCATGCATGATTTACCCGAAGGAAAAATCCCTTAAACCTGGAGAGTTGGGACACATGGAATGGGTACCATGCAGTATGACTTCAAAGGGTCTGTGTTTGCTCACCGAACCTCAGCAATGCTATCAGCCCGAAGTGTCCAGCCTTATGTCTCACACAGCTCTGGGTGTAGATGTGGTAAATCCAGGTTGCATCACAAGCCCTGAATGAATTATTTAAGAATTGCTCTCTATTTTACTGTCATTGTGTTTTGTTTGTGAAATTTATTTTAATAATGGGATTTATCGGATTTTCACTGCTGCGTTTAGGCTGCTGTACACACGCTTGATTTCCTTATGGAGACATATACATCCATGGGTTTTAAGATTCTTACTTGTCAGGTATCTTCCCACTCGTTCAGTCCGTTTCGTTGATCAAGGAATAGGTCTTGTCTATTATATATTTGGATTATGGAACGGTATCTGTGCTAATTTCAATCTCTGGTTTGATGCAGCACCCCAACTCACCTTTCCCCATATGCAAGCATAAGTTGGTTTTCTAAATTTGAGACCCTGTTCTGTTTTGTAATTCAATTCATGTGTAGCCAAGTTTACATTCCGCGTATTAGTGATATCTTATGATGTTTCTTTTTCTGTGTGACTTATTTCTCGTAGAATCATCGTACTTGGATCCACTAATTATGCCGCTACGGGCCTGATGACGTAGATTTCATTGCTGAGTGATATTCCATTGTACGTGCGTACCACAACTTCTTTATCCATTTTTTGCTTTCTCGGATATTTAACTTGTACCGCAGACGAGGTTCTTGTAAACAGAGCCGTCCCAAATTTTGGGGTGGCTGTGTGTTTTTGATTTTAATTTCCCTAAGCTATAGGACCATAAGTGGAAGTGCCATAGGCTGTGTTGCTTTGTTTCCTACGTGTTTCAGGAAACACTATACACTTCTCCAGAGTGGCTGTTGGCAATTTATATCCCGCACATCAGCATAACAAGGCTCCCTGTTTTCCATGACCTGTCCTGCCTTTCTGGATTTTACACTTTTTTCAGATTGCCCTTTTGACCGGGGGGGCAGTGAGACTTCATTGTAGTGCAGATTTCCTTTACACGCTTGCTTGGTTGGCCAAAAAGGGCGTATGCGTTTTTTCCTGAATATATTCAGGAAAAAACGCATACGCCCTTTTTGGCCAAGTGCATCGTTGTCGACATTCTGCCTCTTTTCCTATGCTTTTAGTACAATTTCAGTCTACCCCCTGAAATCGTTTTCCTGAAATTCTGCCCCGCTTTCAAGTCCTCTTGGAAGACTTACTTCAATACATTTTTGGACGATAGCTGTCATTCATAACTCTGCAGGTTTGTGAATTACAGTGCCCCTGAGCTCATGTCTTCAACTCGCTTTCTTGTGAGCTGGCCGCAAAACCGCTGGATTGCTTCAGGCCAAAGTCTCTTTCCAGCAGGGCACGCTGAGCCTTTGTTTAATTCCTCTTCCTGGTCGGAAATGAGTGTTCCATTTGCCCGTGAAAACACCTACAGCTAGTCTCTCATTGCTTCTCCCTATTCCTCTTCATCTTGCGCAGAAATTGCAAAGTGTGCCAAACAGGAGGTTAAATGCACTGACTCTCCAAGTGGGGAGAGTGTTAGTAAAGCGGCTGGAATGGTGAACCCGAGTACCAGGGGACGAAAACTGAGATGCATTTGAAAACGTTTCCCAATCACACGGTGGACCATACTATGGGTTTCCCATGCATGTTTTAGCTGAAGGAAGAATCCCTTAAACCTGGAAATTTGGAACCCATGAAATGGGTACCATGCAGTATGACTTCAAAGGGTCTGCGTTTGCTCACCGAACCTCACCAATGCTATCAGCCCGAAGTGTCCAGCCTTATGTCTCACCCAGCTCTGGGTGTAGATGTGGGAAATCCAGGTTGCATCACAAGCCCTGAATGAATTATTTAAAAATTGCTCTCTATTTCACTGTCATTTTGTTTTGTTTTTGAAATTCATTTTGATAATGGGATTTATCGGATTTTCACTGCTGCGTTTAGTCCGCTGTACACACGCTTGATTTCCTTATGGAGACATATAAATCCATGGGTTTTAAGATTCTTACTTGTCAGGTATCTTGCCAGGCGTTGAATATGGGGTGTTGAGTCCATTTCGTTGAGCAAGGAGTAGGGCTTGTCTATTATATATTTGGCTTATGGAACGGTATCTGTGCTAATTTCAATCTCTGGTTTTATGCAGCACCCCAACTCACCTTTCCCCATAAGCAAGCATAAGTTGGTTTTCTAAATTTGAGACCCTGTTCTGTTTTGTAATTCAGTTCATGGGTAGCCAAGTTTACATTCCGTGTATTAGTGATATCTTATTATGTTTCTTTTTCTGTGTGACTTATTTCTCGTAGAATCATCATACCTGAATCCACTCATTATGCCGCTACGGGCCTGATGACGTAGATTTCATTGCTGAGTGATATTCCATTGTACGTGCGTACCACAACTTCTTTATCCATTTTTTACTTTCTGGGATATTTTACTTGTACCGTAGACGAGGTTCTTGTAAACAGAGCCGTCCCAAACTCTGGGGTGGCTGTGTGTTTTTGATTTTAATTTCCCTAAGCTATAGGACCATAAGTGGAAGTGCCATAGGCTGTGTTGCTTTGTTTCCTACGTGTTTCTGGAAACACCATACACTTCTCCAGAGTGGTTGTTGGCAATTTACATCCCGCCCATCAGCATGACAAGGCTCCCTGTTCTCCATGACCTGTCCTGCCTTTCTGGATTTTACACTTTTTTCAGATGGCCCTTTTGACCGGGGGGGCAGTGAGACTTCATTGTAGTGCAGATTTCCTTTACACGCTTGCTTGGTTGGCCAAAAAGGGCGTATGCGTTTTTTCCTGAATATATTCAGGAAAAAACGCATACGCCCTTTTTGGCCAAGTGCATCGTTGTTGACATTCTGCCTCTTTTCCTATGCTTTTAGTACAATTCCAGTCTACCCCCTGAAATCGTTTTCCTGAAATTCTGCCCCGCTTTCAAGTCCTCTTGGAAGACTTACTTCAATACATTTTTGGACGATAGCTGTCATTCATAACTCTGAAAGTTTGTGAATTACAGTGCCCCTGAGCTCATGTCTTCAACTCGCTTTCTTGTGAGCTGGCCGCAAAACCGCTGGATTGCTTCAGGCCAAAGTCTCTTTCCGGCAGGGCATGCTGAGCCTTTGTTTAATTCCACTTCCTGGTCGGAAATGAGCGCTCCTTTTGCCCGTGCAGGCACCTACAGCTAGTCTCTCATTGGTTCTCCCTATTCCTGTACATCTTGCGCAGAAATTGCAAACTGTGCCAAACAGGAGGTTAAAGGCACTGACTCTCCAAGTGGGGAGAGTGTTAGTAAAGCGTCTGGAATGGTGAACCCGAGTACCAGGCGACGAAAACTGAGATGCATTTGAAAACGTTTACCGGTCACACAGTGCACTGTACTGTGGGTTTACCATGCATGTTTTAGCTGAAGGAAGAATCCCTTAAACCTGGAGAGTTGGGACCCATGGAATGGGTACCATGCAGTATGACTTCAAAGGGTCTGCGTTTGCTCACCGAACCTCACCAATGCTATCAGCCCAAAGTGTCCAGCCTTATGTCTCACCCAGTTCTGGGTGTAGATGTGGTAAATCCAGGTTGCATCACAAGCCCTGAATGAATTATTTAAGAAATGCTCTCTATTTCACTGTCATTGTGTTTTGTTTTTGAAATTTATTTTGATAATGGGATTTATCGGATTTTCACTTCTGCCTTTAGGCCGCTGTACACACACTTGATTTCCTTATGGAGACATATAAATCCATGGGTTTTAAGATTCTTACTTGTCAGGTATCTTGCCAGGCGTTGAATATGGGGTGTTGAGTCCATTTCGTTGAGCAAGGAGTAGGTCTTGTCTATTATATATTTGGCTTATGGAACGGTATCTGTGCTAATTTCAATCTCTGGTTTTATGCAGCACCCCAACTCACCTTTCCCCATATGCAAGCATAAGTTGGTTTTCTAAATTTGAGACCCTGTTCTGTTTTGTAATTCAGTTTATGTGTAGCCAAGTTTACATTCCGTGTATTAGTGATAACTTATGATGTTTCTTTTCTGTCTGACTTATTTCTCATAGAATCATCGTACCTGAATCCACTCATTATGCCGTTATGGGCCTGAAGACGTAGATTTCATTGCTGAGTGATATTCCATTGTACGTGCGTACCACAACTTCTTTATCCATTTTTTGCTTTCTGGGATATTTTACTTGTACCGTAGACGAGGTTCTTGTAAACAGAGCCATCCCAAACTCTGGGGTGGCTGTGTGTTTTTGATTTTAATTTCCCTAAGCTATAGGACCATAAGTGGAAGTGCCATAGGCTGTGTTGCTTTGTTTCCTACGTGTTTCTGGAAACACCATACACTTCTCCAGAGTGGTTGTTGGCAATTTACATCCCGCCCATCAGCATGACAAGGCTCCCTGTTCTCCATGACCTGTCCTGCCTTTCTGGATTTTACACTTTTTTCAGATGGCCCTTTTGACCGGGGGGGCAGTGAGACATCATTTTAGTGCAGATTTCCTTTACACGCTTGCTTGGTTGGCCAAAAAGGGCGTATGCGTTTTTTCCTGAATATATTCAGGAAAAAACGCATACGCCCTTTTTGGCCAAGGGCATCGTTGTCGACATTCTGCCTCTTTTCCTATGCTTTTAGTACAATTAAAGTCTACACCCTGAAATCGTTTTCCTGAAATTCTGCCCCGCTTTCAAGTCCTCTTCAAAGACTTACTTCAATACATTTTTGGACGATAGCTGTCATTCATAACTCTGCAGGTTTGTGAATTACAGTGCCCCTGAGCTCATGTCTTTAACTCGCTTTCTTGTGAGCTGTCCGCAAAACCGCAGGATTGCTTCAGGCCATAATCTCTTTCCGGCAGGGCATGCTGAGCCTTTGTTTAATTCCTTTTCCTGGTGGTAAATGTGCATTCCATTTGCCCGTGCAGACACCTACAGCTAGTCTCTCATTGGTTCTCCCTATTCCTGTTCATCTTGTGCAGAAATTGCAAACTGTGCCAAACAGGAGGTTAAAGGCACTGAGTCTCCAAGTGGGGAGAGTGTTAGTAAAGCGTCTGGAATGGTGAACCCGAGTACCAGGGGACGAAAACTGAGATGCATTTGAAAACGTTTCCCAATCACACGGAGGACCATACTCTGGGTTTCCCATGCATGTTTTACCTGAAGGAAGAATCCCTTAAACCTAGAGAGTTGGGACCCAAGGAATGGATACCATGCAGGGTGACTTCAAAGGGTCTGCGTTTGCTCACCGAACCTCACCAATGCTATCAGCCCGAAGTGTCCAGCCTTATGTCTCACCCAGCTCTGGGTGTAGATGTGGTAAAGCCAGGTTGCATCACAAGCCCTGAATGAATTATTTAAGAATTGCTCTCTATTTCACTGTCATTGTGATTTTTTTTTGAAATTCATTTTGATAATGGGATTTTTCGGATTTTCTCTGCTGTGTTCAGGCCGCTGTACACATGCTTGATTTCCTTATGGAGACATATAAATCCATGGGTTTTAAAATTCTTACTTGTCAGGTATCTTCCCAGGCGTTGAATATGGGGTGTTGAGTCCATTTCGTTGAGCAAGGAGTAGGTCTTGTCTATTATATATTTGGCTTATGGAACGGTATCTGTGCTAATTTCAATCTCTGGTTTTATGCAGCACCCCAACTCACCTTTCCCCATAAGCAAGCATAAGTTGGTTTTCTAAATTTGAGACCCTGTTCTGTTTTGTATTTCAGTTCATGTGTAGCCAAGTTTACATTCCGTGTATTAGTGATATCTTATGATGTTTCTTTTTCTGTGTGACTTATTTCTCGTAGAATCATCATACCTGAATCCACTCATTATGCCGCTACGGGCCTGATGACGTAGATTTCATTGCTGAGTGATATTCCATTGTACGTGCGTACCACAACTACTTTATCCAGTTTTTGCTTTCTCAGATATTTAACTTGTACCATAGACGAGATACTTGTAAACAGAGCCGTCCCAAACATTGGGGTGGCTGTGTGTTTTTGATTTTAATTTCCCTAAGCTATAGGACCATAAGTGGAAGTGCCATAGGCTGTGTTGCTTTGTTTCCTACGTGTTTCAGGAAACACCATACACTTCTCCAGAGTGGCTGTTGGCAATTTACATCCCGCCCATCAGCATAACAAGGCTCCCTCTTCTCCATGACCTGTCGTGCCTTTCTGGATTTTACACATTTTTCAGACGGCCCTTTTGACCGGGGGGCAGTGAGACTTCATTGTAGTGCAGATTTCCTTTACACACTTGCTTCGTTGGCCAAAAAGGGCGTATGCGTTTTTACCTGAATATATTCTGGAAAAACCGCATATGCCCTTTTTGTCCAAGTGCATCATTGTCAACATTCTGCCTCTTTTCGTATGCTTTAAGTGCAATTCCAGTCTACCCCTTGAAATCGTTTTCCTGAAATTCTGCCCCGCTTTCATGTCCTCTTTGAAGATTTACTTCAATACATTTTTGGACGATAGCTGTCATTTATAACTCTGCAGGTTTGTGAATTGCAGTGCCCCTGAGCTCCTTTCTTCAGCTCTCTTTCTTGTGAGCTGGCCGCAAACCCGCAGGATTGCTTCAGGCCATAATCTCTTTCCAGGGGGGGAACGCTGAGCCTTTGCTTAATTCCTCTTCCTGGTGGGAAATGAGCGTTCCATTTGCCCTTGCAGACACCTACAGCTAGTCTCTCATTGGTTCTCCCTATTCCTGTTCATCTTGCGCAGAAATTGCAAACTGTGCCAAACAGGAGGTTAAAGGCACTGACTCTCCAAGTGGGGAGAGTGTTAGTAAAGCTTCTGGAATGGTGAACCCGAGTACCAGGGTTCGAAAACTGAGATGCATTTTAAAACGTTTCCGAATCACACGGCGGACGATAGTCTGGGTTTCCCATGCATGTTTTAGCTGAAGGAAGAATCCCTTAAACCTGGAGAGTTGGGAACCATGGAATGGGTACCATGCAGTATGACTTCAAAGGGTCTGCGTTTGCTCACCGAACCTCACCAATGCTATCAGCCCGAAGTGTCCAGCCTTATGTCTCACCCAGCTCTGGGTGTAGATGTGGTAAATCCAGGTTGCATCACAAGCCCTGAATGAATTATTTAAGAATTGCTCTCTATTTCACTGTCATTGTGTTTTCTTTTTGAAATTTATTTTGATAATGGGATTTATCGGATGTTCACTGCTGCGTTTAGGCCGCTGTACACATGCTTGATTTCCTTATGGAGACATATAAATCCATGGGTTTTAGATTCTTACTTGTCAAGTATCTTGCCAGGCGTTGAATATGGGGTGTTGAGTCCATTTCGTTGAGCAAGGAGTAGGTCTTGTCTATTATATATTTGGCTTATGGAATGGTATCTGTGCTAATTTCAATCTCTGGTTTTATGCAGCACCCCAACTCACTTTTCCCCTTAAGCAAGCATAAGTTGGTTTTCTAAATTTGAGACCCTGTTCTGTTTTGTAATTCAGTTCATGTGTAGCCAAGTTTACATTCCGTTTATTAGTGATATCTTATGATGTTTCTTTTTCTGTGTGACTTATTTCTCGTAGAATCATCGTACCTGAATCCACTCATTATGCCGCTACGGGCCTGATGACGTAGATTTCATTGCTGAGTGATATTCCATTGTACGTGCGTACCACAATTTCTTTATCCATTTTTTGCTTTCTCGGATATTAAACTTGTACCGTAGACGAGGTTCTTGTAAACAGAGCCGTTCCAAACTTTGGGGTGGCTGTGTGTTTTTGATATTAATTTCCGTAAGCTATAGGAGCATAAGTGGAAGTGCCATAGGCTGTGTTTCTTTGTTTCCTACGTGTTTCAGGAAACACCATACACTTCTCCAGAGTGGCTGTTGGCTATTTACATCCC
Source organism: Delphinapterus leucas (assembly GCF_059928025.1). Classification (NCBI taxonomy): domain Eukaryota; kingdom Metazoa; phylum Chordata; class Mammalia; order Artiodactyla; family Monodontidae; genus Delphinapterus; species Delphinapterus leucas. Next base: position 6,276,401 of record NW_028322240.1, on the reverse strand, counting down.
GCCCATCAGCATAACAAGGCTCCCTGTTCTCCATGACCTGTCCTGCCTTTCTGGATTTTACAAAATTTTCAGATGCCCCTTTTGACCGGGGGGCAGTGAGACTTCATTGTAGTGCAGATTTCTTTTACACGCTTGGTTGGTTGGCCAAAAAGTGCGTATGCGTCTTTTCCTGAATATATTCACGATAAAACGCATACGCAATTTTTGGGCAAGTGCATCATTGTCGACATTCTGCCTTTTTTCCTATGCTTTAAGTGCAATTCCTGTCTACCCCCGAAATCTTTTTCCTGAAATTCTGCCCCGCTTTCAAGCCCTCTTTGAAGACTTACTTCAATACATTTTTGGACGATAGCTGTCATTCATAACTCTGCAGGTTTGTGAATTACAGTGTCCCTGAGCTCCTTTCTTCAACTCGCTTTCTTGTGAGCTGTCCGCAAAACTGCAAGATTACTTCAGGCCCTAATCTGTTTCTGGCAGGGCACGCTGAGCCTTTGTTTAATTCCTCATCCTGGTGGGAAATGTGCATTCCATTTGCCCGTGAAGACACCTACAGCTAGTCTCTCCTTTGTTCTCCCTATTCCTGTTCATCTTGGGCAGAAATTGCAAACTGTGCCAAACAGGAGGTTAAAGACACTGACTCTCCAAGTGGGGAGAGTGTTAGTAAAGCGTCTGGAATGGTGAACCCGAGTCCCAGGTTTCGAAAACTGAGATGCATTTGAAAACGTTTCCCAATCACACGGTGGACCATACTCTGGGTTTCCCATGCATGTTTTAGCTGAAAGAAGAATCCCTTAAACCTGAAGAGTTGGGAACCATGGAATGGGTACCATGCAGTATGACTTCAAAGGGTCTGCGTTTGCTCACCGAACCTCACCAATGCTATCAGCCCGAAGTGTCCAGCCGTATGTCTCAGCCAGCTCTGGGTGTAGATGTGGTAAATCCAGGTTGCATCACAAGCCTTGAATGAATTATTTAAGAATTGCTCTCTATTTCACTGTCATTGGGTTTTGTTTTTGAAATTTATTTTGGTAATGGGATTTATCGGATGTTCACTGCTGCATTTAGACCGCTGTACACACGCTTGATTTCCTTATGTAGACATATAAATCCATGGGTTTTAAGATTCTTACTTGTCAGGTATCTTCCCAGGCGTTGAATATGGGGTGTTGAGTCCATTTCGTTGAGCAAGTTGTAGGTTTTGTCTATTATATATTTGGCTTATGGAAAGGTATCTGTGCTAATTTCAATCTCTGGTTTTATGCAGCACCCCAACTCACCTTTCCCCATAAGCAAGCATAAGTTGCTTTTCTAAATTTGAGACCCTGTTCTGTTTTGTATTTCAGTTCATGTGTAACCAAGGTTACATTCCGTGTATTAGTGATATCTTATGATGTTTCTTTTTCTGTGTGACATATTTCTCGTAGAATCATCTTACCTGAATCCACTCATTATGCCACTACGGGCCTGATGACGTAGGTTTCATTGCTGAGTGATATTCCATTGTACGTGCGTACCACAACTTCTTTATCCATTTTTTGCTTTCTCGGATATTTAACTTGTACCGTAGACGAGGTTCTTGTAAACAGAGCCATCCCAAACTTTGGGGTGGCTGTGTCTTTTTGATTTTAATTTCCCTAAGCTATAGGACCATAAGTGGAAGTGCCATAGGCTGTGTTGCTTTGTTTCCTACGTGTTTCAGAATACACCATACATTTCTCCAGAGTGGCTGTTGGCAATTTACATCCCGCCCATCAGCATAACAAGGCTCCCTGTTCTCCATGACCTGTCCTGCCTTTCTGGATTTTACACTTTTTTCAGATGGCCCTTTTGACCGGGGGGCAGTGAGACTTCATTGTAGTGCAGATTTCCTTTACACGCTTGCTTGGTAGGCCAAAATGGGCGTATGCGTTTATTCCTGAATATATTCAGGAAAAAACGCATACGCACTTTTTCACCAAGTGCATCATTGTCGACATTCTGCCTCTTTTCCTATGCTTTAAGTGCAATTCCTGTCTACCCCCTGAAATCATTTTCCTGTAATTCTGACCCGCTTTCAAGTCCTCTTCGAAGACTTACTTCAGTACAATTTTGGACGATACCTGTCATTCATAACTCTGCAGGTTTGTGAATTACAGTGTCCCTGAGCTCCTTTCTTCAACTCGTTTCCTTGTGAGCTAGCCGCAAAACCGCAGGATTTCTTCAGGCCCTAATCTGTTTCCGGCCAGGCACGCTGAGCCTTTGGTTAATTCCTCTTCCTTGTCGGAAATGAGCGTTCCATTTGCCCGTGCAGGCACCTACAGGTAGTCTCTCATTGGTTCTCCCTATTCCTGTACATCTTGCGCAGAATTTGCAAACGGTGCCCAACAGGAGGTTAATGGCGTTGACTCTCCAAGTGGGGAGAGTGTTAGTAAAGCGTCTGGAATGATGAACCCGAGTACCAGGGGACGAAAACTGAGATGCATTTCAAAACGTTTCCCGGTCACACAGTGCACAGTACTGTGGGTTTCCCATGCATGTTTTAGCTGAAGGAAGAATCCCTTAAACCTGGAGAGTTGGGACCCATGGAATGGGTACCATGCAATATGACTTCAAAGGGTCTGCGTTTGCTCACCGAACCTCACCAATGCTATCAGCCCGAAGTGTCCAGCCTTATGTCTCACCCAGCTCTGGGTGTAGATGTGGTAAATCCAGGTTGCATCACAAGCCCTGAATGAATTATTTAAGAATTGCTCTCTATTTCACTGTCATTGTGTTTTGTTTTTGAAATTCATTTTCATAATGGGATTTATCGGATGTTCACTGCTGCGTTTAGGCCGCTGTACACACGCTTGATTTCCTTATGGAGACATATAAATCCATGGGTTTTAAGATTCTTACTTGTCAGGTATCTTCCCAGGCGTTGAATATGGGGTGTTGAGTCCATTTCGTTGAGCAAGGAGTAGGTCTTGTCTATTATATATTTGCCTTATGGAACGGTATCTGTGCTAATTTCAATCTCTGGTTTGATGCAGCACCCCAACTCACCTTTCCCCATAAGCAAGCATAAGTTGGTTTTCTAAATTTGAGACACTGTTCTGTTTTGTAATTCAGTTCATGTGTAGCCAAGTTTACATTCCGTGTATTAGTGATATCTTATGATATTTCTTTTTCTGTGTGACTTATTTCTCGTAGAATCATCGTACCTGAATCCACTCATTATGCCTTACGGGCCTGCTGACGTAGATTTCATGGCTGAATGATATTCCATTGTACGTGCGTACCACAACATCTTTATCCATTTTTTGCTTTTTCGGATATTTAACATGATCCGTAGACGAACTTCTTGTAAACAGAGCCGTCCCAAACTTTGGGGTGGCTGTGTGTTTTTGATTTTAATTTCCCTAAGCTATAGGACCATAAGTGGAAGTGCCATAGGCTGTGTTGCTTTGTTTCCTTCGTGTTTCACGAAACACCATACACTTCTCCAGATTGGCTGTTGGCAATTTACATCACGCCCATCAGCGTAACAAGGCTCCCTGTTCTCCATGACCTGTCCTGCCTTTGTGGATTTTACACATTTTTCAGATGGCCCTTTTGACCGGGGGGCAGTGAGACTTCATTGTAGTGCAGATTTCCTTTACACGCTTACTTGGTTGGCCAAAAAGGGCGTATGCGTTTTTTCCTGAATATATTCAGGAAAAAACGCATACGCACTTTTTTGGCTAAGTGCATCATTGTCGACATTCTGCCTCTCTTCCTATGCTTTAAGTGCAATTCCAGTCTACCCCCTGAAATCGTTTTCCTGAAATTCTGTCCCGCTTTCAAGTCCTCTTCGAAGACTTACTTCAATGCATTTTTGTATGATAGCTGTCATTCATAACTCTGCAGGTTTGTGAATTACAGTGCCCCTGAGCTCCTTTCTTCAACTCGCTTTCTTGTGAGCTGGCCACAAACCGCAGGATTGCTTTAGGCCCTAATCTGTTTCCGGCAGGGCTCGCTGAGCCTTTGGTTAATTCTTCTTCCTGGTGGGAAATGAGCGTTCCATTTGCCCGTGCAGACACCTACAGCTAGTCTCTCATTGGTTCTCCCTATTCCTGTGCGTCTTGTGCAGAAATTGCAAACTGTGCCAAACAGGAGGTTAATGGCACTGACTCTCCAAGTGGGGAGAGTGTTAGTAAAGCGTCTGGAATGGTGAACCCGTGTACCAGGGGACGAAAACTGAGATGCATTTGAAAACGTTTCCCTATCACACGGTGGACCATGCTCTGGGTTTCGCATGCATGATTTACCCGAAGGAAAAATCCCTTAAACCTGGAGAGTTGGGACACATGGAATGGGTACCATGCAGTATGACTTCAAAGGGTCTGTGTTTGCTCACCGAACCTCAGCAATGCTATCAGCCCGAAGTGTCCAGCCTTATGTCTCACACAGCTCTGGGTGTAGATGTGGTAAATCCAGGTTGCATCACAAGCCCTGAATGAATTATTTAAGAATTGCTCTCTATTTTACTGTCATTGTGTTTTGTTTGTGAAATTTATTTTAATAATGGGATTTATCGGATTTTCACTGCTGCGTTTAGGCTGCTGTACACACGCTTGATTTCCTTATGGAGACATATAAATCCATGGGTTTTAAGATTCTTACTTGTCAGGTATCTTGCCAGGCGTTGAATATGGGGTGTTGAGTCCATTTCGTTGAGCAAGGAGTAGGTCTTGTCTATTATATATTTGGCTTATGGAACGGTATCTGTGCTAATTTCAATCTCTGGTTTTATGCAGCACCCCAACTCACCTTTCCCCATATGCAAGCATAAGTTGGTTTTCTAAATTTGAGACCCTGTTCTGTTTTGTAATTCAGTTTATGTGTAGCCAAGTTTACATTCCGTGTATTAGTGATAACTTATGATGTTTCTTTTCTGTCTGACTTATTTCTCATAGAATCATCGTACCTGAATCCACTCATTATGCCGTTATGGGCCTGAAGACGTAGATTTCATTGCTGAGTGATATTCCATTGTACGTGCGTACCACAACTTCTTTATCCATTTTTTGCTTTCTGGGATATTTTACTTGTACCGTAGACGAGGTTCTTGTAAACAGAGCCATCCCAAACTCTGGGGTGGCTGTGTGTTTTTGATTTTAATTTCCCTAAGCTATAGGACCATAAGTGGAAGTGCCATAGGCTGTGTTGCTTTGTTTCCTACGTGTTTCTGGAAACACCATACACTTCTCCAGAGTGGTTGTTGGCAATTTACATCCCGCCCATCAGCATGACAAGGCTCCCTGTTCTCCATGACCTGTCCTGCCTTTCTGGATTTTACACTTTTTTCAGATGGCCCTTTTGACCGGGGGGGCAGTGAGACATCATTTTAGTGCAGATTTCCTTTACACGCTTGCTTGGTTGGCCAAAAAGGGCGTATGCGTTTTTTCCTGAATATATTCAGGAAAAAACGCATACGCCCTTTTTGGCCAAGGGCATCGTTGTCGACATTCTGCCTCTTTTCCTATGCTTTTAGTACAATTAAAGTCTACACCCTGAAATCGTTTTCCTGAAATTCTGCCCCGCTTTCAAGTCCTCTTCAAAGACTTACTTCAATACATTTTTGGACGATAGCTGTCATTCATAACTCTGCAGGTTTGTGAATTACAGTGCCCCTGAGCTCATGTCTTTAACTCGCTTTCTTGTGAGCTGTCCGCAAAACCGCAGGATTGCTTCAGGCCATAATCTCTTTCCGGCAGGGCATGCTGAGCCTTTGTTTAATTCCTTTTCCTGGTGGTAAATGTGCATTCCATTTGCCCGTGCAGACACCTACAGCTAGTCTCTCATTGGTTCTCCCTATTCCTGTTCATCTTGTGCAGAAATTGCAAACTGTGCCAAACAGGAGGTTAAAGGCACTGAGTCTCCAAGTGGGGAGAGTGTTAGTAAAGCGTCTGGAATGGTGAACCCGAGTACCAGGGGACGAAAACTGAGATGCATTTGAAAACGTTTCCCAATCACACGGAGGACCATACTCTGGGTTTCCCATGCATGTTTTACCTGAAGGAAGAATCCCTTAAACCTAGAGAGTTGGGACCCAAGGAATGGATACCATGCAGGGTGACTTCAAAGGGTCTGCGTTTGCTCACCGAACCTCACCAATGCTATCAGCCCGAAGTGTCCAGCCTTATGTCTCACCCAGCTCTGGGTGTAGATGTGGTAAAGCCAGGTTGCATCACAAGCCCTGAATGAATTATTTAAGAATTGCTCTCTATTTCACTGTCATTGTGATTTTTTTTTGAAATTCATTTTGATAATGGGATTTTTCGGATTTTCTCTGCTGTGTTCAGGCCGCTGTACACATGCTTGATTTCCTTATGGAGACATATAAATCCATGGGTTTTAAAATTCTTACTTGTCAGGTATCTTCCCAGGCGTTGAATATGGGGTGTTGAGTCCATTTCGTTGAGCAAGGAGTAGGTCTTGTCTATTATATATTTGGCTTATGGAACGGTATCTGTGCTAATTTCAATCTCTGGTTTTATGCAGCACCCCAACTCACCTTTCCCCATAAGCAAGCATAAGTTGGTTTTCTAAATTTGAGACCCTGTTCTGTTTTGTATTTCAGTTCATGTGTAGCCAAGTTTACATTCCGTGTATTAGTGATATCTTATGATGTTTCTTTTTCTGTGTGACTTATTTCTCGTAGAATCATCATACCTGAATCCACTCATTATGCCGCTACGGGCCTGATGACGTAGATTTCATTGCTGAGTGATATTCCATTGTACGTGCGTACCACAACTACTTTATCCAGTTTTTGCTTTCTCAGATATTTAACTTGTACCATAGACGAGATACTTGTAAACAGAGCCGTCCCAAACATTGGGGTGGCTGTGTGTTTTTGATTTTAATTTCCCTAAGCTATAGGACCATAAGTGGAAGTGCCATAGGCTGTGTTGCTTTGTTTCCTACGTGTTTCAGGAAACACCATACACTTCTCCAGAGTGGCTGTTGGCAATTTACATCCCGCCCATCAGCATAACAAGGCTCCCTCTTCTCCATGACCTGTCGTGCCTTTCTGGATTTTACACATTTTTCAGACGGCCCTTTTGACCGGGGGGCAGTGAGACTTCATTGTAGTGCAGATTTCCTTTACACACTTGCTTCGTTGGCCAAAAAGGGCGTATGCGTTTTTACCTGAATATATTCTGGAAAAACCGCATATGCCCTTTTTGTCCAAGTGCATCATTGTCAACATTCTGCCTCTTTTCGTATGCTTTAAGTGCAATTCCAGTCTACCCCTTGAAATCGTTTTCCTGAAATTCTGCCCCGCTTTCATGTCCTCTTTGAAGATTTACTTCAATACATTTTTGGACGATAGCTGTCATTTATAACTCTGCAGGTTTGTGAATTGCAGTGCCCCTGAGCTCCTTTCTTCAGCTCTCTTTCTTGTGAGCTGGCCGCAAACCCGCAGGATTGCTTCAGGCCATAATCTCTTTCCAGGGGGGGAACGCTGAGCCTTTGCTTAATTCCTCTTCCTGGTGGGAAATGAGCGTTCCATTTGCCCTTGCAGACACCTACAGCTAGTCTCTCATTGGTTCTCCCTATTCCTGTTCATCTTGCGCAGAAATTGCAAACTGTGCCAAACAGGAGGTTAAAGGCACTGACTCTCCAAGTGGGGAGAGTGTTAGTAAAGCTTCTGGAATGGTGAACCCGAGTACCAGGGTTCGAAAACTGAGATGCATTTTAAAACGTTTCCGAATCACACGGCGGACGATAGTCTGGGTTTCCCATGCATGTTTTAGCTGAAGGAAGAATCCCTTAAACCTGGAGAGTTGGGAACCATGGAATGGGTACCATGCAGTATGACTTCAAAGGGTCTGCGTTTGCTCACCGAACCTCACCAATGCTATCAGCCCGAAGTGTCCAGCCTTATGTCTCACCCAGCTCTGGGTGTAGATGTGGTAAATCCAGGTTGCATCACAAGCCCTGAATGAATTATTTAAGAATTGCTCTCTATTTCACTGTCATTGTGTTTTCTTTTTGAAATTTATTTTGATAATGGGATTTATCGGATGTTCACTGCTGCGTTTAGGCCGCTGTACACATGCTTGATTTCCTTATGGAGACATATAAATCCATGGGTTTTAGATTCTTACTTGTCAAGTATCTTGCCAGGCGTTGAATATGGGGTGTTGAGTCCATTTCGTTGAGCAAGGAGTAGGTCTTGTCTATTATATATTTGGCTTATGGAATGGTATCTGTGCTAATTTCAATCTCTGGTTTTATGCAGCACCCCAACTCACTTTTCCCCTTAAGCAAGCATAAGTTGGTTTTCTAAATTTGAGACCCTGTTCTGTTTTGTAATTCAGTTCATGTGTAGCCAAGTTTACATTCCGTTTATTAGTGATATCTTATGATGTTTCTTTTTCTGTGTGACTTATTTCTCGTAGAATCATCGTACCTGAATCCACTCATTATGCCGCTACGGGCCTGATGACGTAGATTTCATTGCTGAGTGATATTCCATTGTACGTGCGTACCACAATTTCTTTATCCATTTTTTGCTTTCTCGGATATTAAACTTGTACCGTAGACGAGGTTCTTGTAAACAGAGCCGTTCCAAACTTTGGGGTGGCTGTGTGTTTTTGATATTAATTTCCGTAAGCTATAGGAGCATAAGTGGAAGTGCCATAGGCTGTGTTTCTTTGTTTCCTACGTGTTTCAGGAAACACCATACACTTCTCCAGAGTGGCTGTTGGCTATTTACATCCCGCCCATCAGCATAACAAGGCTCCCTGTTCTCCATGACCTGTCCTGCCTTTCTGGATTTTACAAAATTTTCAGATGCCCCTTTTGACCGGGGGGCAGTGAGACTTCATTGTAGTGCAGATTTCTTTTACACGCTTGGTTGGTTGGCCAAAAAGTGCGTATGCGTCTTTTCCTGAATATATTCACGATAAAACGCATACGCAATTTTTGGGCAAGTGCATCATTGTCGACATTCTGCCTTTTTTCCTATGCTTTAAGTGCAATTCCTGTCTACCCCCGAAATCTTTTTCCTGAAATTCTGCCCCGCTTTCAAGCCCTCTTTGAAGACTTACTTCAATACATTTTTGGACGATAGCTGTCATTCATAACTCTGCAGGTTTGTGAATTACAGTGTCCCTGAGCTCCTTTCTTCAACTCGCTTTCTTGTGAGCTGTCCGCAAAACTGCAAGATTACTTCAGGCCCTAATCTGTTTCTGGCAGGGCACGCTGAGCCTTTGTTTAATTCCTCATCCTGGTGGGAAATGTGCATTCCATTTGCCCGTGAAGACACCTACAGCTAGTCTCTCCTTTGTTCTCCCTATTCCTGTTCATCTTGGGCAGAAATTGCAAACTGTGCCAAACAGGAGGTTAAAGACACTGACTCTCCAAGTGGGGAGAGTGTTAGTAAAGCGTCTGGAATGGTGAACCCGAGTCCCAGGTTTCGAAAACTGAGATGCATTTGAAAACGTTTCCCAATCACACGGTGGACCATACTCTGGGTTTCCCATGCATGTTTTAGCTGAAAGAAGAATCCCTTAAACCTGAAGAGTTGGGAACCATGGAATGGGTACCATGCAGTATGACTTCAAAGGGTCTGCGTTTGCTCACCGAACCTCACCAATGCTATCAGCCCGAAGTGTCCAGCCGTATGTCTCAGCCAGCTCTGGGTGTAGATGTGGTAAATCCAGGTTGCATCACAAGCCTTGAATGAATTATTTAAGAATTGCTCTCTATTTCACTGTCATTGGGTTTTGTTTTTGAAATTTATTTTGGTAATGGGATTTATCGGATGTTCACTGCTGCATTTAGACCGCTGTACACACGCTTGATTTCCTTATGTAGACATATAAATCCATGGGTTTTAAGATTCTTACTTGTCAGGTATCTTCCCAGGCGTTGAATATGGGGTGTTGAGTCCATTTCGTTGAGCAAGTTGTAGGTTTTGTCTATTATATATTTGGCTTATGGAAAGGTATCTGTGCTAATTTCAATCTCTGGTTTTATGCAGCACCCCAACTCACCTTTCCCCATAAGCAAGCATAAGTTGCTTTTCTAAATTTGAGACCCTGTTCTGTTTTGTATTTCAGTTCATGTGTAACCAAGGTTACATTCCGTGTATTAGTGATATCTTATGATGTTTCTTTTTCTGTGTGACATATTTCTCGTAGAATCATCTTACCTGAATCCACTCATTATGCCACTACGGGCCTGATGACGTAGGTTTCATTGCTGAGTGATATTCCATTGTACGTGCGTACCACAACTTCTTTATCCATTTTTTGCTTTCTCGGATATTTAACTTGTACCGTAGACGAGGTTCTTGTAAACAGAGCCATCCCAAACTTTGGGGTGGCTGTGTCTTTTTGATTTTAATTTCCCTAAGCTATAGGACCATAAGTGGAAGTGCCATAGGCTGTGTTGCTTTGTTTCCTACGTGTTTCAGAATACACCATACATTTCTCCAGAGTGGCTGTTGGCAATTTACATCCCGCCCATCAGCATAACAAGGCTCCCTGTTCTCCATGACCTGTCCTGCCTTTCTGGATTTTACACTTTTTTCAGATGGCCCTTTTGACCGGGGGGCAGTGAGACTTCATTGTAGTGCAGATTTCCTTTACACGCTTGCTTGGTAGGCCAAAATGGGCGTATGCGTTTATTCCTGAATATATTCAGGAAAAAACGCATACGCACTTTTTCACCAAGTGCATCATTGTCGACATTCTGCCTCTTTTCCTATGCTTTAAGTGCAATTCCTGTCTACCCCCTGAAATCGTTTTCCTGTAATTCTGACCCGCTTTCAAGTCCTCTTCGAAGACTTACTTCAGTACAATTTTGGACGATACCTGTCATTCATAACTCTGCAGGTTTGTGAATTACAGTGTCCCTGAGCTCCTTTCTTCAACTCGTTTCCTTGTGAGCTAGCCGCAAAACCGCAGGATTTCTTCAGGCCCTAATCTGTTTCCGGCCAGGCACGCTGAGCCTTTGGTTAATTCCTCTTCCTTGTCGGAAATGAGCGTTCCATTTGCCCGTGCAGGCACCTACAGGTAGTCTCTCATTGGTTCTCCCTATTCCTGTACATCTTGCGCAGAATTTGCAAACGGTGCCCAACAGGAGGTTAATGGCGTTGACTCTCCAAGTGGGGAGAGTGTTAGTAAAGCGTCTGGAATGATGAACCCGAGTACCAGGGGACGAAAACTGAGATGCATTTCAAAACGTTTCCCGGTCACACAGTGCACAGTACTGTGGGTTTCCCATGCATGTTTTAGCTGAAGGAAGAATCCCTTAAACCTGGAGAGTTGGGACCCATGGAATGGGTACCATGCAATATGACTTCAAAGGGTCTGCGTTTGCTCACCGAACCTCACCAATGCTATCAGCCCGAAGTGTCCAGCCTTATGTCTCACCCAGCTCTGGGTGTAGATGTGGTAAATCCAGGTTGCATCACAAGCCCTGAATGAATTATTTAAGAATTGCTCTCTATTTCACTGTCATTGTGTTTTGTTTTTGAAATTCATTTTCATAATGGGATTTATCGGATGTTCACTGCTGCGTTTAGGCCGCTGTACACACGCTTGATTTCCTTATGGAGACATATAAATCCATGGGTTTTAAGATTCTTACTTGTCAGGTATCTTCCCAGGCGTTGAATATGGGGTGTTGAGTCCATTTCGTTGAGCAAGGAGTAGGTCTTGTCTATTATATATTTGCCTTATGGAACGGTATCTGTGCTAATTTCAATCTCTGGTTTGATGCAGCACCCCAACTCACCTTTCCCCATAAGCAAGCATAAGTTGGTTTTCTAAATTTGAGACACTGTTCTGTTTTGTAATTCAGTTCATGTGTAGCCAAGTTTACATTCCGTGTATTAGTGATATCTTATGATATTTCTTTTTCTGTGTGACTTATTTCTCGTAGAATCATCGTACCTGAATCCACTCATTATGCCTTACGGGCCTGCTGACGTAGATTTCATGGCTGAATGATATTCCATTGTACGTGCGTACCACAACATCTTTATCCATTTTTTGCTTTTTCGGATATTTAACATGATCCGTAGACGAACTTCTTGTAAACAGAGCCGTCCCAAACTTTGGGGTGGCTGTGTGTTTTTGATTTTAATTTCCCTAAGCTATAGGACCATAAGTGGAAGTGCCATAGGCTGTGTTGCTTTGTTTCCTTCGTGTTTCACGAAACACCATACACTTCTCCAGATTGGCTGTTGGCAATTTACATCACGCCCATCAGCGTAACAAGGCTCCCTGTTCTCCATGACCTGTCCTGCCTTTGTGGATTTTACACATTTTTCAGATGGCCCTTTTGACCGGGGGGCAGTGAGACTTCATTGTAGTGCAGATTTCCTTTACACGCTTACTTGGTTGGCCAAAAAGGGCGTATGCGTTTTTTCCTGAATATATTCAGGAAAAAACGCATACGCACTTTTTTGGCTAAGTGCATCATTGTCGACATTCTGCCTCTCTTCCTATGCTTTAAGTGCAATTCCAGTCTACCCCCTGAAATCGTTTTCCTGAAATTCTGTCCCGCTTTCAAGTCCTCTTCGAAGACTTACTTCAATGCATTTTTGTATGATAGCTGTCATTCATAACTCTGCAGGTTTGTGAATTACAGTGCCCCTGAGCTCCTTTCTTCAACTCGCTTTCTTGTGAGCTGGCCACAAACCGCAGGATTGCTTTAGGCCCTAATCTGTTTCCGGCAGGGCTCGCTGAGCCTTTGGTTAATTCTTCTTCCTGGTGGGAAATGAGCGTTCCATTTGCCCGTGCAGACACCTACAGCTAGTCTCTCATTGGTTCTCCCTATTCCTGTGCGTCTTGTGCAGAAATTGCAAACTGTGCCAAACAGGAGGTTAATGGCACTGACTCTCCAAGTGGGGAGAGTGTTAGTAAAGCGTCTGGAATGGTGAACCCGTGTACCAGGGGACGAAAACTGAGATGCATTTGAAAACGTTTCCCTATCACACGGTGGACCATGCTCTGGGTTTCGCATGCATGATTTACCCGAAGGAAAAATCCCTTAAACCTGGAGAGTTGGGACACATGGAATGGGTACCATGCAGTATGACTTCAAAGGGTCTGTGTTTGCTCACCGAACCTCAGCAATGCTATCAGCCCGAAGTGTCCAGCCTTATGTCTCACACAGCTCTGGGTGTAGATGTGGTAAATCCAGGTTGCATCACAAGCCCTGAATGAATTATTTAAGAATTGCTCTCTATTTTACTGTCATTGTGTTTTGTTTGTGAAATTTATTTTAATAATGGGATTTATCGGATTTTCACTGCTGCGTTTAGGCTGCTGTACACACGCTTGATTTCCTTATGGAGACATATACATCCATGGGTTTTAAGATTCTTACTTGTCAGGTATCTTCCCACTCGTTCAGTCCGTTTCGTTGATCAAGGAATAGGTCTTGTCTATTATATATTTGGATTATGGAACGGTATCTGTGCTAATTTCAATCTCTGGTTTGATGCAGCACCCCAACTCACCTTTCCCCATATGCAAGCATAAGTTGGTTTTCTAAATTTGAGACCCTGTTCTGTTTTGTAATTCAATTCATGTGTAGCCAAGTTTACATTCCGCGTATTAGTGATATCTTATGATGTTTCTTTTTCTGTGTGACTTATTTCTCGTAGAATCATCGTACTTGGATCCACTAATTATGCCGCTACGGGCCTGATGACGTAGATTTCATTGCTGAGTGATATTCCATTGTACGTGCGTACCACAACTTCTTTATCCATTTTTTGCTTTCTCGGATATTTAACTTGTACCGCAGACGAGGTTCTTGTAAACAGAGCCGTCCCAAATTTTGGGGTGGCTGTGTGTTTTTGATTTTAATTTCCCTAAGCTATAGGACCATAAGTGGAAGTGCCATAGGCTGTGTTGCTTTGTTTCCTACGTGTTTCAGGAAACACTATACACTTCTCCAGAGTGGCTGTTGGCAATTTATATCCCGCACATCAGCATAACAAGGCTCCCTGTTTTCCATGACCTGTCCTGCCTTTCTGGATTTTACACTTTTTTCAGATTGCCCTTTTGACCGGGGGGGCAGTGAGACTTCATTGTAGTGCAGATTTCCTTTACACGCTTGCTTGGTTGGCCAAAAAGGGCGTATGCGTTTTTTCCTGAATATATTCAGGAAAAAACGCATACGCCCTTTTTGGCCAAGTGCATCGTTGTCGACATTCTGCCTCTTTTCCTATGCTTTTAGTACAATTCCAGTCTACCCCCTGAAATCGTTTTCCTGAAATTCTGCCCCGCTTTCAAGTCCTCTTGGAAGACTTACTTCAATACATTTTTGGACGATAGCTGTCATTCATAACTCTGCAGGTTTGTGAATTACAGTGCCCCTGAGCTCATGTCTTCAACTCGCTTTCTTGTGAGCTGGCCGCAAAACCGCTGGATTGCTTCAGGCCAAAGTCTCTTTCCAGCAGGGCACGCTGAGCCTTTGTTTAATTCCTCTTCCTGGTCGGAAATGAGTGTTCCATTTGCCCGTGAAAACACCTACAGCTAGTCTCTCATTGCTTCTCCCTATTCCTCTTCATCTTGCGCAGAAATTGCAAAGTGTGCCAAACAGGAGGTTAAATGCACTGACTCTCCAAGTGGGGAGAGTGTTAGTAAAGCGGCTGGAATGGTGAACCCGAGTACCAGGGGACGAAAACTGAGATGCATTTGAAAACGTTTCCCAATCACACGGTGGACCATACTATGGGTTTCCCATGCATGTTTTAGCTGAAGGAAGAATCCCTTAAACCTGGAAATTTGGAACCCATGAAATGGGTACCATGCAGTATGACTTCAAAGGGTCTGCGTTTGCTCACCGAACCTCACCAATGCTATCAGCCCGAAGTGTCCAGCCTTATGTCTCACCCAGCTCTGGGTGTAGATGTGGGAAATCCAGGTTGCATCACAAGCCCTGAATGAATTATTTAAAAATTGCTCTCTATTTCACTGTCATTTTGTTTTGTTTTTGAAATTCATTTTGATAATGGGATTTATCGGATTTTCACTGCTGCGTTTAGTCCGCTGTACACACGCTTGATTTCCTTATGGAGACATATAAATCCATGGGTTTTAAGATTCTTACTTGTCAGGTATCTTGCCAGGCGTTGAATATGGGGTGTTGAGTCCATTTCGTTGAGCAAGGAGTAGGGCTTGTCTATTATATATTTGGCTTATGGAACGGTATCTGTGCTAATTTCAATCTCTGGTTTTATGCAGCACCCCAACTCACCTTTCCCCATAAGCAAGCATAAGTTGGTTTTCTAAATTTGAGACCCTGTTCTGTTTTGTAATTCAGTTCATGGGTAGCCAAGTTTACATTCCGTGTATTAGTGATATCTTATTATGTTTCTTTTTCTGTGTGACTTATTTCTCGTAGAATCATCATACCTGAATCCACTCATTATGCCGCTACGGGCCTGATGACGTAGATTTCATTGCTGAGTGATATTCCATTGTACGTGCGTACCACAACTTCTTTATCCATTTTTTACTTTCTGGGATATTTTACTTGTACCGTAGACGAGGTTCTTGTAAACAGAGCCGTCCCAAACTCTGGGGTGGCTGTGTGTTTTTGATTTTAATTTCCCTAAGCTATAGGACCATAAGTGGAAGTGCCATAGGCTGTGTTGCTTTGTTTCCTACGTGTTTCTGGAAACACCATACACTTCTCCAGAGTGGTTGTTGGCAATTTACATCCCGCCCATCAGCATGACAAGGCTCCCTGTTCTCCATGACCTGTCCTGCCTTTCTGGATTTTACACTTTTTTCAGATGGCCCTTTTGACCGGGGGGGCAGTGAGACTTCATTGTAGTGCAGATTTCCTTTACACGCTTGCTTGGTTGGCCAAAAAGGGCGTATGCGTTTTTTCCTGAATATATTCAGGAAAAAACGCATACGCCCTTTTTGGCCAAGTGCATCGTTGTCGACATTCTGCCTCTTTTCCTATGCTTTTAGTACAATTCCAGTCTACCCCCTGAAATCGTTTTCCTGAAATTCTGCCCCGCTTTCAAGTCCTCTTGGAAGACTTACTTCAATACATTTTTGGACGATAGCTGTCATTCATAACTCTGAAAGTTTGTGAATTACAGTGCCCCTGAGCTCATGTCTTCAACTCGCTTTCTTGTGAGCTGGCCGCAAAACCGCTGGATTGCTTCAGGCCAAAGTCTCTTTCCGGCAGGGCATGCTGAGCCTTTGTTTAATTCCACTTCCTGGTCGGAAATGAGCGCTCCTTTTGCCCGTGCAGGCACCTACAGCTAGTCTCTCATTGGTTCTCCCTATTCCTGTACATCTTGCGCAGAAATTGCAAACTGTGCCAAACAGGAGGTTAAAGGCACTGACTCTCCAAGTGGGGAGAGTGTTAGTAAAGCGTCTGGAATGGTGAACCCGAGTACCAGGCGACGAAAACTGAGATGCATTTGAAAACGTTTACCGGTCACACAGTGCACTGTACTGTGGGTTTACCATGCATGTTTTAGCTGAAGGAAGAATCCCTTAAACCTGGAGAGTTGGGACCCATGGAATGGGTACCATGCAGTATGACTTCAAAGGGTCTGCGTTTGCTCACCGAACCTCACCAATGCTATCAGCCCAAAGTGTCCAGCCTTATGTCTCACCCAGTTCTGGGTGTAGATGTGGTAAATCCAGGTTGCATCACAAGCCCTGAATGAATTATTTAAGAAATGCTCTCTATTTCACTGTCATTGTGTTTTGTTTTTGAAATTTATTTTGATAATGGGATTTATCGGATTTTCACTTCTGCCTTTAGGCCGCTGTACACACGCTTGATTTCCTTATGGAGACATATAAATCCATGGGTTTTAAGATTCTTACTTGTCAGGTATCTTGCCAGGCGTTGAATATGGGGTGTTGAGTCCATTTCGTTGAGCAAGGAGTAGGTCTTGTCTATTATATATTTGGCTTATGGAACGGTATCTGTGCTAATTTCAATCTCTGGTTTTATGCAGCACCCCAACTCACCTTTCCCCATATGCAAGCATAAGTTGGTTTTCTAAATTTGAGACCCTGTTCTGTTTTGTAATTCAGTTTATGTGTAGCCAAGTTTACATTCCGTGTATTAGTGATAACTTATGATGTTTCTTTTCTGTCTGACTTATTTCTCATAGAATCATCGTACCTGAATCCACTCATTATGCCGTTATGGGCCTGAAGACGTAGATTTCATTGCTGAGTGATATTCCATTGTACGTGCGTACCAGAACTTCTTTATCCATTTTTTCCTTTCTCGGATATTTAACTTGTACCGTAGACAAGGTTCTTGTAAACAGAGCCATCCCAAACTTTGGGGTGGCTGTGTGTTTTTGATTTTAATTTCCCTAATCTATAGGACCATAAGTGGAAGTGACATAGGCTGTGTTGCTTTGTTTCCTACCTGTTTCAGGAGACACCATACATTTCTCCAGAGTGGCTGTTGGCAATTGACATCCCGCCCATCAGCATAACAAGGCTCCCTGTTCTCCATGACCTGTCCTGTCTTTCTGGATTTTACTCTTTATTCAGATGGCCCTTTTGACCGGGGGGCAGTGAGACTTCAATTTAGTGCAGATTTCATTTACAGGCTTGCTTGGTTGGCCAAAAAGGGCGTATGCGTTTTTTCCTGAATATATTCAGGAAAAAACGCATACGCCCTTTTTGGCCAAGTGCATCATTGTCGACATTCTGCCTCTTTTCCTATGCTTTAAGTGCAATTCCAGTCTACCCCCTGAAATCGTTTTCCTGAAATTCTGCCCCGCTTTCAAGTCCTCTTTGAAGACTTACTTCAGTACATTTTTGGACGATAGCTGTCATTCATAACTCTGCAGGTTTGTGAATTACAGTGCCCCTGAGCCCCTTTCTTCAACTCGCTTTCTTGTGAGCTGGCCGCAAAACCGCAGGATTGCTTCGGGCCCTAATCTCTTTCCAGCAGGGCACGCTGAGCCTTTGTGTAATTCCTCTTCCTGGTGGGAAATGAGCGTTCCATTTGCCCGTGCAGACACCAAGAGCTAGTCTCTCATTGGTTCTCCCTATGCCTGTTCATGTTGCGCAGAAATTGCAAACTGTTCCAAACAGGATGTTAAAGGCACTGACTCTCCAAGTGGGGAGAGTGTTAGTAAAGCGTCTGGAATGGTGAACCCGAGTACCAGGGTACGAAAACTGAGATGCATTTGAAAACGTTTCCCAATCACACGGCGGACGATAGTCTGGGTTTCCCATTCATGTTTTAGCTGAAGGAAGAATCCCTTAAACCTGGAGAGTTGGGACCCCTGGAATGGGTACCATGCAGTATGACTTCAAAGGGTCTGCGTTTGCTCACCGAACCTCACCAATGCTATCAGCCCGAAGTGTCCAGCCTTATGTCTCACCCAGCTCTGGGTGTAGATGTGGTAAATCCAGGTTGCATCACAAGCCCTGAATGAATGATTTAAGAATTGCTCTCTATTTCACTGTCATTGTGTTTTGTTTTTGAAATTTATTTTGATAATGGGATTTATCGGATTTTCACTGCTGCGTTTAGGCCGCTGTACACACGCTTGATTTCCTTATGGAGACATATAAATCCATGGGTTTTAAGATTCTTACTTGTCAGGTATCTTCCCAGGCGTTGAATATGGGGCGTTGAGTCCATTTCGTTGAGCAAGGAGTAGGGCTTGTCTATTATATATTTGGCTTATGGAACGGTATCTGTGCTAATTTCAATCTCTGGTTTTATGCAGCACCCCAACTCACCTTTCCCCATAAGCAAGCATAAGTTGGTTTTCTAAATTTGAGACCCTGTTCTGTTTTGTAATTCAGTTCATGTGTAGCCAAGTTTACATTCCGTGTATTACTGATATATTATGATGTTTCTTTTTCTGTGTGACTTATTTCTCGTAGAATCATCGTACCTGAATCCACTCATTATGCCGCTACGGGCCTGATGACGTAGATTTCATTGCTGAGTGATATTCCATTGTACGTGCGTACCACAACTTCTTTATCCATTTTTTGCTTTCTGGGATATTTTACTTGTACCATAGACGAGGTTCTTGTAAACAGAGCCGTCCCAAACTCTGGGGTGGATGTGTGTTTTTGAATTTAATTTCCCTAAGCTATAGGACCATAAGTGGAAGTGCCATAGGCTGTGTTGCTTTGTTTCCTACGTGTTTCTGGAAAAACCATACTCTTCTCCAGAGTGGTTGTTGGCAATTTACATCCCGCCCATCAGCATGACAAGGCTCCCTGTTCTCCATGACCTGTCCTGTCTTTCTGGATTTGACACTTTTTTCAGATGGCCCTTTTGACCGGGGGGCAGTGAGACTTCATTGTAGTGCAGATTTCCTTTACACGCTTGCTTGGTTGGCCAAAAAGGGCGTATGCGTTTTTTCCTGAATATATTCAGGAAAAAACGCATACGCCCTTTTTGGCCAAGTGCATCATTGTTGACATTCTGCCTCTTTTCCTACGCTTTAAGTGCAATTCCAGTCTACCCCCTGAAATCGTTTTCCTGAAATTCTGCCCCGCTTTCAAGTCCTCTTTGAAGACTTACTTCAGTACATTTTTGGACGATAGCTGTCATTCATAACTCTGCAGGTTTGTGAATTACAGTGCCCCTGAGCTCCTTTCTTCAACTCGTTTTCTTGTGAGCTGGCCGCAAAACCGCAGGATTGCTTCAGGCCCTAATATGTTTCCGGCCGGGCATGCTGAGCCTTTGGTTAATTCCTCTTCCTGGTGGGAAATGAGCGTTCAATTTGCCCGTGCAGACACCAACAGCTAGTCTCTCATTGCTTCTCCCTATTCCTGTTCATCTTGCGCAGAAATTGCAAACTGTGCCAAACAGGAGGTTAAATGCACTGACTCTCAAAGTGGGGAGAGTGTTAGTAAAGCGTCTGGAATGGTGAACCCGAGTACCAGGGGACGAAAACTGAGATGCATTTGAAAACGTTTCCCAATGACACGGTGGACCATACTATGGGTTTCCCATGCATGTTTTAGCTGAAGGAAGAATCCCTTATACCTGGAAATTTGGAACCCATGAAATGGGTACCATGCAGTATGACTTCAAAGGGTCTGCATTTGCTCACCGAACCTCACCAATGCTATCAGCCCGAAGTGTCCAGCCTTATGTCTCACCCAGCTCTGGGTGTAGATGTGGGAAATCCAGGTTGCATCACAAGCCTTGAATGAATTATTTAAGAATTGCTCTCTATTTCACTGTCATTTTGTTTTGTTTTTGAAATTTATTTTGATAATGGGATTTATCGGATTTTCACTGCTGCGTTTAGGCCGCTGTACACACGCTTGATATCCTTATGGAGACATATAAATCCATGGGTTTTAAGATTCTTACTTGTCAGGTATCTTGCCAGGCGTTGAATATGGGGTGTTGAGTCCATTTCGTTGAGCAAGGAGTAGGTCTTGTCTATTATATATTTGGCTTATGGAACGGTATCTGTGCTAATTTCAATCTCTGGTTTTATGCAGCACCCCAACTCACCTTTCCCCATAAGCAAGCATAAGTTGGTTTTCTAAATTTGAGACCCTGTTCTGTTTTGTAATTCAGTTCATGGGTAGCCAAGTTTACATTCCGTGTATTAGTGATATCTTATGATGTTTCTTTTTCTGTGTGACTTATTTCTCGTAGAATCATCATACCTGAATCCACTCATTATGCCGCTACGGGCCTGATGACGTAGATTTCATTGCTGAGTGATATTCCATTGTACGTGCGTACCACAACTTCTTTATCCATTTTTTACTTTCTGGGATATTTTACTTGTACCGTAGACGAGGTTCTTGTAAACAGAGCCATCCCAAACTCTGGGGTGGCTGTGTGTTTTTGATTTTAATTTCCCTAAGCTATAGGACCATAAGCGGAAATGCCATAGGCTGTGTTGCTTTGTTTCCTACGTGTTTCTGGAAACACCATACACTTCTTCAGAGTGGTTGTTGGCAATTTACATCCCGCCCATCAGCATGACAAGGCTCCCTGTTCTCCATGACCTGTCCTGCCTTTCTGGATTTTACACTTTTTTCAGATGGCCCTTTTGACCGGGGGGGCAGTGAGACTTCATTGTAGTGCAGATTTCCATTACACGCTTGCTTGGTTGGCCAAAAAGGGCGTATGCTTTTTTTTCTGAATATATTCAGGAAAAAACGCATACGCCCTTTTTGGCCAAGTGCATCGTTGTCGACATTCTGCCTCTTTTCCTATGCTTTTAGTACAATTCCAGTCTACCCCCTGAAATCGTTTTCCTGAAATTCTGCCCCGCTTTCAAGTCCTCTTCGAAGACTTACTTCAATACATTTTTGGACGATAGCTGTCATTCATAACTCTGCAGGTTTGTGAATTACAGTGCCCCTGAGCTCATGTCTTCAACTCGCTTTCTTGTGAGCTGGCCACAAAACCGCAGGATTGCTTCAGGCCAAAGTCTCTTTCCGGCAGGGCATGCTGAGCCTTTGTTTAATTCCTCTTCCTGGTCGGAAATGAGCGCTCCTTTTGCCCGTGCAGGCACCTACAGCTAGTCTCTCATTTGTTCTCCCTATTCCTGTTCATCTTGCGCAGAAATTGCACACTGTGCCAAACAGGAGGTTAAAGGCACTGACTCTCCAAGTGGGGAGAGTGTTAGTAAAGCGTCTGGAATGGTGAACCCGAGTACAAGGGGACGAAAACTGAGATGCATTTGAAAACGTTTACCGGTCACACAGTGCACTGTACTGTGGGTTTACCATGCATGTTTTAGCTGAAGGAAGAATCCCTTAAACCTGGAGAGTTGGGACCCATGGAATGGGTACCATGCAGTATGACTTCAAAGGGTCTGCGTTTGCTCACCGAACCTCACCAATGCTATCAGCCCGAAGTGCCCAGCCTTATGTCTCACCCAGCTCTGGGTGTAGATGTGGAAAATCCAGGTTGCATCACAAGCCCTGAATGAATTATTTAAGAATTGCTCTCTATTTCACTGTCATTGTGTTTTGTTTTTGAAATTTATTTTGATAATGGGATTTATCGGATTTTCACTGCTGCTTTTAGGCCGCTGTACACACGCTTGATTTCCTTATAGAGACATATAAATCCATGGGTTTTAAGATTCTTACTTGTCAGGTATCTTGCCAGGCGTTGAATATGGGGTGTTGAGTCCATTTCCTTGAGCAAGGAGTAGGGCTTGTCTATTATATATTTGGCTTATGGAACGGTATCTGTGCTAATTTCAATCTCTGGTTTTATGCAGCACCCCAACTCACCTTTCCCCATAAGCAAGCATAAGTTGGTTTTCTAAATTTGAGACCCTGTTCTGTTTTGTAATTCAGTTCATGTGTAGCCAACTTTACATTCCGTGTATTAGTGATATCTTATGATGTTTCTTTTTCTGTGTGACTTATTTCTCGTAGAATCATCGTACCTGAATCCACTCATTATGCCGCTATGGTCCTGATGACGTAGATTTCATTGCTGAGTGATATTCCATTGTACGTGCGTACCACAACTTCTTTATCCATTTTTTGCTTTCTCGGATATTTAACTTGTACCGTAGACGAGGTTCTTGTAAACAGAGCCGTCCCAAACATTGGGCTGGCTGTGTGTTTTTGATTTTAATTTCCCTAAGCTATAGGACCATAAGTGGAAGTGCCATAGGCTGTGTTGCTTTGTTTCCTACGTGTTTCAGGAAACACCATACACTTCTCCAGAGTGGCTGTTGGCAATTTATATCCCACCCATCAGCATAACAAGGCTCCCTGTTCTCCATGACCTGTCCTGCCTTTCTGGATTTTACACATTTTTCAGATGGAGCTTTTGACCGGGGAGCAGTGAGACTTCATTGTAGTGCAGATTTCCTTTACACGCTTCCTGGGTTGGCCAAAAAGGGCGTATGCGTTTTTTTCTGAATATATTCAGGAAAAAACGCATACGCACTTTATGGCCAAGTGCATCATTGTCGATATTCTGCCTATTTTCCTATGCTTTAAGTGCAATTCCAGTCTGCCCCCTGATATCATTTTCCTGAAATTCTGCCCCGCTTTCCAGTCCTCTTCGAAGACTTACTTCAGTACATTTTTGTACGATAGCTGTCATTCATAACTCTGCAGGTTTGTGAATTACAGTGCCCCTGAGCTCCTTTCTTCAACTCTCTTTCTTGTGAGCTGGCCACAAAACCGCAGGATTGCTTCAGGCCCTAATCTGTTTCCGGCAGGGCAGGCTGAGCATATGGTTAATTCCTCTTCCTGGTGTGAAATGAGCGTTCCATTTGCCCGTGCAGACACCTACAGCTAGTCTCTCATTGGTTCTCCCTATTCCTGTTCATCTTGCGCAGAAATTGCAAACTGTGCCAAACAGGAGGTTAAAGGCACTGACTCTCCAAGTGGGGAGAGTGTTAGTAAAGCGTCTGGAATGGTGAACCCGAGTACCAGGGGACGAAAAGTGTGATGCATTTGAAAACGTTTCCCAATCACATGGCGGTCAATACTCTGCGTTTCCCATGCATGTTTTAGCTGAAGGAAGAATCCCTTAAACCTGGAGAGTTGGGACCCATGGAATGGGTACCATGCAGGATGACTTCAAAGGGTCTGCGTTTGCTCACCGAACCTCACCAATGCTATCAGCCCGAAGTGTCCAGCCTTATGTCTCACCCAGCTCTGGGTGTAGATGTGGTAAATCCAGGTTGCATCACAAGCCCTGAATGAATGATTTAAGAATTGCTCTCTATTTCACTGTCATTGTGTTTTGTTTTTGAAATTTATTTTGATAATGGGATTTATCGGATTTTCACTGCTCCGTTTAGGCTGCTGTACACACGCTTGTTTTCCTTATGGAGACATATAAATCAATGGTTTTTAAGATTCTTACTTTTCAGGTATCTTCCCAGGCGTTGAATATGGGGTATTGAGTCCATTTCGTTGAGCAAGGAGTAGGTCCTGTCTATTATATATTTGGCTTATGGGACGGTATGTGTGCTAATTTCAATCTCTGGTTTTATGCAGCACCCCAACTCACCTTTCCCCATAAGCAAGCATAAGTTGGTTTTCTAAATTTGAGACCCTGTTCTGTTTTGTAATTCAGTTCATGTGTAGCCAAGTTTACATTCCATGTATTAGTGATATCTTATGATGTTTCTTTTTCTGTGTGACTTATTTCTCGTAGAATCATCGTACCTGAATCCACTCATTATGCCGATAGGGACCTGATGACGTAGATTTCATTGCTGAGTGATATTCCATTGTACATGCGTACCACAACTTCTTTATCCATTTTTTGCTTTCTCGGATATTTAACTTGTACTGTAGACGAGGTTCTTGTAAACAGAGCCGTCCCAAACTTTGGGGTGGCTGTGTGATTTTGATTTTAATTTCCCTAAGCTATAGGACCATAAGTGGAAGTGCCATAGGCTGTGTTGCTTTGTTTCCTACGTGTTTCTGGAAACACCATACACTTCTCCAGAGTGGTTGTTGGGAATTTACATCCCACCCATCAGCATAACAAGGCTCCCTGTTCTCCATGACCTGTCCTGCCTTTCTGGATTTTACACTTTTTTCAGATGGCCCTTTTGACCGGGGGGCAGTGAGACTTCATTGTAGTGAAGATTTCCTTTACACGCTTGCTTGGTTGGCCAAAAAGGGCGTATGCGTTTTTTCCTGAATATATTCAGGAAAAAACGCATACGCCCTTTTTGGCCAAGTGCATCATGGTCGACATTCTGCCTCTTCTCCTATGCTTTAAGTGCAATTCCAGTCTATCCCCTGAAATCGTGTTCCTGAAATTCTGCCCCGCTTTCAAGTCCTCTTCGAAGACTTACTTCAATACATTTTTGGACGATAGCTGTCATTCATAACTCTGCAGGTTTGTGAATTACAGTGCCCCTGAGCTCCTTTCTTCAACTCGCTTTCTTGTGAGCTGGCCACAAAACCGCAGGATTGCTTCAGGCCCTAATCTGTTTCCGGCAGAGCACCCTGAGCCTTTGTTTAATCCCTCTTCCTGGTGGGAAATGAGCATTCCTTTTGCCCGTGCAGACACCTACAGCTAGTCTCTCATTGGTTCTCCCTATTCCTGTACATCTTGCGCAGAAATTGCAAACTGTGCCAAACAGGAGGTTAAAGGCACTGACTCTCCAAGTGGGGAGAGTGTTAGTAAAGCGTCTGGAATGGTGAACCCGAGTACCAGGGTTCGAAAACTGAGATGCATTTGAAAACGTTTCCCAATCACACGGTGGACCATACTCTGTGTTTCCCATGCATGTTTTAGCTGAAGGAAGAATCCCTTAAACCTGGAGAGTTTGGACCCATGGAATGGGTACCATGCAGTATGACTTCAAAGGGTCTGCGTTTGCTCACCGAACCTCAACAATGCTATCAGCACGAAGTGTCCAGCCTTATGTCTCACCCAGCTCTGGATGTAGATGTGGTAAATCCAGGTTGCATCACATGCCCTGAATGAATTATTTAAGAATTGCTCTCTATTTCACTCTCATTGTGTTTTGTTTTTCTAATTCATTTTGATAATGGGATTTATTGGATTTTCTCTGCTGCGTTCATGCAGCTGTACACACGCTTGATTGTCTTAAGGAGACATATAAATCCATGGGTTTGAAGATTCTTACTAGTCAGGTGTATTCCTAGGCGTTGAATATGAGGTGTTTAGTCCATTTCGTTGAGCAAGGCGTAGGTCTTGACTATTACATATTTGGCTTATGGAAAGGTATCTGTGCTAATTTCTATCTCTGCTTTTATGCAGCACCCCAACTCACTTTTCCCCTTAAGCAAGCATAAGTTGGTTTTCTAAATTTGAGACCCTGTTCTGTTTTGTAATTCAGTTCATGTGTAGCCAAGTTTACATTCCGTGTATTAGTGATAACTTATGATGTTTCATTTTCTGTGTGACTTATTTCACTTAGAATCATCGTACCTGAATCCACTCATTATGCCGCGACGGGCCTGATGAAATAGATTTCATTGGTGAGTGATATTCATTTGTACGTACGTACCACACTTCTTTATCCATTTTTCGCTTTCTGGGATATTTAACTTGTTCCGTAGACGAGGTTCTTGTAAACAGAGCCGTCCGACACTTTGGGGTGGCTGTCTGTTTTTGATTTTAATTTCCGTGATCTATAAGACCATAAGTGGAAGTGCCGTAGTCTCCGTTGCTTTGTTTCTTAGGTGTTTCAGGAAACACCATACACTTCTCCAGAGTGGCTGTTGGCATTTACATCCCGCCCATCAGCATAACAAGGCTCCCTGTTCTCCATGGCCTGTCCTGTGTTTCTGGTTTTTACACTTTTTTCAGATGGCCCTTTTGACGAATGGGAAATGAGACTTCATTGTAGTGCGGATTTCCATTGCTCGAGTGCTTGGTTGGCCAAAAAGGGCATATGTGTTTTTTCCTGAATATATTCAGGAAAAAATGTTTACGCACTTTGGTCCAAGTG